>NC_091951.1:210286881-211504381 GCF_031021105.1 Erythrolamprus reginae | reverse complement strand
TTGCCTGATGTTTTCATTGACTCCAATGACTTCCAGGCATTTTATGATCCAGCTGTGTGGCAATGAGTCAAAGGCTTTCTTGTAGTCAATCCAGGTCATGTATAGGTTTGTTTTCCTGCTCTTATAGTTCTCCAAAATCATTTTATCAATTAGGAGCTGGTCTTTTATACCTCTGCTTCGTCTTTTATTGCCCCTTTACTCCACTGGAATGATGTCATTTTCTTTTAGGTAGTCCTGAATTCTGTCAGCTATGATACCTGACAGCATTTTGAGAATGGTCTGCAGACATGTTATCGGCCTGTAGTTTCCTGATATGGCTCCTTTCACTGCATTTTTCAATATTAAGTATGTTCTGCCAGTTGTAAGCCATTCACTGATATTTCCTGTCTGCAGCATTTTGTTGAACAATTCGGCCATTTTTGCATGCAGGCTGGTCAGGTATTTGATCAGTGCCAGGGGATGTCCAGATCTTTACTTTCTTCACTCCTTTTGCAGTCATTTCAGGTGTTGTTTCCAGCTGCTGCATTTTGCACTTTGATAATTTTTTTCTCAAACTCCTTTATCCACCCAGCAGTTTTGTTATAGTCCTTTTTAACCTCCCAGATATCTTTCCAGAACTTTGTTGTTATTTTTGCCTCTGGCTTTTCAATTTTCTTATCTGTTTGCTGATGCAGGTTCGGGTAGAACTGCCTCTGATTGAACTGAAATGTTTGATTCTGCCTATACTGATCCTAGCTTCATATCGCTCAATTTTCCTGGCTGTCACTGTTATCTTCTACTTTACAATTTCCAGAGCTTCCTCGATTTTTTTTGTATCTTTTTGGTCAAATAGTACTTTTTGGTCAAATAGTCTTTGATCTTCTGATTGTTCAGTTTCTGCTTCTTAATGTTCTTCAAGTTACTTACATCTGATCTCAAGCTTTTGATTTTCAGTTCTACTCAGATTTTCCATTTTGGTTTTCCAGTTGATTTTCCGATTGGCTTCTGTTGCAGTAATCCTAGTTCTTCAGTTACCATCACAGCTGTACTGTAGGCAAGCTGATTCAATGCTTCAATTGATGTTACATTGACAATTGCAAGTGCAGAGTTAATATCTTCCATCAGTGGGACCTTTCTTGCTTATAGTTTTTATATTATTATTATTATTATTATTATTATTATTATTATTATTATTATTTAAACATGAAATTTGGTTGACTGAACATTTAAAAATGTATCATGAGAGTTGATACATGAGAGTTAATATAGGGTTGCTGCCAGCATCCTAGGTATCGACCACTTATCTTTTTAAAATGTAGAATATTCCCGAGTAGCAGTTCCACTGGTATTACTACAGGAAGCTGTAATTTTTAAATGTATTGCGATATTTTGTGACAACATTTTAAGCAGGCATCATCATCATCATCATTTATTGTATTCATTAAACATGAAACTCAGTCAATTGAACATTAAAAAAATGCATCACAAATACCATTGTGCTAACCAAGTATCTTTTTAAGATTTATGATGTTCCGAGTAGCATAGTCCATTGCAGTTCCACTGGCGTTATTGCAGATATTCCAGTTCTTTTCTTCGACTTTGGCATCTCCTAGTACAGCGATATCGATAAACTGTACGCTTCAGCTTTCAACAACCGTGATATCTGGCATTTTGTATTCCATATTATGATTATGATTTAGTATAGCCACGGGGGTTTTGAGCATGCGCCAGTGAGTGATGACGCTCTGCTGAACGCTCTTCAAATGGGAAAGTAAACATTGGATTTTAAAACCCTGTCGAATCAACCTAAGTCTCAAATAAATTGAACTAAGCAATAAAGCCATAAATTTGGAACCCGGAGATACCTTGGGCTAACTGAAGGAGAGAGAAACAACCTGGAAACAGTCTGCTTTCCACTCGAAACTGTGAGTAAACAACAAAGCTAAGAGGAGAGATGGCGGAGAAAATGGGGGAGGAACTCACAGGGAGAATGGATGCCTTGGTAAAAGCTTTTCTTGTGGTCGGTCAGCAGTTAAAAGAAATGCAAGACGTGGTTACTAAGACCGCAATTGATTTAGAAACAGTGAAAACAGAGCAAAAAGCCCAAGGTGACAGGGTTTCCAAACTGGAAGAAGAAAGAGAACAAATTCATCAACGTACAAGTATGTTAGAAGACAGATTGAGAAGGGCAAATTTACGCCTGAGAGGCTTCAAAGCTGATTTTGCTGATAGCAGAAACATGATCCCAAATATCCAGCAGTGGTTTAAGGAGAATAAAATTGAAGTGTTGGACCATGAAATAGAGAGAGCACACTGGGTTTTTGGAGCTAGAAGAGACCCAAATCAATGAGACATTGTAATTAAATTCCTCTCAGAAAGAATGGCTGAAAAAGTTTATAAAGAATTAAGAAAAATTACCAACCTCACTTCCAAGGGAGCCCCGATTCGGGTGATAAAAGATTTGTCAGTGTCAACCCTACAATTAAGAAGTCAAATGCGCCCAATAACGGAGGCCCTGTTTAAAGGAAATATGCGTTTCAGTTGGCAGTATCCCGCCATCGTCGTCGTGTTTCATGAAGGGAGGTGGCATCGAGCAAAAACATTCCAAGAAGGAAAAGAAATGCTGGCGAAACTCGGCTTGAATCCAGATTTACAGCAATAGGCAGGAAGAGCTACAGAAGTGCTGGAAGAAGGGGGAGCAGCAGGAGAAGGGGGGAGTAAAGATTTTATGGAACTTTTACAATCAACATTCCTCGGCAAACAAGCTCTTTTGGAGAAGGAGAAAGAAGCACCGGAATCTTCTAAGATGGAAGCAAGAGTCACGAGGCAAAAAAAGAAATGAAATGCTTGTAAAAATCTCTGTCTTAAACTGTTTTAATGGTTTTATATATTAAGGGGAAAAGTTGATGTCTGTTTCAATTTAATATCTACTTTAACCTAAATCAAATTAAGGGAGACTTGGGGAGGGGAGTGTGGGGTTTTATTTCCAACTTTAAAAGGGTGTTTGGGGGGGGGCACTAGCTTCGGTGGAACCATGCCCCCTTATGGTGCCTAGCCAAAGCAGCGGATTTTTTTTCCGCTTTTCTCTCCTTGTGAGAGAGATTCGGGGGGAGGCACCTGGGTGGGGAGAACTTTCAATAAAAATGAAAAAAATAATAGAACTCTGGGTTGCAAGAGGGAGAAAGGTTAAATGGAAATATTATGGGTGATCGAACAATTATGATGTTGAATATAAATGGTTTGGCATCGCATGGGGAAAGGTATAGACTATTGAAATTAGCGAAAGAAAACCACGTGGATTTTTTATTCCTTACTGAAACTCATAAGGGAAGGAAAAAAACGGATAAACTGATTGAGAGTAAAGAATGGAAATATATTTTTGAGAGTAGAGGAAAAACAAACTGTAAAGGAGTGGCCATATTAATAAATCAAAGAAATGTTTTTCAGGTGATACAAACAAAAGGGGATAAAGAAGGAAGATTATTATTTGTAAAAGGAAAAATGAATCAAAAAATGATAACGTTAGCGGTAATATATGCTCCAAATGTAAATGCTAAACAATTTATTATGAATGCAAAACGTAAACTGGATGTATTTTCAGAGGGGATGGTGATATTTGCTGGGGATTTCAATGTAGAAATAACAGCTAATAACAAAGAAAAGAAGCAATTAAATTTGAATAAGTTAAATATGATAGATTTACACGCTGATAATTCAAATAGAGGGACATACTACTCAGCAAGACACAACAAGTTTAGCTGTATTGATTATATATTCATGAACAAAACGGGAAATATTCAAGTTAAAAAGGCAGAAATCAAAAGTAATTGGATATCTGATCATGCAGCTATAACGGCAGTTATAAAGATAGACCCTACTATTAGACAAAGAATTTGGAGATATAATACAATTGTCTCAGTAAGTGAAGAAAATAAGGAAAAAATACAGAAAGATATTCAGGAATTTTATGAAATAAATCAAAATGATGGGATGAGACAATCAGTTATCTGGGACACGAAGAAGGCAGTTATTAGGGGTAATCTAATTAGTATGGAGTCTCATATCAGAAAAAGTTGGGGGATGGAAAGGGAAAAAAGAATAAGGGAAATAGAATCAATAAGAGAAAATTTGAGAATAACCAGAAATAAAGAATGGAATGACTTGTTAAAACTTAAACAAAGACAGTTAAAGGACATAGAGGAAGAAAACTGGAATAATATGAGAATAGCAGTGAAACAGAGAATTGAAATATGGGGGGGAAAATCAGCATTATAAATGGCGAAATACCTTAAAAAAAGAAAAGAAAAATTAATAATAAATGGTTTGAAGGATAAGAATGGAGTAATGAAATATGGTAACAGAGAATTAGAAAGCATAATAAGAGAATTCTATGCAAAACTATATGAGAAAGAACATGTTATGTTACAAGAAATAGAAGTTAAAGAAAGGCTGAATGAGGAAGAAAGACAAATGTTAAATGCAAATATAACAAGGGACGAAATAATCAAAGTGGTAAAAGGGTTAAAACCCAGTAAAGCACCAGGCCCCGATGGGTTTACAGGAGAATATTATAAAACATATATAGAAATTCTATTACCGCATTTGGAGAAACTGTATAACAATATCCTCATAACATTAGATGTTCCACAAACATGGAAGGTGTCTGAAATTGTAACAATTCCTAAACCAGGTCGAGATTTAAAAGAACCTGGTTCCTACCGCCCAATTAGTCTGCTAAATCAAGATTATAAAATTTTTATGAAAATTTTAGCAAATAGGTTGGAAAATATATTGCCAAGGATAATTGGGAAAGACCAGTATGGTTTTATAAAAGGGAGAAGAAAATATGAGCCAATTAGAAATATAGTGAATGTGCTGCACCATGCTACCAAAACTAAAAGGAAAATGGGATTACTAAAGTTAGATGTTTACAAAGCTTTTGACAAAATAAATCATGAGTATTTGTTCCAATTATGCAATACTTTGAATATGGGGAAAGGGTTTTGTCAAATAATAAAAGAAATATATAAGGATAATACAGCCTACATCAGAGTGAACGGGAATAGAACGGAGAAGATAGAAATAAATAATGGGACCAAGCAGGGATGCCCCCTATCCCCAATGCTTTTCGCAATGGCAATTGAAATATTGGCAAACAAAATTAGAAAAGATACACAATGGAAGGGATATCAAATAGGAAGCATGGAATTAAAATTAAATTTATTTGCAGACGATGCTATAATAGTTACAGAAACACCAATAGATATGATTAAAAGAATGATCACAATACTTCAGGAGTTTAAAAACCAATCAGGGTAAAGAGTGAATATGGAAAAATCAGAAATCATTTGTTTAAATACAGGGCCTAAAGAACAAATTGAAATACGGAAGGTATCGGGTTTAAAATTGGGTAGCAAGAAAATGAAATATTTAGGAGTATGGTTATTAAAGAATCCGGAAAAAATGGTGGAATTTAACTATAATTTAATATGGAAAAAAATTCAGAAACAAATTAAGAACTGGAGACATAAAAATCTGAGAAGATTGGCTAAAGTAAGAGCTTTAAAGATGATGATTATTCCTAAAATGCTATATATTTTACAGGTAATGCATGGAACCTTGCCAATAAGAAAGATAAGAGAATGGGATACTAAATTGAATGTGTGGATAGAAGGTAATAAAAGACCAAGGATTAAAAAAAAATGGCTGATAGCAACGGAGGACAAGGGAGGTTGGGGAAATCCAAGCTTGGAGTATTATAGGGACGCATATCATATTGATAGGCTAATGGAATTACAATTATTAGAGGAAAAACCGTGGGTAGAATTAGAGAAAGAAATTAATGATATTAAGAACCAGGAATTATTATTTAGGAAATGGAATAAGGTAGAAATAAATAGACTATTAGATCCTACTAAAGCGATAATAGAGAGCTGGATGAAATGGCAAGATAAATTGAAAAGGACCGTTGAAACTTACCTGAACGGTCTTCTCGATGCACTGCAAGGAGAGTCCAGGATGGGTAATTCTTCAGTCTGATTGGTCGGGACTGAGTTTAATTTAAATAATAGGCAGGTACCGCCCCCCTTAGCCCTCCAGTCTAAAGGAAACGAAGGAGCAGTATAGCTAACACAAATTTATTCAACATTCAAGGTAACTGGAAAAAAACCCAACTCTCAAAGGTATACCCTTGTCAGAAAGAGTCCCTGGTCCCCATTTTGGGTGGGTCTGGACTCTCCTTGCAGTGCATCGAGAAGACCGTTCAGGTAAGTTTCAACGGTCCTTCTCCAATGCACTTGCAAGGAGAGTCCAGGATGGGATATACCCAAGATATTAACCAAGGGAGGGAGAAGGTCGGACCGGGGGCTCTGAGAAGGAACACACCCGCTGTAGTACCCTCCTCCCAAACGCTGCTTCCGCAGAAGCGAAAGAGTCAATTCGATAGTGTCTGATAAATGAGGACGGCGCCGCCCAAGTGGCCGCCCTGCAAATGTCCTCTAGTGAAGCCTGGGTGCTCCAGGCTGCTGAAGTGGCCGTACTACGAGTGGAATGTCCCGTGAGTCCCTGAGGCACAGGGGATCCTTTAGTCCGGTAAGCCTCTCTAATGCAATCACAAAGCCAGCGGCTGATTGTCCTAGGGGAGACTTTAGTGCCCAACGTCCTGGTTGCAAAGGACACGAATAAAGCCTCCGAAGCTCTGAATCCCTGAGTCCTGCGAATGTAAATTTTCAGAGCTCGTCTCACATCGAGCTTATGCCACCTAAGCTCCGAGGGGTGAGTCCCGTGGGTACAGAAGTCTGGGAGGACTACCTCCTGTGCCCTGTGGAAAGCAGAGTTAATCTTTGGTAGAAAGGCTGGGTCAAGTCTTAAGACCACCCTGTCCGTGTGAAAAATGCAAAGATCCTCCCTGATTGAGAACGCTGCAATCTCAGAGACCCTCCTGGCGGATGTGATTGCGACCAGAAGGGCCGTCTTGAGGGTTAACATTCTGAGAGGTATGTGGCGAAAGGGTTCAAATGGAGGTCCCGTTAAGGCGTGGAGCACCAAGGATAAATCCCAAGAAGGGAACCGATGGATCGGTGGTGGTCTGATGTTAGCTGCCCCTTTCAAAAAGTCCCTGATCCAGGGGTGTCTGGTCAGAGGGCGGGAGTTGCCCCCTCCTATGATGGTGGATAAGGCGGCCACATGACGGCGTAAGGTGTTTGGAGCAAGACCTTTTTCAAGGCCCGCCTGAAGAAAACTGAGGACCAGGGGAGGGGAGGCCTTTTGTGGATCTACCTCCCGCTCCTCACAGAACCTGGAGAAGGAAACCCAGGTAGCCTGGTATATTCTTCTTGTCGAAGGCCTGCGCGCCGCCTGGATTGTATCAATAACTGCCTCTGGTAAGAGATGTTGTCTTAGATGTTGCCGCTCAATTTCCATACGGCCAGCTGCCACCACTGTGGCTCTGGATGGGAGATCGAGCCCTGGGAGAGGGAAATCAGGTGATCTGGAATCCTCCAGGGGGGTGACACTGACAGTTGCATCAAGTCTGCAAACCAAAGGCGACGCGGCCAGTATGGAGCCAGCAGCAGTACCTCCGCTCGTTGCTCCAGGATCTTTCGCATGACCCTGGGGATGATGGAGATCGGGGGAAATGCATATAGAAGTCCTGGCGGCCACCGTATCCGAAGGGCGTCCACTCCTTCCGCTCCCGGGGTCGGGAAGCGGGAGAAGAAACGTGGGAGCTGGGAGTTGCTTCGGGTAGCAAACAGGTCCAGGATTGGCATCCCAAACTTTCGAGTGATGATCTGAAAAATTGCTGGATCCAGCTGCCACTCCCCTGGATCCAATGTCTCTCGGCTCAGCCAGTCCGCGCACACATTCTCTACGCCTGAGATGTGCTCCGCTGACAGGGAAGCCAGATTTGCCTCTGCCCATCTGAACAGGGACTCTGACTCCCTCATCAGTCGTCGAGACCGAGTCCCCCCTTGTCTGTTGATGTGAGACCGGGTAGAGACATTGTCGGTTCGAACCAGGACATGGTGGCCCGTTACCAGGTTCGCGAAGCTGAGGAGAGCCAGGGAAACTGCCTTTAACTCCAAGAAGTTGATGTTGACTTCTCTCAGGTCGGATGGGTCCCAAAGGCCCTGGGCCAAATTGGAGGAAAGATGGGCTCCCCATCCCGTCAGGCTGGCGTCTGTCGTCATTGTCAGAAAATGCTTGTCTAGGAAGAGTGATCCTTTTGTGAGAGCTGGGGAAGTCCACCACCGTAAGGACCGTCGAACTGCCGGGTCGAGGTGCACCTGAAGGTGGGAATGGCTGGTCTTTCTCCTTTGGTATGGTAGGAGGAACCACTGGAGAGGGCGTAGGTGGTACCTGGCCCATGGAATGATGTCGATACAGGACACCAGTGTACCTAGAAGCTTGGACAGCGACGAGAGTCTGGGGAACTGCTGTGTCGCCAAGCTCCGGACGAGCTCTCTGATAGTGGACTGCCTCTCCTGGGACAGGAAAACAAGACCCTTCCTGGAGTCTATACTGGTACCCAGGTGGGCCAGCCGTGTTGTGGGAGTCAAGTGGCTTTTTTCGAAGTTGATCGAAAAGCCGTGGTCCTGAAGTGTCTGGATCGTGAGATGCAGGTCCTGAAGCGCAAGGTCTCGTGATCTGGACAGGATCACGATATCGTCCAGATAGGCCATTAGGCGCACCGATTTCTGCCTGAGGCCTGCCGTGAGAACGTCCAGCAGCTTCGTGAAGGATCTTGGGGCCGATGAAAGCCCGAAGGGCATGGCCCTGTATTGAAAATGGGCTCCATCCAGGCTGAAGCGCAGATATTGTCGGTGAGACGGAAGGATGGGGACGTGAAGGTAGGCCTCTTGTAGGTCTATGGACGTCATGTAGTCCCCCTGTCTGATAGCTGCCAGGATGGAACGCAGAGAATGCATTCTGAACCTCCTGTACTTTACATAGAGGTTCAGTCTCCGCAGGTTCAGAATGAGGCGTGCCCCTCCTGACGATTTTGGTACCAAGAAGATCGCTGAGTAGAATCCCAAACCCCGCTGGGGTATAGGGACCTCCTCGATGGCACCTATCTCCAGTAGGTGAGATACTTCCTGATATAGGAGCCTCTTCTTGGACATCTCCAAGGGGGCGCGACAAGGTAGGTAGCGACAAGGTGGAGGGCAAAGAAATTCGATCTGTAGGCCTTGTGAAACTGTTGAAGTCGCCCATGGATCTGATGAGGTGTTGGTCCAGACGTCGGAGAAATGGGTTAGTCTGCCGCCTAAAGGGATGTCCGGAAGAGAGTCACTTGGTCTTCCTGAACCCTCTGCCTGAACCTCTAAAGGGACGGCGGCCCTGGTAGGACCTGGAGCGATCAAATTGTGGGTTCCTGTCCGTGCGAAAGGAACCCTGACCGAAGGATCCCTGAAAGTAGGGCCTCGACCCTTGGTTGTTGGTCGAGGTGGAATCATTCCGAAAGGACTGCCGCCGTTGGTAAGGTGTAAAACGCCGTCCTTGCTTCTTACTGGAGCTGGGCATAATCTTCTTCTTATCCCTATCCTCCACTAGCACATCGTCCAAGATGTCTCCGAAGAGCTTCTTGCCCTTAAACGGTGAAGAAGCTAGGGCCCATTTTGACTTCACGTCGGCCTGCCAATTCCTTAGCCAGATGAGTCTGCGGGAGGCGACCGACGCGGCCATTGCCCTTGATGAGAATTTGGCGGCATTGACTGTTGCGTCCGCCGAAAATTCAGTGGCCGCTAACAGTTTGTTTAAGTCTTGGCGCAGTCTCGCATCCTGCGGATCGACTCTGGACTGAATGTCCTTTATCCAGAGGAGCGTAGCTCTATTAAAGAATGATGCCGCCGAGGCGGCTCTTACGGCCCAAGCTGACATCTGGTGAGCCCTGCGAACAACATTGTCCGCCCTTTTGTCTTCCGCTTTTAGTCCCTCCTGGGATTCTGAAGGGACTAGGGCATTTGAGACTAGGCCGGTTACCGGCTTGTCCACTATAGGCAGCTCCAGGAGGTCCTCCATGTGCTGGTCAAAGGTGTAGAAACGTCTGTCCAGGTTAGACGGGCCCTGACCCGTCGCTGGGTTTTCCCATGGGCGTTGTACAGTCTCTAGAAAAAGATGGGAGGATGGTACATTAACAGTCTCCTGTTTTGGAAATACAAAGAGACCACTCGTAGGTTGATCTAGAGCAGAAGCAGCCCCTTGACCTCCCTCACCAGCCTGGTCAATGGTGATCCTGGCTTTGTTCAGGAGAACCCGGAAGAGAGAGGCCTTGAACAGGCCTGGTAAGGCGGGTTGCTCAGGTGGCTGTTCATCGCCGGATAACTCATCCTCATCCTCGCTGAAGCCTTCTCTAGAAAATTCATCCTCCTCCCCCGACTCCAGGATGGATTGAGAGGCTGGAGCCGTCCAGGGGTCTCTGAATCTCGACGGAGCAGGTCCGGCCGGTACCTGCTGCTGCTGAGCCACGCTAGCCTGCCCTTGTGTGTAGGCGCTGACAATCAGGTCCTGCAGTGCCTGAGGCATGGTTTGCCAGGCATCCTGTGCCGTGCGCAATCCAGCAGCCGTAGGGGTGAAAGTGGCTGCTGAAGTCTGGCCACCCTGAGGGGGCGTTGGCTGTGGGGCAGTAGATGTGCTGGGCCACGCTGCTTGTCTTCCAAAGGCAAAGACATCTGGTCTGGAAGAGGTTGAGGGTTGGAAGTATCTTTCCGGTGACCAGTCCCTCACCGAGGCCGAGCCTGCTACCCCTGGTGCAAATAAGGGGGAGGCTGGCTGAGGGATGGAAATGGGGGGTTGTGCAGGCGGAAGCGTGCCTCCAGACCTCTGAGAGGATTCTAACTGTTTCTCCAGCGCTTTAATCCTCTTCTCGGCCTCCCTGAGCGCAGCCCCCTGGGAAGATTTTTGTTTCTGGGGCCTTTCCTTGGGGGTAGGGGGCCTGGTAGCACTGGCTTCCTCCCCAGCCGGAATAGATTGGTCAGCCATAACTCACGAAAAAGTTGAGACAGCAGGATCGTCTGCTTCTGCACACTCAAGCAACAGAACAGCAATCGAAGGTTGTTAAAGGTGGAATCCACAACCGAAACGTTGCTCCTAACCGCTAGCAGTAATGGCGTCTAAGGCAGTAACTGCTGGTTAGTGTTGTGCGCCTGCGCGTCTCTCGGCAGAGGGGACACTTGGCGCGAAAAACAACAGCCTTGCTGAGGAAGACACTCTGTGCGCATGCTCGAAAAAACATGGCCGCCGGGCCGTTGTCCTGGCAACCAATGATGCCTTCAGACAGTAACTGGCCTGCCCGCTCGATTACGGGCTCCTTAAAAATGGCCGCCGGCTGTTGCCATGGAAACGGGCGGGAAGCCTCCCCTGGCTTCCCCGCCCTTCCTCCAGCGCTGCAGGCAAACGGCGACCGCCGAGGCTTTTCCTTGCTGCCAGAGCCTGCTGTATTATAAAGGCATGTCGAGCCTTTCAGCGCTTCCATTTGGCTTCTCCGCCGATGGTAAGGGGGGGGGGGGGCGAGGCGCGCTCCCCTCTTCACTGAGGACCTTCCTCTCCTGGTCCTCGGGTTTATTCGCCACGGGCGGGACGGACCCTCCCGAGGCGTCAACCCCTTCCTCTCTTCCAGGGTCTACCTCGGAGGTAGTCTCCCTGGGTGCTCACTCCGGGGACAAGGCTGCCAGCCCAGCTCGTGGGTTGGGAAAGGAGGAGCTGCAGACCCCTGGATAAACCCACTGGAGGTTTGAATCCAGGGCTGCCTGAGGAAAAAAAAGGTTTCCCCCAACTGCACCTGCAAGATAAGAAAAAGAAGAGAAAAACAAAATATTAAATTGAATCAATACATATAATTAACAATAAACAATAAATATAAATTTATTGAAGAGAAACAAACTCAGAGTCCCTATACTGCGACTGAGTTTTTAGACTGGAGGGCTAAGGGGGGCGGTACCTGCCTATTATTTAAATTAAACTCAGTCCCGACCAATCAGACTGAAGAATTACCCATCCTGGACTCTCCTTGCAAGTGCATTGGAGAATGACAAACTCTAAATTAGCAACGCTGCATGTGATAAATACAAAGAAAGAAAGTAACCTCACAAAGATAATATGGGAACTAAGGAGGAAAGGGATACAGAGATTAGAACAGTTATATGAAAGGGACGGAAGAATCAATAGAAATGAAATAGAGAGGTGCCTGGGACAACAAAACTGGTTACAAATTAATGCGATAAGTACATATTTAAATAAAAGGGAAAACAAAGAAATATTTATGAGACAAGAAACAAATTTAGAAAAGATATTAAGGGACAAGTGTAAGAATATAAAAGCACAAACAGGTAATATATATAGAGAATTATTACAAGTGGAAGAACAAGTAGTAAAAGGATTGACAAGATATTGGCAGGACGAATTAGAAATTGATGAATGGGATATGGAGGGTATAATTGAAAATATTAAAAAAATTAAAAATACAAGAATAAGAGAGATGAGAAGAAAAATATTACATAAATGGTATTATACACCAGTACAATTAGCACGTTTTCAAATAACGAAGAAAGGAAATTGTTGGCATGGTTGCAAGGAAAAAGGAGTATTTATGCATATGTTTTGGGAATGTAATAAAGTTCAAAAATTTTGGAAACAAATACAAGTGGAAGTGAACAAAATTACAAATGGTAATTGGAAAATAACCAAGGAAGCAGCATTATTGATAAAAAATAGTGAGGTAAAAGAATACGAAGAAATCAAAATTGCAGCGATAGAAAGTGCCCAAGCAACTATAGTGCTTGGGTGGAAAGATGACAATAAATGGACGATAAAAAATTGGTGCAAATATATGGTGGATCACATTCACTATGAAATTATGGAAATTAGACTACATAATTATAATGAAGGGAAATTAGCAGCAACAATGAGGCGGTGGGAAAAGGTAAAAAATTATATATTAACATCAGTAAGCGATGCAAATGTAAGAAATAAAATTCAATCACTCTATAAAGAATGAACAATGTAACCCAGAGACAAAGCATATGAAGGACAAAAATTGATTCTTCCCTGGTGAAGGGTTTTTTTCTGTATGGTGATGGTACACTTATGTTTTCTGTTTTGTTTTTTGTTAATTTTTTTTAAAAAAAACCATTAAAAAACTATATTTTTTAAAAAAAAATGATTTAGTATAGCCACTTTACTCCAAAAGACTCTGGATAAATTTTCTCCAAAAGCATGACATTTTATTTACAGTGATCCCTCGAGTTTCGCGATCTCGATCTTCGCGAAACGCTATATCGCGATTTTTCAACCCGGAAGTAAACAACACCATCTGCGCATGTGCGCCATTTTTTTTTCCTATGGCCACGCATGCGTAGATGGTGGAGTTTGCTTCCCCCTGGCCAGATCAGCTGCTGGGCGGCTTCCCTGGGTCTTCCCCCTCTTGCCGGGGTTTCCCCTTTGCGTGGGCGGCGGGGAAACCCCAGCGTTGCTTCCCAGCTGAGTGGCGCGAGCAACGGCGTGGGCGGGCGAAAGGCGGGCGCGCGGACATTGGGCACACGAGCGGCGTGGCGGCCGGACAAACGGCGGCCGCTCCTGGCGGCAGCACGAGCAACACGAACAGCATGGCGGCCGGACACTTGGGAAGACCCCCGCCCAGCAGCTGAGGACCCGCCTGCCCGCCGCTTGTCCGGCCGCCGCGCCGCTCGTGCCGCCGCTGCTGGCGCGAGCAACGCCGCTTCCCAGCTGAGTGGCGCGAGCAACGGCGTGGGTGGGCGAAGGGCGGGCGCACGGACAAGGGGCGCACGAGCGGCGTGGCGGCCGAACAAACGGCGGCCGCACGAGCAACGCAAGCGGCGTGGCGGCCGGACAAATGGCGGTCGCGCCTGGCGGCAGCACGAGCAGCACAAACGGCATGGCGGCCGAACAAACGGCGGCCGCACGAGCAACGCAAGCGGCGTGGCGGCCGGACAAATGGCGGCCGCGCCTGGCGGCAGCACGAGCAACACAAACAGCGTGGCGGCCGAACAAACGGCGGCCGCACGAGCAACGCAAGCGGCGTGGCGGCCGGACAAATGGCGGCCGCGCCTGGCGGCAGCACGAGCAACACAAACAGCGTGGCGGCCGAACAAACGGCGGCCGCACGAGCAACGCAAGCGGCGTGGCGGCCGGACAAATGGCGGCCGCGCCTGGCGGCAGCACGAGCAACACAAACGGCGTGGCAGCCGAACAAACGGCAGCCGCACGAGCAACGCAAGCGGCGTGGCGGCCGGACAAACGGATTCTCCTCCGACCTGCCCTCACCTTAGCTTCCAGCTGATGCTTCGATCCTTGGAAGAGGCCAGAGCGCCTTTCTGCACCACACTCTGCGCTCGGGTTCCTTTCCGGAAGATGGAAGTTTCTCTCTTTCCATCCTTTCTAGCAATACAATACTCGATGGTTAAAATGGTTTTAACCATCGAGTATTGTATTGCTAGAAAGGATGGAAGGAGAGAAACTTCCATCTTCCGGAAAGGAACCCGAGCGCAGAGTGTGGTGCAGAAAGGCGCTCTGGCCTCTTCCAAGGATCGAAGCATCAGCTGGAAGCTAAGGTGAGGGCAGGTCGGAGGAGAATCCGTTTGTCCGGCCGCCACGCTGCTTGCGTTGCTCGTGCGGCCGCCGTTTGTTTGGCCGCCACGCCGTTCGTGTTGCTCGTGCTGCCGCCAGGCGCGGCCACCATTTGTCCGGCCGCCACGCCGCTTGCGTTGCTCGTGCGGCCGCCGTTTGTTCGGCCGCCACGCTGTTTGTGTGTCGTGCTGCCGCCAGGCGCGGCCGCCATTAGTCCGGCCGCCACGCCGCTTGCGTTGCTCGTGCGGCCGCCGTTTGTTCGGCCGCCACGCCGTTCGTGTTGCTCGTGCTGCCGCCAGGCGCGGCCGCCATTTGTCCGGCCGCCACGCCGCTTGCGTTGCTCGTGCGGCCGCCGTTTGTTCGGCCGCCACGCCGCTCGTGCGCCCCTTGTCCGCGCGCCCGCCCTTCGCCCACCCACGCCGTTGCTCGCGCCACTCAGCTGGGAAGCGGCGTTGCTCGCGCCAGCAGCGGCGGCACGAGCGGTGCGGCGGCGGGCAGGCGGGTCCTCAGCTGTTGGGCGGGGGTCTTCCCAAGTGCGGAAGTAAAAAACACCATCTGCACATGCGCGAGGGCGCGCATGCGCAGATGGTGTTTTTACTTCCGCACCACTATATCGCGAAAAATCGAGTATCGCGAGGGGTCTTGGAACGTAACCCTCGCGATACTCGAGGGATCACTGTATTTGTTTTTTATTTTATTCTACTTCCATGCCACCCAATCCTGAAGGATCTTTCTTGAGAAATGGGTGGAATAAAAACAAACTTCCCTCTCTACCATTCCTTCATTAGCATCATTATTAAAAGACACTCAAAATATCATCTGGCTTTCTGCCTTCTATGTCACAATGCATCTCTGGAAACTGCCAGGTATTGCTATTTAAACAGAGGTTGAGCAATGATGCAAGCATGCGTATTTGATCTGAATGGAGAAAGATAATGTCTGTGGGATTTATTTTTTTTAAAAGGGGTGGGGAAATGTGAACCTGGTATGGTTGTCAACATTCTACATTGATAGCAACAGCATTAGCATTTAGACTTATATACCACTTCATAGTGCTTTTACAGCTCTAAGTGGTTTACAGAATCAGCATATTGCCCCCAACAATCTGGGTCTTCATTTTATCCATCTCAGAAGAATGGAAGGCTGAGTCAACCTTGATCCAGTGGTGAGATCTGAACTGCTGAACTACATGTAGCAGTTAGCTGAAGTAGCCTACAGTGCTGCAGTCTAACCACTGCGCCACCCCGGCTGTTACTACAGAATTCAACTACAAAATTCAGAGGGTTTCAATTCTGCTATCTTTCTGTAGAAACTGCTCTGAAAGCTTTGGTGATAACTAGATAAACAGATACTTTGTAAAGAATGTTTATTTGAAGTATTCTCTGCCACCCAAAGGTAGGGAATTTAATAAAGGGATATGGGAGCATATCTTTTGCAATCAAATATCTGCTATATCTCGACAAACACTACTATGGCAGCCTATGGACTATGAACAAACATATCAAAAATACCTAGCCCATTTCCCCAGATGTCTCTATATGTACAGTATATGTATATGTATAGGTATGTATGTATATCTATCTATCTACCTATCTACTGTATCTCTGTATATATGTTTTCGTAGATTTTCACAGGTACAGGTATGTAGGTCTTGGCATATTCGGGTTTCTTCCTGTGTAAGTTTCAGAGATTCCAGGTAACATTTCGACGAGGTCCCACTGAAGATGAGAAGTGGGACTGCATCGAAATGTCACCAGGAATCTCTGAAACTTACACGGGAAGAAACCCGAATATGCCAAGACCTATACATACATACATACATACATACATACATACATACATACATACATACAAACATACATACATACATACATACATACTTATATAATCATTTATACAAAACAGTGTGTTGTCTGGATAAAGATATTTTTAGGAAATAATAATCATTATATTACATTGGTATTAGTTCTATAATAATAGTAATAATAATACTAATAAAAATAATAATATTTGCTTGTCTATTTTAACAAATCTCCGTTGTATCATTAGTCTTTTATTTATATGCACATTTCTAACTTTTGTTTTTATTATGTAACCATTGATAAAATGAGTACCATGTTAAAAAGTATTCAAATTCTTCCCTTTCCTTAATTGTAAATGTTAATCTGGAGGCTGTTGGAGTCTGGATGGGTGTCAACAGACCCAAACTCAACCCTGATAAGACGGAGTGGCTGTGGGTTTTGCCTCCCAAGGACAATTCTATCTGTCCGCCCATCACCCGTGGAGGGGGGAATCATTGACCCCCTTAGAGAGGGTCCGCAACTTGGGCGTCCTCCTCAATCCACAGCTCACATTAGAGGAACATCTTTCAGCTGTGGCGAGGGGGGCATTTGCGCAGGTTCGCCTGGTGCACCAGTTGCGGTCCTATTTGGACCAGGAGCCACTGCTCACAGTCACTCATGCCCTCCTCACCTTAAGGCTCGACTACTGTAATGCTCTCTACATGGGGCTACCTTTGAAGAGTGTTCGGAAACTACAGATCGTGCAGAATGCAGCTGCGAGAGCAATCATGGGCTTCCCTAGGTATGCCCATGTTACACCAATACTCCGCAGTCTGCATTGGTTGCCGGTCAGTTTCCGGTCACAATTCAAAGTGTTGGTTATGACCTATAAGGCCCTTCATGGCACCGGACCAGAATATCTGCAAGACCGCCTTCTGCCACACGAATCCCAACAGCCGGTTAGGTCCCACAGAGTTGGCCTTCTCCGGGTCTCGTCGACTAAACAATATCGGTTGTTGGGACCCAAGGGAAGAGCCTTCTCTGTGGTGGCCCCGACCCTCTGGAACCAGCTCCTCCCAGAGATTAGAATTGCCCCCACCCTCCTTGCCTTTCGTAAACTTCGTAAACTTCTTGACCTTTCAGCGGCTTTAGATACCATTGACCATGGTAACCTTCTGCGCCGGCTGGAGGAGTTTGGAGTGGGGGGCAAACGGCAATCCCGAGTGAACGGGAGGGGAAAGAGACAGGAAACTGCCCCCTCCTACCCTTCCTCCCTCTGTCACCTCAGATCCCCGCAAAATTAAAAAGGGAGGGGGAAAGAGAGGCAATGGAACGATAAGCTATACCCCCATGCTTAATCCTGCCCCCAATCACACCCCTTTCCACCCTCACCGGGCCATAGAAAAATTGTCTTGCTGAAACTGGTCCCTGGTGGAAAAAAGGTTGGGGATCACTGCTCTAGATCAGTGTTGGTGAACCTATGGCATACATGCCAGAGGTGGCATTCAGAGACCTCTCTGTGGGCACATGCGCCATCGCTCCAGCCCAGCTCCATCACATTTCTCGCTGTCATTTGCAGGGAAACAATTGTTTGTGGGATTAAAAAAAAAGTTCACTCAATCAATTCCAATGTATAATTAATTAAATAATGAAAGATTATATATCTGCTCTTCAAATCTCTTCTTCATAATCCTAAACTTGCCCTGCTTACAGTGACGCTCCAACCCCCCATAGTGGCTGTAAAATTACACAGCAGTCACATGTAAAACCTTTCTCATCCAAAGCTATAGATCTCTACAGGTCTCTCCAACACCCCTAGTGGTTGCAAAGGATTTAGCAGTCACTTCCAAATTGCTCCCATTCAACCAGCAGCTATGCTGTCCAAGAAAAAAACCCAAGCAAATCAAGTAAATGATTCTGTTAACATTTGCTTCATATGCAACAACACTATTAATGCACAAGAAGGATTTATAAAATGTCAATCCTGCAAAAAACCAGCTTAACATCAATAAGCATGTCGCCACTTTCCTTCAAGATAATCCTTCTTTCTACTATTTCTGCCCGTCCTGTACTCCCAAACCAGACTCCCTTGGCAATCTATCCGATGTAACCCAATCAGCAGTCTCTAAAACCCTGCTATCATACACAGAAAGCATGGAACCACGGCTTGCCTCCATAGAAAAAAACATCCAAGATCTGATACATGCTAAAACACCAAAACAAGTACTCCACTCCACCCCACACCACCACCACCACTTTATACTCCACCCAGGCCACCACTACCTCTATCTCTAAACCCTACTATTGACATCTCCACCCTGATGCAAGATGCCATGGAACGTGGACAAAAACGCCATAACGCCATACTTTTTGGCCTTGAAGAAAATGGGGAAACCAATATATCAAATATCCGTAATATCATCCACAACCATCATCCTCAATCAATCGCCCCTGGCGATATCTTAGCGGTGATGGATCAATGGCTCCCCGGCTGTGCAGAATAGTCTGCAAAAATGAAACTACCAAACAACAGTTCATCAAGATCATGAACTCCATCGCCAGAAATAACACAAAATACAACAAACTCTGATCCAGACCAGACCTAACACTACTCCAACGCATCCGCTCTCGGGAACTACGGGTCGAACTCCGGAGACGTTGTGACCAGGGTGAAACTAATCTCTACATTGACTACCGCTCTGATTGCATCAGGACCAAAGCTCATAATCCTCCCTTCATCTCCAAACCCACTGTCCCTCCTCAGCCATCTTCTCCACCCACCATCCCTCATCTACAAATGGACCCCCCCCCAGTACTTCAAGCAACGAATAGGATAGTGTGTCCCTTACTACCTCATTCCAATCCAATTTCAACTCAACTCAATCCAATCTCACCCCTGATCACAAATTCAATCTCAAATGTAAACTAATCAATGCAAGAAGCATAATTAACAAGTTATCTGAATTCCTCATCCTGCTTGACACAAACATATTTGACTTAATCTTTGTTTGTGAAACATGGCTGAATTCTTCCTTTCCTGACTCCATCATCACACAAAGTAACTACCTGGTCTTCAGGTCTGACCGCGAATCCCACAGAGGGGGTAGTGTAGCCATATTCTACAAAAGCTCACTCAATTTAAAGAACATTCAAGTTGCACAAGATCTTATCCTTCCTGAAAGCCTAGTTTGTGACATTTCCCTCAACACTACACTCCGTTTCCTACTGTGCTACAGAGCTCCAAACTACGACATTACCCATGCAACTAAACTAACCTCCCTCCTAACTTGGGCTACCTCCTGCCCCCATCCCATTATCTTCCTTGGTGACCTCAACCTACCACACATCAACTGGTCGCTAAATGAATGCTCCACTGAACTCATACGCACCGCCATCTATAACGTCGTCACCAGCCTAGGACTAGAACAATTAGTATCAAACAACACCAGACTCAACAACTGTCTCGACCTCATATTCTGTAACAGCAAAAGTGCTATCTATGGACTGCACACAAAAGAACCCTTCTCCAACAGTGACCACTGTACGATCAACTTCAACCTCAACCTACATCATCTAAACACCCACCAGAAGTATGTGGCGCCTAAGTACAATTTCAGGAAAGCCAACTATGATCTCATAGACGCCAATCTCTCAATCCTTAACTGGCAATCCTTGTTCTCTAACTGCATCACCACTGATGATCTCTACAATATGTTTTTACTCCAAATCAAGAGGCTTTTCGAAATACATGTGCCACTCACTTCTTCCAGAGGTAAACGAAAAAATATCATACCTATCTCGATAAAGAAACTACAAAAAAAAAAAATCCCTCTGGCGTAGAAACAAAAAAAGCCCAGTAACCAACTTTAAAGTCCGCTACAAAAGCATATGCCAAAGAATAAGAGCAGAATGCCTCAACTGTCACAGCAAACAAGAGGAAAGCCTCCTTCGCACTAAGTCTAACCGTGCTTTCTATAACTTCGTCAACAACAAACTCAATGACTCCAGACCTATTCCACCACTCGTAGGACCCAATAACAAAGAATACCATGATGACTCATCCAAGGCCAACCTCTTCAACTCTTTTTTTGGCTGTTTTTGTTAACAGCAATGGTTCTTCCCCCATCTGTGCAAATCGCACGTCTAACCAACTAAAAAACCTAACTCAAATTGTCTTCACTGTAGACAATGTAGAAAAAGCAATCCGTGACCTCAAACCCTCCCTATCTGCCAGACCAGACGGTCTTTGTGCATACTTCCTAAGGAAACTTTCTTCTGCTCTCGCTGAACCCCTAAGCATTATCTTCCAAAAATCCTTCAGGACCAGCATGCTCCCCAAGCTGTGGTCAAAAGCAATAGTCATCCCCATTTTCAAAAAAGGAGACCCTTCACGAGTGGACAACTACAGACCAATATCTCTCTGTTGTGTCCCTTGTAAAATCATGGAATCAATTATAAATCGATCAATCACCCTCTACTTAGAATCTAATAACCTACTCTCAAACAAACAATTTGGATTCAGAAAGAAACTATCCTGCAACCTACAACTACTTCACTGCAAAAACATTTGGACTACCCTCCTCGACCAAGGAAAATCCATTGATGCAATTTATATAGACTTTTGCAAAGCCTTCGACTCAGTGATCCACGACAAACTACTCCTAAAACTCAAATCCTATGGCATCTCAGGACTCCTTCACAACTGGATTACTGCATTCCTGTCAAGCAGGCAACAAATTGTCAAAATTGGTAGCGCCATCTCCACTCCCGCCCCTGTCATAAGCGGCGTTCCCCAGGGACGCGTACTAGGTCCTACTCTCTTCATTCTCTACATCAATGATCTCTGTGACCATATCGAAAGCAACTGTTTTTGCCGACAATGTGAAACTGTTCAACACCACTGACAACACACTCACTCTCCAAAAAGACCTGGACTTTGTCTCAGACTGGTCTAACACCTGGCAACTTCAAATATCAACCAACAAATGCTCTACCCTCCACATTGGCAAAAAGAATCCTAACCGCACATACGAACTGAATAAACAATCTGTCACTGCCAACCCACATTCTGTAAAGGACCTTGGAATACTAATATCGAATGACCTAAGTGCTAAAGCCCACTGCAACAATATCGCCAAAAAAGCCTCTAGAGTTGTTAACCTGATCCTACGCAGCTTCTGCTCAGGCAACCTCACTCTACTCACAAGAGCCTACAAAACTTTTGCCAGACCCATCCTAGACTACTGCTCATCTGTCTGGAACCCATACCACATCTCAGACATCAACACCCTTGAAAATGTCCAAAGATATTTCACCAGAAGAGCCCTTCACTCCTCCACTCGAAACAGAATATCCTACAAAAATAGACTAACAATCCTAGGCCTAGAAAGCCTAGAACTATGACGCCTAACACACGATTTGAGTATTGCCCACAAGATCATATGCTGCACTGTCTTACCAGTCAATGACTACTTCAGCTTCAACCGCAATAACACAAGAGCACGCAACAGATTCAAATTTAATATGAACCGCGCCAAACTTGACTGTAAAAAATATGATTTCAACAATCGAGTTATCGAAGCTTGGAACTCATTACCGGACTCAATTGTGTCAACCCCAAACCCCCAACACTTCTCCCTTAGACTCTCTACGATTGACCTCTCCAGGTTCCTAAGAGGCCAGTAAGGGGCGTACATAAGTGCACTGGTGTGCCTTTCATCCCCTGTCCAATTGTCTTTACTTTCTTTCACCTATCTTATATATTCTCTTCCTTTCATATATTCTCTCCTCTAAGTTCACCTTCACCGTCTTTTATATTATCACATGTCTATTTTCTTCCTATGTATTTATGTATTGGATAACTAACTAACTAACTAACTAACTAACTAACTAACTAACTAACTAACTAAATAAATAAATAAATAAATAAATAAATAAATAGTGGAACAAATACTACTAACATGTTAATAATTTTTATTTTTATTTTTATAATATTATAATTATGAGTATTATTAATGTAACTAATATCAATATTACTATTATTATATATCAAAACTAATGATACCCAGATGCAAAATTGTTCATGCATTTAATACATATTTAACATATATATATATATATATATATATATTTGTTTTCGTAAATTTTCACGGGTATATGTATGTAGATTGTTCTGAGTTCGGGTTTTGCCCTGTGTAATGTTTTGCATGTCTATGCGACGTTTCGGTGAAATCACATTCACCATCATCAGGCTGGAGTTCCAATCTTTGTGTTTTTGCAAAAACACATTATATGTAGATTGTTCTGAGTTCGGGTTTTGCCCTGTGTAATGTTTTGCATGTCTATGCGACGTTTCGGTGAAATCACATTCACCATCTTCAGGCTGGAGTTCCAATCTTTGTGTTGTTGTAAATGGAAAGCGGCGCTGGGCGAAAGAGGGCGGGCGGCCAGCAGCAGAAGGCGAGAGGTGCCTCCTTCTCCGGCTCTCCGGCAGATCAAGTGCGCGAAGAGGCACCTCTCACCTTCCACCGCTGCTGGCCGCCCTCTTTCACCCAGCGTCGCTTCGGAACCCACCGAACGCCGTCAGGGGGGCACGACGCTTTGTTCCCGCAGCCACCTCGAGTGGCTCTGCAACTGCATCAGCGGGAAGGAAGGAAGGGAAGCAGGAAAGCGGCACTTGGTGAGCGGCACTTGGCGAGCGGCACTTCCCCGCAGCAGTTGGCGAGCGGAGAGGCGGTCGCCTCGCCTGCTGCCCCACTCTGGGGGTCCTTGGCTGGGAGTGGGGGGGTCCGGACGCCCCCTTCTCCGGCTCTCCGGCAGATCGAAGAGGCACTTCTCACCTTCCGCCACTGCCCGCCCGCCCTCTTTCGCCCAGCGCCGCTTCAGAAGGCCGGAACCCTCCCTCCCTCCGCAGACCCAGAGATAAAGGAGGCGCGGAGCGGGGAGAGCCGCCTGGCAGAGCGCTTGCAGGCGGCGGTGGGGGGGGACAACAAAAAGCAGGCCAGCGGCCAGCTCCTGCCTTGGCTCGTATCCCGAATTTGAGCTCGGGAGTCGAACAAAAATGTCTCTCCCCTCCTAGCTCGTATCTCGAAATACTCGTATGTAGAGCAGCTCGTATGTCGAGGTTCTACTGTATAGGGATTTGTTAGATGATAAATTTAAACTAAGAACAAAACAAGAATTATATGATTTAGGTATTGACTTGGACTGGTGGCAATATATACAGATTAGTTCTAGATATCAAACAGATGTAAAGATTTATATTTTTAAAAAAGAAAATAATGTATTAAGTAAACTATTATTTCAAAATTATTCAAAAACAATTGGAAGTGTATAAATACTTATTAAATTATAGAACGATAGGTTGGATATTGAAAGACAATATGATTAGTTGGTGCAAAAATTTAGGCAAAGAGATAAATTTAGATACATGGGAAAAATATGGATGTATAATTGGAAAATAACAAAATCAATTTCCTTTAAAGAAAATCAAATTAAGATGTTTTATAGATGGCACCTTCCACCGTATAGAATTTCTAAAATGTTTCCGTCTGTATCGCCTATTTGTTGGAAATGTAAAAAAGAAATTGGTACATACAGTGGTACCTCAAGATACGAACCCCTCGTCTTACGAACAACTCGTGATACGAACCCGGGGTTCAGAAAAATTTTGCCTCTTCTTACGAACTTTTTTCGAGTTACGAACCGGCGTTCGGAGACAGCTGGGAAGCCGTGCGGCTGTTTTAAAAGGTGACAGTCGGGCGGCGGGGCTTCCCAGCAGCCTCTCGAACGCTGGTTCGTAACTCGAAAAAAGTTCGTAAGAAGAGACAAAATTTTTCTGAATTTTTTAAAAGATCGCAACCGGCCTGGGGGGCTTCCCAGCACCCCCCCGAACCCGGGTTGGGGGTTCGGGGGGGCGTGCTGGAAAGCCCCCCAGGCCGGCTGCGATCTTTTAAAACAGCCGCGCCGCTTCTCAGCTGACTCCTGAAGCGCGGAAGTTCGCCTTTGGCTTTTGGCTTCAGGAGTCAGCTGGGAAGCGGCGCGGCTGTTTTAAAAGATCGCAGCCGGCCTGGGGGGCTTCCCAGCACCCCCCCCAAACCCGCTTCCCAGCTGTTAAGTTATTCTGTTATTGTAATAAATATTTTAGCCCACTTTTTGGCTCAAAATATTTTTTTTCTATTTTCCTCCTCTAAAATCTAGGTGCGTCTTATCAGCAGGTGCGTCTTATAGAGCGAAAAATACGGTATATTGGTTGCGGCACGAATAGTATTTGCACAGAAATGGAAAGAAAATACAATACCAAAAGATACTGAAGTATTTAAAAAAACTATAGAATGTGCAGAACTAGATATGATGACTAAACGTTTAAACAATCAAACTGAAACAGAATACTATAAAATATGGGATAAAGAATATGATTGGTGGAATTTTAAAAATGGTATTAACAATTAACTATAATATAGAATGAAATAGTAAATAGTATTACTAATAACTTTTTTCTTTTTTTTTGTTTGTATAAGCATAGAATATTTTAAAATGTAAAGAAATTTAATTAATAAGTTTAATATCAAAAATATAGTTAAATTTAACAAGAATGTAACTTACATGTATGACATTTCTGCTTTGATCTGATTATAGTTAGGATTTTTTACATTTTTGTATTAGTTAGACTTCTACGACAAGAGGAGCAATGGTAGCTCCTTAAATGTTTAGTGTTGTATGTCCTTGTTTGTCCTTTTGAAAATTCAATTAAAAAATTTAGGGGGAAAAAAAGGCTGCAACAATGGAGACACTGTGAATGATAAACAAATGTTACTAAACTTACTTCCTCTTGACGATGACCCAATCTTCTGTGTAGACCTGGACAGCATCTCTTACCCGGGTATCTTGTTTCCTAAAGAAAAAAAATATGTGTAGAAATACTTGGTAAAAACTACAAGCTGGTTTAATGTCAGCCTGCATCTTTGCTTCAGGCTTGCTGCCAGCTGCCATGGAAAGAGGGAGGGGGGGAGCATTAAATATTTGAGAGGGGAAGAATGAAGTAGGTGGAAATGAAATTTCTGAGAAACAATGAAGAGGCCTGGTCTCAGGGAGGCCAGCTTGGACTATTTAACATTTTCAAGGCCAACTATCCTAGCTTCGGAATGCAGGATTATTAATATTCATATGCACACCATGTGAACTACTGTCTCTTATTTTAATCTGCTCAACCAGTCAAAAGATAGCTTTTAAACTTTTATTGTTTTTAACCTGCACACCATGTGTTGTTCAGTGAAGCAACAACTCATTTCTTTCCTTGACTTTATTATCCAAATGCATTATATACACAGTTAACAGTTTACGAGTACTTCTTTTCCCATTTTATTTGGCATCCTGTGCTTCATTTTTATGCTTCCAGTGAAACGCATTACAAAGTTCAGCTGCAAACATTTTTTACTTCCTCCAAAAGGGTTACCGTATTTTTCGGTGTATAAGACGCACCTTTGTATCTAAAAAAAAGTGCTTTAAAAATTGGGTGAGTCTTATACATTGAATGCTGCTGAGGCCACCTGGCAGCACTCGGCGGGAGGGTGGGCAGGATGCCAGGCGTAGCACCAGCAGCAAAGTGTCATTTTCCAGGCGGCTGCCCGGGGCCTCCAGCTGGCAGCGACAAGGCAGGCGGGCTGCCTGAGTTAACCAGTCCCAGCGGAGGCAGCGGCAGTGGCAACAGCTGAGGTGGCTTCCCTTCAAGGAGTTGACCTCCTTTTTGCTTTGAATATTAGCAGAAGAAAAATGCAAGCACCAACCTTCCTACATCTCACTCTCAATAATTTGTTACTAAAGGCTACCTGATCTGAGCTACTAAAATCACTAGATAGCAGGACTAATTTATGGACAATTTTAACTCTTTGCTACTATCTAGCTAATGTCCTGATTTTCGCATTCCAAATCTGTTGGTTCCAGCCTAGTTAGTCTCATACAATTTACATTTTAAGCCTGCCATCTCATTTTAGTTTGCCTTTAAGAGTGAAAGTTACTTTCATTCTATTATTGCAGAGAATAATCTGAAAGACTGTTGTGATTGGTAATTTTTGGAGCACCTAAGGAATAAAAATTGCTTGGCTTATAGCCCTGATCATAATTTTGTTAAACTGTTAGCCTCTTTGCCATCTCTCATGCCAATATTTTTGGAATTGGCAGTCCTTTAATAATCGTGATACCTGTTGAAGTATAAACAGTCTAAATACTTCCACTATTAGTTTTGTTCATCTTTTGATAAATCCATTTCAACTTGAACTGACTTTGCTTATAGAACCTGAAACATGAATTGTTCAATAGCAGAATATTGAAAGCGCTTGGTACCCTGTTTCCACGAAAATAAGTCACCCCTGAAAGTAAGACATAGGAGAGGTTTCGTAGAATTGCCTAATATAAGGCATCCCCCAAAAGTAAGACATAAGAGACGTTTTGTTTCGCAGCATTCCCGAACAGAACATATACAGTATAACATATATTTGAAGAAAGTATAATTGTTGTACATGGAAATAATGGTACGGTAGTAGTAAGAAATTCTTGATAGGATTCAGTTTGTCTGGTTATGCTGGTTTGTAATGACAACTACTATACAGTATATAATAAATGTTCATTTATTTTGTTCAGCAATAAATGTGAATTCTTCTTCATTGAAAAAAAATAAGACATCCCCTGAAAACAAGACATAACACATCTTTGGGAACATCTTTGAGTCTACGGAGAGGGGCGGCATACAAATCTAATAAATAATAATAATAATAAAAATTAATATAACACGCTGTCTTATTTTCGGGGAAATAGGGTAGCTTTAGGGTGCTGAGCTCTTGCAGGCAGAACAGGTGGGATTTGTGTGTGTGTGTGTGTGAGTGAGGAGTTGATGTGTTAACTACAGTACTCCCTCTCGCCTTAGAGACTTCTTGCACTCAGTTAATTTGTTTTTCAACATTTCCATTGTGTAGGCAAGCAGCCTTTCCAGTTCCATAATCATAATAACTCATTCTTAAGCAGTCAAAAAGGCAGCCCTAGGAAGAATGTGGGCATTAATATCCCTTGCTTGTGAACCCCATTGGTCTGTCTTTATGACCTGTCTTAAAGCTGTCAAGTTTGAAGACCCCTGAGTTAGGGGTTAGGAGTGCAAGGGTCTTAAAACCTGGCAAGTTTAAGGCTTGTGAACTTTGATTCCCATTTCTGAGCTAGCATGACTGGTGGAGGAATTCTGGGAGTTGAAGTCCACAAGTCCTGAAGCTGTCAAGTTTGAAGTTTGTAAAAGGTGTACATGGTTTTGTTGTGGTTAGCTCTGGGCCAGCTCCTGCAACGGGAAATTTGGACGTTGGTTTAGGAGAATCCTCAGTTTCCCAGAGACTTGTCTTATTGCCAGTGTCTTCTGATGATGAATGCTCATAGCTAGAAGGGACCAACTGCGCAGATATCATAAGGGAGAACACCTGTGGCTGAGGTTGCTAATAAATTACGGGTGTTGCGGAGTGCGCATGTGGGCATTTATCTGTTTGGAGAAAGAATATTGTTTTGGTTTGAACTGTTCCAGGACTTACACAGACTTTTTGGATATTTCACAGTTAAGTACATCTTGTGAACTCATTGAAGGGGCTGGCTGTGACGCTTCACAGCTGCCTTTATCTGCTCTGTTTGGTTTTGCCTCTCGCAGCATTCCAGGACTATAATCTGTGTGGGAGTAATTTTGGCTCTGTTTAACGGATTTTCTTTTTACTCTGAGACGGTGTGTGTTTGAATTTACATTCCTAACTCATTAGGGGGGCTCTTAATGAGGGCCCGGTATAACAGGTTTTAAAAAGTATACATGATTGTAAAAAGTATTCTGCTATACTGGTATTTTATTAAACAATATAATACTACACCATTTGTTTCAGAATACTTTTTTCCTTGTTTTCCTCCTCTAAAGTCTAATACACCGGTGCGTCTTATACATCAAAATTGCGGTATTTTACTTCTAATTCCACTCCCTCCTCCTATGTATTTTGTTTTAAAAAGAAATATTTTCCACCCCAAGTACAGGAAAAATAATACAGTCAGCCAGGTCCCTGGATGCTGATGAGAGTTTTAGAAAAGTCTTGCAACTCAGTACCAGTAATACAGTAAATATATCTCAGATATATTTTGCCATCTTCATGCTCTTCTCATGTGAACAGACAGATAACAAAGTAATATCCATGGATCATTCTAGGAAAAATCCACAAGAAAAATCCACTCAAAATCATCTTGTAGTACCCAACTGAAGCACATCTGATAGTTGTATTCTTCATACTTATACAATCCAAAAGGCCTCAAATAACATAAAATTGCCATTTGGGGATATTTTGAAATTAACTATTGTTTTCCTCTTTAAAACCCACTTTCAACAGCACAAAATTAAAAAGTTTTGGTTTAGAAAATGCAAACTTGCTGTCAAATTCTCTACACTGGTAATAGTTGTAACCTTGTGTCTTATGGGGTAAAAGGAGTGAGAAACTATATGATAAAACTATCTCAAAAATATCCATCATACCACTTACCCATCCTCAGGGACACCAGGTTCTAGGGTCCGACAGTCCCGAGGTTCGTGGGACACTTCCAGGTCATTTGCAGGAAACTCAATCAGGTCACTAAGTGGGCCTGGCTCAGCATCTGGCAAGTGAGTGCTAAGGTATTTCTCAAAGTCAACTGGCTCCACCACTTCTGTCAGAGGTAACTGAAAGGCAGGGGAACAAGAAAAGAAAGAAAACAGAGAAAATTAAAGGTAAAATGAACACACAGTAGCTGATTCATTTAAAATGCCTGAAGGTCCTGAACCACTCCTATGCCATACTTATTGTGACTAGGATAAGATCAATTTGCTTAAATTTCAATTTGCTTAAATTTAAAATTTTTGAATGTCATAGAATGAGGACCCGGATTGTGGGGGCAATATGCTGGCTCTGTTAAAAAGCGCTATTGCTAACATGTTGTAAGCTGCCCTGAGTCTAAGGAGAAGGCCGGCATAAAAATCGAATAAATAAATAAATAAATAAATAAATAAATAAATAAATAAATAAATAAATAAATAAATAAATAAATAAATAAATAGTCCTCCACCTACAACCACAATGGGGCCAAGAATCTCAGTGATTGAGCAAAGATAATGACATACTTCTCTACAGCCAGAAACGGACTCATACACTAGGTTTTGTGCCTTAAATCACAAGTCTCCAACTGATGGTCCATGGACCACTAATGGTTTTGTGAGAAAATGTTGGTGGTCCCTGGAGAAATCTGGGGCCCCTGGGCAGGACATAGCCAAGAGCAATTACCCAGTTGTACCACAAAATATCACCCTGCCCACATGCCAGCCCATACTCTTAAGTAAAGTGACCAGATTATTACCTCAGTAAAGTGGAACACTATTCCAGGGGGAGGGGGAGAGAACACAGATGGACGGATGGCCCAAACTCACACAGGCTTCAACCAGGGCCCTATTGTAAAGCAATCCATCACCAATTTTTGGCACTCCCTACTGCAGAAGGCAAAGAAGTTGCCAGATGCAAACCAGCTGAGCAAAAGTTCTGGAAAGCACAGAGCGTTTAAAGGATCCTAGAAGGGGAGCAGATCCCTTCTGCATGAAACCAGCTTGCAAAATGCACTGATGCTTAGGCAAAACAATTGCTGGGAGAGAGGGGGGGGAAACCTTAAAGGTCGGATCCCCGAACTTATGAGAGAGAGAGATTGGCGCTCATTTAGTGGAGCTTCGCCTGCTTTCCCGAGATCGGCGCTGGCGGAGGAGACAGGAACTGAGCGAGGAGGAGGAGCCAGAGCCATCAGCTAATCCATCTGCGGTGCTGGGAAGAGCTGCTCAGTCAGTCTTTTTACGGTCCAGCCCCCCCTCGCTAGGGGAGCACGCTCGGAGCCCGGAGCTGTCTCCTCGCAGCCAGACCTTCAGCCACCAGACATCGGAGGTGGTGCTCCTCCCGGCCAATGTCTCCAAGCCCAAGACCATCGTGGATAGCCCCGACCCTTCCCCTTCGCTTAAGGTGACCAGACATCCTGTTTTTTAAAAATCGGGACTTTTTGAAAACACCACAGGATGCGTGACAAATTGCCCAAAAGCGAGACTCTCCCGCCAAAAGCGGGACGTCTGGTCACCTTACTCTTGAGGCCAAATGCAAACCTCACTTTGAGTATAGCAAACTACCACTGGGATGGACTCACAAGCATAAAGCTGAAGGGGGGAGGGATGAAAAATGCCTGGCTCCCTATTAAATTCCTTTCTGCCAACCCTCTAAGTATTTATGTTAATGTTTAAATGTTTAAATAATAACTGCAGAAAGTTCATTGCTTTTATTTTCTATAGCTCAGCAAGCAATTTAGATACAGATAATAAAAATTCACCTTTCTTTTTAACATGGTCCACAACAGGTCAGCGGTTCAAATCTCATCACCGGCTCAAGGTTGACTCAGCCTTCCATCCTTCCGAGGTGGGTAAAATGAGGACCCAGAATGTGGGGGCAATAGCCTAGCTCTGTTAAAAAGTGCTATTGCTAACATGTTGTAAGCCGCCCTGAGTCTAAGGAGAAGGGCGGCATAAAAATCGAATAAATAAATAAATAAATAAATAAATAAATAAACCTCTTTCTCAAAAGACATTGCAAAACTTAGTTGCAGATTCGTTCTCAAAATGCTAGGCTGGCTGTGCTGTGCCAGATTTAGGCATAAATGATCTGATAAAAGCAAACAGCTAAAAAAGATTAGAAGTTTTACATACTGATTTTTCATTTAAAGGATACGTCTGCAAATATACACCCTCTGTGGCTGTAAATATGTTCCGTTCACCGCCCTCACTCGTTTCTTGCTGTTACCACTCATGAAGTTTTCAGTGCCCTAAAACGCCTCGATAACACCGGGCTCACTCCACTGATAAAGTGGTCAAGGCTGTGAGCTCCATCATCTGCTTATTGGACCCATATCCCTCCTGGCTGGTTTTTGGCCAGCAGAGAGGTGATACGAGGCTGGATCCAGGCAGTTGTCAACACTTCTTTGAGGAGAGGGTCCTTTCTGGTTCCCTTAAAGGAGGCACTTGTGCGCCACCTCCTCAAGAAGCCTTCCTGGATCCAGCCATTTGACCAACTATTGTCCAGTCTCTTTCATTCAGTCTGTTGAGAAGATGGTGGTGCTCCAACTCCAGCCGTCCTTGGAGGAAGCCGATTATCTAGGCCCTTTGCAGTCTGTTTCAGGCCTGGCAACAGCATTGAGACTGCTTTGGTCACGCTAATGGATGATCTCTGGCGGGCCTGGGATAGTGGTCATTCCATTATCCTGGTGCTTTGGGTTTTTTTAAAAAATGATCTTTATAGAGTTTTACAAAAATAGAAAAATACAAAATAAGTCTACAGTAATTAGGTTATATATCATAACATTTGAAGTCTATACCGTAAACATCACATAATATTTAGAAAATAGAGAATAATAAGAAAAGAAGTAGAAAAGGAGAGAGAAAGGAAAAAAGAACAGAAAGAGAGAAAGACATTGAAGGGAGGTAGAGTAAGGGGAGGGAGTACAGGCAATAGGTAAAGAAGGACCAGCAACTTGGCTGGTGCTACGGCTCAGTACGACATAAATTTAGAGAATGTAGTTGGTGTATTAAGTCCCGTCTTATTACTTTGAGGGTATATACTAGTTTTATTTGGGAGTAGATGATTTTGATCTTCCAATGCTGCAAGTAAGGTATATACGATATGTATGGAAAATAAAGTAATGGTTGAAATTTATCATTCATTAAAAAGTTAATTTGTTGGATTATCTTCTTTTTGTAAAATTTGCAAATATTTTCTTCTCCTTAACTAATTGTACCACTTGTCCCAGGCTTGGTAGAAATCTGTATCTTCCCGATTTTGTATTTCAATAGTCAGTTTGGACATTTCTGCATAGTCCATATCTTTAATTAAAAGATTTAACATAGTTGGTGTTCTTTCTTGTTTCCAGTACTGTGCATACAAAACTCCTGCAGCAGTTAGAATGTGAATCATGATATAATAGTCTTCCTTGTTAATATTTTGTCTGGATATTCCCAATAGGAATAGTTCTGGTTTTAGAGGGATAGTTAAAGAGTTCTGGTTTTAGAGGGATAGTTAAAGAGGTAATTTGTTGTAATTGTCTATAATTAGGTTCCAATTTTTTCTTTATATTTCCAGCATTTTGGGGACATATTTGGGTAGCTGGAGGCAAATGCGATCTGTAAAACATTTTATATTGATTCTCTTTCTGGGTGATGGCCTTTGTATATTTGTAATTTGTAGTCCAAATTTTTTCCCATTCATTCAGATGAATAGTATATCCAAAATTTTGACCCCCAAGCAATCATTGAAGTTTTAACAGATTCTTCAATAGTGTCCTGCTGCAATAGGTTATTATATATATTAGATATTCTTTTTGTGTGTGGGCCAAATAGAATCTTGTCTAATGTATTGTTTTTTTGGAATCCAAATTTGTTTTTATGTTTATTGTACATGGTTTGTATTTGAATGTATTGGTACCAGTCAAAATTAAATCCCACTTCTAAGAGATTTTGTTTAAAAATTAAATAATTGTTAATATCTAGTAAGTGCTCAGAAATTATTATCTTATTAAGAGGGAGGACATTGGGATGGGTAATGCGGCCCCTGGAATGATGACTGTGCTGTGTGAAAATGCCTTGGAGGGGTGGGGCGAGCATGGCCAGCCAGGGGTGGCACTTGGGGGTTCACTTAACTCCTGTGACCCTTGGCTAGAGGATTGCCTGAATCTCCAAGAGCCCACCCCTGTTTCAAAGCATCCATTCACTGTAAGAAAAAATTCTGGAAACAATGCTATAATTACTATCAATAGACCCACTGATGTTTTGGAAGAAACTTCTTCCAAGAAATTAACCAAATGTTCAGTTACATCCATTCATCATTATAGGGAAGATTATTGTTCTTTTTGCATTTGTATCAATGTCTCTGCTTTTCCAGATCTTATTCATGTTAACCATTGTAGTGCAGCCTAATGTTATCCTGCATTTGAATTCAGGAGTAGAACTACCATCATGAATAATTTTACATTCAAGGCAGATAAATTCCTTGGATTCATTCAGAGTTATGATGGTATAGAATTAAGGGACTCATTAATAATCCCATAAATTACTGCCTTTCTGATTATGATGTTACTAGAGAATCACATCTGGTTTGGGTAGAAAAAATTGGTTTAGAAGAAAACTGACAGGACCTGGGCTTTGTGGCAGCTTTAGAGGATTAAGAAATGGTACTTATATTCTTCTTAAAGGTATTCAGTTTTTCCATTACTTATTCAACAACTCTAAAGATTACTAAGGAAAAAAAGACAAAAAATGCTGCTCTCACATTGAAAACCTCTAAGGGCCATAGAAAATAGACTCATAGAATCATAAGAATGAAAGATACCTTAGAGGTCTTCTAATCCAATCACTTGTTCACAACAGACCTTCAACTAGTCAAATAGTTGTCTCTAATCTATTTTTGGAAAACATTCAATAACAGAGCACCCACAACTCTGGGAGGCAAGCTATTCCATTAACTAATTGTTTTAATTGTCAGAAAATTTCAGTTTAATTCTAGGTTGGATGTCTCTTTGACAAGTTTTCATCCATTACTGTCCTTTGGTGTTTTGAATTCCCGCTTCTCTATTATAGCCCCTCAGGTACTGAAATACAATTATCATGCCCCACCTAATCCTTCTTTTTGATAGGTTAGATATACCTAGCTTCCTTAATTGTTCATCATACAATTCAGCCTCTAGACCCCGTATAACTGTTGTTGCTCTTCTCTGCACACTGTCTAGCATCTTTTCTATATCATGGTAACCAGAAATAGATGCAGTATTCCAGGTGTGATATTACTAGTGTGGTATAGAGACTTATTATCACTACTTGTGCTCTTGACACTATCTCTCTGTTGATCAGCCTAGGACAGTGATGGTAAAGTTTTTTTCCTCATGTGCCGAAAGCATGTGTGTGCACGCTATCACACATGTGCAAGTGCCCATACCCATAATTCAGTGCCCGGAGAGGGCAAAAATGGCCTCTCCCACCCCTCTGGAGGCCCCGTGGAGGTCAGAAACGGCCCGTTTCCCAACTTCTGGTGGGCCCGGTAGAAAAAAACGCCCTCCTCCATCTCCTCAGAGGCACTCTGGGAGCCAAACAATCCCTCCCAGAGCCTCCTTGCAAGCCAAAAATCATCTGGCCAGTGAGCACATGTGTGCTGGAGTTGAGCTAGGGCAACAGCTTGTGTGCCAGAAGATATGGCTCCGTGTGACACCTGTGGCATGCCTGCCATAGGTTCGCCATCAGTGGCATAGGACTTCACTGGCTTTTTTGGCAACTGCAGCACACTTCTAACTCATACTTAAGTGGTACTCCACTAAAGAAACCTAGATCCCTCTCACAATTACCACTGTTAAGGCAAATACTGTCTATTCTATACCTATGCATTTACTTATACTTATGCATTTACTTATACAGTGATACCTTGTCTTATGAACCCCTCGTCATACGAACTTTTCGAGATACGAACCCGGGGTTTAAGATTTTTTGCCTCTTCTTCTGAACTATTTTCACCTTATGAACCCGCCGCCGATGCTGGGATGCCCTGCCTGCGGACTTCCGTTACCAGGAGAAGGCTCCCCTCATTGGGAAACCCCATATCTGGACCTTCTGTTGCCAGCGAAGCACCGTTTTTGCACTACTGGGATTCTCCTGAGGCTCCCTCCATGGGAAACCCCATCTCCGGACTTGTGTGTTTTTGCGATACTGCAGGGGAATCCCAGCAGGTGGGGTTTCCCAGTGAGGGGAGCCTCAGTGAAATCGCAGCATCGCAAAAACACCGAAGTCCGGAGTTTGGGTTTCCCATGGACTCTTTAATAGAATATATAAATAAAATGGCAGTGTTTTCACATAAAAACAAAAAAGGTACATAAATAAATACTAAAAAAAGAGGAGGAAGGCAGCGACATTTTCAACTTACAAATGTATGCAAAAATATTTTTTTTAAAAAAAGAAGAGAAGAAAGGGATTTCTCCCTTTAGCAATCCACCCCCCCACACCCATTAAAGCCTCGTGTCTAGAAAGCAGCATGAGAAGGACCAGAAGGGCCCAATTGCAATTAACAATTGCATACCCGCTGCCCCAAACACTAATGCTGAATTCTGACAGAATGTACAATTATTTTCCCTTAATAAATGAAGCTACAACAGAATTCAGAGAATTACTGTGCTGTGGACCTGTTATTATTACAGAAAGAAACAACTGCAAGATTCATCATTCCCCTGAGACACAAAAGGCACAGGCCACTTGGAAAGTAGCTAAATAAAGTATTTGTTCTCATGATAAACAGCAAAAGAAGAAACATAAAGGCTTTTGGGAAATGTCTGCCACTGAATCTGGTTACCAAATACCTCTATTGTTGAGCTACATGCTAACCAAGAGATCAAATTTTATTATAAAAATTCTCAGGAATATGGGAATCTTTTGAAAGAATCCAAACAGGAGTAGCAATGATCTGAAAGAAAGGAAATGGATACCATAAAAATGTCCAAACACAAAAGCAGTGGTTCAGCAGCTGTTCTTAGCACATTTACTGGGGTAATTTTTTTAATTTTTCCCCCCCACTCCAACAAATATGCAATATCACATACCTTCAATCATCAATTACAATACAATAATTCATATCTTTTTACATTCAGTATTCATCTTCCATCAAATGCTGCCTCCTTTTACTTTTGACACCTGAATTTATTTATTTATTGGATTTTTATGCCGCCCCTCTCCAAGGACTCGGGACAGGTTACAATATATAACATATTGAAACATTACAACATATTATCAAAAAGATTGTTCTAATTCCTTATTCAAATTTAAAATGCTATTAGCTAATACATTTTTAAGCTGCTTTCTCTCCAATCTTATCTAATACATTTAGGCTGTGGTACTTCAATCCTCTCCATACATCCTTATTTATCTATTTCGTGTATATTTCTTAACCCTAATTTTATAATAATTGCCCTTTAAAAAAAGAAAAATAACCAAATTACTTATCTTCAAACATTCCCTGTCTATTCATATCAACTAAATCTTAGCTTAGAATCTTAGAATCCCGCCCGGCCGCTCTGTTTAGGGTGACCCGCTCCCTTCTAAATCGGGGGGGGGGGGGGGTTGGGGAGCTCTTGCAGGGCAGTGCTGAGGAATTTAACTCATTTTTCACTGATAAAGTCACTCGGATCCGGGCGGACCTCGACTGCAATTGTATAGCAGAATTGGGAAACAGAGTCGACTGACGAGTCAGTCGAGGTGACTGGGGCTAAACGTCTTTGTCCATCTGTCTGGGAGGGGTTTGACTTGGTGACACCTGATGAAGTGGACAAGTCCATTGGAGCTGTGAGTTCCGCTACCTGTTTAATGGATCCGTGTCCCTCTTGGTTGGTTTCAACCAGCTGAGAGGTGACACGGAGCTGGGTCAAGGAGATTGTCAACGCCTCCTTGGGGAGGGGGTCCTTCCAGCTCTTTATAAGGAGGCACTTGTGCGCCCCCTCCTCAAGAAGCCTTCCCTGGACCCAGCCATGCTTAATAACTACCATCCAGTCTCCAACCTTCCCTTTATGGGGAAGGTTGTTGAGAAGGTGGTGGCACTCCAACTCCAGTGGTCCTTGGAAGAAGCCAATTATCTAGGTCCTCAGTAGTCTGGATTCAGGCCCGGCTACATCACGGAAATTGCTTTGGTCATGTTGATAGATGATCTCTGGTGGGCCTGGGACAGGGGCTTGTCCTCTGTCCTGCTGCTTCTTGACCTCTCAGCGGCTTTCGGTACCATCGACCATGGTATCCTTCTGCGCCAGCTGGAGGGGTTGGGAGTGGGAGGCACTGTTCTTCAGTGGTTCTCCTCCTACCTCTCCGGTCGGTTGCAGTCGGTGTTAGTGGGGGGTCAGAGGTTGACCTCTAGGTCTCTCCCTTGTGGGGTGCCTCAGGGGTCGGTCCTCTCCCCCCGCTATTTAATATCTACATGAAACCGCTGGATGAGATCATCCAAGGGCATGGAGTGAGGTATCATCAATATGCCGATGATACCCAGTTATACATCTCCACCCCATGTCCAGTCAACGAAGCAGTGGAAGTGATGTGCCGGTGCCTGGAGGCTGTTGGGGTCTGGATGGGTGTCCGTCCATTACCCTGGGGGGGAATTATTGAATCCCTCAGAGAGGGTTCACAACTTGGGTGTCCTCCTCGATTCACAGCTAACATTGGAACACCATCTTTCGGCTGTGGCGAGGAGGGCGTTTGCCCATGTTCACCTGGTGCACCAGTTGCGGCCCTATTTGGACAGGGAGTCATTGCTCACAGTCGCTCATGCCCTCATCGCCTCAAGGTTCGATTACTGCAACGCTCTCTACATGGGGCTACCTTTGAAAACTGTTCGGAAACTTCAGATTGTGCAGAATGCGGCCGCGAGAGCCATCGTGGGGCTTCCCAGATTCGCCCACGTTTCTGCAACACTTTGTGGCCTGCACTGGCTGCCGATCAGTTTCCAGTCACAATTCAAAGGGTTATGACTTTTAAAGCCCTATATGGCATTGGACCAGAGTACCTCCGGAACCACGTGTTATCGCACGAATCCCAGCGACCGATAAGGTCCCACAGAGTTGGCCTTCTCCGGGTCCCGTCGACTAAACAATGTCATTTGGCGGGCCCCAGGGGAAGAGCCTTCTCTTTGGCAGCCCCGGCCCTCTGGAATCAACTCTCCCCGGAGATTGGAACTGCCCCCACCCTCCTTGTCTTTTGTAAATTACTCAAGACCCACCTATATTGCCAGGCATGGGGGAACTGAGACACCTTACCCAGGCTTTTATATTTTATGTTTGGTATGTATGTGTTGTTTGGTTTTAAATGATAGGGTTTTATATGTCTTTTTCTCTTTTAATATTAGATTTGTTCCACTGTAACATTGTTTTTATTACTGTTGTAAGCCACCCCGAGTCTTCGGAGAGGGGCGGCATACAAATCTAATAAATTATTATTATTATTAATTATTATTATTATATCTGTTGTGAGTGCTCCTTGTCCAACTCAGATCATGTCAGATTCTGAGGAGGATGAGCCAGACCCCTCCTGGTATCCTGGGCCAAGGGGGTTGCCAGAGGGAGCAGCGAGCAAGAGTGAGGCAGAAAGTGATTTGGGTGAGCCTGAGGAACCACCAGAGGGGGCTGATGTGACATTGAGGGAGTGGTCCCAATCAGGCAGTGAGGAAGACATGAGAGAGTGGAAAACCAGTGGATCAACCCTCACTATAGAAGAATGCTTAGAAGACGAGAAGAACTACAGAGTAAAAGGTATTAATTTACAGCCCTAGCTCTTTGAGGTGTAATGTCACTTCCAGGAAACATTGTGGGAAATGGGGCATGGAGATTCAACACCGTTCTTTGGAAGTGACATGAAACTGAGGGTGTGCTTGAATGAAGCTTTAAAATGAAAATTAAAACCATGATTTCTGCTTCAAAAATGCAATCCTTGTTGGACACTGTGCTAGGGAAGACTTTGGTGAGCAGACCTATGTTTAAGTAAATGAATAGGTTTTTATCTCAGGAATGCAGATTTTCTGGCGCTCTTCCCAAATATAGATTACAGCTAGCTTTACAGAGATAAATAACTGCTTCTGTGCTGTTTTAACCCTGTGTTTCATTCATGTATGCTTGATTTCAAATAAAGAGTGAGATTTTATCATAAAATAAGTGATTTCTGATATTGGAATTTGCCCATGTTCAGAACAATATCTAACTATAACAGTAGTGTTACGGGGGGGGAGTCAAAACTATATCAATTCCAAGGGCGTAAATCAAGTTAATTTCTCTCATTATTTGTTCATTCTATATATCTTCTCTTCTTGAATCATACATATCCCACTGTAACATAATAAACTTCAGAAAACTATAATACTAATTAACATATAATATTCAAATCTCAATTTGCCTAATTAGTACAAATTCCTTTTAATCAGTAAGAAATTATATAATATTATTCTAGTTGTATTTTTCATTGTAAGCCCAGTGTAGTCATCGTGCCCTACTCAATTTGTATTTTTCACTGTAAACTGAGTGTAATCATCATGCCCTACTCTGTTTATGCCACTGTAAACCTAGTATAATCATCTTGCCCTGTTCTAAGCACATTTACAAAGGACAAAGAAATTTAGCCAGCATTCAAGAGGCAGTTACTTTTGTCTGTTAATCAGCAATACTGAACTCTCCTATCCTTACTTTCTGCCAAAGAACAACTAGTTATCTGCTGTCTGTTATACTATTTTAATAACCAGATGTGTTTACTAACATTGTCCATCATACTATAGTGCCAGATAACTCACCGACTGCAGAATGCCACCACGTTTCTTGGACAGCTGTGGTGAGTTGCCATATTCTCGACATACCTGTTTCCTCACTTCAGCTGCCACAGTCCTGTGAGATAGGAAGATAATAATGAAGCATCCACTTTTCTCTTCGTTTCTATATCATCCATACTCTCAACATTTTTCCACTCCACCAGAAATACTATGAGGAGTGCAATATCTTCATTGACAAAGTATATACAGTATTTATTCTGAATCAACACAATCTCAATTAATAATAGACCCCAAACTATAATTGTGAATTTCAAATTATCTGCAGCCATTGTCTCCATTTATTCTAGTCTCAGCTTCCAAAGAGTCCAAACCTCCCTGCTCTCATTCAGTGACAATAACATAGAAGAGATGAACATCATTAGAAATTGATTCCCATATTGTTTTTTTTCTTCAAACAAAACCAATTCCAACCTCATTCTGATACAAGAAAATAGCACATTCAAAGTTAGATATAACCTATTTACTGGTAGATATTAATAATTCAAAGTAATTTTCCATTCACTATGATAGTCATTCCTCTATAGTAGGTCTCAGAAAATGCCTGAGTGAAAATTAGATGTTCCTGAATCAGACAGGTTATACGAATGGACAGAGCAACAAAATAATTCTGGTTACTTTATATAATCACTATTTAGTAAATAAATAATAGTATACGATGCCAACCAAGAGTCACACTTGACCAAATATAATGTATACAATGTAGGATGATAATCCCAGGGAGTAACAAGATATACAGGAGGGGGGGTATTTAGTCAGCCACCAATTGTGCAAGTTCTCCCGCTTAAAAAGATGAGAGAGGCCTAAAATTGACATCCTAGGTAGACCTCAACTATGAGAGACAACATAAGAAAACATACACAGAAAATCACATTGTCTGATTTTTAATGAATTTATTTGCGAATTATGGTGGAAAATAAGTATTTGGTCACCTACAAACAAGCAAGATTTCTGGGTCTCACAGACCTGTAACTTCTTCTTTAAGAGGCTCCTCTGTCCTCCATTCATTACCTGTAGTAATGGCACCTGTTTGAACTTGTTATTGGTATAAAAGTTACCTGTCCACAACCTCAAACAGTCACACTCCAAACTCCACTATGGTGAAGACCAAAGAGTTGTCGAAGGTCACCAGAAACAAAATTGTAGCCCTGCACCAGGCTGCAAGACTGAATCTGCAATAGGCAAGCATCTTGGTGTGAAGAAATCAACTGTGGGAGCAATAATTAGAAAATGGAAGACATATAAGACAACTGATAATCTCCCTCGATCTGGGGCTCCATGCAAGATCACACCCCAAGGAATCAAAATTATCAAAAGAACGGTGAACAAAAATCCCAGAACCACATGGGGGGACCTAGTGAATGACCTCCAGAGAGCTGGGACCAACGTAACAAAGGCTACCATCAGTAACACACTAAGCTGCCAGAGACTCAAATCCTGCAGTGCCAGACGTGTCCTCCTGCTTAAGCCAGTACATGTTCAGGGGCCACCTGAAGTTTGCTAGAGAATATTTGGATGATCCAGAAGAATATTGGGAGAATGTCATATGCTCAGATTAAACCAAAGTAGAACTGTTTGGTAGAAACACAACTCATCATGTTTGGAGGAGAAAGAATGCTGAGTTGCATCCAAAGAACACCATACCTACTGTGACGCATAGGGGTGGAAACTTCATGCTTTGGGGCTGTTTCGCTGCAAAGGGACCAAGGCAACTGATCCGTGTACATGAAAGAATGAATGGGGCCATATATTGTGAGATTTTGAGTACAAACCTCCTTCCATCAACAAGGGCACTGAAGATGAAATGTGGCTGGTTGTCTCAGCATGACAATGATCCCAAGCACACAGCCAGGGAAATGAAGGAGTGGCTTGTAAGAAGCATTTCAAGGTCCTGGAGTGGCCTAGCCAGTCTCCAGATCTCAACCCTCCAGATCTCAATCTTTGGCGGGAGTTGAAAGTCCATGTTGCCTAGTGACAGCCCCAAAACATCACTGCTCTAGATGAGATCTGCATGGAGGAATGGGCCAACATACCAACAACAGTGTGTGCCAACCTTGTGAAGACTTACAGAAAACAGTTTGACTTCTGTCATTGTCAACAAAGGATATATAACAAAGCATTGAGATGAACTTTTGTTATTGACCAAATACTTACTTTCCACCATAATTTGCAAATAAATTCATTAAAAATCAGATAAATGTGATTTTCTGGATGTGTTTTCTCTCTTTTAAAAAAAATATTTTTATTGATTTTTAACAATTTTAATATACACACAATATAAAACAGTGCATAGTGAAAAGTGCCCACCACCCCGACACACACACATACCCCACCACCAAATCGGGGGTGTTTCTTATATAACCCACTTTGACCCATTTACATATTATAGAGTGATTCCAATTTATTTCTTGTAGCTTGGTCTCGGATTCTACTCGTCATATATTGTCTTACCTTGTCCCACCGTCCCATCAGTTGTCTCAAATCAGTTTCATTATCCAAATGTATCATTTTATCCATAATTTCAAATTGAATACCTATACCAATTTTGCATTTGTCCATTTTGTCACATCCTTCCAACCCAAAACTATTGCCGCCTGAGCACTTTCTATCGCTGCTTGTTTTATTTCCCTAAATTCTCCCATCCCATTACTTTTAACTAATACTGTCATTTCCTTAATTGTCCATTGAGTATTTAACATTCTAATAATGTCCTCTTAAACTTTTTGCCAAAATTCCTGCACTATTCGGCATTCCCAAAACATATGCATAAACACTCCTTTATCTTGACGCCCATGCCAACAAATACCCCTGACATTCTGCTGAAAGTGTGCAAGTTGAACGGGAGTATAATACCACTTATGTAATATTTTCTTTCTCATTTCCCTAATTCTTGTATTCTTAATTTTCCTTATATTTTCTACTGTATTTTCCATCTCTTGTACCTGTACTTGTATCTCATTTTGCCACCATTTAGTCAGTCCTTGAATCGTGTCCCCGTCTGACTGCACTAGCAACTTATATATATTGGTTGCTTGCGCCTTTATACCCTCACTTTTTTCTCTTATTATTTTCTCTAACCCTGTCTCCTCTCTCAATACTACTTCTTTATTCTCCCTTTCATTCAGATATTTACATATTGCATTTATTTGTAGCCATCTTCCCTTACCTAACCACCATTCTATATGGTTTCTACTTGGCCTCCCATCCTTCTCATATAACTGTTCTATCTTAGTTATCCCTCTTCCCTTCAACTCTCCTATAACCCTATTTAAATTCGTTTCATCATCTCCATTTATTACATAAAGAGATGATAGTTTAGATTTATATAATCTTATTTTCCCCTGCCATTTTTTCCAAATTTCCATAGTCCCTTTCATGGGACCTATTAATTTACCTAAGTCGCTTCTTTTCCACTTTGTAAAACATAATTCTCTATTCTTCATCCCGTTTATCTGTTTTTCCAATTTCACCCATTTGTTTTCACATAATTGCAACTCCATTAACCTTTCCATTTGAAAAGCTTCCCTATACAGTGCCAAACAAGGAACTCCCCATCCCCCCTCTTTTTCGTTCGCAATTAACCACTTTTTCCTTATTCTTGGTCTCTTATCTTCTTCAATCCAATAATTAAGTTTTTTGTTCTACTCTTTAAACTTAAATGCTGATAGCCCCCCTGACAGCATCTGAAATAGGTACATCATTTTGGGAACTATCATCATTTTCAAAGCTCTTATTTTAGAGATTCTCCTTACCTTTTTCTCTTTCCAGCTCCTCATCTGTTTCAGCATTTTCCTCCATATTAATCTATAATTCACCTCCTCAATTTTTGCTGGGTTTCTCAATAACCAAACTCCCAAATATTTAATTTTTTTTTATCCTAATTTCAACCCTGATTCTTTCCTAATTTCTATCTGCTCTCTCGAACCTATATACATAACACGTAACAGTCTTCGGAGAGGGGCTGCATGCAAATCTAATAAATTATTATTATTATTATTATTATTATTATTATTATTATTATTATTATCATCATCATCTCTGATTTTTCCATATTAACCGACAGTCTTGATTCCTGTTTAAACTCTTGTAAAATATTTCATATACCTTTGATCATCTCCATCGGGGTCTGGGTCAATATAGTTGCATCATCTGCAAATAAGTTTAATTTCATTTCTAATTCCCCTATTTTATATCCTACCCAAGTGTTATCTTGTCTTATCTTATTAGCTAAAATCTCTATTGCTATTACAAATAACTTTGGAGATAAAGGACATCCCTGCTTGGTGCCGTTTAATATTTTAATTCTCTGCGTTCTTTGTCCATTCACCCTTATATACGCATAGGTTCGCCATCATGGGCACAGATCTGGCAAAGCCACCTCCCAAGAAGTGGCATACCTTGTCTGCCCATCCTGAGTACAAACAGGCAGCCAGGCTTTCCCTCTTCTCTGAAAAGTCCAGGACTTGCTTGTTCCATGTTGCATTATAGTATCTGCCTGGCCACTGCAGCATAAGCAATTGAATGCCATTTTTACCAGCAGTTGTCCAAGTTGAAGCTTGGCATCATGTCCTTTTCCTGTTTTAGGAAGAACTTGAATCTGTGTCTCTTCTCCCCATCAGACATGTGCCATACAGCCTCTTTCCATCCTGCCCTTCCTGATGTCTGCAGATGCTGTACGCCCTACTTCCTGCCTTTTAATCCATTTTGGCTATCAAATCCACATCTTACTTGCATTTACACAATATGGAAAGTAAGTGGTTCTTTGAATTTTAGCATTCCAAGACCCATTTTCTATTCTTTAAAAAAATTCCCAAGGGTAAAATGGCAATCAAACCACATCTCTCTTCCATTTTCTTCACCCTTTTTCTTTTTTGGTTCCGGAACTGATGGATCAACAAAGAGATCTGAGATAAAGACAAAAAGCTGGATAGGAAATCTGAAGGGAGACTGTTACAAGATATCCACTTTAACCAATCCCTAGGCAACTAGGGTTGATGCAGCTGTGTTGGAGAAAAAATGGATCAGGCTTGGAGAATCACAGAGATGTTGGAAAACAACATTTTGCAGGTATGCAGGGCATTTTTCTACAAAAAAAATCCCCACATATTAAATAGTCTTTTTTTGTTTCAAGCAAAGAACAGAGCCATCAACTTTGTGTTTTTTGCTCAAAAACAAAAGGCCAGCACAGATGGGAATTTTTCTATACAGCTGTGGCATTTTCTCCAAAAACAGTAGAATCTGAAAAAAAATGATATCAAAAGTAAGCAGATAATTCAAGTAGGATTTTAGTAAAGCTAAGGAAAGGGCATTCCAGCCAGTTTCCATTATCAAGAAAGAAGAGAGAGATTCTTCAACTGTTGTTTTGGCAACAGAAATGAACACAGTGGGAATTAACTTAGACTACTTCTTTGGAGAGGATGGGTGTTAGAAATGAGCTTCTTAGCTCTAAAACAGTGAGTTTGCATGCCAAAAGGGTATGCACACTCTAGCGCATGCGCACATGTCCACACCTATTTACTCGGGGCCCCCAAGCATGCACACCCCTCACATTGCACCCTGCCCATGTGCAAATCCCCACCCAACCCTCACGCATGCGCACAGGCCTCCCTGAAGCCTGAGATGGTGAACAAATGGCCAAACAGGCAAAGTGGAAGTTCGGAAAAATGGACTTCCAGTTTGGCTGTAGTGTTGTTTTTTGCACTCCAGAGGCTTCAGGGAAGCTTCCTGAAGCCAGTCCCGGGGGGCAAAAAACAGCACAATGGGCAAACCAGAAGTCCATTTTTCCGAACTTCCACTTTGCCTGTTTGGCTGTTTTTTGCACTCCGGAGGACAAAATGGCCTTCCCCAAGGCCAAAAATCAGCTGACCAGCACCACTGGAGCTGACATAGGGAAATGCCTCATGTGCCCTCTGATATGGCTCCGTGTGCCACCTGTGGCATGGGTGCCTTTGGTTCACCATATCTCCTCTAGAAGATCTGGACCTTTGTAAAACATTCCACTGACTCCCAGTGCAGTTTTCTCAGACCAAAATATTTTTTGTATGGGTATGTGCATTTGTATAATAAATATTTATGTATAGTTATGAATTTATGTTTTTATGTCCTATCAAGGTGAATGAAGAACAAGTTTACAGTACTTTATTTGATTCTGCTAAAGTACAGAACTCTGATTTCTTGAATAAGCTATAAATTAGATTCAGTGAAGTAGTCCAATAAATTCCTACTGTGGGACTGTGTGAAAATTTACTAAAACAAAATGGGTGTACTTTCAATCCTCTGGTTCCAACCATTGAATCAGGAACTGAAAATTGTATCATGATGTACTGGGTACGAACAGGCACTAGAAGAAAAGTGAAGAAGAGCAACTTTCCTACAATGAGGAAGCTGTTGTAAAGACTGATATACGTTGTTTATTGTGTTCAGAAAGCTAGCTGTAAAGCAGACAGAATGAGAGGAAAAGTATCTATGTACAATATCTCATTGTAAGAGTAATTAGCGAAAAAACCACCCCTTGTACTATTCATAAATCTCTAGGGACAATTTCAGGCAAAGCTGTCTATAAAATGGTATAAATGCTTTAAAAGACACCTAAGCAGTGGTGGGCTTCAAATTTTTTAACAACCAGTGCTCTGCCCTAATGATTAGCTGGGTGGGTAGGGCTGGGGGTCATGTGATTGGGTGGGTGTGGTCAATTCTATGTCACTTGTGTGGGTAGTACCTTTTTGGGACAAGCAGGGTTGGGGAGGGAATCCAGGAGTCTCCAGTAGAAGTGGGGGAGGAAAGAAAGATCCAACCAGCGTGAGAGAGAGAGAGACAGAGGACAGAGATAGAGATAGAGACACAGACAGACTGCATCAAGGTAGACTGGGAAAGCTGGCTGTGAGAGAAAGAGAAGTTGATAAACTGGACCCAGACACTTCCCGGTCCTGTCATCCCAGAAGCAGCAACCTCACACTCTCCCCTCTCTGCTATGGGATATATGGGATCGCCCAACAGTGGAGACGGAAAGGGAGAATGGGACAACGGCAGCCGTTAGCATTGAGGGGAGAGTGCCACACAGAAACTGGAGCACACAGAAACGCCACCCCCTTTTGCTTCTTCATCTCTGTTGCTGGAAAATCTCGTGCAAAGGAGAAGGGTAGCAGAGAAGGGAGAGTGCAAGGTTGCTGCTTCTGGAACAATAGGAACTGGGACGGGTCTGGGTCTGGGTCACCTGGCTTCTCTTCCTCTCGCAGCCAACGTTTTAGGGTTGTTTTCAGGCTGTTTTTTTCAGACTGTTCCCAAGCTGTTTTGGGGGGGCATTTTTGGCCAGAAAAACAGCCTGAAAATGACCCAAAAAATGGCCAAAGGGGGCTTGAAAAATGGGTGGAAGTGGGGCCAGCTGGTGGTCTGATTTGCTGGTTCTCAAAACCGTGCAGAATCAGAAAAACTGCTCCAGGCAAACTGATCCAAACCACCAGCAGCCCAACTCTGGGCCTAAGTGGCAAAGCAGCTTTTCCACAATATTCAAACTATGGTTTTCTATTCAATGACTTACACCAATGAGGGATCTCCCAAATGAAGGCAAAACATGAGTATAAAAATCAAGCAATTCAACAGCCCCCATTTCATGGAAATCATGGGAGGCCTTTATTCTTTTTTTCTTCCTTGAAACTTCTCCAGATCTCTTTCTTATGTCTCACTGATGAAATCAGCATAATTGCATATGATCCAACAATTTCACATGACCTTAGAAGCTGCAAAGGAAGAAGCCAGAGTGCAAGGGTTCACACTACTCACTTATGAAGGGCACATTTTGCCATAATATTGTAAGAGAACATCTCAGCTTTTAAACTGTAGTTTCCTTAAAATATTTCCAAACAAATCTCTTATTATTTGCTACTTATTAAGCTAAATTTCAGGATCCGAAACATTTTTCAAATTCTACAAATTCAAATTATTATTCAAAATTATGATCTGTAGTTACATCAGGGGCGGATTGCTTACCGTTTCCTACCAGTGCGCTGCATGTGCATCGTGATATTACAGGCTTTAGCATAATTTTGGGACAATTTTCTTTCTGCACATGCTCAGAGAGCTGGAAATCACGAAAATCTATTTGAAAAGTTGATAGTGCGTACAGATCGGCAAAGACAGACCAGAGCCATCACACCAGAATTGCGCAAGCAGTGAGCCGCTACCGGAGCAGCGCACCAGACCGCACCAATAGGAAACCACCATTGAGTTACATGATTGCTACTTGTGATTTTCAACTGCTGCCTCCCAACAAGGACAAGTTGGCAGGAGGTCGCAGATGGCAACCATGTGAGATTGGCACTTTATGAAAATGCAGGATTGGATTAACAGCAATTGGAAGTGTCACAAAATTGCCACTGGTAAGCAGTCTGATCAAATGAAACATTGTGTTTTATTACTATAACAGACATTCAAGTCCTAACTACTGTCTTTAAATAGCCTGCAGTATTCGTCTAAAAGCTAGCAGGATACAGTATTCAATCCAACTGTATTTTGACTATTGTTATTACTGCCACACATATGTATTACTTGAAGAAAAACTGCACAAAAATGTTTATATAAATTACAATACTGTATTTGGTAAGCCAAATATGTATATATATAAAAGAGAGAAACGCCTAATAGTATTACAGTGATCCCTCGATTTTCGCGATCTCGATCTTCGCGAAACGCTATATCGCGATTTTTCAAAAAATATTAATTAAAAATATTTTCCCACCCGATGACGTCACTCTCTTCCTTTCTCATCTTTCTTTCTCTCTCTCTTTCTCTCTCTTGCTTCTTCCTCTCTCACACTCTCTTCCTCCCTCTCTCATCTCTTTCTTTCCTTCTCTCTCTTTCTCTATCTCTCCCCCTCTTGCTCTCGAGCGGCGGGCGGCGGGCGAGCGGTGGGCGGGCAGCAGCGAGGAGCCGAAGATCGGGGTTTCCCCTTTGCGTGGGCGGCGGGGAAGACCCAGGGAAGGTTCCTTTGACCGCCCAGTAGCTGATCTGCTCGGCAGCGCCGCAGGAGCGAGGAGCCAAAGATCGGGGTTTCCCCTTTGCGTGGGCGGCGGGGAAACCCCGATCTTCGGCTCCTCGCTGCTGCGGTGCTGCCGAGCAGATCAGCTGCTGGGCGGTCGAAGGAACCTTCCCTGGGTCTTCCCCGCCGCCCACGCAAAGGGGAAACCCCGATCTTCGGCTCCTCGCTGCTGCGGCGCTGCCGAGCAGATCAGCTGCTGGGCGGCGGAAGGAACCTTCCCTGGGTCTTCCCAGGTGCGGAAGTAAAAACACCATCTGTGCATGCACGGCCATGGAAAACAGGGCGCGCATGCGCAGATGGTGTTTTTACTTCTGCACCACTATATCGCGAAAAATCGATTATCACGAGGGGTCTTGGAACGGAACCCTCACGATAATCGAGTGATCACTGTACTTGAATGTTAAGTTAAACAGTTATTTGAAGCCTTGCACACACTCTAGCATTATGCACGCATGTCTAGCATTAAAGTACAGTGTTGCTAACTTTCTTTGGGAGACAGTTAAGAAATAATAAAGCAAAGCAGAAGAAATCTGGAGACTATGCAGGGCCGTATATTAGTTGTAAAGCCTGAAAGAGAAAATGATGACGATATAAGCATAGTTTCCAACTCTTGCATGACAAGCCTTTGCAAGTACCAAAGGCAGGGCTGCAAGAGCCTTTGGATTGATTCAGCTCTCAGGCTCTTCCTATGAAACTGAACAGAAGACCTTGTCTTCTCTCTTCCTATGAAACTGGTGAAGGAAAAATCCATTGTGTATAAAATAATTTAAGTTTTATTTTAAGAATATCAGTATTTGCTGTCTGTAGTTTCTGTCTTTAACAAGATTAGGATTTCCTGTTTTTCCTTATCTTGTGACTGTCATTTTGGAATCTGTTTTTAACAAGATAAATGTTTGCTGTTTAACAAGATAAATGTTTGCTGTTTACCCAATAAACCATATAAGGTGCTATTCATCTCCGGGAGAGGGGGGCAGGATGTGGACCATATTTGGACAAGGAATTCTGTGTACCCCTATGATAAGTTGAGGAATTCTATGTACCTTTGTGATTTGTAAAACCTATATAACCTGCTCGTTAGCTTCTGTACAAGTGTCTCTTCCCTTATAAAGAGTACCCGCTTTGCAAACCGTTTTTGATATACCCAGAGAGAATAAACATTTCTGTTCTTTTTGTCCAAACGTCTCGTGTGAACTTTTTCATAAAATTTCAGCGCACACTGGCAAACCCTTTTCTTCATGGTCAATCTTTCTCCCCTTGTGAAAGTTTTCTAGAGATCCAACACTAAACATTTACCCAAACACAAAAAGACTCCAGCAAACTTTTGGCCTGCAGAATGTTTCCAGAGGCAGGGGAGGTGAAAAATGGGGCATGCAGATGCCCCAGGATGCCAAAAAATGGCCTGATTTTTGACTACAGAGAGGTTCTGGAGGTGGGGAAGGTGAAAACGGACCTGTTTTTCACCTCCCCTGCCTCCAGAAGGTAGACGGAGAGAGACAGAGATAGAGGCAGAGGGAGAAAAAAGGAGGGGGGAGAGAAACAGAGAGAGAGTGTGTGTGTTGGTTATTGTAAGTTCCTTGTGACTGAAAAGAATTGCTGCAAAACTGAGTTTCCTGAAGAGGACCACTAGACTCCTAAACAACTGAAAAAATGATATAGTAAAAAGAAAAGTAAACCAAAAGAGTAACCAAAGCAAATAATATACTCCCAGGAGCAAAACAAATTAAAGTTTAATTTGTGATCATTGTTTAGTGGACCGTTAAATTGGCCATGTCACACCCAGTCACATGACCACCTAGTCATGCCTACCCAGCTGGTCCAGCCCTCCAACAGTATAAGGGACTGTTAATTGGCCTCATTGAAAATGTTTGAGGGCCCCTGTTGCAAACAATTTGATTATTTCCTAAAATGATTTGTACCCAGACAACACACTGTTCAATTGAAATTGGAATTTTGGTGTGCTATAAAATAAAATAAAAACTTTTTACAAAAAAGAAAAAAGAACCCCGAGGCTACACTCAAACAAATATTTAAAGTGCAAGAAGAATGAACACCATTTAAAACTGCAGCAACCCAAGGCATATGAAAACAAATTGGTTTTCAAGATCCAAGAAAATCAATATAGTCAAACTGATGTCACTTGGCAAAACACAGGGGAACTAACAGAGGACTGGAAAAGAGCTGATGTGGTTCTCATCTTTAAAAAGGGAAATGAAACAGGCCAAGGAAACTACAGACCAATCAGCCCAACAGCGATACCCGGGAAAATACTGGAAAAGATAATTAAAAAACAGATCTGCCAATATCTAGGAATGAGTAAAATAATAACCATCAGCCAATAGATTTGTTAAAAACAGATTACCGTATGCCAAACCAATCTCATTTCATTCTTCAACATAGTGGCTAAATTAGTAGAGCAGCGAAATACTGTGGATATAATAGACTTAGACTTCAGCAAAGCATTTGACAAAGTAGAACACAACCTACTTCTTCGTAAACTAGAAAACAATGGGATAGACTACCCATCACCACATGGATTCACAACTGGATGACAAACCATACTAAACAAGTAGTTCTCATTTAATTTCATTATTAAATGTAGATTATAAAATTTTTATATCAATATATGCATTTAGGTTTAAAAATATTATAAATGAAATAATACATGAAGATCAGAATGGATTTTTAGCAGGTAGACAAATTAAAAATAACTTGAGGACAATTATAAATACCTTAGAATATTATGAACAACACCCCGAAAAACAAATGGCACTTATATTTGGCATTTGACAACGTAGATTGGACCTTTATGAAAATACAATTAAATAAGATGAATGTGGGAACTAAATTTTTTAATATAATTGATGCGATTTATTCTAACCAATCTGCAAAAATTATAATAAACAAAGAGCAAACAGGAAGATTAGAAATACAAAGAGGAGTTAGGCAAGGCTGCCCTATATCACCATTATTATTTATTTTAACATTAGAAACTTAAGAACCTGAGCCCAGAGATAATTCCCAGGAAATCTGAGAGCGGCACGAAGGCCCAGCCGGTTTCCTGCAATTCCCCCTTTTCCTTTCTCTGGGCACTTGGAGAGGGAATAAACTGAAAGTGCTTTAGTTTTAGATATTGTTCAACTTCTTTTTTATTGTGTTGTATCTATTTATATTGTCTTTTTATTATTGTTGCAAGCCGCCCTGAGTCCTTTACAATTGGGTGGCATAGAAGTTTAATAATAATAATAATAATAATAATAATAATAATAATAATAATAATAATTTATTACATTTGTATGCCACCCCTCTCCAAGCACTCGGAGCAGCTCACAACAAACAATACAATATACAAATCCAATATTAAAAACAATATTTAAAACTATTAAGAACAATCATGCAATCCAAACAAATCATACATAAAGCGGAACAGCCAAGGGGTATATCAATTTCCCCATGCCTGGCAACATAGGTGGGTTTTCAGGAGTGTACGAAAGGCAAGGAGGATGGGGGCACTCCAAATGAATGAATGAATAAAAATAAAATAAACTAAACTAAACTAAAAGAAATAAAATAAAATAAACCACTTCGCTGTGGTGACTCCCTTGCGCTGCCTCCCATACACCCAGCACGAGGCTGCCTCCCAGATCATCTGGGTGCAGAAAGGCAAAAGAGAGTGCTTTGCCCTGGCCGGATCAACTCAGCTTCAGCCAAACTGAGGAGTCACCACAATGAAGGAAAGACGCAGGCTACAAAGCGAGCGAATGAGAGGAGATGGGAGCCCTTCAGCATGGGAAGGAAGAGGAAGCAGGTAGCAGCAGCAGCAGCAGCTGCCGCCTTTCAGTCAAAGAAGTGGGAAGTTGCCCCCTCTTGCCCGCCTGGGTTTCTCTCTCTGGCGCAGTGTATGGGAGGCAGCCTCGTGCCGGGTATATGGGAGGTGCGTGCTCCTCCTCACCTCAGAATCCCTTTTTTTTAAGCCTTAAAGTTTTGTATTTTTTTGATTCCCCTCACCTCACCTTCTTCCTTTGGCAGTGACTCTCCTCCTCCTCTTCTTCCTCATTCTCCTACCCAAATTCCAAGCTTTTATTTCTTTCCTAATGGGTTTGCACGCATTATTTGCTTTTACATTGATTCCTATGGGAAAAATTGCTTCTACTTACAAACTTTTCTACTTAAGAACCTTGTCACGGAATGAATTAAGTTCTTAAGTAGAGGTACCACTGTATTTGTTTCCATCTGGACTCCTTAACAAAATGGATAGCTGCACACTGAATTCACTAACAATATCAAAGGCATTTGTAGCAAGAGGCAAAGGAAGCAGGTGGCTGTCAACAACCTGCAATTAAAGGTAGTTTTATAGCCTGGAAGGAAACAGACAAAACTTGGGATTCTTTGGACCTGATCCAGGAAGCTACTACACCCTTTCCTTTAGCTAAGGAAGTTGCTTATCTTAACTCCACACAGTGCTTATAACTCCTGCTATATATTGTATCAGTATGTGTGTACAGCAGAGTAATATCTAACATTGGGAATTGTCACACGAAAATTAAATTGCTTTCTATATGGCAGGGTATCTGCCTGCCTAGATACATAGTACTTTTCCAAGTTGGCAATAGCAGCATTGTAGATCAAATGATGTCTAGACACACAAGGTTTGACTAGAAAGCTGAACTGAATAGGTGGGACTGAACAATAGCTAGCAGGAGACAAAATTTGAATCTAAAAACAGGATAGGGGAAAAAAAGATTGATATGCAAACTCCATGATCCTCTCCAATGTTCTGCAGAAGCCTTGCATTAGAAGAAGGAGCGTAACATCAGCTGTAGAAATAATAATTTTTAAAACAAAATGGCTGTACATCAGCTGTAGAAATAATAATTTTTAAAACAAAATGGCAGATATTGCTAAACAATTTTAAACAAGAGAATCCAATTTGTCTTGTATTTCAATAGTCCCATCAGGAAATCTCAGGAAAGACATTTTCTTTCCAAGATATACCGTATTTTTCAGAGTATAAGATGCACCAGAGTATAAGATGCACCTTAGTTTGGAGGGAGGAAAATAATCTGCTTACCAGGTATTTATCTGACTAGCGTCCTTAGTCTGGTCAGCTTAAGCACATTATTTTATCCCCTGGTTAAGGGCTTAAAAAAACCCTTTATTCTGAGATAGCAACAATGAAAGAGCTTGCAAGCCAGTAAGAACTGGGAACATTATTAGCATCTGGAAAGAAGCAGTAGGAACAAGTAGGGCAATGGAAAAAACCCTGCAAAGACATAGGGCTTGGAAAACATTCTTCTTTGCAGAGAGATAACAATGAAAGAGCTTGGGAACATTAATAACACCTAGTTAGGGCTGGAAAGAAACATCAGGCGCAAATAAAGCAATGGGGGAGAAAACCTACAAAGACAGGGTGTGGAGAACATTCTTGGCAGAGGTAACAATGAAAGAGCTTGCAAGCCTGTAAGAGCTGAGAATATTGTTAGCACCTGGTTAGGGCTGGAAAGAAACTTACTCGGAGCAAGTTAGAGCAATGAAAAAAACCCTACAAAGACTTAAGGCTTGGAAAACATTCTTCACAGAGAGAAACAATGAAAGAGCCTGCAAGGTAAGAGCTGGGAAAATTGTTAGCAGCTAGTTAGGGCTGAGGGGGAGCTACATTCAGAGTATAAGACACACCCTAATTATCAGCCTCTTTTAGGGAGGAAAAAGATGCATCTTACACTCCAAAAATACAGAAACTCAAACAAGAAAAAGGAGCAGGGTAAAAATGAAAAATAAGCAGAACAGTAACTTACTATTGTTTGTTGTCTACCAGTTTTGTAAAACTAACGAATACTAACAAATCAGAAATTTAACAAATTAGAATTTGCCTTAGAAGTAATTCTGATGCAAAGTTCACATAGAATAAAGGTACCATATTTTTCGTTGTCTAAGGTGCACCTTTTTACCTCAAAAAAGTGGGGCAAATAGTCTTATACATTGAATGTTTCAGGGGGGGGAGTTGGGTAGTGGTCAGCAGCGGTGGCAGTAGCCCTCCCATAGTCCTGCGGTGGCGGCTTTTCATGCCGTTTGCTGGCTGGTGCCAGGAACCACTGCCAAACTGCGCAAGAAGCCAGCACTGCAGGACTACAGGAAGGTTGCTGCCGTCGCTGCTGACTGCCACCGCTGCAGCATGTGAGAAGCCACCACCAGTTTTCCCTCTAAGCTGAGTTATGCACTGTAGCGCGGAAGATTTAAAAGCTCAGCCCTGAAGATTGCAATTCTAGTGCAAAGGACCGACCTCTGCGCTAGAATTGCCAAACTGTTGCTGAGATTTTAAATTCCCGTGCTACAGCACACAGTAAAAGGGGAAAGGCGGGAAAGAAAGGGGCCAATAGCTGGCCTGCTTTCCTTCCAGCCTCTTTAACCCTTTCTCCTTCCGGCTAGGATGGGTAAGCCCCTTACCATGGGGGGGGGTTTGCGGATCTGCTGAACCGCTGCCAGCCCGATGTCCATCCGCGAGGGTGTGGGCTAGGGGGGCAGATCCGCCGGCCCCATCAGCCCGATGTCCATCTGTGGATCTGCCAGGGTGGAGTGGGCGGATCCGTTGGGATGGAGTGGGCGGATCCGCCAGACCAACGATTTCCGTCCATGGGGGGAGGGCAGATCCGCTGACCCCGCCAGCCCAATGTCTGTCCGCGGGGGTGGGGGGGCAGATCCGCCGGACTGACAATGTCCGTCCATGGGGGGAGCGCCAACCAGGGGCTGGCAAAAGGCAAGCGGCTTAGCAGCACGCCCCGCCACCAAGCTTCCTGCCCTCTGTGTGTGTGGGCGGCGGGCGCCGATGCTGAACACGGTCCATCCGTGATGAGGGGTGCAGGGCAGGCACAGGCAGCCCCAGGAGAGAAAGAGGGAGGGAGAAAAAGGAAAGAAAGAGAAAAGGAGGGAAAGAAAGAGGGAATGAAGGAGGGAGAGAAAGAAAGAGTGAGAGATAGAAAGGATAGAAAGAGGGAGGGAGAGAAAGGGATGGAGAGAAAGGGGGAGGGAGAGAAAGGAAAGAGAAAGGGAGGGAAAGGAAAGAGGTGAAAGAGGAAGGAGGAGAGAGAAAGGAGGGGGAGTGAATTATGGATGTCAGAACTCGCGCACGTGTGATAGCGTGTGCCCACACATTTATCTATCTATCTATCTATCTATCTATCTATCTATCTATCTATCTATCTATCTATCTATCTATCTATCTATCTATCTAGACTTCTATGCCGCCCAGTCCACCCACACCGGGAAAAAATTAGAGGGTACACTGGCCACCACTGCCAGACTACAGGAAGCAGCTTCTCTCAGCAGTCAGCAGTGGCAGTAGCGGCTTTCCTGTAGTCCGGTGGTGGCAAGCTGCCTCTCTGCAACCCCTTATTAGAGACCCCTGGACCTGCTGTATCTCCAGGGAAACAAAAAGACCCACGCTGAATTCAGCAACAAATTCAGCAGTGATTCCTCCCAGCGAGCCTTGGGCTAGTTAGGGCTGCAGATCAGTCTTCCACCACAACCACCACCATACCAAAAGACCCACAAACTGACACTCACCAAGCTGACTTAGGCGCTAACTCATTCCCGTGGTAACAGTTGGTGTGCGAGACTCCCAATCTTGCAGCCACTGCTTCCTTGGGTCTTGCCTCCTGTGGGAGCCGTGCCAAGTTTCATGGCATGGGGGAAAGCCTAGCTTCTGTCCTCCGTCGCATGGGCACCTCTCTCCCTTGATAGGTTTGTCTCGCATGGAGAGATCAAGAGCGCCCACATTTCCTTCCCCCTCCCAGCCGCCGAAGAGAGCAGCCTAGCACTTGCAATGAAAGCCATCTTGATTGCCCTCCCCATGCTTGCAAGCCACCACCACCAGCTTGCAAAGCAGGAAAGCCGCTACTGCCGCTGCTGACCACTCAGAAAAGCTGCTGCCACCGCCACTAACTACCACTGCTGCTGGCCGCTGCGGGAAGAAGCTTGCATCTGAGGAGTCCCCACCGCTTCCCCTGCCTGAAGCAAGCTGCTTGACAGGTTTGAAGACCAACTTCCAAGTTTGAAGAGTTGGGGGCAATCTGGCAAGTTTAAGGCTTGTGACTGAAGGAGGAATTCTTGGAGTCGAAGTCCACAAGTCTTGAAGCTGTCAAGTTTGAAGACACCTGAGTTAGGGATTAGGAGTGCAAGGGTCTTCAAACCTGGCAAGTTTAAGGCTTATGGACTTCAACTCACATTTCGGAGCTAGCATGACTGGTGGAGAAATTCTAGGAGTTGAAGTCCACAAGTCTTGAAGCTGTCAAGTTTGAAGTTTGTAAAAAGTGTACATGGTTTTAAACAGTATACATGGTTGTAAAAAGTATTCTGCTACGCTGGTATTTTATTAAACAATATAATATTGCACCATTTGGTTCATATGCCGCCCCGAGTCTACGGAGGGGGGCGGCATACAAATCTAAATAATAAATAAATAAATAAATAAATAAATAAATAAATAAATAAATAAATAAATAAATAAATAAATAAATAAATAAATAAATAAATAAACTTTTTTCCTTGTTTTCCTCCTCTAAAATCTAGGTGCCTCTTATACACCGGTGCGTCTTACACGCCGAAAAATACGGTAGTAAATCCATTTTGCAATAGGGCAAATATTTGTAGCTCAGGTGTAGATGAAGGTTGGTTCTCCAAGCTTGTGGGTTGGTTTCCAAACGTTTTGTTACTAGGCTAGGTAACATCTTCAGTGGAGTTTAGGGGAAGTCAGTGTCAGTATTCTTCTGTTTTTAAGGGCTTCAGATGTCACAGCTCTCTTCTCCTCTATTGACATCGACCTGGCTAAACTAAACACCACACCCACAAAGATGATGCCACCACAAAATACTCCATGTCCACAGAAACCATCACGAAACTCCTCAATATATGCCTCAATATATACAAGTTCAAGTGGAAAATCTGTAAGCAAATACAAGATACCCCAATCGGATTGCCCATATTAGACCTAATAGCAGAAACGGTCATGCAAAGACTTGAATTCATAGTTCTACCCACTATCCAACCAAATTTCTGAACACCAAACACATCAACATCAAACACTCCCAACTTGAAAAAACACACCTTCTCAATAACCTATTCCCTGGGATCAAATTCACACACAAAGAGGCAATAGACTCCCATTCCTCAACATCGACATAAAGAAATTAGAAAACGGAGAATTGGAAACCCACATCTAATGCAAACCCGTGCACACAGACCAGATCATCAGCTTTGCAAGCAAGCAATCCTTCCCTGCAGGGAGACGGAACCGATTAGGCAGTTCCGCCCCAGGCGCCTGATGGACCCAGAGGGCTTTCAGAGGGCACTTGGGGTTATTCCAGAGGCACTCATCCACAGTTCGGCGGAGTCTCTTGCTGAGGCCTGGAACAAGGTTGCAATAGGGGATCTTGACCGGATTGCGCCGTTGCGACCTCTCCGCGGCACTAGACCCCGTAGAGCTCCATGGTTCAATGAGGAGCTCCAGGAGTTGAAACACCAGAAGAGACGTCTAGAGAAGCGATGGAGGAAGACTAAGTCTGAATCCGATCGAACACTTGTAAGAGCTTTTATTAAGACTTACAAAGTGGCGCTCAAGGCGGCAAGATGCGCGTATCATGCCGCCTTGATTGCATCAGCGGAATCCCGCCCGGCTGCTCTGTTTAGGGTGACCCGCTCCCTTCTTAACCAGGGGGGAGTTGGGGAGCCCTTGCAGAGTAGTGCCGAGGATTTTAACATGTTTTTCGCTAATAAAATCGCTCGGATCTGGGTGGACCTCGACTCCAATTGGATAACAGAGTCAACTGACAACGAGTCAGTCGAGGTGACTGGGGCCCGTACTTGTCCACCTGTCTGGGAAGAGTTTGATCTGGTGACACCTGATGAAGTGGACAAGGCAATTGGAGCTGTGAGTTCCGCCACCTGCTTACTGGATCTGTGTCCCTCCTGGCTGGTCTCCGCCAGCAGGGAGGTGACACGGAGCTGGGTCCAGGAGATTATCAACACTTCTCTGGGGAGAGGGTCCAGGCATTCTTAACAACTATCGGCCAGTCTCCAACCTTCCCTTTATGGGGAAGGTTGTTGAGAAGGTGGTGAAACTCCAACTCCAACGGTCCTTGGAAGAAGCCGATTATCTAGGCCCTCAACAGTCAGGATTCAGGCCCGCCTACAGCACGGAGACTGCTTTGGTCGCGTTGATGGATGATCTCTGGCGGGCCCGGGACAGGGGTTTATCCTCTGTCCTGGTGCTCCTTGGCCTCTCAGCGGCTTTTGATACCATCGACTATGATATCCTTCTGCACCGGCTGGAGGGGTTGGGAGTGAGAGGCACTGTTCTTCAGTGGTTCTCTTCCTACCTCTCTGGTCGGTCGCATTCGGTGTTAGTGGGGGGCCAGAGGTCGACTTCAAGATTACTCCCTTGTGGGGTGCCTCAGGGGTCAGTCCTCTCCCCCCTGCTATTCAATATCTACATGAAACCGCTGGGTGAGATCATCCAGAGGCATGGGATGAGGTATCATCAGTACGCAGATGATACCCAGTTGTACATCACCACCCCATGTCCAGTTGAAGCAGTGGAAGTGATGTGCCAGTGCCTGGAGGCTGTTGGGGTCTGGATGGGTGTCAACAGACTCAAACTCAACCTGGATAAGATAGAGAGGCTGTGGGTTCTGCCTCCCAAGGACAATTCCATCTGTCCGTCCATAACCCTGGGGAGGAACTATTGACCTCCACAGAGAGGGTGCGCAACTTGGGCATCCTCCTTGATCCACAGCTCACATTAGAGAACCATCTTTCAGCTGTGGCGAGGGGGACGTTTGCCCAGGTTCACCTGGGGCACCAGTTGCGGCCCTATCTGGACCGGGACTCACTGCTCACAGTCACTCATGCCCTCATCACCTCGAGATTCGATTACTGTAATACTCTCTACATGGGGCTACCTTTGAAGAGTGTTTGGAAACTTCAGATCATGCAGAATGTAGCTGTGAGAGCAATCATGGGATTTCCAAGGTATGCCCATGTTACACCAACACTCCGCAGTCTGCATTGGTTGCCGATCAATTTCCGGTCACAATTCAAAGTGTTGGTTATGACCTATAAAGCCCTTCATGGCATCGGACCAGAATATCTCAGGGACTGCCTTCTGCCTCACGAATCCCAGCGACCGATTAGGTCCCACAGAGTTGGCCATCTCCGGGTCCCATTGACTAAACAATGTCGTTTGGCGGGTCCCAGGGGAAGAGCCGTCTCTGTGGCGGCCCCGACTCTCTGGAACCAGCTCCCCCCAGAGATTAGAACTGCCTCCACCCTCCTTGCCTTTCGTAAACTCCTTAAAACCCACCTTTGCTGTCAGGCATGGGGGAATTGAGACATCTCCCCTGGGCCTATACAATTTATGTATGGTATTTTTGTGTGTATGTCTGCTTTAATAATGGGGTTTTAATGTTTTTAAATTATTAAATTGGTCATGAATTGTTTTATTGTTGTTGTGAGCCGCCCCGAGTCTATGGAGAGGGGCAGCATACAAATCAAATCAAATCAATCAATCAATCAATCAACTAACCCTTCACACACAAAAGAAGTTGTGTCCAGACCTTTTTCAGAAGGACCAGGACACTGTGCAGCACCACAACACTAAGAAAAATGGAAAAGAAACAGTTGCTTGATGTCTTTCTCCATAATTGCTAGCCAAAAAACTTTATATCCCAACACACAGCACCTAAACCACAACAAATTACATAGCCAAGCACTGCAGAAAAACTAATTCTACCTGTTGTGGTTAGCTCTGGCCCAGCTCCTGCCCCAAGGAATGTAGAGGTGGATGTGGGGGAGACCTCCACATGCCACAGGCCTGTTTTGCTCCCAGTAGAATCTGCCGACGAAGTCTCCTCTGACCAAGGAAGCGTGAGTGACAGGGAAGAGGGAAATTTGGCAGACAGCCCAGGAGGAGATCAGTCATCCATATCATCCCTGGATTCTGAACAATAATTAATGACACATCCACGCATGCGTAGAATGATGCATAGGAGACAACAACTGAAGGATTATTACAAGAGAAAATGAGGCCACCTGTGGTTGGGTGGGGCTGCTGTAATTAGTGCTACAGTTAAAAGTGCAGCCTGGTGTTTTAGCCTCATGGCAGTTTATCTGATTCATTGTTTTGTCAAGATCGTGGTTTTTGCTGTTCAGGATTGTTTGTGTGGACTCTCCAGACTTTAGAATTGGACTCAATTTCCCAGTTATTGGGTGAGCAATTGGACTGCATTTAACCTGTGCCTTGTATGTACCAGAAAATCCCTTTGACATTTAAAAAGGGAGCTGTTTCTGTTTTTCTTTTTATAAAAACTTTTGGGTTTTCCTTTTATCGTGTGATGTGTGTCTTCTTGGACTAATTACCCTGTAATTACGGGCGGTTGAGACACGCTAGCAGAACATGTACCATACATAAAAGGGGTGTCAGAAATGACAGCTAGAATTCTCCAATCCCTAGGAATAGCAATAGCCTACAAACCTACAGCCACACTCCCCCAGAAATTATCCAAAACCAAATACAAGATGCAAAAGGATGAAAGAAAGAATGTTGATAGCAGCAAATTACTTTATGCACAAATATGGGAAGGACACTTCAATCCCCAATTTTGAATGGTTGCAAAAGCTGATGGGGTTAGAAAGATGGCTAATTGACTGCTTTGGTAAAAGAAAAAAAACATAATTACTTTTGTTTCTACTTGGAAACCACTTTTGAACTTTGTGCTTGAGGTGGAAAAAATGGTTTTTACTGATTAGACAGATTTGTTGATATAAAATTATCTAGTTTATACTACAATGTAAAAGTAAAAAATTAAGGTCTAATGTTTGCCCCAAAACAAGAGATCCCCTGATAATAATCCCAGTTGGGCTTTTGAGTGCACGGCAATAAGCCCTTATTTCAGGGCTCAAAAAAAATATAAGACAGTGTCTTATTTATGGAGCAACACAGATATATTATTTTACTGTATGAAAGGGGGTTGGAAGTCAACGCCTTTTCTTTCTTTTTCTTTTTTCTCCTGTACTCTTCCTTTCCCCATCCCTATTTTCCCTACTCTTTTTCTATTTTTTGTACTTTAAATTGTAAACAAATTTTTAAAAAATTAAAAACCAAAATCCAGGCAAAAATAAAGAATAGGGTTTCTTTTTTAAAAAAATAATTTTTATTAGTCTTAAAAAGTTAACATATACAGTATCATATACAGTGATACCTCGTCTTACGAACCCCTCTTCATACGAACTTTTCATGATACGAACCCAGTGTTTAAGAGTTTTTTTGCCTCTTATTCCGAACTATTTTCACCTTACGAACCCGAGCAGCTGCCGGGATTTCCCTGAGGCTCCTCGATTCCCTTCATTTTTGCCAGCGATTCTTTGAATCCCAGCGACAAACTCCCCACTTCCAAACTGCATGGGGAAAAGACTCATGGAGCTCAAGAGAGGAGAAAGGTATGGGAGAAATGAGCAGAATGGGGTGGGCAAAAACGGGAGGGACCCATGGAGCTCAAGAGAGGAGAAAGGTGTGAGGAAAATGAGCAGGACAGGGTGGGCAAAAACGGGAGGGACCCATGGAGCTCAAGAGAGGAGAAAGGTGTGGGGAAAATGAGCAGGACAGGGTGGGCAAAAATGGGAGGGACCCATGGAGCTCAAGAGGAGAAAGGTATGGGGGAAATGAGCAGGACAGGGTGGGCAAAAACGGGAGGGACTCATGGAGCTCAAGAGGAGAAAGGTGTGGGGAAAATGAGCAGAATGGGGTGGGCAAAAACAGGAGGGAAAGACCCATGGAGCTCAAGAGAGGCTCTTTTCGCCTTGCTTCGTTGGGACTGCCACCTCTTGCCACCTCTCGCTGTCCCTCCCCCCACTCCGTTCACCTCAGCTTAGTCTGTCTCCCCCCCCCCCCGTTTTTTTTTAAAAGTCTTAATGTTTTGGATTTTCCTAATGGGCTTGCACGCATTATTGGCTTTTCCATTGATTCCTATGGGAAACATTGTTTCATCTTATGAACTTTTCACCTTACGAACCTCCTCCCGGAACCAATTAAGTTCGTAAGACGAGGTATTACTGTACAAGTAAAAAATATAGAAAACCAACAAAACAAACATGTATGTACAAAGATACATAAACAAAAACAAAAAAACAAAGCACTTACAAACTCATACAAAAATGAAACAAACTCAACTAACCTCATAACTCAACACATTACACAATTTACCATTAATTATTGGCTACGCAGACAGTTGTATCTTTATATTTCTTTATGTCTTTAATATTCTCCTCTTATGTTTCTTAATTCTACATCCTTAATTCTACATCAATTCTACATTTCCAAACCAATTCTACAGAAATCCAAACAAATAAATAAATAAATAAAATTTCTTATCTCTATTTCCTTTAATAACCTTATTCTTTTCTTTTACATCTATAACACAACTTTCTTTTTTGGATTTTTATAATTTAATCATTCATATAGTTCAGCGGTCCCCAAACTAGGGCCTGCGGGACACATGTGGCCCACTAAGGTCATTTATCCGGCCCGCAGCAGCACACAAGATTTTACGTGGAGCCGGGCGTTGGAGTTGGGGGTGGGGAGTGATGAAGGTGCGATGTCGGCTAAAGTTTTTCTTTTTTTGAATGGCGAAGGTTTTTTTTATTCTGAACGTTGCGCGTGCACGCGCACTCCCCATGCACTTGTGAGCTGGCAGGGGGATGGGGGCGGAGAGGCCACAAACGAGAGGCTCGGCACCCGCCCATCCGCGGCAGGCGGGGGTGGCCACGGCTCCCTTTCCTTACCGCCGGCAGCCATCACTGCAGGTTCCTCGGGTAGGTGCTGCCACTCCCTCCGGGAAGCCCAGCCAGGCGACCGTAAAAAGTGCTGAGATTATTGCACTTTCTACGGCCTCCTGGCTGGGCTGCCCGGAGGGAAGTGGCAGCTCCCGCCCGAGAAACCTGTGGCGCCGGCTGCCGACTTGGTGGGAGGCGCCGGCGGTAGACATAGGCAGTGGGAGAAGGGAGATGTGGCTGCCCCTGCCCATTGCAGATTTGCCGGTGCCGAGCCTCCCCGCCCCCCCAGCCTCCGCAGAGAAGTAAGGAAGAGAGAAAGAGAGAACAAGAGAGTGTGTGTGAGAGAGAGAGATCAACAGACAGAGAGCGAGATAGAAAGAAAGAAGGAGAGAGAATGTGAGAAAAAGAGAGAGCAAGAGAGGGGGAGAGAGAAATAGAGATAGCAAGAGAGAGAACAAGAAAGAGAAAGAAAGCAAGAGAGAGAAAGAGTGAGAGAGGGACAGCGAGAAAGAAAGAAAAAGAGAGAAAGAAAGAGATAGTGAGAGCGAGAAAGAAAGAAAACAAGAGAAAGAGTGAGAGTGAGAGAGAAAGCAAGAGAGGGGGACAGAGAGAGAGAGAAAGGGAGAGATAGAGAGGGAGAGAGGGAGAGGGAGAGATAGAGTGAGAGAGTGAGAGAGAGGAAGAAATCAAGAGAGAGAGAAAAAGAAAGAGAGAGAAAGAGAGGGACAGAGAGAGAGAGAGAAAGAAAGAACAATAGAGAGGGAGAGAGAAAGGAAGAGGGAGAGATACAAAGAAAGTGAGTGAGAGAGAAAGAAAGTGAGAGTGAGAGAGAGAAAGAGAGAGAGAGAGAAAAGGAGAGGAAGGAAGAGAGAGAGAGAAAGAGAAAACTTGGCAAGGAGTTGGGGACTTGCTCCACTTCACCTCCTCCTCCTCCCTCAAGGCGGCGGCATTAAGAAAACTGCAGGGGTTTTTTTATAGTCCAGCCCTCCAACAGTCTAAGGGACAGTGAACTGGCCCCCTGTGTAAAAAGTTTGGGGACCCCTGATATAGTTTATCCCAGATTTTGTAAAAGTCAGTTTCCTCCTTATCTTTTATATGCATCGCTAGCCTATTCATTTTGGTGCATTCTAAAATCTTTTTTACAATCATTAGAAGGAACCGTTTTTCTCCACATTTGGACATAAGTAATCCATGCAGCTGTTAATATATGTATAACCAGGTATTGATTTTTTTTATTTATTTCTCCATCTATAATACCTAGAAGAAACATTTCCAGTTTAAGATCTATCTTTTATGATATAATTTCTATTAACCATCTCTGGATTTTTCTCCAGTAACTCCTGGCTTCTGGGCACAAGAATAGGGTTCAATATTCTAGAATGGAAAACTGGATCATTTGAAATATTTTGTGCACCACTAAAGTTTGTAAGTTTGGCTGGCCACAGACTATGGTTTATCTAACTTAAGAGCTATGGCTTATCTCTCTTTGATATTTAAGTCATATGTATCCTTATTTAAAAAGAAAAAAAATCTATCTTTTCTCATTTCACACACATGGAAGACTCCTCATTAACAATAAACAAAATAGAAGTCTAAGCAGAAAAGACACTAGTAGAAACATTTCCCATTATGAATAAGGAAATTGTACCTAGCAGGTATTTTATAGCTTTTGCATGAATGAAGACAAAAGGGGTGCAATGGCTCAGCAGTTAAAGATGTTGAGCTTGTCAGCTGGAGGGCTGACATCCAAAGCTCAATGCAACAAGGTGAGCTCCCATTACTTGCGCCAATTCCTGCCCACCTAGCAATTCAAAAGCATGCAAATGCAAGTAGATTAATAGGTACCACTTTGCTGGGAAGGTAACAGTGCTGTGTGTGCCTTTGGTGTATAGCCATGCTGGCCACATGATCACAAAAATTGTCTTTGGACACTGCCGGCTCCCTTGGCCAAGAAATAGAGATAAGGACCATGCCCTAGAGCCGGACATGACAGACAGAGAAATCTTTACCTTTTCTTATTAATGGAAACAGTGCTCCAGAAACATTAAAAGCAAAGCATTAGACATGGAAATCATTTTTTTAAAAGAACATCCTAAAACTTGTAATTTACTTAGAACATCAAATATTAAACTCTTCTTAAAATCAATACTTACTGTCAGTACCCTGTATGTAATTATATTGGGTAACAATACATATAAGCTATGAATGTATGTTTATATGATATACTGTACCTTTAAGAGATGGAGATGGATCATAGTTGGCCATAAGAGGGAGCCATAGGAGTTCCTGTTTGGGGGGAGGTTTTTTTTACTGATAGTTACTTTATGTCTAGAGCTGTGTGTGGAAGTTAACTGGTTTGTATTGGATATTGAGATTGTGATTAGAAATGTAAATAGATTACCTTGTTGTTGTATAAAATATATATTTTGTACTGGTTTCTGTGTCTAAACAGTCCATTACTATTACCAGTCACACTTAACACTGTTTTTTGAATTGTTTTGTGGATATATGTTTCCCTAAACAATCTATCACTTACATCTATATCCTACAGTTTTTCAAAATACAATTTTTCTGAAACCTAACATTTTCAGATTTTTTTTTTAATTCACAAAGCCAAAATAATTATTTTCACATTAAATTCAGAGACCTCTCCAACATTAAGCATGGTTTCCAATACAGTGGCACCCCGACATAAGAGCTGCTCTACTTAAGAGCAACTCGAGATAAGAGCTGGGAGGGGAGAGATATTTTTGTTCTACTTACAAGCCCAAATTCGAGATACAAGCGCCAAGGAGCTGTCTCCTGAAGCCAAACGCTAACTTCCGCGTTCGGCTTCAGGAGACAGCTGCGAAGCGGCGCGCGTGTTTTAAAAGGTTGCAGCCGGCCTGGGGGGCTCGGGGGGGTGCTTGCAGCTTTCTTTCTTGCTCTTTTTCTTTCTCTCTTTTACCTTCCCTTCCTCTATTTCTTCTTTTCTTTCTCCTTCCCACCTTCTTCCCTCCCTCCCTCCCTTCACTCATTCCTCTCTTACTCTCCCCTTTCATAAGTTTCCTTGCTTCCTTCCTCTGTTCCTGTCCCTTCCCCCTTTCTTTCTTTCTTTCTTTCTTTCTTTCTTTCTTTCTTTCTTGCTTGCTTGCTTGCTTGCTTGCTTGCTTGCTTGCTTTCTTGCTCTTTTTCTTTCTCTCTTTTACCTCCCCTTCCTCTATTTCTTCTTTTCTTTCTCCTTCCCACCTTCTTCCCTCCCTCCCTCCCTTCACTCATTCCTCTCTTACTCTCCCCTTTCATAAGATTCCTTGCTTCCTTCCTCTGTTCCTGTCCCTTCCCTCTTTCCTTCCTTCCTTCCCACCCTCCGTCCATTCATTCACCCATTCCTCTCTTGATCGCTTAAAACCGGTCCCTGGTGCAAAAAGGGTTGGGGACCTCTGTCCTACAGGATTGGGTGGCAGAGAAGTTGAACATATGTAAATTTAAAAGTTTAAGAAAGTTTACAAGTTAAGTGAAAGAAACTTCATTATTCATTTATATGTACATGTACATTTCTTCATTAAAAACATGTCTTTCTGCATAATTTAGACTAACTTTGTGAGTTTTTTGAGGGCTGGAACCAATTAAAATTATTTACATTAATTCCTATGGGGAAAAGTCGTTCGAGATAAGAGCTGCTCGACTTAAGAGCCCAGGTCCGGAACGAATTAAACTCGTATCTCGAGGTACCACTGTACTGTACTTAAGATTGCAGATGAAGTACCGGTAAATTATAAGCACCTGCATTAGAGTTGAGGACAAAAGTTTCTTTTTTAAAAATAGTTTTTATTAAATATTTACATTAAAATAATATTTACATTCCAGTTTCTGGAAAATTATACATTTTTTGATTCATTTCTAGTTTGTTTGTTTCTCCTTAATATTTAAGAAACATATAATCTTTATATATTGTATATATATTTCCACTGTATCTTTTTCTGCAATAAACAAAAAATATTAGTTCTTTAAGTTCAATAGATTGTTTCTATTATTTCATTTTATACCTCAACAGAAAATTGTAGAATTTTGTTATGATTTTATCATAACCATAATCCTATCTAATTCGTTATCTTCTTTTTGAAACACGTATTGTTCTATATATTTTTTGTACCTTCCTGGAGGTCTGGTCATCAATCTATTTCTATGCCTCGTGCTCTTAACTCTTGTTTTCAGTTCTCCCTGATCCTTCAAGAGTTCTTTATAGGTCTTCATTTTAGCACTATTCATTAAATTTGGATATATTAAGGCTTCCACAGTGGACAGCCAAGTCAGTATTTTACTTTAATGATTTTTAAAAAATCTTTTGGCATACTTGAATCAAAGAGTCTCTAATTAGGTGGCTTTGCAAATATTTGTGGATCTTACATTTTCCACCCCAGAGGAAGACATGCTATCCTCTCTGAAGGTTACGCCCCTCCAATATCAAAATTCTTTTATTTCTTAGTGTTACCCAATCTTTAATCCAGGTTAGTGGTACAACACACTAGTTAGTATGTCTTCCAGTTCAGCAAGCTAAATCCCATCCACCCACCCACCCCGTTCTGTCCTGTCTTGCAACACTTTTAATTTTATTCAAGTTTTTTTGCCTTGCCAGATGAAATCTACTATTATCTTATTTAAATCTTTAAAAAACCCTTCCCCAATTTTATTGGCATCACCTGGAATAAAAATACAAATCTGGGGAGTATTTTCATTTTTGTAGAAGCTGTTCCCACCTATAAATGATATTTGAAGCTTTTTCCAGATTTCTACATCTTTTTTAACTTGTTGGATCAGTAATTTTCCCTCATTAGTGTTGAGCAGTTGGATGTTAGCCAGATTCCCAGGTATTTAATTTTTTTAGTAGGCTGTATAGCCATTTCCTCTTCCCATTCCCTTTCTTGCTTCTTCATTGTATTTTTCATTATTACCTTTGTTTTGTTCCTCTTGATTTTGAGGCCCACAACCTTCCCAAATTCTTCTGTGTTGTAATAATTTGGGTCCTGATGTTAGCGGTTGTTCTAGAATAAAAACTAGATCGATTGCAAACACCTGGAGTTTGTAGATTTCGCTTTCGATTTGTAATCCCTTTATTTCTTGTTGGTTTCTAATCTCGTTCAATAAAACTTCAAGGGTAAGGATAAATAATAAAGGGGCTAAAGGACACCCTTGTCTCACTCCTTTTGTAATATTAATTTTGTCAGTGGTCTTCCCATTTATCATAATTCTTGCTGTTTGAGTAATGTATAGTTTCTCAATCATTTTTATAAATTTCTCCCCAAAATTCATTTTGCCCAGTTGTAAAATTATGAATTTCCGATGTAAGTTGTCAAATGCCTTCTCGGCATCTAAGAACAATAATACTAACAATAAATAATGTTAATGTTTTATTCCAAAGACAATTGCTTGAACTTTGCATTGATTGTTCAAAAGGAAACAAAAAAAGCAAAAAAGAAAACCAAACCTTAGCACAACTGCTTAAGTTCCTTCCTGGCCAGAACAAGAAAAACTCATGTTTTCTTTCTTTACATACTATAAATACAACATTAGAGACTTACAAAGATGTAACATGCATTACTAGTTCCTTATTATTGACTACTCGACAAGTAGGTTACCCTAAATTTGTACAGCAATAGAAGGCTTTCTAAATTGTCACTTTCATGAAAACTGCTTGTAAGAAAGATATTAGCCCTGCTCTGTGAAGTACAAAGAAAAAATTCTCTAAAACTCACTGGGTGATTGAAGTTAGCCCAGTCAGTCTCAGCTCAACCTACCACACTGATGGCTGTTGTGGAAAAAACAGGATGACAGAGCATTATGTACACTACCTTGAACTCCGGAGTGAAAGCTAGAATGGAAATATAACAAATAAATAAAATCCAGATGTCAGAGAAGTTTATTCTGGCCTAAAACTTCACAGCTGTTTTAGTACTTATTTCAACTTTTTAAACTTTACCTATTGTCAGCACATATCCCTATATGCATGTGGTCCATAAAGTTAAAAATAAGCTGCATGTCAACTCTTTCCAAACTCAGCTCTTTCCAATATGTTTTTCAAAAAAAGCATTTTAATGATCATTTACCAAATGCTCCATAAATCCTCTGAATCAAGTAGCCCAACGTACACATCCTAATGGCTGGAGAAGGATTAAATAAGGAATCCTCTATGGAAGATAATACTCCTCTCTTTGAAAGTATGTGCATATGGAAGGAGAAGAGATTAAAGTAAGTACACTTTTCCCTCCAGTCACCAAAGCCCAGACTGATTTCAGACTCAAAGGCATACTACCCTATGTTTTATGCAAATCCACATCTCACGTTAAAGAGAGTAATCTCTTGTCACCAAAATAAAGAGTCAGAAATTGGTGAACAGTATTACAGAAATATCAAAGAGACATACTCTGTTCCTTCATGGCATCACACCTATCCTGCAGAAAAACAAATTCAACTGAATCCAAGGGATTTCTCTGTGACAGCCAAAATCATGAGGTACTCATTCAAAGTTCTCCTCCTCTTCTTCATACAGCACACAATTTGTAAAGGCAGGTTAAGATACTCCCTTCTTTATATCTATCCTAGTACTACATAGGAAAGGATTGAAGAGCCATTCTCTGAAAATGGATATTACAATGCACATAACCGACAATAAAATACAGGTTTCTTCTATATTCAGTTCCATTTTTCTCCACCCTTAATTATAGACTACAACTCCCTTAAAAATTGGCCGTTGAGTCTATAGAAAATGCAAAAATAATTTAAAATAAACCAAGCTGCAGATGGACCAATTTAGATGAGCACAAGAGAACTACCATAGTATACTTAGAAGAGCCATTAAATTTTGGGCACTGGCTCAAAATCTGCCTCATTTTGCCATTAAGTGCCTATCATGCTCAATGAAATAAGTGAAGGATGTGTTTCCTCTTTCCCTTGTTTTAGCAAGGAACCGAGGAGCGATTAAATGATGCGCTGAATATTTAGATGATGGGGGTGGGGGTAATCTTCCTTTCCTCTGGATACTTTTTCTTCCAGCTTGCAGGCTTGAGAAAAGTCCACACAGGAGGTGGACTTTGATAGGACTTTTTGCAAGGATGCCCTTGACAGCTCGAAGGGAATGGACTCCACGAATCTGAACTAGGGATAAGGGGGGAGCCCGGAGGAAGAATTGTGGGCGAGGTGATTACGCCTCAGGAGGCAATGGTTTTATAGCTGCCCGGAAAAAAACACTTCTTGCCACAACTGAACCCTCGTGTCTCGCCTCCCCCACTGCTTGTCCCTCCCGAGGGGCTGCCCTTGCACGCATGCGGCCGTCCATCCGTTCTCTCACCGGTTAATACGGTGTGCGAAGGCCCTTCGCTCCGAAGCCGCCATGCCCTCTCCAACGCGAACGCGCCCGCCGCCGATCCTTTGCGCGGGTGTCCGGTGAGCCAAAGTGCGGAACGAGGCTGCTTTCGGAGGGAGCCGCCTGAGCCGAAGACGGCGACCGAGTGAACGGGGCGGAGCCCAGGCGGGATCCTTGGTGCCAGCGGCTGAGACAAAAGCGCTCCCTGTCGGTCTCAAACGGCAATAGCCGCGATCTCTTCCCCGTCCACCTTCTCCCAGGCTCACTTTCTCCTTTACGTCGTTTCCTGAATTGGCGGGGATGGGTAAAAGCAATTCGAGGTTGTGGCCATAGTTCCCTCTAAGCTGAGCAGTGAGCAATCGCTCACTTAAAAATCATCATCAACTCAGAGTTTTCCAAACCTGCCCAGAAGCCGAGAGGGAAAGAGTGAGAGGGAAGGAGAGAGAGAGGAAGAGAGAGAAAGAGATAGAAAAAAGAGAGGAAGGAAAAGAAAAAGAATGGGAGTAAGGAAGAGAGAAAGAAAATCAAAATCTAGTTTGAAACTAGCTCAACTATTTAAGTGGCATTTTGATATTGATAGAGTTGCCCTATTATGAGCTCACTGTTATAGACACACAGTACAGTATTTTATTTTGAAATTCTCTGAGGCAAAACAGGGTGGGTTTTTTATTTGTTTGTTTGTTTGTTTATTTGTTTATTTATTATTTCTGTGCTGCCCAGTCCCAAAGGGACTGCCGCTCAGACACTATACTTTTCCACACACACACCAAAAAAATTAGAGGGAACACTGGTTGTGGCTGCAGAAGAATCTGTTCTGAGTGCTAAAAGTTAGCCTTAAAATATGTATTAAATAAGAAGGAACGCGAATGCCTCTGCACAATGGGAAGAATCTGTTCTTTCCGTTCTTTCTGAGATCCCCCTCCGAACATACACACCCACTTCTCTGCCTGGTAATAAGCCAACAAACAAACTTCTGGCCAGATAGTTTCTCCCACGAGGAATTGAGTACTGCGGTAGATGCCAAAAACTATATCGGAAACGACATTCCTTCCTGCCAGGGAACGCCTAAGGCTATTTCTGTTGAAACACGAACGTGCATCGTTTAAGCCAAGGAAAATAGTTTATGGATTTTTATAAATGATCTTCAACTCGATATAGACAACAGTCTTATCTGTATTCATTTGGGAGCACAATGCTTCTTTGACACTATGCATTCTGTATGGGGCTGTGCTATTAAATCAAAGCCTGTGGAAAATGTATACCCTTGATTATGATTAGTATCAATGGAAAAGCTCAATAAGTCTCAACTTTGGATAAAAGATGCATATGGGAGACTTAATTTGCTAGAAATGAGGTGAATGAGCTTTATATGTTGAACTTTGTACATTTCCATATGATCCTGCCTTCAGTAACTGGTCTTCCCCACCCTCTAATCATACTAACTTAGAACTAAGGGGAGATTTCCTAACAGTTAGAACAATTGGAACAGATTACCTCCAGAAGTTGTGAATGCTCCAACACTGGAAGTTTTTAAGAAGATGTTGGATAACCATCTGTCTGAAGGGTAGGTAGGGTTTTCTGCCTAAGCAGGGGGGTGGACTAGAAGACCTCCAAGGTCCCTTCCAACTCTGTTATATCTTTCTTAACCTCAGTGGGGCCAAGATGTATCCAGTGAGGAATTTGGGAAGTTGAAGTCCAACTAAATGTTGATGGAGAGAAAAAAACAGCAGCCACAGAAAAAAGCTCTCTTGAAATCTTTGAAGCAGACCACGCCTGAAAACAGGGCCTAGATGGCAAAAAAGAAATAAAGAAAACTAATTCTGCTGCCATCTAGACTTGGTCTGGATTTGCACAGCTCTCGAGTTACCAGATACCTGAACATGCAAAAGGGCAATTGGAAAGAAATACAAATGGGAGGGGGGGGGAACACTACCTTTGAAAAAAAATGCAAAGAAAAAACACCAAAAAAATGTGTTTAGGCCTACACATACAGGGAATTCTTCCCGCAATATTGTTCAATCGTTCATTTTCCAAAAGAATTTCAAGAACATATCTTATCAATAATTTGTTTATTTATTTTTATTTGTTTTGTCAAGTATGTATTGGTGGTATACAAAGATATAATAATATTTATATACTTGATACTAGTAAAAGAGAAACATTAGGACAGGGGACGGAAGACACTCTGGTGCACTTATGCACTTACTGCCAATAGAATTGGCAATGAGCTTTTCAAATTTCACCTAGTATGACGCATCATGCTCTATAGACTATTGTTCTTAGTCATGAAGTTGTGTCTGACACATCGCGATCCCATGGACAACATTCCTCCAGGCCTTCTACCATCCTCTGGAATCCATTTAAGCTCACACCGACTGATTCAGTGACTCATTCTCTGTAAACCCCTTCTCTCTTGTTCCCAGCATTAGGCTCTTCTCCAGTGAGTCCTTTAAGCAGTGGTGGCAAACCTATGGCACACGTGCCACAGGTGACACATAGAATCATATCTGCTGGCACTCAAGTCGTTGCCCTAGCTCAGCTCCAACGTGCATGTGTGTGCCAGCCAGCTGATTTTTGAATTGCACAGAGGCTCTGGGAGACGTTTTTGTCTCCCAGAGAGCCTCTAGGAGGATGGGGGAGGGCGTTTTTACCCTCCCCCAGCTCTAGAGAAGCATTTGGAGCCTACAGAGGGAGAAACATAAGCCTACTGGGCCCACCCGAAGTTGGGAAACAGGACATTTCTGGCCTCCAGAAGGCCTCTGGGGGGTGAGGGATTTTGCCCTCCCCAGGCATTGAAATGGGTGTGGGCACTTGCACATGCTCGATATCGTGCATGTACGCTCTTTTGGCACCCATGGAAAAAAAGGTTCGCCATCACTGCCTTTAAGCATCCATTCATTCAGCAACTGTTTTGACGTTAACAACACTGTACACCCTAATTTGGTGGAGGGATTGAATGATTGATGTTGGGTGGCGGGAGCACATATCACTGCACACTGTTTTGTGTTGTGTGTGTTTGTTTATTATTATAAAATTCAATAAAATTTATTTTTTTAAAATTTAAAAATACAAAAAATCTCCAACACTGTGCAAGGGGTACTTATGCTGCATCCTCATGGTTGTGGCTGTCATACTATCCCTGCAGTTATGTGATAGCACTATGGTCAGCCATGAAAAGGGTTAGTTTTGAGGGATGCTGATTTATTGTTAACTGCAAAGACACTGCAGCATGAGTGATGGTAATGGAGACTTAAAATGGACAGTGGCAAGGAAGGAAGAGAAGGAGAAGAAAGAGAGAGAAAGAAAGAAAGAAACAAACAAACAAACAAACAAAACCTATGACCACAATTGAGCCCAAAATTTTATTTGTTAAACAAAAGCGTTGTTAAGTGAGTTTCACCACATTTTACAAGTTGGCCACACCCATCCTGTCACATAACCACCATACCTGCCTGGCCTCCAGCCATGCCCACCCAACAAGCCACTCCCACAGAATCAATAGGGAAAATGTTTAGATTGCACTACTGGGTCATAGAATTACTTCAATTTTTGTCATATATGAGATGAAATAAGGTAAATTACAGCAGCTGATTAGTCTGTTGCACCTGTGAGAAGATTCCTCCCAGAGAATGAAATGTTTTGGGGAACATTAAAAGAGGCATGATAGAATATTTTCCCCAAAGAAGAAATTGAGAAACTTTTAAACAAAGGCAGAAATCAGCCCCAAACAGAAACCTGAAGAGGCTGGTCATTTGGAATGTAGATTTTTGAATCAATTTAGAGAGAGTGGGCCAATCTATTCATAAACAATACACTCCAAATAAGCAGCAGCACAATTAGACAAGCCATAGCTAATAAAATTAGCTCAGAAAAACACCTAGAACACCTATTAAAGTATACATAACATACACAATATATACCTTCAATAGAAGTCAATATACATATATTGTCACTTAAAAGCAATAGCACAATAACATAAGTTACATTTCAATTTTAATTTTATTATTCAATACATCTCAATCTTCCCCCTCTCCACTCTCCTCTTTCTAACTGACTATTCCATCTCTAGTACCTACTTTCTTACACTTTCTCTCCCCTTTCCTACTACCAACTCCTCTTTATCTTCCTCCTTCTCTACCTTCCATTCTACTTTCTCTCCTTTCTCTCTGACTTCCTCTTACACCCTCTAAATCCTTCCCTGAGTGGATAATTCTAATTACAAATATTTTTTTCTTATTACTTTCTCCCCACTATAAAAAAACATACATAATATTCATCAATACAACTTAGTAAACATGTATCATCTACCATTAATACTACTTAATTTTGTATCTATTACTCTTGGTATATGTCATTAATCTCATGCTACCTCATTTATCTAATTTCATCACCCAGTTTAGATAGATTGTTTCATTCTCGAATTAAATTTTAATGCTATTGTTTACTTCCTCTGCTAATTGTTCTCACTTCCTTAGTAAATCAAAATAATTGTGCTTCATTCATTTCCTTACTTCCTTACATATTCTTCATTTTTCTAAATCCCTATCTTCTCATAATTAAATGCCCCTAAAAATTCCACAATGACTTATTTTCAAAAATGAAATATTAATTCATATTGAATTTTTTATATCTTTTATGTACTGTAACTAATATCTTTTACAAGAGAAGGCAAATATTCTTCAAATTTCAGAACTTAAACAGATTCATTATTCATTATATATCATTTTAAATTCATTTCCACATATCCAATTTATACCAATCTATAGTATAATTATATTTTCCCAAAATTATTGCTTCATTATATAATTAATTACTTTTAAATATTTATGTTAAGTTTAATTCTTAAATAAAATTAATGTTAGTATTAATTTTCATCATCATCTATTAATCATTCAAAATCCTAAATTTTCAAAAAATTCAATCATTTCATCCATTACTGATTGTAATATTTTCCCTCTAGAAATTCCAATATGTATTTAACAATTTTAATTTAATTGATCAAATCAAGAATATTAATTATAAAGACCCAATACTGTATATCCATAGAATATTCCATTATATGTTTTAAAAAAGTCATTCTATACTAGTCAAATAATGGTCAAATAGTCAAAAAGCAATCAACCATTTTCTTTAAAGTTCCATCCTCTTAGCCTTAACTTCCCCTTCTTTTTTTCCTTATAACCTTGTATCAACTTCTTCCCCTCTCTCTCATTTTCTTTTTCTTCTTTTGTTTCATCTTCTTTTATACACCCTGCTTCTTTCCCTATCTCCTTTTCTTCTCTTTCTAGCTATTATTAATATCACTTTTCTTTCGGCTCTTTTTAATCCCTTCTCCCTATTTCCCCCTCCAATTTTAGATTGTGTTATCCAATGTTTATATCCTTGCCCTCTTCTCTTCTCTTCACTGTTAAGCTCAGTGTAATCACCATAATTGTCATGCATTTCAATAAAAACATTAATCTGTCATTTCTAATATCTTCTTTTGTCTCACTATAAAACTCACTGTAAATCTCCACACGGACTGCTTCTTCTGCTTCTTTCTCTTCTCTGCTGGTCTCTTGTTCCATGTTCATGCACTTTCATTCCTTGTTGTATTTCCAAAATTTTTATTGTCTTTTAATACATTTTCTATTTCTTTTTTCACCCCATCTGCAAACTCCAAAAAAACATCTTTGTAAATCCTTACACCAGTCTACAAAGTCTTTAAAGTCCCCTGCCTCCATATTGTTAAAATTGCATCACAATTTTTTTCAATCAGTCCAGCTGTCAACAGATTTCTATTTTACAGCCTATTATAATTATTCACATCTTCCTTTAAGTGTAACAACTATTTTAAGACTTTAATCCTTCCAAATTCATCCTAGGTTGATTTCAGTCCCAATAGATGGAGACATTTTTTTCTTTAAAAGCAGAAACAAGTTATCTACTATTTTGTATTTTCTCAATCACTTCCAAAACAATTCTTGAGTAAGTTCAATTCTCAATTGAAGGTCAGCAGCTGTTCAGATAGTCTCAAAAGTCTTTCACAGTTATAACAATTCCAGCCAGTAGGTGTCCCCCTTTGTTAATATGACAGTTCCAGCTTTCTCATTCAGCAATATACTTTAAATATTTATTTATTTATTTATTTATTTATTTATTTATTTAGTTAGTTAGTTAGTTAGTTAGTTAGTTAGTTAGTTAGTTAGTATTTAGTTATTGGATTTCTATGCTGCCCCTCGGGGCGGCTCACAGTAACTTACAATAAATTACAGTAAATTACAATAAAATTAATCCAATTAAATTAAAACTACGAGGTTAGCTAAAATCCCTAATTGTATTATAAATCAATTCCAGTCATTCATACAGCAATCATACAACCATTCGTTGACCAGGGGCTAAGATCTAATCGGCCCAAGCCTGACAATATAAATGAGTCTTAAGACTCTTATGAAAGGTGAGGAGAGTGGGGGCAATATGGATCTCCGGGGGGAGCTGATTCCAGAGGGCTGGAGCCCCCACCAAGAAGGCTCTTCCCCTAGGTCCTGCCAAACAACATTGTCTAGTTGACAGGACCCAGAGAAGGCTGACTCTGTGGGACCTAACTGGTTGCTGAGATTCATGTAGCAGTAGGCAAGTAATCTGATCCGATGCCATGTAGGGCTTTATAGGTTATAACCAACACTTTGAATTGAGTCCGGAAACCAATTGGCAGCCAGTGCAGACTGTGGAGTGTTCTGCATACTATATCTAAAGTAAATATACTTTAGATATACTTTCAGTGAATTCCAAACAGATAAAATCCAACCATTTAAGAAAACTTCAGTAAATTCTCTGAATTGGGCTTTAGTTATCACTCCTTTAAAATATTTCCTCAGTAATCTTCTATTAATGTTCTATACGCTGAATAGCTGCTTAGCCTCCTTTTTATCTTTTTGTTCCTCCCTTTTTCATTTCAGCAATGTAACACACCAACTTTAGTTTCAGTTCTTCTCTCCAACACTTAGTCTTCAATCTTCTTTCCAGGTGACATCCAATCTTTAAAAGTAACAATCCTGCCAGTTGTGGCCACCACACCTTGTATCACCTGTTGTTTCCCAGCACCGCTGCTCAGGAGCTCTTTGTCAGCTCCTTGGAAACCTGATGGTGGTTCCAACCTGATTCTGTCCGAATCAGGTTCCCCAAGCAGTGTGGGTATTGGAATTTTCCACGGAGCACAGGAAACTCCATGTTGTATTAAAGGACACATTATTACACAGGAACAGGCATCTCAATCTCAAAGCCCCAAAGAATGCCCACCTATGCCAACCCCACTTTATCAATCACCCCAGAAACATGCTGCCGTCACTGAAGTTTCTGGAAATCAAATAAACAGAGACCTTTTCTTGCAGTCAGCCTCCATTTTATTTCCAGCCTCTTTCTACCAGTTTGGAACCAGACCAGATTTTTCTTTCAACACACTGTGAATTCCATTGCAAGTAGTCCAGTAAAACATGCCTTCTACTCAGGGTGGGTTCTGATTTTCTTCACTACCAGTTCTCTTCCAGTTGCGCAGCATGGATGCACACACATGTGCAATGCTTAAAACCCAAAAAACAAAATGACAGTGCCTATGGTGCCGCTGAGAGAGCCAGTTTGAGGGCATGATCCAGACCACCAAGTTACTACCAGTTCCATAGAACCAGTCCGAACCGGGAGGAACCCACATCTGCTTCCATTTTTAATATCTTTATTGTGATTTTAAAAAGCAAACAAACCAATCAAAGGTAACAAATGCAAGATGGCATAGTAGTAAATAGTTTATAAAATTACAAAAGTGAAGCAGAGGAATTGCATATAAAAATGGAAGTGTAGTCAATATTTGAAAAGTTGGTGCTTTAAAGGCACATTCCCATCGTTTTGGATCTTTCCTAGAGTTTCTAGCTCCTTTGCATTAGTGAGACCTTAGTGCTCTATTGTAGACCTCTGAGGCCTGGATACAGTTACTCCTTCTCACTCTGGGCTAGTGCAATGATATATGTGTCTGCCCCCTTTTTCATTTTAACATGAAATTATTTATTTATTATTTATTTATTTATTATTTATTGTCAAATTTAGGTACTGCTCATCTCACTCTCAAAGTGACTCAGTGTACAGTTTAAATTAACAAGAGCAAGATTTGAATGATAATGTGTGCTCATCAGATTTGAATGATAATGTGTGCTCATCAAAGCCAATAGATTGCATCACATGGAGGAGGGGTAAAAGTTGAAAAAGATTTCTATTGTGACAGTGGCTCAAATTCTTGTTAGTGTGAGGAAGAAAGATAAGATTAGGAAAGATCTGCTTAGAAAGTAAATTATTCAAGCTGTCACTTCAGACAATTGGGGCATTATGCCAAAACAGAAAGTGTACAAGTAGTCTATAATAGTCGGAAGCTCAGGTGAAGGAACCTTTATTGCAGTTAACAACATACCAGGAATATGGCAGGCACAGACTTAACAGTATACAATGAGCCAGCCTTTAAATACACAGAGCTGGCTGAGGTACAGGCCAATCCACATTAAGTAAACTTTCCCGCTTATATTGTAACTGGGTATACGCGACCAATCAGCACCCTAGATAGAGACACCAATGAGCGCGGCTTGTCAGCCGGTGGTTGTTATGCAGACACTTCACTCCTTCCCCTTTGGTTGGAGCACACATAGTCATTCAAATACGCAGGTTTTTTACAAATTCTGCCGGAGCGTCTTGGCCCCGCGGCACCCTCTAGCTCTATATCCGGAATGGGATTACTCTGATCTGTGCTAGGGCACGAAACCTTTTCCGGCTGGGAACCCTCAGGGTTTACAGTACCGGGGTCCCTGGCTGCTAAAGTTGAATTAAATAACCCCCTCTGGGAGTCCCCATGGCGGTCGTCATGCTCAGCGATTCCTGGAGGTTCAGCCCTATTTAAACGGATTTGATCTAAGTGTCTCTTCCATATGCGGCCGTCTGTTAACTCAGTCTCGAAAGAATGGGGTTCTAATTCCCTGCTCACGGTGGCTAGTTCCCACATCCGTCCTCCCGCGAAGGAACGGACATACATTGAATCACCTACCTCAATCTTCCTGGCCGGAGGCTCTGGCCACTGCGCAGCCTGAGAGTACAAGGGATGCAGCCTGTCAAGGGCAATTCTCAACTTCCGACCCATCAAATGTTCTGCCGGGGTCTTCCCGGTCGCCACGTAAGGGGTGGAGTGTTGGGCTAACAGTAGCTCCGCTAATTTCTGCTGCCAGGAGCCATGTGGCATTTTCTTGAGGGCATCCTTGGCTGAGCGAACCATACGTTCAGCTTGCCCATTACTGGCCGGATGCCAAGGCGATGCCAACGCGTGCCTAATGCCCGCAGCCGCCAAAAATGACTCAAACAACACTGACGTAAATTGTGGCCCGTTGTCTGACACTAGAAGGTCAGGGAAACCGTGTGTGGCAAAGACCCTAAAACATCCACAATGGCCTGGGACTGGGTAGACCGCAGGTGGGCCACTTCTAGCCACTTAGAGTGGGCATCCACCAAGATCAGAAAATTTTGCCCCATGAAAGGGCCAGCTAGATCAATGTGCAAGCGCACCCAAGGCCCTGCAGGAGGCTCCCAACACAATGGCTCAGACCGGGGAGGGAAAGGTCGATTTTCCTGGCACATAGAACATGACGCCACCCGCTGTTCAATCTCCCTATCTATGCCTGGCCACCAGACATAATCGCGGGCCAGCCCCTTCATGCGGACGATGCCAGGGTGCCCCTTATGTAATAGCGCTAAAACCTGACAGCGAAGATTCGGGGGAATCACCACTCTACTTCCCCTCAGCAAAGCCCCCTTCTCTACAGAGAACTCATTGCGGCAACGCCAATAGGGTGCAAACACCTCGGAGGGGGCGGAGGCAGGCCACCCTCTAAGCACCCACTGTTTGATTCTTCCTAATACCTGATCGCGCCCCGTTTCTCTAGTCACATCGGGCGCTGCCAACAACAGGGGCCCCTCCTCTAAGGCCATGACTGAACATGCTGGCGCCAGGTCTGACAGGAGGTCCGATAGGGGAAACCTGCTCAGCGCATCTGCATGCACTATATGGTGGCCCGGTCTATGGGTCAAAGTGTAAGTATAATTTGCTAAGAACACTATCCAGCGAGACATCCGCGGGGACAAAACTATAGGGCTCTGCTGGTTGCCCGCTAACAGCCCTAACAATGGCTGGTGATCTGTCACCAGCTCGAAATGCCTTCCATACACATAATCATGAAACCTGCGGACACCTGCAATGAGTGCCAAAGCCTCTTTGTCAATGTGGCCATAGTTCCTCTTTGCTTTGGCCAGGGTGCACGAGAAATATGCCAACGGAGCCTCCGTTCCATTGGGCAACCTATGGCTTAACACCTCCCCCACCCCGTACGGGGACGCATCGCATGTCAACACTAAAGGCAGGGCAGGTGAGTACTGGGTTAACACCTGATTCGAGGTAAATATGTCCTTTACCGCCTCAAAAGCCAACTCTTCTCGTTTTCCCCAAAGCCATACAGACCGCTTGTCCAGCAACCTGTGCAACGGCTCCGCCACGGACGCTTTATGCGGAATAAACACCGCATAGAAATTTAACAATCCTAAAAACGCCTGCAGTTCCGCCTTGGACTGCTGTCTCGGGGCATCCCTAATAGCCCTAGTCTTCTTCTCGGTGGGGTGAATACCCTCAGCGTCTACTGTAAACCCCAGAAACTCCACCCTGGGAACTCCAAAAACACATTTTTTAGATTTTAGCTTTAACCCCACGTCCCGAAATTTGGTCAAGACTTCCCTAACTCTCGATCCTAACTCCTCCACCGTACTACCCAACACCAAAACGTCGTCGAAGTAGGGTACCGTTCCCACGATTCCATACAGTAGTCTTTCCATCAGACCCTGAAAGATTCCCGGAGCAATTGACACCCCAAATTGCAACCTGTTACATTTTTAAAAAAACCGATGAGTGATGATGGATTGGGCCTCCGCCGTCTGGGGGTCCACAGGCAATTGCTGGTATGCTTGCGAGAGGTCGAGCTTTGCAAAAATCCACCCATTTCCAAAGGAGTGCAGTAACTGCTGCACTACTGGCAGCGGATACGAATGATGGGCCAGTCCCTTATTTATGGAACACTTGTAGTCCCCGCACAAACGAATTCCCCCATCCCCTTTCATTGCAATTACTACAGGGGTTTCCCACTTTGCCTGATCCACTGGCTCTAAAACCCCCTGAGCGATCAGCCGATCCAGCTCGGCGTCCACCTTTGGCCGCAGGGGAATGGGAACGCGGCGGGCCTTTAAGCGCACCGCCGGTATCCGGGGATCTAAACTAAAAGAAACTGGGGAGCCCGTGTAACATCCCAACTTCTCATCAAATACCGTAGGGAATTCCCTGGCCCAATGGTCAAACCCGGAACCTTCCCCCACAGCATTGACCCCAGTCACCGAGAGACCCAATGATTTAAACCAGTCTAGTCCCAGTAAGTCTGAAAAGGGTCCATTAACCACAATCAACGGTAACTTTCCCACAAAAGTCTTGAAACGAACAGCAAACCTCCCCTCCCCCAGGACAGGAATAGGAGTCCCCTGATAGTCCCTCAAGTTCCGCTGACAAGGTTAAAGGCGAGATTTCTTCAGAGCAGGAAAACAGCGCTTCACAGTGGACCACGACACAAGAGAATGAGCCGAACCCGTGTCCACCTGCATGGAACAGACCGCCCTTCCAAGGAAGACTTCCACCGAAATCTTGTCAGATGACCCAGACGTCTCACGAATGTACGTTGGTACTGTACGTGGCAAACTGAAAATGGCATTACAATCTTCCCGGCGCGTGTAGGAAGACTTCCTCTGCCAGCGCGAGCTGAAATTCTGAAAGTCCCTCTGATCTCTCGCCCCCAGCGGCGGGGATCTGCGAAACTGGCAGACCCTGGCTATGTGACCCCTTGCCCCACAGCGCCGGCACGTGGCGTCCCGAAAGGGGCAACTAGACCTGAGATGGTTTCCCCCGCACCCTCTGCAGGGAGACAGCGGGGGACGGGGGTGGGCAGCAGGCGGATCGCAGCTGTGACCCACCGCCAGGCGGCAAACCTCTTGTTCCTCAGCCACTATCGGCTCATCCACCTCCTGGGGGCCCTTGGGTTTGTCCAGAACAGGAGGACTCTTCTGGGTGACGTTAACATTGCTGTCCATGACAGCCAAAGATTGAGTTGACAGCTCAAAAGCACGAGCCTCCGCTAATGCAGCTTGGAAAGTTAAGTCCTGAAAAGCCAGGAGACGGCGCTTGAGGCGGCCGTCCCTGACCCCAAAAACCAGTCTGTCTAAAAGGTAATCATTTAAATTGTCAAATTCACAGTAAAGCGCCGCCCTACGAAGAGCTGCTACAAACTCGTTAATTGACTCCCCGTCCGCTTGATTCCTATGGTAAAACTTATAGCGGCGGGCACAACGGGAGGGGGTCGGAGCGTAGTGATCCTGCAGTGTTGTAAGGAATTCCTCCCAGGGAACATCGTGAATCAAGACTGGAGCAAACAAAGCTTGAGCGGTCTCAAACATTTCAATCCCACAGAATCCGAGGAAGTAGGATCTCTTCCGATCCCCAGAGATCTCAGTGTAGCCGTTCAAAATCAAAAAACAGTCAAATCGGGCCACATACGAGTCCCAAGTCTCCCCTTGTGGATCAAAAGGGGCAAAAGTGAGTTGGGTAGACATCTCGACAGGTAATAATTACCACCACTTGGCTGGAATCCTCGTCGCCAGTATAATAGTTGGAAGCTCAGGTGAAGGAACCTTTATTGCAGTTAACAACATACCAGGAATATGGCAGGCACAGACTTAACAGTATACAATGAGCCAGCCTTTAAATACACAGAACTGGCTGAGGTACAGGCCAATCCACATTAAGTAAACTTTCCCGCTTACATTGTAACTGGGTATACGCGACCAATCAGCACCCTGGATAGAGACACCAATGAGCGCGGCTTGTCAGCCAGCGGTTGTTATGCAGACACTTCACTCCACAACTTACAACAGTTCATTTAGTAACAGTGCAAGGTTACAATGGCACTGAAAAAAGTGACTTAGGTAAAAAAGTTGACTTATGATTAATTTTCACAGTTATGACTGTTGAAGCATCCCTATTGTCACACGAACGAGTGCAGGGATTTTATCGACCTTCTCCTTACATCCGTTGATGCAGAACAAAAGATGCCCTTGGACTCTAAGAAAGGAATTTGTTGTGGCTAGTAACTTTCCCACTTATGCAACTACCCCTCCCAGTTGCCATAATACTAATTCCACGACTTACAACAGTTCATTTAGTGACAGTGCAAGGTTACAACGGCACTGAGAAAAGTGACTTAGGTAAAAAAGTTGACTTATGACTCATTTTCACATTTATGACTGTTGAAGCATCCGTATTGTCACACGAACAAAATTCATATGCTTGGCAACTGGTTCATATCTATGAGGGCTGCAGTATCCTGGGGTCACCTTATGACAGGCAAAGTCAATGGGGAATGCAGATTCACTTAATCATGTTACTAAGTTAATAAATGACATGATTCACTTAACAACTGGGGTTAGAAAAGTTGTAAAATGGGGCAAACTCACTTAACAAAAGTTCAATTGCGGTCGTAACTCAAAGGTTACCTCTATACATTGGTATGTCTTGCTTTTGTTTTGTTGTGTGAGCCATTGGGAGACCTGTAATTGCAATGAGTTATAAGTTTGAGAAATAAATAAATACATTTCATTTGATTTTTATTGTGTGTATATATAAATTCCTTTTATTTTAAATATGTTTGCTAACTTCAGCTTCTTCTTGCTTTCGTTTTCCTGTCATTAGCTCCAGGTTATCTAGTCTGCATTTTATCTATGTTCTGACCTTTCCTTTGTGACTTGGTCTAGTTTCCATTTCCTGCATGTCCCTTTTTTGGTTTCAGATTGTTTACATAGCTACATTGGCTTCCTTGGCTGTCCTCCATATTTTTCTCTAAATTAGAAGTGTTTGCAATTATGCTTTTAATATTGCATTCTTAGGAAATTGTAACTTCTCTTCAACTTCTTCCATTTCCATTTCTATTTCTTTCTATTCCTTTTTATTATTGTTCTGCATTTTATAGCATCCACCTTTTGGAAGTTTTAACTTATTTTCCCATAGTATTTATTAAATGGTCACTTTCCCCCAATGCTCCAACTTGTTTCCACTTCCTCACCTAAATTTTTCTTGCTCATTGGTAGCACATCTGCTGACATCTCTTTTTGCTTATAGAATTAATGGTATTTTTCTTACATAAGGACAGACATCTAAAAAACTAAGTTTGTTACTGATAGTAGCACAAACTATTTTTGTTTATGTAAATATCATAGGGTTGTTCTATAAGTGAGATGAGAGGCCTCTAAATTTTATATAAATAAATAAATAAAACTGTTTTTTAACACAACTCTTATAAGCCCTTCCCTTAGACATGTGTCAGTGCCCCAAATAGTATCTGGGAAATAAATCAGATTCCAGTCAAATTCTCGCATCCAAGGTTCAATTTATTAACAGAGCCATGGTGGTGATGCCATTGCCATCCCGATACTAACTTCCTTCCAGTACCCCACCCAGATTAAGGTTCATCCCCCATCCCCACATGCACAAGTTAATCACAAGAACCAGTCCGAGTGCAGGGATTTTATCAACCTCCTCCTTATATCCGTTGATGCAGAACAAAAGATGCCCTTGGACTCTAAGAAAGGAATTTGTTGTGGCTAGTAACTTTCCCTCTTATGCAACTACCCCTCCCAGTTCCCATAATACTATTCTACTGTGGCAGGCCAAAGTCTCTAACTCTACATAATGATACAGTGATCCAGCATATTTCAGGAAAATGGAAATATAATTAGGCAACATTTGCTCTATAGCGAACTCCGTAATGATGGTTTGCAAACAAATAAAGGGAAATGTGGAGGTAAAAATGAAATTATTTTGAGCTTTAGCTTCATATTAATAAATGACTTGCTGTTTCCTTCGCACATCTCTGTAATACATCTTTTCTTAGAGGTCAATATCTGGTGGTATCTGGGTATTTCTTAATTCTATATCCCTCTATGCTGTTTTTCCCCCAAGACATTAATTAATAATTTTGTGTTTTACAGATTAAAAGCAACAGTGCTTACAGTATGGGACTTTTTATTTTGACTTTGTCCTGGGTAGAAGAAATGTTAAAGTAATTGGCATGGAAAATGTTTTTGAAGACCAAATTTCAGAATGGTGAAATTCTTTTTGGGATTAAGATTTTTCTTTTTCACATTTTTTGTATAGAAGATGTGCTCAAATTCTAAATGGGAAAAGGCTTATTCCCTCTGCTAAACAAACTCTTTATCATGGTAATCCCATGATAAAGAGTTTGTTTAGCAGAGGGAATAAGCCTTTTCCCATTTAGAATACAATGAAATAGTTCTCCTGGATTATTCATTTGTTTTTTTAATTACATTGTGAAAAGGTGCTGTTGGATAATAGTGTTCAATTTTAATTTTCTTGCTAGTGCTGCAAGTGCGAGGAATACTGATTACCTGTTATTACAAAATAAATTGCCACTATTGTTTATTATTCTCTTATATCTAAATTTGCAGGCTAAAAAGTGGTAGTTACTAGAGAACAATGGAGGAAATGTTGTATCCTTTCCTTGTTAATATTCAAGTTTTTTAATGCTCTACCTATGCTTTAGTTAGGACAGTGTTTTTCAGCCAATCTGCCGCGGCATACTAGTGTGCCATGAGACATGGTCAGCTGTGCCATGGGGAAATTAAACATGGGTTCCCAAACTACCATTCCTTTCAGGATATTTATTTATTTATTTTATTTATTTATTAGATTTGTATGCCGCCCCTCTCCGTAGACTCGGGGCGGCTCACAACAATAATAAACAATATATAACAAATCTAATAATTTAAAAGAAACATTAAAAGCCCCATTATTAAAAGCAAACATACACACATGCATACCATACATAACTGTATAGGCCCGGGGGGAGATGTTTCAATTCCCCCATGCCTGACGGCAAAGGTGGGTTTTAAGGAGTTTACGAAAGGCGAGGAGGGTGGGGGCAGTTCTAATCTCTGGGGGGAGTTGATTCCAGAGGGTCGGGGCTCTTCCCCTGGGTCCCACCAAATGGTATTGTTTAGTTGCCGGGACCCGGAGAAGGCCAACTCTGTGGGACCTAATCGGTCGCTGGGATTCGTGCGGCAGAAGGCGGTCCCGGAGATATTCTGGCCCAATGCCATGAAGGGCTTTATAGGTCATAACCAACACTTTGAATTGTGACCGGAAACTGATCGGCAACCAATGCAGACTGCGGAGTGTTGGTGTAATATGGGCATACCTAGGGAAGCCCATGACTGCTCTCGCAGCTGCATTCTGCACGATCTGAAGTTTCCGAACACTTTTCAAAGGTAGCCCCATGTAGAGAGCGTTACAGTAGTCGAACCTCGAGGTGATGAGGGCACGAGTGACTGTGAGCAGTGAGTCCTGGTCCAAATAGGGCCGCAACTGGTGCACCCGGCGAACCTGGGCAAACGCCCCCCTCGCCAAAGCTGAAAGATGGTTCTCTAATGTGAGCTGTGGATCGAGGAGGACACCCAAGTTGCGGACCCTCTCTGAGGGAGTCAATTATTCCCCCCCCCCCAGGGTGATGGACGGACAGATGGAATTGTCCTTGTGAGGCAAAACCCACAGCCACTCCGTCTTATCAGGGTTGAGTTTGAGTCTGTTGATACCCATCCAGGCCCCAACAGCCTCCAGACACCGGCACATCACTTCCACTGCTTCGTTGATTGGACATGGGGTGGAGATGTAAAGCTGGGTATCATCAACATACTGATGATACCTCACCCCATGCCCTTGGATGATCTCGTTTGTGTTCATCAAAACAGGCCCAGGTTTCACACTGTGTGTATAAATACATTTAGAAACTATATTATTAATTATATGTATAATATGTACTGTGTTAGAGTGTTATTTTGTGTCATTTGGGTTGGTGGTGTAAAAAATGTGCTGCGGCTCAAAAAATGTTGAAAATCACGGAGCTAGGAAATAAATTCTAGAAAGCAGCAATCTTTGTATGGGCTTGGTGGAAAAATCATTCAGCTGAACAAATGTCTTCCTTTTACATAGAAGTTAATAACTTGAATGTCAGATTTGCAAAATCTCATATTTGTGCCTGAGGGATTTTTGATTACAATTTGGTATGGAAGCAGATGTGGGAAAGATTGTCAGACTCTATGAACAGCCTTAACAAATCAAACCAGAGGTTATTCATCCAGCATCCTGTTTTTTCAGTGGCTAGACAGATGCCCATGGGAAATCTACAAGCACGTCTTATTTATTTATTTATTGGATTTGTATGCCGCCCCTCTCCATGGACTCGGGGAGGCTAACAACAGTGATAAAAAACAGCATGTAACAATCCAATACTAAAACAACTAGAAAACCCTTATTATAAAAACCAAACATACATACAGACATACCATGCATAAATTGTAAAGGCCTAGGGGAAAAGAATATCTCAGTCCCCCCATGCCTGACGGCAGAGGTGGGTTTTAAGGAGCTTATGAAAGGCAAGGAGGGTGGGGGCTATTCTGATCTCTGGGGGGAGTTGGTTCCAGAGGGCCGGGGCCGCCACAGAGAAGGCTCTTCCCCTGGGTCCCGCCAAACAACATTGTTTAGTTGACGGGACTCGGAGAAGGCCCACTCTGTGGGACCTAACTGGTCGCTGGGATTCGTGTGGCAGAAGGCGGTCCCAGAGATAATCTGGTCCAGTGCCATGAAGGGCTTTATAGGTCATAACCAACACTTTGAATTGTGACTGGAAATTGATCGGCAACCAATGCGGACTGCGGAGTGTTGGTGTGACATGGGCATATTTAGGAAAGCCCATGATTGATCTCGCAGCTGCATTCTGCACAATCTGAAGTTTCCGAAGACTTTTCAAAGGTAGCCCCATGTAGAGAGCATTACAGTAGTCGAGCCTCAAGGTGATGAGGGCATGAGTGACTTTGAGCAGTGACTCCTGATCCAGATAGGGCCACAACTGGTGCACCAGGCGAACCTGGGCAAACGCCCCCCTTGCCACAGCTGAAAGATGTGAGCTGTGGATCGAGGAGGATGCCCAAGTTGCGGACCCTCTCTGAGGGGGTTATTGATTTGCCCCCCCAGGGTAATGGATGGACAGATGGAATTGTCCTTGGGAGGCAAAACCCACAGCCAACGCGACCAAAGCAGTTTCCGTGCTGTAGCCGGGCCTGAATCCTGACTGTTGAGGGCCTAGATAATCGGCTTCTTCCAAGGACCATTGGAGTTGGAGCGCCACCACCTTCTCAACAACCTTCCCCATAAAGGGAAGGTTGGAGACTGGCCAATAGTTGTTAAGAATGACTGGGTCCAGGGAAGGCTTCTTGAGGAAGGGGCGCACAAGTGCCTCCTTGTAGGAATCCGGAAAGGACCCCCGCCCCAGAGAAGCGTTGATAATCTTCTGGACCCAGCTCCGTGTCACCTCCCTGCTGGCGGAGGCCAGCCAGGAGGGACACGAATGCAATAAGCAGGTGGCGGAACTCACAGCTCCAGTGGCCTTGTCCACTTCATCAGGTGTCACCAGATCAAACTCTTCCCAGACAGATGGACAAGTACGGGCCCCAGTCACCTCGACTGTTGTCAGTTGACTCTGTTTCCCAATTGGAGTCGAGGTCCACCCAGATCCGAGCGATTTTATCAGCAAAAAACATGTTAAAATCCTCAGCACTACTCTGCAAGGGCTCCCCAACTCCCCCCTGGTTAAGAAGGGAGCGGGTCACCCTAAACAGAGTGGCCGGGCGGGATTCCGCTGATGCAATCAAGGCGGCATGGTACGCGCATCTTGCCGCCTTGAGCGCCACTTTGTAAGACTTAACGTGAGCTCTTACAAGTGTTCGATCAGATTCGGACTTACTCTTCCTCCATCGCTTCTCTAGATGTCTCTACTGGCGTTTCAACTCCCGGAACTCCTCGTTGAACCATGGAGCTCTACGGGGTCTAGTGCCGTGGAGAGATCGCAACGGCGCAATTTGGTCAAGAAAGGGAACACTCAAATAACACATCCTAGATCTGAATGAATGAAATATTCTCATTGGATACTTTGTTCTGTACAAAATTGAATGTGCCCAACAGCATGTGAAATTGATTGTCAATCAGTGTTGCTTCCTAAGTGGACAGCTTGATTTCACCGAAGTTTGATTTACTTGGAGTTATATTGGGTTGTTTAAGTGTTCCCTTTGTTTTAAAGCCCCCATAAATGTTCTAATCCCATTGGAAAAATAAATTGATAATCTAAATGCACTACTGAATATATTGTTGATCATGAATCATGAATGTAGATCATAGAGCCGCTTTATTTTATTTACTTTCTTACTTTCTTACTTTCTTACTTACTTACTTACTTACTTACTTACTTACTTACTTACTTACTTACTTACTTACTTACTTACTTATTTGATTTTTATGCTGCCCTTCTCCTTAGACTCAGGGCGGCTTACAACATGTTTATTATTAGAATTGAAAGGGACCTTACAGATCATCAAGTTTAACCCCCTGCCTGAGCAGGAAATCCTACAGCACCCCAGCCAAATGGCAGTCCAATCTCTTCTTGAAAATGTCCAAAGGTGGGGAGTCCACAACCTCTGCTGGCAGGCCGTTCCACTGGTTGATCGCTCTCACTGTCAGGAAATTCTTTCTAATCTCCAGGTTAAACCTTTTCTTGGTCAGTTTCCAACCGTTGTTCCTTGTCCGGCCTTCTGGTGCCCTGGAAAACAGTGTGTCCCCCTCCTCTCCGTGGCAACCCCTTAAGTACTTGTATACAGCTATCATGTCCCCCCTAGCCCTTCTTTTTACTAGACTATCTATGCCTGGTCTCTAGTCCCCTTATCATTTTAGTTGCTCTTTTCTGCACCCTCTCTAGAGTCTCTATATCTTTTTTGAAGTGTGGTGACCAGAACTGGATGCAATACTCCAGATGCGGTCTAACCAGGGCTTTATAGAGTGGTATTATTACCTCTCTGGTCTTGGAGTGTATCCCCCTGTTCATGCAGCTTAGGATTGTGTTGGCTTTTTTAGCCGCTGCTGCACATTGCTGGCCCATGTTTAGCTGGTTATCCACTAAGATTCCAAGATCCCTTTCACAGTCACTCATGGTGAGTGTGGTTTTGCCTAATTTGCATGCATGTTTTGGGGTTTTTTTTGCCTAGGTGCAGGATTTTACTCTTCTCTACTCTTGTTAGCAATAGCACTTTTTAACAGAGCCAGCATATTGCCCCCACAATCCGGGTCCTCATTTTACCCACCTCAGAAGGATGGAAGGCTGAGTCAACCTTGAGCCGGTGATGACACTTGAACCACTGATCTACAGATCTAGCAGTCAGCTTCAGTGGCCTGCAGTACAGCACTCTACCTGCTGCGCCATCCCCTGGTTTTATACTGCACTAGTGAAACCAGACTTGGAATGCTGCATCCAAGGCCCCCTCCAACCCTATTATTCTGTCAGTGGTTCTCAACCTGGGAGCCGGGACCCCTTTAGGGGTCGAATAACCATTTCACAGGGGTCACCTAACACCATGGGGAAAGACAAATTTCCCATGTTATTAAGAAATAAAACTTCTATTCTGGCACCTTGGAACACATTTTTACAATTCGACTAATCAGGTGTTTACAGTGGGGGTGTCCCTCTGATCAGCTTAAAGCTTTGTTGGGAAAATTGGCATTAGACCTATGGTTGGGGGGGTCACCACAATATGAGGAACTGTATTGAGGGATCGTGGCATTAGAACGATTGTGAACAACTGTTATATGTTATTGCCTTAACTGTGTGAAGAAATACTTCACTACTCATCACTCAGCCTTATAGAAATCCTATATCCCAATATTATGTAAAAAATGAAAAAAACCATATTCCTTTCTGCTTTTTCCACATCATATTAATATCTTAATCTCAAATGCTCCAACCTTGAGCCTTGCTGAGATTCGATCTGCCAAACTGCTGGAAGCTGGTGATCAGAAGTACAGTGGAACCTCGACATACGAGCAGCTCTACTTACGAGCTACTCGAGATAAGAGCTGGGAGGGGAGCGACATTTTTGTTCGCCTCCCGAGCTCACATTCGGGATACGAGCGCAAAGAAGCTGTCTCCTGAAGCCGAACGCTAACTTCCGCGTTCGGCTTCAGGAGACAGCTCCTTGGCGCTCCTATCCCGCGTGTTTTAAAAGGTTGCAGCCGGCCTGGGGGGCTCGGGGGGGTGCTGGCAAGCCCCCCAGGCCGGCTGCAACCTTTTAAAACACGCGCGCCGCTTTGCAGCTGTCTCCTGAAGCCGAACGCTAATTTCCGCGTTCGGCTTCAGGAGACAGCTGCGAAGCGGCGCGGGTGTTTTAAAACGTCGCAGCCGGCCTGGGGGGCTCGGGGGGAAGCCCCCGAGCCCCCCAGGCCGGCTGCTTCTCCGCTGACTCCTGAAGCCAAAAGCCAAAGGCGAACTTCCGTGCTTCAGGAGTCAGCTGAGAAGCGGCGGGGCTGTTTTAAAAGACTGCAGCCGACCTGGGGGGCTTGCCAGCACCCACCCCCCACCCCCCAACTCGGAACCGCGGCTGGCGGCGGCGGAGGAAGGCGAATGCGGCTTGGAAGCTGGGAGCGGGGCGGAATGTCTTTGGCCACTTAGCTCTTCCGCCCCCCCTCCCAGCTTCCAAGCCGCATTCGCCTTCCTCCGCCGCTGCTGGGCTGCGCGTGGCGGGAGAAGCCCGGACAACGCCGGAGCGCTGAGCAGCACTACCGCTTTCCTTCTTCCCGGAGCGCCTTCCAAAGCAGCACTGGGCGAAAGAGAGCGGGCGGCCAGCGGCAGAAGGCGAGAGATGCCTCTTCGTGCGCTCGATCTCGGGGGTTGGGAGCGAGCTTGCCACCAGGCTCGGCTGGGGGGGGGCTTGGCTTCTACGTGGGGGGGGGGCGGCCGGGTCCGGCTCCCGCCGCTGACGCGCCCCTCTGACGGCATTGCTGGCGTTCCAGGCGAGCCGCCCGGCATAAGCAGCGGTTTCGTGGGTGCTGGCAAGCCCCCACCACGTTACTTCGCTCCTGTCCTGGCTAAATCGTGTGGCAGCAAACATGCTTTGGGAGTTTGGCTGGGGGGGAGGGAGTTAGGAAGGTGCAAAGCATGTTTGCTCCCACGGGGAAGGGAAAAGGGGGCGGCTTAAGCCCTTCCCTGTGCTTCGGAAGCCGCTGACGCGCCCCTCAGAGAAAGAGAGAGGGGGGAGAGAGAGAAAGAGAGGGCTAGAAAGAGAGAGAGAGTGAGAGATGCTCAGTGAGCCTTTCTTTGAAGTTGCCTTTCTTTCTTGCTTTCTTTCTTGCTCTTTTTCTTTCTCTCTTTTACCTTCCCTTCCTCTATTTCTTCTTTTCTTTCTCCTTCCCACCTTCTTCCCTCCCTCCCTCCCTTCACTCATTCCTCTCTTACTCTCCCCTTTCATAGGTTTCCTTGCTTCCTTCCTCTGTTCCTGTCCCTTCCCCCTTTCTTTCTTTCTTTCTTTCTCTTTTTCTTTCTCTCTTTTACCTTCCCTTCCTCTATTTCTTCTTTTCTTTCTCCTTCCCACCTTCTTCCCTCCCTCCCTCCCTTCACTCATTCCTCTCTTACTCTCCCCTTTCATAAGTTTCCTTGCTTCCTTCCTCTGTTCCTGTCCCTTCCCCCTTTCTTTCTTTCTTTCTTTCTTTCTCTTTTTCTTTCTCTCTTTTACCTTCCCTTCCTCTATTTCTTCTTTTCTTTCTCCTTCCCACCTTCTTCCCTCCCTCCCTCCCTCCCTTCACTCATTCCTCTCTTACTCTCCCCTTTCATAAGTTTCCTTGCTTCCTTCCTCTGTTCCTGTCCCTTCCCCCTTTCTTTCTTTCTTTCTTTCTTTCTTTCTTTCTTTCTTTCTTTCTTTCTTGCTCTTTTTCTTTTTCTCTTTTACCTTCCCTTCCTCTATTTCTTCTTTTCTTTCTCCTTCCTACCTTCTTCCCTCCCCCCCTCCCTTCACTCATTCCTCTCTTACTCTCCCCTTTCATAAGTTTCCTTGCTTCCTTCCTCTGTTCCTGTCCCTTCCCCCTTTCTTTCTTTCTTTCTTTCTTTCTTTCTCTTTTTCTTTCTCTCTTTTACCTTCCCTTCCTCTATTTCTTATTTTCTTTCTCCTTCCCACATTCTTCCCTCCCTCCCTTCACTCATTCCTCTCTTACTCTCCCCTTTCATAAGTTTCCTTGCTTCCTTCCTCTGTTCCTGTCCCTTCCCCCTTTCTTTCTTTTTTTCTTTCTTTCTCTTTTTCTTTCTCTCTTTTACCTTCCCTTCCTCTATTTCTTTTTTTCTTTCTCCTTCCCACCTTCTTCCCTCCCTCCCTTCACTCATTCCTCTCTTACTCTCCCCTTTCATAAGTTTCCTTGCTTCCTTCCTCTGTTCCTGTCCCTTCCCCCTTTCTTTCTTTCTTTCTTTCTTTCTTTCTTTCTTCCTCTTTTTCTTTCTCTCTTTTACCTTCCCTTCCTCTATTTCTTCTTTTCTTTCTCCTTCCCACCTTCTTCCCTCCCTCCCTCCCTTCACTCATTCCTCTCTTACTCTCCCCTTTCATAAGTTTCCTTGCTTCCTTCCTCTGTTCCTGTCCCTTCCCCCTTTCTTTCTTTCTTTCTTTCTTTCTTTCTCTTTTTCTTTCTGTCTTTTACCTTCCCTTCCTCTATTTCTTCTTTTCTTACTCCTTCCCACCTTCTTCCCTCCCTCCCTCCCTTCACTCATTCCTCTCTTACTCTCCCCTTTCATAAGTTTCCTTGCTTCCTTCCTCTGTTCCTGTCCCTTCCCCCTTTCTTTCTTTCTTTCTTTCTTTCTTTCTCTTTTTCTTTCTCTCTTTTACCTTCCCTTCCTCTATTTCTTCTTTTCTTTCTCCTTCCCACCTTCTTCCCTCCCTCCCTTCACTCATTCCTCTCTTACTCTCCCCTTTCATAAGTTTCCTTGCTTCCTTCCTCTGTTCCTGTCCCTTCCCCCTTTCTTTCTTTCTTTCTTTCTTTCTTTCTCTTTTTCTTTCTCTCTTTTACCTTCCCTTCCTCTATTTCTTCTTTTCTTTCTCCTTCCCACCTTCTTCCCTCCCTCCCTCCCTTCACTCATTCCTCTCTTACTCTCCCCTTTCATAAGTTTCCTTGCTTCCTTCCTCTGTTCCTGTCCCTTCCCCCTTTCTTTCTTTCTTTCTCTTTTTCTTTCTCTCTTTTACCTTCCCTTCCTCTATTTCTTCTTTTCTTTCTCCTTCCCACCTTCTTCCCTCCCTCCCTCCCTCCCTTCACTCATTCCTCTCTTACTCTCCCCTTTCATAAGTTTCCTTGCTTCCTTCCTCTGTTCCTGTCCCTTCCCCCTTTCTTTCTTTCTTTCTTTCTTTCTTTCTTGCTCTTTTTCTTTTTCTCTTTTACCTTCCCTTCCTCTATTTCTTCTTTTCTTTCTCCTTCCTACCTTCTTCCCTCCCCCCCTCCCTTCACTCATTCCTCTCTTACTCTCCCCTTTCATAAGTTTCCTTGCTTCCTTCCTCTGTTCCTGTCCCTTCCCCCTTTCTTTCTTTCTTTCTTTCTTTCTTTCTTTCTTTCTCTTTTTCTTTCTCTCTTTTACCTTCCCTTCCTCTATTTCTTCTTTTCTTTCTCCTTCCCACCTTCTTCCCTCCCTCCCTTCACTCATTCCTCTCTTACTCTCCCCTTTCATAAGTTTCCTTGCTTCCTTCCTCTGTTCCTGTCCCTTCCCCCTTTCTTTCTTTCTTTCTTTCTTTCTTTCTCTTTTTCTTTCTCTCTTTTACCTTCCCTTCCTCTATTTCTTCTTTTCTTTCTCCTTCCCACCTTCTTCCCTCCCTCCCTCCCTTCACTCATTCCTCTCTTACTCTCCCCTTTCATAAGTTTCCTTGCTTCCTTCCTCTGTTCCTGTCCCTTCCCCCTTTCTTTCTTTCTTTCTTTCTCTTTTTCTTTCTCTCTTTTACCTTCCCTTCCTCTATTTCTTCTTTTCTTTCTCCTTCACACCTTCTTCCCTCCCTCCCTCCCTTCACTCATTCCTCTCTTACTCTCCCCTTTCATAAGTTTCCTTGCTTCCTTCCTCTGTTCCTGTCCCTTCCCCCTTTCTTTCTTTCTTTCTTTCTCTTTTTCTTTCTCTCTTTTACCTTCCCTTCCTCTATTTCTTCTTTTCTTTCTCCTTCCCACCTTCTTCCCTCCCTCCCTCCCTTCACTCATTCCTCTCTTACTCTCCCCTTTCATAAGTTTCCTTGCTTCCTTCCTCTGTTCCTGTCCCTTCCCTCTTTCCTTCCTTCCTTCCCACCCTCCGTCCATTCATTCACCCATTCCTCTCTTGATCGCTTAAAGCCGGTCCCTGGTGCAAAAAGGGTTGGGGACCTCTGTCCTACAGGATTGGGTGGCAGAGAAGTTGAACATATGTAAATTTAAAAGTTTAAGAAAGTTTACAAGTTAAGTGAAAGAAACTTCATTATTCATTTATATGTACATGTACATTTCTTCATTAAAAACATGTCTTTCTGCATAATTTAGACTAACTTTGTGAGTTTTTTGAGGGCTGGAACCAATTAAAATTATTTACATTAATTCCTATGGGGAAAAGTCGTTCGAGATAAGAGCTGCTCGACTTAAGAGCCCAGGTCCGGAACGAATTAAACTCGTATCTCGAGGTACCACTGTAGTAGTCTGCAGTACTGCACTCTAACCACTGCGCCACCGCGGCTCATCAAAGGTACAATCTGTGAAAAGATTGAAAAGCATGACTTTAGGAATCACAGAGTACAGTTTGGTTTTGAGTAACTTGTCCCCCAATAAAATCTGTGGGATGATGGGGGGTGGGAGTATATCTGAGCCCTTTTCACTAAAAATGTCTTGTAAGTCCCAGTACTTTTGAAATATTTGGGGCAGTCCTGCATCACAGCTCCCACCTCCCTTCTTGGTTCCACTCACAGTGGTTTAGGACTAAGATGTTAAGTCTTTGATGTTTCCCTGATGAAGTGGACAAGGCCATTGGAGCTGTGAGTTCCGCCACCTGTTCACTGGATCCGTGTCCCTCTTGGTTGGTTTCGGCCAGTCGAGAGGTGACACGGAGCTGGGCCCAGGAGATTGTCAACGCCTCCTTGGGGAGGGGGTCCTTTCCGGCCCTTTATAAGGAGGCACTTGTGCGCCCCCTCCTCAAGAAGCCTTCCCTGGACCCAGCCGTGCTTAATAACTACCGTCCAGTCTCCAACCTTCCCTTTATGGGGAAGGTTGTTGAGAAGGTGGTGGCACTCCAACTCCAGCGGTCTTTGGAAGAAGCCGATTATCTATGTCCTCAGCAGTCTGGATTCAGGCCCGGCTACAGCACGGAAACTGCTTTGGTCACGTTGATGGATGATCTCTGGCGGGCCCGGGACAGGGGCTTGTCCTCTGTCCTGGTGCTTCTTGACCTCTCAGCGGCTTTCGATACCATCGACCATGGTATCCTTCTGCGCCGGCTGGAGGGGTTGGGAGTGAGGGGCACTGTCCTTCAGTGGTTCTCCTCCTACCTCTCCGGTCGGTCGCAGTCGGTGTTAGTGGGGGGTCAGAGGTCGACCTCTAGGTTTCTCCCTTGTAGGGTGCCTCAGGGGTCGGTCCTCTCCCCCTTGCTATTTAACATCTACATGAAACCGCTGGGTGAGATCATCCAAGGGCATGGGGTGAGGTATCATCAATATGCCGATGATACCCAGTTATACATCTCCACCCCATGTCCAGTCAGCGAAGCAGTGGAAGTGATGTGCCGGTGCCTGGAGGCTGTTGGGGCCTGGATGGGTGTCAACAAACTCAAACTCAATCCAGACAAGACGGAGTGGCTGTGGGTCTTGCCTCCCAAGGACAATTCCATCTGTCCATCCATTACCCTGGGGGGAGAAACATTGACCCCCTCAGAGAGGGTTCGCAACTTGGGCGTCCTCCTCGATCCACAGCTCACATTAGAGAAACATCTTTCAGCTGTGGCGAGGGGGGCGTTCGCCCAGGTTCGCCTGGTGCATCAGTTGCGACCCTATTTGGACCGGGAGTCACTGCTCACAGTCACTCATGCCCTCATCACCTCGAGGTTCGACTACTGTAACGCTCTCTACATGGGGCTACCTTTGAAAAGTGTTCAGAAACTTCAGATCGTGCAGAATGCAGCTGCGAGAGCAATCATGGGCTTTCCTAAATATGCCCATGTCACACCAACACTCCGCAGTCTGCATTGGTTGCCGATCAGTTTCCGGTCACAATTCAAAGTGTTGGTTATGACCTTTAAAGCCCTTCATGGCATCGGACCAGAATATCTCCAAGACCGCCTTCTGCCGCACGAATCCCAGCGGCCAGTTAGGTCCCACAGAGTGGGTCTTCTCCGGGTCCCGTCAATGAAACAATGCCAGTTGTCGGGACCCAGGAGAAGAGCCTTCTCTGTGGCGGCCCCGGCCCTCTGGAACCAACTCCCCCCAGAGATTAGAACTGCCCCTACCCTCCTTGCCTTTCGTAAGCTACTCAAAACCCACCTCTGCCGCCAGGCATGGGGGAATTAAGACTTCTTCTCCCCCTAGGCTGATACAACTATATGTATGGTATGTTTGTACGTATGCTGGTTTTATACATTAAGGGGTTTTGAGTTAGTTTTTAGTATTGGATTTTTACTGTATATTGTTCATGTATATTGTTCATGACTGTTGTTAGCCGCCCCGAGTTTTCGGAGAGGGGCAGCATATAAATCCAATAAATTGAATTGAATTGAATTGAATTGAATTCCCTCATCCTCCTTTACATATGGAATATACTTCAAGCCAAGCCCGAGGGATCTCTTCATACCTGGTGCCACAAAGAAGCTCAGGATTTCTGTGCGGGCCCCCATCCTCATTTCTATTGGATTGGTGATGAACGTCATGGGCTCCCCAATCACTAATCTGTCTAGCTGGCAGGAAACCCTAGGCACTTTAAGCTGTCAGAGTCTTTCTCAATTAGGGCAGGGCAGACTAGGCTTCCCTTGCACCTCAAGAATGGCACCCTCAATATTATGGAGATAGTTACTGGAATCATGGGATGACTTACCAATGGATTATCATCTGAGTTGGTGTCACTCTCCACTGGTACTCTTACTGGGATGGTTTGAGATCTGTTGCCATCTTTGGTTGGTGGGGTGAACTCAATGGATTCCACCTCCTTCAGTGCTGTCTCTCTGGTTCTTGGCACTTGTTTAGTACCAGCCTCTAGGTTACCTTTTGTAGCTTGGCAGTCAGCAGCTCAGTCAATGCCCTTCCTTCCACACTTGAAGCAGCCAGTGGAATGTCAACATAGGATTTGGTCGTGGGACAGTGGATTCAGGGTTCCTTCTTTTCTGAGAGGGATCCCCAGCACCCATGAGTTGGGTGGTTTTGTGAACAAGGCAGGTCAATCTCAACTTCTTCGGCGAGGGCATACCAGCCATGGAGGGTGCATGGGGTGCCTCTAGACATGGAGGTGTTGTAGAGATTGTCATTCAGCCCATTCTGGAAGCACTTGATTAGCATGTCTTGTGGTCAGGCAATTAATCTGCAGGCCAGGTCACAAAACTCTTGCGCCACAGGTCAGCAGCTCTGGTTTATGGTTTGATCCTCATTCTGATTTTACAACCAAGCAGGGGGCGGGGTCTTCAAAGTGTTTCCAGAGTGCTATCATGAAATAGTCACGGGTTCCCAGGTTGGGGACATCATTGTTATGAACAGTGACCATCCACTCTGCTGTGGTCTCCTTCAATGTCATGGTCACACACTGCACATTGGCCCCTTTGGTTGGTACGTTTGGCCCATACAGTCCAGACTTAGGCCAGAAAAAAAAGTCAGTTGTTTGGAGTCACCATTGAACTTCACCCAGGTTGGTAGTCTGCAGCTTCTCCTCCTTGATGGGGTAGCCCAAGATCCTTGATGGGACAGCCTACTGGGGTCACTTCTGATTGCAGTGCTGATGCCACAGAAGCAGGCACCACTGCAGCCTCAATGGCAGGTACAGCCATACCATTGCAACCATCAACCTGCAATTGTTGGGCACCTGACAATGCCACTCGAATCTGGGCTGCATGCGCTTTGAAGTTGTCAAAGGCTCTTCTCAGGAACATATGACTTGCCCCAGCATCTTCATACCTCTACACGTGGCTCCCCTGAGCAGCTTCCTCAATCCCGTAGATGAAACTCATCCCACAGGACTTTTCTTTTCACTCCTCCTTCTCAACCCTCAGTGACTATTTGGGCCTTGGTTGATCATTGCTGGCTTCTGCCTCTCCCAGCTATTGAGGGAGGTCCACTCAGTCATGGGATCTTGCCAACATTTCTCCCCAAGCCTTGACCTCCTCCTGGTCACTCATGTGAGCCAACATTGTATGCTTCTACCCATAGCCCATGGTAGAAACATCTCTCCAGGTTGACCACTATTACTATTCTAATCTAATGTCAGACCAGCCTCAGCTAGGTTCCTAGGAAAGGAAGATCCACAATTGCACGTGGTTAAAGTGATACAGTAAATTCATTTACTAAGGATTACTGCTTGCAGCTAAAGCAGGCTAGAACTAAAACTTCCTATGCAAAGTATCACATCCCTGTGCAATGCTTGGGGAACCACTTTGATGTTAGATGCATCTTGAAATGGCTTCACATTCTTTCTGAGGGCAGGCGTCCTTGGGAAATTGGTTTAGCTCAATTTTCACATGTCTGGTTTCTGTCAGTGCCAGTCTCTCCTCGTTTGCCTCCTGCTTCCTCCTGCATTTCTTTCACAAATGGTTGTGCCCCCTCCCCCATTTATGGGAGTATGTCAGGAATTTAGCAGAGTAGAGCAAAGATGGCAGAGCTAACAGTAGTACTTCCAAGGAAGACACAAACCCTTCAGATACATTTCAAGTCTAAAATTAACGGATTCCTCTCTGGAAACAAAGGGTTAAAGAACTAGCATCTTCCCAAGAGACCTTGTATTTTCTCCTCCCTCTTTCTAAACTAAGGTGAAGAGCAAGATGGAGAGTGATAAGCTTCAAAATCATCAGGTGTGAGGCAAAGAGAGAAACCAAGAGAAACCATAGATTTTTTTAGAATTTCATGCTATCCCACAAACCAAGGACATAGAAGGTACAGGGGCTACAGGGACATATTTCTTGATTGCAAATCTCCTAAAGGTAAGAACTTTTTGAGAGTAGAGTAATAGTTTCACTGGATGCATTGAACAGAACGCAAAGTATTTGTGGTCTGGATACAAAATTTTGAAAGATGTGGTAATCGGTTTAAGAAAAACTAAGGGGCTGAGAAACTCCAGTATTATTACAGAAATATTCAAATAAATAAAAATCAGAAAGTATGTTATATCCTATCAGGATTAATAATGCCTAAATTGTATGAAAATAACGAGTCAAGATATTCAAGTTGTCTAACTTTACATCTCATTCCCTTAAAGCTAAAATGGTCTGAATGGTTGTCCCTCTGGAGTTCATTCTGAAAGATGGAATCTCATCAGAAACTGCATAATTGCCTGTCTGTCCTACACCCAGAGATAAAGCTGAACAGGCAACTCTTATAGTAACCTGCTTCTGGAATAGTTTATTGAATGTTTTAGTTCAGATCAGTTTACTATATTGATTAGCCCTTGGGCAATATCGAAGTGTATTAAATGTTAAATTGCCTATAATTTCTAATTGCCTCAATACAATGGGACTTTGCACAGTATTGCAACACAGTATTGCATCACTGTCAGGCTCTTATAAAGCCATCGGTATCTGCCATATAAATGCTATAATGCTTAAAAAATCCAAAATAATGTAATGTATATATAAATATTTCACGAATAGCTATAGAAATACCAGCCCACAGCAATATATTTTCCTTCAACTACACTGTATTATTTCTGTTGTTATATAGACATAAAATTCAGCTTCAATGTATTATATATAAAAAAACTGCAAAGATTACATTGTGGAGTTTTTGACAAAATGTCTGTTACCATAGCTCCAAACCTTTTGAAGAAATGTGTAAATGCTTAATAAAATTTTATCAAAAGAACTGGAGGGTAACACTAACCTTTTTCACATATCCTAAGTTCTGATTAATATGTTTATTTATTTATTTATTTGTCATATTTAAAACTATCCTTCTCCCTTACAAAGGGAATCTGGATGGTGTTCAATAAAAAAATCAAAAGCATAAAAAAATAGTATATAAAATGTAAAAGGGGCAAGAGAAGAATTAATTAAAAAATGGGGAGAGGGCTTATTCAGAGCACCATCTGCATACCCATCTGTGCATCCCACACAAGGGCACAGAACCTTGTTTTTATGGTTTTACAGAAAGCTAGGAGAGTGTGGACTCACCTCACCTTTGAGCCTCACTTCTGGGCAAAGCATGATCCACAGGGAAAGAGCAACAGCAAAAAAGACTCTCTTTCTGGACTCCACCAGTTGGAATTCTTTAACTGATAGGATCAGCAACATACCTTCCCTACCTGACTGGCTGGGTTGGGGTAATGTAACATGATGAAAATGGTTCTGTAGTCAACCTGCTCACCTGCACATTAGGGCTTTAAGGATCATAACCAACACCATAGGCTTGGAAGCAAACCAGCATCTAATGCAGATCACACAACAGAGGTGTTATATGTATCCTTCTTTGGGCACAGAAGATTGCCATGTTTTATATCAGCTGAAGCTTCCAGATATTTTCAACAGTAGCCTCATACAGAATATATTGCAATTATTCAAATGGGGGATGACCAGGGCACAAGTGACTGAGTGGAGTGCCTCCCTATTCAGTAATGGGCATAACTGGTGTACAACATAAAATATTGGACCATAAAGTTAGTGCCATGCCTCAACATGAAATTATTCTGTTTCCCACCTCCCTCATCTATATAATGTTAATATAGATCAAATCCAGGATGAGCTACAATCTTGTTTGTCAAAGGATAGTCTGCACACTGCAATTCCGTGGCATTGATTTTCAGTGCGTTTAATGAAAATGTATCAAATTCATCAATAGAGAATGGAGGCTATAAAATTTAGGAAATTGAATATTAGGTTAGAATCTGTGGACATAATTCAGCAGGAAGCCAAGGATCCTAAGGTGAAGAGAGCAAATCCAACAACTAGCTATGATGATGAGAATAACCTCCTGGATAAGATTTAACCTGATTCTTTACAGCAGTACAGAGGATACCAGGTAGCTTTCCCCGCCAAAAAAGGCATTTTGGTGTCACAACTCTATTCCCATGATTAAGTTGAAACGGCAAAAGGATTGAAATTTTTTGCCCTGCTGATCTAATGCACGATACAAAGGCGCTGGTGGAGATCCCTTGCCTACCAGAAACCAGAGCTTGGCAGTTGCGAGAAAATAACAGCTGCTGGAGTGCTGCTAAGCAACAGCTTCAGCTTGTATCCAGCAGCAGCAAAGAAAACAAGGTCTGAGTTATCAACTGAAGGATGTTGGCAAAATGGCCTAGGGTCGCTGATTACAGTTTGATGGAAGTTTTTCTGGAACATACTGTTTGTAATGACAACACAACATTGAGGATCTGAAGAGGGAAGAGGACTACTTCCTACTACATTCTCTCACTTCTAAGAAACAGATGTTTAGTGAATCTGATGTGGACTGCCAGAGTAAGTGGGATAAGAGCTGTGCTGCTAATTTCTGAACAATAGGCTCAGTAGTGACAGAATGTTGGGTGGAGGAAAGATTACAAACGTCCGTACTAAGGACAGACGTTTTTAATCTTTCCTCCAAAAACTATAACAGTTTGTTTCTTTAGCTTTCTTTTTGGAGCCATTTATCTTGACGCCTTAGTTAAGAGAGGCAAGAGGGATTAATGTCACAAGGTTCATTTCAGCACTCTTCCACTCCACATCCATTATATAAGGAAAGAATTTAGACTTATATATCGCTTCGTAGTGTTTATACAGCACTCTTGAAGCAGTTTACAGAATCAGCATATTGCCCCCAACAATCTGGGTCCTCATTTTACCCACCTTGGAAGGATGGAAGGCTGAGTCAACCTTGAGCCGGTGGTGAGATTTGAACTGCTGAACTACAGCTAGCGGCTAGCTGAAATAGCCTGCAGTGTTATTGTGCCACTCCGGTTCTTATATAGGCTGAAGCTATTCCAGTATTGAGTCTATGACAACTTGCTTCCACCACCTGGCTGCACCTCACAGTGACCAATTTGACACAGAGACATCTGGGTGTGATCCTTGGCCTTCCACTCTGATTTCCAAAGTCAGGCCCAGCTTAAAGGAAGTGAAAATTCCCACTAGCCCATTTTCTCTGAAGATTTCTGTACCTCACTTTCCAGTAGGCCCCTGTGAAAGGCAGGCTAAGCGGGAATCATTGTTCCATGCATGCACCTATGCATGCATGCATACGTACGTACACAGAGACCATTACAAGTTTGAGGTGTTTGGGAAGAAGGACCTCTCCTTTGGCTTGCTGCACTGAACCCCGACAGCACCCAGGTGGGGAGAGACACAAGGTGGAAGATGATAGGAGGTTGTGAGTGCCCCAACACTTGGAATTTTCAAGGAGACTGGACTGCTATTTGTCCAAAATTGTATAGGGACTCCTGCCTGAGCAGGGGGTAGGACTTGATGATCTAGTAATAATAGGGCAACTCACTCCCAACAACTGTCACCACAAAGGCTCTTCCTGATGAAGAGCTCAGCCTGGAATAATGAGTCCTATATAGCCTAAAGATTTTAAGATAAATCAATTAAATGTTGGCAATGCCACCAGGCCCCGGGGTCGTATTATCATATGTGAATTCTCACAGAAGCGAGAAATTATTGGACACAAATTTGAAATTTGTTAGAAAAGATGACATAGCAACAGATTGACTTAAAACCAGAACTGTTTCTGTTGGGGTATTTTATCAGAGAAATATAGTAAAGAAATTATATACTTGATTATTCATGTAATAACTGCAGTGAGAATTGTATTTGCACAAAATTGAAAAGCAGGTAAAATCCCTACAAAAGGAGAGGTAATCAAGAAAATACTGGAATATGCAGAAATGAACAGATTAACAATGGCAATTAAAGGGAAAGAAGAATCAGAGTAATATGGTGTATGGAGCATTTTTATCATTGGATAGAAAATGAATATAAATGAAAAAAGATAGGGAATTGTTGCGGTTGGCTCTGGGCCAGCTCCTGCCCCAAGGACTGTGAGGCTAGATGTGGGTGAATCCCCCCAGTGTCAGAGGCCTGTTTTACTGCCGACTGCTTTGGACTGCGAAGCAGCGTCGGAAGCAGGGAGTGACTGTGAAATGGGACCCTCAGAGGGGGTCATGGCAGGCAGCCCATTAGGAAGCAATTCATCCTCCTCCTCCTTATCTTCGCTGGACTCTGATGAAGAACCATTCATTGACATACGCAGGTGAAGGGCCATGAATAGAAAAGAGCAGCTATGTAGGTATTACAAGAGATAAGAGAGTTCACCTGTGGTTGGGTGTGGTTCAACTAATTAGGGCTGCTTTTAAATGGGCAGTTTGCAGGCCTCTCAGTGTGGAAGATTATCCATTAGTGACAGTGGAAGTGGCTTTACTCTCTGGATTCTCCAAGGACTCTGTGCTTTGCTATCAGGACTCTGAACTTAAACCATAGTCAAACGTGTGAGTTGGAAAATGTTTGAAGGAGAGTAGCTGTGACGTCTTCACAGCTACTTGTTAATTGCTCTGTGTTTGTTTCTTGTTTTTTCACCGCATTCAAGTCTGTTTTGAAGGTGAGCCCTTTGACTACCAAAAGGGTGTTTTGCTTCTATTTTCCTTTGAATAAAGACAGTGTTCTTGACTTTTCACATGTGTGTGTCTGCTTTTTCTACCTTTGCATTTAATTAGGGGCTCGTGCGGAGAGCCCGGCAGAACAGGAATTAAATAAAATGAAAGGGAAAAGTTTTGATAGAAGATAAGCTTAACTGAATTGTAAAAAGTACAGTTGTTTATATATTAAGAAAATAGTGGTAAAATATTGATGATATATTGTTTGTTGGAAAAAATAAAAACTTTATAAGGAAAAAAAAAGGGCTCTTCCTGCTGAAGGGTTCAGCCTGGAACAATGGGTCATGTATAGCCTTCCTGCATACCTTCACTGAATGCATCTTTGCCTCACTTTCCAGTGCCCACCCCCTCGATAAAAGGTGGACGAAGTGGGAGTTATTGTTCTATGCTGGTCACCCTGTCACCATCTCTGCTTGTTCCCTTCCCTGCCTGAGAGCTGTCATAGTCCAGCGCAACACACTGAAAGAGAGGTCCTTCTTCCCAAGCCCAGGCATGATTGCAGCTTGCCAGCTTGGATGCAGATAAAAATCCCCAAGCTTGGTATGATCTGTGTGTCTATGTGTGTGCAGAACAATAACTTCCATTTAGCCTTCCTTTCATGGGTAGGGGGATAATAATAATAATAATAATAATAATAATAATAATAATAATAATTCATTAGATTTGTATGCCGCCCCTCTACAAAGACTCGGGGTGGCTCACAACAATGACAAAAACAATATAATAGTAATACAAATCCAATATTTTTTTTAAAAAGCATATATAAAACCCCCAAAATTAAAACCATACAACACATGCATAAAAAACATAAAATATAAAAGCCTGGGGGAGGTGTCTCAGTTCCCCCATGCCTAGAAATATAGGTGGGTTTTGAGTAATTTGCAAAAGACAAGGAGGGTGGGGGCCGTTCTAATCTCTGGAGGGAGTTGATTCCAGAGGGCCGGGGCCGCCACAGAGAAGGCTCTTCCCCTGGTGCTCACCAAACAACATTGTTTTGTCGATGGGACCCAGAGAAGGCCAACTCTATGGGACCTAATCGGCCGCTGGGATTCGTGCGGTAGAAGGCGGTTCCGGAGGTATTCTGGTCCACTGCCATGTAGGGCTTTAAAGGTCATTACCAACACTTTGAATTGTGACCGGAAACTAATCGGCTGCCAGTGCAGGCCACGGAGTGTTGTAGAAACGTGGACGAATCTGAGAAGCCCCACGATAGCTCTCGTGGCCGCATTCTGCACGATCTGGTTTCCGAAAACTTTTCAAAGGTAGCCCCATGTAGAGAGTGGTGCAGTAATCGAACCTCGAGGTGATGAGGGCATGAGCGACTGTGAGCAATGACTCCCTGTCCAAGTAGGACCGCAACTGGTGCACCATGCGAACCTGTGCAAACGCCCTCCTTGCCACAGCCGAAAGATGATGTTCCAATGTTAGATGTAGATTGAGGAGGACGCCCAAGTTGTGAACCCTCTCTGAGGGGGTCAATAGTTCCCCCCCCCAGAGTAATGGACGGACAGATGGAATTATCCTTGGGAGGCAAAACCCACAGCCACTCCATCTTGTCTGGGTTGAGTTTGAGCTTGATGACACCCATCCAGACCCCAACAGCCTCCAGGCACCTGCACATCACTTCCACTGCTTCATTGACTGGACATAGGGTGGAGATGTATAACTGGTTATCATCGGCATATTGGTGATACCTCACCCCACACCCTTGGATGATCTCACCCAGCGGTTTCATGTAGATATTAAATAGCAGGGGGAGAGGACCGACCCCTGAGGCACCCCACAAGGGAGAGACCTAGAGTTCGACCTCTGACCCCCCACTAACACCGAGTGCGACCGACCGGAGGAGTAGGAGGAGAACCACTGAAGAACAGTGCCTCCCACTCCCAACCCCTCCAGCTGGCGCAGAAGGATACCATGGTCGATGGTATCGAAAGCCGCTGAGAGGTCAAGAAGCACCAGGAAAGAAGACAAGCCCATGTCCCGGGCCCGCCAGAGATCATCCATCAACGCAACCAAATCAGTTTCCATGCTGTAGCCGAGCCTGAATCCAGACTGCTGAGAGCCTAGATAATCGGCTTCTTCGAAGGACCGCTAGAGTTGGAGCGCCACCACCTTCTCAACAACCTTCCCCATAAAGCGAGGGTTGGAGACTGGATGGTAGTTATTAAGCACGGCTGGGTCCAGGGGAGGCTTCTTGAGGAGGGGGCGCACAAGTGCCTCCTTATAAGGAGCCGGAAAGGCCCCCCTCCCCAAGGAGGCGTTGACAATCTCCTGGACCCAGCTCCATGTCACCTCTCAGCTGGCCGAAACCAACCAAGAGGGACACAAATCCAGTAAACAGGTGGCGGAACTCACAGCTCCAATGGCCTTGTCCACTTCATCAGGTGTCACCAAGTCAAACTCCCCCCAGACAGATGGACAAAGACGTTTAGTCCCAGTCACCTCGACTGACTCATTGTCAGCCGATACTGCTGTGCAATTGGAGTCGAGGTCCACCCGTATCCGAGCGACTTTATCAGAGAAAAATGAGTTAAATTCCTCGGCACTACCCTGCAAGGGCTCCCCAACTCCCCCCTCATTTAGAAGGGAGCGGGTCACCCTAAACAGAGCGGCTGGGCGGGATTCCACTGATGCAATCAAGGCGGCATGGTACGCGCATTTTGCTGCCTTGAGTGCCACTTTGTAGGTCTTAATAAAAGCTCTTACAAGTGTTAAATCGGATTCGGACTTACTCTTCCTCCATCACTTCTCTAGATGTCTCTTCTGGTGTTTCAATTCTCGGAGCTCCTTGTTGAACCATGGAGCTCTACGGGGTCTAGTGCCACAGAGAGGTCGCAGTGGCGCAATTCGGTCAAGAGCCTCCACTGCAGCCTTGTTCCAGGCCTCAACAAGAGACTCCATCGAGCTGTGGACGAGTGAATCTGGTAAAACCCCAAGCGCCCTCTGAAAGCCCTCTGGGTCCATTAGGCGTTTGGGGCGGAACCTCCTAATCTGTTCCACCTCCCTGCGGGGGGAGGATTGGAGCCAGGAAATTAAGCCGTAGTAGGAAATGGTCTGACCATGACAAAGGCAATGTTTCTAAGCCCCTTAGTCTCAGACCATTACTCAGTTGCTCCGAGAGGAATACCATGTTGGGTGTGTCCCCCCCCCTCGTGAGTCGGACCCTGAACTACTTGGGTCAGATCCATGGTTGTCATGGTGGCCATGAACTCCTGTGCTAATCCAGAGGAACTGCCAAGTGATGGCAGATTGAAGTCCCCCAGAAGAATAAGTCCGGGGAACTCCACCGCCAACCCAGCCACCTCCTCGAGCAGCACAGGCAGGGCTGTTGACACACAGCTGGGAGGCAGGTACGTGAGTAACAAGCCCACCTGAACCCCTAAGTCCAATTTCACCAGGAGGGACTCACAACCCGCAATCTCAGGGACAACGAGTCTTCGCAGGCAGAGGTTCTCCTTGGCTACAATAGCCACTCCTCCCCCCATTCCCTGGGGTTAAGGCTGATGCCATACCTGAAACCCAGCTGGGCATATTTCCGAGAGAGGAACTCCTCCCTCTGGGCCCAGCCAGGTTTCGGTCACACATACCAGATCGGCCTCCTCATCCAGGATCAAATCTCGGATGAGGAGAGCTTTGTTGGATGCTGGAAAATGAGGCAAAAAGGCTTTCAGAGAAATAGTGTGGGCTGGCAGGAACTTTTTCCTCCCTTAAGCCAGGCCTATTTTGAAAACCAGAATGGAAAGCTCAGGCTCATGGTGAGTTACCCCTGCAGCAATTTGGCCAAGGCAAGGTATCCTATAGCCAGGTGGCAGCAGCCAAGTGGTGGCAGCAAGTTGTCCATTACCTCCTGTAAATGCAATTAAGCAACTGAAAGTGGAGTCTTCCTTGATATTCTTTTTCACATTATCTCATCATTTGCCATGATCACAAGGCTAAATGTTATCATGTTTTGTTTTTTGTTTTTACTATGGGGCTCTGATAATATTTCAAAATAACAAGGCCCTTCCCTCAGCCAGTTCCTAAGTAAATAGAGATTGAAGTTGATGCAAGTTTCTCTTTATGTGAAAGGCTTCTGAAGTGCTTAATTTGAGTCCTGGGTCACTCCGCTGAGCTATTGAAGGTGCAGGTAGTTAAGCCATAATGTGGTTGTTGAGTTCTGTTTTAGCATATAATGTAGCCCCAAAATGTAAACAGGAACATGTGTACATCTAATTCCCTGTAAAGATGAAAGTTGTAGTTTTACTGGTTGCATTGGCAATTATTATGCTTTTTATTTCCTGAATGCCATCACTCTACTAAACAAATAATTCCCTCAACACTGTCAAACATTTTACTAAGTCTGCACTTCTATTTCTACTAGGTTTTTTTCATCATTCCTGTCACCCATTTCCCTCCACTTAGGACTGTATGACTGTAACTTCTTGTTTATATCCTAAGATTTTTATTAATGTTGATTGCTTTTTCATTGTTTATTTGACCCCTATGACAATCATTAAGTATTGTACCACACGATTCTTGACAAATCTGTATTTTCTTTTATGTACACTGAGTGCATATGCACCAAGACAAATTCCTTGTGTGTCCAATCACACTTGGCCAATAAAGAATTCTATTCTATTCTAGTTTTGAATAGGCAAAACATAATGCAGTGGGTTCAGAAACACTTGAATAATCTCAAATTTAGCTCTGTAGGGGGTTCTACTCCTACTGAAAGGGTGTGCAATCTGGGGTTCTCCTGGATCATAGTTCCTGAAGAAATAGTAGATAGAAGCTCTGGACAAGAGCTCAGCCCATTTTTAGCTAGTGCCCATACATGGCTGACACTGGCTTATCACTGTGTCACCTTGCAGACTATTATAATGTAGGCTACATGGGAATGACCTTGATGACCACCTACAGGTCTGTTTTTTGAGGACCCAAATATTTGTGTATATTTGCATACCGATGATGCCATATTATTGGCTAGGAATCTGAATTAATTGCAAGAAGTAGTAGACTGTATTGTATTTTAAAATTATGGATTTGAATTTTTTTTATCAGAGAACGGTAAATGCATTGAACTATGAAAAATTATATACAAATGAAAAACTAGAGCAAGTAAATGAATTTGTATACCTTGCTAAAACATTGACTAAAAGTGGAAAATGTATGAAAGTAGCATGTTGAGGTGCCAGCCATTCAAAACCTAGATAACTCCTCTTTCAAATGGTCACTGACTCGTTACATGACAATGCTTGAGAACTGAAGAAATATGTCATGAAATTGATTCATTCTTTTTGAATAATCCGGGGGGGGGTGTGAATCAGTCAAAAAGAAAGAAAAAACACAGGTGAATTATGATTGGATGAAGTGGCTAAAATCCTGAAAAAGAGTGAGAATTTTAAAGAACAAAAGGCAATGTATCAATGTGTATATTCATATACCAGTGAAACATGGACACTAACCTCACAATTAATACAAAAGCAACGAGTGGTGGCAAGAGCCATCGAAAGATACATTATTGGCATTACAGGACAAGATAAAAATACCTGGACATGGATTAGAGAACAAACGAAACTGTATAATGCCATCAAGAGAGTAAAGAATTGAAATAGTCACACAGCAAGAGGAATTGATGGCAGGTGGACCAAGGCAGTCATAGAATGGATCCCACGATAAAAAGCATCCACAAAAGAGACCTAAAACAAGATGGATCGGTGACATCAGCAACTATTGCGGGTCCCATTGGCAAAGCAAAGCTCAGGGCCATATTGGTTGGAAGCATACGTAAGAGGCCTGTATCCTACAGTGGATAGACAATGGCGATGATGATGATATCTATATGCAAGAAATAAGAATATAAAAGTTTGTTATATTGAACAGTGTTGGTCTAAACTAGAATTACTTGTATTGCTTTCCTTTTTTCCACACCTTTAATTACTTTAACATTGTTTCTGGTTCTCTTTCTATATTTTGTATAATGTTGATGCCCCAAAAATATGAAAACGTGATGGACAAGTACATTTAAGTTTGCATTCTTAATTCTGGAAGTATCTGAGACAGTTGTATGAAGTATTGCAATAACATGATGATATTGTTGAAGTTGGAATTTTTCAGCTACCATATTTTTCAGAGTATAAGACGTACCTTTTTACCTCTCAAAAGAGGGTGAAAACTTGGGTGCGTTTTATACAGTGAATGTAGTCCCACCCACCCAGCCACTCCCTCCCTATACTTCTGCCTTCCAGCAATTTACCTCCTTGCAGCAAACAGGGAAGAGCCTCTTAAGCCAAGCATCTCATTATCAGCTTCAAAACCCTCAGCTGATTTGCCACATGCTAAACTGAAACTGAAACTAGATGCAAGGAGGCAAATTGCTGGGGGAGACATTTTTTTTTTTTCTGCAGAACTGGATGCAAGGAGGTAAGTGAATAACTATAAATGACTGCAGACTTATTTTTTAAAGACTCCTTTACTATTGTTCTAGACAACTTAACCAAATGAAGACGCTTTTTAAAATAAATGCTTGATCTGAAGAAGCCCAGTGCTATTATATCTTCTTCTGTTCTAAAATCTACAATCTAAGACTGTACTATCCAATGACTTCACAAATTTGTCATTAACTTTAATGTCCTTGTTTTAGGGCCCAAAATATGGCCAAATCCTACACTATCACTATTTGCCTTCTATGGTTTTCTTGCCAAGTGACAATTATCATTCTTTTGACTTCAGGCACAAAATGAATATCTGTTTCTCCTTCCTGAAGATGATGATGTTTGTATTTAATGGAGTGATCTTTGTAAGTATGTAGGGGCGGTTAAAAACTGGTTGTGTCAGAGAGCTGGATAAATAGTTCAGGAGGTTGAACAGATGCACAAAGTATACTTTTGCAAATAATTGTGATACACAGATATAAGAGGTTTAAGAGCAGTATGAACCTCGTGTGTGGAAATACTCGGCATGGGAAAGCAATCTTAATAACTTCCATTGTTCGTACAACAGAACAAATATGAAAAGAAAAAATAGTTTCCCATCATAGCTCTCTTACAATATCATGGCATAAATTGGAAATGATCCCAATTTCCTCCATCCTCCAATCCTTAACAAATCCTGTCCAACATTGTCTGATAGAAATATGAGCCATTCCATTGCCAGTCAAGGAGAGAAGTTCCACATAACCATGGCCATTGAAGGAACTCCGTGCAATATGGAGCTAGATACTGCTCCGTATTCACCATCATGTCCTGGGACACTCTGAAGCAAGTCCTACTGACCTTCTTGAGAAGTCACAGCCCATTTGTCTCATCAACGTCCAGGACAAACCCATTTGAATGCTTGCATGAGCAGAAGTTCCCATCACAGACTTTAGAGGTGAGCTACCCTTAACTGTTGTCGAGGGAAACAGACCAACCCTGCTGGGAGTGGAATGGCTCAAGCCTCTAGGCATCAGCATCACCAGGTAGCATCAAATCAAGGGGGACAAATGGGGCAAGCTACTGGTGGACTTTCAAGACAGATTCAATGGTAGGTAAACATAAGGGCAAGCCCATATCATTTAACCTAGATGCCAGTGTCACCCCCATTAGATTAAAGCCCAGGAGAGTGCCTTTTGCACTGCGGCCAAAAGTGGACAAACAACTGTATAAACTAATAACCCAAATTCATAATTACCCCGATGAAGCCAGATGTCTCGATTCATGTGTACACAAACTACAAGATGTTGCATAAAAATATTATTTTCTTATTAATTAATAAGTATAAAATAAGTATTATGAGAAATGTGAAACAAATCTGCCATGTAATGTCCAACATTTTTAAATGTTTTTTGTTTGTATAATATGTTTGTTAATAATTTTTTTTTAGAAAAAGTGCTGCAGCCAAATGCTTACCCTGTGCCTGTTGTGCAACACCTATTTCATTCTCTTGGAAATAGATTTTTTTTTTGCTAAGGTAGATCTGGCTCAAGTATACCAACAGTTGCCAATGGATGCAGCCACTGCAGAAGTCCAGATGATTGTCATACACAGGGGGGCTTTTAAATGCAACTGCCTACAATTTTGGGGTCAGCGTGGCACCAGGACTGTTCCAGAGCATAAAGGGACATTTACTGCATAGCATTCTGGAGTGGTTCCCTACTTTGATGATGTCCTCATATCAGGGGAATCAGACAATCAACTTATGAGCAGGCTGCACAAAGTTCTAGGTCATTTCCAGTGAAGGGCCTCAAAGTAAAATGGGAAAAATGCAAAATAGTGGTCACCAAAGTAGAATTCCTGGGGTTCCTGATAGTCGGTCTGGCATTTAGCCCACAGACGTGAAAATAAAAGTCACCAAAGAGGCATCAACTCCCCCAAACAAGGCAGAGTTACAAACTTTCCTGAGCTTATTCAACTTTGATGCCATTTTTAAAAAACAGAAGGCAACGATTGCAGAGCCTCCTGGGCTCCTGGGGAAGATGGCTATGTGGACATGTGGACAAAGAGAGACCAACACTTTTGCTGCTGTAAAGAACTTGCTAACATCTAACAGCGTCCTTGTGCAATACAGTGAGATCTTCCTCCCTTATTAATGTGGAGTTCAGGCTGTCCTCAGCCATCAATTTCCCAATGGCTCAGAAGCCCCATCACATACTATTCAAAAACTCTTTCACTAGCTGAGTCAGACTACAGCCAGCTGGATAAAGAAGCATTTACTGCAGTGGACAGCATCAAGCATTTCAATGAATACCTCTACAGTCACATTTCTATGAATACCTCTACAGTCACAAATTTGAACTTGTGATGGACCATAAACCACTACTGGATCTACTTGCGGGCAACAAACAAACGCCTCAATACATGTCACCTAGATTAGCAGACTGCAAACGCCTCAATACATGTCACCTAGATTAGCAGACTGCGGAGTGATGTTGAGATATGGGCTCACAGAACCGGAACAAGGGATCGTTATTTTATTTTATTTTTTTAAAATTTATTGGTTTTTATAGGTTTACATAAAACAAACATATAACAGTGCACTGTGCATGTGCCCATCACCTAACAAGACTCACCCCCCATCACCCCCACCACCCCTATAAGAGGATTCAAATTTATTTTTAAACTTCTTTATCTATCTATTGATCCTTGGCTCTATCTTGAACAAATATTACTGAAAGAGTGATTGTAATTTATTTTTCATATTTACATCACAGATTCTACTTAACATATAGTCTTTTACCTTGTTCCATCGCACCATCAGCTTCTCCAATTTATTCTTATCAAAATTATGTAATCTTATTTCCATAATTTCAAAATGTATGTGATCCACCATATACCAGTACCAATTTTGTAGTGTCCATTTTGTAGAATCTTTCCATCCTAATACCATCACCGCTTGAGCACTTTCCAATGCTGCGGTTTTAATTTCCTTAAATTCTCCTAGTTCTCTATATTTGATTAAAATTGCTATTTCTTTTGTAATAATCCAGTTAATGTTTAACATTTTATTAATTTCATTCTGGACTACATTCCAGAATTTCTGAATTTCTGCACACTCCCAGATCATATGCATAAAAATTCCTTTTTTCTGGCATCCGTGCCAACATATGCCCTTCTCTTTCCCCTGGAAGTGTGCAATTTGTACAGGTGTATAGTACCATTTACCGTATTTTTCGCTCCATAAGACGCAGTTTTTTTCCTCCCAAAGTAGGATGAAAAATCCGCCACGTCTTATGGAGCGAAGATGCAGGCAGGGAGGGGGGGGGAGGCGCTGGAGCAGAGGGGGGGGCGGCGATATACTCATCTGGAGACCGCCGCCTCTGTCGCCGCCTCTCCTCTTCCCAACCCCGAAGAGAGCCGCGCCTTTCGGCCTCCGGAAGTGCTGGGCCGGGGGACGCCTCCACCGCGCAGGTTTAGGAGGCGGAGCAGCACCGGAGGAGCGTTGGCGGTTCTGAGCCTTTGGGAAGGCTACGGGAATCGCTTCAGGAGGCGGGGAGGTCTCGAAGCACCGTACACCGTGTCTTCGCCTCCGCGCGCCGCCTCCGCCCGGCTGAAAACAAAACGGCTCCAAAAGTCAGCCGGGCTCCCGGGAGGCGGTGCGCGACTGTTTCCTCTTCACTGCAGAGCCACACTGAGGCGAAGACACGGTGCCCGGCCACGCTCCGCCTCCTGGGAGCCCAGCCGATTTTTGGAGCCATTTTGTTTTCAGCTGGGCTCCCAGGAGGCGGAGCGTGGCCGGGCACCGTGTCTTCGCCTCCGCGCGCCGCCTCCGCCCGGCCGAAAACAAAACGGCTCCAAAAGTCGTCCGGGCTCCCGGGAGGCGGTGCGCAACTGTTTCCTCTTCGCTGCAGAGCTGCCGGGCAGAGGCGAAGACAACGGCGCCCTCCACTCTCTCTCCCTCTCTCTCTCTCTCTTTTTCTCTCTGTTGCCGGCGTGGTGAACGAGAGAGAAAGAGAGAGAGAGAGAAAGGAGGGGAGAGAGAATGAGAAAGAAAGCGAGAAAGTAAGCAAGAGAGAAAGACAGGGAAAGAAAGCAAGAGAAAGAGAAAGAGAGGGGGGAAGAAGGGGGAGGGAAAGACATAGAGGGAGGGAAGGAGGGAGAGAGAAAGAACAAAAAAGAGGGAGGAAGGAAGAGAGAAAGGAAGAGGGATGGAGAGAGAGGGAATGAAAGATGAAGGAAGGGAGAGAGAAAGGGGGAGGGAGAGATAGAAAGGAGGGAGAAGGGGGTAGTTAGGGAGAGGGAAAAGGAAGGGCTTGGAGAAAGGCAGGGGGAAAGAAAGATAGAAAGGAAAGAGGGAGGGAGAGATAGAAAGGAAAAAGGGAGGGAGGAAAGAGGGAGGGAGAGATAGAAAGGAAAGAGGGAGGGAGGAAAGAGGGAGGGAGAGATAGAAAGGAAAGAGGGAGGGAGAGATAGAAAGGAAAGAGGGAGGGAAAGATAGAAAGAAAAGAGGGAGGGAGAGATAGAAAGGAAAGTGGGAGGGAGGAAAGAGGGAGGAAGACATAGAAAGGATAGAATTATGGATGCAAGAACTTGCTCATGTGTGATAGCTACTTTTTGGCTCAAAATATTTTTGTTCTATTTTCCTCCTCTAAAATCTAGGTGCGTCTTATCAGCAGGTGCGTCTTATAGAGCGAAAAATACGGTATGTAAGATTTTTCTTCTCATCTCTCTAACTCTCGTATTTTTAATCTTGTATATATTTTCTACTATTTCTTTCATTTCTCTTTCATCTATTTGTAAATCATCCTGCCAACATCTTGTTAAACTTCTTCTTTCATTTGCAATAGCATTCTATATATACTACCGGCTTGTACTTTACTTTCATTTGTCTTTTCACTTATTATTTTTTCTACACTATTTTCTTCCCGTAAGAAGGCTTCTTTATTCTCACTTTTGTTTAAGTATGTACATATTGCATTAATCTGCAACCATTTCTGTTTACCAATCCACCATTCCAATCTAGTTCTACTAACTCTTCCATCTTTCTCATATAATTGCTCAATTCTCGTTATTCCTTTACTATTTAATATTTTAATAATTCTACTTAGATTAACGTCATCCCCTATATTCAATACATGTAACGTTGATAGCCTGGATACCTTTATCCCACTTGTCCTCTGCCATTTAAGCCATATTTCTAAACATGCTTTAAAAGGATCACTTAAGGTACTGGTTTCAATTCTACTCCAATTTTTAAATAATAGTTCTTTATTATTTATATTATTAATTTCTTTTTCTATTCCTACCCATTTCTTTTCCCCCCATAACTGTAGCTCCATTAACCTTTCCATTTGAAATGCATTTCTATATAATACTAGACATGGGCTGCCCCACCGCCCCTCTTTCTCTTGTGCAATCTGCCAATGTTGCCTTATTCTGGGTTTTTTATCTCCTTCAATCCAAAAATTTAGTCTGTTATCCCATTCTCTTAATTTTGCCTCAGGAAAACTACCAGGTAGAACCTGAAACAAATACATCATTTTTGGTATTATCATCATCTTAAGAGCCCTAATCTTAGCCATTCTTCCTAACTTTTTACCCTTCCAATTTTTAATCTGCTTCTGGATTTTTTTCCATATTAGGTTATAATTGGCCGTTGCTATTTTTATTGGATTCTTGAATAACCAAATTCCCAAATATTTCATTTTTTTACAACCTAGTTTCAGTCCTGAAGTTTTTTGAATCTCGATTTGCTCTTTAGGGCCTGTATTTAAACATATTACCTCTGATTTGTCTATATTAACCTTCAGTCCAGATTGATCTTTAAATTCCTGAAGTAGTATCATTATTCTTTTCATCATTTCAATTGGGGTTTCAGACATCACTATAGCATCATCTACAAATAAGTTTAATTTCAATTCCAATTCCCCTATTTGATAGCCTCTCCATTCCTTATCATTTCTAATTTTGTTTGCTAGGGTCTCAATTGCTAATGCAAATAACATTGGGGATAGTGGGCAACCCTGCTTAGTTCCATTTTGAATTTTAACCATTTCTGTTCTATTGCCATTTACTCTAATTTGAGCCACATTATCCTTATATATTGTTTCTATAACTCTACAAAATATGTTTCCCATATTTAAGTCTTTTCATAATTGAAATAGGTAGTCATGGTTAACTTTGTCAAAAGCCTTATAGACATCTAATTTTAAAATGCATAATTTTCTTTTGGTACTGGTAACATGGTGTAAAACATTGACCACGTTTCTTATTGGTTCATAAATTTTCCTTCCTTTCACAAATCCATATTGATCTTCTCCAATTATTTTTGGTAATATATTCTCCACCCTATTTGCCAATATTTTCATAAATATCTTATAATCTTGATTTAATAGGCTGATGGGGCGATAAGAACTCGGATCCATTAAATCATGATCTGGTTTTGGGACCGTTATAATTTCTGACATTTTCCACGTCTTTGGAGTTTCAAAAGTCTCCAATACATTATTGAACAATTTCTCCATATGCGGTAATAATTCATTCATATACACTTTATAATATTCAGCAGTAAAACCATCTGGACCTGGAGCTTTGGCCGGTTTCAATCCCTTAATAACTCTAGATATCTCCTCACTTGTAATTTTTGCATTTAACATTTGGGCATCTTCTTCCTCTAATTTCTTTTTAACCTCTGAGGTTTGCAAAACAACATACTCTTTTTTATATAATTCCCCATAGAAATCTCTCATTATTTTTTCCATTTCTACATTACTACGTTTTATTACACCATCCTTATCTTTTAAAGCAGAGATGTAAGATTTCTCTTTTCTTTTTTTCAAATAATGTACCATTTGCTTCATTGATTTGTTACTCCAACCTCTAATTCTATGTTTCATAATCATATTCATTTTATTCCATCTTTCTTCATCAAGTAATTGCAATTTCTTTTTCTTAAATGATAATAATAAATTCCATTCTCTATTTCTTGTAATTTTTAAAGTTTCTTGGATTAAATCTATTTCTTTTAATAAATTATTCCTCTTAACATCCCAGGATTTCCTAATAAAAGCTTCAGTACTAATGCAGTTGCCCCTCATTACTGCTTTATGTGTATCCCAAACTATTGTTTGTTTAACCTCACCTGTTGCATTAATACAAAAGAATCCATTAAGTTCCCTTTGTAATTTAATTCTGCTCTCCTCATTTGCTGAGACAATGGGGTTATACCTCCAAATTCTTTGTTTACTACAAACCTCTATCTCTATCACAGCTAACAGAGGAGCATGGTCTGATAGCCAAATAGTTTTTACTTCCGCTTTCTTAAACTTTACCTTATCTGTTTTATTAATTAACATATAGTCTATACAGCTAAATTTATTATGTCTTGCAGAATAGAAAGTATCTCTATTAACTACGTTTTAATGAAGATCCATCATATTGAGTTTATTTAGATGTAATTTTTTCTTTTCCCCCTTCCCTGCTGTTAATTCCAGATTAAAATCACCTGCTAAAATCACAATACCTTCCGCAAATTCATCTAGTTTCCGTTTTACATTTATTATAAATTGTTTTGCATTTACATTTGGAGCATAAATTACTGCTAAGGTTACTAGCTTGTTACTTATTTTCCCCTTAATAAATAGCATTCTGCCATCTTTGTCCCTTTTAATATTACTTAACTGAAAATGCACTCTTCGGTGCAACAAGATGGCAACTCCTTTTGCCTTATTCATTCCTCTCGACTCATAAACTTCCTTCCACTCTGCATTTGTGACTAATCTGTCTGTTTTTTCCCTTCCCTTATGAGTTTCAGATAAAAATAAAACATCTGCCTTACTGTCCTTTGCCAGCTTCATGATTCTATAACGTTTTTTCTGTGATGAGAGACCATTTACATTCAGCGATAATAATCCTATATCACCCATTTACATAATTTAAATGCATTTCCCCTTCCAACAAAACAGAGCCTACCGGAAAAATATTTTTTCATTACAATGAATCCCCACCCTGGTCTCCCCCCCCCCCAGGGGGAGGCAACGAAAAAAACTTCCGTTACTAAGAGGCACTCCTGGACCTGCGTTCCCTCAGAAAGCCCCCCCTTCTTCCCCATTTTACAACATAATAAAAGATTCCCCCCTCCTTCCCTCCTCTCCCCCTGTTAACTAACGAGAACAACCAAACAAGAAGTACAGAAAAAAGAATAATTGGTTGAAAAACCTGATACCATATTAGCAAGTCAACTCAGTTCAGTTTATTATTTTTTCTTCTGTCGAGTAACCCTTGGCTCGTCTTTCTTCTCTGCCTGGAGTGAGGCCAGTTCTCTTTGAAGTGCTGCAATCTTTTCTCCCTTACTTTGCCCTGCATCACTGAACGGTTGGAGAAACAATTCTTCTTCTGCTGCATCTGGTCGATCCACCGATGACTGACTCTGGGTTGCTCCCTCCGGATTTAACCCCAATTGAAAAAGCAGCTTTCTTCCCTCTTCTAACGATCTCGCCTGGAAAACCTTGGAATCTTTAAACACAATTATTGTAGCAGGATAGCGCCACGAAAACCTGATCCCATTTTCATAAAGTTGGGAGGATACTTCTCTCATCTGGCTTCTCATCTTGAGGGTTTCAGCAGACAAATCTTTTAAAACGCGTATTGGAGAAGCTTTGTAACGTAAGTTTAAAATCTGTTTCAACTCTTTAAATATTTCTGCAGCTCTCCTCTCTGAAACAAATCTTACAATAATGTCCTTTGAGTCCCCACGCTTGCGGGATCCAAAAGCCCAATGCACTCTTTCGAATTCTTGCAACTCACATTTAACTTTATTCTCAATGAGCCACTGAAGAATTTCTTGAACAAGTTGTTTGCTCTCCGCAAAATCTTTGGGGAAACCTCTCAAATGAAGATTAGATCGGCGCTGTCTGTCTTCCAGATTTATGATGCGAAGTTCCTGGCGAGATTTTCCCACCTCCAGTTTCCCAATTCTTTGATCTTGTGCTTTGGATTGTTCTTTCAATTCTGTCATTCCAGTTCCCAATGCAGATAAATCTTTTTTCATTTCTTGGAGCAGTTTCCCCATGTCAGCAAAGCCTTTAAGTAGCGAATCCATCTTTCCCTCCAACTCCTCGGTAGACGCCATCTTCTCTTTGTTCTCGCTTCTTCACACAGACACGTTAAAAACAGTCACTTGCTTCAACTTTTAACTCCTTCTAATAAAGTTTTTCCACAGCTTGTTCAGTTCGCTCTCCTCTCAATCCACTTTCACCAAGCTAGAGAGGTTGTTGAGGGTTAACTTTTACTTTTACTTTTCCACATCTGGGAGCCTTCTTTCGGAGCGTTCAGCTATGACAACGCATGCGCAGATTCCCACAAGGGATCGTTATTACGCAGCGATCTCTTCTTCCCCTGGAATGGGGAAGCACTTCCAGCTGTCATAAATTATCACACTGTCTACATATCAGGAGAGTCAACTGTTTGCAGCCTACCATGGTCAGTTGACCACAATTTGCAATGGGTTTTTTTTTGTTTGGTCAGTTTTCAGCATTTTATGCTGATTTCCAATTAAAAAAACACTCATTCAAATGAATGGGTTGGCTTAACAACTGTAGCTTTTACTTAATGACTTCAATATTTGTTTAATGACTTGCAAAAAAGGCTGGAAATTTACTTCTGGCCATGTGAGTACCATGACTTACAGTTGCAACAGCTTGTGATTATAATTCTGAGCTCAGTTATATAGTTGTAAGTCAAGGACTATCTGTATAGATTGTACATTGCCTTGACTATCCATTATGGTAAGGGAGAGATTTATAAATGTTTCTAATCAGTCAATTGAAACTTGTTCAGTTTGTTAGGAATGAAATGTTGAAGCTAGTAAACAGTCCTTTTTGCTCAAAAGTTTTTATTGCAGAATTAGAACTTTCTAATGCAGAAATGATACCTTCTGGTTTCTCTCTCTTTGCCTCCCAGCTAGGGGGCCTGGCTTTGCTGGGCATTGGTATCTGGGTGAAGGTAGATGGTGATTCCTTTGAGAAGATCCTTGGAGTTGCTGCACCAGAAATGATGCTTCTGCTCCATGTGGGTTACCTGTGCATAACAGTTGGCAGCATCCTTTTCATCATGGGCTTTTTGGGATGTTGGGGAGCTGTGAAAGAAAGCAGATGTCTCCTGCTAGTAGTAAGTTATTTGCAAAAAGATATTGCCATGGACCAAATGTGGGTGTTATGAAGTTGCTAAGATGTAAACTTTATACATGGCTACTCTCACATTGACTTAACCGATACTTCTAAACCTGTTCTAACCTCCAGTTCTTCTGAATATGCTGGTAGAGTCCCAAAATAAATGTCTCAACTAGCATTCATCATCAAAGGATCACCAGGCTCTTTTTCAAGCATTTTTTGAGTCTTATTTACTTTATGGGGCTGGATTGAAATCAGTTCTTGATATTGATATTACTCAAAAATTCCAGTTAGATGGGCAGGAATATTATTTTTCGTTACTTAAAATTCTCTTAAAATGTTAATAGATGATATAAAGAATTATTCTACTTGGATTCTTCATCAACAGAAAACTTATGAAAAATTAAAGGAGTTGTAGATAGGTCCCTGAGGACATATACATATGTGCTTTCAAATTCAAAATGCTGCATAGCCCTAGTATTGTGTGGGGGCAGTCTCAGGCTATTTCACTTTTGGCAGGCCTTCCATCCCTTATAATCCACATGGACATCATTTATAGTCGTTATAAGTACAGTATGCCCAATGTGTTGCTCTATAAATATTATTAATACCATGAGAACATACTATGAGCTGTGGTGGTGCAGTGGTTAGACTGCAGTACTTCAGGCTAGTTCTGCTGACTGCCAAATGCCTGCAGTTTGGCAGTTCAAATCCAACCAGGCTGAAGGTTGACTCAGCCTTCCATCCTTCCAAGGTGGATAAAAATGAGGTCCCAGATTGTTGGGGGCAATATGCTGACTCTGTAAACTGCTTACAGGGGGCTGTAAAGCACTATGAGGTGGTATAGAAGTGCTATTGCTAACAAACTCAACAAAAGAAAGAATAACACACCTTGTTTACTTACTGCAGTATGTTTGTTTCTCTTTCTGACAACTAAAATCAATTATATGGTGCAATAATGAATCTGTCTATTTAAAAATATTGGAAAATGATTTTATTTAGATCTTGCCTAAACCCCAAGCCTTAAGTGGCATTTCTGAGCTCTAGCTTTGCTGGTAGTGAACAGCACATTTCTCTGTTTCTAGTTTTTTGCAGTTATACTGGTAATCTTCACAGCAGAAGTGGTGTGTGCTGTTGTGGTGCTGATTTTCTCCACTGTGGTAAGTCATGGCTAACAAACCCCACCCCTCCCCCTTTTTTCCACATGCTACTCAATACCCAACCTACTATGATATCTGGAAGTATATCTAAAGGTATATCTAAATTTAATTAAATTTTTTAAGTATATCTAAATTTAGGCAGGCTGATTTATTTATTTATTTATTTTATTTATTACTTAGATTTGTATGCCGCCCCTCTCCGAAGACTCGGGGCGGCTCACAACATGTAAAAAACAAATCATAAGCAATCAGACAATTTAAAATATTTAAATATTTAAAAAACCCCATATGCTAACAGTCACACACACAGACATACCATGCATAAATTAAACGTGCCCAGGGGGAGATGTTCAGTTCCCCCATGCCTGACGGCAAAGGTGGGTTTTAAGGAGTTTACGGAAGGCAGGAAGAGTAGGGGCAGTTCTAATCTCCGGGGGGAGTTGGTTCCAGAGAGTCGGTGCCGCCACAGAGAAGGCTCTTCCCCTGGGGCCCGCCAACCGACATTGTTTAGTTGACGGGACCCGGAGAAGGCCCACTCTGTGGGACCTAATCGGTCGCTGGGATTCGTGCGGCAGGAGACGGTCTCGGAGATATTCTGGTCCGATGCCATGAAGGGCTTTAAAGGTCATAACCAACACTTTGAATTGTGACCGGAAATTGATCGGCAACCAATGCAGACTGCGGAGTGATGGTGAAACATGGGCATACCTGGGTAGGCCCATGACTGCTCTCGCAGCTGCATTTTGCACGATCTGAAGTTTCCGAACACTTTTCAAAGGTAGCCCCATGTAGAGAGCATTACAGTAGTCGAACCTCGAGGTGATGAGGGCATGAGTGACTGTGAGCAATGAGTCCCGGTCCAGATAGGGCCGCAACTGGTGCACCAGGCGAACCTGGGCAAACGCCCCCCTCGCCACAGCTGAAAGATGTTGTTCTAATGTGAGCTGTGGATCGAGGAGGACGCCCAAGTTGCGGACCCTCTCTGAGGGGGTCAATAATTCCCCCCCCAGGGTGATGGACGGACAGATGGGATTGTCCTTGGGAGGCAGAACCCACAGCCACTCCGTCTTATCCGGGTTGAGCTTGAGTCTGTTGACACCCATCCAGGCCCCAACAGCCTCCAGGCACCGGCACATCACTTCCACCGCTTGTTGATGACACATTTCACCCAATTATAGTGAAAGGTTTTGAACAGCTGATAAGGCAGATGACACTTTAAACTATATTATATGGAAGTTAAGTGACAAATTGTAATATTATCATTTACCATTAATATGCCTCTTGACTCCAGACAAATATATTTGTTGAACACTTGAAATACTGGGCCATGAAGACTTTAAAAGAAGACTATGGGAGGCAAGAAGATCTCACAGCCATTTGGGACACTACAATGAAACAGGTAATTCAGCTGGCAAAGAGTAGTTTTATAAAATCATACAATCATGGGGCTGGAAAGGATCTTAGAAGTTTTCTAGTCCAATCCCCTGTCCAAGGCAGGAATCCTTATACCATCCTGGACAAATTAACATTCTATCTTTTCTTAAAAACCTCCAGCAATTGAGTACTCATAACTCAGGGGAGTAAGCTTTTTCACTGACTAATTGTTCTCTTGTCAGGAAATTCATCTTTAGATTGGATCTTTTTCTAATGAGCATCTTGGAGCACCGGGGAACTCTCTAATGAGCATCCTGGACAACCAGGAAATTACCAAAGAGGGGTGGGGAAATGGAAAGAGGGACACATAAGGCAGAACACCATCATATAGACTGAATTTGCAAAGATGAAGTCAGGAAAGTTAAGACTCAAAATGAACATTTACAACAAATGCCAAAAATATTTTTAAATAGTTTCTTTTTAAACTTTAAAAAAATAACAAGGAAAAAGTCAAGCAAAAAAATCAGTCCACTAATGGGAGAAAATGACAAGAAGGTGACAGACACAAAGAAAAAGCAGAATGGCTAAATTCATTCTTTGTATCTGTCTTCATAGAAAAGAAAAAAAAATAATCCAAACCTGCCAAAAGCAGAACCCTAAAAGACAGGCTAGGAATACAAGTTAAAATAGACAAGAAATGGTAAGAACACCTATTCACTCTGTTCAGATCACCAGGACCACATGAATTAAATCCCAGAGTTCTGAAGGAGTTGATAGACAAGATCTCAGATGCCAGTGCTCCAGGATCTTTCAAAGATCCTGGAGCACTTGGGAACTACCAAAGGACTAGAAAAGAACCGATGTGGTTCCTAGATCCATTATGTATCTAGGAAACTACAGATCAATGAGCTTTGCATCAATTTGCAGAGCAACAGCAACATCTGATTGCCTTTTTTAATAAAGTGACTAAATTAGTGGATCAAGGAAATATGTATAAACTTGGATTTCGGTAGGCTATTTAACAAAGTAGAACACAACGTACTTTTGGGAAAGATAGAACAATGTGGGACAAACATTATCACCACTAGATGGATTCACAACCAGTTACCAATCACACTCAGCAGGTAGTCCTCAATGGAGCAACATCTACATGGAGGGAATGCAATGCAATATGTCAAGGTTCTGTCTTAGGTCTAGTGGTCTAGTGGTCTTCATAAATGATCTCTCAAATTTTATATCCACATAGGATATAACATAGTTACTGCTGAAAATTAACCTATGATAATATGTCAGTGCTCAAATGACTTTCTCACATGCCATTGCAATCTTGTTAGTCTGTTTCCCACTAACTGAAATAAATTCTGATTTTGAAATCTGCTACAGTTTTGTTCAAATACAGCTGAATTTTAAATAAATACTAGGATATGTGTGAGGAAAATCTTTTTTCATTTATGATTTAATTTGATTGTACATCTAGACTGTTCTGTTTTAATCTCTGTATGCAGCAATAAAATGTATGAAAGAACAGAAAGACAGAGAAAATATAATGAATTGTATGTGTACAGCAATCTGGAAAACCAACTGAATAACAAAGTAACAGAATAATAGTTAGAAGGTACTTTGGAAGTCATCTAATCCAACCCCCAGCATGAACAGGAGACTCATTTCAGATAAATGGTTGTCCAATTTCTTCTTGAAAGCCTCCAGTGATAGATCATCCACAACTTCTGAAGGCAAGCCATTCCACTGGGTGATTATTCTCACCATTAGGAAATTTATATTTAGTTCTAGGTTGTTTCTCTTCTGATTAGCTTCTATCCATTGGTTCTTGCCGTGCCTTCTGATGCTTTAGAAAAGAGTTTGCCCCCCTCATCTTTGTAGCAGCCTCTCAAATATTGGAATGCTGCTATCATTCTCCCATAGTCATTCTCTCTTCTTCACTAGACTACCCATACCCAATTCCTGCAATAGTTCTTCATATGTATTAGCCTCCAACCCCCTAATCATTTTTGTTGCTCTTCTCTGTACTCTTTACAGAATATCAACATCTTTTTTATATTATGGTGACCAAAAACGGATGCAATATTTCAAATGTGGCTGCACTAAGGCTTTGTAAAGCAGTACTATTACTTCATCTGACCTCGATTTTATCATTCTGTTAACTCCAGAAAACCCTTGGAAAATGACCTACCTAGTTTGTGAGACATTAAGCATTATGAATTGGGTAACATAAATCTCCAAATGTATAGATTTTGTTTGTAGTGTGTTATTTCTTATAATGTTTTAATATCAAAGCTCCCATTGGTACTGAATTTATATCTTAGCAACTTTGGGATAGTCAATATATTTTCTGGCTGCTCCCCTGTCTTTTGGCAACTGCAAACTCCATGCATCTTTCTGTTCTAGTTGAAATGCTGTGGATTCAACAACTATGCAGATTTCAACAGTTCCTACTTCTATCAAGTTCATGAGAAATATCCTTCTCATTGCTGCCTAGCCAGCAAAGAATGCCAGCAATTTGAAATAGACCATAATAAGCAGGTAACTTTGTTTCCTAAGGTTCACAAAAGGCTGGTTGCTTTTCAGGTTTGTAACAAGGATTAATCTTATTTTTGATTGTTTATTTGTACCATATGACAACCATTAAGTGTTTTACCTCATGACTCTTGGCAAATGTATCTTTTCTTTTATGCACACTGAGTGCATTTGCTCCAAAGACAAATTCCTTGTTTGACCAATCACATTTGGCCAATAAAGAATTCTATTCTATTCTATTCTATTCCATTCCATTCCAAAGACCAAAACCAGCCCATCTAATTTTTGTTACAGGAAATGACACCTCACCCAATCTGTAGGTAAAATTTAGTTAATTGAATGGCCACCGATCTTTTCATTCGCAAACCATTCTAATCCCAATTCAAAGCCTACTTGATATTGTTGAAGGCAGCTCTGATAATTTTCAGTTCTGCTAGGATTCAAGACATTGCAAAAAGAGGATGTTTTTGTAGGCAGGGAACTGCTTAATTTGGCCCAAGCACACAGAACTGCCATCTAATTGGTCTGTTATTGACTGCACTGCTCTCTGCACTGTTGGCTTCACCCCAAAACATCTCTCCCCTCTCTTTAAAGAAATCAAAGAAAAAGAAATAAATTACATCTGTATCCTTCAAATGGATAGAATCACTCTGTTTTGCGCCATTTGGGCGGATTGACTAATTGGAACTCTTCACCACCAAAAAGCAAGCTATTTGAGCTATGGCATTTTCTGCCTTATTAAAGCTATGTCTGAATTACAGAAAACACCTGAAGCAAGAATTGCTTTCATAAGCCATCATATAATCAATGAGAGAAAGTTATTGCAGTCCCTATTGGAACCACATCTCTGCTCAGAAGTTTCTTAACCCTGCTGTTCCCCTCGGGTCTAAAGGGACCTGAAATGAAGTTTGAGACCCTGTAAAAAAATTTCCCTGCATATCTGTGTTTTGCCGGGCTTCTCGGCATGAGCCCTCAATTAAGTTCAAAGATAGGAATTCAGACACACACAGATGTAAGTCAATAACACTGTTTTTTATCAAAAGTAAAATAGGAGCCAAGCACACTTTTAGTCAGGCAAAATGCTCACCTTCAAAGCAACAGCCTTGAGTGCTGTAAAGAACAACAAACAAAAAGCAGATAACAAGCAGTTGTGAAGACATCACAGCCACTCTCCTTCAAGAGTTCGCAAAGTCATAAACTTGACTATGATTTAGTTCAAAAGTCCTGGAAACAGTTCAAAGAGAGTCCTTGTAGAATCTTGATACAAAATACACGTCCTCCTTTACCAAACAGATAAACTTCCACAGCCAGAGGTCAGAACGCTGACTATTTAACAGCAGCCCCAATTAGTCTAATTACACCCAGCCACAGGTGATCTACCTTATTTCCTGTAGTATTTACGCAGTTGCTCTTTCCTAGATATTGCCTTGCATCTGCGCACATCAATGAATGTCTCTCCTTCCGAATCAGTGATGATAACGATGATGAATCATTCACGGGGCGACTACCTAATGGTCTGTCTACCATTACCCCCATTTTACTTCCACTATCTGCTTCAGACGCTTTGCTGTCAGAAGCAGTCGGCAGTAAAACTGGCCTCTGACACTGGGAGGATTCACCCACATCTATTTTGTTCATAAAACTCTGCCCCCCCAATTTTTGTGAAATTTTGTTCATTTTCATCTAGATTAGGCTGCAAAATTTGACTTTTTTGACCATCTTTGGCATTGGGAAACTAATTTGAACATTTTAATATATTAATAGATGATAATAACATTTATATCTGAAAGCAACATGATTCTATATAAAAGCTGACATTATACATGCATTGTACATTGATGAGAGTAGATGCAAAATGTTGTCAAATGCATCAGAATGGAATGGTCAAGATTCACCCTGATATCTACTCAAAAGCCTTTTTTCTTTGCATACATGCATTTCGGAGGTTTATATGATTCAATATTGGCCAGTTGCAGAATCAGTTGTAGTCATATAAAATGAATGATGTATTTGCAGTAAAATTTGGGAGAGGGAAGTATTGTACTATGTTGCATGTACAATTCTTTTTTCTAACCACTGAAGAAAGAAAAAGAGGCAAGGAATTTTACTAACCCATTTACTATTTGGTAAGGTTAGCATATATTAAACAACTCTTTAAAAATGCAGAAACTTTCTAAAGTCAAGCAAGTCTTTTTATATTCATTGTCTCCAAGCTTAATGCTTAATGACAAGAAGTAAAAATGTTTTTATAGAATGATGCTAACACATATGCTTTTTAAATAAAAGTGTGAAATTTTCCACTATGCATCCTAGTTTATTAGAATCCTAAGGAATTCAATAAATTGGCAATATTATCCAGGATTCTTGTATCAATACTGATAGTGAAATCAAAAGATTTTAGTAACATAGAAAAGTCATAAATTCTCTCTACTACATCGCATATTTTTGTCTTTCAGGGCTGCTTGTTTGAATTTGAGATGTTTCTGGACCACAATGGGAAGATTGTCGGAGGAGTAGCTCTAGCAATTGGGATAATTGAGGTAGGCTTACATAGGCTCATTCTCATGATTTCAAGGTTCATGACATTACATACATAAATCCCAGAATCTGCTTTCCCAAAGTAATTTTGATTAAATTTATTGCAAAAGCCCAGACATTGTGGATAATATATGTTCACTGTTTTGTTTGATAGACTTTAGAAAAACTCTGTCATTCATCTGATTACCTCCTTTGATTAGGTCCAGTTTGGGTATTTTTAACAACCTTCTCCAATCTTTATTCTTCCTGCCTTTACTGCCAAAATACTTTAGTGCTACTAAAAGATTCAGTAATCATAATGCCAAAATCTAAATGCCACTAGCAGATTTAAAATTATACTCCATGTGGTTTATTATTTATTTTTATTTAGTAAATTTATTTGCCCCCATCTCAACCACAAGGTCAGTCTGGGCAACAATATGTATACAATAAGAGTAAAACACCATAAAAATAAGAATTATCAGGTATAAATAAACGTAAAAGATTGGTGGAGGGAGTAGGTGAATCTCTTATTAATTGATTAACCACTTCTCGTATGATATTCCCACCTTGGGGCCATAAGCTAACTGGCAGAGCCAACTGATAGAGCCAGGAAGGTGGGGTCAAGATGCTTCAAATGGCAGGAGCAACATGTCCTGTCCATTGCAGCATAATATCTCCACTTGTATCCTGATCTTCAAAGATATACCAATATGCTGATCTGGGTTTATTTGCAGAAATTGCTTTCTTTACCTCATTTCCATAGTGGAATTGATAAATAGATTCAGAAAAACCATCTCTAAAAGCAAGGAAGTCTTCCCACCTACTGTTCATGAATTTCAGGCGAGATTCTTTCATTTACCTATATCATTGCAGATGTTGCCTAGATACTCTCATAGAAAAGAGTCAAACCTTTCCTGCATATTTTCCTCCAAAATGTTATTATAATCCTTCTGAAATCTAGAAAAAGAGTAAGTGAATAGCTTCTGCAGGATTCAAATTATGTCAATCTTATTTCACTTTTTCTTTTATATTGTAGCTGGCTGCTATGGTTGTCTCCTTGATCCTCTATTTTCATATTGGTACAAAGGTCTGAAGCAAAATGCTATCCCTTGGCCTGACCAAGTACCAGCCAAGTGAGTCTCTGTGCCTGCAGTGAAGAGACAATTGTCCTTGTTCTTAAATGAAAACAACAACAGTAACTTTCAGTGTGCTCTGTAGAGCTATCACATCTTGAACCTCTTTCATAATGTTATTGATCGATCATTAATTCCCCCTTACTATTAAAATAATCATTATCTAGTCAGACATGCCAAGAAAATAAATAGGCTTCATCTACTACTATTTGTTCTATGTGATGGGAAGCCCAGGAAATTTTTTGAAGGAACATTTACTTTTGAAAAACAGAACATTAAATATGTTTGAGTGTCATTTGTAAAGATATGTGCACAGGCTTAGCAGTCCTGATGAGAGTTCACACAGGAAAATAGGACTATTCCTAAAGCAGATCAGGAATGCAGCTGTATAAAGTGTAATTTCCATTTGGAAACATTGAAAGAGGGACAGGAAGAATTGGTTTCCAGAAGTGACATGGTTAATAGCCCAGTGGTGTCATAGTGTTCCATGACAAAGCATGAGTTGCTTTAGTGCTGGCCTCATGGAATAGTTTGAAAATATACTGCATGAGATAGCACCTTAAATGTAGGATAAGAAAATTTGGTGAAGTAGGCATTGTGTCATTAATAATAATCTAACTCACTTTTTATTATAATCTAACGGCTTTTGCCATAATTATTCCTCCAAATGTTTATGCAAGCTTTTACTATTCAGTGATTCTTTATCCTGAAAGACAAAATATACCATATCTTCAAATTAAAGAAACATGTGCTTTATGACATTATGGCGCTAGCTGATTAATCTTTAGGAGTTTTTTCAATTTCATTATATTGCTAAGATTTCGCAGTTCGACTTAAGTAACAGAAATGTTACCTAATTAGATGAATTAGTGGAAAATTTTAATTAATGAAGCCATGAGCTTGGAGGTTTATTTTTTATTTTTTGATATGGCATAATAGGAAATGAAAAAAAGAAAATAAGCTTTCCTTATTATTATTATGGTTTGTTGCAAGTCCCCCAAATATTTAGACTGGATTTGGCATTTTTATCCATCTATTAAGTCCTTCCCCAGTACTCGAATAGGCTGATATTATTGTTTGATGATGTTGAAGATATTGTCAAAGGATGTAAGTTGTTCTCTGTAAAGCTGCCTTTTGCAATTTATTATTATTATTATTATTATTATCATTTATTAGATTTCATACATCTTCCCACTCTAGTTGACTTTGGGCAACTTATAGAATATAATTTATGATTAAAAGAAATAAAAACATAAATGAACTGGAATCCAATAACAAGAAATAAAATCAAGGAGTACAACCAAGCACAATTAAGCAAGATTATATATAACAAAAGATTGGTTAATTGCTAAGTTTTTCTAACATACATACCAATGACATATCTCATCATGAGGCACTTTTATATCAGTCTGTTCAGTCTCTCAACAAGTAATATCAATATGAAAGTGAAGATTCACAAAGAATACATAGAGAACACCATAAGTTGAATCAGTGCTCACTCTTTCTGTTTTGCTAATCAGCAAAATCTCTATTCGTCCCCTAAATTATTACCAGTTATACACAAAATTTATCTCAATTCTATTTGACACAAATAGGGCTAACACCATCATCCCATCCACAGTACCTATATCTTCACAGTAGTTGATACAGTAGTTGGTAAAAAAAAATGTTGCTATGAATGAGAAGCCATGTCAGAGAAAATTGATTATAAAACAAACCACTGCAGTTTTCCAGAAACTTTCCAGCTACCTTCCCCTATTCCTCTCTGCATTCAAAATGAGTTATGAAGCTGAAATCCAGGCAGTTTTATAACAGAGTAATACTTAGTTGCATGATATTATGGTGACTGGACTGTGAAAGAAAATTCTAAAAAGGGAAGAAATGGAGCGCAAGGAGCAGAATCATGAAACTCTGGGTTTGAAACCAGGATGAAGCAAAAGTTCCCACCAGTGGGGAAAAAGACTCTCCTTAAAAGTCTGCAGAACACTAGCAAGGTTGTCCATGCATTATGTTCTCTTTCCTCAATAAACTATATGTGAATGTTCTACAGGAATACATTCTTGATTGTAGTTAAGGAAGCTCTCTAATGACAACAACCAACCTGATGGGGAGAGAAATATCTGAGCCTAAAAGCTGGAGTGTGAACTCTGCTACAGACTAAATGCACAAATTAAGCTTCACAGCCAGTGGGGTGTTACAAATGTCATTCTGGAAGATACAAATGTCAATTCCCTTGATGCTTTGTGAGAGACTTCGTTAAGGGCCTTTTTGAACTATGTCAACAGGATTTTGTGATGTTTTTTTCAATATGGCTTGTCTATAGGAGGGGAAAGGGAGGCAAGACACCAAAAATGCAGCAATATGTAGTGATGTAAACTCTGGCTCTTACTATGCTCTGCAATATTGAACAGAAATAAAAAAAGGATAGAGCTTGTGTATGATATCACAATACACATTTTGATATCATTGTGGTTAGCAATGGATGACAGTGATAGGCAATCCAAAGGTGGCATATATGCCTCTAGTATCTCATTTATAGCCAAAACATTTAGACACTTTTAACCCTGCTGTCATGTTTCAAGTTTATGAGACTCGAAATCGAAGTTTGAGACCGTGTAAAAATTTTTCCCTGCATTTCTGAAACTTGAAATTTTATGACTTTTCATCATTTCAGGGGTTCTATGAGAATTTTTTTGTGGGGGTGGGGGGCTTAGTTTTTGTGGGGCAAAAAAAGTCACACTTGTACTATTTTCGAGTCAAACAGAAAATTCTTTATTTTAAGTGCTTATGTTTGGTCAATTTGAAAACTTATTTCCCTTGGAAACTAGGTTGAACATTTCTGCACACAATGAAATGAAAATTGAAAAAAATAATAATGCTTATTGGTTTATTTTACTCATAAAAGCCCCCCCCCCTTTTGTGATTTTTCCCCCAATTTATAGATAGTTTAGCCTGCAAAATGCGTACAATTTTACTAAATTTGGTGTGGGATTACTAGTTTTGAACATTCCTGACCATAAGAAAACTATAAATGAACTGAAAAAAATGATGCTTATTGGTTTTTTAAAATCAGAAATAAGGCTCCCCCCCCCCCAGGCTGCTTGCAACCATTTTCACTTTTAAAAAATTTTAAGCTCCAAATCCGAAATATTTTTAATATCTTAGGCATTGATTTACTAAATTTAACATTGCTGATCATCATAAAAATATTTTTTGGGGGTGGGGGATAACTTTTCTCTGGGCAAAAAAACCTCATGTTAAGTCTGTTTCGGGTTGTATACGACCTGGACCAAAAAGATTTTTTTTTAGGTACTTAAATTAGGTCTTTTTGAAAATTGTATTATTATATTATATTACTCATTATATTATATTTTTATTTTGATCAAAAATCCCCCCCCCCAAATTTTTTGAGCATTTCGTATCAGTTTACATTTTTTTAGGCTACAAATCTCTAAGGAATTTCCCCCCAAAAGTTTTGATATACTAAATTGAACATTCCTGATCATATGAAAAATAGTAATGAACTGAGAAAAATGATGCTTATTTGTTTATTTTGCTCACAAAAGGGCCACACCTCTCGGCCTTGCTATGTGCCATTATTTTCACTTTTTATATAGATTTGGCTAGAAATATTGGGAATATCCTTTTAAAAAGCAAGCACATGATAGCCAGACAATTAATTTTATGAAATAAATACATTTTACTAAAAACAATTATGTAATTTTGTAATTAACTGTATAATTTTTATATAAATTGAAATAACTGAACACAATGGGGGGGGGACTTTTATGTGCAAAATAAACAAATAAGCAGCAATGTTTTCAGTTCAATTTTCATTTCATTATGTTCAGAAATGTTCAAACTGGTAATTCAATGCCAAGGGTATTGAAAATATTAGGAATTAGGGGCCTAGAAAAATGTATAAAATGACATGCTTGAAAAAATGGGGGGGGCAAGGCCCTTTCACGAGCAAAATAAACAAATAAGCATCATTTTTTTTCAGTTCAATTTTCATATCATTATGTTCTGAACTATTCAAACTAGTAATTCCACACCAAATTTAGTAAAATTGTGTGTTGTTTGCAGGCAAAACTATCTATAAATTGAAAAAAAAATCACAAAAAGGGGGGAGGGCTTTTATGAGCAAAATAAACCAATAAGCATTATTTTTTTATTTCAATTTTCATTTCATTGTGTGCTGAAATGTTCAACCTAGTTTCCAAGGGAAAGAAGTTTTCAAATTGACCAAATACAAGCACTTAAAATAAAGAATTTTCAGTTTGAGTCACACAGACTTGAAAACAGTACAAGTGTATAGTGGATTTGAACAGCGCAGCTGGGTTAAATTGGGAGGCATTTTAAGGGATTAACAATCAACCATTTGACTGGGATTGCAAAAGTTTCCTGCCTTGAGCAGAGAGTTAGATTAGAAAACCACCAAGTTCCCTTCCAGCCCTATGACTCTATATTCTATGTTAAACTCAAGATTTGGTGAACCTTAAAACAGGACAGTGCCACTTAAAAGCTTCATTGCTCTAAACATTCCCCACTGGTAGAGTTAGATTTCCCCCCTGCCTTATCTGATGACATTGTAGCCTTATTAGTCAGATATAGCAGAAAGAGCAAATTGGTCTCCCAGGCCTAAAAGGTTGCTTTGCTCCCCCTCCTTTTGGTATTTCTACCCAAGAGATTGGATCAGTGGATGTTTTCTGATTAAGCATGATCCATCTTATGGTAAACAGTTCTGAAGAGAAAAACCCACTGACAGGATTCTCTGCACATATTTCTTTCACCTACGTCTAGTTTTAAAGGGATGTCTGAATGAGGATATCCAACTTCAAAGTGCCATGGGATTTATTTTTTAGATAGAGAAAATTGCAGAATGTTGAATTTGGCAGAAAATCCAACGGAATAACACAGCTCCTTTCCAATAAAAAAACTTTTTATTAAAAGGCATAAAATTTTGTGAACTGCAGCTCACTTAATCAATTGCATGGAGTAGTTAAACTGATGCAGGATTTAAACTGGGCAAACGCACGATGGGAATGCAAGATGCTTATGCAGATCCAGGTTTCATATGAAACAAATTGCTCAATTCCTAGTCACTAAGTGAACACAATCAAATCAGAGAACTGGCACTAGAATCTTGAAAAGAGTGAGGACAAAGTTGGGCACAGTGCCATAGATAGGCCCAAGTTGTCATTTGACATGTTATCATTGAGAGTGTAGACTGAAGTGCACATATTCAAAATAAATCATGCTCCTTTGCCAGAAAAGGCCAATTATGCTGCAGAGAAAAGGAGGGGAGGCAACTGATGCATGTGGTCAGAGGTCAAACAGGCACAGCCAGAGTCAAACAGCAGTCAAAGGAGATGTGCAATCTGCTAAACCTTTCTTCTCATTTATGTAGGGCAGCGAGGCACTGCAGGTCTCAAATGTCAGCAAAATCCTATCTAGCAGGAACAGCTGTTGGACTGTGAGGCTGATGATTCCTTCAGGGCAGTGTTCTTGTGATTGTTGCTGTTCATACCAGAGTTTGCATCCAGGCTCTCATTCATCTTTTCACAGATTATGTCCACCAAGCGCTCAAAAACCTGCTTGACATTGATATTATCCTTGGCACTGGCTTCAAAGAATTCTAAACCTGGAAGGAGAAGAAATGTTTTTTTAAAAGAAGAAGCCGAAAGATGGGAGGGGAGAAAGAGCAGGAGGCATTTCTTTTTTTGTTGTGTATGAGATTGAGAGCAATCTAATCTGGAGGTGTCCCCACATAAGAGACAAAACAAACCTAGTTCATCAGCAAGTCTCTTGCCATCTTCAGTGGGTATTACTCGATTATCCTCCAGATCACACTTGTTCCCGACCAGAATCACTTGAGCATTATCCCAGGAGTAAGTCTTGATCTGAGTTGCCCTAAGAGAAGGATATAGAAAAATTCAGGAATGGAATTGCTATTGGGTTTGTAATTTCAGAATTACCGAAAAAGAACTATCAGTGACAGTCACAAGGCAGAAGAATCATCCTCATTTCATCAGTTCATATACACTATTATTTCCATCTTTTGAAAAAAGGAACTGTGTTGATTTGAGTGGTGATTGCTCTCCCCACTTTCCCTAATTGACAGGAATGGGGAAAGAGAAATCAGAATCCTTATTGTCTGCACAAGCCCAGAATGAGATACTAATACAAATCTATCACTTGGTTTATTCAGACAGGAAGGTCTTAATTCTCTTAACTTCTTCAGCAATCATCCCCACTAGTCTCATCAAATGATGGTATGCCTCACAGCAGAAACTACCAGCCAATAGAAAATAGCATCCAACTGCCAATGCCACTCAGCTTTTTAAGATGAGCTTTTGAGTGTATGAGTTACAATAATTCTGAAAGCTGTTTTTAGAAGTGTAGCAGACTAGCAAGAAAAAAGTGTGGAACCTTCAAGGATCAGGTAGCTGAGGAAGACGGTGGTGAACATATCAGAAGTAATATGACAGAAAAGACAACTTCTAAAAAGAAAAGAAATGGAATGGCTTCTAAAACAGAGTCATAATTTGTTGGAAAGTTGTGTTTTGTTAGAGTAAGATGACTGGAGATATTCTTGTCATTGTTGCCAACAATTTCTGGTTCATGGCGTAGTTTGCAGAAGAATTGTGGCTGTTCTTGTTCTGCTTTGAAGTGAGTGGTTGGGGAATGTGGTTTATTATTATGTGAAAAAGGAAGAGCTTGGAATTCAGTTAGCAGGTATGCATTTTTATTTAATTTGTTGTGCTATTTTTAGATATTGAAATTATTAGTGGGTGGATCTTCAGCTTATTTATGGATTAAGTATTCAGGAGACAGATCAGCAAATTATTGGGGTGAATATTCTGGGGCCGGTGACAGTCATTTCAGGAGACGTGCCCAGATAGGTAGGGCCAGTTTTTCACTGAGGCCCAGTGTGGAGTGTAGAGCAGTGTTCTGAAACTTCAGCAAATTTAGGTTGCATGGACTTCAGCTCCCAAAGTGCCCACCCAGCATACTTAGGGTTTTCATGAAAATATGATGGAAGGTTTGGCCAAGGTCTTAGTCACTATCTAGTATGGGCAGTAGTCTGAAGTCTGAGATTGTATCACCTCTCTGCTGCTTCTCTCTGTGTACGGATCCTGATGTCATTGGGAATCAGATCACATGTAAATTTAAATAAATAAATATCACTCATCAAACAGGCATATCTTGGGCCAGGCTGCAGGTACTAATAATAATCTGTGATTGGAAGACACTTTCATGACTCCTTTTGTCATGGAGCAATCACTATCTAATCAGATTACATTCTAATAATCAATGTAATCTGATCAGATAGTGAGCAAGTGTTCATAATGCTTTTGCCATGTTTTCCAGATTGGATTAAGTTCCAGAAGTCACTGTTCTGAAAGTTGGTTAATATGCTAAGCATAATATATTATGGTTAACATATGCTATATATTAAGTAAATATAATGTATATACTGCTCAAAAAAATAAAGAGAACACTCAAATAACACATCCTTGATCTGAATGAATGAAATATTCTCAATGTTCTGTACAAAGTTGAATGTGCACAACAGCATTTGAAATTGATTGACAATAAGTGTTGCTTCCTAAGTGCACAGTTTGATTTCACAGAAGTTTGATTTACTTGGAGTTATATTGTGATATTTAAGTGTTCCCTTTATTTTTTTTTTAGCAGTGTAAATGTGTGAGTTTTTGTGTGTGTGTGATTTTTTGTTGAGTCAGCCTGGTTTATTGAAGGAGCATCACAGCTTCCTTTTTGCCACATACATACATACATACATACATACATACATACATACATACATACATACATACACACAAAGTGGTACCTCTACCTATAAAAGTCTCTACTTACGAATTTTTCTAGATAAGATTTTTTTCCTTCTTCTCAGGAACCATTTTCCACTTACAAACCCGAACCTCCAACACTGAAATCGGAAAAGGCAGGGAGAAGCCTCTGTGGGGCCTTCTCTAGGAATCTCTTGGGAGGAAACAGGGCCTCTACCCTCCCTGTGTTTCCCCAATTGCATGCATTATTTGCTTTTACATTTATTCCTATGGGAAAAATTGCTTCTTCTTACAAACTTTTCTACTTAAGAACCTGGTCATGGAACGAATTAAGTTCGTAAGTAGAGGTACCACTGTATATATATGTAAACATTAAAATATTGGACACAATGCAACCTTCCCTCCTTTGTCATCTCCATACATATTTTAACATAATAACAGATACATTTTCTATTCATCATATATTACAACTTTGATATTATAAACACAACCCTTGTTTCATATTTGAATATATATATAGTCATACCTCGTCTTACGAACCTAATTGGTTCCAGGGGGAGGTTCGTAAGATGAAAGGTTCGTAAGACGAAACATTGTTTCCCATAGGAAACAATGTAAAGTCAATTAATCCGTGCAACCAAAAAAAAACCCCCGCAAAAAAACCGCTGCCGCCCGGCTGTCACCTTTTAAAACAGCCTGGGGGCTTCTCAGCGACCTCCCGAACGCCGAAGCCAAACCCGAACTTCCGGGTTCGGCGTTCGGGAGGTCGCCGAGAAGCCCCCAGGCTGTTTTAAAAGGTGACAGCCCGGCGGCGGGGCTTCCCAGCAGTCTCCGAACGCTGAACGCGGAAGTTCGGGTTTGGCGTTCAGCTTCGGGAAGCTGCTGGGAAGCCGCGCGGCTGTTTTAAAAGGTGACAGCCGGGCTGGGGGCTTCCCAGCAACCTCCCGAACCCGGAAGTTTGGCAAAAGTTTGGGGTTCGGGAGGTTGCTGGGAAGCCCCCCAGCCCGGCTGTGACCTTTTAAAACAGCCGGGCGGCTTCCCAGCAGCTTCCCGAAGCCAAACGCCAAACCCGAACTTCCGCGTTCGGCGTTCGGAGACTGCTGGAAAGCCGCGCAGCTGTTTTAAAAGGTGACAGCCGGGCTGGGGGGGCTTCCCAGCAACCTCCCGAACCCCGAACCCGGAAGTTTGGCAAAAGTTCAGGGTTCGGGAGGCTGCTGGGAAGTCCCCCAGCCCGGCTGCGACCTTTTAAAACAGCCGGGCAGCTTCCCAGCAGCTTCCTGAAGCCGAACACCAAACCCGAACTTCCGCGTTCGGCGTTCGGCATCTTCTGGGAAGCCTCCCGGCTGTTTTAAAAGGTCGCAGCCGGGCTGGGGGGCTTCCCAGCAGCCTCCCAAACCGAACCCGGGGTTCAGAAAAATTTTGCCTCTTCTTACGAACTTTTTTCGAGTTACGAACCGGCGTTCGGGAGGCTGCTGGGAAGCCCCGCCGCCCGGCTGTCACCTTTTAAAATAGCCGGGGGGCTTTCCAGCAGCCTCCCGAATGCCGGTTCGTAACTCGAAAAAAGTTCGTAAGAAGAGGCAAAATGTTTCCTGCCCATTTCTGTGTGTACCATTATTTTCTACATCGTTTCTTCTGCAAAGGGCCTATCTTATTTTTCCTATTTTGTGCCTACACCAATCTTGCTGCTGTTATAACATGCAGAATTAAGTATATTGATCCTTTACTACATTTCTCTTTTGTAATTCCTAATAGGAATAGTTCTGCCTTCAAATCTATTTTTTGGGTCTAACACCTTCTGCAACCAAATTTTTATTCAATTCCTTGGCTTTTGAACACGACCACCACATATGATAAAAAGAAGATCCTAGGGCTGAATTACATTTCAACATTGTGGTAATATATTCTTAGTCATTTTTGCTAACCTTGCTGATGGAAGGTGCCACCTGTAAAACATTTTATGCAGATTTTCTATGTAAGCAGTGTCTAATGTTAATTTTCTGTTTCTCTTCTATAGATCTTGCCATTTATCCAATTCAATATTGTAACCAAAATTTTTGGCCCACACTACCATGATTTCCTTCACTTGCTCTTCCACCATTTTTCAATATGGCTTTCTTTATCATTTTTTCATCTGTACCTAATAAACTTTTGTCGAGTACCATTAATCCTTTTTTAATGCCCCATCTTTTCTGTATTTCATGTAGCGTGATTGTACAGTGTTCCCTCAATTTACGCGGGGGATGCGTTCTGAGACTGCCCGCGAAAGTCGAATTTCCGCGAAGTAGAGATGCGGAAGTAAATACACTATTTTTGGCTATGAACAGTATCACAAGCCTTTCCTTTACACTTTAAACCCCTGAATTGCAATTTCCCATCCCCTTAGCAACTATTTAGATTATTACTCACCATGTTAATTTATTAAAGTTTATTAAAAAAAATATTCATTAAAGGCAGATGAAAGTTTGGCAATGACATATGACATCATCAGCAGGAAAAACTGTGGTATAGGGAAAAAAACCGTGAAGTATTTTTTAATTAATATTTTTGAAAAACCGTGGTATAGACTTTCCGCGAAGTTCGAACCCACGAAAATTGAGGGAACACTGTATTTGTAAATAAGCCTGCCACTCCAACTCTATTCCTTCTTCTTGTAGTTCTGTTCTAGATTTTAACCCCGCTCTTTTATTTCTGCTGCTTCTCTTGCATGCAGCCAAAAGTTTGCAAAGGGCAGGAAAGTAAAATGCCAGATTTAAACTCACCTTATTGTGGGATGCCTCTGCCTCCAGATCGGTGCCTGCTCAGGGTAGTGGCCCGAGACTTGGCCTCTGCATGGATGCCCCCCAAATGGCCAATGTGAGAAATGGGCTCCCTCGCAGTGCTTCCTCTCTGGGCCTCACCTGCCTTGGAAGCCAGGGATCCGGCAGTCATCCCAGTGCCCAAATCCCTGCAACTCAAGCAAGCCATGCAACTGCTCCACCAACCAGCCCATCCACCACACCTCATGCTTGTCGGGGATGGTCCATACATGAGGGGAATTTGAGTTTGGCATTTTACTTTACTGCCTTTTGGCAAACTTTTGGCTGCACGCAAAGAAAGCAGCAGAAGCAGCACCAGCGCGATGAGTGTCATACTCATTTCTGGAGTAGTTTGGAGGAGAGAAAGATTGCTTGCATGCATCATGCAGGCAAAAGTTTGCAAAAGGCTTTTTTGGTCTTTTTTTGTCTGTCTTTTAAAATAAATATTACCATAATGTTAAAAATTGTTTTAAAAAGTTTGCAAAAGGCAGGAAGGTAAAATGCCAAACTCAACCTTATGTATGGTCGGCCCCTGACGAGCACTGTGGCTGGGTTAGGGTGAGGTGAAGTCCTGTGTGGCCTCCGCCTGCTTCTGCTTCACCTTTGGCAGGGCATCAGATGCTAAAGGGGCACTGTCCCAAAGTCTCCCAGTTGCTTGGTTTGTGGCGGATGGTGCCTGGCAGGCCTAGGTGTGGGCGTGCAGGCGGATGGACCAGCTGTGTGGGTCGCTTGAGTCGTGGGGATTTGGGCAGCATTTACATAGCTGGGATGCCTGCAGGATTCCTGGCTTTCTGAGGCAGGTGAGGCCCAGAAAGGAGGCACTGCGAGGGAGCCCATTTCTCACATTGTCTGGAAAGGAAATTCTTTCAAACAGCATTGCCTGCAATTCTTGTTAATCCTTCATTTTTTCTTCCTCTCTCCCTCTCTTTCTCTCTCTCTCACACACTTAATTGCTTGAAAGAGACAGGATATGCTTTCTTTCTATTGTAAACATGCACTTCCCACAATCCCACATTGGCTGTGGGGAGGTTGCCCATGCACAGACTGGGTCTTGGGATGCCACCCTGAGCAGACACCAAGCTGGAGGCAGGGGAAGGTCAGTCTCCTTACCTGGTTGGCTGTCTCCACTGTTTTCTCTGCTGTGTGGTGCATGTGAGACAGAGACAGAGAGAAGGAGAAACGGTGGAGCTTATTCAGGCATGTGGTAAAACCCTTCTCTCAAATGGACATTTGTTGCCAGAAACCAGTAAAAACATTGCAAATCATCGGCATGTGATGGCAGAACACTGCAACCAGTTTTAAATATGAGCCAGTTACCAAGTGCCTAAAATGCAGTCACGTGACTGCACGAGGGATGGGAGACAATATTGTACAATAGCCAGAAGTGCTTTACGGGCTGTAAAATTCTCTGAATCTACCATAACCCTGAACAGTTGTTAAATTACTAGTCATGAGTTGAGGCTTACTTGTGCAATGGGGGTATGTACCCTGATTTATAATACATTGCCTGCATTTGATAAAGCCATACAATGTCACCTTTTCTGACTGGCCCTGATATTTCCCAGCCCTGTTGTCAAAATCCTTTAATTGGAGATGCCAATATGCTGCTGTGCACATGAGATACTGCTCTCTAACTCAGCTTTTGCCATTAATGTACTGGTGAGATATTCTGGCCCTGAGTAAGTTCCTAAACAGCAAGATGGTTGCACCTATAAACAGTACATTATCAACTAACTAAGCATATTTCAAAGTCTGTTTTCCTAGTCTATTACTGGAAATCACCCATTGACAGAAAAAGTGCCTGTTCCAACTCAGAATTCTGCACAGCAAACCTTACCAGTCTTGTACAGCATTGAAAGACTCCTGATTGGAAATATCATACATAAGTAAAAAACCCATTGCTCCCCTGTAGTAGGCTGTTGTGATGGTTCGATAACGCTCTTGGCCAGCTGTGTCCTTAGAAAGACAGAAACAGAAAAATGACACTGATCAATTAACTTCCCCTTTCAGACAAAGCCCCCATATAGAGTTCCTTATCTAACTACTTGCTTTGCCAAGCCTTAAAATCATTTTCATCTATCATCTTTTTCATTACCATCAGAAATCTCTGTGACCTTCCATTTTGCCTAATTTTCAAACAGCACCCCTAACTCAACATAGTACTTGCTGCTTTGATACAAGAGTTTCCATTTCATTTTTATTTATTATTTATTAGTTTGACAAACATGTACAAGATAGCATGTGAACATGGACATGAACAAAGGAAAGGAATACAGATAAATGGGGATGGTAGGACAGAGAGAGTAAGCACGCTGGTGCGCTTATGCAATCTGCCTTTACTCTTAGGAATGGGGAGAGATCCATGGTAGGCAGTTTAAGGTTGAAGTTGTGAAAGTTTCAGGATGTAACAACGGAGTAGGGCAGAGCATTCCAGGTGTTGACCACTCTTGTCCTGAAGTTGTATTTTCTGCAATCGAGTTTCGAGCCGTTTACTTTGAATTAGTATTGATGGTTTGCCTGTGTATTATTGCAGTTGAAGTTGAAGAAGTCAATGATAGGTAGTACATTGTAGCAGGCAATTTTATATATTATGCTTAGATCAAACCACATTTCCAATTGTCCAAGCCTAAAATTTCTAGTCTGGTGACATAGGGAATATTGTTGTGAGTAGAGGAGTACTCTTCTTGTGAAATATCTCTGGACCTGTTCAATCATATTAATATCTGATATACAATATGGATTCCAAACAGACAAGCTGTATTAGAGAATTGGTCTAGCAAAAAAGTTTTGTATACCCTAGTTAGCAATACAATATTATATAATAATGTAATTTTCATATTGATATGTGGCTAGCAGATGCAAAGTATGCCAAACTCAGTGAATTTCAAAAATTCAGATATCTCTCCGGATGAAATCTATAGTCTAAAGGAGGAGTGTCAAACTCAAGGTCCACAGGCTGGATCTGACCCGCAGGGTGCTTAAATCTGGCCTGCAGAGCCAGCCTGGAAATATCAAAGGACCGGCCTGCAATGCTTCTGCCAGCCAAAAAGGACCATGTGTGGCCCTCCCATGGTACATTTTTTGCCTCCCCAGCCTTAGTCAATATAATGGACTCTCATAACAATGTGGCACAATAGTATATAATTAGTAGCATTTTTTTGCAGAGTTGGCATGTATAACGTGCCTCAGGACCATCAGCATTAACCATATTTTATTAACATTAGAAATATCCACTAAACAGTTACAATTCTATGCATAATTTTGTAATACAATATACGTAAAATGACTAGCATGCTTTTTAAACCTATAGTACTTTGAATAAAAAAATCTCCATTTCCTTATATTTATCTATATAAAATCTATGTCTATAGGCAATCTGTTAATAGATAGCAAATATCATCAATTCTTCAATACATTGAGTAAATGGAGCCATACATTTAACTTTCCATTTTGCAATATCAGTCTTTTAGATATAATAAGTGGATGAAGAATCCGTTGATATTACCCAGTTGTTAAATTCCATGCAGTATGCAGCTGTTTCAAGATAATATTATCATCTGAATATTTTAGCTTTTATTGCACAGTCATATTTATATTCCACTACTTTCTCCCAAACTTTGTAAGTATAGGACAGGGATGTCAAAATCACATTGTCACGGCAGTGTCATGTCACATATTGGGACTTCTCTCCTCTTTGCTAAACTGGACATGGGCATGGCCAGCATGTGAGGCATCTGGCCCATGGGCCATGAGTTTGACAACCCTGATGTGTTTTAAAGTTTTAAAGAAGCATTGTCCTTATTGATGATATTCGTCCATTGTGTTCGAGGAGGACCTTGACGTCTAATGCGTTGTGGGCTGTGCACAACGTGTCCTCAGGTGGCTGGTAAGGCCTATACGGGCACAAAATGTTCTGCCATATGTTGGGCAGACATGTGTGGGCACTATTGTCACAGCATTTGCATTTGCAGCCCTGGCTTTGCGGAATGCTCACTTCTCTACTGCTCTGAATGTTCTTCTGGCCTCAGATGTCTGGCAGCCTGGATTAGCATGTGTCACGTTAGTCGATCTTGTGCCAAAGTTTCCCAGGAGGTGGTGTCAATATCGAGGGACTTGAAGGAGGCTTTCAACATTCTTTGTAATGCTTCCTTTGTCCCCCATGCAATCAGCATAGAGGAGCTGTTTAGGGATGTGATGGTCTGGCATCCTAGCAACATGGCCTGCCCAGCATGCCTGAGCTTTCATCAGCAGGGTGGAAATTGATGGCAGGCCTGCTCTGGAGAGGACCTCAGTGCGAGGGACCTTATCCTACCACTTGATCCAAGGGCAGCATATAAGACAGACAGATAGATAGACAGACAGACAGACAGACAGACAGACAAATAGGAGGTAGGTCATGTGGGAGTGGTTCAATTGCCTGGCATGTCTCCTGTATACAGTCCAAGTCTCACTGGCATACAACAGGGTAGTTAGCACTATTGCTTGGTAGACTTTGAGCTTTATAGCAAGGCTTAATCTACATCGGTTCCACATGTCATTAATTTGCCAAATGCAGAGCTTGCCTTGGCGATTCCGCAGTTGACCTCACTGCCAATTGCCACTGCACAGGAGAGGATGCTGCCAAGGTATGTACATTGGTCCACTGCTTGTAGCTTTTGTCCCTTTATTGTGATGGTGGGCTGTTGGTATTTAGCTTTCGGAGCTGGCTGATGCATCACTTTGGTCTTCTTTATGTTGATAAGGAGACCAAAGTTGTCGCATGCTGCTGCAAAATTATCCATACTGGTTTACACTTCCTGCTCTAATCCAGCATATAGGGCACAGTTGCCAGCAAAGAGGAGGTCACGTAGCACAATCTTCTTTATCTTGGTGACAGCCTGGAATCTTTGCAGGTTGAACAGTTTCCCATTGGTCCTGTAGCTCAGGCTAACTCCCAGGGAACTGTTCTGGAAGGCACCTGACAGCATGCTGGGAAAACATTATGCTGAATAAGGTCGTTGCCAACATTCACCCTTGCTTGACTCCTTTATATTGTCCTTATTACATCACCAACAAAAAGCTATGTATGTAATACTTTTCTATACAAATACAATGGAGTTCAATAAATTCTAAGTATTACTGACATGTAAATTGGAGATTTGCATCCATTGACATTTTAGTATACAAATTAAAACACTATCCCATTGTCTAGACTCTAGACAATATAGGAACCTCTAATACTTTATCCCACCCATTTTTGAATATCTGAATATCAAATTGATTAATTGATAACAAATATCCAAAGAAACTAATAGTAGGTTTTTGAATTTTAAAAGATTTAATCAGTTGTTAATATCTAGGATATCTGGGATGTCTCAGAAACTGCAAATGCTGGTGGTTCATACAATGTTGTTAATAGATGTTTTACTGTAAATATTGCAACTGGGTTACATCTGACAGATATACTGTATGTATCTTCTTGAATAATATTTGCATTGGATACTGTTATTGTCCCAATGTATTCTACTCTATATGTTAATTTTCTTCTGTTGTATTTTTAAAACTCTTGGTATGTACATAATAATGTATGTATTTGGGGGGGGGGGTGTTTCTCCCTGATCCCCCCACTTTTTCTCTTATTATTTTATTTATTATTTATTTATTTATTTATTTAGTCCAATACACAATGAGGGTTTTAGTGTGTGTGTGTGTGTGTGTGTGTATATATATGTGTGTGTGTGTGTGTGTCACATGTTTAAGCTGAATTTGAAAATTAAGGGAGACTAGGATAGATCTATTTCGGCCTTATTTTGGCCTCATCAGCTAGCCATACCCACTGGGACTTGAACCTGCAACCTTTGCCTTGTAAGGCAGAGAATTATCCTCTAGGCTACAGTATCCAATCCCTTCAGCTCTGTACCAGGGAAGGGTTACATTTTGTGTCGAATCACCCTGGTATATTGAAGGAACATCACAGCTCCTTTTTTGCCTCTCGGCCCAACCCAGGGCCATTTCCAAGGCAGTTAATTTTATTGATAGCCGACAATTCTATCTGTATGTGTCACATGTTTAAGCTGAATTTGAAAATTAAGGGAGACTAGGATAGATCTATTTCGGCCTTATTTTGGCCTCATCAGCTAGCCATACCCACTGGGACTTGAACCTGCAACCTTTGCCTTGTAAGGCAGAGAATTATCCTCTAGGCTACAGTATCCAATCCCTTCAGCTCTGTACCAGGGAAGGGTTACATTTTGTGTCGAATCACCCTGGTATATTGAAGGAACATCACAGCTCCTTTTTTGCCTCTCGGCCCAACCCAGGGCCATTTCCAAGGCAGTTAATTTTATTGATAGCCGACAATTCTATCTGTATGTGTCACATGTTTAAGCTGAATTTGAAAATTAAGGGAGACTAGGATAGATCTATTTCGGCCTTATTTTGGCCTCATCAGCTAGCCATACCCACTGGGACTTGAACCTGCAACCTTTGCCTTGTAAGGCAGAGAATTATCCTCTAGGCTACAGTATCCAATCCCTTCATATATATATATATATACATATATGTGTGTGTGTGTGTGTGTTTTCGTAGATTTTCACGGGTACAGGTATGACGGTCTTGGTATATTCAGGTTTCTTCCCGTGTAGGATTTGGAAATTTCTGGCGACGTTTCGACGAGGTCTCACTCGTCATCTTCAGGCTGGTATTTCTGTTCTTGTTCTCAGGCGAACACAGCGAGACCTGAGCTGCCTTCCTTCTATAAATACTGGTGGCTGGGTGTGGTTTGATGGCTCAGCAATTGCTTGCTGTGTAGATGAAGATGACGAGTGAGACCTCGTCGAAACGTCGCCAGAAATTTCCAAATCCTACACGGGAAGAAACCCGAATACAGTGATCCCCTGATCATTGCGAGGGTTCCGTTCCAGGACCCCTCGCAATGATTGGTTTTGCGCAAAGTAGCGCTGCGGAAGTAAAAACACCATCTGCGCATGGGCAGATGGTGTTTTTACTTCCCAGCAGCGAGGAGCCGAAGATTGGGATTTCCCCGCCACCCACGCAAACTCCTCGCTGCTGCCGTGCCCACCGCTCGCCCGCCCTTCGCCCGGCCACCCGCCGTTCGCTTCGCTGCTCGCCCGGCCACCCGGGTTCGTTTGGCTTCGGGACATGCCGGCGGCGATGTTTTAAAACAGCCGCGCGGTTTACCAATTGAGTCCCGAAGTCAAAGGCGAACTTTGGGACTCAGTTGGTAAACCGCGCAGCTGTTTTAAAACGTCGCCGCCGGCATGTCCCGAAGCCAAATGAACCCGGGTGGCCGGGCGAGCAGCGAGCGAAGGGCGGGTGGCCGGGCGAAGGGCGGGCGAGCGGCGAACGGCGGGCGAGCCGGGCGAATGGCGGGCGAACGGCGGGTGGCCAGGCGAACGGCGGGCGAGCCGGGCGAACGGCGGGTGGCCGGGCGAAGGGCGGGCGAGTGGCGAACGGCGGGTGGCCGGGCGAACGGCGGGCGAACGGGTGCTGGGGGGGGCTTCGCCCTCCCGCCAGCAAGAGGGGGAAGACCCAGGGAAGCCGCCCAGCAGCTGATCTGCCCGGCGCCATCTACGCATGCGTGCCCATAGAAAAAAAGGGTGCGCATGCGCAGATGGTGTTTTTACTTCCGGGTTCAAAAATTGCCATATAGCCGTTTCGCAATGATCGGGAGCGCAATACCCGGGGGATCACTGTATACCAAGACCGTCATATATATATATATATATATATATGTAGATTGTTCTGAGTTCGGGTTTTGCCCTGTGTAATGTTTTGCATGTCTATGCGACGTTTCGGTGAAATCACATTCACCATCTTCAGGCTGGAGTTCCAATCTTTGTGTTGTTGTAAATGGAATATTAGCAAACTGACATTTCTTTCTAGTATGTAGTGTGGGGGTGGAGATTTGCTTTGAATGTAGCAAATAGATTGGGTGACTATGCTTCAGTGATCTGATTGGTTGGTGTAATCATAGTTGTTAGAAGGAATGACATGAAGATTTTATGAAGTTTTTTGTTTAAGGCTGATTTCCAAATATAAAATTCTAAAATCATAATAATTAGAAGGATTGACATGTTGAATATTATGAAGTGTTTATTTTGTTTAAGGCTGGTTTCCAAATCTCTGGCAGGCGGGAGGTATCATCCCTTTTATTTAAACAAAGGGGTCTCTTTTCAATTTCGATAGCTTCTAGAGAGATTCTTTTATATAAATTCTCTGTTTTGTGGAGTAATTTAGTTTTTTCAAAGTCAATTTCGTGCCCTGTTTTTTTAATGTGCTGGACAAGGGAGGAGGTCTTTTCTTGTTTTTTGACTGCATTCACATGTTCTGCTATGCGTTGGCTCACTCTTCGGTTAGTTTGTCCAATGTATGTGGCTGCACATGTTTTGCAAGGGATTTCATAGATTCCTTGGTATTCCAATTGGATTTTATCTTTGGGGCTCCTTAGGATATTAGATATTTTTTGGTTAGTGCAAAATGAGGTTTTGATGTTATGTTTGTGCAGGATTTTACTAATTTTATCCGTGGTGCCTTTGATGTAAGGAAGGATGGTGGTGCCATTGTCCTGTTCTTGATCTTGTTTTTTGGGGGGTGTCTCTTTATTGATTAGGTTTGTTATTGTTTTCTCTTTGAATCCATTAGAAATTAGTACATCTTTGAGTTTGTTCAATTCAGTTTTTAAGTGCTCATGGTCAGCTAAGCGTTTGGTTCTGGTGATGAGAGTTTTGGCCACTGAGGTGATTTGTGCGGGGTGGTGGTGTGAGTGTGCATTTAGATAACGGTTGGTATGGGTTTTCTTTTGGTAGATAGTATGTCCTAGGCTGCCATTGGGTTTTTTATAGACCAGTACATATATATATATATATATATATATATATAGATAGATAGATAGATAGATAGATAGATAGATATAGATATAGATATAGATATAGATATAGATATAGATATAGATATAGATATAGATATAGATATAGATATAGATATAGATAGATAGATAGATTGTTCTGAGTTCGGGTTTTGCCCCGTGTAATATTTTGAGTGTCTATGCGACGTTTCGGTGAAATCACATTCACCATCATCAATGTGATTTCACCGAAACGTCGCATAGACACTCAAAATATTACACGGGGCAAAACCCGAACTCAGAACAATCTACATACATATACCATCAGCTAGCCAAGTATATATATATATATACACACACACACACATACATACATACATATATACACATACATACACATACACACACACACACTGTTGTGGTTGGCTCTGGCCCAGCTCCTGCCCCAAGGAATGTGGAGGTGGATGCAGGGGAATCATCAACATATCGTAGGCCTGTTTTATTGCCGACATAATTAGGGAGTGAAGTTTCCTCGGAAGAAGAAGATGGTCGGGGTGACTTGGAAGAGGGGAGTTTGGCAGAGAGCCCAGGAGGAGATCAATCATCCTTATCATCCCTGGATTCTGAACAAGAATGTATGACACATCCACGCATGCGTAGAGTGATGCATAGGAGACAACAACTGAAGGATTATTACAGGAGATAAATGAGGCCACCTGGGGTTGGGTGGGACTGCTGTAATTAGTGCTACAGATAAAAGAGCAGCCTGCTGTTTTAGCCTCATGGCAGTTTATCCGATTCATAGTTTCGTCGAGATTGTGGTTTTTGCTGTTCAAGATTGTGTGTGGACTTTCTGGACTTTAGAATTGGACTCAATTTCCCAGTTATTGGGTGAGCATTTGGATTGCATTTAACCTGTGCCTTGTGTGTACCAGAAAATCCCTTTGACATTTAAAAAGGGAGCTGTTTCTGTTTTTCTGTTGATAAAGACTTTTGGGTTTTCCTTCTATCGTGTGGTGTGTGTCTTTCTGGACTAATTACCCTGTAATTACGGGAGGTTGAGATACACTGGCAGAACAATACACATAGTAAAATACATGATGAAGGTTATAGAGGAGATACTCATAGTGAAATATATCTAAGAAAGAATAGAAAAGAAAAGAAGATATAGTAATAGAACATATCAATGAAAGAATAGAAGAAGAGATATAGGAATAGAAGAAAGGTATAGGAGAACAATAGGACAGGGGACGGAATGCTAGAGGCCAAGTGGCCTACCCCGATGAAGCTAGATATCACATGTTTTACAGTAGTGGTCCACAACATTCTGTCCATGGCCCATTGGGAACCAGGCCAACAAATGATGGGTGAGTATGCAAGCTTCCTTTGCACTTGTGCAGGATTTAGGCTGCATACACAAAATCATTTCCCTCTCTGCTGCTGAAGCAGCAGACAGCACTGTCGGTCCTTGCAGCCAAAAGGGCTGGGGACTGTTGTCTTAGAGATCACCAGGGAGTGTAAAAGATTGAAGAGAGATAATTCAAAATCTCCTATCTAATTCTGTCACCCCAAGTTCTGTAGACTAGCCAAAACCAAATCTTACAATGTTCTTCATGTGTTTTAGTCTCCAGGTATGTAATCATATTTGTTGCTGTTCTCTGAACTTTTTCCAAAGTCTCATCTTTTATGTAATGTGGTGACCAAAACTGGTTGCAGTATTTCAGATGTAGTCTTACTATGGCTTATAAATCTGCCTCTGCCTCCCATCTATTTGTCTCCTTGTAGCAAACAGCAGCATGGTCAGCTTCAGCACAGTCTGATTTAGCACAAGCAGCTGATTGGTGGTTGGATCAGCATCAGAGAATAACAATACTCCAAGCTTAATCAACCCTTCTCAAACTCCAATTTCTTTAATCTGAGCAGAACTTTGAACCGAACTCTTTTCTTTTTTGTATCCCCTTTTAATCCCCTTTTCCATTTTATTATTTCTATTCTTCCTTCTAGGAAGGAAGGACTATGTTAGAAAAATAAAGAGGTTATTGTTTGGATCAAACTTTGGACATTTGATAACGTAGTTATGATGGTGACAATGTCCCAGGGTTATTTGAACATCTCTTGGGATCTTTAGACAAGCAACTTCAGGGATTCACTTAATGACTGTGGCAAGAAAGCTGGTAAAGTGAGGCAGAACTCAATAACCGTCTGACCCAGGAGATAGAAACGTTGGCCTCCCCGAGGATTATCTGTCTGACCAGTGCACTCTTTTGGAAACAGATTAGCAGATCAGGAGTCCACTTTGAAGCTCCACAGAAAACATCTAGGGGGGAAGGCAGGCTGTCCTCGACTTACAATGGTTCATTTACTGACCGTTCAAAGTCGCAACGGCCCTGAAAAAAGTGACTTATGCACCCTTTTCACACTTAGGACTTTCGCAGCAGCCCGATGATCGGAAGGATCAAAACTGTGCTGCCGTTTCATATTTATGACTGTTGCTGTGTGTCCTGAGGTCACGTGACTCCCTTTTGTTTCTAATCGATCCACGCCCAGGCATGAAAATTTGCCATTCAGACATTATACTTTTCCGCCCACACTGGAAAAAAATTAGAGGGAACATTGGTGGGCAGGGCTTCAGCAACATTCACTGTATAAACTGTGCAGACATTTCCACCCACTTTTAGAGGGAGGGGAAAGTGCTTCCTATACACTGAAAAATACAGTAATCTGGAAATTTGATACATTGCTGACATCCCTCATCTAAGTCATTTATGAAGATACTGAAGAGTACTGGGCCTAAGACAGAACCTTGTGGTACTCCATTGCTTACTTTCCCCTATGTAGTACCATTAAAGACTACTCCTTGAGTATGGTTTATCAGCAAGCTACAAATCCATCTGGTGGTGATGTTGTCTATTCCACATTTTTCCCATAGTCTACTTTGTCAAATGCTTACTGAAATCTAAGTAATGCTATATCCTCAGCATTTCTATTGTTTATCAATGAGACATCAGAGAAGCAGGTCAGTGATCGATCAATGTGCAATTTAGAATTTCTAGTACTGAAACTCATGTAGGCTCATTCCTGCTTCCCAGCAATCCAAGGCTGATTCTAAATCAATAAAAGCAACATCCTGGGAAGGAGAACTGAGGATTTCAATTGCTTTGGATATATTTTCTTCAGTTTTAGTTCTTAGGAAATCTACCTTGCTACTGAAACATGCATGTTAATTGATATTCATGAATCAGCAGGAGGAACAGAATATAATTTTATATTAAATGAGTACTATACTTTCCCTTTTCATGTAAGGGGAAAATTCTTAAGGATGCTGAAATGTAAGGGGATATGTAATGATTATATAAACACAACCCTTCCTCAGAAAGATTAGAACACTGTGTCCTTTAGTTAAGAATGCATGTTTCCATTATTCTCTACCACCACTTTTTTCTCTTAAGATTTAACCAAAGAAAGCCATGTATGACCATTTGCAGTCTTTGAACTATTCAGGCACAAACTGGTTGCCAGATCCAGAGTTCTGCCAACTTATGTTTTCAGTTCCTACATTCTGTTTCCTATGAACAGTAAAGCATCTTACCCAAATCTGCAGCTTGACTCTTTTTTCATTCCTGTAGACAGTCTTCACCTTGAAATCGATGCCGACAGTACTAACAAAGTCTGAAGTAAAGGAATCATCAGCATATCGGAAGAGAAACGATGTCTTGCCTACGCTGCTGTTGCCAATGATCAAAAGCTTGAACATGTAATCAAAGTTTTGGTCAGCAGCATCCTTGGGGATCTGTCGGGTATGGTTTGCAGAGGCCATCTAAGGCAAGGAAATGGATATCTTTAGTGAAGCTCAAGGCCAGAGCAAGGCCAGAGCTTTGCAAACAGAAGTTATATTCAGGCATGATAACCCCTTAAGCAAGATAGAGACACAGATATGCTTACCCACCCTACCCACATCCTCTCTTGCCTTTCGTTGGCAGGGGATGTCTTAAAAGAAATAGTACACCTGTTAGCACAAGCATCATAGTGCTTCCTTTGATGGGGATCCCTGCATAGGTTTCAATTCCAAGACAGATGACACTTGCAATCATATTCAATGCAATGGTGTACACACATTTTTTTTTCATTTAGATCTAAAACAATGCATGAAAGTCTTCATTGGATTAATTGCTCAACATATTCAGTCTTCATTGCTCAACACGGCAATTGTCACTTAACATGAGACAGCTCACAAAATCACAATTTAGTGGAATTCTCAGCTTTCAATCCCAGTTTCTTCTAAGACAACTATCTTGGTTTGAGATATCTTGGTTGACTCATCATCTCAGAGATTTTAAAGCAGCAGACTCACTTATACAACTTCAAGGTTTAAAATGTTTATCCTGGAGCAGCATACATTTGGATTTATCTCCCTGCCCTGTGAAAACTACACCAGTGTTGGGATTCAACCAATGTAACAACTGGTTTGCTGAGTGCATGACATTTGAAAACAACTCTAAAACTTATATTCAGCCCCAATGAGAAAAACGGCTAAGGCATGGTTGCTCTGCCGCAAGTATTATCTGGGCTTCAAACAAAGGAAATATAGGTCAGCATAATATAGGGGCAGATGGCCCCATCTGATTGTCGGAGCAAACCGGTTTGCTCTCGACAGATTGCCAGAAGTAGGGGCTCGCTCAAACCGGGCTGAATCGGTACAATCCCTCCCCGATACTACACCTATTGGATGGTGAATTCAGTTAGAGTACTCAGTAGCAGCAGATAACAATAGTAAATCAAGCAATCAGATATCTTTGGTAGTAATCGAAGAACTTCATTTGCACAATCAACTCTGGGCTTTCTGCCATGAGATCTAACTAAAGAAGATAACCACATATGCAAGGCATTTAAATATCCCTGATCCACAATGTCACATTATCTTTATTCAGCTATTTTGAATGATTATTCAGCACCCAAAATAATGTTAGGGGTTTGGAAAGATGGCAAATTTATTAATGCATATTGATTTTACTAACAAGCTGCTTTTGGAGAATGTCTATTAATAAATATAAAATAACTCACCAATATTTCCTACAACTGACTCTCCCACTCTGGTGATCACAGAAAAACATGTTTGAGGACTATTTAACAAAACAGTAAAAGCCTGGAAAAGCATCAGGTCCAGATAACTCCTTCTTGCTTGAAAGTTTGTGCTGACCAATTGGCCCTCACTTCACCCTTATTTTTAATAAATCACTGAAGATGTGCTATGTCCCTTCTTGCTTCAAAAGCTCTATTATTATCCTAGTGTCTAACAAACCCTCAATCAGGGAGCTGAACGACTATGGACTGGTTGCTCTGACACCACTAGTTATGAAAATCTTTGAAAGGTTAGTGCTGGTATACTTGAAAACCATTACAAATCCATTATAAGATCCCTTGCAATTTGCCTACTGAGCAAACAGATCAGCAGATTATGCTGTTAACATGGCACTGCGCTACATCGAGTCTACGGAGAGGGGCGGCATACAAATCCAATCCAATCCAATCAATCAATCAATCAATCAATCAATCTTACAACATCTTGAATCTCCAAGGATCTATGCAAAGGTCCTTTCTGTAGATTTCAACTCAGCATTCAATATTATCATTACAGATATTCTTCTCACTAAACTGACTCAGCTAGCTGTGCATTACCACACCTTTAAGTGGATTAGAAGCTTTCTAACAGACAGCAAGCAGCAGATGAAGCTATTAGCACAGGTGCCCCCTGTGTGCTCTCTCCCTTAACTTTTTCTCTCTACACCAAATGACTGCATCTCAAAGGATCCTTCTTTATAAAGTACTGAAGTTTTCAGATGATATAAGAGGTCTCATTCAAGATGATGATGAATCTGCATGCAGACGGGGAATTAAAACAACTTGCCCCCTGGTGCAGTCAGAACAATCTTGAACTGAACACACAAAACTGTAGAGATGGTAGCACATTTTTGGGGAAGCTCTAATACTAGACAACATGGTATCAATAGTAGAGACCTTCAAGTTTCTAGGTCAGAGGTGGGTCCCTCCCGGTTCAGATCGGTTCATCTGAAAAGGTAGCAACTCCCCCCCCCCCCAAAAAAAATTTTAAGCCAAAAGCAAGGTGGCAACTGCATGCACAGTGCCAGAAACTTGGCTTCTGCACAAGCACAGAAGAAATTTTTAAAAACAAAAAAAATAAAAAAAGATAGCAACACCCATGGACCAGTACCAACTGACCTGCTACCTTTTCAGATGAACCGTGTGGCCACGTTTCATGAGTATACATCATCGAAGCAGGTCAGTTGGCATGTGCAGAAGCCAAGTTTCTGGCACTGTGCATGCGGTTGCCACCTTGCTTTTGGCTTAAATTTTTTTTTTGGGGGGGGGGTGTTGCACTTTGTATGTATACTCATGAAACGTGGCCACACCCATGACGTGTGGCCATGTGGCATGGGAGGAAGCGAAGTGGCAGTGAGATACTGTAGTTTTCAAAATATAAGACACACCTTTTTCCTCCCTAAAAGAGGTTTAAAATTCAGGTGCGTCTTACACTTGAATGGTAGTTTTTTTCGGAGCCCCCCCCCCGTGCTATTTTAAGTGCTAACATAAAATATTCTGCTTTTCACACATCAGTAAGGTATTTAAAATGAGTAATATTGCCCGTACCTGAACACACTTGTAAATGGATCACAGGGTTCCTAACAGACTGAAAGCAGCAGGTGAAACTAGGAAAAATCACATCAGATACCTGTACAATTAGCACAGGGGCCCCCCAAGGCTGTGTCCTCTCACCACTTCTCTTCTCTCTATACTCTCTATGCATCTCAAACAATTCATCTGTTAAACTACCGAAGTTTGCAGACGACACAACAATGATCGGACTCATTTGAGACAATGAAGAATCCACATACAGATAGGAGGTTGAACAACTAACCTTGTGGTGTGACCGGAACAATCTAGAACTGAACACACTCAAAACCGTAGAAATGGTGGTAGACTTAAGGAGAAACCTTTCTACCCTTCCACCTCTCACAATACTAGACAACAAAATATCAACAGTAGAGACTTTCAAATTTCTAGGTTCTATCATTTCTCAAGACCTAAAATGGTCACCTGACATCAAAAACAACATCAAAAAAGCACAACAAAGAATGTTCTTTCTGCGCCAACTCAGGAAGCTCAAACTGCCCAAGGAGCTGCTTCTACAGAGGAATCATTGATTCTGTCATCTGCACCGCTATAACTGGTTTGGTTCTGCAACCCAACAGGATCGACACAGACTTCAGAGGATAATCAGAACTGCAGAAAAAACAATTGCTGCCAATCTGCCTTCCATTGAGGACCTGTATACTGCACAAGTCAAAAAGAGAGCTGTGAAAATATTTACTGATCCCTCGCATCCTGGACATAAACTGTTTCAACTCCTACCCTCAAAACATCGCTACAGTACACTGCACAACAAGATAACTAGACACAAGGACAGTTTTTGCCTGAACGCCATCACTCTACTAAACAAATAATTCCCTCAACACTGTCAAACTTTTTACTAAGTCTGCACTTCTATTCCTACTAATTTTTTCTCATCATTCCTATCATCCACTTCCTCCCACTCAGGACTATATGATTGTAACTTGTTGCTTGTATCCCAAGATTTTTATTAATATTGATTGTTTCTTCATTGCTTATTTGACCCCTATGACAATCATTAAGTGTTATACCACGTTTCTTGACAAATCTATATTTTCCTTTATGTACACTGAGAGCATATGCCCCAAGACAAATTCCTTGTGTGTCCAATCACACTTGGCCAATAAAGAATTCTATTCTATTCTATTCTATCCCATCCCACTCTATTCTACTCTACTCTATTTATTTATATGTATTCTATTGCAACAGCCACTGATATAAGAGAAGCTTTTCTTTCTCTTCTCTTTACAATCAAGAGCAATGCAGAAAGCCAAGAGGACTCCAATGGCAGTTACGTTCCATTCTTCAACTACATCTGGAATCCTGCACAGGTTATACTAGAGATAAAGCAAGCATCTAGGAGGAGTCAGTGATTTTGTTCTATCTGCCTGGAAGTAAATGGGTGCCAGGCTAGGTCACCCTGTCTTGGCACATCCTAGTTAGCAAACATATTCAACTAAAAGAAGTTACCACCCCTTGACATTATTCACTGATGCCAAGAAGTTAAGGGTGACTTGCTGTGTAGATGTCTCAGAAAGAAAAAAAAACCACACACACACACACTAGCATTGTCTCATTCTTTTGAAGCAATCATGGATGGATGGTAACCATTTATTTTTACTGCAAATAACCAAGCTGGGTTTGCCCATCATGGTAATTTCTATATTATGAATGATGAGGCAATTATAGTCATGCTGAAAAGGCCTATCTCAGAAAGTCATTTGCTCTACCAATAGGGTTTGGTGACACTAGTGAAAAAATATATCTGTTTTGGGGAACCCAAAATCCAATGTGAGAGATGGGTTCTATTTTCTGCCCACTGCCCCAAACTGGTGGGGCGGTTGAGGGGGGAGGAGCAACAATTGTACAAGTGAAGCCATTTTAGATGCAGACAAGCCTTTCCTAGACATCCAAACCACTTCTTAGAGGAAACCCATTAGCCAACTTGGAAGGAGAGAAAAGGATATTGACACTTCGTTTCTAAAATTATCAGCAGTAGGATGCTTATTAATATATGTAGTCCAGACAACAAGGACAAAATCTTGAGAACTGCTTTGAATTCTGGTCTAGATGCCTTAAAGGCTCTTTAATATATACTTTGACCTTGGCGGCTTCCTTGTGAGGGAGAGTACTATCTGTACTCCAATCACTCCCTTGCAGTAGCTGGATTGCTCTCAGGGATAACAATGCATTTTTGCACACATGTGCTTCTTTCCTAAACTATGTTAATGGCACCAAAATACATGTATAGATTAGGTGAAACTTGATTTAATAGCAGTAAATGTAAGAATAATATTGGAGTCCTAGTGGACAATCAACTAAATATGAGCTAGCAATGTGCTGCAGCAGTCAAGAAACCCCCAAATGAAATCCATGGCTGCATTAACAGAGGGTTACAATCAAGATCAAGTGAGGTACTAATGTTGCTCTATAAAGCCTTAGTAAGACCACGCACACCTAGAATATTGCATCCAGTTTTGGTCACCACACTATAAACAAGATGTTGAGACAAGTAAAGGGCAGCCATTTGTGGCCCTACAGAAATGCTCCGGGGGGGGGGGGGAAGTGCACACACATACACAAGCGTCCCCACCCTTCAGTTTCCTGTGCATGTGCAGAATCATGCCTGAGGCAGTTCTACCCAGGAGCCACCAGGTGGAAGAAATCCTCCAGAAAGGAGAGCAGCTCGTCAGGGAGATGATGTCGCTCCTCCGTCGCCTGCTTGCCAGTCTCCCCGGCGAGCTCCTCTCCTTCCTGGAAGATTTCTTCCCGCTGGTGGCTCCTGGCCAGGATTGACCGCTGCCAGCCGGCTGCAGCAGCAGTGGCAGCAGAGGCACCACAGTCAGTCCCGCCCAGGAGCCACCAGCAGGAATAAATGCTCCAGGAAGGAGAGCAGCTCATCGGGGAGACTCTGGCAAACAGGTGACACAGGGGAGCATCCTCTCCCCGACGAGCTGCTCTCCTTCCTGGAGGATTTCTTCCCGCTGATGGTTCCCGGCTGGAACTGACTGCCACCACGCCTCGCAGGACCCAGCCCCACAGCCACCAGCCGCAGTGGCAGAGGTCTCAGCAGCAGCAGCAGTGGCAGAGGTCTCCCATGCCTGCCAGATGAGTGCTGCACTCTCTGGACCCACCTAGCAGGGGCACTGTTGCTGCCAGCTGGAGTGACAAGAGTCGGCTGCTGTATGGCCGGCAGTGACGGAGTTGCATGTGCAGCTCCATTTCTGCCAGTGGAATGGCATTTCATGCCATTCCACTTGCTGCCCAACTATGGATGAGACTCTAGAAAGAGTGCAAAGGAGAGCCAGATGATTAGGGGACTAGAGGTTAAAACATACGATGAATGGTTGCAGGAACTTGGCATGGCTAGTCTAGCGAAGAGAAGGACCAGGGGAGATATGATAGAAGTATTCCAATATTTGAGGGGCTGTAACAGAGAGAAGGAGTGGGGCAACCTATTCTCCAAAGCACCCAAAGGCCGGACAAAGAATAATGGATAGAAACTGGACAAGGAGAGATTCAACCTAGGAATACAGAGAAATTTTTGGACAGTGAGAACAATCAAACCAATGGAACAGCTTGCCTTCAGAAGTTGTGGATGCTTCATCACTGGCTTTTAAGAAGAGACTGGACAGCCACTTGTCTGGAATGGCAGGGTTGCCTGCTTGTGCATGGATTAGATGACCTATTCCAACTCTGTTATTCTATTATTATCTGTTATAGTCTTTCCCCACCTTTCCACAAAATTAACAAACAAATCTCTTGCCAGGCAAGACAACAACTGGTCATTGCATATGTATGACTTGGTGATTATGATTTGGGGCTACTGAAGAGGAGAACAGCAGATTAGAGTTAGATCTTCTCTCCATGCAGCTGTAATTAAGCTGAAATTCCATGTTGGCAAGATGTGCCTCCTTTCTTTAGCAGAATATACAAAAGGAGAGTTGCCATTTTCTGTTGTTAGAGGAACACAGCAGGCTTCTGGAGAAGAGGAAAAGTCTCTACATTTTTCCGAGTTTGCTAAGGAAGGCTTGTTTTTTAAAAAAGCATAATATAAATTTTTAAGGTTTATTTACAAGAAAATTATACAACTGAGTTATTAATATTATTTACAGGTCTTACACGAGATTAACCATTCTTTGTGCTTGTGCAAATGTACATATTTGAGTACATGAATAGTCTGGTTGTACTTGATCTCTCCTTTCTTGGCAAGGTTTTCATAGCAGAGGTTCTAATCCAACCAGTCAAACTAGTTGGCTCTCTGTGACAAAGAGCTGTTCAAAAAAGCCACTTTTCTGGTTTCCTCAGTTTTATCAGCAAACAGGCCTATTAATTTATAGGCAGTGAACAAAAGCAAAGATCAAAGGTGTGCTGAAGAGAAATGCTGGAAGTGAATTCTCTATCAAATTGTGCCTCCCCTCAGCCAATAAGATTTTACAGCAATAGCATTTAGACTTATATACCACTTCATAGTGTTTTTACAGTCCTCTCTAAGCGCTTTACAGAATCAGCATATTGCCCCCAACAATCTGGGTATTAATTTACCCACTTCAGAAGAATGGGAGGCTGAGTCAACCTTGAGCAGGTAGTGAGATTTGAACTACTGAACTACAGCTAGCAGTTAGCTGAAGTAGCTTGCAGTTCTGCACCCTAACAACTGCACTAACACTAGTTCTTAAATCCCAATTTAATTTTAAATTGGGATTGTCTCTTTTGTATTAGTTCTTGATCAGATACAATAACAGAGCATATTAAAAATGATGAATCAGATTAAAACAGTAGCTTTGTTGGAATAACTGTGTAAGCAATGGCAGAAAGAATCTCTGGTATCTCTAGAGATTTACTATATCAAAGTGCAGGAAAGCTTTTCCTAAAATTTGACATCTCTGGGGGAAATGTATAACTGAGAAATCATCAACACTTTCCAACCTGAACAGTTTCTAGGGCATTATAAGGAAAAATAGTGTTGGGCCAACCCAACAAAGTTCGGGTTCAGTGGGTTCAGACTAATTTGGCGGCGGAGTTCGGGTAAGTTTGCCGAACTTGAACCCCAACCTGAACCCCAACACTTCTGGCCCTGCCCTCCCATCTTCCGCCAAAGCAGCTTGTGGCCGCCTGTCTCCTTTTATTTCTTACGGAAAAGGTTTGGATGCCACAGCCGCACTTTTTCCATAAGAAATAAAAGGAGACAGGCGGCCGCGGGCTGCCCTGGGCAATGGGCACAACAGGGGGGGGGGGAGCCGCACTGCCTCCAAGCCCAAAATACCCGCCCCGGTGCACGCAGCAGCTTCCCCGCCTTGGATGCCCTCTGCTTGGGCTTTGTTTCCCGCTCCCCCCTCCCGGCAAGAAGATGGGCTGCCCAGGGTTGATAAGATTTCCCCGCCTCAGGAATGGCGCTGCAAGTAAAAGGAGGCAGGGAATCCCATTTGCTTGCCACCCACACTGGGATTCCCGGGGCGGGGCTTTGACGTCACAGGCTGAGGTTGCCTGGAGGGGGCAACGGCAGTGGCGGGGTGGTTGTGACCATCTTGTGTGCTGAAGGGACGACCGGCCGGCCAGAGCCCTCCCCGCCTCCCACGACTGGCCATCACCTGCTTGATGGAGCCCGACACCTCCCCCCCAGCGCTTCAGGATCCCGGCCGGCAGCTTCAAGCGGGCTCTGGCTGGGAGGGGGAGGCGGGGAGGGCTCAGGTCAGCCGGTTGTCACTTCAACGCACAAGACGGCCACGACCCCCATGCCACCGCCATTGCCCCCTCCTGCTGTCTCCATCCGCCCGTGTGTGTGTGTTTACTCTCTGCGCAATCAGAAGCTGCCTTATTGCAGCCCCCTGCTTCTTTATTCCTGAAACTAGCAGAGCCACCTATCCATTTAAGTCTCAATCCTGTCTCTTTCCCTCAGAAAGGATTTTCCATTCTATTCCGCATTCTTGAGTCTCTCTCTTCCCTGCTCCTTAAACTTAAGAAACTCATTAGGTCCTGCCCAGCCATTGACCCTCAGAGTGGAAAAAACTCCTATGATAGAAAGGGGTGGGTGGATGCGGGGGAGAAATAGTGTTAAAAGTAGGAAGCTACTGGTTGCACAGAGGACACACACACACACACACACACACACACACACTGGCAGATGGGGACAGCAGCCGGGCTGAGGTCACCTGGAAGGGGCAATGGCGGCGGCGGGGGTCATGGCTATCTTGTGCGCTGAAGGGACGACCAGCTGGCCAGAGCCCTGCCCGCCTCCCCCTGCCAGCCAGAGCCTGCTTGAAGCTGCTGGCCAGGATCTTGAAGCGCTGGGGGGGAGGTGTCAGGCTCCATCAAGCGGGTGATGGCCAGGAGGGGAAGGCGGGGAGGGCTCTGGCCAGCTGGTCGTCCCTTCAGCGCACAAGACAGCCACAGCCCCCCTCCCGTTGCCCCCTCCAGGCGACCTCAGCCCATGACGTCAAAGCCCCGCCCCAGGAATCCCAGCGTGGGCGGCAAGCAAATGGGATTCCCTGCCTGCTTTTGCTTGCAGCGCCATTCCCTAGTTGGGGAAATCCCATCAACCCCGGGCAGCCCACCTTCTTGCCGGGTGGGGGGGGCAGGAAACAAAGCCCAAGCGGAGGGCATCCAAGGCGGGGGAACTGCTGCGTGCACCGGGGCAGGTATTTTGGGTCGGAGGTGGCGCGGCTCTTCCCCCCTGTTGCGCCCATTGCCCAGGGCAGCCTTAGCTTACCCCAGTGCTCTTTAGAAAGGGGATGGGGGCTGGTTCTGTGTTGATGTAGGCCCCGCCAGCCAACCTTGGCCACTTTAAGACTTTAAGACTTTGTGGACTTCAACTCCCAGAGTTCCTCAACCAGCCAACTTTGGCCACTTTAAGACTTTGTGGACTTCAACTCTCAGAGATCATCACTCAGTTTCGCTGAGTCAGAGCCCTCCCCACCTCCACCTCCTGTCCACCGTGGTGTTCGAGCGAATGCCAAACCTGAACACAGACTTTTTTAAAAGTTCGTGTTCGGTATGCTGAACACCGCAAAGTTCTGCAGGGACCCAAACTATGCAAGTTTGGTTCGCCCAAAACTAGAAATAAACATTAAAGACAGTTAAGTGGTTACTTGGGTCAGTTAACAAATGACATATTTTTCAGAGTCCGCTTCACTATGAAGGAACCAGCTTCAGTTGGAAAACATCCAAGGAGAAATAGGTCATGATTTACACATAAGAAAGATCCATATACCTAAGGGGCCCAATTACTATTTCAGTCTACAGAAGGAGAAAAGAGAGCATGGAAAGGGATCCTCCCTAATTTTCTATTGAATAAAAGGAAAAGAGGCAAGAAATTTATTATTTATTTATTAAATTTGTTTATTGCCCATCCCCCCAAAAGTGACTCTTTTATTCTTGCAAGATTCTGTGAACATAACCTTATAATCCCAAAGGTGCTTTTTCAAAAGGCAACTAAACTTTTGCAGTGAAGCTTCTTGGATGAGAAGGGAAACATCTTCCAAGAAAAACCAGAAAATCATCCCCTCTTCCACAGCATCAGGGACATTCACTTCGCTGTGTGATATGTGGCATTTTTAGGAGATATCTCCACATTCCAGTCTTAACACACTTGGTAAGAAATGCAGATGCTAATACTGCCAAGCTTCAAGCACTGTTATAAATTATGGATCCTCAGGCAGGCACTATACCTCCATGCTACCTGGCTGATATAAAGCATAATTTCCTAATTTGTACAGAAAGGGGAACAATTTATATCACAGAGAAAAAAGAAAAAAATGTAACACATATTGTTCTAGACCTTTAACCCCCTTTCCCCAATTAGAAATCGCACTACCCAAAACATTCAGTTTTCCTGGACTTGCCACCTTTTAGCAATTCCAATGTTAGTTCCAAGGCTGAGACAGAGAGAATTCCTTCTGCTGTTCTGCTTCCAGATCTACACTTCCAGCTTAGACGGGAGTGATGAGCATGAGCCACCCACAATTTCAGGAGTGCAGAGACTCACAGCATTATCCTCAACCCATCCTCATCCTCCACCCGTGCCTCCTAGCTTCATTTCAAAGCAGCATTTTCCATCTTGCATGTATGTATGTTGGGCTTTAAGCAATTCCCCACACTCCAACTGACTACAATGGTGGGAACACATTTTACTGACCAGGCACTGCCTCCATGTTTTTTCCTACAAGATGATTGATGGAACATTCAAAGGCGGACTATTCTGTTAAAGAAACCCAAAAACCTAGGGAGTTTGGCTGAAATTCTGTCAAGTTCTCCTTCAAGTGACAATGATAGAACTGAGTTTTCTTGTTTCATTTTAAAACTAGTCCAGAAGAGATAAAGAAGCAAGGGAATTCATCCATCAAGGGTGCAAGAGACCAAGTACAGATGAAACAACAGGCCACTACTGAAACAAAGCACTGAAATCCAGAAAGGTATTTCTTGATTACACATGTGGAACCAAACTGCTGAAAGTTGCAGGCTGAGTAAAACCTTATAACTAGCAACATTTGTCTCTAAAATCAAAAGAGAAGAGGGTCTGGTTAATCTTAATCTGTATGTATATGCCAGATTACAGATTAACAGAATTAGAAGGGACCTTGTAGGTCATCTAGTCCAACCCTCCCAAGCCTAAGCAGGAGGAAAGTATATATACCATTTCTGACAGATGGCAGTCCAGTCTCTTCTTGAAAGCTTGAAGTGATGTTGGAAATCTGTATTTTCTTTGCCTAGTGGGCTATGGATGTCTGAATCTGCCTGACAAACAAGGAAGCTACATTAAAACTATTGATTTATTAATTTTATTTATTAATTAGATTTCTATACCACCCTTCTCGAAGCGACTCAGGGTGGTGTACAACATTATAAATGCAGACAATATATGTAAACAAATCTAATTATTTTTTAAAAGAGTTATATAAAATTACTAAAATTCTAGAAAAACCCCCATGCACAGTCATGCACATTCATCCAATTCAATCATTCATAGGCTTGGCCAGAGACAATCTTGTCACTCAGGGCCCCTATGCCAGCCAGCAGAGGTAGGTCATCAGAGCTTTATGAAAGACCAGGATTGAGTGGGCAGTAAGTCTCTCGGGAGGAAGTTTGTTCCAGAGGGCCGGGGCCGCCACTGAGAAGGCTCTTCCCCTAGGCTCCACCAACTGACATTGTCCGGTTCAAGGGACCTGGAGAAGGCCGACTCTGCAGGACCTAACCGGCCGCTGGTATGTATGAGGCAGGAGACGGTCCCATAGGTAGTCTGGTCTTAAGCCATGTAGGGCTTTGTAGGTCATAATCAGCACCTTGAATTGTGCCCGTAGACCAATTGGCAACCAATGCAGCTCACAGAGGGATGTTGAAATGTGGGCAGATCTCAGGAGCCCCACTATAGCTTGTGTAACTACATTTTACACAATTTGCAGTCTCTGAACACTCTTCAAAGGTAGCCCCATGTAGAGAGCATTACAGTAATCAAACCACGAGATAATAAGGGTGTGTGTGATTGGAAGAAGTGACTCCCTGTCCAAAAAGGGCCGCAACTGACGCACAAGGCATACCCTGCAAACGCCCCCCTCATCACAGCTGAGAGGTGGTCTTCTAAGCTCAACTGTGGATTGAGGAGGATGCCCAAGTTGCGGATCCTCTCTGAATGGGGTAAGGACACCCCCCCCCCCCCAGGGTGATGGACGGACAGTTGGAATTGTCCTTGGGAGGCAAAACCCACAGCCACTCCATCTTATCGGAATTGAGTCTAAGCCTATTAACGCCTGTCCAGACCTTGAAAGCCTCCATACACCGGCACATTAGCTCCACTGCTTCACTGAGTTATATGGGGTGGAGATGTACAGCTGAGTATCATCAGCATACTGATGGTAACTCACCCTCTGTCGCTGGATTATCTCACCCAGTGGTTTCATGTAGATATTAAACAGCAGGGGCAAGAGGACCAAACTCTGAGGAACTCCACAAGGGAGGGACCTAGGAGTCAACTTCTGGCCACCTGCCAACACCGACTGCAATCCGACAGAGAGATAGGAGGTGAACCACTGCAAAACAGTGCCTCGAACCCCTAGCCCCTCCAGCTGGTGCAAAAGGATACCATGGTCAATGGTATTGAAAGCTGCTGAGAGGTCAAGAAGCACCAGGATAGAGGATTGACCCCTATCTTGGGCCCACCAGAGGTCAGCTGTCAGTGCACCCAAAGCAATTTCGGTGCTGTAGCTGGGCCTGAATCCTGACTACCAAGGACCCAGATAATCAGCTTCTTCCAATGACCGTTGGAGCTGGAGTGACACCACCTTCTCAATGACCTTCCCTGTAAAGGGAAGGTTGGAGACAAGATGATAGTTGTTCAAAACAGCTGGTCCAGGGAAGGCTTCTCAAGGAGGGGGCGCACAACTACCTCCTTGCAGGGAGCTGGAAAGGACCCCTCCCTCAGAGAGGCATTGACAATCTCCTGGACCCAGCCCCATGTCACCTCCCTGCTGGCCGAAGCTAGTCAGGAGGGACACAAATCCAATATCCCAAAACCAAATCATGATTTAGTATGTTGCCATCTAGACCTTACAGACTTCAAACAGACTTGCATGGAATTCTTGGTTCATGAAACTCAAGAGGAAGGTTTCCCCTCATTTTGATAAAAAAACCCATAAGATATTATTTTCTTCTCAATTTAAAAAAATGTTTATTGGAAAACTTGGGACTCTCAAAGATAGCAGTCTCATTTCTACAAAATGCCCTAAAAGAAATGATACTTCATCAAAATAACAACTACAAGCTTTAAAGTACCACCACTTTCACTAACAATTAAATATGCATTTGTGAGTTGTTCTGGAGATATGTAAATCCATAAAGTACTCTCTAGAAAGCTCTCTAGAAGGAACACAAGATTCTCTTTCCCTTCACAGCCTCTGAATCCTTTCAAGAACCCTGGGAACCTGTAGGCAGAGTCAAGAAATAGCCTAAAGTCACCCAATGAGATTTTGTGGAAATCTGAAATCTGAACTAAGATTTTATTCCAACATTACAGTAATTCCACTGTAGAGGGAATTAATCTTTCTTCAACCTCAAAATAGTTCCAGAGCAGTAGACAATGTATTAATCTAGCAATAAAAATATGGGAAGAAAAACTTCAGTACCCCGCATCCCACAACTAGGCAGCCAGTCAAAGGGAACTAAAATGGGCAGTCATAAAAATCCCAATTTATTGTCTGAGAGGGCCATTATGGAGGGTCAATCAAACTTTTTATTGCTGAGTCTTCTTAGGATCGGCATGTATGACCTTTCTAACCTAATAAGAATAATTGGAAAAAATGTCACAACATGATAACTAGTCCATAAATAACGACAGATTAAATATTTCTACTAAGGAATAAAACACAGGTTCTCTTAGCAGAAATTTCAGCAATATTAGCATCACCACTAAAGGTTCTTCATAGATTTGTCATATTATAATAAATGAATTTCACTTTTTAGTGAGTATTGATATTGTACGGATGTATCCTTTTAAAAATATTTTCTTAGACAAACCATTCCTTAGTCACAGGTCTACAAATACCACAAATACTAGCTTGATATTGGTAACTAAGCAATTAGTACAATTAATCTGAATTTCTATCAATTTTATTTGAATACATAATTAGCAGTAAAGAATTATATAGTAGTCTGTAGTTTGTAACTCTAGGGAATTGCTGACTACTTCCTATAGGTATTTAAGGGTGGTGTATGGGTAATTCAGGGTGGAGTTACAATGTTTGGCAATGGAGTCAGATGATGATTTGAGCTCTCAACCAGCTTACGCTAGCCACCTGTTACTTTCCTGCTAAAAAACTTTGGAGAAAACATGCCTTGTCTGCTGAGATGCTGGGAAGCTGTAATTAGTAAGTCTGTGAAAACTGGCGATTCCTTATCTCATGAAAGAATGCACCAGTAGCTTTGATCTTTGGCAGCAGCCTAGCCACGGAACTGATAGCTCTTAATTACCCTCACTGAGAAACTTGCCAAGATTATCTCACACACATGACTTTGTCTTGTAAAAATGGGACTTTATATATAAAAAGACTGATTTGAAAATATCAATGGGTGGATTCCTTTGTTTTCAAGCTGTGTAGGCCAGAGATAGAACAGAGGTAATAGGAGTTAACTAACTTTCAAGGAGGTATGCTAGTCTCCAATTCCCTACGAGCCCTATCCCAGGACATGGGATAATGAATAAGATTGCCCTTCACATTTATAAGTCTGTTCCTCTTTTTGTAAATAACTACAATGTTCTCAAACTGACTGAATCAAAGGAGTTCTTGTAAGAGCAAGCAACTTCTAGGCAAGCTCAAATTCTAACATCCTGAAAGCCAGTAGAAACCACAGGTGGCAACAACAGGTGATGCTTGGAGGTGGGGTTTCAAAGCAGGCTTATGGCATGGTAAAATATTTTGTGCCCATATAGGCCTTACTAGCTACCTGCAGACATATCATGGAAAATCCACAATCTATTAGATTTTAAGATCCTCTTCGAACACGATGGACGAACATCATCATAGCATGATAAAATTGTATTTGGATTATATTATTTGAACCAGCAAGGATTTTTCTCCTTTATGTAAAAATCTAGCTAGTGTTTCTCAACCTCAGCAATTTTAAGATATGTGGACCTCAACTCCCAGAATTCCCCAGCCAGCAGAGAAGCAAGGAATTATTTTCTATAGAAAGTATTGAATTTTTTAGATCCTGATCTGTTACATCATGACGTATACTTCAGATGCAGCTCTACCTTTTCAATAAGAACTAGACCTTAACTTAGTTTTTAATAATTTTGTTCAGTTTGTTCATATTAGGATAATGTTCTATCCTAATATTAACAAACTAAATATTTAGTACTCTAATATCCTACTATGATTTGGACTGACACTTCATGTGAAGCCATCTTTTATCATGCTATGCTAAGCAATTATAACCGAACAGGTTTTCATAATATCCATGCTTCACAAGTTTTAATAGTTGGCTTCATACAACATGCTAAGCCAAAAATAAACAATCATGCAACCTGTGCATCCAGTTTTTGTGGTTGTTTTTTTAATACTACTCTTCTGTTTCTGTCCTCCCAAATCAAGGTAGATTAAGGAAAACAAGACAAAAGGAAAATGTCAACTGTACAAATTGTGAGAGAAAATAAAAGCCTAGATCCATCAGTTTATCTGTACACTCCACTCAAGCATTCTTGACTCCAGGAATGCCACGTTTCATTGTTCAAAAGCCAGAAAGAGCCATTCAGGTGTGCAGATGCCTTGTCTGCTTCTAATGATCACGGATAGAAAGACTGCAAATACTGACAGCTTCCAGGACCATCAAACAGATATGGATGCCAGTTGAGATTGCCACAAAAGATCAGAATCACTCTATATGTCCTGGTAAAAGCACAGAAACTGGTTGAAATAAAAAAAAAAATCATTGCTGTGACTCTTTTAATGGTAGTCTCCTAATTCTGAAGGAACTTTCACATTGGTTTTCTCTTGCAGCAATGCTAAACAGATCTCAAAGATTATTTCAGTGGAAGGAATATATTTCAGTCTGTAGATCTCCTACATTTGATTAATAGTTGGAACAGTACCAGATCCCCACAGCCATATCCAACTGCATGAGAGGCTACTACAGCCTTCCAGGACTTAGTGCTCTTCAAATGGATTTACCTAAGAACATGCAGTAAACTTAACAATTGACTCTTCAAGTTGTGGATAATGAATATAATTATCCACAACAATCCACTATGAATAATGACTCTGTGCAGTGCTTTTCTAGGGCCCTACAGCGGTTTTGAATAGCCACTGACTTCCAATGAAAGATGGTCCCCCTAATTTTCCCTTCTCCCTATTTTTACTGAGAAAGAGCAGAATAGTATTTTGGTACATTCTTGAAAGAACAGTGTGAATTGTAAATAGAACACCGATCCGAACTCTGCTGATGTTGATTCCATCGTGATTTAAATACATAAACCCTGATAATTAATCTCATGCTATTTAGTTTTATTACCCTCATTTTCAAAGAGAAGCTCTGATGTTCGCAATTGCCGGATAAGGCAATGGATGCGTGGCCGTTTCCCAATGCACAAGTTCGCGACTCCGCAATGAAGGAGAGTCAAGTCAGAGAGCCTTCCTGCATCAACCCCAAGACAGTTGCCCTCGCCTTCCCACTCGGGCGCCGGCGCGCCCAGTCAACGCACCCCGAAGCCTCAAAGGAAGGAATGCGCACCCGGGCAGTTTGGAGTTGTAGCCTCGCTTAGCGAACAGGGGGAGGAAAGGCTACCCCGACGCTGACCAGGAGCTGGTCAGCTGCCCGGAAAGCAACCGGACGTTGCAACTGGCCGTAGGGCTCCCTTCGAAAGAGTTACAGAAGAAGCCAAGATCCCTGACTGACTTACTTCGCCTGGCTACGGGGCGTAAGGACCCGAGCCTGGTTTCTCCCACAGGCTGGAAACGGCTGCAATTTTCGGGCTGATTTAGTTGCTCCAGAGAAGAGGAGAAGCAGCAGTACTAGCAGCTCCTGGTCTGCGCGAGAGGAGAGCAAAGCCACCCTCGAAAAATAAAGGAGTGCCCGAGCCGTCTTCCCGCAGCCAACGCTCCACATCATCCAACCACTCCCACCTGGAGCGGGTCCGGAGCGCCCGCCCTGCTCTCTCCCCACCCCCGCCAGGTCCGGGGATTGCAAGGCGGTTCTTCGGCTGAACGCGGAAGCAGGATGCCGGGAGCTCCGGAGAGGGCTTTCCATGCTTTCCGGCGCTGCCCTCGAATTCTTACAGGTCTCGACCGCCCTGCTGTAGCTACGGGAGAATCTCACTTCCTTCCTCGTGGCGGGACCTCAGTGGTAGCTCAATAAATACTGCTTTTGCCTCTGTAGCCGCTTCTTGTTCCGGAGAAAGTTTTATTGAATCGTATGGTGTTAAAATGTTATCCAAAATAGATTTTAGGATTCTTTTTATTGTGCGAACCTAAAACTACTGTTTTACGTTTACATGATTAAGGAAACCAAGCCTGAAACTATAGTACAGTCATTGTAGCAAGAGCAGAATGACCTTATGGACACCCTCCTTCAAGTTTCTTAAATCATAGTTGCTTGCGCTCCGGTTCACGTGCAACTGAAGGTTTCTCGTTGCAGACAATCTCGTTGAAGCAGGCTATGTAGTGACGTCACAGATTTTGCGGAAGGCTAGTCAGGACTCTTCAGACGTTTGTTTTTATACGCTGGAAGTCGAAAGGCACATAAATTTAAATAATTATAATTATATCCCCGATGTTTCTCAGCGTTTCTGATTTCCAAAAACTCTAGGGAACAACGTCGAAAAGACTACAGTATTGCTAGTCTCTGAAGCTGTGGTCACATACACCTGAGGGAGTCAGCTTGTAACATTCCTTCTGCAAATGTTCTTTTCTGACGTTTCAGGTTTCTTGTATCGTGCGAACCTAAATCAAATAGTATTATGGTATACAGTATTGATTTACTGAAATGCTCTAATTTATAGCATTTGGATTAAAATAATCCAAGATGGCAGCCATTTTGAATTCAAACAATACAGCAACGTGCTTGGGTGGAAGGTAATTTGTAATAACATCGGACCAGCCTATTTGCAGGACTACGTATCCCCCTTGTTTTTGCCTGCCCCACCAGATCTAACAGGGAGAGCATGCTCCAGATCCTCTCCATCAGACTGTCACTTTGTTAGACCCCAGATCATGTCTGTTTTATGACTGACTTGTAAAACAGCATCTCCAACAAAGATCTGTGTGGCCCCAAGGCTGTTAGTCTTCTGTAAGGCCTTGGAGACCTGGTGGAATTCCCAGGCATTTGTGCCAGGAGGTAAGATGAATCTCTTGCTGATGTTTTTATTTATTTTGAGATTGTTATTTTAACTGGTTTCTTGTGACTTTATTACGTTATGGTTTTAATCCTTGTACAGTACTCCACCCAGAGTCATTATTATGAAATGGGTGGTCTGTAAGTTTTATGATTGCTCTGAAGTATATATCTGACCATGACATACCTGATTTAGGTGATTATAGAAAATTAGGCATGAATTTTGTTGGTCTGCTTAAAATTTGGTTGATAGGAGTGACTTTATGGTTGGAGTCACATATCACACTAATCAGCAAGAGTACAATTTGTACAGCACAATAAACTAAAAAGTTGATTCATTTAGGGTTCAATGTATTCACATGAATACACACAACTGGTTTAATTCAGGGTATTTACAGTAGTTAGCCATGGCTTAATATATTATACAGAAAATGTCAATGTTTATTTAGTTAAGCATTTGTGTGTGCAAGTGCCTTTGTGTTAGTCTTGATACTTGGCAACTAAATGAACACTCCCTGCATGTTTTTGGTAAGTGATTCACCATTGGAAGGTGGAACATTGCTATTGAGAGAAATTGTGACTGTTGAGAAGTAGGAATGTGATCCACAGAGGACCAGCTTCATTTTGATGTATGCTACATGTTCCTGTGTTGCTAATCTCTCAATCACTTCCACTTTCAAATGAGAGCATGTATCTGTTGTGATTCAGCCTGAGGCTCCTCAGGGACTGGCTGCGTCTCTGCTGGATCCATGCCCAGAGGAGGAGGACAGTGAACAGGAGGGGGAGGACCAGGCAGACGGGGAGAGGAGGAGGGAGAGCAGCCTGAGAGGGGGGGGGGGCTCTCCCCAGCTAGTAGCCTGGACTCATTGGATGAAGCAGCACAGGCTATAATTGACATGAGACAGCAGACGTGCAGCTCAGAGACGGACCAATTAGAAAGGTATTTGCATCACTGAATTGGCAACAGCTGGGTTTGGGTGTGGTTCTCCTCAGCAGGGTTTAAAAGGCAGGCCCGCCCTTGCAGCCTTGTGGAGCGTTATCAACTGGAAGTTCTGTGACCCTGCTTTGCTTCTCGGCGTCTCTGATCTTGGCTTGTGGCCTAGAAGTCTGGAAGACTTGGGGGAGGCGTGGGTTTGTTATCTCCAGCGTTGTTTTTGACAGTAAGAAGCCTGTTTTATCTCATGGCCTTCGTGAAACCTCTGTGAAGTTCCAGCGTGTTCCTGTCTGTAAGAATAGTTTCTGTTACCTGTGTTTGCTTTGAATTATATAAACTGCCTTTGCTTTTTACCAGTGTGTCTGGATTCTCTTTTTGGTTGGTGTTGGCTTCTGGAGGGACCCAGACAGAACAGTATAACGCTCCACCAACCACCAGAAACCTGGTTCACAGTTTGGGGGTGGTTTGTTTGTTTTTTCTTCCTGCTCTCTACTGCTGGTTCCTTGTTTGGCATTTTTGCTTTTTGGGTTCCTGTTTTTGCCTTAAACCTTGGCAGTTTCTGCAGCTGACATGCAGGCTGTGTTTGCTGAGTTGCGCAGGGACATTGTGCAGTTGACCCAGATGGTCCTGATGTTACAACGCCAGGTGGAGGATTTGTCCCACCAGCCGGCCCCACCCCAGGCGCCCCCTGTGGTACCTCCTCCAGCGCCTTTGCCGAGGAGGAAATGTTTCGTGGCGATGCCGGAAAAGTTCTGGGGCACCTTACCTGGCTCGAGATGACCCTCTACTTCAGAACTTTACTGCTTTCTGTGACCAGCTGCGTCATCAATTCGCAGACCCGGTGCAAGAGCAGACGGCCACACGGGCGCTGAAGCAACTGCGCCAGGGTTCGCGCCCCCTGGCGGACTACATGGCTTCTGGAGGGACCCAGACAGAACAGTATCCCTGCTCATAAATTTTTGACTATTCTTTGAGCCACTTCTTCACTGCAGTTTTTACTTCCTTGTCATTGGAATAATGTTTGACTTGGAAACCCTAAATCTAAAGTATTCAAAATGTAAAATATTGTCCTCAAACACATTTTGTAATTGTCTGTGAATGTTCATACGGGTTTCCCAGGTAGTGGATTCCTACCGGTATGGCTAATTGCCTCAACTCTGCACCTCTAGTGCACAAGCGCACGTTCGAACAAAATTTTGCTTCCTGCACCTAGAAAATTTTCAGGTATTTTTATTAAAAACTTTACCCAAAATAAAGAAAATGGCATTACTTTTTGACTCACCTTCAACTGTATTTGACTGAATTTGACTGTATAAGCAAACAATTGGCTACTGTCTCAAGCAGTTTAGAAGAGTATGTGAAGTAGCACCATCTAGTGCTGTTTTGACTGAAAAACATATTTTAATTTTTAGTAAGATATACAAAACTGATTAAATATATGTCACACAGAATAACTAATGACTCACATTTTAATCTAATTTGTTCAGTGAATTTGGTTTATGTGTGGATTTATGGTTCAGTCTGTTGTTCAAATTCAGAAGATTAGGTTAAATGGATAACTGGTTTTGTTTACCACAGATAAACTCATTGTTTGAAAACAACTTTAGGGATCAGTTCACAGATCTATATAAGATGTAGTTTAACTTCTATATAAGACGTTGGAAAAGGAGTTCGGAGGTCTAGAAAGCAGGAATAGTTTGGATATTTATACTGCTGCATAATACTTTACTCTACAGAGAAGGATGGAAGGCTGAGTCAACCTTGAGTTCATCAGGATAAAATTCCAGACCGTGGGCAGAGTTTGCCTAAATCATTGCGTTATAACTGCACCACTCTTGACCAGGGATCATTGACCATGACAAATAGCTGTCCAACCTTTATTTGAAAATTGTCAGTGATGCCTATTTCATTGCTTAATAGCAACCACAATCAGGAAATGACTCCTTATTTACTCCTTATGTTGAACCTGGTTCTCTCTGTAAACAGATACAGTGACTGTTGAGTCAGGTGCCACCAGTCTTGTATTACTGCATCTGCTTTTTCTTGTTTTAGTGTATAACTCTGCTTTTCTTCCTATTAAACTGAATTTTACTGGAAAAAGACCCAATGTTCAAGTTTTCCAGGATCCTTTTGAACATTGAACCTTCAATTCAGGTAGATAGCTGAGGAGAAAAGCTGTGTAGTCCTAGGAAAAAGTGTGGCTGTTTTGAGGAACTGCAGTTAAATACTATTTGAGTGCCCTATGGGATTTAGAAGTTTAATTTTTATTGTCCCTTAAAACAGCAAAGAAAACAAGAAATTGATATTTTCTGTTTTAATATTTATAATCATATATATTCATCTATGTAACATAAATGACAAGAAGGGATACAGAATCTTTTCTGATGATAGACTAAATACCGGTCAATGAATACTTCAGCTTCAACCACAACAACACAAATAGATTCAATGTAAGTTGATGTAAACAGCTCAAAACTGGACTGCAGAAAATACGACTTCAGCAACAGAGTGATCAATGCATGGAATACACTACCTGATTTTGTGGTTTCTTCCCCAAACCCCAAAATCTTTAACCTTAGACTGTCTACAGTCGATCTCACCCCATTCCTAAGAGGGGCATGCATAAGTGCACCATAGTGCCTACCATCCCTGTCCTACTGTCCTATTGTCCAATTTACTTACACCTACTTTGCTTTTGCTTTTATATTTATACCATACCTATTATCTTGTACACATTTTGACAAATAAATAAAAATAAATAAAATAAAATATAGTCAATTCAAAGTGAATTAAAGGTATAAGACTAAAGCTGCCATGTGTGAAACAGGGCCAATGTATCTCAATGAATAAACGAAGGGGCCAGCTTCTCTGCTCAGCAGGGCAGGGTAAATATGTGTCCTTATGCAAATTTGGGAATTATATCATGTAATTAATTACCAACTATGATTAGCCCATTTTCTTCTTTTCTATATCATCCTCACTGACCTAAACTTGGGACTCTTGGTCCGCTTTGGCTGGGCCAGTGAACACCATACTGGTGTTTCAATGTAGAAAATTGAAACTCAGATCTCCATTTCTCTGGTTCTCATTTCAGTGTAGCAGTTTTTCACCATGGTAACCCGATATGCTAAGCATTTTTGGGGCTTCAGATCTGAAGTATCAGCATTACATTTAGGTTCTCCATGCCAATCCCACTGTTTGGCTGACTATTTGCCTTCTGCCTGGATGACTTGGTTCCTGCTCTTTCTGCTAGAAGTTTGGTTTTCAGCTTTATGTCCATGTTAATTCTTCTTCCATACATCAGTTTGCTTTCTCCTGCTTAAACTTTTAATCTCCATTTTATTTGTAAGTTTTAAACAAATTATACTTGAGCTTCGTATCTGTAGGTAGATGCTGAAAGTATACTTGTCATGGTCTTTAGCTCAATATGTTATCCGAACAGGTTACTGATATTTCTTTAATCATCTGATATACCTGAGCTTTATAAAGTTTCTTGTCTTACGACAACTTTAAGACAATGTTAAGAGCAGAAACCAAAGAACATTTGCAATTATCAGTGTGGAACTAAAACAAATTGGTACCAAATTAAATATCCTAGAAACAAGTCAACTTAGATGGACCCGATAGCAATTGTGGCGTAGGAATATGTGCTTGCTTTGTTGCAGGTAGCCTAGCCTTTTGTTTTTAAGTCCTACTTTAATGTCTTAACAAATCAAATTGATACAAGGGGAAGGCAAAAGGAGACAGAGATAGGCCAAATAAGCTATGATGGCATTGCTGACATGCAAAAATTATCCTAGCTTTTTTCAATTCTTCAAAAAGCCAAATTCAGGATATTTGACTCAAGCTCATGCAAAAATTAGAAACACTTGAGGAATAAGCTTCTCCTCCCCTTTTCATTGCCAACTTAGATTTATTGTACTATATGTACTGTATATACTGACCATCCCTTTCTATCTCTTACTATGTTTATGATATGGCTTTTTCTCCAATTTGAAATCACCTTGTCTGTTTTACTCAGAAAAAAATTGACAGCATCCAGTTCTCCTGATAAATGTGATGCCTCTGGTTTGGGTTTTTTTTTTAGACCACGGATTCCCACACCCCACTGGGATACAATTAACAGTTTAGCTTCAATGGCTATATTTTACCCTCTGCCAGACAGCAGTAATACTGTATATCTTCTTGACAACAGCCTGTTTTTCAGACTACCTTCTGGAAGCTGTGGAAAGATGAAGGGTTACATAGCAAGAACTTGGCCATGTAGATTTAACTACTTTAACAAATACCGCAATTGAAAAGTTGAATCATGTAGATTGGACATCTGTGCATGTTGCAAAGATTTCATGTTAATAGTAAGGTGACCAGACGTCCCGTTTGCCGCTGGACAGTCATGTTTTCTAACAATTTGTCCCCTGTCCTGAGGCATTTTTAAAAAGTCCCATTTTTTTGAAATAAGCCATCGGGAAGCAACTTTTTGCTCTTCGCCCCCTCAGCCTGCCGCAGCCCTCAATTAACACATCGGGCGCCCCTTCCCACCTTTCTCCCCCCCTCTTTTATTTTTATTTCTTTATTTTTATTCGCTTGCTTCCCCCCTCTTGCTCGCTCCTTGACACCTTCCCGTGGCTACCGCCGTGGGGCTGAGCCGCCCAGGCAGGAGGGCTCACTGGCTGCGACAGCAAAGGCAGGGGATGGAAAGGGAAGCGCGGCTGAGACATTCACCCTCCTCCGACAGCCTGTCCACTGTGCTTGGAGGCGGGCGGGTGGAGCGGCATTTGCGCCAGGCGGAAAAATCTATCTGCTCCTTCCCAGCAGCAGCTGATCCAGTAAAGAGAGATGGCTCCATCCCGTCCCGGCATTCGCCCCCGCGCCACCAATTGAGCGACTGAGCACGCTCTGCTTCTGTTGCTTCTGCTTGGGTCGGCGTCGCCTCGGAAGCTGGTGAGAAAGGCAGCGCAGGAGCCCGCCACCAACGGAGAGAGAGAGAGAGAAGAACGGAAGATAGAGAGAGAGAGAAAAGCGAGCGAGAGACAAACAAACAGGCAGACGACAGACAGACAGGGAGAGAGATAGAGAGCAAGAGACAGAGAGCGAGGGAGAGAGAGAGGGAGTGAGAAAGAGAGAGGGAGTGAGAAAGAGAGCCGCTGTCCAAAAAACCCAAGAGCGGCTGAAAGTTCCTCCAGGACAGGAGAAAGTCTTGGGGGGCATGGGGAGGGATGGGAGTCCCTCAAGGTCGGTGTGGTGCAGAACGTCCCATTGCAGCATCTCCCATGCCAGAGCCCTCCCAGAAAGGGCAGGCCCTCGTCCTCCCAGTTGGGAATGATGGGTGTCAGTATCCACCCATGCCAGCTACTAAAAGTCCCCAAAACTTTTCTTTTAAACTTAAACTTTTGGCACCGGACGATGTGACCATGCCAGAGCCCTCCCAGAACGGGCCTGAATCCCGGGCTGCCCGCTCGCACAACTGCCAGTAGTTTCCCTTCAGGGAGAGAGCACGCGATTCACCACGCCTCCCGCGGTCGCTTCTGCTGTGGTGGCCAAAAGAGAGCGATGCCCATGGAGTCCTTAGGTGGCTGTGCCTCCAGAGCTACTGCCTGCCCACAGTGCCCCGCGGGCGGCTCAAGGTGGCGACTGCCGTGGGCGCTTGGGTTCACCGCCAAAGGCCGGAGAGGGAGGGAGCCAAAAGCGAGTAAAAACGCCAGGTAGCCTGCTGAATGCCGCCGCCGCCGCCACTGCTTGACCGGTGAAGAGTCGCCGGAGAAACGGCTTGGGACAATGAGGCCGCCTCGCATTTTCGCAAATCTCAGTGCATCGACAAGGCTGCCTAGGATGCTTCAAGTTGCGAGCAGAGCAGAGACACCTTCTGCACATTTCTCCAGCGGACAGTCCCTCCGTCCGCTTGCTCCCGAGTAACGGTCCTTGGCTCTTTCTCCTTCTCTCTCCCTCCCTGTCCCAAAAGTCAATTCGGAACCACAGCCTCCCACAACTCCTCTCCTCTCCAGCCCCATCCCTGTACAGTTTGGGTAAAAATGCTGGGAAGCCCACCGAATGCCGCCGCCACGGGAGTGCTGCCGTTTGGGATGGGGAGGGAGAGAGAAAGAGAGCCAAGGACTTTTATTCGGGAGCAAGTGGACGGAGGGATTATCCGCTGGAGAAATGTGCAGAAGGTGTGTCTGCTCTGCTCGCAACTAGAAGTGACCGCGGAGGGGGGGGGGATCGCATGCTCTCTCCCTGAAGGGATACTACTGGCAGCAGTGCGAGCGGGCAGCCCAGGATCCAGGCCCGTTCTGGGGGGGCTCTGGCATGGGAGACGGGAGATGCTGCAATGGGAAGCTCTGCGCCCACCCACTGCGAGGGACTCCCATCCTTCCCCACCCCCAAGACTTTCTCCTGTCCTGGGGAAACTTTCACTTGGGAGAGGGATGAAGGATATAGCTCGCATTGTCCGACTCCAAAAGTTTAAGTTTAAAAGAAAGGTTTGGGAGACTTTTAGTAGCTGGCATGGATGGACACTGACACCCATCATTCCCAACCGGGAGGACGAGGGTCTGCCTTCCAGCATAGCGTCCTGAGCCTCCTCCTCAAATACACAGCCGCTGTCAAAAAAAACCCAAGAGCGGCTGAAAGTTCCCCCAGGACAGGAGAAAGCTGTGCGAGCGGGCAACCCAGGATCCGGGCCCATTCTGGGAGGGCTCTGGCATGGGAGACGCTGCAATGGTACGCTCTGCACCACACCGACTGCGAGGGACTCCCATCCTCCCCTCCCCCCAAGACTTTCTCCTGTCCTGGGGGAACTTTCAGCCGTTCAGGGTTTTTTGACAGCGGCTGGGTATTTGAGGAGGGGGCACGGGATGCTAAGCGGGAAGGCAGACATTCGTCCTCCTGGTTGGGAACGATGGGTGTCAATATCCATCCATGCCAGCTACTAAAAGTCCCCGAAACTTTTCTTTTAAAGTTAAACTTTTGGCACCCCACGATGTGAGCTATACAGGGGGTTGCGACAGGACGGGAGACCCCCCCCCCCACACTCACCTGCATCTCCCCCCCCCCACGGCTTCAGAGGCACTTTAATGGCTTTTCCCCCAAACCGCTGTGCAATCGTCCCCATCTGGCCTGTATGGAAGCGAGGCTGAGGGGAAGCCGCACCAGCAGCTGTGCTTGACGCGGGACCAGAGCTCGGAGGGTTCCTGGCTCGCGTGAGGCAATAGGACGCCTGTGGGACGGGGTGGGGAGAGCCAGGCAGAGTGTTTCTAAAGCCGAGGAGGGAGAGGGAAAGATATGCAGTTAGGAAGGGGAGGTCGCGGAACTGGGCTCTCTTTTCCGCTCTCGGCCATGCAGTTAAGAAGATTTTGGAGAATTGGGTCTGGCAGTGTTCGCTCTAATTTTTTTTCGGCGTGGGCGGAAAAGTATAGTGTCTGAGCGGCGTGCGGCATAGAACTCTAAATAAATAAATCCCAGCGACAGTTAGGTCCCACAGAGTGGGTCTTCTCCGGGTCCTGTCAACCAAACAATGTCGCTTGGCGGGACCCAGAGGAAGAGCCTTCTCTGTGGCGGCCCCGACCCTCTGGAACCAACTCCCCCCAGAGATTAGAATTGCCCCCACCCTCCTTGCCTTTGGTAAGCTGCTTAAAACCCACCTTTGCCGCCAGGCATGGGGGAACTAAGATACACTTTCCCCCTAGGCCTTCACAATTTTATGTATCGTATGTTTGTATGTATGATTGGTCTTTATATAATGGATTTTTAACTGCTTTTTTATTATTGGATTTTGTTGTACTGTTTTACTGCTGTTGTTAGCCGCCCCGAGTCTGCGGAGAGGGGCGGCATACAAATCCAATTAATAATAATAATAATAATAATAATAATAATAATAATAATAATAAAAAATAAAGTGTGGGCATGCTATCACATATGCGGGAGTTCTGACATCCATAATTCGCTCCCCCTCCTTCCTCTCTTTTCTCTCGCCTCTTTCCTCTCTCATCTCTCTTTCCTTTCTCTCCCTCCCTCTTTCTCTCTATCCTTTCTATCACTCACTCTTTCTCTCCCTCCTTCACTCCCTTTTTCTCTCCCTCCCTCTTTCTCTCTATCCTTTCTCTCTTTCTTTCTCTCCCTCCTACATTCCCTCTTTCTCTCCCTCCCTTTTTCTCTTTCCTTTATCTCCCTCCCTTTCTCTCTCTCCCTCCCTTTCTCTCTATCCTTACTATCCCTCACTCTTTCTTTCTCCCCCACTTTCATTCCCTTTCTCTCCTTTCCTTTCTCTCTCTTTCCTTTCTCTCTCTCCCTCTTTCTCTCCTGGGTCTGCCTGTGCCTGCCCTGCAGCCCCCACCATGGATGGAAAGCATTCAGCATTGGCGCCCCTCCCCCACGGATGGCAAGCTCGGTGACGGGCCGTGCTGCTTGCCTTTCGGCATCGGTGCACCCCCCACAGACGGACATCGGGCTGGTGAGGCCGGCGGATCCGCCCCCCAAGCCCCCACCCCCTGGTGCCTGGACAGCCGGCCCCCTTCCCCCTCCGTGGTCCCGGCGCAGGAAAGCTTTGCTGGCCGACGCGCCCTCCCCTTGGCTCTGCCTCTCGCCGCTGCTGCTCACCTCGTCAGTGGTCACCACGGCGCCATTGCTGTCACGACGGCTGACCTTCGCCTGCCAGCAAAGCCGGCTCATCAGGAAAGTGACGTGTTTGAAAAGCACGCTGCTTCCTGGGCAGCCGGTGCAGGGCTTGACATCAGCGGACATCGACTGTCCCGACAGCAACCTCTGGACAACCATGCTCACTTGGTGCTGCAGGGGGGTGGGGGAGGCAGGCTGCAGGACGAGAAAGAGGCGGAGGGAAAGAACCCGGCGGCAGTGGGACCCGCAGCTCGGTGGGCATCTCCTCGCGGGACGGAACCCTCTCTCTCTTTCTTGTGGTGCCGCCCCATCCTGTGACTGCTCCCACCCATGGGCGATGGCTGCGCGGTCCCAGCGCCCCTGGCTGAGTGTCGTCCTGTGTCTGGTCTTGGCCTTCACGGTTGCTTCCTGGTTCCCTCTCCTCCCACCGCCTGTGTCTACCGCCGGTGCATCCTTCCCCCGCTGGAGCTGCTGCTTTGCTGCGGGCAGCCCAGCCATATGGCCATAGAAAGCGCAGAGGTTATTGCCGCCACTTCTGCCTCCACTCAGGGAGCCACCGTGGTTGAGCTGAGCGAGGAAAAGGCGCGGTGACCATGGTGGCTCCCTGAGTGGAGGCAGAAGTGGTGGCAATGAGGATAAATCAGTTTCTGGAAGCTTATGAAAAGGGAGCTGTAAATAGAATAGATGTAGTTGTTGATGATAAGGGGCAAACTAATAATGAAAATAATGTTCTTCGGGTAATGTGCACGAATGCTCGAAGCTTGAGCAACAAGCTCTGTGAGTTAATGGCCATAATATCTAGAGATAATTTGGATCTGGTTGCCATAACTGAGACATGGTTTAAGGATTCTAATGAATGGGAAATATCCATACCAGGATATATACTGTATAGGAAGGATAGAATAGAGAGAAAGGGAGGTGGAGTAGCCATTTATGTTAAAGAAAGTCTAAAAACAACACTAATTCAAAATACGTGTAAAGATCTGGAGACTCTCTGGATTTGCATGCAAAATAAAGACGGTTCTGTCATTAGAATTGGGGTGATCTATAGGCCTCCAGGGCAACCTGAGGAATATGACAACAAGATGGTGGATGAAATTACCCAAATGGCAGTAAAGGGAAATATTGTGGTTATGGGTGATTTCAACATGCCTGATGTTGACTGGAATATCCCCAGTGCCCTTACATGCAAAAGTAAGAATATAGTAGAGGCCTTTACAGGAGCAGCTCTGGCACAGCTGGTTAAGACACCAACTAGAGGGGAGAATATTCTAGATTAAGTATTTACGAATGGGAATTAGAAACATAGAAACATAGAAGTCTGACGGCAGAAAAAGACCTCATGGTCCATCTAGTCTGCCCTTATACTATTTTCTGTATTTTATCTTAGGATGGATATATGTTTATCCCAGGCATGTTTAAATTCAGTTACTGTGGATTTATCTACCACATCTGCTGGAAGTTTGTTCCAAGGATCTACTACTCTTTCAGTAAAATAATATTTTCTCATGTTGCTTTTGATCTTTCCCCCAACCAACTTCAGACTGTGTCCCCTTGTTCTTGTGTTCACTTTCCTATTAAAAACACTTCCCTCCTGGACCTTGGAGAAAATTTAGGTTGCAGTGACCATCTATGTTTGTGGTTTGATGTAAAAACTGATTGTGAGCATTCCTATACTGCAACCAAAGTATTGGATTTCAGAAAAACAAATTTTAATGCAATGGGGGAATATTTAAATAATGAATTAAAGGGGAGGGATAAAATGGCAGGAGCGAGCACCCAGTGGACTGTATTAAAAAAGGCCATCTTAAAAGCCACAGGACTGTATGTAAGGCAAATAACTAAAGGTAAAAGGAAGAAGAAACCGCTATGGTTTAGCAATGATGTAAGGGCTATAGTCAATGAAAAAAAGGCTGCCTATAGGAGGTATAAAGAGTCTGGAAGTATAGCTGATAGAGAGGTGTATAAAATGAGACAGAAGGAGGCGAAACAGATAATACATGCTGCTAAAGCCTCAAAAGAGGAAGAAATTGCCAAATCTGTAAAGAAGGGGGATAAAACCTTCTTCAGATATATTAGTGATAGGAAGAAGAAAAACTGCAGCATCACGAAGCTTAGTACCGGGAATAATACATGCATTGATGGGAATAAGGAGATCGCTGACCATTTCAATAGCTACTTCTGTTCAGTTTTCTCAAAAGACACCTTACAAAATAATACTATAGAGGGATATAGCATTGCTTCCAGTTGTACGGATTCAGCTCCAGTGATCTTAGAAGCCGATGTCTTAGAAGAACTTGAACGATTAAAGATAAATAAGGGAATGGGTCCAGATGGCATCCATCCCCAGAGTTCTTAAAGAACTCAGATCTGTCATTGCTACCCCTCTGACTGATTTGTTTAACCAATCCCTGTTAACAGGAGATGTTCCTGAGGATTGGGGAATGGCCAGTGTTGTGCCTATCCACAAGAAGGGCAGTAGAGAAGAAGCTGGTAACTACAGGCCAGTTAGCTTGACATCAGTTATAGTTAAAATGATGGAGACTCTACTCAAAAAGAGGATAAATCAGCACCTAAAAAACAATAACTTATTGGACCCAAATCAGCATGGCTTTACTGAAGGCAAATCATGTCAGACTAATCTCATTGATTTCTTTGACTATGTCACAAAGGTGTTGGTTCAAGGTGGTGCCGTGGATATTGCCTATCTGGACTTCAGCAAAGCCTTTGATACGGTTCCACATAAAGAGCTGATAGATAAATTAGTGAAGATTGGACTTAATCCCTGGATAGTTCAGTGGATTTCAAGCTGGCTGAAGCATAGACATCAGAGAGTTATTGTTAATGGTGAGTATTCTGAGCAGAGACAGGTTACAAGCGGTGTGCCACAAGGGTCTGTTCTGGGTCCTATTCTTTTTAATATGTTTGTGAGTGACATAGGGGAAGGTTTGGTAGGGATTGTTTGCCTATTTGCCAATGACTCTAAAGTGTGCAATAGGGTTGATATTCCTGGAGGGGTCTGTAATATGGTAAATGATTTAGCTTTACTAGATAAATGGTCAAAGCAATGGAAACTGCAGTTTAATGTTTCCAAATGTAAAATAATGCACTTGGGGAAAAGGAATCCTCAATCTGAGTATTGCATTGGCAGTTCTGTGTTAGCAAAAACTTCAGAAGAGAAGGATTTAGGGGTAGTGATTTCTGACAGCCTCAAAATGGGTGAGCAGTGTGGTCGGGCAGTAGGAAAAGCAAGTAGGATGCTTGGCTGCATAGCTAGAGGTATAACAAGCAGGAAGAGGGAGATTGTGATCCCCTTATATAGAGCGCTGGTGAAACCACATTTGGAATACTGTGTTCAGTTCTGGAGACCTCACCTACAAAAAGATATTGACAAAATTGAACGGGTCCAAAGACGGGCTACAAGAATGGTGGAAGGTCTTAAGCATAAAACATATCAGGAAAGACTTAATGAACTCAATCTGTATAGTCTTGAGGACAGAAGGAAAAGGGGGGACATGATCGAAACATTTAAATATGTTAAAGGGTTAAATAAGGTTCAGGAGGGAAGTGTTTTTAATAAGAAAATGAACACAAGAACAAGGGGACACAATCTGAAGTTAGTTCGGGGAAAGATCAAAAGCAATGTGAGAAAATATTATTTCACTGAAAGAGTAGTAGATCCTTGGAACAAACTTCCAGCAGACGTGGTTGGTAGATCCACAGTAACTGAATTTAAACATGCCTGGGATAAACATATATCCATCCTAAGATAAAACACAGGAAATAGTATAAGGGCAGACTAGATGGACCATGAGGTCTTTTTCTGCTGTTTCAATAGTCTCTGCGCTTTCTACGACAGCATGTCTGGGCTGGCCGGAAGGAAGCAGCAGCTCCCACTCGACTGCTGGCTTGGTGGGAGGCGACAGTGGTAGACACAGGTGGTGGGAGGAGAGGGTACCAGGAAGTGACTGTGAAGCCCAAGACCAGCCACAGGACAACACTCAGCCAGGGGCGCTGGGACACAGGCGATGGGACAAGGAGCGGGAGCCGCGCAAGACCTGCTCGGCCGAGAAGCACAGCAGGACGGCAGCTGGAGGAGGACTAGGAGAAGCCACAGTCTCCGCTGCAGCTGCAGCTGCAGCCACCGCCGCGGTAGGAGCCAAGCCGGACTCCAATGTTTGCAAAGGTTCCTGTGCTTCCTCTGCGGCCGTGAGGCTTGGCAGGGAAGGAGGCCACATTCTGCCTTCTTCTGAGGTCACAGGGGAGGTGGAAGCGCACAACGGCAGAGCCAGAGAAGCTGGGGGTTTCTCCCCCACCCACAACTTGGGAGGGGCGGATCAGCTCTCGGGCGGGGAGAAATGGCGCGGGCTCCTGTGCTCTGGCTTGAAAAAGGGTGCGCCGTCCTTGGAATTTGCCTGCGTCCCAGCGCGCTGCGCAGCTTAGTGGGAACACTGGGTCCCGGCTGCCAGCGTTCCTTCAGTCTCCTCCTCCTTCTTCTCCCCACCCACTCACCCCTGCCCAACAGCTGCTCTTGATGATCAAGAAGCCTTTTCACTTTTTTTGGCCTCTTGTTTGTTCCGTAGGGAGCAGGATCAATAGGAGAAGGAGGAGGAGGGCACACGTATCTCCTCCTCGTTTCCACTTCTCCTTCTGCTGCTCCTTCCAATTAAGACAGTTCTCGAGCCTGCAGGGGGCGTGGAGAGTTAAAGCCAGCTGCTTTGGGTGCCTTGAAGGGACTCCCCCAGAGGAAGCGGATGCCAGGCATGGGGTGCGAGCCAGGGAGCCTTGTCTGAGGCTGAAGTGCCGATCCTTGCCACAGCCGGGATTCCCTGCTTCCGGAGTGCTGCTGCAAACAAAGGGAAAATCCCAGGCACTTTGGCTGGCAACAGTCGGCGTTGGCAGTCCAGAGGCAGGGAATCCCGGCAGGGACAGCAAGCAAAGGAGAAATCCGCCCACGGCAGTCACAAGGCAGGGGAATCTCTGCGGCAGTAAGAGAGCGCACACACCCGGGCTCAGGTTTGTAAGGTGAAAATGGAAAGTAGAAGCAAAGAAATCTTAAACACCGGGTTCGTATCTCAAAATGTTCATCAGTAGAGGTGTTCGTATGTAGAGGAACCACTGTACTTGTCAAACTGAAAATCCCCATTGGAAACTGGGAGTGACAAAGTGTCTAAATAAGCAACAGAAGAAGGCTATTAATCCACCAAAGTAGGCACATATTTAATAGAAACATTCTTTATTCCAAAAGCAGAATTCCAAAAGATAAATAAGAATTTGTATATAAGAAGGCATTCTATATTTACATTTTCTTTCAAGATAGCAGAATCCTGTACTTTATCACTAAAAGTGAATCCTATTAAAGTCTTGTTCCTTAGGAGAACAATTGGTATTAAATGGCATTAGACTTTTGTTAACAATAGGCAACCTGCTGACAATGACAAATATAAAACATTGCTATAAAAAATCTCACTTAGCACAGCCCAAGTAATATTGCATCAAGAATTTAAAACAAATGACATTAATTTATGCAGATAATTTGCTCTAATTTAAATAACCCTTCACAGATATTGGACAATCCAATTTATACTTGGAGAGGGCATTCTATATCTGATCATCCCAAAGGATTGATTTTTGGTCATTTCCAAGCTCCTCAGAACAAAACCAGCATTTTAGGAGAAAGCATGGGAATCAGTTAGAGAAGTGGAGGGTTTACAGGCCCTCCAGTTGCAAGGCAATAAACGCCAAGTTCACCCCGGTGCAGATAACACAAGCCAGATTGCAGAGAGAAGACAAGCCATGAAACTTGAAGAACTTCTGCCGCAGGTGCTGATATTTGCTGTCCTTCTCCTTCAGAAGTTGGTAAGCCTCTCTCTGACCTGAACTTCCTACTTCCTGTCCGAGGCCATGCTCCGTTTCAATCTCTTGCATCTTAAGCATAGTCTTGGTGGTGACTTGCGAGAACCAGGAAGCATTAGTGGCAACCAAAATGAGGCAAATAAAAAAGAGTGTGATCTATAAGGAAGAACAAAGTATCATGACCACTTCCAGATTCCAATGTATTATGTGTAATTTTCTTGGGAGTCTTTTTAAGATCTGGAGTTACATTGTTATTTCTAGGGAAAATGATTTTCCTCACTTTTAAGAGTCAATTAGCTATATAGTCCAAAAATAATTATGTATATATTTAAATTTTATTTTAAATCAACTTCCCAACAATTTTCCTCCACAATCCTGTGAGGTAGGTTGCTGACAGAATATGATTACGAGTCTTCGGAGAGGGGCGGCATACAAATCTAATAAACTATATGACTAGCCTTAAGTCAACTTTCCATATTCATCATCATCTTTTAACTTTTGACATAATCCCTTGTGTGTGGATTCTGGGCAACTAAATAGAGCTAGCAGAGTATTTACTGGCTGAATGTCCTTCCTGTTGCCAGTGCAGAATTTTGTTCAGCAGATACATTCTCATTGTGACCAGAGAGAAATATCTGCCTCTTCCTAGGATCAAACTCACAGCCTTCTGATTGTGAGGTGAGAGCTCCACCTTTAGGCTATTGCACCACTCCAGTCAGCTTTCTACATTACACCCTATTTTAGCGGTCCCCAAACTACAGCCTACGGGCCACATGCAGCCCGCTGAGGCCAGACGCATCCTGTGTTCCTGGCCACTGTTCCCTCTAGTCTGTGCGGTTGCGCGGTTGCGCAGGCAAAAAACAAACTCCGCGCAGGAGTCCAACCCTCCAACAGTCTAAGGGACAGTGAACTGGCCCCCTGTGTAAAAGGTTTGGAGACCCCTGCCCTATTTATTCTATATACCAATTTTTTTTGAGTATAAGACACACTTTAGTTTGGGGGGGAGGAAAATAAGGAAAAAGGGCTTCTGCCTCCCAGCAGTTTTCCTCCCAGCAAACAGTACAAATGATATACACAGTTTACTGTATATTTCTGTGCATGTGTGTCTGACCCATAGAAATAGCAAAAAAATGGAGAAATGTACATAATGGCAGGATATTAATGCCAGAAAGTTTTCTTAAATATAGTCACACTAACTCTTCCCAATTATTTAAATAGATCTACTCCAAACATGACTAAGTCAGGGTTTAACTCAGCTGTCTTATCTTAATACTAAAACTGTTACATTTCAGATTATACTTTCGTCGGTCTTTAAAACTGATGTAGCTTTCTGGAAGTATTTTCTGCTATTTAAAAGTTGTCAGGCTGAAGCCATCATTTGGAGATAGAGACTTTGGCCTGCCACAGTAGAATAGTATCACAATTACGAGGAGGGATAGTTGCATGAGAAGGAAAGTTACTAGCCACAACAAATTCTTTTCTTGGAGTCCAAGGTCATCTTTTGTTCTGTACCAGTGGATGTAAGGAGGAGGTCGATGGAATCCCTGCAACCAGACTGGTACTCGTGATGAACTTTTGGGTGTGGGGCCGAGGGATGAACCTTAACCTGGGTGGGGTGCTGGAAGGAAGTTAGTATCGGGATTGCAACAATGTAACTGTTGTGGTTGGCTCTGAGCCAGCTCCTGCAGCGGGGAATTTGGATGTTGATTTAGGGAAATCCTTGGGTTATCAGAGACCTGTTTTATTACCAGCAGAATCAGACAGTGAAGTTGACTCACAGCCAGGTGGGGGAGAGGAATCAGACGGGGTGATGGGTGCAGCCACTCCACCAGTCAGTGCTCCAATTAGTGAGTCATCAGAATCAGAGGAGGACCCACTTGTGGATGCCCGTGTGCACAGGCTTATGGCAAGAAGAGATCAGTTGCACAGGCATCTCAGAAGATAAGTGAGCACACCTGTTCAAGGGGTAATTATGTTAATGTGTTTTGTGATAAATTATAGGCGTTGAGAAGTGTGAGCTGTGGACATTTATTCGTTTGAGAAAGAAACTTCTGAAAGAACATTGCTACAGCTCAAATTGTTCAAGGACTTCTACTGAACTTTGGATACTTCCTAGTTAAAAAACTCTTGAGGATTTTTGGTGTGGGTAGCTGTGGAGATTTACAGCCATTTTATCTGCTCTTTTGTTTTGGCATGCTGCCGCATTCAATAACTTTTTCAGGTGGGAGTAATTTGACTCCTCTCATAGCTTATGTTTTCAAGATTGCTTGATAAACTTGCTTTAATTTCTTTGTGACTGTGTGTGTGTTTGAAATTCCTTCCAAACTCACTGGGGGCTAATTGCCAAGGGCCTGGCATAACAGTAACCAACATGGCTCTGTTAATAAATCAAACCTTGGATGACAGACTTGGACTGGAAACTGATTTATTTCTCAGATGCTATTTGGGGCACTGACAGAAGATACAATAGCACTGAGCCTGTTCAGATCAAGCATTTATTTTTTTAAAAGCTTCTTCATTTTGTTAAGTTGTCTAGAACAATAATAAAGCTATCTCTAAAAAATAAGTATAATTTAAATTTGAACATTCTGTAGACATTTATAGTTATTCACTTACCTCCTTGCAGTTTCAGCAGTTCAACATTGCCAGCAGTCCACCTCGCTGCAATTTGCCTCCTTGCAGCAAGTTTAACTTCCAGTTCTAGCAGGTGGCCTGTCTATGCTGGATCAACTGTAAGTCGGGAGGCTAATGATCGCTTGCTTTTGCTAATTAGGCCTGCACTGTTTGTTACAATGAGGTAATTTGCTGGGAGGCAGAGACCAAAAGGTGGGGTGGCTGGGTGGGATTACATTCAGTGTATAAGATGCACCCAAGTTTTCACTCCCTGGGGGGGGGGAGGTGTGTCTCATACTCCAAAAAATATGATATATTAAAGGAACTAGGGCAATATGAATGCTAACTTTTCTATGCCTAGGATCAATTGCAACAAAAGACCAGTGCTACAGAAATATTGCAAAATCTGTGTGCCAGTGGAATTGTACAATTGCCAGTCATTTGTGGTCTTGACATTTTGCTCAGTATGCAGATTATTTCTCATGATCCAAAGAGATCGTGAAATCTCACAAGGGGAGGAACCATAGCTTTTCAGCGATGTTTCAACTAATTCTTTAAGGACATTATCAGATAAATATATGGTTCACATATTCTATACACAACATCTGTACACTTTCTCCAAGATTTTTATTTTATTGCCTCGAAACAAACTTTTGGGGAGCTAAATACAATGATTTTCTAGACAAAGTCTGCAAGGAGCAAAAGAAAAGTATTGCATAGTAACTTTTTCAACCACTATTTGTTTTGTTGATCTTTAGTACAATTAGTTGCCAATATTACATAACCACTCAAAACAGGTTTTTTCAGCGCTGAACAATATTCAGATGCTTCCCTGATATACTCATGTTTAACAAACAGGGAACTAGATATATACTGATCCTATTTTTACTATGAATGGTAGGAAACAAATTCCCTGAGGATGGGCTCAGAAGAATAAATCACTAGTTCGTTACCAATCCAGATTGGACTGTGAAAAAAATAATTATAAGATCCCACCACTCATGAAGTACATTCTTAAATTATTCTGCCTCACATCCTAGCCCCATGTATTTTCTTCTAAGTCAAAAGTTCTTAGAGGAAAAGATATAAATAAAACTTGTATCTTTTGAGGCAGCACTATAGTTATACTTTGAAAACCTCCACCTTATCTTCCCTTAAGAATTTGTCTGCAGGATTCAGATGTGCTAGACAAAAATCTGGTTTGTTTGTTTTAGATTAGCATGTTTCATGAACACAGCCACTAAAGATGTAAATTTAGGGTTATGACTTAGTATGTATTATGTGAATCCAGTTAATTGTGATTAATTCAGTACATTTTGCTCAAATAGTAGCATCCCAGTCCCTTCAGTGTTTTCATTCTTGTTTCTCTTAGCATGACAGAGAAGGCTGTTTTATAAAAAAATTAAATCATTTATTTATTGCATTCTATATTTGAAAAATATACCCAGAATGATTTAGGGGAAGGTCTTGTAATGCAATATATATTATCCTGGGATCTACTGTGCACAGCAAAATTACACAAAACAAGAAGTCAGAGTAAGGCAGAAGGACTCACACTCAATTTTCCCAGAAATGGGAATGATGATGAAATGAAAAAGCATTACATGCTAAACCTTGTAATGTCTTTCTGTAGTAAAACATTACAAAATATATGTTAATTCAATAGAGTTCTTGGTTGATAAATTATAAAAAAAAACTCTTTATGGCATCTTCTGCTGCAAAGCTTATACATAACTTCTATCTAACAAGAATTATTCATTAATTTATTATGAAGCATTTTATGCAAACCTTTCCCCCCCCTGAAATACAGCCATGAAGGCTGGGAGCAAAAATGCAGGGAAGGAATGAATATGCTCGTGTTCTAAATACACCTTGTCTGAGTTGGAATATTCTAGAAGATTTAGAAATGCTATGCACTGGGGACAGGGAGAGAGACAGAAAGCAGAAGTGCAACCCTAAACCAATTTATTCAGAAGCTCGCTAAATACAAATAGGGACCTATTCAGTTTGAGATATTGCTATCTCTGTTCATTATTAATGAATGCCGCTATGTCACTATCATTCTGCTTACCAAATCCTTTAACCAAGAGGGCTGCTAACAGTTCATCTCATAAGAGTCTGGCCATGGACATTTGTATATAGATGTAAAGCATCTGAAACTAAAATTGCTACCCAGAGAAGCAAACATAAATGCCTTGGCTTTTCCCTATTAACTGCTATCCCTTGTGTAGCTACAGAATTGATTGAGCTTGAGGTTGCTGGAACTGGGCATGGGTAGTCTAGCAAAAAAAGGAGGGCCAGAGGGGACATGATAGCATTATGAGGAGAGAGGAGGGATTCACACTATTTTCCAGGGCACCAGAGGGCCAGACCAGAACCAATGGATGGAAACTGACCAAGGAGAGATTCAACCTGGAAATAAGGAAGAACTTTCTGACGGTGAGAGTGATCAGCCAGTGGAACAGCCTGCCAGCAGAGGTTGTGAATGCCCCATCATTCGACTCATTCAAAAGGAAATTGGACTGCCATCTTGTTGGGGTGGTGTAGGGTTTCCTGCTTGAGCAGGAGGTTGGACTTTGCAAGGTCCCTTCCAACATACATATACATACATACATACATACATACATACATACATACATACATACATACATACATACATATTGTCTGTATGTCGTGTAATGTTAATATATCTACTGGTATATGCCATTATGACTATCTTTAATCTGAAACAGTTGGTGCTGCAAAGGTCTTAAGAACAACATAGAAGAATATACATGAAAAAGTATCAGAGCTTTACAATGATATAGAAAAAGAGGAATTTAGTAGGCATTATTAAATAGATAATGAAAGTCTTCCAACAGATCTAATTTGAACAATAAAACTGCTAGGTCAATGCAACCAAGAAGATATTTTTTAAGAATAAGATGGGCTCTTTTAACATCAGATATTTTAGGAAATTTGAATGCTGATAATATGACAAGCTCAAAGCATTTTCAGAATGTGCCTATATACTTTCTGCTTGCATGCCTGCCCCAAATGTAGACCATTAACTGCTACTTACCTGAACAGTTTCTCTTGTGCTGAGAAGTTCTCGTGGATGGAATACTGCAAATATGGCAAGATTAAGGAATGTGCAGCCAAGTAAGGTGTAGAAATAGAAGGGAAACAATTTGCTCTGTACCAAACCAAAGGTGTGCCGGCTCACAGTTCGGTAAAGAACAAAACCTAGAGACAAGGGATGGGTTACATGGGAAAACATTCTTTTTTTTAAGTAGTGGAAGAGAAGTTCAGATTTCTACATAAAAATTGGGTATTAGACTTTCATACAGCAAACTAAGAAAACAATAGAGCGATGTTGGCAGCACTGACAGGAGCTGAAAGTCTAAGAGTGTTTAAGGATACTTGGTTCAGAAAAAACATGTTATAGGAAGTTACTGGCAAATTTGGAAAACATGGATGTTTCTGTCCTTCCAATACATACTTCTTCTAACCCAGTCTTTGTAATACAGAAGAATAACATTCTAAACTAGTTCCCCTCCTGCCCTACAGACATACCTGCGATGAACGTTACCCATATCTGCATTCCCCAGGCTGTAGAGAGTAGAAAAAGCTGGGTGATTCTCATAAGGCCACTTGGCTCACCTTCCATCGACATCTCTAAAGCAAGATACATAGGGAAGAAAAGGAGTGAGAAAAGGGAAGAACAAGGAGACATTTCCAAGGATGGGTATTCTAAGGCCTGGTCTTAGCCATATTGCTAAATCTCTGATAATTGCCCAAAGTGTGTGATATGGTACCAACAACTTTGTGATGGAAAACACCAAAAGTATGTTTACTTTTGTATAGGCCCTGAAGTGTGTGTGTGTGTGTGTATGTACGTATGTAGATAGATAAATACAGATATATGACTTTTTAAAAAGGTACAATAATTGTTTTACTAGCTATTTTGATTAATTACTGCAATTTATTTCAAAATGTTACTTCTGATATACCAATGTTATCAGAATGTATCTCATTTTGCTAATGGGCATCTAAATCATGGGAACCAGTCACATATTCGCTATATTGAATGTCTAAACATTATCTCCCTCCCAAAGAACCTCCACTTCCAGACAGTTCAAAAGAGCAGCAGGCAGGCAGTGATAAGAGTTGGAAAGGCAAGCAAAAAGGCAGGAGGCAGAAGACACTTTTTTAAACACTGCTGCCACTCTGCCTTAAAGCAGCAGCACCCTAATTGCCAAGAGACTAGATTAAATTTAATCTTCACACATCTCTGGTTGTAGACAAGGCCTGGCTAACTTATTTCACACACAAACTCTATCTATCTATCTATCTATCTATCTATCTATCTATCTATCTATCTATCTATCTATCTATCTATCTATCTATCTAATTTATATAGCCATCCATTTCACAAGAGAGTGACTTGGGTTGGTATTACAGCACTTTACCAGTAATCAGAAAACCATTATATGTGTTTTCACAAATGTAAGTGAAAATCATTATTAAAAACTTGTTCTGCCAGCGTGTTTCAACCACCCGTAATTACAGGGTAATTAGTCCAGGAATACACACACCACACGATAAAAGGAAAACCCAAAAGTTTTTATAAACAGAAAAACAGAAACAGCTCCCTTTTTAAATGTCAAAGGGATTTTCTGGTACATACAAGGCACAGGTTAAATGCAATCCAACTGCTCACCCAACAACTGGGAAATTGAGTCCAATTCTAAAGTCCAGAGAGTCCACACACAATCTTGAACACTACAAAAACCACGATCTTGATGAAACAATGAATCAGATAAACTGCCATGAGGCTAAAACACCAAGCTGCACTTTTATCTGTAGCACTAATAACAGCAACCCCACCCAACCACAGGTGGCCTCATTTTCTCTTGTAATAATCCTTCAGTTGTTGTCTCCTATGCATCACTCTACGCATGCGTGGATGTGTCATTAATTCTTGTTCAGAATCCAGGGATGATACAGATGATTGATCTCCTCCTGGGCTGTCTGCCAAACTCCCCTCTTCCCTGTCACTCACGCTTCCTTGGTCAGAGGAGGCTTCGTCGGCAGATTCCATCGGGAGCAAAACAGGCCTGCAGCATATGGATGTTTCTCCCACATCCACCTGCACATTCCTTGGGGCAGGAGCTGGGCCAGAGCTAACAACAACAAAAACTATAAAAAACACATGAAACAAGAGATAAAGCCACAGAATGGGAGCCATTGTAAGATCTCCCTCGTCCTAGGACCCCAAAGCCTGAAAGCATAGTCAAATGTTGAATGTTAAGAGGGGTGGTGCTAATCTCACTTCTGGGGTGGAGAGGAGAAGATTCCACAGGATAGGTGCTGCAATGTGACGAGTTCACGTTACTTGCACCAGCTCCTGCCCACCTAGCAATTTGAAAGCATGCAAATGTAAGTAGATTAAGAGATACCATTTTGATGAGAAGATTATAGCATACTGAATGCTGGGCACGTGATCATGAAAATTATCTTTGGATGTTGCTGGCTCCCTTGATCAAGAAATGGAGATGAGCACTGTGTCTTAAGAGTGCTTAGTTGGACACAATTGACCAGGAAACCTTTAACTTTTTACAAGAGAGAAGACCTGCCTCCTGGGACCCATCAAATGTAAATTTTCTGACAGACAGGACCCACAGCATATCATCTCTCAGATCTGATGGGTTGGGCAGATGTAATTAGGGATGGACAGTCCCTCAAATATTTATTTATTTATTTGTAAAAGATAATCCGGCCCCATGCCATATAGAATTTTAAAGGTCAACATCAGCATCTTGGGGGCAACCAGCAGCAGACTCGCAACCAATATGTACTTTTCTAGGCTTACACATAACTGCCCGCACTTCTGTTTTCTGCACAGATGAAGCTTCCAGATAAGATTCAGGGCAGTCCTATGCAGAGCACATGATGGAAGTCCAAACGGGAGGTGACTAGATCATAAGTGACAGTGAGCAGAGCCCTCCCCACTTGATCCAGGAATATAACTGGTGCTTTGCACACAAAGATGTGCAAAGGCCTTTCTAGCAACAACTGTCACCTGCTCTTTGAGTAAGAATTGCGAGTTAGGGACCTCAGATTGTACACTGTGTCTGCACCCCATCCCACACCAAAAATGGCATAATCCTAAAATTGGAAGGTTCCAAAACTTTAAGTCGCTCGGTCTTGCCAGGGTTCGGTGTATTCTTGTTCCCCATCAAGACCCTCACAGCACCCAGGCATCACCCACAGTATTGCCTAATTCTTCAGCAGCAGAGATGTAGAATTAGATATAATTAGTGTATTGTACTGAAGATATCTCATCCTGTGGTAACAGATAACCCAATGGTCTCAAATAGATAAGAAAGAGCATGGAACCACTATGGCATCCCATATGGTTGGAGCAGTTGGTGAGATCTGTCTTTCTTTACCATCAACTGGAACCAGTCCCGCAGAAAGGAATTAGAACAGCACTAAACCGTGTCCTCCCACCCCTAAGCCAATCCAGAAGTTGATAGTATCAAAAGCTGCAGGGAGGTCATGCAGGGCAAGGATGGTTGCACAATTGCCATCCTGTTTTCACCAGAGATCATCCATTTTGATTTTTTTTAAAAAATGAGTGGGGGGAGGGGGACTGGCTGTGCTTCCAGGTGAAATGCTCTTCAACTGCTAGCTTTATTTCCCCAAGGTTTTAGATTTGTGTTGCCAAAGAGATTACATTCCCACTACACACTAAACTCTGCCTAAGTTTATAAGCCATTTAACTTACTTTAGCCCAATGTTTCCTGGCCTCAGCTTATGTTGTCCATTTATGGTTCAGTATCTTTTGTGGATCCAGAAAATGTTAAGCATTTTGCTTTCCTGTTAAAAGCTGTCTGGTTAACATTTTCTTGGTTTCTTTCTTTCTCAAAATCCTAAAAGTTCCACCATCCCCTAAAATAGAGGATGGCTGAATTTTTACACATCCCTAGAATTAAATTAATTTTCCAGTACACAAAACCATACTTTGAATAATAACATGGACACTGGCTACCTATCTAAACTTGACTAGCTGTCGCGTTTACTATCTAAAGGAAGCATTGTCGACACATAGCGGAGCAATTCAAACAAGCACTGGTGCACGCCAGCAGATTTGGAGGCGATTCACTTCCCAAAAACATTGCTCGGTCCACGCTGCCTTGATATCTGCGTCCCCCAAAGAAGCCCGACGCTTCGGGAGCGGTGCAGTTTGATCTGTTCGACACCACCAGCCGGAGATCCCGGGATCGCGTTCACGGCATCACGCTAATGCCCGCTGACTTGCGACTCGGTCCTCCAGGCTCCGGAGCTTATTTCCCGGGCCAGAGAAATCAGGACAAGGCAACGGGGAAGGAGACAACGTAAAATAGCATGAACGAAGGCAGCATCCCCCGCTTTCCCAGCAATTTCTCCTCCTTCCCGTTTCCGTCATCCTCCCGCAGACATATTTTGGCACAGACAAGCCGCCTAGGCTCTTCTGGAGGGTGCACGAAAAGAAGGGGCAAAGTTGAAGGCAAACTCGGGAAGGGGAAAAAATCACTGAAGTCGAAAAGCTGGAAAGAGAGAAAGGAGCTTTCGCAATGAACAAGAGCCTAAAGGGACAAGTCTCCGCCCTGAATCTTGAAAGGCAGAAGACTGCAGGACTCCAATGCCTTCTCCCACCCCCAGAAAAAGCACCGTGGATGCTGCTCTCCTCCCTGCGATGCCCCGGAAAGAGCACCCAGGCCACGCTGCCCCAACCGCGACTTCCCCACCAATCACCCACCTCTTCCGACTCTTGACTGCAGCGCCTCTGTTAGTGGCTTTGCTCACAACACAACACACCCCGTCGGCCCCGTGCTCCTTGTAGGCCCCGCCCTCTGCATTCAGAAGGGGAAGCGTCATGAAGGGAGGCGTAGCCACGGATGACCACGCCCCTTTGTTTGCACATTGAATCGCTGCTAAACTTCCTCGCTTTCTGGTTTGGGCCAGGAGACCATCGACAGAGCTGGATGATGGACGGGAAGATGGTCGCAACGGTAAAGGAATCGCGGGGTGGTGTAAGGGGCAGATCTCAGGGGCAGGAATTCAGGACGGGCTGGAAGGGGTGTCCCAAAGCCCTTTTCTCCCCGTTCCAGAGGTGCAGAACTTTCTTCACGCCTCTTTTCAACATCGCAGTCTTCTTGCTGCTTCTTGCCTGCCTGAAGAAGTGCCGATCCTGGATCAGTGCACAAAACATGCAGTGCTGAATTGCAGGCCGTCCCCAGCAAGAAACTGGGCGAACTTAATCTAGGTCTAAAACATACTGTCTAGTCCAGTAGATGTCTGTTCTCTTCTTAATGCCAATACTGTATTCTCAGTCATCCAGGTCATAGTTATCCCAAAGGTGCTTTTTTCAAGAGGCAACTGTATTTACTGTTTTTTCTTTGAAGATGTTTCACTTCTCATCCAAGAAGCTTCTTCAGCTCTGAGCAGATGATGTGGAATGGAAGGATTTATACTCCTTGCAGACAGCTGGTCATTTGCATTCTTTTTAGACAGTCGTTGAGGCCACCTGTGAGTTCAGGGTCCCCTGAGTAGTGCAAATGGATGTGGAGCTTTCTTGGAATTGCTTGAAGGACTGTGCCATAGACTGGAGATAGATGATGCTGTATCCCATCCCCTCTTTTGAGAGAGGGCTGTCCAATTTTGACATAGATGACCTCTTTAACCCCTCTTTCAAACTAGTGATACTCTCTCTCAAAAATAAGGACTTTGTTATCTTCAAAAGAGTGGCCTATGTCTTTTAAATACAGATGGATTGCTGAATCTTGTCCTGATGGATTTGTTATCCCACATTGTGCCCTGTGTTTATGGTGTGGTTGTTTTGTTTCCCAATGTATAGATCTGCTCGTGGCTCACTGCATTGCACTGCATATACCATGTTGCTCAGTTTCTGTCTTGGTGTTTTATCCTTGGGGTGGACAGGTTTCTGCCTTAGTATATTTTTGGCTTATAAGTGTGCGTGTATTTATGTTGACCGAAGATCCTCCTGAGCTCTTTTGATATGCCCGCACTGTACAGAATGACAATGTTCTCGTCCTTGTCTGTTACGGAGGTGCTCTTGAAGGATCTTGTTTGAGTTTGATAAAGTCCTACTTGGGATAGCCACATATTCTGAGAGCTTCCTTGATGTGGGTGCTAACAGGCTCAAACTCAATCCTGACAAGACGGAGTGGCTGTGGGTACTGCCTCCCAGGGACTCGTCCATCTGGCCGTCCATTTCCATGGGGGAGGGAGGGAAATTGCTGACCCCCTCAGAGAGGGTCTGCAATTTGGGTGTCCTCCTCGATCCACAGCTGATTTTAGAACACCATCTTTCGGCTGTGGCGAGGGGGGCGTTTGCCCAGGTTCGCCTGGTGCACCAGTTGCAGCCCTATTTGTACAGGGAGTCTCTACTCACAGTCACTCATGCCCTCATCACCTCAAGATTTGATTACTGCAATGATCTCTACATAGGGCTATCTTTGAAGAATGTTCGGAAACTTAAAATAATCGAAAATAGAGCCACGCGAGCGGTTATGAGCCTTCCAAGGCATACCCATATTTTTCCAGCACTCTGTGGACTGCATTGGCTGTCGATTAGTTTCTGCACATAATTCAAAGTGTTGGTTATGACCTATAAAGCCCTACATAGCATCGGGCCAGATTACCTCCGGGACCGCCTTCTGCCGCATGAGTCTCAGCGACTGGTTAGGTCCCACAGAGTCGACCTTCTCCAGGTCCCGTCAACTAGACAATGTCATTTGGTAGGACCTAGGGGAAGAGTTTCTTTTTAGGGGGGCCAGCCCTCTGGAATCAGCTCCCCCCAGAGATTCACACAGCCCCCACCCTCCCCGCCTTCCATAAAAGCTTAAAGACCTACTTATGCCTCCGGGCTTGGGGCCATTGGACCCTAGCCCCCTGGCCGATGAGTGTAGTATGTTTTGCTGTGTGAATGGGAATGAATGATTTTAAAACTTATTAGAGTTTTTAAAGTTTTTTAGTATATTACTGTATTTTTTGGTTTACAAGACGCACCGGTGTATTAGATGCACCAAGATTTTAGAGGCGGAAAACAAGGAAAAAAGTATCTGAACCAAATGGTGTAGAATTATATTGTTTAATAAAATACCAGTATAGCAGAATACTTTTTACGACCATGTATACTTTTTGAAACCATGTACACTTTTTAAAACCATGTACACTTTTTACAAATTTCAAACTTGACAGCTTCAAAACTTGTGGACTTCAACTCCCAGAATTCCTCTATCAGTCATGCTAGCTCTGAAATGGGAGTTGAAGTCCACGAGCCTTAAACTTGCCAGGTTTGAAGACCTTTGCACTCCTAACCCCTAACTCAAACAAACAGACAAACAAAACAAACAAATGAGGACAATTCATTTTGTCAGTTGTTCCTTTAGTCACAGAAGAGTTCCTTGCTGAGGTTGCCTTAACATTACTACTATACCATGAGGTTTTTAAAGACCCCTGTCTTGAGCACTCCAATTTTCACAATTGAAGTGCATGGAAATATATGGTAATGATGATAAACCTGAAATATTCCTTAAAAAGAGTGTTTCTAAAGCAGGGATCCTCAACATTGGCAACTTTTAAGACTTGTGGACTACAACTTCCAGAGTTCCTCAGCCACCTTTGCTGGCTGAGGAACTCTGGGAATTGAAGTCCACAAGTTGTAAAGTGGCCAACGTTGGAGATCCCTGGACCAGATCCCTGTGTGTGTGGGGGGGGGGGGGGGGGGCTCGAAGTATAAAAACAAAACCTTGTTTTCAAGACTTTTATTCCATTTTGCCCCTTTTCTTTTGTTTCTCTCTCTCTCATAGGTCAGTCGTGAAGAGCCAAAAATAAAACTGAAGTGTAATAACTTCCATTGCTTTAAGGGCCACCTAAACAACCATCCCCCCAAAGCTCGCTCAGCTTCAGGCTATTATTGACAGTATCCAATGCTCTCCACAGCCCACCTCCCCTGACTCCTTTTGAGACTCCCTCTTTCTGAATTATCACTTTACCTAAGACATAAAAGTTCCCGTATAATAAACTGTCTGAGCCTCCGCTCCGTGCTTTCTCGTTCTGGAACCCTTCGGAGGATCCGAGAGGCTTCTCCTCCCTGTAGGAAGAGCGGGAGCGGGAAACTCGGTTGCTAGAGCCGCTAAGTCACTAAGGGAAAGGGCGGTCCCCCAGGACCTGCCAGACTTTTCCCCTCGGCTGAGGAGCCCTCCCAGCAGGCCAAAATGTGGCTTGGGAGAGTGGCTCAGCCCTATACCAGCAGCAAAGCAGAGGCATCATTAGTGGTGGTGGCTATTGCTAAGGTGATTTCCCCCTCGGAGCGCCCTTGAACCTGCCCGCCCCTGCCTCAGCCAGGCGTTCTCTTTCTTATCTGCACGACCCAAGTGCTATGGGGAAGGTCTTGCAGGGCCTGCTGCAGCAAAGAAAAGGGCCTCCTGGGTTGTTCTGCCGGCGTGGCTGCCACCGCCTCCTCTCCTCCACCAACAAAGGTGGTGGCTGGTCTCCTCGACGGCCGGGGAGGGGGAAGGAAAGCTGGGCACTCTCAATCCCTCCACACGAGACGAACGGAGGACAGAAGCTCAGCTTTCCCCATGCTGAAACTTGGCGTGGCTACCAAAGGAGGTAGGACCCGAGCGCCCCAGAGGAAGTGGTGGCTGTATGTTTGGGACCCTTGTTCACCAACCTGTTGCCGTGGGAACGGGTTGGCGCCTAAGCGAGTGCCAGTTTGTGGGTCTTTGGGGATGGTGGTAGTGGTGGTGATGGAAGACGCTGCCTATCCTTTTCTGCAGTCCTGAGTCTTAATTAGCCCACCTAAAAATACGGTAATTGGATTTTTAGATATGTATATGGTATATGTTTTGGACATGTTGTGAGCTGCCCCAAGTCCTCCGAGAGGGGTGGCATTCAAATCAAACCAACCAATCAATCAATCATTCAATCAATCAATCAAACAAACAATATTCTTTTTCTTTCCCATATGTGCTGGTAGGCAGGCCTTCAGTTGGTAGGCAGATCTGTACATCAAAAACACGTGGCACAACATAGGAGAACAAACACATCAGGATTAGATTTAACAGTCCATCTGCATTTAAAATACACAAGCCACTCTTTTGAAGACAACAAAGTCCATATTTTGGACAGAGAGAACCTCTGGTTTGAAAGAGGGTTCAAAGAGGCCATCTGTGTCAAAATTGAAAAGTTCTCTCTCAACAAAGGGGGAGGAATATGACTTCATCTATCTTTAGTCTACAACACAGTCCTTTCAACAGTTCCAAAATGACCCCACATCCATTTGTGGAGGGTCACCATTAGATTAAAAGTTGGGAAGACAATATCAGTCTGTCAAAAATGATGTGAGTGAGGAGGAGAAGCACATAAGGAAAGGTAAAAGAGGGAGGAAGAGGAAGTAGAAAGTGAAGGGAGAGGAGAGAGGAGAGAGAAGAATTGGGAGAAAATAGAAGTGGGAGAGAAGAAGAGAGGTAGCAGAGAGATGAATGGAGGGGAGGAAAAAGAGAGGAGTAAGAAAATAGGAAGAAGAGAGAAAGATAGAGGTGAGGATTGCAAAAGACAGACTGATGAAAAGGAGCTGAAAATTGGTGCAAACAGGATATTGGTTTATGATTGATTGATTTAAAATGTATGTACATGTATGTTATTGATATATTTCAAGGTGTGTGTATATTGATATGTGGATGGAGTTTGTGGAGAAAAATTAAAAAATCTTTTATATAAAAACAAGGATCAAACATAAAGGGTCATTTTATCATGCCTGGTGGACTTGTAAAATAGTTAGAAAATTCTGAGTTCTTATACATACAATGATACAAAGAATTTTGAATATTAATAGTTTTAACTTTGTTGGGACTAATAAATAAACAGTTAGAAAAGAATTATGAAAGTCTGCTTTTATAAACATAACTATGGTATATGCACTCTGAATGGTATTTCAGGAAGACTGAAATACGTACTCACAATTGATGAATGATTGATGAAGATGATAGAATGAACAGAGATGGCAACATTTACTTATCTGATTAGAGAAAGGGCAATAACCACATTTATTAGTGACTAGAAGCATCTAATGGATATAATTTAGAATTTTCTGAAAATAAAACATGAACTAGTGATTTATGGGTTTGAGGACTTAAAAGGGTAGACTATAGAAGAAAGAAATTATTTTGTAACCTTATAGGGGGTGGTGTAAATATAAATGTAAGATCAGAAGCTGTTTCTTTATAACATTTTCTTCCTTTATTTTCCATTTAAAAAAATCATTTTCACAATATTTTTTACTTTTTATTTCAAAATTTGTATTGTTTTATTCTCTTTAATAAAATTATATATATGATCTCAGAGGGTCCATCCAATTATGTATACCTTTCCAAGAGTAGTTAAACACACAGAAAATTAAAAAGGAAATGCAATACGTAAGTGAATAATATATGTTTAAGTTCAACAAGGTTTAAAATAATTTTTAAAACTTAAAGTATTATGCCCTACATAATTATTTCTCTAAATTGCTGAGTGAAATTCTGAACAGCAGAATGTATGTGAGATATACCCAGCTATTAAAGAGAAGCTATGGTTAAATATATTTTTACATCATATCAATAATTGAAGATCCCAGTTTATTCAGATCAAGTCTACAGGGGCTAATGGGGTGAGATGGCATTTTCAGTATAGCTTGATTTTTTCTACCATAGTCAGGAAATTATTCAGGAAAGGGATGTCTTAAATTGCTTTTTTTGTTCTCGTAATGATTTTTTGCCAAGGCCAAAGTTTGTAGGTAGCCTGTAGGCATTGAAGTTGCACTATGTGTATGTGTGTGTGTGTGCGCATGTAATTTTCTGTTGAGTCATCTGGTATACCCAAATATGGGAGGGAGCATACTTTTGCTTTTCAGCCCCACTCCAGAGGTCATGCAAGCTACAAACCATGTTTTCAAACTCCCTCCCATATTTGGGTATACCAGGTTACTCAACAGAAAAACATTTAATCTTTCTCCTGGCTCAGCTGATAAGGGAAGAGAACTTGTGGCTTAGCCTTAGAGGGCAAAAACATTGCCTAACAAGGCAAGTAGTCCAGGTTCGAATCCTAGAAGGGTATGGCTAGATGATGAGAGCTAAATAGCTTGAAATAGATCTATACTAGTCTCCCTTTATTTCTTTATTAGTTCTTTCAAATTTGATTTAGGTTTACTAGATAAATGGTCAAAGCAATGGAAACTGCAGTTTAATGTTTCCACATGTAAAATAATGCACTTGGGGAAAAGGAATCCTCATTCGGAGTATTGTATTGGCAGTTCTGTGTTAGCAAAAACTTCAGAAGAGAAGGATTTAGGGGTAGTGATTTCTGACAGTCTCAAAATGGGTGAGCAGTGTGGTCGGGCGGTAGGAAAAGCAAGTAGGAAGCAAGTATAGCTAGAGGTATAACAAGCAGGAAAAAGGAGATTGTGATCCCGCTATATAGAGCACTGGTGAGACCACATTTGGAATACTGTGTTCAGTTCTGGAGACCTCACCTACAAAAAGATATTGACAAAATTGAACTGGTCCAAAGACGGGCTACAAGAATGGTGGAAGGTCTTAAGCGTAAAACGTATCGGGCAAGACTTAATGAACTCAATCTGCATAGTCTGGAGGAAAGAAGGAAAAGGGGGGACATGATCAAAACATTTAAATATGTCAAACGGTTAAATAAGGTTCAGGAGGGAAGTGTTTTTAATAGGAAAGTGAACACAAGAACAAGGGGGCACAATCTGAACTTAGTTGCCGGAAAGATCAAAAGCAACATGAGAAAATATTATTTTACTGAAAGAGTAGTAGATCCTTGGAACAAACTTCCAGCACATGTGGTTGGTAAATCCACAGTAACTGAATTTAAACATGCCTGGGATAAACATATATCCATCCTAAGATAAAATACAAAAAATAGTATAAGGGCAGACTAGATGGATCATGAGGTCTTTTTCTGCCGTCAGTCTTCTATGTTTCTCTGAAAATATATGCTTGTTCTTATATATTTGCTTCTGCTTCTAAATTAAGGTCTCTGTTTCTCTGTCTTAGAGGTCAGCTACAATGACATTTGCCAAAGATGAACAGAATCACATCGACTCTCCTAACTGGTGCTTAGCTCGGGCAAGCAGCCCTGCATCAACAGTAGGTATCTTTTTGGATTACAAGAATGTAGCAAAGAAATAGTGTTTGTGTTTTGCTCAAAAGACATTGGGGTAAACATTTACTCCTTCAAGATAAAACCTGCCAAATTGACAAGTAACCAGCTATGGCCAGGCCACTGAGCGTACAACCTCACGTATGCTCTTGAAATAAAAAATATTTGAATTGTTTATCTTCTGAATTGCAGTGTGGTGAAATGGAAGCTTAAATATCTTGGATCCTAATTTGAAACCATTTTAAACTCAGATTACTCTTATTACTGCCCAGACATGAATTTAAAAAGTATGTTAATGGTCAAAATGCAGATGGAAATTTTATTCTATGTAGAATTAAAATGGGCATTGCTAGCAGATGATGGCATATAGCATATTAGAAGAGCATGTGAAGGCAACTCTAATCTTATGGGTGCTCTTGTGATTGCTAGGGAATTCTGGGAATTGAAATCCTCATATCTTAAAGTTGTCAAGGTTGAGAAATACTGACAGTGCTCTGTGCAGCTGAGAATTGAACTGCAGCTGATGAAAGCTTATACATTTTAATGGAACTTGTTAATCAAAAAAGGTGTTTCCAGACTCCTGATTGTTTACCCTCTCACTTCTGAAATTTTGACAAGCGGATGGTCCAATTCTTTTGCAGGCAGAGCAATAAAGAGAACACTGATCTTAGTAAAAAAAGAAAGAAAGGTAATATTCCTAAACGGGCATGAATGAAAAAAGTATGGGTAAAGGAATACAAGCTGTCTTTTTATGAGAAGGGATTTGTTGAAAGTAAGCAGCTTATGCCATAAAAGTCCTCTTATGGAGGAAAGCTTGGAAAGCTTGTTGCTTCACTGAGTGATGGGAGTTTTCTTTTCCAGGCGCAGTTCGCTGGGCTGGAGCCACAAGGTAGGCAGCATGGTCCTTTTTGAGCTTTTGCTAAATCTACCAATTGATATATTTAAAATATGTATATTATAATTGAAAGGGGGTTCAAGGTCAAACATGCCTCCACTGAATTGTCATGAAATAAACGAGGGGAGGGGGGCAGATATTGGACTTTTTCTTAAAGTGAGTTTCTTTTCCCCTCTTTTCCTACCTCTCTCATTCTTTCTTCTCCTTCTCTTATTTTTCTGGTCTCTTTAATCTGAATGCAAAAGCATTGTACAAACATTTCTGTAAATCTCTGGGAATCCCTGAACTTGTTCAGTCTTTATTCAAGGTTTCTGTGAATAGTCTCTCTTCCATATCTAAGGTGATGCCTTCTTGAATCCGCCTCCTGTTTACTTTGAGCCAGTGTCCTTCAGAAGTGTTGGATTAGAAGTCCAATCATTGTCCATGCTAGCTATATAATCCATATGGAGAGCATCAGTTGAGAAAGTCTAGGTTTTGGTATGTCTTCTCTTGACAAACCATCCTTTTAGTTTCCATCCAGCCATCCCTGGGAGAAGTGCCTGAGAGACTTCCCTGTGTGTGCGTGGGAGGAGTCTGCTGGTGCCTTGAAAAAGCCTCAAAGATGCTGAATAACATCCAGCCATCCCTGCGAGAAGTGCCTGAGAAACTTCCCTGTGTATATGTGGGAGGAGTCTGCTGGTGCCTTGAAAAAGCCTTAAGGACACTGAGCAACACCACAGCGACTGGAGAGGTGGCAAGTGTGAAAAACTGTGGATGCCTCCTGAGAGGAACAACGGACATTGGGGAGTGACCGGAGGGATTGATAGGAGTCAGGAGAGATATAAAGACAGAGAAGTCCCAGGAGACAATAGCCAACCACATGGACATGAACTGGGGATGCTGGTTGGTGGCAGCAACCAGCATTGTAGTGGTCATTTTTACCCAGAAACCTGGACATTTGGGGACCTGGACTATCCATCAGGGTCTCATACTAGACTTTTTTGGAACTTAATAATGATTAAGATCTGATTTTATATTATCAATATCAATATTAGCTTAATATAAATTTTTCTATTTTTATTTCATATTTATATATTGTGATATATTTTATTAGTGCTTTTAATTACTACTAATTTAATCTATTTTTAATATTATTGGGGGGATTCTTAATGGATGACTGGGATGGATGTAATATTGGGCATGGGATGAATGATTGGTATGAGTGGGATGGTTGGGGTGGGTGGTGCTATGGTATGGATGAGATGAATGGAAATAGTATGAATGATAGATTTGGCCCACCTGACGCTGGAGAGGTGGGAGGGAAGGGGGCACCTATCTCTGGGGTGACAGAGGGTCGGAATATTCCGGTGTTGCTGGGGAGAGGCAGATATGGCGGGGCCACGGAGTTAGCCATTCCAGGGGAACGAGGGATCGTTGCTTAATAACGATCCCTTGTTCTGGCTCCGTGAGCCCAATCTTGGGCACTGGTGATGAGTGTAATTCTGGCCCTGCGCTCAGGTTGCTGCTACTCAATGCCAGGTCGGTGGTAAATAATGCTCTCCTCATCCAGGATCTGATCCTGGATGAGGAGGCCGACCTGGCATGTATTACTGAAACCTGGCTGGGCCCAGAGGGAGGAGTTCCTCTCTCTGAAATCTGCCCAGCCGGGTTTCAGATATGGCATCAACCTCGACCCCAGGGAAGGGGGGGAGGAGTGGCTATTATAGCCAGGGAGAACCTTTGCCTACGTAGACTCATTGCTCCAGAGATTGCGGGTTGCGAGTCTCTCTTGATGAAGTTGGACTTAGGGGTTCAGGTGGGCTTGTTTCTCACGTACCTGCCTCCCAGCTGTGTGTCAAAAGCCCTGCCTGTGCTACTCGAGGAGGTAGCCGGGTTGGCGGTGGAGTTCCCCAGACTTATTGTCTTGGGGGACTTCAATCTGCCGTCACTCGGCGAAGCTTCTGGACTGGCACAGGAGTTCATGGCCACCATGACAGCCATGGACCTGACTCAAGTAGTTCAGGGTCCGACTCACGAGAGAGGACACGCACCTGACATGATATTCCTCTCCGAGCAATTGAGTAATGGTCTGAGACTAAGGGGCTTAGAAGCGTTGCCTTTGTCATGGTTGGACCATTTTCTACTATGGCTTGACTTCCTGGCTCCAATCCTTCCCCGCAGGGAGGCGGAACCGATTAAGATGTTCCGCCCCAGATGTCTGATGGACCCAGAGGGCTTTCAGACGGCGCTTGGGGTTATTCCAGATTCACTCATCCACAGTTCAGCAGAGTTTCTTGCGGAGGCCTGGAACAAGGCTGCAGCGGAGGCTCTTGATCGGATTGCGCCTTTGTGACCTCTCCGTGGCGCTAGACCCCGTAGAGCTCCATGGTTCAACGAGGAGCTCCGGGAGTTGAAACGCCAGAAGAGACGTCTAGAGAAGCGATGGAGGAAGAGTAAGTCTGAATCCGATCGAACACTTGTAAGAGAAGAAGCTGGTAACTACAGGCCAGTTAGCTTGACATCAGTTGTAGTTAAAATGATGGAGACTCTACTCAAAAAGAGGATAAATCAGCACCTAAAAAACAATAACTTATTGGACCCAAATCAGCATGGCTTTACTCAAGGCAAATCATGTCAGACTAATCTCATTGATTTCTTTGACTATGTCACAAAGGTGTTGGATGAAGGTGGTGCCGTGGATATTGCCTACCTGGACTTCAGCAAAGCCTTTGATACGGTTCCACATAAAGAGCTGATAGATAAATTAGTGAAGATTGGACTTAATCCCTGGATAGTTCAATGGATTTGCAGCTGGCTGAAGCGTAGACATCAAAGAGTTATTGTTAATGGCGAGTATTCTGAGCAGAGTCAGGTTACAAGCGGTGTGCCACAAGGGTCTGTTCTGGGTCCTATTCTTTTTAATATGTTTGTGAGTGACATAGGGGAAGGTCTGGTAGGGAAGGTTTGCCTATTTGCCGATGACTCTAAAGTGTGCAATAGGGTTGATATTCCTGGAGGGGTCTGTAATATGGTAAATGTTTTAGCTTTACTAAATAAATGGTCAAAGCAATGGAAACTGCAGTTTAATGTTTCCAAATGTAAAATAATGCACTTGGGGAAAAGGAATCCTCAATCTGAGTATTGTATTGGCAGTTCTGTGTTAGCAAAACTTCAAAAGAAAAGGATTTAGGGGTAGTGATTTCTGGCATAACTAAAAAGTGATTTTTCTTTATTTCATTCCACACTTCTATTAATGCTTTTCTAATAACATTGTTTTTGAAATATGAGTGAGTTTTTAATTTGTCATACCATACAAATGCGTGCCATCCGACCATCAAGTCGTGGCCTTCTAGATTGAGCAATCTTTGATTTTCTAATGTCAGCCATTCTTTTATCCATGTCAAGGCTGTGGCATGATAATATAGTTTCCAATTTGGGAGACCTAGGCCTCCTCTTTCCTTACGATCTTCTAGTGAATTTTGTTTTATTCTTGATTTTTTGCCTTGCCAAATAAATTTTCTTATTATCTTATTCAATTCGGCAAAGAATTTCGTACCTGGATTTATTGGGATCACTTGGAAAAGAAACAATATTTTTGGAACAATATTCATTTTAACTGTGGAGATTCTTCCTACGAGTGATAATTGTAAATTACTCCATATTTCTAAGTCTTTTTTGATCTGACTTAATAATTTTAGATAATTATCATTTTTTAAGGATAAGGCTTTAGAAGTCATCCATATCCCTAAATATTTCACTTTTTTCGTGATCTTCATGTTTGATAAGTCTCCTAAATATTTTCTCTGTATTTCAGTCATATTTTTTGTTAATATCTGTGTCTTTTCCTTGTTTATTTTCAATCCTGCAACTTTCCCATATTCTTCGATCACATTTATTAAATTTGAAATAGATTCTATTGGGTCCTCCAAAACAAACACTACATCGTCAGCAAATGCTTGTATTTTATAAGTTTCTTTTCTGATTTCCAATCCTTTTATTTCCTTATCCACTCTTATTTTTATCAACAACGCTTCTAAAGTTAGAATAAATAACAATGGTGATATTGGGCAACCTTGTCTTACTCCTCTTTGTATAACTACTTTTTCTGTCTGTTCACTGTTTATAATAATTTTAGCAGTTTGTTCAGAATATATAGCGTCTATTATATTAAAAAAATTTGTTCCTACTTCCATCTTATTTAATTGTATTTTCATAAAATTCCAATCCACGTTGTCAAATGCTTTTTTGGCATCCAAAAATATAAGTGCCATTTGCTTTTCTGAATGCTGCTCATAGTATTCCAGAATATTGACTATTATTCTTAAATTATTTTTAATTTGTCTTCCTGGTAGAAATCCATTTTGATCACTATGTATCATATTATTTATAATACTTTTAAGTCTATTAGCAAATATTGATATAAAGATTTTATAATCAACGTTCAACAATGAAATGGGTCTATAATTTTCAATTTTTTCTTTCTTAGTATCAGCCTTATGTATTAAAGTTATTAAAGTTTCTGACCAGGTTTTTGGTAATTTACCTATTGTCAATATTTGATTATACTGTATATCTCAAGCATATTTGAAAACAATATTTCTAATTCTAATTTATAAAATTCAGCTGGTATTGCGTCTGGACCAGTCGCTTTGTTATTTTTTTGATTCTTTATAGATTGTTTTAATTCTACATCTGTAATAGGTCTATTTAATCTTTGCTGTTGTGTTTCAGTTAAAACTGGAAGTTCTATTTTTTCCAGATATTTAAAAATTAAATCCTCACTTATCTCTTCTTTCTTATATAATTGTTTATAAAATTCCAATACTATTTCCTTTTTATCTTCTATTCTATGTTTTATTATACCTTTCGAATCTATCAAATTTTTTATAATTTTATTTTCTCTCTCTTTTCTTAGTTTGTATGCCAGCCATCTTCCCGGTTTATTCGCATGCTCAAAATAATCTTGTTTTGCTCTCTTTATCTTTTCTACAATTGGTTCTTGTTCTATTAATCTCAGTTTATGTCTTATTAATTCTCTCTGGTTTTTTAATTTGTCATCCTTGTCCTCTTTTTGCATTAAAATGTCTAATTTTCTTAATTCTTCTATTAATGCTCCTTGATGTTTTTTCTTTTCTTTATTTTTTTTTGCTATAAATGATACTGTTAGTCCACGTATATATGCTTTAGTTGTATCCCATAAATTTTGAGGTGTGGTATCTGTATTTTTATTTATGTTTAAAAAAATCTCTAATTCCTTCTCTATCCATTTCTTATATTCAGGATCTTTTATTATAGTTCTATTCATTGACCAATTCTTTATTCTCCTTTTACCTTTCCAATATAAGGATAAAGGGTTATGGTCCGCCCAAGTATTTGTCTCTATTTCTATTTCACTTATTTGTTCCATTATGTGTATAGGAGCCCAAGCCATATCGATTCTAGACCATGTCTTATGCGGGTTGGAATAAAAAGTATACTGTTTATCTTTTAAATGCTGTTCTCGCCATACATCTTTTAATGCTAATTCTGAACTCATTTTCCAAAATGACGCCGGTAGAATTACCTTTTTTTTCTTTTCTTTTCTTTTCCCATTGTAATCCATTTGGTCATCTGAGATTGCATTAAAGTCTCCTATTATTATCATATTTTCAATTGATAGTTCATTAATTTTTTCATGTAAATCTTTATAAAATTGTTTTTGATTATCATTTGGTGCATAAATTGAGACAATTGTTAGTGGTTTTGTTTCTAGATCTAATTGTACTATCAAAATCCTTCCATCCCCATCATTATATATTTCTTTTGATTCAATTAGTTCATCAATATACATTGCTACACCTCTTTTCTTTTGGTTGGCCAAACTAGTATATAGTTTTCCCAATTTTGAATTTTTGAGGAGACTTCTTTTTGATTTTTTGATATGGACTTCTTGTAGGATGTTTATCTGGGCTTTTTGTTTCGAGAGTTTAGTTAATACTTGGTTTCTCTTCCTTGGGTTATTCAGTCCATTTACATTAACTGAAAATATTTTCAGATCATGTGTCATCTTTATTTATAGTACCTTTTGGCTTCTTTTGGTTCTCGAAGTCGAGTGTCCAAGATTAAGTCCTGTGAAATCTGTAGTTGTTTCTGTTTCACCACCAATGCTTCTTCCCCTCCACCACCTGTAGCCCCCAACATATCATCGCTAGGCTTTGGTTGAATCTGAATTTGTGCGGTGCTGTCCAGTCCACCGCGTGCTAAGAAAGATCTTGCTTGTTCTACACTTTCTATTTTCACTCTCGTTGATTGCCATGTTAGGGTCAACCCTTCTGGTATCAGCCATCTGAAAACAATGTTCTTTCTGATTAAAATGCTTGTAAGAAAATAATATTGTCTTCTACTCTCTCGCTCCTCGGAACTTGTTTCAGAATCGTGATTTCTTTCCCATCGCGTTTAAGGGACTCATTTTTTGTGTATCTCAGTATCGCGTCTTTAACGATTCTTCTTGTGAACTTAATGTGGACTTCTCTGGGTAAATTGTGGCGCCTTACATAGCCAGTCTGGACTCGGTAGACTTTGTCGATTTCTTTTACGAGGTCTGTTGGGTCCAGCTGCAAAATAGCTCCCATAACTTCTGCCATTTTTGAAGGCAAATCTTCATCTTTTTCTTCTTCAATGTTTTGGAACCTCAAACCATGTAGTGTGGAATGGAGTTCTAGATTGGTTATTGCTATATCAAAGTCTCTGCGGGCTGCATAGTTGCGGTCTTCCTATTCTTCTACTCTCTGTCCCACATCTTGGATTTTTTCTTCTGTCACTTGTATTCTCTTTTCGCTGTCTTGTAGTTTTTGTTGGATAACTTTTATATTTCCGTCCATTTCTACAACATTTCCTTTCACTTCAGTTAATTCAGTTTTAAGTTCCGCAATTTATTTTTTAATTTAATCTTTCATCTCCTTCATCTCTTGCCTTAGTTCTTGTAAGTAAGTTTTCATTTCTTCTTTGTTTGTGTCACTTTGAGTTTTTGCCTGGGTTTGTAATGCCTTAATGTCTGCCAATGCTTCTTGGATAATCTGGAGGTTAGGGTCCATCGTAGGCTTGTCTTTTTCTTTCTCTTTGGCCAACATTGTGGGTATGGTCCTTTGTTGTAACGGTGATGAAGTTGGGGAGACCCTGGGTGAAGGATTTGGGACGGGAGTAGTTGGTTGTTTTCGGGATGTTAATGTAGTCACTGAAGTCACACTCTGTGCCCTGTGGGAACCTTTCATCATGCAAAATCACTGTTATTATTTTATTTTAAAAAATATTTTAATCTAAATCTTATATATTCTTAATTAGAAAATGAAACAAAGAGAAAAAAAATAATGAAATTGAGTATATCAATTCAATTCAATTCAATTAATGTTGTAATTAATTATTTTGGTTTAATTGGAAAGGAAAATGGAAAAGACAAAGAAAAAGAAAGAAGGGGGGGAAAGGTAGAAAAATATTTCAGTGAGTACCTAGTCTCCTTAAAGGGGGGGTCAGGTGGGGGGAAAGGAAGAAACCAATATTCTAGCACATAGCTATTTAATACTAAAAGAGAGAAAAAATATAAATGTGATTTTGAAAGAGAAAAAAGGGAAAAAAATTAATAATAATTAAAAATTAATGATAATTAAAGATCAAAAATATAAAAGGGAGAGGGAGAAAAAGGGAGATAAGGAAGAAAGAAGATAAAGAAGTAGAGCAATAAAGAGAACACTGATCTTAGTAAAAAAAGAAAGAAAGGTAATATTCCTAAACGGGCATGAATGAAAAAAGTATGGGTAAAGGAATACAAACTGTCTTTTTATGAGAAGGGATTTGTTGAAAGTAAGCAGCTTATGCCATAAAAATCCTCTTATGGAGGAAAGCTTGGAAAGCTTGTTGCTTCACTGAGTCAGTCTCAAAATGGGTGAACAGTGCAGTCAGGCGGTAGGGAAAGCAAGTAGGATGCTTGGCTGCATAGCTAGAGGTATAACAAGCAGGAAGAGGGAGATTATGATCCCGCTATATAGAATGCTGGTGAGACCACATTTGGAATACTGTGTTCAGTTCTGGAGACCTCACCTACAAAAAGATATTGACAAAATTGAACGGGTCCAAAGACGGGCTACAAGAATGGTGGAAGGTCTTAAGCATAAAACGTATCAGGAAAGACTTAATGAACTCAATCTGTATAGTCTGGAGGACAGAACGAAAAGGGGGGACATGATCGAAACATTTAAATATATTAAGGGGTTAAATAAGGTCCAGGAGGGAAGTGTTTTTAATAGGAAAGTGAACACAAGAACAAGGGGACACAATCTGAAGTTAGTTGGGGGAAAGATCAAAAGCAACATGAGAAAATATTATTTTACTGAAAGAGTAGTCGATCCTTGGAACAAACTTCCAGCAGATGTGGTAGATAAATCCACAGTAACTGAATTTAAACATGCCTGGGATAAACATATATCCATCCTAAGATAAAATACAGAAAATAGTATAAAGGCAGACTAGATGGACCATGAGGTCTTTTTCTGCCATCAGACTTCTATGTTTCTATGTTTCTAAGAGCATTTATTAAGACTTTCAAAGTGGCGCTCAAGGCGGCAAGATGCGCGTAGCATGCTGCCTTGATTGCATCAGCAGAATCCCGCCCGGCCGCTCTGTTTAGGGTGACCTGCTCCCTTCTTAACCAGGGGGGAGTTGGGGAGCCCTTACAGAGTAGTGCCGAGGATTTTAACACGTTTTTCACTGATAAAATTGCTCGGATCCGGGCAGACCTCGACTCCAATTGGAAAACAGAGTCGACTGACAACGAGTCAGTCAAGGTGACTGGGGCCCGTACTTGTCCACCTGTCTGGGAAGAGTTTGATCTGGTGACACCTGATGAAGTGGACAAGGCCATTGGAGCTGTGAGTTCCGCCACCTGTTTACTGGATCCGTGTCCCTCCTGGCTGGTTTCGGCCAGCAGGGTGGTGACACGGAGCTAGGTCCAGGAGATTGTCAACGTTTCCTTGGGGAGGGGATCCTTTCCAACACCCTATAAAGAGGCGCTTGTGCGCCCCCTCCTCAAGAAGCCTTCCCTGGACCGAGCCGTACTTAATAACTATCGTCCAGTCTCCAACCTTCCCTTTATGGGGAAGGTTGTTGAGAAGGTAGTGGCACTCCAGCTCCAGCGGTCCTTGGAAGAAGCCGATTATCTAGGTCCCCAGCAGTCGGGTTTCAGGCCCGGTTACAGCCCGGAAACTGCTTTGGTCGCGTTGATGGATGATCTCTGGCGGGCCCGGGAGAGGGGTTTATCCTCTGTCCTGGTGCTTCTTGACCTCTCAGCGGCTTTCGATACTATCAACCATGGTATCCTTCTGCTCCGGCTGGAGGGGTTGGGAGTGGGAGGCACTGTTCTTCAGTGGTTCTCCTCCTACCTCTCCGGTCGGTCGCAGTCGGTGTTAATGGGGGGCCAGAGGTCGACCCTGAGGTCTCTCCCTTGTGGGGTGCCTCAGGGGTCGGTCCTCTCCCCCCTGCTATTCAATATCTACATGAAACCGCTGGGTGAGATCATCCAAGGGCATGGGGTGAGGTATCATCAGTACTCTGATGATACCCAGCTTTACATCTCCACCCCATGTCCAATCAATGAAGCAGTGGAAGTGATGTGCCGGTGTCTGGCGGCTTTTGGGGCCTGGATGGGTGCCAACAGACTCAAACTCAACCCTGATAAGACAGAGTGGCTGTGGGTTTTGCCTCCCAAGGACAATCCCACCTGTCTGTCCATCACCCTGGGGGGGGGAATTATTCACCCCCTCGGAGAGGGTCCGCAACTTGGGCGTCCTCCTCGATCCACAGCTCACATTAGAGAAACATCTTTCAGCTGTGGCGAGGGGGGCCTTTGCCCAGGTTCGCCTGGTGCACCAGTTGCGGTCCTATTTGGACCGGGACTCACTACTCACAGTCACTCATGCCCTCATCACCTCGAGGTTCGACTACTGTAATGCTCTCTACATGGGGCTACCTTTGAAAAGTGTTCGGAAACTTCAGATCGTGCAGAATGCAGCTGCGAGAGCAGTCATGGGCTTCCCTAGGTATGCCCATGTCACACCAACACTCCGCAGTCTGCATTGGTTGCCGATCAATTTTCGGTCACAATTCAAAGTGTTGGTTATGACCGTTAAAGCCCTTCATGGCATCGGACCAGAATATCTCCGAGACCGCCTTCTGCTGCACGAATCCCAGCAACCGATTAGGTCCCACAGAGTTGGCCTTCTCCGGGTCCCGTCAACTAAACAATGTCGGTTGGCGGGGCCTGGGGGAAGAGACTTCTCTGTGGTGGCCCCGACTCTCTGGAACCAGCTCCCCCCAGAGATTAGAACTGCCCCTACCCTCCTCGCCTTTAGCAAACTCCTTAAAACCCACCTTTGTCGTCCAGCATGGGGGAACTGAGATATCTCCCCCGGGCCTATACAATTTATGTATGGTATGCTTGTGTGTATGTTTGTTTAATAATGGTTTTTTTTAATATTTTATATTGTAAATTATTAGATTTGTTATAAACTGTTTTTATTGTGTTGTGAGCCGCCCCGAGTCTACGGAAAGGGGCGGCATACAAATCTAATAAATATATAATTATCATTTCTATAATGAAGACATTCTGGTTCTTTTTCACATAAGTAGGCTTTTTGACCCTTTCCATTCTGTTCTCTTTTCCTATTCTTGTACTCTGAGAATCATCTTTCAGCTATGCCCCTTTTGGTTCTGTTTTGATACTTGGTCTAGCCATTAATTCAGATACCCAATTTCTTCACTGCCCTCCTTGGATCTACTGTTCCTTGAATTCTTAATGTCTTCTCTTCTTTTGGGAGTCATCAAGCCACATTCACTAGAAAGGGATGCTTAGTGCCCTTTATAGATAAAATGGATCCCAGTCCCTTCTTTTACAGGTTAGGATTCTTCTTCAGAATATTTGAGCAATAATAACTGCTAAAGCAAAATATTTCCAAGTAGTGTCTCGGATTAATTCTCCAAATAGATGTGAAGATGAAGCTTTTTATTTTTATTTTTTCAGAATTAAGGCTTGATATTAATAACAGACTTACTTCAAAAGGAACTAGAGCGGTGCTTAAGTTTTGTGAAGTCTTTTCAATTTTCAGTATTTTTGCATAAATATGACTTATTCTCCACATAAATCTTAAAACTAAAGAACCCCATTACTATTTTGGGGTAGAAGACGCACCCTTTCCCCCCTAAAAGAGGGTGGGTGCATCTTATACACCGAATGCAGCCTTTTTTTAATGTCCCGAAGCCCCACCCCCTGCCTTCAGAGATCTCTTGGGTGCAGGGGAATGGCAAAAATGTCAGTTTTTGCAAAAAACGGGCTAGTTTTTGCCCATTTTCCCACAAAAATGGGGTGGGGAAAGAATCTGGGAAGCCTGCAGAGTGCTTGTGGGGACTGGGGGAAGGCAAAAATGCCTCAATTTTGTGTGAATAAATGGATGGAAAGCAGCCCGCTTTTCACAAAAATGGCATTTTTGCCATCCCCTTAGCACCCCAGACTCTTTGCCCACCCCAATTTTGCAAAAAAAAAAAAAAAAAAAAGGTGAAAATGGCGGGGTTTTGCAAAAATTGGGCTCTTTTTGCCTTCTAATTATCCCATCTAGCATGACTGGAGGAGGAATTATGAGGGTTGAAGTCCGCTAATCTTAAAGCTGCCAAATTTAGAGACCCCTGGGTTAGGGATTAGGGGTGTAAGGATATTCAAACTTGGCAAGTTTAAGACTTGTGGACTTCAACTCCCATTCCTGAGTTAGCATGACTGGAGGAGGAATTCTGGGAGTTGAAGTCCACAAGTCTTAAAGCTGTCAAGCTTTAAAAAGTGTACATGGTTGTAAAAAGTATTCTGCTACACTGGTATTTTATTAATATATATAATATATTACTACACCATTTGGTTCAGAATACTTTTTTCCTTGTTTTTCACCTTTAAAATCTAGGTGTGCCTTATACTCTGGTGTGTCTTATACTCCAAAAAATACAGTAAACAAATGAGTCCGAAACATTGAACTTGTTCATTAATTTATTGAGGAAAAAGATCCAAAGCTACACATTTGTATGTGGCAAAAGTATGTGAATAATTGTCTCTCTTGTAGCTTCAATTCCAGAATTCCAGTTGGCACTGAAAAATGATGTAGAGCTTATCAAAGCTCAGCTCCATGCCCAAACAGAGGTATGTAGCTGGCATAAACCTGAAGGTCTTGTCATCTTGGTATCACGACTGATATTAACCCCATTTGTGCCAAATTTTCTTTCCAGGCTTTTCAAGCACTGAGCCACTCAATTACTTTGTTAGAGCAAGAGAGCAACTATCAGCAGGGTAGGATCAATGCACTGGAAGGTGAGAAATATGAATACCACTCTGTTTTGTGGATTTTCAAGTCCCATTATATCAAGTTACAGTCTGCTTTAATACATTTAAGGGATCTCCTCTCCCTACATTTAAATTTCTGCAAGGAAAGAGGATCTCTGAAATATTAATCTTTTAGGGATTTCTGTATGCAAAATTCCTCTGAGACTTTGGTTTCTTCTACATTTTTTACTTTTCTGGTTATGAAAACAGCAGATGTAAGACTGAGAGGTTATATAATCCCCACCCTAAGCATCTTGCAGAAACAGAATTGGAGGGAATTAAAAACATTTTCTAACAACTTCAATGTAGCCCAGTCTGGAAGAACTTTAAGCAAGTTATATCCAGTGAAGGGCTACCAAAGTTTTTACCACCACATTTTGGGCGTGGCTTATGCAGGACGCCCTGCATTTTCATTCAATATCTTTCAGTGCAAATTGGGTGCTCTGGGGTGAAGCTCCATTTTCACTGCCCCACTGCATTTCCCCTGTCCCGGCAGTAGCCCACCCCTGGTAATATCTTAGAATCTCTGGTCCATTTTGAATGCCATTTCAAGAATTGTACAGGAGCATCTGCATAGAATTAGGACTGGTAAATCAAGAATGCAGAACACCATCTCTATCTTCCCATTAATGAAGAACATATATCTTCCATCTTTCCAGAGGAAGTAAAATTTGCTGCTCACTTATCCCGTGGAGAGATTATTGACGAGCTAATGCCGAAAAAAATCCAAGAGCTTTGGAAAACCATGACTAAAGAAGTAAAAGGGCTTCAGAGTTCCATGGTCCAGAAACAAAGTTCAATGGAGAATCTATCTCAAGATGTCCTTGAGAGGTAGGACAAAGCTGAGCAGACAGAAAGATCTCTGTCGTGGATTTTGGATGGGTAAAAACATGGCTAAGATAGACTGGGTCTCCACAGTCTTTACATAATTCTCTTTTCTCTACTCTTGTGACTGAACAAATCTTGGGTAATAAACTGGTGTAGATGCTTATATAGTGGTATTTCTACCTACAAATGCCTCTACTTACCAACTTTTCTAGATAACCGGGTGTTCAAGATTTTTTTGCCTCTTCTCAAGAACTATTTTTCACTTACAAACCCAAACCTCCGAAATTGTAACTGGAAAAGGCAGAAGAAGTCTCCGTGGGGCCTCTCTAGGAATCTCCTAGGAGGAAACAGGGCCAGAAAAAGTGGGGAGAAGCTTCCATGGGACTTCTCTAGCAATCTACTGGGAGGAAACAGGGCCTCCACCCTCCCTGTGGTTTCCCCAATCGCACACATTATTTGCTTTTACATTGATTCCTATGGGAAAAATTGCTTCTTCTTACAAACTTTTCTACTTAAGAACCTGGTCACGGAACGAATTAAGTTCGTAAGTAGAGGTACCACTGTTTGGCCAAAAGCTATAGAACAATAATAGTGAGTTTTTATATTTTTGCTTAATCATAATTAATAATAATAAGAAGAATTTATTAGATTTATATGCTGCCCCTCTCCGCAGACTCAGAGTGGCTCACAACAATAATAATAACAATGTGCAATGTAGCAAATCTAATATTTAAAAGAAAGTATCTAAAAACCCGTCATTTAAAAACCATATATCATAAACATACCATACATAAAACTATATAAGCCTGGGGGAGATGTCTCAATTCCCCCATGCCTGGTGATATAGGTGGGTTTTAAGCACTTTACGAAAAACAAGGAGGATGGGGGCAATTCTGATCTCTGGGGGCAGTTGATTCCTGAGGGCCAGGCCCACCACAGAGAAGGCTCTTCCCCTGGGGCCCACCAGACGACATTGTTTTGTCGACAGGACCCAGAGAAGGCCAACTCTGTGGGACCTTATCGGCCGCTGCGATTCGTGCAGCAAAGACGGTCCCGGAGTTATTCTGGTCCGATGCCATGTAGGGCTTTATTGGTCATTACCAACACTTTGAATTGTGACCGGAAATTGATGGGCAGCCAATGCAAGCCACGGAGTGTTGGAGAGACGTGGGCGAACCTACAATAGCTCTCGCGGCCACATTCTGCACGATCTAAAGTTTCCGAACACTTTTCAAAGAGAGCATTGCAGTAGTCAAACCTTGAGATGATGAGGGCATGAGCGATTGTGAGCAATGACTCCCTGTCCAAATAGGGCCGCAACTGGTGCACCAGGCGAACCTGTGCAAACGCCCTCCTCGCCACAGCTGAAATATGATGTTCCAATGTTAGCTGTGGGTCGAAGAGGATGCCCAAGTTGTGGACCCTCTCCAAGGGGGGAAATAATTCCCCCCTAGAGTAATGGACGGACAGATGGAATTGTCCTTGGGAGGCAAAACCCACAGCCACTCCGTCTTGTCGGGATTGAGTTTGAGCTTGATGACACCCATCTAGACCCCAATAGCCTCCAGGCACCGGCACATCACTTCCACTGCTTCATTCACTGAACATGGGATGGAGATGAATAACTGGGTATCATCAGCATACTGATGATACCTCACCCCATGCCCTTGGATGATCTCACCTAGTGGTTTCATGTAGATTTTAAATAGCAGGGGGAAGAGGACCGACCCCTGAGGCACCCCACAAGGGAGAGACCTAGAGGTCGACCTCTGACCCCCCACTAGCAGTGACTGCGACCAATCGGAGAGGTAGGAGGAGAACCACTGAAGAACGGTGCCTCCCACTCCCAACCCCTCCAGCCGGCGCAGAAGGATACCATGGACGATGGTATTGAAAGCCGCTGAGAGGTCAAGAAGCACCAGGACAGAGGACAAGCCCCTGTCCCAGGCCCGCCAGAGATCATCCATCAGCGTGACCAAAGCAGTTTCTGTGCTGTAGCCGGGTCTGAATCCTGACTGTTGAGGGCCTAGACAATCGGCTTCTTCCAAGGACCGTTGGAGCTGGAGCGCCACCACCTTCTCAACAACCTTCCCCATAAAGGGAAGGTTGGAGACTGGACGATAGTTGTTAAGAATGGCTGGGTCCTGGGATGGTTTCTTGAGGAGGGGGCGCACAAGTGCCTCCTTGTAAGGAGCCGGAAAGGACCCCCTCCTCAGAGAAGCGTTGACAATTTCCTGGACCAAGTTCTGTGTCACCTCCCTGCTGGCCGAAACCAGCCAAGAGGGACACAGATCCAGTAAACAGCTGGCGGAACTCACAGCTCCAATGGCCTTGTCCACTTCATCAGGTGTCACCAAGTCAAACTCCTCCCAGACAGGTGGACAAAGACAGGCCCCAGTCACATCAACTGACTTGTTGTCAGCCGACACTGCTATCCAATCGGAGTCGAGGTCCGCCCGGATCTGAGCGACTTTATCAGCGAAAAATGAGTTAAACTCCTCAGCACTGCTCTAAAAGGACTCCCCAACTTCCCCCTGGTTCAGAAGGGAGCGGGGCACCCTAAACAGAGCGACCAGGCAGGATTCCGCTGATGCAATCAAGGTGGCATGGTATGCGCATCTTGCTGCCTTGAGCGCCACTTTGAAAGTCTTAAGGTGAGTTCTTACAAGTGTTTGGTCATATTCAGATTTACTCTTCCTCCATCGCTTCTCTAACGTCTCTTAATCATCTTAGTATTTACATTTCCAGGGCTACATTGTAAAGCTCCCTGTCCTGTTTCTTCTTCCCATGGCAGCAAAAAATTCCTTTGGAAGAATTGGAATCAGTTCAGGGTGAACTGCGGCGCATCCATCAAAAACTGAGTAAGTAGCTACTAGTGTTATTTTCTGACAATATTTTGTTCATATTCACTTCCAACATGTAGTAGATTCTTCTCTAGCAGTATTTGCCCATTTATCATACAGTCAGTATTGTTGTGGATCTCCAACAATTCTAATTTTTTCTCTGCAATAGACTCTTAACCATCATTCAGCAATTTGGAGGCAAATTCAGCTTCCCTTGTAAAAAAAGATAATGTCTCCTTCAAATTGAAGAACTCCTGAAGACGTCAGGATTCCAAATGCCCAAACTAGGCTAGAGCTCTAAACTTCTCTGGAAAAGTTCTCCTTAAATATTAAGCAAGTTCAAACTTGATCAGTTCAGCAAAATTTTGCCTCTTCTTACGAACTTTTTTCGAGTTACGAACCTGCGTTCGGAGACAGCTGGGAAGCCGCGCGGCTGTTTTAAAAGGTAACAGCCAGAAGCCTCCCGAACGCCGGTTCGTAACTCGAACAAAGTTCGTAAGAAGAGGCAAAATTTGGCTGAACCCCGGGTTCGGTTCGGGAGGTTCCTGGGAAGCCCCCCAGGCCGGCTGCGACCTTTTAAAACACCCGCGCCGCTTCGCAGCTGTCTCGCGAAGCCGAACGCGGAAGTTTGGCTTTAGCGTTCGGCTTCGGGAGACAGCTACGAAGCGGCGCGGGTGTTTTAAAAGGTCGCAGCCGGCCTGGGGGGCTTGCCAGCACAACCCCGAACCTGGAAGTTCGGCAAAAGTTTGGGGTTCGGGGGGGTGCTGGCAAGCCCCCCAGGCCGGCTGCGACCTTTTAAAACATCCGCGCCGCTTCGCAGCTGTCTCCCGAAGCCGAACGCGGAAGTTCGGCTTTAGTGTTTGGCTTCAGGAGACAGCTGCGAAGCGGCGCGGGTGTTTTAAAAGGTCGCAGCCGGCCTGGGGGGCTTGCCAGCACCCCCCGAACCCGGATTCGGGGGGGTGCTGGGAAGCCCCCCAGGCCGGCTGTCACCTTTTAAAACAGCCGGAAAGCCGTTTTTTTGCGGGGGTTTTTTTGGTTGCACGGATTAATTGACTTTACATTGTTTCCTATGGGAAACAATGTTTCGTCTTACGAACTTTTCGTCTTACGAACCTCCTCCTTGCACCAATTAAGTTCGTATCATGAGGTATTACTGTACAGTGATACCTTGTCTTATGAATTTAATTGGTTCCGGGACGAGGTTCGTAAGGTGAAAAGTTCGTAAGATGAAACATTGTTTCCCATAGGAATCAATGTAAAAGCAAATAATATGTGCAAACCCATTAGGAAAAGCCAAACTTTAAGGCTTAAAGAAAAAGCGGCAGGCCGACAAAGTGAAGGCTAACGGAGTGGAGACGGACAGTGAGGAGAAGCGAGGAATGGAGGTCCTAACAAAGGCTAACGCCACCCCAAATCTCTCCCAAAATCACCCCTTCAAAACCTTCCTACGTTGCTGCAAATTTCCCCAAAAATTGCCACTCCAAAAGCTTCCTATCTTGCCCCAAATTCCTCCAAAAATTGCCTCTCCAGCCGCTTCCTATGCCACCCAAATCGAGGTCCTAACGAAGTGAAGAAAGGCAGCAAGGAGAAATGAGGCATTTTGAAAGGAGAGGTGAGTTTGGAAGACTTTGGAAGTGATTTGGGGTGGCTTAGGAAGGTTTTGGAGTGGTGATTTTTGGGGGAATTTGGGGCAAGATAGGAAACTTTTGGAATGGCGATTTTTGGGGGAATTGGGGGCAAGATAGGAAGCTTTTGGAATGGCGATTTTGGGGGGAATTTGAGGCAAGATAGGAAGCTTTTAGAATGGTGATTTTGGGGGGAATTTGGGGCAAGATAGGAAGCTTTTGGAATGGAGATTTTGGGGGGAATTTGGGGCAAGATAGGAAGCTTTTGGAATGGTGATTTTTGGGGGAATTTGAGGAAAGATAGCAAGCTTTTAGAATGGTGATTTTGGAAGGAATTTGAGGCAAGATAGGAAGCTTTTAGAATGGTGATTTTGGGGGGAATTTGAGGCAAGATAGGAAGCATTTGGAATGGCGATTTTTGGGGGAATTTGAGGCAAGATAGGAAGCTTTTGGAATGGTGATTTTTGGGGGAATTCGAGGCAAGATAGGAAGCTTTTAGAATGGTGATTTTGGGGGAAATTTGGGGCAAGATAGGAAGCTTTTGGAATGGGGATTTTGGGGGGAATTTGAGGCAAGATAGGAAGCTTTTGGAATGGTGTTTTTTGGGGGAATTTGAGGCAAGATAGGAAGCTTTTGGGATGGCGATTTTTGGAGGAATTTGAGGCAAGATAGGAAGCTTTTGGAATGGTGATTTTTGGGGGAATTTGAGGCAAGATAGGAAGCTTTTAGAATGGTGATTTTTGGGGGAATTCGAGGCAAGATAGGAAGCTTTTGGAATGGTGATTTTGGGGGAAATTTGAGGCAAGATAGGAAGCTTTTAGAATGGTGTTTTTGGGGGAATTTGAGGCAAGATAGGAAGCTTTTGGAATGGTGATTTTTGGGGGAATTCGAGGCAAGATAGGAAGCTTTTAGAATGGTGATTTTGGGGGAAATTTGGGGCAAGATAGGAAGCTTTTGGAATGGTGATTTTGGGGGGAATTTGAGGCAAGATAGGAAGCTTTTGGAATGGTGTTTTTGGGGGGAATTTGAGGCAAGATAGGAAGCATTTGGAATGGCGATTTTTGGGGGAATTTGAGGCAAGATAGGAACCTTTTGGAATGGTGATTTTTGGGGGAATTCGAGGCAAGATAGGAAGCTTTTAGAATGGTGATTTTGGGGGAAATTTGGGGCAAGATAGGAAGCTTTTGGAATGGGGATTTTTGGGGGAATTTGAGGCAAGATAGGAAGCTTTTAGAATTGTGTTTTTGGGGGGAATTTGAGGCAAGATAGGAAGCTTTTGGGATGGTGATTTTGGGGGGAATTTGGGGCAAGATAGGAAGCTTTTGGAATGGTGATTTTGGGGGGAATTTGAGGCAAGATAGGAAGCTTTTAGAATGTTGATTTTGGGGGGAATTTGGGGCAAGATAGGAAGCTTTTAGAATGGTGATTTTTGGGGGAATTTGAGGCAAGATAGGAAGCTTTTAGAATGGTGATTTTGGGGGGAATTTGGGGCAAGATAGGAAGCTTTTAGAATGGTGATTTTGGGGGGAATTTGAGGCAAGATAGGAAGCTTTTAGAATGGTGATTTTGGAAGGAATTTGAGGCAAGATAGGAAGCTTTTAGAATGGTGATTTTGGGGGGAATTTGAGGCAAGATAGGAAGCATTTGGAATGGCGATTTTTGGGGGAATTTGAGGCAAGATAGGAAGCTTTTGGAATGGTGATTTTTGGGGGAATTCGAGGCAAGATAGGAAGCTTTTAGAATGGTGATTTTGGGGGAAATTTGGGGCAAGATAGGAAGCTTTTGGAATGGGGATTTTGGGGGGAATTTGAGGCAAGATAGGAAGCTTTTGGAATGGTGTTTTTGGGGGGAATTTGAGGCAAGATAGGAAGCTTTTGGGATGGAGATTTTTGGAGGAATTTGAGGCAAGATAGGAAGCTTTTGGAATGGTGATTTTTGGGGGAATTTGAGGCAAGATAGGAAGCTTTTAGAATGGTGATTTTTGGGGGAATTCGAGGCAAGATAGGAAGCTTTTGGAATGGTGATTTTGGGGGAAATTTGAGGCAAGATAGGAAGCTTTTAGAATGGTGTTTTTGGGGGGAATTTGAGGCAAGATAGGAAGCTTTTGGAATGGTGATTTTTGGGGGAATTCGAGGCAAGATAGGAAGCTTTTAGAATGGTGATTTTGGGGGAAATTTGGGGCAAGATAGGAAGCTTTTGGAATGGTGATTTTGGGGGGAATTTGAGGCAAGATAGGAAGCTTTTGGAATGGTGTTTTTGGGGGGAATTTGAGGCAAGATAGGAAGCATTTGGAATGGCGATTTTTGGGGGAATTTGAGGCAAGATAGGAACCTTTTGGAATGGTGATTTTTGGGGGAATTCGAGGCAAGATAGGAAGCTTTTAGAATGGTGATTTTGGGGGAAATTTGGGGCAAGATAGGAAGCTTTTGGAATGGGGATTTTTGGGGGAATTTGAGGCAAGATAGGAAGCTTTTAGAATTGTGTTTTTGGGGGGAATTTGAGGCAAGATAGGAAGCTTTTGGGATGGTGATTTTGGGGGGAATTTGGGGCAAGATAGGAAGCTTTTGGAATGGTGATTTTGGGGGGAATTTGAGGCAAGATAGGAAGCTTTTAGAATGTTGATTTTGGGGGGAATTTGGGGCAAGATAGGAAGCTTTTAGAATGGTGATTTTTGGGGGAATTTGAGGCAAGATAGGAAGCTTTTAGAATGGTGATTTTGGGGGGAATTTGGGGCAAGATAGGAAGCTTTTAGAATGGTGATTTTGGGGGGAATTTGAGGCAAGATAGGAAGCTTTTAGAATGGTGATTTTGGGGGGAATTTGAGGCAAGATAGGAAGCTTTTAGAATGGTGATTTTGGGGGGAATTTGAGGCAAGATAGGAAGCTTTTAGAATGGTGATTTTGGGGGGAATTTGGGGCAAGATAGGAAGCTTTTAGAATGGTGATTTTGGGGGGAATTTGAGGCAAGATAGGAAGATTTTGGAATGGTGATTTTGGGGGGAATTTGAGGCAAGATAGGAAGCTTTTAGAATGGTGATTTTGGGGGGAATTTGAGGCAAGATCGGAAGCTTTTGGAATGGTGATTTTGGGGGGAATTTGGGGCAAGATAGGAAGCTTTTAGAATGGTGATTTTGGGGGGAATTTGAGGCAAGATAGGAAGCTTTTGGAATGGTGATTTTGGGGGCAATTTGAGGCAAGATAGGAAGCTTTTAGAATGGTGATTTTGGGGGGAATTTGAGGCAAGATAGGAAGCTTTTGGAATGGTGATTTTGGGGGGAATTTGGGGCAAGATAGGAAGCTTTTAGAATGGTGATTTTTGGGGGAATTTGAGGCAAGATAGGAAGCTTTTAGAATGGTGATTTTGGGGGGAATTTGGGGCAAGATAGGAAGCTTTTAGAATGGTGATTTTGGGGGGAATTTGAGGCAAGATAGGAAGCTTTTGGAATGGTGATTTTGGGGGGAATTTGAGGCAAGATAGGAAGCTTTTAGAATGGTGATTTTTGGGGGAATTTGAGGCAAGATAGGAAGCTTTTAGAATGGTGATTTTGGGGGGAATTTGGGGCAAGATAGGAAGCTTTTAGAATGGTGATTTTGGGGGGAATTTGGGGCAAGATAGGAAGCTTTTAGAATGGTGATTTTGGGGGGAATTTGAGGCAAGATAGGAAGATTTTGGAATGGTGATTTTGGGGGGAATTTGAGGCAAGATAGGAAGCTTTTAGAATGGTGATTTTGGGGAGAATTTGAGGCAAGATCGGAAGCTTTTGGAATGGTGATTTTGGGGGGAATTTGGGGCAAGATAGGAAGCTTTTAGAATGGTGATTTTGGGGGGAATTTGAGGCAAGATAGGAAGCTTTTGGAATGGTGATTTTGGGGGGAATTTGAGGCAAGATAGGAAGCTTTTAGAATGGTGATTTTGGGGGGAATTTGAGGCAAGATAGGAAGCTTTTGGAATGGTGATTTTGGGGGGAATTTGGGGCAAGATAGGAAGCTTTTAGAATGGTGATTTTTGGGGGAATTTGAGGCAAGATAGGAAGCTTTTAGAATGGTGATTTTGGGGGGAATTTGGGGCAAGATAGGAAGCTTTTAGAATGGTGATTTTGGGGGGAATTTGAGGCAAGATAGGAAGCTTTTGGAATGGTGATTTTGGGGGGAATTTGAGGCAAGATAGGAAGCTTTTAGAATGGTGATTTTTGGGGGAATTTGAGGCAAGATAGGAAGCTTTTAGAATGGTGATTTTGGGGGGAATTTGGGGCAAGATAGGAAGCTTTTAGAATGGTGATTTTGGGGGGAATTTGAGGCAAGATAGGAAGCTTTTGGAATGGTGATTTTGGGGGGAATTTGAGGCAAGATAGGAAGCTTTTAGAATGGTGATTTTGGGGGGAATTTGAGGCAAGATAGGAAGCATTTGGAATGGTGATTTTTGGGGGAATTTGAGGCAAGATAGAAAGCTTTTAGAATGGTGATTTTGGGGGGAATTTGGGGCAAGAAAGGAAGCATTTGGAATGGAGATTTTGGGGGGAATTTGAGGCAAGATAGGAAGCTTTTGGAATGGCGATTTTTGGGGGAATTTGGGGCAAGATGGGAAGCTTTTAGAATGGTGATTTTGGGGGGAATTTGAGGCAAGATAGGAAGCATTTGGAATGGTGATTTTGGGGGGAATTTGAGGCAAGATAGGAAGCATTTGGAATGGCAATTTTTGGGGGAATTTGAGGCAAGATAGGGAGCTTTTGGAATGGCGATTTTTGGGGGAATTTGAGGCAAGATAGGAAGCTTTTGGAATGGGGATTTTTGGGGGAATTTGAGGCAAGATAGGAAGCTTTTGGAATGGGGATTTTTGGGGGAATTTGAGGCAAGATAGGAAGCTTTTGGAATGGGGATTTTTGGGGGAATTTGAGGCAAGATAGGAAGCTTTTGGAATGGGGATTTTTGGGGGAATTTGAGGCAAGATAGGAAGCTTTTGGAATGGGGATTTTTGGGGGAATTTGAGGCAAGATAGGAAGCATTTGGAATGGAGATTTTGGGGGGAATTTGAAGCAAGATAGGAATCTTTTAGAATGGTGATTTTTGGGGGAATTTGAGGCAAGATAGGAAGCATTTGGAATGGAGATTTTGGGGGGAATTTGAGGCAAGATAGGAAGCTTTTGGAATGGCGATTTTTGTGGGAATTTGGGGCAAGATAGGAAGCTTTTAGAATGGTGATTTTGGGGGAATTTGAGGCAAGATAGGAAGCATTTGGAATGGTGATTTTGGGGGGAATTTGAGGCAAGATAGGAAGCATTTGGAATGGCGATTTTTGGGGGAATTTGAGGCAAGATAGGGAGCTTTTGGAATGGTGATTTTTGGGGGAATTTGAGGCAAGATAGGAAGCTTTTGGAATTGGGATTTTGGGGGAAATTTGGGGGAAGATAGGAAGCTTTTGGAATGGTGATTTTGGGGGGAATTTGAGGCAAGATAGGAAGCTTTTAGAATGGTGATTTTGGGGGGAATTTGGGGCAAGATAGGAAGCTTTTAGAATGGTGATTTTGGGGGGAATTTGGGGCAATATATGAAGCTTTTAGAATGGTGATTTTGGGGGGAATTTGAGGCAAGATAGGAAGCATTTGGAATGGCGATTTTTGGGGGAATTTGAGGCAAGATAGGAAGCTTTTGGAATGGTGATTTTTGGGGGAAATGTGGGGCAAGATAGGAAGCTTTTAGAATGGTGATTTTGGGGGAAATTTGGGGCAAGATAGGAAGCTTTTAGAATGGTGATTTTGGGGGAAATTTGGGGCAAGATAGGAAGCTTTTGGAATGGTGATTTTGGGGGGAATTTGAGGCAAGATAGGAAGCATTTGGAATGGGGATTTTGGGGGGAATTTGAGGCAAGATAGGAAGCTTTTAGAATGGTGATTTTGGGGGGAATTTGAAGCAAGATAGGAAGCTTTTAGAATGGTGATTTTGGGGGGAATTTGGGGCAAGATAGGAAGCTTTTAGAATGGTGATTTTGGGGGGAATTTGAGGCAAGATAGGAAGCTTTTAGAATGGTGATTTTGGGGGGAATTTGAGGCAAGATAGGAAGCATTTGGAATGGCGATTTTTGGGGGAATTTGAGGCAAGATAGGAAGCTTTTGGAATGGTGATTTTTGGGGGAAATTTGGGGCAAGATAGGAAGCTTTTGGAATGGTGATTTTGGGGGGAATTTGAGGCAAGATAGGAAGCTTTTGGAATGGCGATTTTTGGGGGAAATTTGGGGCAATATAGGAAGCTTTTGGAATGGTGATTTTGGGGGGAATTTGAGGCAAGATAGGAAGCTTTTGGAATGGTGATTTTTGGGGGAAATTTGGGGCAAGATAGGAAGCTTTTGGAATGATGATTTTGGGGGGAATTTGAGGCAAGAAGGAAGCTTTTCGAATGGTGATTTTTGGGGGAAATTTGGGGCAAGATAGGAAGCTTTTGGAATGGTGATTTTGGGGGGAATTTGAGGCAAGATAGGAAGCTTTTGGAATGGCGATTTTTGGGGGAATTTGAGGCAAGATAGGAAGCTTTTGGAATGGTGATTTTTGGGGGAATTTGGGGCAACATAGGAAGCTTTTGGAATCGGGATTTTGGGGGGAATTTGAGGCAAGATAGGAAGCTTTTAGAATGGTGATTTTTGGGGAATTTGAGGCAAGATAGGAAGCTTTTAGAATGGGGCTTTTTGGGGGAATTTGAGGCAAGATAGGAAGCTTTTAGAATGGTGATTTTGGGGGGAATTTGGGGCAAGATAGGAAGCTTTTGGAATGGCGATTTTTGGGGGAATTTGAGGCAAGATAGGAAGCTTTTATTTTTATTTTTTTTAATAAGTTTTTTTAATTAAATTTTTCCACAACAAACAAACAAACAAACAAAAAACTTAAAGAGAAAGTGCCCAACACCGATAACCCCTCCACCATTAGGGGGTTCACTTATTTACAATAAATTTCAATTTCTTCCTTGGCTCCGGTTTACATTTTTTTACATACAAAGAATGATTGAAATTTGTTTTTCACATTGTCATCATATATTCTACCTAAAATATAATCTTTCACCTTATTCCATTGTGCCATCAGCTTCTCCAATTTATTTTCATCGCAGTTAATTAATCTTGATTCCGTAATTTCAAAGTGAATGTGGTCCACCAAGTACCAGTACCAATTTTGTATTGTCCATTTATTGCTGTCCTTCCACCCTAATACCACTACTGCTTGTGCACTTTCCAAGGCTGCTGTTTTGATTTCTCTAAATTCTCATAATTCCCCATATTTAACTAGTGTTGCTAATTCTTTCATGATTATCCAATTAATGTTTAACATATTGTTAATTTCATTCTGTACTTCCTTCCAAAATTTTTGAACTTCAGCACATTCCCAGAGCATATGCATAAAAACTCCTTTTATTTGGCAACCATGCCAACAGTTTCCTTTTCCTTTCCTCTGGAAGTGTGCTAGTTTTACTGGCGTGAAGTACCATTTGTGTAAAATTTTCCTTCTCATTTCTCTAATTCTTGTGTTCTTTATCTTATATATATTTTCAACTACTTCTTCCATCTCGTTTTCATTGATCTGTAATTCGTTTTGCCAGTATCTTGTTAGGCCTTTAATCACTTCCGCTTCCACTTGTAATAACATACTATAAATCTTACTAGCCTGTCCTTTTGAATCATTACTCTTTTCTTTCAGTATTTTCTCTAGACAGTTTTCTTCTCTTAAAAATGCTTCTTTAATCTCAGTTTTATTCAAATATTTGCATATTGCATTAATCTGCAACCATTTTTGTTGGCCCAACCACCATTCGAGGCGAGTTCTGTTAACTCTTCCATCTGTTTCATATAATTGTTCTATTCTCATTATGCCTTTATCGTTTAATTCCTTTATAACTCTATCTAGATTAACGTCATTATTTATGTTCAAAACATGCAACCTTTGGTAATTTTGAGTTCCTATTTGCTAATTTCCCTTGCCATTTTGACCAAATATCTACAGCTGCTTTCAAAGGATCGGCTAATCTATTGATTTCTATTTTACTCCATTTTTAAAATAAAATCTCTTTGTTTTTAACATTGTTAATCTCCTTTTCAAGTTTCACCCACTTCTTTTCTGTCAGTAATTGTAATTCCATTAATCTTTCTATTTGAAATGCCTCTCTAGATAATTCTAAATTTGGGTACCCCCATCCTCCAACTTTTTCTCTGGCAATCAGCCATCGTTTCCTTGTTCTAGGTTTTTTATTTCCTTCAATCCAATAGTTCATTTTAGTGTCCCATTCCCTTAGTTTTACTCCTGGGAAGGTACCTGGTAAAACTTGGAATAAGTACATCATTTTTGGAATAATCATCATTTTAAGAGCTCTTTCCTTGGCCATTTTTCTCAAACTTTTATCTTTCCACTTTTTAATTTGCTTTTGCATTTTTTTCCATATTAAGTTATAATTTGCCTCAGCAATTTTATTTGGGTTTTTAAATAACCAAATTCCTAAATATTTCATTTTTTTACATCCTAATTTCAATCCTGAGTTTTTTTGTATCTCGATTTGCTCTTTGGGACCTATATTCAAACAGAATATTTCTGATTTCTCAATATTAATTGAGAGACCTGATTGGTCTTTAAATTCCTGAAGTACCACCATTAATTTTCGCATCATTTCAATGGGGGTTTCAGACAGTATAATGGCATCATCTGCAAAGAGCTTTAATTTCAATTCGAGTTTCCCAATTCGGTAACCCTTCCAATCCCTATCATCTCTAATTTTATTTGCTAGAACCTCAATTGCCATTGCAAACAGGATGGGGGAAAGTGGACATCCCTGCTTAGTTCCATTTTGGATATTAATTTTCTCTGTTCTATTTCCATTTACCCTAATATAGGCTATATTATCCTTATAAATTTCTTTTATAATTTGACAGAAATTTTCTCCCATATTTAATTCCTTACAAAGTTGAAACAGGTAATTATGATTAACTTTATCGAATGCTTTGTACACATCTAACTTCAAAACGCATAATTTCTTTTTGGTAGTGGTAGCATGGTGTAACACATTAACAACATTTCTAATTGGTTCGTGAATCTTTCTTCCTTTAACAAATCCATATTGATCTTCACCAATTATTTTTGGTAAGATACGCTATAATTTTCATAAATATTTTATAGTCCTGGTTTAATAAACTGATGAGGCGATAGGATCCCGGATCTAACAAATCCCGATCTGGTTTTGGAATAGTGATAATCTCAGATGTCTTCCATGACTGTGGAATGTTGAAGGTTTGAAGTATGTTATTAAATAGTTTCTCCAAATGAGGTAATAATTGAGTCCCAAAAGTCTTATAATATTCCCCCGTAAGTCCGTCTGGGCCTGGAGCTTTGACAGGTTTCAGTCCATTAACAACTCTAATAATTGTTATTGTCCCGTTTAACATTTGTTTGTCTTCATCAGTTAGTTTCTCCTTAGTCTCTATCTTTTGCAAAATAATCTGATCGTTTTTATATAACTCTTCATGAAACTCTTTCATTATTTTTTGCAATTCATCAGTACTACGTTTTGTAACACCTTTTTTATCCCTTAAAGCAACTATACAAGATTTTTCTTTTCTTTTTTTAAAATAATTTGCCATTTGTTTCATTGATTTATTGCCCCATCCCAAAATTTTCTGCTTTACAGCCAATCTCATATTATTCCATATTTGTTCATCCATAAGTCTCAGTTGTTGTTTTTTTAATTTTTAGTAAATTGTTCCACTCCCCATTTCTTGTACTTTTCAATCTTTCTTGAGTTAACTCAATATCTTTAATTAATTTTTTCCTTTCTGTCTCACTTTTTTTTTTAATATAAATTTCGGTACTGATACAATTCCCTCTCATAAAGGCCTTATGTGCATCCCAAATTGTTGATTGCTTCATATTTGCCGTGTCATTTATTGTAAAATATTCAATCAATTCTTTTTGGAGTTTCAATTTATTTTCTTCTCTTCCTGACACGATAGGATTGTATCTCCATATTTTTTGTTTATTGTTTGAGTCAAATACAATTACTGCTAATAATGGGGCGTGGTCAGATAACCAAATGCTTTCAGTTTCAACTCTTTTAAGATATGCATTCCCGATTTTGTTCATTAATATATAGTCGATGCAGCTAAACTTATTATGCCTAGCTGAATAGAACGTGGCTCTATTTGTCGCTTCGGCATGAAGATCCATCATACCTAATTTATTTAATGGCAAATTATTTTTTCCCTGTTTCCCTGCTATCAGTTCAATATTGAAATCACCTGCCAAAATCACTGTACCTTCTGCAAAGTTATTCAATTTACGCTTTGTATTTAATATAAATTGCTTTGTGTTTACATTTGGGGCATAAATTACTGCTAATGTTATTACATTATTATTCATTTTTCCTTTAACAATGGTGATTTTGGGGGGAATTTGAGGCAAGATAGGAAGCTTTTAGAATGGTGATTTTGGGGGGAATTTGAGGCAAGATAGGAAGCGTTTAGAATGGTGATTTTGGGGGGAATTTGGGGCAAGATAGGAAGCATTTGGAGGGGCAATTTTAGCAGCAAGATGGGGCGAAGGAAGTGGCAGGCTAGGGGGGATTTTGGCAGTAAGATGGGGCGGCTGCAGGGAGCAGAGGAAGCAGAGGGAGCAGAGGGCTAGAGGGGAAAGTGGCAGGGAAATGGGGCAGCTCCGGCGTTCCCTGCCTCAAGTACAAGCAAAAGGCTGTGGGGAATTCCAGTGGGGAATTCCCATGCAAGCAGATGGGAAATCCCGGAAGTAACAGTCACAAGCAGGGAAATCCCTTCGGCAGTCAGAGAGCGCATGCGCAGTATGAGAGCCCATGGACCCACGCTCAGGTTTGTAAGATGGAAAGGGTTTTTAAGATGAGGCAAAGAAATCTTAAACCCCGGGTTCGTATCTCGAAAAGTTCGTATGATGAGGGGTTCGTAAGACGAGGCAACACTGTAATTGCAACATGCTTTCTATCATCTTACCAATTTCTGAATTGCTAACTTCACCAGTTCATTGATGATCAATGTATCAGTACACTGATGATGTTATATAATTGGCTAATGAAACATCTGCAAGCAAACAACTATGCTCAGAAAACACTAAGGACACCATGTTCTCTTTTTTGGTGGTAAATATGCCCTTCGTTGTTGTTTTTGCTCCTTTATCTGCTAAGGAAGATACAAATAATGATGTGAGTATTGCCCACTAAAGGCAAGATCTTAAAGGAAATGTTCGCAGCAGAGCCAGAGGCTAAGAGGAAACCATGTGTGCCTGGTTAGAAGAGAGAGTTTAAAAGATGATGATGGAAGTAATCCTGATTGGAAGTGTTTTTGGCTCTTATCTTAGAGGACCAGGAGGTTGATATCACTAGAAACCTTGTCAGCATTAAGAAAATGCAAGATAATCAAATGAAGTGCACCAAGGTAAGTTCCTCCACTTGGATTCACTCTTGAGTTAGAATCTCCATGAGAAGAGCTGTAGGTTAGCAATTTTTTCTAACAGCCATTATTAAATTGCACATACTCTTATCAGTAAAAAAAACCTCAACTCATTGCACTGTAAAATAATATCTCACCACTTGGACATAAGATGGTTGTCTGCCAGAATATATCTACGCTGACTTTTGCTGCACAATAAGGTGTGATTTATCAGGAACATCAGAACCAGGAGGCAGAAGGAGAGAAGTGCTTGGCCATCCAGAGGGTTGTTTTCCTTCTGCCAATCCCACCTCCTGAATTCTAATCAATCATTGTGGAGGCAAGAAGCCAGGGGAGAAATGGGCAAAAGTGAGATAAAGATATATCAGAAAAATAAGACCTTTCTTCTATATATCAGAAAAATAAACTTGTTTAAGAGAGGAGGAATGGCATTCCACATGTACATAAAGTAATCAAGTACCCAGGATTTCTAACATGGGGAAGGTATTGGGGAGAACCAGAGAGTCAGTTTTGTGTACTGGGGAACACAGTCTCCCATTTTCTCACATCAAGCTAGAAAGTGGAAGAATTTGAGTTCTAGTTTTGACTTGAACACAAAACCAGCAGGGTGACCATGGTCCTATTGCCTTCTCTCAACCTCAGAAAGAAGGCAATTGCAAAATGTTTTTGAAATCTTGCTAGGAAAATTGCAGGGACTAGTCCAGGGGTCTGCAACCTTAAACACTCAAAGAGCCATTTGGACCAATTTCCCACAGAAAACAAAACACTGGGAGCCACAAAACCTGGGTAGGCATGGCCAACTTAATGTCACTCAGTTCCAATGAGTGACATGACCGCCCCAGGCAAGCCTATTCAGGTTTTGTGGCTCTCATTGTTTTCTATGGGAAACAGGTATGTCACTCTCTCTTTCTCCCTTCCCTTTCTTTCACCCTCTTCCTCTCCCTCCCTCTCTCCCTCCCTCTCTTATCTCTCTTTCTCCCTCTCCCTCATCTCTTTCTCTCCCTCCCTCTCCCCATCTCTTTGTCCCTCTTTCATCCTCCCCCTTTTTCTTCCTCTCTCTCTCCCACTCCCTCTCTCTCATCGCTCCTTCCCTCCCTCTCTCTCTCCCTCCCTCTCTTTCTTCCATCTCAAAGTCCCTAATTCCTCACGTAGTAACGATCATCTCCAGTCATAGTCATTAAAAATTAGAGGAGCTTTATTTTATCCTTTACAGAGAGCATCATGGAGTTTGGGAGAAAGTATTCTAATGTAAAATGGCAAATGAAGTATAAATAGAAAGACATGGATTGTTATGTTACAGTTTTTATAAAACCCTGCCCTGATTTTAGGGAAAATACACTCACACACTCTGTCTCTCTTATTCTCTCTGTCTCTCTCACTCTCATTCTCCTCCTCCTTCTCCCTCACTCCCCTATTTCCTCACTGCACTTCCCAACCCCCTTACCCAGAATAATTGTAAAGAAATTCGGCCCCATTCTTTCTGTCTCTGGAAAAGTATAAAAATAAACCTTGCATTACAAAAGGAATGACTCTCAGAGCCATGAGGTCGCCTTGAGGGGAGCAGATGGAGACGAATCTCTCTCTCCCTTCCCAAATGCAACAGAAAAGGGCAGGCAGTCCTCTGCCTCTCTTCTCTCTTTTTCTCTCTATCATATTTCTCTTTCTTTCTCCCTCTCTCTCTGTCCTGTGTGTGCGTGTGTGCGTGCGCGTGTGTGTGGGTGCATGCGAGTTCCCTCTTGAATCATTTCCAGAAACTAGTGAGGATTATTGTTGTTGTTTGCTGATGTTGTTCTTCTTCTTTAAGTGCTTTTTACCAGATTTAAAGAGTCATTTCAGGTTCCCACATAAATTAAGCTTTTTCATCCCTCTGCTTTGGCTCCCTGTTGACTGGCTTTCCCCCTCTCCCCCCCCCCCCCGCTCCTCACCTGCCCTGAGAGGAGAAGGGCGACAGTGGCAGATGGATACTCGCTCCCTATTCCAGAGCGGGAGCCAAGCGCCTCTCTACTTGCCTCTTTTTCCAGTCCTTGGGAGACTTTTCTCCGTGATAGGTTTAAGTGCAAAAGCAGCACGCATCCATGGAAGCAGTGAGAGGAATATGGGGAGACGCACAACTTTCTCCATCCTGAGACACTGGCTGGGGTGCATCTCCCATATTCCTCTTGCAGCCTTCGTGCCTGCTTGCTGCTCTTGCATTTAAACATAGCACACTGCTCAATGGGGGAGACGGCATCCCCTCCTTCTGCCCCTGGAGCCCATTACAACACAGAGCATCACCTGCAGGCAGGCAGCCCAGCCAGTGTTTCAGTGTGAAGAAAAGTTGCATGTCTCTCTCAGCGGCTGATGTATGCACAGCACCAACAAGAAAAAGAGGCAAGTAGAGGGATGCTTTGCTCCCTCTCTGGAATATGGAGTGATCTCCATCCACCACAGTTGCCCTTCTCTTCTCGGGGCAGGGAGAGGGCCCAAAGAGCCGCATATGGCTCTAGAGCCGCACTTTGTCGACCTCCGGACTAATCCAAGCAGTTGTCAGGAGTCAAAAGGAAACTGCAAGGCACAATAATTTTTTAAAAAAATCTTTATTTAAAGCATTTTTATAGCCATCCGGGTCAGCCCAGATGCCTAGGAAAGAAATTCCCCCCACTCCATTTGGTTGAAGCCATAAGTTATTTTACTAAGGTTAGGTGTTCGCATCGAACGAAAGCCTAGATCATAGGCGCCTGTGCAAAATGTTACATTTTTCCCTTCTCCCTGGCCCTCCCCACTTTGACCAGTCTATCTCTATCCAACAGCTCTATCCAACAGCATGCTGTTTAGGTGTTTTGAGAATAGCTTGAATGTTTGATGCCACTAGTTGCAGCTTCACATTGTTTTCCCAGCTGTTGTGGCCTAGAGGTGGAGCTCTTGCCTCAAAATCAGAAGGTTGTGAGTTCAATCCTAGGTAAAGGTAGATGTAGGATCTCCTGCTTGGGCAAAGGGGTTGGACTAGATCAGTGTTTCCCAACCTTTTTTGAGCACATTATTCATATTTTCAAAATCCTGGGGAACATTGAAAGGGGGGGAGCGGGGGGGTGGGCTAAAGAAATGTTTGGACAAAAAAACCTCTCTCTTCCTCCCTTTCGCTCTATTTCTCCCTCTTTCTTTCTTTGCCTTCTTCCTTTCTTTCTCTCTCCATCCCTCTTTCTTTCTTCCTCTCTTTTTTGCTCTCTTTCTCTCTCCCTCCTTCCCTTCCTCTATGTCTTTTTCTCTCCCTTGCTCTCTCTCTCTCTCTCTCTGTCCCTCTTGCTATCTCTTTCTTGCTTTTTTCTCTCTTTCTTGCTCTCTCTCTCTCTTTCACTGTCTCTTGCTATATGTCTCTTTCTCTTTGCCTCTCTTGCTATCTCTCTTTCTTTCTCTCTCTTTCTCTCTCTCTGTCTCTCTTGCTATGTCTCTCTTTCTTTCTCTTTCTCTCTCTCTCTGCCTCTCTTGCTAAGTCTCTCTTTTTCTCTTGCTATGTCTCTCTTTCTTTTTCTCTGTCTCTGCCTCACTTGCTATGTCTCTCTTTCTCTCTCTCTTTCTCTCTCTCTCTTTCTCTGCCTCTCTTGCTGTCTCTCTTTCTCGCTCTGTCTCTCTTTCTCTGCCTCTCTTGCTGTCTCTCTTTCTCGCTCTGTCTCTCTTTCTCTGCCTCTCTTGCTGTCTCTCTTTCTCGCTCTGTCTCTCTTTCTCTGCCTCTCTTGCTATGTCTCTTTCTCTCTCTCTGCCTCTCTTATATGTCTCTCTTTCTTTCTCTCTCTCTCTCTCTCTCAGCTGACTGCAAACGGGAGCCCTGACGGCGGCAGCTGGACGTGCTGCTGGATGCCAGGCCCGCAGCGCCAGCATGTACGGCATCCAGCAGCATGTCCAACCGCCACCGTCAGGGCTCCCGCTTGCAGTCAGCTGAGAGAGAGAGCTCCCTCTCGCCGCCGCCTGGAGCTCCCTCTCGCCGCCGCCTGGAGCTCCCTCTCGCCGCCGCCATCTCCCCGCGACTGCCTGTGGCCGCTGCAGCCGCCACCCCCCCCCCCGTTCCCACCGCCAGTGCCCTCCCGCCGGGCCCCAAAGGACACTTGCCGCCGACGCCAGAGAAGCTCCAGCTGGGCGAGGCGCTGCCGGTGCCTCCGCCCTGGGGCTCCCACTCGCAGCTGTCCCTCGGCTCCTGCCTGATGCCGCAGTTTCTGGCGCTCTCCTGCTGGGCCCCATAGAAGGAAGGCGAGAAAAAGGCGCGAAGAATGAAGCTCTCCTTCTTCCTGCCTTCCTTCTTTGGGGCCCAGCAGGAGAGCGCCGAAAACCGCGGCATCGAGCAGGAGCCGGGGGACAGCTGCGAGCCGGGGGACAGCTGGAGCTTCCCTAGGAGCTTCGCGGCACACCTGGCCGTGTCTCGCGGCACACTAGTGTGCCGCGGCACACCGGTTGGGAAACGCTGGACTAGATGACTTGCAAAGTCCCTTCCAACTCTGTTAATATTGCCAAGCTCCTTGAAGACTGGAATGTACCAGTTCTCACACCTCTGGTTTCTGCCATGCCTGTCCCTACCCTCTCATCTCTTTCCTTTACATTCTATTGTCCCATCCTCCTCACTTAACAATTTATAAGAGGATGCCAGCAAAGATCTGAAGGTCAGATCTCACTACAGGACAATTCAACAATTCAATTTAATTATTTAAAATAATTTTAAAATATCCTAATTTTTATCATTCACATTTTATTTTTGTTCCTACTTGGCATCCTTTCTTTAATGATTCTATTCCACTATTTTTGATATTAGTGTAACTCTTGTCCCACAGCAAGTTGTCTGTGGTGAGGTGTCCATTCCATTTAGCTACAGTAGGAAATCTTTTTGGAATGTAAAATAGTGACAACACTTTCAGGGAGTTTGGATCTGGGCAAAGAGACCTGCTTCTTGGGAAGTGAGTAGAAGAGCAGAAAATTATTTTTAGTGATCCTAAGCTTATGTTAGCCAACAGCATTGGAGATCTGATTACATAACTCTCTTATTGCATGGTCTTGTGTAGTTTGTACACTCAGGCCCTGGATTTGGATTGATCTAGGTACTGTTTCAACAATTTATCCAGATGTTTGTAGAAGAGAATTCCTTCCTGGATATCCGCCTTAGGCTGTTTTGCATCCCAATGTATTTACTTGACATTTGATCATTCTCTAGTTCCTGACCCAACTGAGAGGCAAAGTCCCAGATAGTGCCTTAGACGAGAAAGATCATAAACCAGGGACTGAAGAGCTGAATGAAATCTGGTAAGAACAGCTCCTTGGGAGTTCTTGTTGATTTTTTTCCTGTCTCAGATAGCGGAAGGAATTTTTTAAATTTGACATCTTTCACTTCAGTGGACTTGGGTATCAGGCACCTTCTTTCATTTTATAGGATGTTGGATAGGAATCTTTGGGGCTTGAATTTTCTGCCCAGGGAGGTCAACTTTATAAAGCTGTGCCATGTCTTTCCTACCAAGTAGATATATTAGATTCAATTTTGAGTAAGAAAAGGCTTGTATTCCACACTAATCTATTATCTCTGGAAATAAAAGGATAGTTTGTTTGAATCCATTACAAATAAAGGAAAAATAAATCTATATAATTGCTCCTATGTTACGAAGTACTTGTTTTGGATCTTCAAGGACGAAAATGAGATCATCGGGTGACAGTTTCAGAGCTATACTTTCATTCTGCATAATTAATATTATCAAAGGATGTAAAGAACTACTGTTCCTATCTCTTTCTTTCGGTAGCGGGTGAGCCACAAAGGGTATCATAAGATTTTCTTCTGATACAGGTCAGCTGTCAATACTTTACGCAACTCCATTGTGAACAACAGCACATGGAGTGAGAAGAGGAATTCTTCAAGAATGAAAGGTGAGTAGGCCTAACTACTCCACCCCTGAACAGAAGCATACAGGAATGGATTATAGGCATGCATGGAAAACCCAGACTGGGCCTGCTTCAAGGAAGCACCATCCTTCGGGGTTCAGAATAATTTTCAATGTGTTTTCTCAAACTTTTCATCCCAGATAATTAAGTACAAGCCTCAAAGTCCCAAATAACTGGAAATTATAGAGAGCCCAATTTTATCACTTCTGAAGTTAATCTGGAATGCAGGTTTAGGCTGTGTGAGGGTACCTATCAGAGAAAAGCTAATACAGTAATACCTCATGATACAAACTTAATTGGTGCAAGGAGGAGGTTCGTAAGACGAAAGGTTCGTAAGACGAAACATTGTTTCCCATAGGAAACAATGTAAAGTCAATTAATCCGTGCAACCAAAAAAACCCCCGCAAAAAAAACGGCTTTCGCCGACTGCTGGGAAGCCGCGCGGCTGTTTTAAAAGGTGACAGCCGGCCTGGGGGGCTTGCCAGCACCCCCCCCCAAACCCGGGTTTGGGGTTCGGGGGGGTGCTGGCAAGCCCCCCAGGGCCGGCTGCGACCTTTTAAAACAGCCGCGCTGCTTCCCAGCTGTCTCCTGAAGCCGAACTCTAAAGCCGAACTTCCGCGTTCGGCTTCGGGAGACAGCTGGGAAGCGGCGTGGCTGTTTTAAAAGGTGACAGCTGGGCTGGGGGGCTTCCCAGCAACCTCCCGAACCGAACCCGGGGTTCAGAAAAATTTTACCTCTTCTTACGAACTTTGTTCAAGTTACGAACCGGCGTTCGGGAGGCTTCTGGGAAGCCCCGCCGCCCGGCTGTCACCTTTTAAAACAGCCGTGCGGCTTCCCAGCAGTCTCCGAACGCCGGTTCGTAACTCGAAAAAAGTTCGTAAGAAGAGGCAAAATTTTTCTGAACCCCGGGTTCGTATCACGAGTTGTTCGTAAGACGAGGGGTTCGTATCTTGAGGTACCACTGTATACATTATTTCTCTTAAATATTCCACTGGAGTGAATCTGTCAGCCCTTCAAGATAGTCCAGGCAGAAAACAAAACTACTTATTTTTTGGAAGGTTACAACAATAGAATTTTGTAAGTCTAAAGGCTCTCCCCTTTCCCCTCCCTTTACTTCCCAGAGAATTAGAGGGGGTCCCTTCTGAGACAATTCCTCCAGTCCAATCACTGTTTTGGATTTATCAGACTGTGATCTAGGCCAGTGTTTCCCAACCTTTTTTGAGCCGCGGCACATTATTCATATTTTCAAAATCCTGGGGAACACTGAACGGGGGGGGCGCGGGGGGGCTAAAGAAAAGTTTGGACAAAAAAAATATCTCTTCCTCCATTTCACTCTATTTCTCCCTCCCTCTTTCTCTCCCTTCCTTCCCTTCTTTCTCTCTCTCCATCCCTCTTTCTTTCTTCCTCTCTTTTTTGCTCTCTTTCTCTCTCCCTCCTTCCCTCCCTCTATGTCTTTCTCTCTCCCTTGCTCTCTCTCTGCCTCTCTTGCTATCTCTTTCTTTCTCTGTCTCTCTTGCTATGTCTCTTTCTTTCTCTGTCTCTCTTTCTCTGTCTCTCTCTCCGTCTCTCTTGCTATCTCTTTCTCTCTCTCTTTCTGTTTCTCTTGCTATCTCTTTCTTTCTCTCTCTCTGTCTCTCTTTCTCTTGCTATCTCTCTTTCTCTCTCTTTCTGTGTCTCTTGCTATCTCTCTTTCTCGCTCTCTATCTTTCTCTCTTTCTCTCTCTCTCTCTCTCTCTTGCTATCTCTCTCTCTCTCTTGCTATCTCTTTCTTTTTCTCTCTCTCTCTTGCTATGTCTCTCTTTCTTTCTCTCTCTCTCTCTCGGGTGGGGGGTGGCGGTGCGGGGGGGCTAAAGAAAAGTTTGGACAAAAAATATCTCTTCCTCCATTTCACTATTTCTCCCTCCCTCCCTCTTTCCTCCCTCCCTCTTTCCATTGTATCTCTCCCTCCCTCTTTCCTCCCTCCCTCCCTCTTTCCTTTCTATCTATTTTCTTTCTATCTCTCCCTCCCTCTTTCCATTGTATCTCTCCCTCCCTCTTTCCTCCCTCCCTCCCTCTTTCCTTTCTATCTCTCCCTCCCTCTTTCCTCCCTCCCTCCCTCTTTCCTTTCTATCTCTTTTCTTTCTATCTCTCCCTCCCTCTTTCCATTGTATCTCTCCCTCCCTCTTTCCTCCCTCCCTCTTTCATTTCTATCTCTCCCTCCCTCTTTCCTTTCTATCTCTTTTCTTTCTATCTCTCCCTCCCTCTTTTCTTTCTATCTCTCCCTCCATCTTTCCATTGTATCTCTCCCTCCCTCTTTCCTCCCTCCCTCTTTCCTTTCTATCTCTCCCTCCCTCTTTCCTTTCTATCTCTCCCTCCATCTTTCCTCCCTCGCTCTTTCCTTTCTATCTATTTTCTTTCTATCTCTCCCTCCCTCTTTCCATTGTATCTCTCCCTCCCTCTTTCCTTTATATCTCTCCCTCCCTCTTTCCTTTCTATCCTTCTCTCCGTCCCTCAGCGGTGGCAAAGAAGAAGGAAGGCAGGCTGCAGAGGGCACCGAGGACAAGAGCACTCGCTCGCCCTCTGACTTCCCTCCCTCGCTGCTGAAGGGACGAGCGCGGGCACGAGCGCGCGTGGGCACGCTGCAAGAAGTTTTTGTTTGTTTGTTTTTTTCCTTCCCCCGCCTCACAGGAGAGAGAGAGAAAGAAAGAAAGAGCGCAGCCAGGGAAAGCGGCCTCGAGCCGAGTGCGAACTGCAGGATGCGGCAAAGGACTCCTTGCCAACCAAAAAGGGGGTGGGGTGGTGAAGGCAAAGCCTGGGAGGCGGGGAAGGGAAGAGCGGGAGACCCCCAGACAGAACAGCTGAGGGGAAGGAAAGACGGAAGGAGGGAGGGATTGAGAAGCGAAGCCAGGGAGGGCTGAGAGAAAAGGGGAGCGGTGCGCGCGAGAGAGGGGCGGGGCGAGCATTTTATTTATTTATTTATTTATTTATTTATTATTTGGATTTGTATGCCGCCCCTCTCCGAAGACTCGGGGAGGCTCACAACAAGTGGAACAAATCATAAATAATCCGACAAATTTAAAATATTTGAAGATTTAAAAAACCCCATATACTAACAGACACACACACAAGCATACCATGTATAAATTAAACATGCCCAGGGGAAGATGTTTCAGTTCCCCCATGCCTGACGGCAAAGGTGGGTTTTAAGGAGTTTACGGAAGGCAGGAAGAGTAGGGGCAGTTCTAATCTCCGGGGGGAGTTGGTTCCAGAGGGTCGGTGCCGCCACAGAGAAGGCTCTTCCCCTGGGGCCCGCCAACCGACATTGTTTAGTTGACGGGACCCGGAGAAGGCCCACTCTGTGGGACCTAATCGGTCGCTGGGATTCGTGTGGCAGGAGGCATTCCTGAAACGGACGGAGAAAGCCCTCTCTCGCAGCGAAAGCGCTCCCAGCCAGGGGGCTGCGAGAGAGGGCATTCTCCGTCTGTTTCAGGAAAGCCCGCACCGGCAGCGCCCCGCCCAGCTGGAGCTTCCCTAGGAGCTCCGCGGCACACCTGGCTGTGTCTCGCGGCACACTAGTGTGCCACGGCACACCTGTTGGGAAACGCTGATCTAGGCTCTTTCCCATGTCTTCCAAGATTATTCTGACACCCCATGGCAGAATCACATATCAGTGGCAAGTCTTGCTTGGTCTCAGCAGAGCACAGTGGGACAAAATGGGAAACCGTGTTTCCTAATTTGTCTGCCTCCTCATGGGACCTTTCTGAAAGCAGGAGACAATTTTGGATAAATAAATGAAGGGTAAGAATGACTCAACAGAAACCTCTCTCTGGGACCTTTTTACAGATCGAGGGACCCGACAACAGCGAAAAACTAATTTGGTTGATTCCAATTTATCTGACTCTGCTCTCCATCAGCACCGCCGAAGCAGCTCAGAGCACAGTTCCTAGAAGGGCACGGTGAGCCTATCCCCCTTTTCCCCCCCTCTTGCTCCTTACATTCAAGAGCATGGGTATCCTGAAATTCCCAGCACAGAAGAATGTTACCTTTAGAGTAAACTTGTCCTTCTTCACTCTTTCTATGTCAAAAGATGTGACACTGTTAGTAGAAGAAGCAAGATATTGGGAGATTGTTGAAGAGTGGGGTAAAAATAAATAGTAAATAAGTAAATATTCATGCTAGCAGGCGAAAGAAATGGTAACATCGCCAAATGTCTTCATTTTGCCCCTAAGTTTTATGTTGCTACAATAGTGGAGCAAGGCATTGTTCATTTGGTTTGTAAAGTGCCCATCTCTAGTAGAGAAGCAAACAGAACCCCTCCCATTCATACAACTTTTACCTGTATATCAGGCAAAACTATTGGTTTCTTTCTTAGGTATGGAAGAAGAATCAAGATCCTAGAAAGAAGCTGGGTCATCTTTGGAGCTGAATTTTTGACAGTGGAGATAAAATTAAACCAAACTGCTTGGAAGAGACTTGGTTTGGTCATCACTGTGATAGAAAGCTGCCTTACATTAAGTCAGACCATTGATCTATCTAGATAAGTATTTGCATTGTATTGGCATCCTTTAGTCTCAAAAGACCATGGTATCATGCTCTGGACTCCCCAGAGCACAAATCCTGGGTAGGTTAATATGGAGGATAGACTGTTACCCAAGCAGCAGATCTCCCCTCTCCACATCTCTGAAATATTGCAATGGAATGGCAAAGGCCAATACAATTGATTCCAGCTACATCACAGGAGTTATTAGAATGTGGCTGTACACAGTTACGAACTGCTTCTGGGCCTCAGGCTCCGGATTTTGCCTCAAGGTTTACTCCTGAAGCCTTCTCCAATGATGGATATAGCCACAAGGCAGTAGAGGTTTGCAGTCAGAGTTTCCCTTCTCCTAGTGGTTGAGCAGGGCGTACTTCATGTCTTGCCATGCTCTTAGTGTACCACATTGCTTGCAGAGACTCCTTCATGACTTTTGACCTATTCTAGTAGGTTTCATCTGCTGAGTCTGCCAGAATTTGTCTTCACATGCTCGGGATAGACAAGTCCCTATCTCGCCGAAGGTCAATGACCCATCACCTACTCTCAGCCTGGTTTGACCAGCCTGTCGAAGCTGTTGCAAAGTTGTTGTGTATGTATTTTTGTGTATGTTGTATGTTGCATATGTGTATGTTGTGTATGTTATAAGTGGTGTATGTTGTGTATGTTGTTGCAAAGTTGTTATGTAACAGCTGTCCAAGCTGTTGCGAAATTGTTGTGTATGGAGTGTTCAGGGAAAAGATAGCAACTCTGGAGTAGGGGCATGTCATGTTCTTTTATGGCAGCTCATTTAGGGCAGCTTTTAGAGCAGCTTGTTCACCTTTGTTCCCCACCTGTCACTCAGCTCTCGCCTATGGTTCCTAGTAGCTGTAGCATGCGCAGCGGCCACACTCCGGGCAACAGATAAGTATTACCTACTGGAAATAACAATCAATGGATCTTCAGGTTTTCAGTCCATAAACTTTCCTGGTTTTACCTGGCGATACTAAAGGGATGGAAATAGAAACTAAGCCAATAACAATGACTAGCCAATAATCCTTAATTGTAATTTCTCATCTGCATCTTATCTCTGCTCTACACATTATCTATTAAACAGAGTGTTGCTGTTAGTGTTCCAATTAATTCACCCATAGAAATTAGAACCCAGGGGCAGGCAGATTCTTCAAAGAACAATTTTATTGGGTAGATCATATTGGTACAATTGGTAAAAGCAGATTCTAAAAGTTCCCATGGTTTTCACCTAATTAAATGTAAACATTTCTCCTTTATCCCCCAAGTCACTGGTCATGCTGTCCAGTCCAGGAGCTGGATGGTTGCTCGGTTACTTCACCCCTCCTCTGGCTATCCAGAAATTAAAGGAATAAAGAGATAAACTGTACAGGTAGTCCTCAATTTACGGCCACAATTCAGCCCAAAATTTCTGTTGTTAAGTGACACATTTGTTAAATGAGTTTTGCCCCATTTTAGGACCTTTTTTGCCTTGCCTTGTTAAGTGAATCACTGCAGTGGATAAGTTACTAACGTGATTGTTAAGTGAATCTGACTTCCCCAGCGACTTTATTTATTTATTAATTGGATTTGTAGGCCGCCCCTCTCCGAGGACTTTGCTTATCAAAAGGTCACAAAAGGTGATCACTTGACCTTGGGACACAGCAACTGCTCCTAAATATGGACCAGTTGTCAAGCATCTGAATTTTGATCACATGCTCCTGGGGATGCTGCAAAGGTCGTGAAAAATGGTCATAGGTTACTTTTTCCAGTGCTGTTGTAACTGAATGGTCACTAAATGGACTGTTGTAAGTCAAGGACTACCTGTATATACTTTATTTGCAAAAAATATTCTATTAACTTTTTCACAAATTCTAGCTATTCAGCAAAATACATTACGATGGAATTGGAAGCATAATCTGAAATATCAGGCCAACTGAGTTTTCAAAAGACACTATTTATTTTTCCTAACTTCACCAGATGATATCTAATATATTTAATGTAACAATTTTATTCCAGCTTTAAAGATTTTTTTTAAAAAAAATGAAAAAATGGAATGAGAAATTTTAAAATATTTGAACACATACTTGGAACAATGAGTCTTTCAAAACATTTTGTTTAAATTAAAATGTAAAATACTTCAAAATTGTGCTTGAAAATAAATTTGTTTAACTGGAATATTCATTGTTAACAAGAAGTATGACTTCACTTCTAACTGGGAATTTTTGGAAGGCAGCAGATTAGGGAAAAACCATTTACTAAAGAAAAAGTACAGTGGTACCTCGAGATACGAGTTTAATTCGTTCCGGACCTGGGCTCTTAAGTCGAGCAGCTCTTATCTCGAACGACTTTTCCCCATAGGAATTAATGTAAATAATTTTAATTGGTTCCAGCCCTCAAAAAACTCACAAAGTTAGTCTAAATTATGCAGAAAGACATGTTTTTAATGAAGAAATGTACATGTACATATAAATGAATAATGAAGTTTCTTTCACTTAACTTGTAAACTTTCTTAAACTTTTAAATTTACATATGTTCAACTTCTCTGCCACCCAATCCTGTAGGACAGAGGTCCCCAACCCTTTTTGCACCAGGGACCGGCTTTAAGCGATCAAGAGAGGAATGGGTGAATGAATGGACGGAGGGTGGGAAGGAAGGAAGGAAAGAGGGAAGGGACAGGAACAGAGGAAGGAAGCAAGGAAACTTATGAAAGGGGAGAGTAAGAGAGGAATGAGTGAAGGGAGGGAGGGAGGGAAGAAGGTGGGAAGGAGAAAGAAAAGAAGAAATAGAGGAAGGGAAGGTAAAAGAGAGAAAGAAAAAGAGCAAGAAAGAAAGAAAGAAAGAAAGGGGGAAGGGACAGGAACAGAGGAAGGAAGCAAGGAAACTTATGAAAGGGGAGAGTAAGAGAGGAATGAGTGAAGGGAGGGAGGGAGGGAAGAAGGTGGGAAGGAGAAAGAAAAGAAGAAATAGAGGAAGGGAAGGTAAAAGAGAGAAAGAAAAAGAGCAAGAAAGAAAGCTGCAAGCACCCCCCCGAGCCCCCCAGGCCGGCTGCAACCTTTTAAAACATGCGCGCCGCTTCGCAGCTGTCTCCTGAAGCTGAACGCGGAAGTTAGCGTTTGGCTTCAGGAGACAGCTCCTTGGCGCTTGTATCTCGAATTTGGGCTTGTAAGTAGAACAAAAATATCTCTCCCCTCCCAGCTCTTATCTCGAGTTGCTCTTAAGTAGAGCAGCTCTTATGTCGGGGTTCCACTGTAGTTGGTTTTACAGGATACTCTTCAATAATATAATGCAAGTGGAGTATGTGTCCATACCCGAATGGATATGAATATACAATTTACTGATTAGTGGTGATGTTGTGGCTTTTTGAAGGAGTAGGCTTCCTAATCTTGATTATGTCCAAGGAATGTTATTGAGTTATACTTTTATGCATAGAGTCTGTTCACATTTGGAATGGCACTTATGTATGAAATTTATGGCATACTCATTTTTGTTGTGTATTTTGGAGATCAGTAGCATCCTCTCCTTAAAATCCTATTCCTGACTTCTTCAGAGGGAAATGTTGTCCTCAGACTTTATGCTGACTAATCTTTTCTCATATACAGTGATACCTCTACTTAAGAACTTAATTCGTTCCGTGACCAGATTCTTAAGTAGAAAAGTTTGTATGTAGAAGCAATTTTTCCCATAGGAATCAATGTAAAAGCAAATAATGCATGCAAACTCATTAGGAAAGAAATAAAAACTTGGAATTTGGGTGGGAGGAGGAAGAGGAAGAAGAGGAGGAGGACAGTCATTGCCGAAGGAAGAAGGGAAGGTGAGGGGAATAAAAAAAAATCCAAAACTTTAAGGCTTAAAAAAAAAAAGGACTGTGAGGCGACAAGGAGAAGCACGCGCCTCCCTTACACCCAGTACAAGGCTGCCTCCTATATACTGCACCAGAGAGAGAAACCCAGGCGGCAGAAAGGGGGGAACCTCCCACTCCTTTGACTGAAAGACAGCTGCTGCTTCTACCTGCTTCCTCTTCCTTCCCATGCTGAAGGGCTCTCCTCTTGCTCGCTTGCTTTGTAGCCAGCGCCTTTCCTTCACTGTAGTGACTCTTCAGTTTGGCTGAAGCCGAGTTGATCTGGCCGGGGCAAAGCGCCCCTTTTTGCCTTTCCACACCCAGACATTCTGGAAGGCAACCTCGCACCGGGTGTATGGAAAGCAGTGCGAGGGAGTCACGACAGCGAAGTGGTTTATTCCCTGTCCAAGCGCCCAGAGAAAGGGAAACACTCCGTTCACTCTGGACTGCCAAAGCCTTCTTAAGCACCAATGAAAGGCTCCTCTGGCAGCCCAGAAAAGCCTGAGATGGCCGGTATTAAAGGGGTAATGGCAGGAAACTGGCTGGGCCTTTGTGCTGCTCTCAAATTTCTTGGGAAATTTTTCCTGGCTCGGGTTCTTAAGTAGAAAATGATTCTTGAGAAGAGGCAAAAAAATCTTGAACACCTGGTTCTTATCTAGAAAAGTTCTTAAGTAGAGGCATTCTTAGGTAGAGGTACCACTGTATATCTCTAGCCATGGTTTGCTGCGATCTTGTATGCCGCCCCGAGTCTATGGAGAGGGGTAGCATACAAATCTAATAAATAAATAAATAAACTACCTGTAATCTCCCATCACACACAAATTTGATTCATTCCAGCAGCAAGGATAACTTCTAAGAACTGAAGAACTGCAAAATGTAAGTTGTTTCCCTGAACGCTCCTAAGAACATTATTTTAACCTTTAGGTCCGTGATGGCAAACCTACAGCATGCGGAGCCATATCAGTGGGTATGTGAGCTCAGGTCTGGCGTGCATGTATGCACTGGCCAGCTGATTTTTGGGTCTTCTGGGCCCACTGAGAGTTGGGAACAGCCTGTTTTCAGCCTCTGGAAAGTGTTGTAGTTGGCTCTGGCCCAGCTCCTGTCCCAGGGAATGTTGAGGTAGATGCAGGGGAAACTTCAACAAGTCATAAGCCTGTGTTATTGCCGACAGAGTCAGTTCAGAGTTTAGTTTCCTCGGATGAAGAAGAAGGTGGGAGTGACTTGGAAGAGGGGGGCATGGCACACAGACCAGGCAGTCAATCTCCATTATCTTCCATTGATTCAGATGAAGACGTCTTGGACCCACGCAAGCGCAGAATTATGCGTAGATCAAGTAAGGACATATTACTGGAGATAAGAGAGGCTGTGTTTGGGTGGAGCTCCAGTAATTAGGGCTGCTGCTATAAATAGCAGGGTGTGGGTTTGGCCGTTGTGGAAGAGTATCTGATCGCAGTTCTTCAGGAATCATGCCTTGACTTTGTTTGTTGATTTTTCATGTCTTTGAAACCAACGCAGAGCAAAGTGTGTGGGTGTTTCACATCGTGGAAGAAGAAGGGGTGTGAAGTTTCTTCACAGCTGCTAGCTAAGTACTTAATGACTGCTTAAGGTTAATTGTACAGACTACCCGGTTGTTTTAGGATGAGTGCTCTTTGCAATACAAAAAGAGTGCTCAGTTTATTTTGAATTTTGTGATAAAGAACATTGTTTTGAATTTTCAAACGTGTGTGTGTCTGAAATTTGTATCCTTGAATTTTCAGGAGGCTCCTACCAGAGAGCCCGGCAGAACAGAAGGAGTGGGGGGAACCGTTTTCCCCCCTCCCCAAGCTTCTAGAAAGGCTCTGGAGCTTGGAGAGAGCAAAATCATGGGCCTTTCAATTCAACTGGAAGTCAGCAAATGTTACATCTTCAACCTCCAAAGGACCTCTGGGGGAGTGGCGAAGGTTGTTTTTGCCCTCCCCAGGCTCCTAGAAAGGCTCTGAAGCCTGGGGAGAACCAAAAACAGGCATGCCATCACGTGCCGGGACCGGGGTGGGTGGGGGTGTTTCACACACACATGCATGGTGGAGTGCATGGAATTATAGGTGTGGGCACATATGTGTGTGACACCCCCGGCAATCGCCCCTCCTTTGGCACGCAAACCAAAAATGGTTCGCCATTATTCGCCATCACTGTTTTAGATTATTCCTGCTTCAAAGAGAGATTTTCTGCTCTGTTTGAAGCCTAGTTTGATTTTTCTGCTTGGGCATTTTTCACGCTTCCATAATGATCTCTCCTTTCTCTGGATTAGACTCCCAAATGTGGTTGTCATGAGATTCTCTTAATTTACAGCATCTATTTTAAAGCATTTACTCAATATTTTCATTATGAAATTGCTGCAAAACAGTGAGGAGATCTTTGTGATTGTCTGTCTCAGATGTGGCTTAAGACCTTTCTACCTGATCTGTTAATTATAGGATGGTTTGTTTTATATAGGAAAAGATGGGGAACCAGGTTTTTTTTTTTAAGTGAATTCTGCCATACACATATGACTGTCTCCTGGCAATCAAATTCTCTAGTATAGTGATGGCTAATCTTTTTGTCGCTGAGTGTCATACGCATGTGTGCACGCACACATAATGCAATATTTACAAAACCTCCATGTGCCCCACCCCCTGGCGTATGCATGCATAATCCCCATGTGCTCAGCCCCTGTGCATGCGTCCTCCATCCATCCCATCACCACACATGCGCATGACCCCATGCATGAATGCATGACCTGTGCATGAGTATACCAACTCCCATGCATGCCCTGCACCTCTACATGTGCATGTGACCCTTTTTTTTTTTTTTTGGAAAATAAATTTATTAAATATATACAATAAAAACCAAATACAGAAAGACAAAAGAGAGATGCATATTGTACATTTTTACACTCTACTTATGTAGTAATTGGGGAGTGGGAGAAGGGTGTTGTGAAGGGAGGGAAGTAGATATAGAAGGAAGGGGGATAGGGAAAAGAAGGGGGGGATAGAGAAGCGAAAACCAGCGTTAGAGCTGGGTCTTTCATGATTTGCGGCCTGTAGTTTGAGCTCGTAGTTGGTGTGTTTTACCCTAAGGCTTTATCGATATGTTTTGAATGTAGTTTTTAGTGCCAATATATATACTGTAGTTCATTTAGGGGTTTATTTTCTTTGTAAAGTTGGAGTTCGTGTCGATCGATGTTTACAGTTTGTTGTTTCAATTTGATGTTATGATTTGTGATGTAAATTGCTATTTTTTCAAGTTGTTTTTGTTGGATATTTTTCTTGATGAATAATTTTTAGATAATTCCTTTTTTTTAACCAGAGGTACCATTTATCCCAAGCTTTGTAGAAATCTGTCTCATCCTTGTTTTGCAGTTCCATTGTTAGTTTGGACATTTCTGCGCATTCCATTATTTTAATCAAGAGTGATAGAGTAGTTGGGTTTTTTTCTTGCTTCCAAAATTGTGCATATAAAATCCGTGCGGCTGTAATAATATGGATTATAATATATCTGTTTTCTTTACTAAAATTTTGTCTTGTGATTCCTAGTAGAAATAGTTCGGGTTTCGCATGGATAGTCTGAGAAGTAATTTGTTCTAGTATAGTTTTAATTTTTTCCCAATATTTTTGGGTGGTTTCACATGTCCACCAGATGTGGTAATATGTACCTGGTTTTTCTCTGCATTTCCAACATAATGGTGATAGATTTGGATACATTTTTGCAAGTCTACCAGGTGGCAAGTGCCATCTGTAGAACATTTTATAATGGTTTTCCTTATATGAGGTTGCCATCGTTGATTTATAGTTAGCAGTCCAAATTTTTTCCCATTCGTTTAAATAAATTGTGTACCCAAAGTTTTGTGACCATGCTATCATGGTTCCTTTAACTATTTCTTCAACAGTATCGTGTTGAAGGAGGATATTGTATATATTTGATATTTGCTTTTTTTGTGGACCAAAAATTATTTTATCGAGGGGGTTATTTTTTTGGAAGTCTGATTTGTTCTTATCTTCATTATATTTTGATTTTATTTCTAGGTAGTGTAACCAATCTACTTTAATACCTTTTTCCATGAGTTTTTGCTTAGGGATTAGTTCATTATTTTCGTTTAGTAGTTGGTCGTATGTTATAATTTTATCAGGGGTTAATGCATTCGGGTATATAATGGCTTCTGTTGGTGAAATCCATTTTGGGATGCAGAGGTAGTGGTTTTTTTTAATGAAGTGCCAGGTGTTAATTAAGGTTTTTCGGATGTAGTGTGATCTGAAATATGTTGGTATTTTATCTATGTCTGTCATCAGAAACTTGTGCCACCCGGATTGAAGGTCATAGCCTTCAAGTGTTAATATTCTAGAATTTTTAAGTATTATCCATTCTTTCAGTAGGTTTACAATTGAGGCATGGTAGTATAGTTCCATGTTTGGTAACCCAAATCCACCCCTTGACCTATGGTCTTGTAGGTACTTAAGTTTTATCCTGGCCTTTTTTTTTGTCCATATGAATTTGCGAATTTTTTTGTGTAAGTTTTTGAAAAAGGTCCTATTTAGTTTAATGGGTGCAGTTTGGAAAAGGTATAGAAATCTAGGAAGTATATTGCTTTTAATTACAGCAATTTTCCCCATTATAGAGAGTGGGAGTTTCGACCATCTGCAAAAATCTTTGTCCATTTCATTGATTAGTTTATCGTAATTGTCTTTCTTGATATTGCTGCAATTTGCGGTAATCCATAATCCTAAGTATTTTACTTTTTTGGCGGTTTTTATTTTGGTGGATTCTTCTAATTTCGATATCTGCTGTTTTGTCATATTTTTTGTTATCATTTTTGTTTTTTCTCTATTAATTTTTAATCCAGCAATCTCTCCAAATTTATTTATTTCATTAATTAGGATAGGTGCAGATTTTAAGGGGTCTTGTACAATGAACACCATGTCATCAGCAAAAGCTTGAAGTTTATAGTGTTCATTTTTAATTTTTAATCCTTGGATTTCCTTATTGTGTCTTATTTTATTTAGTAGAACTTCTAGTGCAAAGATAAAAATCAGGGGGGCTAAGGGACAGCCCTGCCTCACTCCTTTTTTTATACTTATTGTTTCTGTCATATCATTGTTTATCAGTATTTTGGCTGTTTGTATTGAGTATATAGTTTTAATGAGTTCTGTAAATTTATTACCAAATTGCATTGACGCTATTTGTGTTGTAAAGAATTGCCAGTATAAACTATCAAAAGCTTTCTGTAGATCTACGAATAGGAATGCTACTGGTTTATCTATGTTTTTATCGTAGTATTCTAAAGAGTCCAAAATAATCCTTGTGTTTGTTGTTATGTTTCTTGCCGGAAGGAAGCCATTTTGGTCTGTATGTATTCTAACAGTTAATATTTGTTTAAATCTTTCGGCTATGATGGATGCAAAGATTTTATAATCTGAGTTAAGCAGGGATATTGGACGATAATTTTGAATGTGAGCTCTATTTTGTGTATCTTTAGGTATTAAAGTTATGTAGGCCTCGTTCCAGGAGGAAGGAAGTTTTGAACCCTCGAGAATTTCATTAACAAGGGGTAACATTATAGGCTCCAGAATTTCTTGAAATTGCTTATAGAATTCGGCAGGTATACCGTCTGTGCCCGGGGTTTTATTATTTTTTTGTTTTGTAATTGCACTAGTTAGTTCCATTGATGTTATTTTGTCATTTAGCATATCCTGATCTTCCTTATTTATTTTTTCTGTATTTTCTAAGTTCTTGAATAGATTATTTATTAATTGTTCATTTACGTCATCTTTTTTATATAATTCCTCAAAGAAAGATTTAATTATTTGTTTTTTATCGCTGAGTGTTGTTTTTAAAGCATCTGTATGATCATATAATGCCTCTATAATTTTATCTGCTTTTTGGTGAGCGAGTTTTGAGGCTAACCATCGCCCAGGTTTGTTTGCAAATTCAAAGTGCTTTTGTTTGGCAATCCTTAATTTATGTGAGAGTTCTTCTTGAGTTTGCAGGTTTATGTAATGTTTTGTAATATTCAATTCTCCTAAAATTTCGGCGTTGTCTGGTTTCATTTGTAGGGTTTTTTCAAGGTTCTGAAGTTTTATTTTTAGTGTGGATAGGCTGTTTTGTTTCTGTTTTTCTTTGTATTTTGGTATGCAATATAGGTTCCTCGCACATAGGCTTTCATTGTGTCCCATAGGCTTTGTGTGGAAGTGTTACCATCATTGTTAATTTGGAGAAACTCACCCAATTGTTGTTTTAACATTTTTTGAAAGTTTTCTTCTTTAAATATTGTTTGGTTCATAGTCCATCGTCTTGAATGGTTATTAGTTGAATCTCTCCATTTCAACAATATGGGGTTATGATCTGCCCAGGAGTTTGGAAGTATTTGTATGTCTGTTACTTCATTGATAAATTCTAAATCAGCCCAGGCCATATCAATGCGGGACCATGACTTGTGAGGAAAAGAGAAAAAAGTATATTGTCTATTGTTTGGATTAAAGTGACGCCATATGTCTTTTAGTGCTAATTCAGTTGTAAGTTGTTCAAAAGTTGTCGGTAGTTGTTTTCTCTTTTTCATTTGCTTAGTGCTTTTATGATCCTTTTTCCTGTCTAATATTGCATTGAAGTCGCCTGTTATTATTATATTTGTTAAGTTTAATTCCGTGATTTTTTGATGTAGCTTTGCATAAAAAGTGGATTGATTTATTGTGGGAGCATAGATTGCGATTATATGTATTTTTTTTGTTCCTGATATAATTTGTACTATTAATATCTGTCCGTTGTCGTCTGTGTAAATTAGTTTAGGGTTAAGTTTAGGTTTAATGTATAGTACTACTCCTCTTTTCTTGACTTCAGCAAGGGATGAGAAGATTTCTCCAAGCTTGGGATGGTTTAAGATTAATTGGTCTTGTTTTTTTACATGCGTTTCTTGGAGACAGATTATATCTGCTTTTTGTTGTTCAATTTTGTAGAATGTTTTTTTCCTTTTACTAGGAGAGTTGAGGCCGTTGATATTGATAGAGAATAGTCTTATTTCATTATTTGGTAAGGGTTTTTTGTGATGTAGGTTAGTTTGCTGGTTCTCTTCTTTTCTCCTTTCTCGCCTCCGCTTGAGATCTTGTTGTTGGGCCGTCTCTGCCATATTCTTCCGTTAATTTAAGTCCAGTTTCCTTATCTGCGAGAGTGTCTTCAGAGCTGATTTCATCCAGGCTAGATTTATCTTTTGATTCTTGCTCCCTAATACATTCCTCATCTACCTTTTTGATGACTTGATCGTAAAAGTCTCTTGCATCTTCTGTCGAGGTTATTTTGTATTTTTTGTCAATTAAGGAGATAAGCATGCCCTCAGGTGTCAGCCATCTAAATGGTATCTTGTTTCTGTTGAGTTTATTAGCTAGGGTTTGATAGGGTTTCCGCTTTTCACGCACTCGTCTAGGAACTTGACGAAGGACTATGATCTCTTTTCCTTTATATGATGGAGGATTTTCCTTTGACATATTGTAGATTTCATCTCTTATAGTACGCTTAGTGAATCTAATATGTACTTCCCTGGGTAGGCGATTTCTTTTTGCGTAACTTGTAGATAATCTGTAAATTTCATCCATTTGTTGATACATTTCCTGTGGGGTTTTATTTGTGATGGGTGCAAGAATTTCTGACATAATCTGAGGCAGGTTCTCTTCACTTGATTCGCTAATATTCTGGAACCTCAAGAAGAATGCTGATTTTTCAAGCTCAAGATTTAAAATGGCCTCTTCCAGATTTTTATTGATGTATTCTGTCCTACTTTCTGCGTATTGCAACCTGGTTTCCATTCTATCATTTTGTTCCTCAATTTTTTGAATTTTTTTCATCATTCTGTGTGAGGGTTCCATGCATCATCGCTCTGAAGCCTGGGGAGAACCAAAAACAGGCATGCCATCACGTGCCGGGACCGGGGTGGGTGGGGGTGTTTCACACACACATGCATGGTGGAGTGCATGGAATTATAGGTGTGGGCACATATGTGTGTGACACCCCCGGCAATCGCCCCTCCTTTGGCACGCAAACCAAAAATGGTTCGCCATTATTCGCCATCACTGTTTTAGATTATTCCTGCTTCAAAGAGAGATTTTCTGCTCTGTTTGAAGCCTAGTTTGATTTTTCTGCTTGGGCATTTTTCACGCTTCCATAATGATCTCTCCTTTCTCTGGATTAGACTCCCAAATGTGGTTGTCATGAGATTCTCTTAATTTACAGCATCTATTTTAAAGCATTTACTCAATATTTTCATTATGAAATTGCTGCAAAACAGTGAGGAGATCTTTGTGATTGTCTGTCTCAGATGTGGCTTAAGACCTTTCTACCTGATCTGTTAATTATAGGATGGTTTGTTTTATATAGGAAAAGATGGGGAACCAGGTTTTTTTTTTAAAGTGAATTCTGCCATACACATATGACTGTCTCCTGGCAATCAAATTCTCTAGTATAGTGATGGCTAATCTTTTTGTCGCTGAGTGTCATACGCATGTGTGCACGCACACATAATGCAATATTTACAAAACCTCCATGTGCCCCACCCCCTGACGTATGCATGCATAATCCCCATGTGCTCAGCCCCTGTGCATGCGTCCTCCATGCATCCCATCACCGCACATGCGCATGACCCCATGCATGAATGCATGACCTGTGCATGAGTATACCAACTCCCATGCATGCCCTGCACCTCTACATGTGCATGTCACCCTTGTGTGTGCAACCCGCACATGCACATGCATCTCGCCTCTTGTGCATGCATGATAGACCCAAAAATCAGCTGGCCGGCAGGAGGCGCACGTTCATGCATGGTGAAACTAAGCTGGGGTGGCAGCCTGTGTGCCACCTGTGGCTCACGTGTAATAGGTTCACCACCTCTAGTACTACCATTACTCTTGTGACAGCTGTAGAACAATGTTAATTTAAAGTTTGTTATGAATACACATACATAATTTGCCAGGATCAGCAAATGGCAAATTAACATTTGTTAATCTGGAACGGTTACATTAGCTGTCTTTAAAAATCTCATAGATTTGAACATATCAAACAAAGGTATTTTTAGAGGCAGTCTAAGTAAAGTTTTTCAGCAATAAAAAAAATAGAATAACGATTTGGAGAATAGATTTTTCTATTTTACAAACTCATGAAGTAAAATACCTAGAGAATGGTAGAGCTTTTCTCCAATATAATTGAAGTAAACTGAGCAAAACTGAAGCAAACTGAGTCTTTAGACAAGGGGCGGTATACAAATCTAATAAATAAAATAAATAAGTGCACAACGGTTTTGATAACCAAGGCCACATTTTTCATGGGATGGTGTGGAGATGGGCACCGAGAGGCTGCAGAATGAACAGAATACCTCACATGGACTGTGGAGGAAACTTTCTGACTTTCAAACTGAATTATGCTTGAAGGTTGGACCCAGATTATTGGGTAAATTACTTACAGTGTAAACTTCTCAGAGTGCTGTAAACACTATGGCATATACAGTAAGTCTGCTATTGTTTTTGCTATTTTAGGGCTTGTGCTCAGTATTCATGAATTTCCCCTTTGAGGGAGGCTCAAAGGGGTTTGAGGGCCACAAAAAGAGGGCTCAGGGACCATTATTTGCTCTCCCCAGATATAAAAGATGGCTTTTAAATGCCATGTACTATTGGCATTTTTGACAGTGCGATCACCATGTTTCCATTTCCCTCTGCAACAAAGCAACCAAACTCTTACTGTCGCAAAAGTAAATAGAGGAAATATACCGTATTTTCCGGCGTATAAGACGACTGGGCGTATAAGACGACCCCCTAACTTTTCCAGTTAAAATATAGAATTTGAGATATACTCGCCGTATAAGACTACCCCTCTTCTGTACATCATAGACCTGACTGAGTCTAGGTCTATGATGTACTTGCATTGAGAAAAAATCATTTCTGAACATGATAACAGAATATTTTAATTACTAATGATGAAGATCTTATTGTTAAAATTATGAATGAATTATTTAGAGAGAGAGAGCCAAGTGGGAGCACTCTTCTGTCTATCTCTCCATATGTCTCTGTCTATCTGTCTTGTCTGCCTCTCATATTTCTCCTCACCACAATTAAGTTTATTATTATAACTCATCATAATTTGTCAACACAAAAAGGTGAACCTGGCTATTTTCCTTTCTCCTACCATCTATTCTGCAGGTATCTTTCAGTCTAACATGCAGCATGCTGACACCTATGTGAGAATCTATTATGGAATGAGAATCTGTATGTGATATCATGATATCGCAATCCAAACAGCCCATCCATTTTTTCCTCTTTCCGCACTTTCTGTCTTTATCCTCTTGCAATGTCACTTAAACAGATTTTAACTTGTCGGGTTTAATTAGTGACCCTGCCAATTTTCAGTACTGTGCAGTGTGCTATGATACAGAGCAGGGTGAATAATATGACCTCAGCTTTTAAAGTTATTTTAAAATGTTGCCTAAGAAATATGAAAAGATGATTCTTTTTGGAGGAAAAGTACATTTTCAATGGTTAAACATAAGAACAAATACAAACAGGCAGAAATAAATGCATCCAGTTTAACATTCAATCATTTCCCTGGCTCTTTTTATTGAAATGAACAAGTTCATACATTCAATTTTGCAACCACTAATAATGTTGGTCAAGTAGGTACAAAAATACCTGGGGAAATGATCAAAGTCTTTCTCTCTCCCCCTCTCTCTCCCTCTCTTTCTCTCTTGCTATCTCTCTTTCTCTCTTTTTTTTTGCTTTCTCTCTTTCTCTCCCCCTCTCTCTCCTTCTCTTACTATCTCTTTCTCTCTCTTTCTGTCTCCCCTCTCTCCCTCTCTCTCTCCCTCTCTTGCCATCTCTTTCTCTCCCTCTCTCTTTCTCTCTCCCTCTCTTGCTATCTCTTTCTCTCTTTCTTTCCCCCCTCTCTCCCTCTCTCTCTCTCTCCCTCTGTTGCTATCCCCCCTCTCTCTTTCTCTCTCTCCCTCTCTTGCCATCTCTTTCTCTCCCTCTCTCTTTCTCTCCCTCTCTTGCTATCTCTTTCTCTCTTTCTTTCCCCCCTCTCTCCCTCTCTCTTTCTCTCTCTCCCTCTGTTGCTATCCCCCCTCTATCTTTCTCTCTCTCCCTCTCTTGCTATCTCTTTCTTTCTCTTTCTGCCCCCTCTCCCTCTCTCTTTCTCCTTCTCTTTCTCCCTCTGTTGCTATCCCCCCTCTCTCTTTCTCTCTGTCCCTCTGTTGCTAACCCCCCCTCTCTCTCCCTCTCTTGCTATCTCTTTCTCTCCCCCCCTCTCTCCATCTTTTTTTCTCTCAGTAGCGGCAGCAGGGTGATCAGCTGTGAGGCGGAGCTACGGAACTGAGGCACAGACGGCGGCGTGTGGGTGGGCGATTCTTCCCCGGCCGGACAGGCAGCGTGTGAGCGAGCCTGCGCTCCGTTCAGGCTCGCCCAGCTGGGAGGCGGTGTTCGCGCCCCCCCAGCTGAAACTGACGTCCGGCCGGGGCGATTCTTCCCCGGCCGGACAGGCAGCGTGTGAGCGAGCCTGCGCTCCGTTCAGGCTCGCCCAGCTGGGAGGCGGTGTTCTCGCCCCCCCCAGCTGAAACTGAGGTCCGGCCGGGGCGATTCTTCCCCGGCCGGACAGGCACGCTTGTGCTACCAAAGGCAGCGTGTGGGCGGGCCTGCGCTCGGCTCAGGCTCGCCCAGCTGGGAGGCGGTATTCTTGCCCCCCCCCAGCTGAAACTGAGGTCCGGCCGGGGCGATTCTTCCCCGGCCGGACAGGCACGCTTGTGCAGCCAAAGGCAGCGTGTGGGCGGGCCTGCGCTCGGCTCAGGCTCGCCCAGCTGGGAGGCGGTATTCTCGCCCCCCCCCAGCTGAAACTGAGGTCCGGCCGGGGCGATTCTTCCCCGGCCGGACAGGCACGCTTGTGCTGCCAAAGGCAGCATGTGGGCGGGCCTGCGCTCGGCTCAGGCTCGCCCAGCTGGGAGGCGGTATTCTCGCCCCCTCCAGCTGAAACTGAGGTCCGGCCGGGGCGATTCTTCCCCGGCCGGACAGGCACGCTTGTGCTGCCAAAGGCAGCGTGTGGGCGGGCCTGCGCTCGGCTCAGGCTCGCCCAGCTGGGAGGCGGTGTTCTCGCCCCCCCCCAGCTGAAACTGAGGTCCGGCCGGGGCGATTCTTCCCCGGCCGGACAGGCACGCTTGTGCTGCCAAAGGCAGCGTGTGGGCGGGCCTGCGCTCGGCTCAGGCTCGCCCAGCTGGGAGGCGGTGTTCTCGCCCCTCTCAGCCATCGCAAATAGGCGCCACTGTCCTATATCCGGCGTACAAGACGACCCCCCACTTTGGAAAAGATTTTCAGGGGTTAAAAAGTCGTCTTATACGCCGGAAAATACGGTAGATGTCTGAAATTGCGCATCGATCTTTCAAGCAATTTTATAAAAGATTTTTCTTGATAAAATTGACAGAAAAATGCAAGCCAAATGTCTTGTTTCTTACGATTGGGTATGTAGGGTCTCCTGCTCGAGCAGGGGCTTGATGACCTGTAAAGTCCCTTCCACCTCTAATAATAAATAAACATGCATAGCATAATTCACTATCACTGTTCTAGATTATTTCAATAAATTAATGTTATCTCTGAATTACATTTTCTTTAACTAGTAATTCATGTTTTTATGTATAATCTGACTGAGTTTGAAATGTGTGCATTCAATAATTGTAGTTAAAGCACGCTTGGCAACAAATTTAGATTATTAGTGCTTCATTTTTCGTGTAGTACTAATCATTGGTAGAAATATGAGGCCAGTTGTCAGAGTATATTACAGGGAAGCTCAATTCAAAGAAGCAACAACAGAGCTGCCTTGTTTAGAATTGGAAGTGAGGCTTTGATTTATTGATTTTAGCTGAGCCTTCTTGATTGTGCGACTCTCACCCATCTGACCCAGAAGAGAAACAGCCAGCATTTCATTGAATAGCCCCTCTTGAAGCATTCTCCTTCCCTCCATCTCCTCCCTTTGTGTGTGTGTGCCCGCATATGTGAATTCATATGTATGTGTTGTACTCCTCTCTCTCCCTCCCTCATTCCAGCTGCTAATGCAAAATAAGGTTTCATCCAGCAACCCAGGGTCTAATTACAGTATTGGCGTAATCAGCGTGGATTCCTTGCTCCGTCTGGCAGACTGTTAAAATTGCTTACCGAAGAGAAGGAGGAGGAGACAAGAACTGAGGTGGTCCGAGGAAGCCATGGCTGCTGCCTAAAAAGCCACTCCTACAGACAGAAGGTGAGAGATGTAATGGCTGGGCTACGGGGGGATTTTCCTGGTGGTTTGCAATATCTGTCTGTGTTCTCCATTGCTGCTTTGCCTATTCATACTAGTATTATTACAGTTTTGACAACTGCAGTTCTGTGTGTGTCTATGTGTGTGTGCATGCGTGCGCATGCATGTTTTAAAACACTGTGTTGCTAAGCTACTCTCTTTGAATGCTGAATGTATCAATTCACTGCACACACATGCCTACAAATGTACACCTTCTTGCTAGCCTGAATGCTGTTTGCAGCAAAATGGTCATTGATGCCATTGGCAAAACCACGGAGGCAGAGGGTACCACTTTACTTCAGCTGGGCTCAGAGGGTTGATGGGTTGCCATGGATGTGGGTCACTTGCCAAAGAGGGCAGGAAGCCCATAAATCTTGCAGCTGGATTCTTACCACACTGGTTACAGTGCTAGAGAAATTGGACTAGCCCCATGAGCAGCATGACTCTCTCTTGCAGGGCTCTAATCTGTGCTGGAGGAAGCGGCAGTCATGCAAAGAGGAAGGGGGAGAACCCTCCTCTATACTGAGGGAAGAGAGTTTTGAATCCTTGTTCATTTATGGGGACTCAGATTTGGGATGAGCTAGGTTTCCAATAGAGGAACGTCTTTTGAACTCTCATTTATGTTTAGTGATCATTATTCTCTACTACAGGTTCTCATCCAAATTGTGCTCTATTTACAACAGAATCCTGATTCTCTGCTCAGAATAAATTGCATCAAACAATACAGGATACAATATTAACATGTACTAATGTTTGAAGTTGAGTTTGCATGCTTCCTTCTAAGTAGGGCATTCCGATATTTATCTATCTATCTATCTATCTATCTATCTATCTATCTATCTATCTATCTATCTATCTATCTATATATATATATATATATATATATATATATATTAGATTTGTATGCCGCCCCTCTCCGCCCCTCTGAAAAAAAGAATTTTCCAGTTCTTTGGCCAGAGAGGGATGTGCTGCAAGGAGAAGTAAGAAAAGAGATTAGGAGAAACAGTGGAGGAATGTGATTTAGTAAAGACATGTCATTTTTCTTATATATGAAGATAAAGTGGTATTATTTTCTGTTGCTCTGCCATTTGTACAAAAAAGCATGACTAGCATAAGTAATGTCTCTTCAAATTGATGGTAAAATTCAATTTCTATTTTTGCTACTTGAATATGAGAAAATATTTATTTTTAATTAATACTCTTAACATGGTTGGATCAGTGATTATGTAACATCTTACTACAATGAAATTTGCATTAAAACATACTCCTGCTGGTGGGAAAAACAGTTCGAGCTTTTGGATTCCTAGAGATGCTTGTGTTTTTTAACAAGATCACAATCTTAAGTAAATATACAACACAATCCTTTACAGGTTTGGTTAGACCACTGAGTCTGCTAGATTTATTCCAAAATGGGGCAAAATTGGCTTAACAGATGTTTCAGTTAGTTTTGGTCATAAGTCGAAAGTTACCTGTATCACCATATTTTTTTTAAAAAAACAAAACCTAAGGGGCATTATTATTTTGTTTTCTTGTAGATGCCTTATCCTCCTTGAGTTGTTAGAATGACTTTATACTTTATACAAGCTACTTGACAAGGTAGGGTGACTTTGTTAAACCGAAGCACCTGGACTCCAAAAGAGGAGATGCTTTGGTCAGGTAGTTTTTTCATACAGAACATCAAAGCTGTTGCTTGACCTTAAAGCAACTATTCTCAAACTGTAGGACTTCTGGGGGAAGGAGAAGAATGTCACAAGCAATTTGGAGTCACAGTTTAAAACAAAACTGAACATGCATTTTTCTTTGCTACTCAGTTAAGTGGGCGAAACAGTACAAACTCCTTTGATATTTAGATTAAAATGTAATCATTAAAAATAAGTCACAGTATTTATTCCCTCTCCCAGCTTAATCCTAGGGAAGTAATTCTTGAGAAAGCACATATGAGGACCTGAATTGTGGGGGCAATAAGGTGGCTCCGTTAAAAGTGCTATTGCTAACATGTTGTAAGCCGCCCTGAGTCTTAAGGAGAAGGGCGGCATATAAATCCAATAAATGAAATGAAATGAAAAAATTGAATAAATAAATGAATAAATAAATATGTTCACTTATTATTTTAGGAGTCTCAGGACACAATATAGTTTGAACACACCTGCCTTAAAATATGATGTTGTGAGTGTTTGGAAATATTGGAGGAAAAATCTTGTAGGGAAGAGTTATCCCTGCCTAAAATAGAGCACAACTTCTGGGGGGGGGGGGGGGGGGGTTGGAATGTACATAGCAGAGGGGTGTTAGAGGATTCCTCCCCCACCCCAAATAAGTTATCTTCTTTATTGCAGACGTATCCAGGCCTAATTGCTATGGCTGGTGGAAAGCAGGAGCTTAAGAGAAGCATAACCATTATACCTTGTTTTGTGTTTGTGGAGGTAAGAAAACCAGAGAATTTGATCAACAAGTTCTCTTTTTTCCTTTTTCTTTCTTTCTTTTCCTCCCCCTCTCCCTTCCTTCCTTCCTTCCTTCCTTCCTTCCTTCCTTATTTATTTATTTATTTATTTATTTATTTATTTATTTATTTATTTATTTATTTATTTATTTATTTATTTATTTATTTATTGGACTTATATGCCGCCCTTCTCTGTGGACTCGAGGCGGCTTAGAACATTTTGATTAAAAAAATACAATATATAAAACATTTCTAAGCCAATTAATAGAATAGTTAATTTAAAAATTATCTTAAAACTAATCATTTAAAAATCGAACAATCACATACATACTGTCACCTTCCTTCCTTCCTTCCTTCCTTCCTTCCTTTCTTTCTTTTCTCTCTCTCTCTCCCCATCTCCCTCTCCCTCCCTCCCACTCTCTCTTCTTCTCTCTCTCTCTTTCCCTTTCTCCTTCTCCCCTCTCCCCTCACTCCCATGCACAGACACAGACACACACTCACACTCACACACAGACACACAGACAGCCATTCTCAAGTACTAGGCAAGAGTTGTCTGCAGCCAGTTCAGTTTACAATTATAAGGGTAGAAGTGGGATACAGAGTTTGCATTTTGCAGGGATTGTTCTTTCAAGACTTGGAACCCAAAGTCATTATTGCTAATGTTCCTGGAAGCTGCTCAGTAGAACTTGAAGCAAAGTTGCCCAATGCATCTGCTACATTACAAAAAAAGCTGCTTGGATAGTTTACAGCATTGCTTGAATGGATCTCTCTATTAGGCCAGCCCTACTCTTCTTGGTAGATGACTAGTCTCCAGTACTCCATATTCCACATATGGAGGTCATTGTGGCCAGAATGTCCAGCATTAATAGATAAGGATTAGAAAAACCTGGGTCATTGTGAGAGTGGACTGTTCTGGAATCTCTAACTGTGTCACACCATCTAATAATCTGAGTGTTTGCAGTCCATATCTCATAGTTTTACTAGTGTGTCCTTCGTTTCTTTTAATGGCCTAGAACACTTCAGCTCTGTAATATGTTAGATTAGTCAAGAATTTAGTTAGTCTACTATTCTGGGGCTATATCTACATACAAAGAAGGTTGCAGATCTGAATACCTTCCCCTGAAATAGTACTATTTTCAAACTTTTCTGCGTAGGTTTTCAGGAAACCTAGAAAGGCCCTCAAATGTTTGTTAATGGCTAGCTATTTGGAAAATGCATCTACTTATTTTTAGACATTTTCATGACATATTTTTTTTAAAATGAGGACATCGGACATGGCAATTATTTATAGATGCAAAATAGATTTATTTCCATCCCATGAAGAGCATTTAGGTGCTTCCTGTAAAGTGGATGAATGGAAGAAAACAGACATACATCTCCCCTGTCAAATGGAAGCCTACATTCAGCTCACTTCCTCTGGGCTCAGTCCCTGAGAGTTGCCCTGGAATCATTTATGAGCTATGAATTGCAAAAAGGGAAATGTCTGGGAAAAGTGGGGAGAAATCAGGAGTGGAGGGACATAGGAGAGGAACACAATAGCCTTATTTTGACCCAGGAAGCTGGGTTCTTTTCTTATTCCTCAACCTGGTATCTAAATAAGAAAAGATGCATAGCAATTTGCATGCAAATCTGTGATTCCAGAGATCTCGCCTCTCATTCTGCTAGTGGTGCCTGATGTGCCATCCTGTTCTTTTTTCAGTTGGGGATCATGGCTGGCACAGTGGTGCTGGCTTACCACTTTGAGTATTCAGACACTTTTCCGGTGCACTTTCAAGGATTCTTCTGCTATGACAATACTTTAGCCAAACCCTATCCTGGGCCAGAAGACAGTAGCCGAGCACCTCCAGTCCTAGTCTACTCTCTTGTTACCGCTGTCCCCACCTTCACGGTAAGAGATCTACAAGGGATTTGGGAGAAGAGAGAACCCCTCAAGAGGAAGGGCTGGTAAATTAATCTTGGGATACTTTGGCAGTGATGACATAATCATGACCTCCAATATGGTGGTATTAATTTCCTGAGCTGCTGGAGGGGAGAATATGAGGGCATCCAGTCATATTTGAAGCTCTGTTGGGAAATGGAGTAAGGATTTATTTGAGGGCTCACAAGACACGTCTGTTAGAATCATCTGAATGATTATATTCACATTATATTATATCCACATATTCTGTCTGCTCAGATGCTTTCATTGGCGTTTCCTCTCATATAGGTATTTTCAGAATGACCTATATACAACCCAAATTTGTTTCTGTAATGTTTTAATCATTACATTTTACTGTTTTTTCCTCCAAATTGCTTAGGAGAAAGCATACAATTATCTTCCCATTTATTCTCATAAAACAAGATGTATTAAAAGGTGTTAATTCAGATAATTCAACATATACATGAACATGGGTCTCTCCCATATAATATCTTTGCCAGTATGATGTGTAACACAACTGCTTTTTATTCCTCACCATCATTTTCTTGTGTGGGAAAAATGGCCAGAAACTTTATTATTTATTTATTTATTACTTGGATTTGTATGCCGCCCCTCTCCGAAGACTCGGGGCGGCTCACAACATGTAAAAGACAAATCATAAGTAATCAACAATTTAAAATTTTAAAGATTTAAAAAACCCCACAAACTAACAGACTCACACACAAGCATACCATATATAAATTCAACGTGCCCAGGGGGGGGGGATGTTTCAATTCCCCCATGCCTGACGGCAAAGGTGGGTTTTAAGAAGTTTGCGGAAGGCAGGAAGAGTAGGGGCAGTTCTAATCTCCGGGGGGAGTTGGTTCCAGAGGGCCGGTGCCGCCAGAGAGAAGGCTCTTCCCCTGGGGCCCGCCAACCGACATTGCTTAGTTGACGGGACCCGGAGAAGGCCCACTCTGTGGGACCTAATTGGTCGCTGGGATTCGTGCGGCAGGAGGCGGTCTCGGAGATATTCTGGTCCAGTGCCATGAAGGGCTTTAAAGGTCATAACCAACACTTTGAATTGTGACCGGAAACTGATCGGCAGCCAGTGCAGACTGCGGAGTGATGGTGAAACATGGGCATACCTGGGTAAGCCCATGACTGCTCTCGCAGCTGCATTCTGCACGATCTGGAGTTTCCGAACACTTTTCAAAGGTAGCCCCATGTAGAGAGCATTACAGTAGTCGAACCTCGAGGTGATGAGGGCATGAGTGACTGTGAGCAGTGAGTCCCGGTCCAGATAGGGCCGCAACTGGTGCACCAGGCGAACCTGGGCAAACGTCCCCCTCGCCACAGCTGCGAGATGTTGTTCTAATGTGAGCTGTGGATCGAGGAGGACGCCCAAGTTGCGGACCCTCTCTGAGGGGGTCAATAATTCCCCCCCCAGGGTAATGGACGGACAGATGGAGTTGTCCTTGGGAGGCAAAACCCACAGCCACTCCGTCTTATCCGGGTTGAGTTTGAGTCTGTTGACACCCATCCAGGCCCCAACAGCCTCCAGGCACCGGCACATCACTTCCACCGCTTTGTTGACTGGGCATGGGGTGGAGATGTAAAGCTGGGTATCATCGGCATATTGATGATACCTCACCCCATGTCCTTGGATGATCTCACCCAGCGGTTTCATGTAGATGTTAAATAGCAGGGGGGAGAGGACCGACCCCTGAGGCACCCCACAAGGGAGAGACCTAGGGGTCGACCTCTGTCCCCCCACTAACACCGACTGCAACCGGCCAGAGAGGTAGGAGGAGAACCACTGAAGAACAGTGCCTCCCACTCCCAACCCCTCCAGCCGGCGCAGAAGGATACCATGGTCGATGGTATCGAAAGCCGCTGAGAGGTCAAGGAGCACCAGGACAGAGGATAAACCCCTGTCCCGGGCCCGCCAGAGATCATCCATCAACGCGACCAAAGCGGTTTCCGTGCTGTAACCGGGCCTGAAACCCGACTGCTGGGGACCTAGATAATCGGCTTCTTCCAAGGACCGCTGGAGCTGGAGTGCCACCACCTTCTCAACAACCTTCCCCATAAAGGGAAGGTTGGAGACTGGACGGTAGTTATTAAGCACAGCTGGGTCCAGGGAGGGCTTCTTGAGGAGGGGGCGCACAAGCGCTTCTTTATAGAGTGATGGAAAAACTCCCCTCCCTAAGGAAGCGTTGGTAATCTCCTGGGCCCAGCTCCGTGTCACCTCCCTGCTGGCCGAGACCAACCAGGAGGGACACGGATCCAGTAAACAGGTGGCGGAACTCACAGCTCCAATGGCCTTGTCCACTTCATCAGGTGTCACCAGATCAAACTCTTCCCAGACAGGTGGACAAGTACAGACCCCAGTCACCTCGACTGACTCGTTGTCAGTCGACTCTGCTATACAATTGGAGTCGAGGTCGGCCCGAATCCGAGCGACTTTATCAGCGAAAAACGAGTTAAAGTCCTCGGCACTACTCTGCAAGGGCTCCCCAACTCCCCCCTGATTAAGAAGGGAGCGGGTCACCCCAAACAGAGCGGCCGGGCGGGATTCCGCTGATGCAATCAAGGCGGCATGGTACGCGCATCTTGCCGCCTTGAGCGCCACTTTGTAAGTCTTAATAAAAGCTCTTACAAGTGTTCGATCAGATTCAGACCTACTCTTCCTCCATCGCTTCTCTAGACGTCTCTTCTGGCGTTTCAACTCCCGGAGCTCCTCGTTGAACCATGGAGCTCTACGGGGTCTAGCGCCACGGAGAGGTCGCAAAGGCGCAATCCGGTCAAGGGCCTCTGCTGCAGCCTCGTTCCAGGCTTTCGCAAGAGACTCTGCCGAACTGTGGACAAGTGCCTCTGGTATAACCCCAAGCGCCGTCTGAAAGCCCTCTGGGTCCATCAGGCGTCTGGGGCGGAACATCTTAATTGGTTCCGCCTCCCTGCGGGGAAGGATTGGAGCCAGGAAGTCAAGCCGTAGTAGAAAATGGTCTGACCATGACAAAGGCACTGCTTCTAAGCCCCTTAGTCTCAGACCATTACTCAGTTGCTCGGAAAGGAATACCATGTCGGGTGCGTGCCCCCCCTCATGAGGATGTCTGAGGCCAGCTTCACAAAAGAGGCCCTATTGTACTTTAGTTGTTATTACTCCAGGCAAGCTTGCCCCAGCTAGGTCCCTAGGAAAGAAAGGCCCTCCATTCCATTTGATTCAAGTCATAGGGTTTTTTTTCGTAACTAAGAATTAGTGGTTGCAGCAAAATCAGACTAGAACTGAGGTTTCCACACAAAGCATTGCAAAGTTTTACTTTCTCCTCAGCTCTGCCTACATGACTGGTCCATCATCATCCAATGGGAATTGCTCAGATGTTTGGTGCTACTTGGTGCAATTTCATTCCTTTCCTAGGCTCCATGGCCTTGAAGATTGGAACAGTCTGGTTCTCACACCTCAGGGCTCTCTCAAAACTGTCACACACACACCCTTTGGATTTTCTCTACTCTCTATAGGCCAGTTGCCTGGTTCTTCTTCCTTTCTTCCTTTCTTTCTTTCTTTCTTTCTTTCTTAGATTTGTATGCCACCCCTCTCGGTAGACTCGGGGCGGCTCACAACACCAATAGAACAATTCATAACAAATCTAATAATTTAAAAACATTTTTAAAAACCCCCATTATTAATCAGACATATACACAGTAGTCCCTCACCTATCGCTGGTGTTACGTTCCAGACCTGGCCGCGATAGGTGAAATCCGCGATGGGGAATTTATCGACTGATAGTACTTATTTAAGTATTTATATTGTAATTGTTTGGTAAGTTTTCATTGTTTTAAGTGTTTATAAACCCTTCCCACACAGTATTTATTTTAGATACAGTATTTAAATACAGTATTTACAATTTTAGATTTTTTTTTTTTAAAAAAACCTGCCGATCGAGTTCGGCGGGCTGTTTAAATCTGCCGATCGACTTCCTCAGAAACCCGCGATGAAGTGAAGCCGCAGTAGGTGAAGCGCGGTATAGCGAGGGACTACTGTATACAAACATACCATACATAAATTGTATAGGCCCGGGGGAGATATCTCAATTCCTCCATGCCTGGCGGCAAAGGTGGGTTTTAAGGAGTTTACGGAAGGCAAGGAGGGTGGGGGCAAACGACATTGTTTAGTCGACGGAGAAGGCCAACTCTGTGGGACCTAATAGGTTGTTGGGATTCGTGCAGCAGAAGGCGGTCCTGGAAATATTCTGGTCAGATGCCATGAAGGGCTTTATAGGTCATAACCAACACTTTGAATTGTGACCGGAAATTGATCGGCAACCAATGCAGACTGCGGAGTGTTAGTGTGACATGGGCATACCCTCCCTTCCAATAATTTATGGCAGAATGTCAGCAAAGTACTAAGCTGAAGAGGGTGGATCTGACAGGAGCCCTCTCCTTTTTTTTAACAAGGTCCTCAATGCATCACCCTGTTTCCCTAGATTTATTTATTTATTTATTTATTAAATTTGTATGCCGCCCCTCTCCGTAGACTCGGGGTGGCTCACAGCAGTGATAGAAACAATGTACAATACAAATCTAATCATACGAAGTTAAAAACCCATAATTTAAAAAAACATGCACACAACACACCATACATAAATTATATAGGCCTGGGGAAGATATTTCAATTCCCCCATGCCTGATGACAGAGGTGGGTTTTGAGAAGTTTACGAAAGGCAAGGAGAGTGGGGGCAATTCTGATCTCTGGGGGGAGTTGGTTCCAAAGGGTCGGGGCCGCCACAGAGAAGGCTCTTCCCCTGGGTCCTGCCAAATGACATTGTTTAGTTGACAGGACCCGGAGAAGTCCAACTCTGTGGGACTTAACCGGTCGCTGGGATTTGTGCGGCAGAAGGTGGTCCCGGAAATATTCTGGTCTGATGCCATGAAGGGCTTTATAGGTCATAACCAACACTTTGAATTGTGACTGGAAATTGATCAGCAACCAATGCAGACTGCGGAGTGTTGGTGAAACATGGGCATACTTGGGAAAGCCCATGATTGCTCTCGCAGCTGCATTCTGCACGATCTGAAGTTTCCAAACACTTTTCAGAGGTAGCCCCATGTAGAGAGTGTTACAGTAGTCAAGCCTCGAGGTGATGAGGGCATGAGTGACTGTGAGCAGTGAGTCCCGGTCCAGATAGGGCCGCAACTGGTGCACCAGGCGAACCTGGGCAAACGCCCCCCTTGCCACAGCTGAAAGATTTTTCTCTAATGTGAGCTATGGATCAAGGAGGACGCCCAAGTTGCGGACCCTCTCTAAGGGGGACAGTAATTCCCCCCCCAGGGTAATGGACGGACATTGGGAGGCAAAACCCACAACCACTCCGTCTTATCAGGGTTGAGTTTGAGTCTGTTGACACCCATCCAGACGCTAACAGCCTCCAGGCAACGGCACATCACTTCCACTGCTTCGCTGACTGGACATGGGGATGAGATGTAAAGCTGGGTATCATCCGCATACTGATGATACCTCACCCCGTGCCCTTGGATGATCGGTTTCATAAAGATATTAAATAACAGAGGGAGAGGACCGACCCCTGAGGCACCCCACAAGGGAGCAACCTAGAGGTCGACCTCTGACCCCCCCACTAACACCAACTGTGACTGACCGGAGAGGTAGGAGGAGAACCACTGAAGAACAGTAACTCCCACTCCCAACCCCTCCAGCCGGTGCAGAAGGATACTATGGTCGATGGTATCTAACGCCGCTGAGAGGTCAAGAAGCACCAGGACAGAGGATAAAGCCCTGTCCCAGACCCGCCAGAGATCATCCATCAGCGCGACCAAAGCAGTTTCCGTGCTGTAGACGGGCCTAAATCCTGACTGTTGAGGGCCTAGATAATCGGCTTCTTCCAAGGATCGCTGTAGCTGGAGCGCCGCCACCTTCTCAACAACCTTCCCCATAAAGGGAAGGTTGGAGACTGGACAATAGTTGTTGAGAATGGCTGGGTCCAGGGAAGACTTCTTGAAGAGGGGGCGCACAAGTGCCTCCTTGTAGGGATCCAGAAAGGACCCCCTCCCCAAAGAAGCATTGACAATCTCCTGGACCCAGTTCTGTGTCACCTCCCTGCTGGCCGAGACCAGCCAGGAGGGACACGGATCCAGCAAGCAGTTGGTGGAACTCACAGCTCCAATGGCCTTCTCCACTTCATCAGGTGTCACCAGATCAAACTCTTCCCAGACAGATGGACAAGTACAGACCCCAATCACCTCGACTGACTCGTTGTCAGTCGACTCTGTTATCCAATTGGAGTTGAGGTCCGCTCGGATCCAAGTGACTTTATCAGCGAAAAACGTGTTAAAGTCCTCGGCACTACTCTGCAAGGGCTCCCCAACTCCCCCCTGGTTAAGAAGGGAGCGGGTCACCCTAAACAGAGCGGCCGGGCGGGATTCTGCTGATGCAATCAAGGCGGCAGGATACTTTACTTTAGATGACTTTACTCCACTGAATGGACTTTTCTCTGTCCCTTGCATGAGCCCTGCTTGCTCTGACAGCCATTTATACACAGTGGGCATTGCTTTGCTGCTTTTATTTCATTAGTACTTGGTGACCAAAAGAAAATGGAAATAAAATTATGATTTTCTTTGAACTAAATTCCCACTGGTATAGTCCTATTGTGCTCTGAACTGCTACAGATACTATCTACAATAGAATTGCATTTGTAAAAAACATGTATTTCTATTCTGATCTATTCCGAGAATGTTTTTCAATCTGTTTTGCCTGCACTTCCTGAATCTAGGTTACAAAATTCATCTGTAACTTAGAACTCAACTAGGTTATAGATGGGGGGGTGGGGGTGTCTATGTTTATCCTCGTGGAAATGCATACTCTGTTTATCTCTCAGCTTTGGCTGGCCTCTCTTGGAACTTTGGAAGCTAGAAAATAATGTCACTTCCTCTCAAACACCCCACCCTCCCACCCTGGCTAAGTCTTAACAGTACTTCACTTATGAGAGGAAACATAAGGAATCTTGAAGGTGTCCTCCAGCCCTTTTGCAAATGCCTTGGCCAGCCGGTTCCTCCCAGAGCTTACTTTAAACAACTGCTATTAAAGAGGAAGTACAATTTCTCTTTCTGCTTCTTTCTCTCTCTCTCTCTCTCTCTCAACCCAGATACTTGTTGGAGAACTGGCTGTCTTCTTCTTCCAACCAACAAGGCATAAGGAGAAAACCATCATCTCGGGCGAGTGTTGTTACTTCAATCCCCTTCTACGCCGCATGATCCGCTTCCTGGGTAAGAGAAGAATGCCCTTCCCACCTAGACCCAGCTGAGTCCCCAGGCCCTGCTTCCCCTCCTCATTCCTGTCCTTTTCCTTTCACAGGTGTTTATTCTTTCGGCCTCTTCACTACCACTATTTTTGCCAATGCAGGCCAAGTGGTGACCGGCAACCAGACTCCACATTTCCTGTCCGTGTGCCAACCAAACTACACTGTGCTGGGCTGCCAACCACCCCCAGGCACCATTTACGTCACAGACAAAGCAGCCTGCACTGGCAATCCTCTCCTGGTTACTGCAGCCTGCAAGGCGTTCCCTTCCAAGGATGCTGCCCTCAGCGCCTATGCAGTGGCGTACACTGTGGTATGAAGTGGCAGCTAGGTGACAGAACAGTCAGAAAGATGGAGGGTGGGGGGGCAGTTTTGAGGTTCCTCCAGTAATTTACCACCCAGTTCCCTTTCTGTGCCTTGGCTCAACCCCCATTTGTATCAGATCGGGTGGGTAGAGGCCAGGTTTGACAATACAGTGGTCCCTTGACTTTTGCAGGGGATACGTTCCAAGACCACCCACAAAAGTCACATTTCCGCAAAGTAGAGACGCTCTTTCCTTCCTTCCTTCCTTCCTCCCCCATCCCTCCTCAATTCCTGGTTTTACTTACCCCCAGAACTTGCAGGGCCAACGTGGTGGCAAGCTGGGGGCTTTGCTGCGCTCGCTGCCGGCGTCTCCCCTGATGGCAGCAGCATCACCAGTGTTCAGGGTCAGGGCAGGGGAAGGGGAAGCTGAAGGCAAGAGAGATCCAGACCAGGGCTCAAAGCTGGGATTCCAGGCCGGTCAGCTGGGAGGTCGGACGCTACCACTAAGGGAGACAGCTTAGGTGGGTGGGGGAAGAAGAGACGGGGGCAGCAGTAAGTGGCGACGGCGGAAAAAGAGGCAGCCGTGCCCTTTGGTGCTTGAGTCAGGCTCCTTGATTCAACAATGCTGAGTCTTCGGAGAGGGGCAGCATACAAATCTAATAAATTATTATTAATTATTATTATTATAATGCCCTCAGCTCTTCCCCCCTCGGGCGAGTTTATTTATTTATTTATTTATTTTGTCCAATACACAATAATACACAATGAAGGTTATAGAGGATATAGTAGAGAAGGTATATGAGATATACCCTAGCCTTTCGTAAGCTCCTTAAAACCCACCTCTGCCGTCAGGCATGGGGGAACTGATATATTCTTTCCCCCTGGGCCTCTACAGTTTATGCATGGTATGTCAGTATGTATGTCTGGTTTTTATAATAAGGGGTTTTTAGTTGTTTTATTATTGGATTGCTACATATTGTTTTTATCACTGTTGTTAGCCGCCCTGAGTCTACGGAGAGGGGCGGCATACAAATCCAATAAATAAATAAAATAAAATATAGGAGAGACTGTAGGACAGGGGACAGAAGGCACTCTAGTGTGCTTATATATGCCCCTTACTGACCTCTTAGGAATCTGGAGAGGTCAACCATGGGATAGTGTAAGAGTGAAATGTTGAGTTTTAGGGGAAGATACTATGGAGTCTGGTAATGAGTTCCACACTTCGACAACCCGATTACTAATGTTGTGTTTTTTACAGTCAAGTTTGGAGCGGTTAATTTTAAGCTTGAATATACTGTGTGCTCTTGTGTTGTTGTGGTTGAAGCTGAAGTAGTCTTTGACAGGCAGGACATTGCAGCATAAGATCTTGTGGGCAATACTTAGATCATGTTTGAGGCGTCGTAGTTCTAAGCTTTCAAGACCCAGGATTGAAAGTCTAGTCTCGTAGGGGATTCTATTTCGAGTGGAGGAGTGAAGGGCTCTTCTGGTGAAGGATCTTTGGACGTTTTCGAGGGTGTTAATGTCAGAAACGTGGTATGGGTTCCAAACAGATGAGCTGTATTCTAGGATGGGTCTGGAGTTAGGGTGGTCTTGTCTGCCCACAAGGCTTGGCTTCAAGTGGAGCATGCCACGCCCCGAGGATTAAAGGGGAAGGATCGGGAGGCTGGAGCAGAAGCGGAGCTTTTATTTAAAGAAGCAGGACAGCGGGGGGGAGGGAGGGAGTGAGTTAAAATGCACAGTACTGTACATCGGGCGGCCGTGGGGAAATCCGTGACGTTAAAAAAAACACGGAGTATTTTTTCATTAATATTTTTTGAAAACCTGTGGTATAGCCTTCCGTGAATGTGGGACCCACAAAAGTCAAGTGACCACTGTATACACAGGCATACAAGCAGTCAAGGTTTGGGAATGAACTGTTCCTTTGAGAAGTCTGAAATGCCCTCTGGTGGGCACGGTGTGAAAAGAACATTCACAGGATCACATTTTTTCAGGACAGGATTGGGGGAACTTATTTATTTATTAGAGTGAGAAGGGACCTTACAGGTCATCTCATCCAACCCCCCCCCCCACACTACTGAAGCAGGAGTTCCTATACCATTTGAGATAGATGGCAGTCCAATCTCCCCTTGAAGGTCGCAAGTGTTGGGGCTCTCACAACCTCGACTGGCAAGCTGTTCCACTGGTTAATCGCTCTCACTGTCAGATAGTTTCTCCTCATTTCCAGGTTGAATTTTTCCTTGGTCAGCTTCCAATCATCATTCCTTGTTTGGCTTTCTGGTGCCTTGGAAAACAGCCTGGGTCCCTCCTCTCTGTGGCATCTCCTCAAGTATTGGAACACTGCTATCATTTCACCCTTGGTTCTTCTCTTTGCCAGGCTAGCCAAGCTCAATCCATGCAACCACTCTTTGTATGTTTTATTTTCCAGACCCTTTATCATCCTGGTTGCTCTCTTCTGCACTTTCTCTAGAGTCTCAGTGTCTTTGTAGTGTGGTGACCAAAACTGGATGCAGTACTCTAGGTATGCTCTGACCAAGGGCTTTATAGAGTGGTACTAGTACCTCTCTAGTCCTTGATTGCATCCCTCTTTTTATGTTTGCCTTTTTGGCTGCTACTGCACACTGCTGGCTCATATTTAGTTGGCTGTCTACCAAGATCCCTCTCAGTCGCTGCTTTTGAGTGTGGTTTCGCCTAGTTTGTATGTGTATTTTTGATTCTTCTTATCTAGGTGTAGGATTTTACTTTTCTCTGTGTTGAATTTCATTTTATTGGTTTGGACCCAGTGTTTGAGTCTGTCAAGGTCCCTCGGCCTTCTGAGTCTGTCCTCTGGGGTGTTTGCTGCTCAAGCCAATTTTGAAAAAAAAAGAACTATATTTTGTGACAAAGCGCTGCCTGCTATGAGCAAAAATTATCCATGGCAAAGGCACTTCAAGAAAAAGAATCAGCTTTGATTTCACTGTGTCCATTTCTCATTAGAAGGCAATAAAATCATGTTATACTGGGGAAAACCTAGTCTCTCCTCTCTCAACCTGCTGAGTTCTTGTCTTTGCTTCTCTGACACAGTCTCGGTACTATAAGTGTCAGATGCCATTGACAGAACAAGAATTTTTAGAATCTGAAACACTGGACTAATAAACGCATAGTCTACAACAGTGATGGCGAACCTTTTTTTGTTCGCATGCCAAAAGGGAATGCATGTACATGCTAGCATGCGTGCACATGTCCACACCCATTTGCGTACCACCCCATGCTGCCCCCTGTGCATGTGCACAATCTTCAACCTCCCCCCGTGCATGTGCACGATCCTCACTGAAGCCTGGGATGGTGAAAAATCAGCCCAATGGAAATTGGAAAAACAGTTTCCAGTTTGCCCATTGTGTTGTTTTTCGCACTCCGGAGGCTTCATGGAAGCTTCCTGAAGCCCCAGAGTGCAAAAAACAGCACAATGGGAAAACCGGAAGTCCATTTTTCCAAACCTCCGATTTGCCTGTTGGGCCATTTTTCACACTCTGGGAAGCTTTCCTGAAGCCTCTGAAGGGCAAAACAGCCTTCCCCAAGGTTGAAAATCAGCTGGCGCACTGGAGCTGACCTAGAGTAATGCCTCGCATGCCCTCCAGTATGGCTCCATGTGCCACTTGTGGCACGCATACCATAGGTTCACCATCACTGGTCTACAACAACAGAGAATGCTTGGTGTATGCCACTGAAGGTTATTTGAAAAAATAAACATTCTAATTAGATAATCATTTTATACTATACAATGCAATAGTTCTAGAAAGCTAGATACACTGCTTGTTTAGATGCAGTGTTTAGATACCATAGTACATCAGTATCTACAGCTGAAAATGAGTACAGCATCTGCAAGTCTATTTTAAGCATCTGATGCACGTGGTGGAACTGGCATTAAATTCTTCTCCCCCCACCACGCCCCCAGTTTCGTGGAATAGTTATTCATCTTGGTTGAAATTCTTAATTACCACAGCTGAAAGGTGGGATGGAGGGAAAGATGATCCCTGAATTTGAACTTAGTGTCAGCAGGGAATAGAGGTTCAAAGTAGAAGGTTTTGATAAGGATTCCTCTGGAGAAAGTGGAGAATTGTTGGGAAACAAGGAGGAGAAGGAGGTATCCTCTTTTAGTAATCTATGAGAGACTATATAAATCTGTTGACTGCCTGCAGAAGTTATTGCGGTTTTCTTGACAAGACTGAACTGAATAGAATAGAACTGGAAAGGATCTTGGGGGTCTTCTAGTCCAACCCCCTACTAAAGCAGAAGATCCTGTACCATTTCAGACAAGTGGCTGTCCAGTGATGAAGCACTGACAACTTCTCAAGGCAAGCTGTTCCATTGGTTAGTTGTCCTCACTGTTATGAAGTTTCTCCTTAATTCCAGGTTGCTTCTCTCCTTAATTAGTTTCCATCCATTGTTTCTTGTCCTGCTCTCTGGTGCTTTGAAAAATATGTTGACCCCCTCCTCTTTGTGACATCCTCTCAAATACTGGAATACTGCTATCATGTCCGCCACTCTCCTCAATCCTTACTTGCTTTTCTCCATATTAAATTTCATGTTGCTAGATACGACCCATTGTTCAAGTCTGTCAAGATCTTTTGGAATCCTGAGCTTATCTTCTAGGATGTTGGCTATTCTTGCCAGTTTAGTGTCATCTGGAAGTTGATGAGTTCCCCTTCTATTCCCTCATCTATGTTATTTATGAAGAGTACTGGGTCTTGTGGTACCTCATTACTTATGGTACTTCCCTCCATGTAGATGTAGTGCCATTAAGGACTACATCGTTGAGTTGAGTTCAGCAGCCAGTTACAAAACCATCAGGAAAATACCAGAGGACTGGGAAAGAACTGGTGTGGTTTCCATCTTCAAAAGGGTTGGGGAAAGAGCCAGGAAAATATAGACCAATCAGCCTAACATCAGTATTTGGGAAGATACTGAGAAAGATAATAATAAAAAAACCCAGATCTGCCAACATACAAATGAGTAAAGTAACAACTAGAAGTCAGCAAGGGTTTGCTAAAAACAGATCATGCCAAACCAATTTTATTTCATTCTTCAACATAGCAACTAAATTAGTAGACCAGCAAAATACTATGGACATAATATATTTAGACTTCAGGAAGGCATTTGATAAAGTAGACCACAATGTACTTCTTGGTAAGCAAGAAAAAAGTGGGATAGATAGCATCACCATCAGATGGATTTGTAACTGGTTGACAAACCATACTCAGTGAGTAGTCCTTAATGGTACTACAGTACAGCTATATGCCACAAGCTCCTCACCTCCCCAAACTGTTGGTAGCACACATGCACTCATGCACACACACACTAACACACACACATGGCATCCCAAGTTTGGCAACTTTTATCCACACAGGAAGGAGAAGGTCTTTGCCACAAGCCCAGGCATGATTGGCAGTTTGCAAGCTCAGATGTAGATAAAAATCTCCAAGCTTGGTGTGTGTGTGCTACCAGGGCTGGAGGAGAGCAGTGGGGCCTTCCTCCATCCACATCCGCCAAGCAAAGGAACTGTTCTCTTTAATCCTCACCTCCTTGTATGATTGGCTATGTAATGGTTTTTGCTTCAATTTAGGTTCTAAAGGTTGTAAAGATTGTCCCCCTCCCCCATCAATTTTAGTTTAAAGCTCTTCTGATAAGATGAGCCAGCATTTTCTGAATATATTCTTTTCAGTTTTCATGAGGTGCAGTCCATCCTTTGCTAGCAGCCCTTCATGTAGGTAATGCATACCATGGTGTAGAATGTTGAGGTTTTGTTGATGACACCAGCTTTAAGCCAGTGGTTTGCTTCTAAAATCCTTTGCTCTCTCATTGAATGTTGGCCTTTTATTGGAAGTATAGATGAAAACACCACTTGAGCTCCTAATTCTTTAACTTTCTTCCATAGTTGTCTGTTATTGTTTCTATATTCATTGTTGTATCATTAGTCCTCCCAGGCAGAAGAGGTAGTAATTTGTGGGATTGATTATTTTAGTAAGGTGCTCAGTTATATCTTTGATTTTTTGCTCCCTTTTCGGTCTGAAGGCTATAGTTTCTGTTCCCAAAGAATTGATTCTCCTATCACCAGTATTCACCTTTTTTTCTCTTAGGGAAGTGTAGGATACTATTCTTCCTGCCACAGAAATGGCCAGTTGTGTCTCTTTTTAAAAAAACTATTGATAAGTGCACTTTTGTGGGGCCTGGGTATTTTCTTCTGGGGGAAGCTGTGAAAGCAATTATTCAGTTCCAGAGGGTCTTCACTGGAGTGGGCTAGGGTAGATAGTAGGAGCTTTGCTCTGGTTGTTATTGTCTTTTAAGAATGACCTGTTTCCATCAGCCTTTTAGATTCATATCAACGTCATTTTTTACAAAAGCTGTTTGTTTCCTATTGTGTTTAATTTGGGTGTATTGGTTTTCTTCTTTTTGTTTATTATATAAGATCATTTTTTAAGAAGCTATTTCCTCCCTGTTGTGTTTGAGTATAGTCTTTTTGTTTAGCTTGGGATTCTTTTCTTAGTTCATTGAGTTTCAGAGTGGCTAGAGTTGTTTCTAAACTCTTTACTAGAAGAGACTACACAGCCACTTATCCTGCTTGAGCAAGGGGCTGGCTGGACAAGAAGACCTCCAAGGTCCCTTCCAGATTCTATTGTATTCTATTTTGTTCTGTTCTAATAATTAATATAATTTACATTTCATACATGTATAGTTTGGGTCTTCTATGGGCATACGTTAAAATATATGACATATTTTGCAAGTCATTATAATGGCAGTCCTTATTTCCATGATTTTTGTTTTTAAAAAATTAAAAAATCTAAAATTAATATTTCCCTGTTGTGAAGTGTCAATTTGCAATAGTTTACAAAAATTCTTGACCCTTTGTTGAAAAAAAATCATCTTATCTTGCCTGTTTTAAATGTCACTTTTTCAGTGCTTTTTTCCCTTCAATTGTTAAAAATTTAAAAATGTCTAAAGAATTGAAACAAATAAACTTTTTAATTTTTAGTTGAAAAAAATTGAAAAAATTGAAAAAATTAAAAGTTGAAAATTTTTATTAAAAATGAAAACATAAATTGAAAATTGAGATTTTTAAATTGAAAATTGAATTTAAAATTAAATTAAAAAGAAATTTAAAGGTTAAAGAAGGGTTAAAAATTTAAAAGAGAAATTGACAATATTTTTTTTTAATCAGTAATTTTAAAAATTTAATGATTTACAAAATTTCTTGGCCCTTTTTGAAGTGTTACACATTTTTTATTTTTGTTATTTGAAATGTCAGGCTTTTTTCTAGGAGATGCTTAGCTCTTAACCCTCTACTTGAACGTTTATCTCTTTCTTCCCTGTCCGATAGTGTTATGTATTTATTCTTTTCCTCCCTACTTTCTTGCCCTTTGGTTGTGTGGCTACTACTGGGGTTTTCAGGTATGATGATGTCCTGATTTGGGTGTTCCAGTCTGCTTAACTACTGCTCAGTAACTCAGTTGTGCTGTTTTTAGCTACTATTGTGGGCAACTTGCTGTCATGGTTAGCTCTGCACCGTTACTGCTCAGCTGATCTGCTGCACTGTTCCCAGCCGCTGCTGCTCTGCCACTGCCCTCAGTTGTTGCTCAGGGCACATTACTCCTTTGCTACTTAGTTCTGCATAGCTGCTTCTCAGGGTCCAGCATTCTGCTCTCAGCCACTGGTCTGCTACCTCCTAGTTCCATTTCACCACTGCTCATTGGCCTCCATTTGCAACTCATCACCCCCGCTCAGCTGCCAGGTTGGGTAGCTGGGCTGCCTCTCCATCTCTCAGCTGGGCTGTCAGGCTGTCTTTTCATCTCTCAGATGGACCACTGAGTTGCCTCTCTGCTAAGAGACTGGGCCATCTCACAGCCACCTCACAGCTGGGTCACTGCTCAGTTGGGCCACCTCAAGCTGGGTTTTCAAAAGTAGTTTCCCTTTGCCTCCTTTCTAGGGCTGAGAAAGAGGGATTGACCCAAGCTTACCCAGCTGGCATCATGCCTCAGGCAGGAATAGAACTCACAGTCTCCCACCATATCAGAGTGGATGGTTTTCTGCCTGCCTTTTTTCCTTATTTTAAATTGGTTATATATGCATGGTTATGCTGTGCAATATCTTGAGCACTGTTCAAGGAAAATGAAGGGTATTTCAGCTAATTCTCCTTCCCTTTGCACAGATGTATGTCACACTGGTTTTTCATCTGAAGGGCTCCCGCTTGGCCAAGCCATCGCTGTGCCTGGTGCTCCTTGGCCCAGCATTCTTAGTGGGTGTGGTGCGTGTGGCCGAGTACCGGAACCATTGGTCTGATGTGCTGGCTGGGTTCCTCACTGGTGGGGCCATTGCCATCTTTCTGGTAAGTGTTCTGTATTTGGGGGCTACTTGACTACTCAGCCTCTTCAAGGGAAGGAAAGGGTGGGGCTTCCTTTTCAGCATTTAGCCACCATCAGGACTATTCTGGGAAGAAGAAGCTGTTCCAGATCATTGCACATATACAGCTAGGTATATGTGCAATGATATATGTGCAATGATATATAAAACCACCGATTACTGCCCATATTAGTATTTCATGTAGGAACCCTCTAGAAAACCTATGGGTCAACATTAAAGAAAAAAAGTGCAATACAATCATTGGTGTGTACAGTAAGACCTCACCTATCGCTGGTGTTACGTTCCAGACCCGGCCGCGATAGGTGAAATCCACGATGGGGAATTTATCGACTGATAGTACTTATTTAAGTATTTATATTGTAATTGTTTGGTAAGTTTTCATTGCTTTAAGTGTTTATAAACCCTTCCCACACAGTATTTATTTTAGATACAGTATTTAATACAGTATTTACAATTTTAGATCTATTTTTTTTTTAAAAACCTGCCGATTGAGTTCCACGGGCTGTTTAAATCTGCCAATCGACTTCCTCAGAAATCCACGAACCAGTGAAGATCCGCGAATGATTTTTCACATTAATATTTCTTGAAAACCCGCGATGAAGTGAAGCCGCAGTAGGTGAAGCGCGATATAGCGAGGGACTACTGTACTACAGACCACCAAACCAAACAGAAACAATGGACAGCCTTTTCAACAACCAGCTAACACACACATGCAAGAAAAACCACAGTAATAATGGGAGACTTTAATTACTCAGATATTAACTTGTAAAGCAATTCTGCACCAAGGGAAAAATCAAACAAATTTCTAACATGCCTTACAGACAACTTCATAGCCCAAAAAGTGGAGGAGGGAACTAGAGGGGCAGCCACACTGGACAGAGAAGTGATAGTAGGGGTTGAAACAGATGGAGTGCTGGGTGAGAGTGATCACAACATTCTCAAGTTCAATATAATACTAACACAAACAATTGGACCCAACAACACCAAAGTCCCAGATTTTAGAAAAGCGAACTTCAATAAACTCTGAGAAAACCTGAGAGAGGTCCCTTGGACAAAAGCCCTAAAGGGCAAAACCACGCAAGAAACTTGGGAGACTTTAAAAACCACAATCATAAAAGTCCAAAACAATGCTATCCCAATGAAAAGGAACACATAAAATCCAAAAAGAAACCAGCTTGGCTGCACAAAGACCTAACAAACAAACTGAATGAAAAAAAGACAAATACAAAAATGGAAAGGACATATAACCAAGGCAGAGTACCAACAGACAGCCAGAATCTGCAAAGAAAAAATCAGGACAGCAAAGACTCAGTATGAACTAAGCCTAGCGACAAAAGTCAAAGACAATTTAATAAGCTTTTCCAACACATTAACAAAAAGAAAAGAAAAACCAAGGAAACCGTCAGTCCACTAAAAAGAGAAGATGGCAAAGAAGTAACTGACAACAGAGAGAAAGCAGAACTACTCAACACATTATTTGCGTCTGTCTTCACTCACAAAGAAACTACAAAACAACAAACTTGTATCACATCTGCAGAAATCAAAGCTGGAACAAAACTCTAATAAAAATACAGTAAGAGATCACCTATTGGAACTCAATGAGTACAAATCACCAGGACTAGATGGACTACCTCCCAGAGTCCTAAAGGAACTAGCAGATGTCATTGCTGAACCTCTACCACATCTTTCAAAAATTCTGGCTCACAGAACTACTAGATGATTGGAAACAAGCTGATGTGGTCCCCATTTACAAAAAGCAAAAAAACAGATCCAGTAGAGACCGATCAGTCTATTCCTGGGAAAATATTAGAAAAAATAATCAAGAAACAGATCTGACACTACCTTGAGATGAACAACGTAATAACCACTAGCCAACACAGATTTGTCAGGAACAAATCATGCCAAACCAACCTTATCTCATTTTTCAACACCATGACCAAATCAATTGATCAGAGAAATGCAATGGACTTAATATACCTAGACCTTAGCAAAGCATTTGACAAGGTGGATCACAATCTACTACTCTGCAAAGTAAAGAAAAGTGGAATTGACAGTAACACAACAAGATGGATTGAAAACTGGCTGACCAACCGCACCCAACGAGTAGTCCTCAATGGGTCTATGTCCACATGGAGAGGTAGGCAGTGGGGTACCAAAGGGATCAGTCCTAGGTCCAGTACTCTTTAACATATTTATCAATGACCTAGATGTGGGAATAAAGGGGGAATTAATAAAATTCACAGATGACACCAAGCTGGCAGAAGTGGCCAATACCCCAGAGGATAGGCTCAGAATACTGAAAGATCTAGACAGACTTGTGCAGTGGGCCCAAACAAACAAAATGAAATTCAATCTACCTAGGTTAAAAAAACCTCAAACATACATACAAACTGGGTGAAACCACACTCACCACAAGTGACTGAGAGAGATCTGGGAGTCTTGGTGGACAGCTAACTAAGTATGAGCCAGCAATGTGCAGCGGTGGCTAAAAAAGCCAACACAATTTTGGTCTACATCAACAGAGGGATATAATCTAAGACTGAAGAGGTACTAATACCACTTTACAATGCCCTTGTCAGACCTCAAGAGGAGACTGGACTGTCATATGTCTGAGATGGTATAGGGTCTCCTGCACCAGCAGGAGGTTGGACTAAAAGACCCAAGGGGTCCTTTCCAACAAAAACAATAGAAGATAGATAGATAGATAGATAGATAGATAGATAGATAGATAGACAGACAGACAGACAGACAGACAGACAGACAGACAGACAGACAGACAGACAGACAGATAGACAGACACACACACACACACATACATAGGCAGGCAGGCTGCAGAGCAGAGACTCGATGAGGGAGGGGAGTGACCAGCAACTGGGGAATCCAGGGTGGTGACACGAGGCCTGCAAACTATGGGTGGTGTGGCCACACTAGGCTGCAACTGGCAATGCTTACCCTTTTGAGTGAGCAGCCGTTGATGAGGCATCCTGGCAAGGTATCAGTGAAGTGAGTACCTGTGCCCATGTGACAAAGGGGAACAACTTATATAGGCCAGAGGTGGGGTAGATCAGTGTTTCCCAACCTTTTTTGAGCCGCGACACATTATTCATATTTTCAAAATCCTGGGGAACATTGAAAGGGGGGGAGCGGGGGGGCGGGCTAAAGAAATGTTTGGACAAAAAAACCTCTCTCTTCCTCCCTTTCGCTCTATTTCTCACTCTTTCTCTCTTTTCCTTCTTTCCCTTCTTTCTCTCTCTATCCCTCTTTCTTTCTTCCTCTTTTTTGCTCTCTTTCTCTCTCCCTCCTTCCCTTCCTCTATGTCTTTTTCTCTCCCTTGCTCTCTCTCTCTCTCTCTCTCTGTGTCTCTCTTGCTATCTCTTTCTTGCTTTTTTCTCTCTTTCTTGCTCTCTCTCTCTCTTTCACTGTCTCTTGCTATATGTCTCTTTCTCTTTGCCTCTCTTGCTATCTCTCTTTCTTCCTCTCTCTTTCTCTCTCTCTGTCTCTCTTGCTATGTCTCTCTTTCTTTCTCTTTCTCTTTCTCTCTCTCTGCCTCTCTTGCTAAGTCTCTCTTTTTCTCTTGCTATGTCTCTCTTTCTTTTTCTCTGTCTCTGCCTCTCTTGCTATGTCTCTCTTTCTCTCTCTCTTTCTCTATCTCTCTTTCTCTGCCTCTCTTGCTGTCTCTCTTTCTCGCTCTGTCTCTCTTTCTCTGCCTCTCTTGCTGTCTCTCTTTCTCGCTCTGTCTCTCTTTCTCTGCCTCTCTTGCTATGTCTCTTTTTCTCTCTCTGCCTCTCTTATATGTCTCTCTTTCTTTCTCTCTCTCTCTCTCTCTCTCTCAGCTGACTGCAAACGGGAGCCCTGACGGCGGCAGCTGGGCGTGCTGCTGGACGCCAGGCCCGCAGCGCCAGCATGTACGGCGTCCAGCAGCACGTCCAACCGCCACCGTCAGGGCTCCCGCTTGCAGTCAGCTGAGAGAGAGAGAGAGAGAGAGCTCCCTCTCGCCGCCGCCTGGAGCTCCCTCTCGCCGCCGCCTGGAGCTCCCTCTCGCCGCCGCCATCTCCCCGCGACTGCCTGTGGCCGCTGCAGCCGCCACCCCCCCCACTCCCACCGCCAGTGCCCTCCCGCCGGGCCCCAAAGGACACTTGCCTCCGATGCCAGAGAAGCTCCAGCTGGGCGAGGCGCTGCCGGTGCCTCCGCCCTGGGGCTCCCACTCGCAGCTGTCCCTCGGCTCCTGCCTGATGCCGCAGTTTCTGGCGCTCTCCTGCTGGGCCCCATAGAAGGAAGGCGAGAAAAAGGCGCGAAGAATGAAGCTCTCCTTCTTCCTGCCTTCCTTCTTTGGGGCCCAGCAGGAGAGCGCCGAAAACCGCGGCATCGAGCAGGAGCCGGGGGACAGCTGCGAGCGGGAGCTCCAGGTCGGCACCGGCAGTGCCTCGCCCAGCTGGAGCTTCCCTAGGAGCTTCGCGGCACACCTGGCCGTGTCTCGCAGCACACTAGTGTGCCGCGGCACACCGGTTGGGAAACGCTGGGGTAGATGCTCCAAAAGTGCTGAGCCAAGTGTTAGGAAAAGAGAGTGAGGAGGAAGGAAGCACCGAGCTGAGTGATGGAGAAAGTATGGCAGGAAAAGCAGCCATTCCAAAAAAAAAAAGGAAAAGCAGTTGAGCAGTGACCAGGAAAAGTGTCAAGTGGGCGAGCAGGTGATTGGGTGGACATGGGTGTCAGGGGCATCAGGACAGGATGGGTTCGGAGGCGTGGCCAACCAGCCATCACTAATGGTTTGGCGAACCACTGGCACCAGCCCCTACTGATACGCCCTAACCAGTCTGAACTGGGAGCACTCTGGTATTAGTACCTCACATGATCTTTATTGAATCTCTTCGTTAATGCAACAATGCAACTTGGTTTGGCTTTTTTAGCTGCTGCTGTACATTGCTGGCTCATATTTAGCTGATTGTTCGCTAAGACTCCAAGATCCCTCTCACAGTTACTGATATTAAACCTGGTTTCAGCCAGTCTGTATGTGTACTTTTGGTTTTTCTTGCCTAAGCGTAGGGCTTTACTTTTCTCTACATCGAGTTTCATTTTTTTAGATAGGGCCCAATGTTTGATGTCTGTCAAGATCCATCTGAATTTGAGCCTATCTTCTAGGGGGTTAGCTATTCTTGCCAGCTTAGTATCATTTGCAAATTTTGTAATTTGCAAATGATTTGGTTCCCCTTCTATTCCCTCATATAAGTTGTTTGTGAAGATATTCAAGAGTACTGGGCGGACTCTTGCTTACTTCCTTCCATGAAGACATAAACCCATTAAAGACTACTTGTTGGGTAGGGTTTGTCAGCCAGTTACAAATCCATTTTGTGATGATGCTTGCTATCCCACTTTTTCCCTAGCTTACCAAGAGGTAGGTTGTGGTCTACTTTGTTGAATGCCTTGCTGAAGTCTAAGTATATTATATCTACAGTATTTTACTGGTTGTCTAATGTCGTCACTATGTTGAAGAATAAAATAAGATTAGCTTGGCATGATCTGTTTTTAACAAACCCATGCTGACTGCTAGTTACTACTTTACTCATTTCTAAATTTTGGCAGATTTGTTTTTTTAATTAACTTTTCCAGTATCTTCCCAGGTATTGATGTTAGACTGACTGGTCTGTAGTTTCCTCCTGGTTCTGTTTTCCCCCTTTTTTTGATAGAAACATAGAAAACTGACCGCAGAAAAAGACCTCATGATCCATCTAGTCTGCCCTTATACTACTTTTTGTATTTTATCTTAGGATGGATATATGTTTATCCCAGGCATGTTTAAATTCAGTTACTGTGGATTTGCCAACCATGTCTGCTGGAGGTTTGTTCCAAGGATCTACTACTCTTTCAGTAAAATAATATTTTCTCATGTTGCTTTTGATCTTTCCCCCAATTAACTTCAGATTGTGTCCCCTTGTTCTTGTGTTCACTTCCCTATATGATGATGGGAATCACATCAGTTCTTTTCCAGTCCTGTGGTAATTCCCCGGTGCTCTAGGGATTTTGAAAGATGTGGTACATGGGTTCTGAGATGATATCTGCCAGTTCCTTTAGAACTGTGAGATGTAGTCTGTCAGGTCCTGATCATTTGTATGTATAAAAACCAGACAGGTGTTTGCTTACTTTGTGTTGTTGTTGCTTATTTTAACTTTTATATAGTTGCAATGCTGGTGTTGCAACTTTTTTACCAGGTTTTGCAGGTAAAAGCTCTACTTTTGCCAAGCAGTTGACAAAAGGAATGGGAAAGGCCAAATAAGAGAATCAATTGCAAAGCTCTGTTGAATGTTCCTTCTGATGCGGAGTACTATGTTGGCAGAAATCAGGAAAAGAGTCCTTTAATGTTGCTCTTCTTCTCTTTGTTGGATAGGTGACATGTGTGGTCAATAATTTCCAAAGCCCAATATCCTCAGCCAAGAAAGTTTCTCCACCTGAAAATCTACCCAGTGTTCCAGTCTTGGGATTGCCCTGTGTTGACAGTTCTCTTAACAAATTAAGTGTGGCTCAGGTAAGAGATATTCCTGATGCACCCCTGCATATTTCCTCCTCTTCATCAGTTTCCTCTTTAATCTAAAACACCTACCCACCCATACACATGCACAGCTTCCACCTAGTTGAGAGTGAAATAAGCAAAATACCTTTTAGTGGGCTTCTTCTACCTCTTCAGTGCATTTACATGGCAATTTATGGGACAAAAAGAGGGCACGCTGCTCTAGCTGCCATTTAAATTTCCTGCTGTTCTCCTCAAAATCCTATTTTCAAACACATGGGGAATTTAAAGTGCAGATTTAATCTAGCTATTAGGGCAGTCATGAACAGGAGGCTTAACTAAGATGCCAGCATCTGAAGTTGGGGCTAATCCTCTCTCAACCCACCTTCTTCTCTTCAGACATCAGAATCTTGTTTCCTCCTTTACAAAGATATAACATGCAAAGCATTAGCATCAATGGATTTTCGTTCTCTCTGGGTCAGGGCTGAATTTGATAATTTTACAGAACAGTGGGGATGAGGCTGAACAGAGATAGATTATCAGTTTGAAAAGACTCATTTTAATATAAGTGAGGAATATTTCTAAATCCTGAGCGTCACTCACAAGCTGTGCTGGGTAACAAAGTAAAGGTGTCAATTTGAACGGGTGTGCAAAGCAAAATAAGATCTGAAGAGCAAATAGGGAGATACTGGTTAATGCTCATATGTGACTAGAAGAATGACTAAGACACACTAAATTATCACCCATTGTATGGGATGAAGGACAGAGCTGCTTAATGCTATTCGTCCAGCCACCAGGGAGAGGATTATTTAAAACCCAGCTCTTTGGGAGCTTCTCCATCCCTAGGTAACAGATTTCTAGTAAATCCCACACATACTGCGGCTCAAGTAGTATTTAGTACCATAGTATTGTTATACTAAGTAATTAAATGGGGAATCAGAATGAAGAGGAATTTTAGTAGCTTCTGCCATCTTTCATAGAGAACTTAAGCTTAAGTGAAGATACAATAGTACGAAGAAATCAATTGTGGGGTGGAGCCAGCTGCTGAGCTGAACTGTATGAAGCAGCACTCCATATAACATAACTGCTTTTAGCTGTTCGATAAGCTCCATTAGAGTTGTAGATCCCTTGGAGGGAAATCGGAAGAAAGGGGCATTCTGGAAAACAATTTTTGGACAGCAGTTCAGATTGGTGAGAAAGGGAAAATCCCAGTGAGATTGGATGGGAAAGAAGACAGCCAGTAATGACAGTTGCATAGAGCTGACAGCTGGATGAGAGTGGCATTAATCTAGCAGGGCAACGGAGTGACTAGTCCCAGAGAAATTGGACTGCAACAAAAACAGAGTGAGTCTTGTTTTGCAAGATCAATGTCTTGGACCAGGTGGGGGATTAGAAAAAAAGAAGGGGCCATCGAGAAAAGGAGGGAGGAACATTTCCCCCCTCTTTGCATTCGAAGTGGTGAGTGAAAGTGAAGGCGAAACAGAGGAGATTAAACAACAGAAAGCATGACTATCTTTAGCAATAAACGTGACATTGGGGTTAAACTCCAGACAAAAACATTAAAAAGTAGCCTGTTATAATATTTTTGACAACTAAACAATCCAAAAATTAATTAAAAAGAGCTGACTAATTATGGAAGATGACATTTTGAATTGATATACCATTTCTACTAAGAAATAGAAGAGGCAAGAGATACATCTACTGGTTAAAAGAAGATTGACAGCTGCATAAAGTTTTTTTTTTTTAAATAAAATTTTTATTGATTTTATAAATGGTTACATAAAACAAACATATAACGGTGCACGGTGCATGTGCCCATCACCTAACAACAGCAACACCCCCCCATCACCCCCACCACCCATACAAAAGGATTTAAAAAAAATTAATTTGTTTATCTATTATTCCTTGGCTCTATCTTGCATCGAGTGTTACTAAAAGTGATTGCAGTTTATTTTTCATATTTACATCACAGATTCTACTCAACATATAATCTTTTACCTTATTCCATCGCACCATCAGCTTCTCCAATTTGTTCTCATCAAAATTGTTTAATCTTATTTCCATGATTTCGAAATGTATGTGGTCCACCATGTACCAGTACCAATTTTGTAATGTCCATTTTGTAGAGTCTTTCCAACCTAATACCATCACCGCTTGGGCACTTTCCAATGCTGCAGCTTTAATTTCCTTGAATTCTCCTAATTCCCTATATTTAATTAAAATTGCTATTTCTTTTGTAATTATCCAGTTAATGTTTAACATTTTATTAATTTCATTCTGCACTACATTTCAAAATTTCTGAATTTCTGTACACTCCCAGAGCATATGCATAAAAAAATATGGAACGCTTCACGAATTTGCGTGTCATCCTTGCGCAGGGGCCATGCTAATCTTCTCTGTATCGTTCCAATTTTAGTATATGTGCTGCCGAAGCGAGCACGACAGCTGCATAAAGTGACATTGGTCTACAAAGCCTAAATGCAATAGTGATAATTAATTTTTGGACTGATCAAAAGACTATTTGAACATTAGATTAACAACTCTTGAAGCCTTTTTGGCGATGTTGTTGCAGTGGACTTTGGCACTTAGGTCATTTGATATGAGTATTCCAAGGTCTTTTACAGAGTAAGGGTTGTCTGTAAGATCTTGTTTTTTCAGCTTGTATTAGGTATTCTTTCTTTTTGCCAATGTGTAGGACAGAACTTTTTTTGGTTGAGATTTGGAGTTGCCAGATGTTTGACTAGAGTCAAGATCTTTTTGGAGAGTAGTTGTGTTATCGGTGGTGTTGAAAAGTTTTACATTGTCAGCAAAGAGAATGCAGTTGCTTGTAATGAGATGGCAAAGGTCATTTATATAGAGTTTGAAGACTGTTGGTTCAAGAACCCTGCCAACCCCCTGTCAAGCAGGAATCCTACACCACCCCAGGCAGTCCAATCTCTTTTTGAATATGTCCAATCTCTTCTTGAATATGTCAAGTTTTGGGGCATTCACAACCTCCACTGGCAGGCCATTCCATTGGTTGATCGCCCTCACCACTAGAAAGTTCTTCCTTATGTCCAGGTTGAATCTCTCCCTGGTCAGTTTTTGTCCGTTGCTCCTGGTCTGGGCTACTGGTGCCCTGGAAAACAATGTGACTTCCTGTGGCAACCCTTCAAGTACCTGTATACTGCTATCATGTCCCCACTGGTCCTCCTTTTCACTAAACTATCGATGCCCAGTTCCTGCAACCTTTCTTTGTATGTCTTGGCTTCCAATCCCTTTATCATTTTGTTTGCTCTCTTCTGTACCCTTTCCAGAGTTTCTATGTCCTTTTTGTAGTGAAGTAGCCAGAATTGAATACAGTACTCCAATTGTGGTCTGACTAGGGCATTATATAGTGGTATTAGTACTTCTCCAGTCTTGGAGTGTATCCCTCTGTTGATGCAGCTTAAGATTGTGTTAGCTTTTTTAGCCACCACTGCACATTGCTGGCTCATGTTAAGTTGGTTATCCACCAAGACTCCAAGGTCTCTTTCATAGTCACTACTGCTAAGTGTGGTTTCTCCCATTTTGAATGTGTGTCTTGGGTTTTTCTTGCCTAGGTGTAGGACTTTGCTTTTCTCAACGTTGAACTTCATTTTGTTAGTTAGGACCCACAGTGTTAGTCTATCGAGATCATTCTGTATTTTGAGCCTATTCTCTGGGGTGTTGGCTACCTCCACCAGCTTGGTGCCATCTGCAAATTTGATTAGCTCCCTCTCTATTCCCTCATCTAGGTCATTAATGAAAACATTGTAGAGCACTAGGCCCAGGACTGAATCCCGTGGTACCCCACCGCCTACCTCTTCCCATGTGGACTTGGAGCCATTGGGGATAACTTGTTGGGTTAGCCAAATCCATCTAGATGGATTTTTTCTAATTTGTGGAGTAGGAGATTGTGATCTACTTTATCAAAAGATTTACTGAATTCCAGGTATATTAGGTTTACTGTGTTACATTGGCCTACTGATTTGGTTACGGTGTTGAAAAATGATATGAGATTGTTTTGCCATGATTTGTTCCTGACAAACCCATGTTGGCTGTTAGTTATTATCTTGTTTGCTTCTAGGTATTGGCAAATCTGTTTTTCCCCCCCAGTTATAAAAGTCAGACTGATTAGTCTGTAGTTGCATGGGTCTGGTTTTTTCCCCTCCCTTTTTTATAGATGGGGGCTACGTCAGCTCATTTCCAATCTTCTGGTAGTTTTCCTGTGTACCAGGATTTTTGGTAGCTAAGGAGTAGAAGTTTCGTGATGGTGTCAGCCAGATAAGAAAAACAGGGCATCGAGAAAGAACTAATGGTAATAGATAAAATCTTGTTAGGATCAAAGGTTAAGACGATAAAGAAAATTTATAAATATTTATTAGAATACAAAATGGTAGAAGAACAAATTTAAAAGATCAATAGTAATTTGGGTGCAAAATTTCAGGTATAACATTAATTTGAAGAAATGGCAAGAATTATGGGATCGGAATAGAAAATTGACTTTGGCTACAGCCTATAAAGAAAACCTATATAAAATGTTCTACGGGTGGCACATTCCACCAACAAAACTAGCAAAAATGAATAAAAAACTCTCATTACAATGTTGGAAATGTACATGAGGTGGCTGTGTAATAAAGCAATGAAATTTTGGAACCAGGTTAAGATATGGGCAGAAGAGATGTTAGGTAAGGACATAGAAATGAAACCAGAACTGTTTCTACTAGGAATTATTCTTGAAAAATATAGAAAAGGATAGATATGCTTAATTCTATGCATAACAACCGCAGCAAGACTGATATATGAGCAATTTTGTAAAAATGAGAAAGCTCCATCGGAAGAAGAAATAATAGAGAAAATATTGACATGTGCAGAAATGGGTAGACTATCATTGGAATTGGAGGACAAGGTAGAAACGGAATACTATGCAATATGGGATAAATTTTATCAGTGGATAGAAAGAAAAATATGGTTAAAAAGTAGAGTGTAAGAATTGGAAAAAGGAAATTACAAGAAGATTTGAATTAAACAATGATGAGGGATACATATGTAAGATTAAAAAAGCAATGTGTATCTAGTAATATTGTTTTGTAAATTTTATACAAAGAAATGACCAAACAGGATGGTCACTTAATGTTTGTTTGTGTAAATAAAAGAAACTTTTATTTAAAAAGGTAAGAAGAAATCAATGAAGCAAAACTTGCTCAAGGATAGTGTTGCTAGTAAGCACTAGGTTTTAAGGGAGCATTGCCATCTAGGCCCACTTGTTTGAGTTGAGTGGCCATACAAATTGAATTAAATAAACAAAGGTAAACTCTTCCAGATTAGGCATCAGAAGGGAAAATGAGGGAGTATTAGGGAAACTCAAAGGGGGCAAAGCTAGAAAGTGTTGCCTTTGTCATGGTCAGATTGCGGCTTGATTTCCTGGCTCCAATCCTTCCCTGCAGGGAGGCGGAACCGACTAGGTGGTTCCGCCACAGATGCCTGATGGACCCAGAGGGCTTTCAGAGGGCGCTTGGGATTATTCCAAATGCACTCGTCCTCAGGCAGTCTCTTGCTGAGGCCTGCAACAAGGCTGCAGCGGAGGCTATTGACCAGATTGCACCGTTGCGACCTCTCTGTGGCGCTAGACCCCGTAGAGCTCCATGGTTCAACAAGAGGTCGACTTCTAGGTTGCTCCCTTGTGGGGTACCTCAGGGGTCGGTCCTCTCTCCCCCCTGCTATTTAATATCTACATGAAACTGCTGGGTGAGATCATCCAAGGGCATGGGGTGAGGTATCATCAGTACGCTGATGATACCCAGCTGTACATCTCCACCCCATGTCCAGTCAGCGAAGCAGTGGAAGTGATGTGCCTGGAGGCTGTTGGGGTCTTGATGGGTGTCAACAGACTCAAACTCAACCCTGATAAGATGGAGTGGCTGTGGGTTTTGCCTCCCAAGGAAAATTCCATCTGTCCGTCCATCACCTTGGGGGGTGAATTATTGACCCCCTCAGAGAGGGTTTGCAACTTGGACATCCTCCTCGATCCACAGCTAACATTAGAAAATCATCTTTCAGCTGTGGTGAGGGGGGCGTTTGCCCAGGTTTGCTTGATGCACCAATTGCGGCCCTATTTGGACCGAGAGTCACTGCTCACAGTCACTCATGCCCTCATCACCTCGAGGTTCGACTACTGTAACGTTCTCTACAGAGGGCTACCTTTGAAGAGTTTTCAGAAACTTCAGATCGTGCAGAATGCAGCTGCGAGAGCAATCATGGGCTTCCCTAGGTATGCCCGTGTCACACCAACACTCCGCAGTCTGCTTTGGTTGCCGATCAGTTTCTGGTCATAATTCAAAGTGTTGGCCATGACTCTTCATGGCATCAGGCCACAATATCTCCGAGTCCGCCTTCTGCCGCACAAATCCCAGCGACTAGTTAGGTCCCACAGAGTCGGCCTTCTCCGGGTCCCGTCAACTAAACAATGTTGTCTGGCGGGACCCAGGGGAAGAGCCTTCTCTGTAGTGGCCCCGACCCTCTGGAACCAGCTCCCCTCGGAGATTAGAATTGCCCTCATCCTCCTTGCCTTTCGTAAACCTCTTAAAACCCACCTCTGCCGCCAGGCATGGGGGAACTTAGACATCTCCCCCAGGCCTATACAGTTTATGCATGGTATGTTTGTGTGTATGTTTTCTTTTTAATAAGGGGCTTTTAGTGACTTTTTAATTATTAAATTTGTTATATATTATCTTATTGTTGTTGTGAGCCGCCCGGAGTCTATGGAGAGAGGCGGCATACAAATCTAATAAATAAAATAAATAAATAAATAAAGTCAGGTGGCTCATGTTTGGATGCCCTTCATAATGAAAACCAGGTGCTGCTATCACATCACTGTACAGATCTCTGGGGAAAGACTGAGCAGCGATGGTTCCTCTGCAATGGGACCCTTGTTTTGTCACAGGGACATATCTAAAATTTGTTGAATTCACAGATAAATGCCAACAGTCACAGAGGAGGCTAGTCCTGTGTTTTAAGCTTTAAAGTGGACAATCACCTTAAGAATTGTACGTTTTTAAACAACAGCTCTGTAAATGAAGAAAAATATGATTGCACATGTTTTGGTATTTTCTTGTACAAGGCTCCCACTTAATCTTTCAGAGAAACTTTGGATTTCTACCATACTATCCAGAAAAGCTCTAGTAATCCCTGTGCTCTAGAGAATTCTAACATTTAGACTTTTAGCATTTAGACTTACCGGTATATACCGCTTCATAGTGCTTTTCAGCTGTTTTTAGAGATTAGGCATATTGCCCCCAACAATCTAGGTCCTCATTTTACCGACCTTGGAAGGATGGAAGGCTGAGTCAACTTCGAGCCTACTGAGATTCAATCAGCCAAACTGTTGGCAGCCAGTGATCAGCAGAAGTAGCTTGCAGTACTGCCCTCTAACCACTGCACCACCGAGGCTATAATTTTGATCATCTGCCCTTATGGGCCATCTTAGGCTTTTTGCTCTTTCTCCATTTAACTGCTCCTAAGTTCTACCCTTTTTGTGTGTGTGCGTGCGTGCGCCTTGGAGTCAGCCTTTTGATTCCTAACAATTGCCTTGGCAAGTAATTGCAATTTTCATGGCAAGGTTTTTCAGAAGTGGTTTGCCATTGCCTCCTTTCTAGAACTGAGAAAGAGTCATTGGCCCAAGATCACCCAGCTGGCTTTCTGCCTCAGGTTGGACTAGAACTCTCAGTTCCCTGGTTTGTACCCTGATGCCTTAACCACTACATCAGACTGTCTCTTCTTTCTACTGATGACTAGCAAGTCCCCTTGCTTCTGTCTTTTGAAAACATTCTAGCCTATTTTTTTAAAAGTTTGTTGTATAAATAATAAAATCATAGATCTAATAGGCTTTAGAAATACTCTGCTCAGTGTATGATTCAATAGGACATCTCTGACCATGACCTCGGTTAGAAGACCTTTGTAATCATACTCCTCCCAATCTCAAGGCAACATAACTTTTTAAACTGTGGTGTTAGGGCTGAAATTGATGCATACAGGGAATTGTTATCAGGCAATTAAGGGAATAAGTGCAGGAAGAAAGTAGCCTTTGGGCCCAGGTATTTTGTATCATCTATTCTGCTGAAAACAGTTAGCAGACTGAAAGAACATGAAAAGAGTCTCTCCCACAACATGGAGAGTCAATTTCTGACAGAAGGAAGAGAAAGAGAAGGCCGGGATGACCAAGATCTTATTAGCACAAAATACTGTGGAGTGATGCTCAGACTAGCCCTTCACACTAGGTTGTTCTTTAATTACCTCCAAAATCATTTCCTCTACATGTTGCTTTCCCCGTCACAGACGTTTAAGCCTCTGATCAGGCAGCAAATTTCCATTAGCACTTTTAGGTTCAATCAGTCATAACTTTATGAAAATCGTCTAGAACTTTTAGATTCAATGTAGACTGATGTTCCTATAATGAATTCATTCCCCCCTCCCTCTCTCCACCCTCTCTCTCTAATGATGAACTGATATACATGGAGGCCTTATGAAGCTTTTTAATGCAGAAGTTCTTGCTCTTATATCTCTGAGAGTATCGTTCTCCCCAATTCCAAATATTCCAATGCTCTAACATTTCTCCCTAAAGAAAACAAATTCTCAACTTATTTCTTTTCCCCTTTCTACTTGGGTGTGAATAGTAAATATTTAATTATGTTAATTTCTGTCTCATTCTCTCCCATTTAACCATGTCTTCCCCCTCCACTGCCCCACCCTGATGCTGCCCCCTTGGATGGAATGGGGCTGCAGCAGGTGAGGGACACCCCGGAAGAGTTTTCTACACTACTCTCAAGAGGTCTGGAAAGGCAGCTAGCACGATCTCTACACTTGGCAGCACCTGGCAGTGCAGCAATGACCCATCCCTATGAGTAAGTGCCTGTTCCCAGAATTGTCTATCTTGACCCCTTGCAAGGTATCCTCAGTTACTCTCAGGGGAGACTAAGTTGGCACAGAGGGTTGGCACAAGCAATAACTATCATGGGGAGAAAAAGGAGAGGAGAGTGATACTTCAGATTGGCATATGGTTGGACATCAGAAGCAGGCAAAAAGTCATGGTATGGAAGAATTGGATCAGATATCCTGATGTCTGGATAAGCAGAAACTTTGGCAGCTGCAGATACCAACCCCATTTAGACATAGGAAGGGAAATGGAATATTCAAAGTCAAACAAATATCTCACATGGAAAAAACATGACTTTTTTGAATTTACACTAGTGGCACTACAGATAAATACCATCACCCAGTATTAATGTATTGGTGTGCTCTGACACATTTTTTTCACCACAGTGCAACTGGATGATGTTATATATTTTTGGTGTCCTTCAGATATTTAGAGTAACTACTACTGCTGTTTGCTCGAGCCTTTTGAGAAAAAGAGGACATTCTTTGAAGGGCTGTATGCTTTAGATATGGAAGGTCCTACTTAGGACTAAACAATCTTTTTAGTGAAATAGCAGAGAGCTACTGATGGGACATGCCTATGCTGTGTACACAATTATTAGGCAGGTGAGTATTTTGATCATATCATAATTTTTGTTCAATTTCCATCTCCAAACGGTATAAACTTGAATGCTTATCAGATATAAACATATCAGGTTATGTGTTTTTGTGTAATGAGTGAGGGTGTGGCCTAAGGAGATCAACAGCCTATATCAAGGTGGGCATAATTATTAGGCAGGAAAAAAGGACAAAAAAAAGATTTCACTGACTCTGAAAAGTCCCTTTCAGAGGGATACAACATTCTTGGAATTGCTAAGATATTGAGGCATGATTACAGAACCATTAATCATTTTGTTGCAAATACACTGTACTTTCCTTTTTTTGAGGTGCATAGTTTTGACTTAATATATCCCAAAAGTTTTTAGATTGTTTCCAGTTTATGCCTACTACTACAGTATTTCATTTAATTATGGCATTAAGAGAATTAATTCCAGAAATGCCAGCCCATCAGAGACTTGCTTGTCTGAATAATAATGTATTGTCCTCTGATCTTCTTCTGTGGTTATTTAATTCATTTTAGAGTTTATCATTTTGTTTTAATGTTTTTCCTCTGGTATGAACTGTCAGAGAGCTTTGCCAATTGTGCAGAACAGAAATGAAGTTTGTAGCTATAAATAAAATGTTAAAATGTTGATGAAGAAGGCACTCTTCCCTGAGAAAACGCTGGGTGTGATGAACTACATATAGCAAGAACTCTGGCAACATTTCATACATTCTGTGATTCTGTGCAGTCTACTTGGCACCACTTTCCTCTCATTCCCCAGATTAAAGATGTCCTCTTGCTCTGGCCACACCATCCTTTCCCCTTAACCCTTTAAGGCAAGAGGGGACACCATAAGGCAGGACTGCCTGCCATTCTTCCGCATTTGGTTTAAGCACTGGAAAGCTACACAAGAAAAAGCAGGGTGGGAGATCAACATCCCTTCCTCTCGACCCACCCATCTGCCCATCCATTCCACTATCAGAAGATCCCTCTCCACTCAGCCACCAACCTGAAACATTTTATGGCACACCAATGACAGATTGGACCTTTCTAAACAGGCACACTTTTCAGAGGAATCCACTGGTTTCAATGTATTTGTGTGAGTAGTTCTGTGCAAAATATCCTAGCTATTGCTACTAGGTATGGAGATTCTGAGATGATAATGACTTGTGCCTGCTGGGAAAATTTGCACTGACAGCTTAATTTCCACATTTAGGTTGCAGTCCTGTGCACATTTTCAGGGGCATAAGTCCCACTGAACAAAATGGAACTTGCTTCTGAATAAACACACATAGGATTGCGATGTAAGTCTTTGCTTTCTGTGTTGCTGTGCTGTTCTGCTCACTGGTTTTGTTTACGCCAGAGTACACTTTTCCATTCTTCAAGTCTCTTTTATGTGAGATATATGGTTAAATGGTATAAGAGGAGGCAAGGAAATCCTTTCTTGAACCACGTAATTCAAATCATCAGTAAAAAGCCTTGGCCGTGTAATGAAAAGTTAAATACCTTGGCTTACAGTCATGACTACTCTGCTCTTTTAAAACACACACATGGAACTATAAACATAAAAAGAGAATATTTTAAAGTCGGTTGAAATTTGATTTAGCCTAAGAAGTTAAAGATAGAAAATGATGACAGTTGGCTTTCCTCTGTTTGCTGGGACTCAGCTGGAGGCTTTGCTGAAGAATTCTAAAGCTTGAGTTCAGATACTCTGCAAATTTAATTTTGATCTGCAGAGTTTGTTCCTGTATTTTAAGTCCATTCTGACTTACTCACTCCCTTCTCCCCTCCCTTCCTCTATTCCAGAATCACGGAGCTGTGTTCACAGAGGCCACCTGATTCTCAACTTTGTCTCTGCCCCTCTACCCCAGATGTCCTCATTCCCTCCCGGTCAGTCACAAGCGAAGTCTGACCTAAGAAAGCATTCCTGATATGGAGCTAGATCTTGGGGGTGGGCCTCTAACCTCATACTCTCCATTTCCCAACCTATTTCTTGGACTTTCCCCAGAATCAGGTTTGTTAGTTGTCATAACATAGTTCTGGTTCTATGATGTGAGTGTGCAGCATAGATTGGGAAGGGATAATAAGGATAAAAATAAAACCACATCACTTTTTCAGTTGGTCTGATGCCATTCACCAGTTCTGTTACTAATGGAACATCTTCTCTAAGAATGAGCTCTTGGGATTTTGATCACAGCTTGCTTTGCCAAGGTTCTTGTGGGAATTTGGAATTTTTGGAACCTTCCATTTACTGCTGATTCTTTAAGAAAAACGTTAGGTGCCATTTCCAAAAAGATAGCTCTATCTTAGGAAATAAGCCTGAAGAAGGCACATTTGATCAAGAGAGGTGGCTTTGGTAGCCGGAATTTTAATAAGAGGGGTTTAAAATTAAATTTGCAAATTGAGGACTTGAATAGTCAGAAAAAGTATTAATTAATTTTTATGGTAGTTAATACTATATTCGAAGGCCACAAATCGAGCAAATAAAACATTACTCAAAATCTTAGGTAGTTTTGACCCCTTCTTGATTGAGCTATAATCAATAAACCTTGTTATACAAGTAAATAAGAATCTGGTCTCAAGATATGGCCTTTGATGAAGAAAAACTTTCAGCTAACATTGGAAGGATCTTGATCCAAGGCTTTGAGAAGATCCATGTCATTAGAAAGAGTAGATTATGGTCCAGATCCATGCTCAGCTTTGTATGATGACTTCATAGCAAAAGGTGACTGAAGAAAAGTAAACCACACTTTCTTCTGAGCTTAGTAAATAGAAACAAGCAATAACACTCCAGATCAAATAGATTCTCCCTTGAGTCAATTATTGTTGCTTTCCAGGGTGTTATCCTAGAGCAGTGATGGTGAACCCTTTTTTCCCTCAGGTGCCAAAAATGTGTGTGCTCTCATGCATGTGCGAGTGCCCACGCTCATAATTCAGTGCCTGGGGAACAGCAAAAATAGCCCCTCCTGCCTCCCCCCGGTGGCCCTCTGGAGGCCTGAAACAGCCCATTTCCCAATCTCTGGTGGGCCCAGTAGGCTCATTTTTTTGCCCTCCCCCATCCCCCCAGAGACTCTCTGGAAGCCAAAAATGCCCTCCCGGAGCCTCTGGGTGAGCCAAAAATCAGCTGGCCAGCATGCACATGCACATTGGAGCTGAGCTATGATAACAGCTCATGTGCCAGCAGATATGGCTCCGCGTGTCACCTATGGCAACCGTGTCATAGGTTCGTCATCACTGTCCTAGAATATTTCTGGAGCTCAATGTGAAAACATTTTAAACATAGAATTTCATAATCTGAGGCTTGATCATTTGTTCACACTCTAGTTGAATCTGGAGCCATTTGCATGCTGGGGGAGTGGGGAAGCTTTCAACAGAGCTGAGTTCCTATTCCATTGTTGTCTTAGGGATATGTTTTCATTGCAAGAGAAATAGATGTCTATCTTATTCCACTGTAGTTACTTCCAATGAGTAGAGATTTTCAAAACCACCGTACATTTCCAAAGAATCCCATATAGGAAGCCATAACTTATTGCTAAACTTCTTCTAGTTTAAATTCACAATGTGGATTCCTCACAATTGCAGCTTCACTTTCTTGACTCACCCACCATGCTCAATAACAGTTGTTGCAGCTGCTTGGCAGATGATCATTATCCCACACTGTTCTGCCCAAGGGGATGATAATACCTCCAATGTCATCCAAAGAACAACTAGAGATCCTTTATATTTCCATTACTCCATCAGTGAAATCCAACTTTATTGAGCATTATTTCCATTTTAAAGATGGGAACTGTAGTCCAACACATCTGAAGGGTTCCAGATTAGGAAAGACTTGTTCTCACTTTCCCTGCTACTCTTCCTGGTGCTGATAATTGTTATTGTCTCTGCTACACAGTTGCTGGTCAGCTGCATAGCACCTTCTGGGTGTAGCACAGGGATGGGTGGGCAGTTGCTTGGAAAAATTGGCAGAGAGTGCACTGCCCCCACTGTGCTCAGTGAAGAATTTTCCACATTTTTCCAAAATCTATTTTAATAAAGTTCTGTTTTAACAATCTGTCTTGCTTTGCAGTCTCCTTCATTTGAGGAAGAATTCTAGTAAATGTTAATGTTAAGAAGAAATGTTAATGTGAAATCAGATAAAAGCATCTAATCCCAAATGAGACCATTTTATTTTCAGGCTAAGTGGTATAATAAATGAGATTTACTAAGCATGTTATTTTTTTACACAAAACTATGAAAGTAGTTGTTTTGTCTGGGTCACTCCGGAAGCTATGACCAACCCAAAAAGATAAGCCAGACACACTGGTTGAATCCAAACACAGTTTTATAATGGTAAAGAGAAAAGAAGCCAACAGAAAATGTCCTTACAGATCAGGAAAACACTGGAACTCCAAATAGATACACGAAGGCAATTGTTCATACAGAAACAGACGAGGCTGTTGAGCTAACAGACACACACCTCCCACCAATCTTCAAGGCTGCTGGTCCACGAGCCAGGAACAAAAACGCTGAGAGAAAATGCAGATAACACCAACTCCCCTTTGATAACACTCCACGCTACCTGAATGGTTCTCATGCCTTATAAATCCTTCCCTGCTAATGAGGACCACACCCAACCCCCTGGTGTTTCTCATTCAACACTGATAATATCTACGCAGTTGATTTCTCCTTTGAGCTATGCATCTCTGCCGCATACTAATGATAGCTTGTGCGTCATCATCCAGGGACTCCAGGGAATCACAGCTACTTGCTTGAGATAGCCCTTCCCCAGGGCTCCCAGGCCTTGCATCACCTTCACTTTCGTGACTGCTGTCTGCACTGTCTGACTGCAAAGAACTCTCCTCTCCACTCTCAGCCTCCCCCGGGCATGGAGCCAGCAGAGACGCAGCTGGTCTTTGATCTGGCTCAGGCTGAACCACAACAGTAGTTTAGAATTAGAATTATCTAGGACTATGGAATTACTAATTCCACTCTATAAAGCCATAGTTAGACTACACCTTGAGTACTGCATTCAGTTTTGGTCACCACACTACAGAAAAGACCTTGAAAGCCTAGAGAAGGTGCAGAAGAGCGTAACCAGGATATTAAGGGGACTGGAAACTAAAACCTACGAAGAGAGGTTGCAGCAACTGGGCATTGCTAGACTAGCAAAGAGGACCAGGGGAGACATGATAGCAATGTTCCAATACCTGAGAGGCTGCCACAGAGAGGAGGGGATCAGGCTATTTTCCAAAGCACGAGAGGACCAGACAAGGAACAACAGATGGAAGCTGACCGAAGAGAGATTTAACCTGGAAATGAGGAACTTTCTGATGGTGAGAGTGATCAACCAGTGGAACAGCTTGCCCGCAGAGGTTGTGAGCGCCTGGGACTTTCAAGGGGAGATTGGACTGCCATTTGTCCGAAATGGTGTAGGGTCTCCTGCTTGGGCAGGGGATTGGACTAGATGACCTACGAGATACCTTCCAACTCTAATAAATAAATAGTTCCAAATCCTTGTATAGGTATGAGTTTCCTAGATAGTTACAGGCAAGTTTCTTTTTCTCTGATTCTGTTCTCATGGTGACCTAAAAACACTATTGCTATCTTCAGGGCAGGCAACAGGTTTGAGAGATACTGTATCTAATTGAAGTGTCCATAAGAACATCAGCAGTGTCCTGAATTCGAACCCCTGGCTCACCTAGTCCAATAGTCTGTTCTCATAATGGCCAACCACTTTACAGGAAGCCTACTAATCTCCCAGTAGATGGCTTTCACAGGAAGTCACTGCCACCAATCTTCATGACTTCCATGCATTGATCCAATCCTATTTTGAAGCCAGCAAAAGCAGTAGCCATCATCACCTCTTGTAGTCCCCCTGCAACAAAATGTCTACTTTGTTCCCATATCTGCACAACAGTACTATTACAGACCCTTCTGTATGTAGGTAGTTCTCTATCTATGATGGCAATTGGAACTGGAATTGCTATAGCTCAGCAACATGATTATAAAGTATGACATTATTGACTGCATCATTTACCAACAGCAATTTTGGCATTCCTGTTTGCCATAGTTAGGTGAATCATTGTGGGTCCTTAAGTAAGAATATCATGCGGTCGCTATTTGCAACCTCCTGCCAGTTTACTCATTGATTTTGCTTACCTGCTAAGACTTTTTCTAGCTACAGCGATGTCCAATCTCTTAGCAAGGACCACTATGGGATCTTGCCTGCGATAAACATATATCCATCCTAAGATAAAATACAGAAAATAGTATAAGGGCAGACTAGATGGACCATGAGGTCTTTTTCTGCCGTCAGACTTCTATGTTTCTATGTTTGTTCAGAATTGGAAACTAAGCAGGGTTGGCCTGAAGAGGCATTTGTATGAGAGACTCACAGAAAACGTTAGTACACAGTTTGGATTAGGGAAGCAAATGACTTCTGGAAGAAGGAGGCAATAGCAGGCCATTTCCATGCTGCTATCAGGGAAACAGCCTTAAGATGTCCATATTTAATTATTTAATAAATTTATATGAGCACCCAATGCATACATAATATGGGCTGCATAGAATAGCAGCTGAGAATAATCAGAAACACCATGCAATCAATATAACTAGACAACAAGCCCATCCCTACTACTCAAGGTTCCAGGCTTGACAGCAAAGCCCAGTTTTAAATGCCTTAGGAAAGGCTAGCAAGGTCAGGGCAAGTCTCATCTTGGGTGAGGAGGGAATGAAATTCCAAAGGGCAGGTGCCATAGCAGCAATATGCAGGTAATGCCAAGAGTCTGCTGAACTATGGCTAGTATAGGCATGTCACTGGTCTAGGTATGCGCAGACCTGAGAAATGGCAATAATAATTGATTGTGAATATTTCTCATGTGCATTTGAGTAAGGCAGTTTCCTGGGCCAGCATAGATCAACGTGTCCCTCCTCCTCTATCCATGCATACAATTATGAAAAGTTTTATAACAGTCAAATTCCTTACTTATTATAAGGTTATATGCTGTTTAATCAACTTAATGAGATTAAGTGGATTATAAAAGCTATTTAACTTTCAGACTTGCACATTTCTGTTAATGTAGCCTTACAATAAAGTTAGAGTTAGTACTGTCAGGTGTGCTAATTATCTGGACTATTCGCAAAGCTTTCAGATCTCAGGTGGATACTCATTGCTTCTTCAATCCCAAAAAGGCCATTTAAGAAAACTACTCTGACTTTTCAACATGTGTATCTGCAACAGAGAAGACTAGATAGAAATTAATTCAAATTAATCCATTGTTCCCCAAGAAAATACATTTGGCAGGTTTAGCCACACAATAGGAACTTACAATAGGAGACAATTTCCAGGTTTGTATGTTTCTCTCGAACTTTAGCTTGCCTGTAGCAGTTCTGTAGACTGGAGGCCTTGATAATCAGATCCAGGGGGGGGGGCAGTCTGGACTGTGGACATTCATGTTTTCCCTCTTATATGGATTATTTGAATCCTTTTCACTCAGAATTCAGGGCAGGGTATGGAACAGAAACAGCACATAATGACTTCTGGTGGTGGTGGGTAGATATGTGTCCATTTTTGCCTTACTTGACCTCTTTGTAACTTTCATATCATCGACCATATATCCTTTTGGATCAATTCACAGGACCAGAGATGGGTGTTGTTGTTACTCTCTTCAATAACCCCTGTTATCTGGGACTGATTCCAGTCAGTGATAGTTGGATGGGAGAGATAACACATTCCATAGCCCCTATTATGTCTGGTGCTGCAGGAATTTGGTGCTTTCTCCTATTTAGCCTCTATATGAGGCACCAGGTTTGTTCATTAGTTGCCCCCAGTTATACACCTCTGCCCCTAATGAATTAGGTGATAACTTACCCTGATCCTGGAGGCTATGAGGATCTCATAGGGGAACACCAGCAACAACACTCTGACAAGCTGAATGGCTTGGATTTTCAGGGCTGCTGGTTTAAATCTATGCCATGTTTGCTGCTGGATGGGGTTGTGTGGCCCTAGACAGATGCAGAATGCAATCTGGGAATCCTCCTGGGACTCACAACTCCTACTCAAACTTCTAGTTGCAATCCTGGCTAGGAAATTCTTTGCACAGCTTTGATGCTGGATTGGGAGGGGTAGGGGAGGGATCTGCCCACTTTATACATGCCCTAATCACCACCCCCCATTTGAACCTCTGTAATACTAGAGAATATGAGACTGCCATTGAATTATATCTAGAGTTTCAACTAGTGCCTAATGCAGTGGCACAGGTAGTATATGCCTAGAAAACCACAATCATTATTTGTTAGCCACATTGGTCTGCTTCTGAATCCAATGCAGACTTACAATCCTGGGCATAGAATGCTTAGAACTAAGATCCTTAAACATGATCTAAGTATTTCCCACAAGATTATATGCTGCAACGTCCTGCATGTCAATGACTACTTCAGCTTCAACCACAACAACACAAGAACACAACAGATTCAAGCTCAATATTAACCGCTCCAAACTTGACTGTAAAAAATATGACTTTAGTAATAGAGCTGTTGAAGCGTGGAACTCATTACATGTAGTATCATCCCCTAACCCCCAACATTTTACCCTTAGACTATCCATGGTTGACCTCTCCAGATTCCTAAGAGGTCAGTAAGGGGCGTGCATAAGTGCACTAGAGTGCCTTCTGAACCCTGTCCTATTGTCTCTCCTATATCCCATATATCTTCTCTTCTCTTCTATCCCTATATCTTTCTTCTATTCTCTCATCGATTTATTTTATCCTATATTCTCTCTTCTATTCTTTCTCTAATTCTATTTCCTCGAAGGTGTCTTCTATTACCTTCATTGTGTATTATTGTGTATTGGACTAAACAAACAAACAAACAAACAAAATACAAAGTGAAGGTGTTGACTTTTAAAAGTATTCATGGCATAGAGCCAGGTTACTAAAGATCCATCTCTTCCAGATTTCATCTGCCCAATCCATCAGATCCAGCATAGGCGGCAACTTATGGGTTCCATCAGCTAGGAAACTACATTTGGCAGGCCTTAGCAGTGGGGTTTTTCTGCTGTGGCTCATGTATCGTAGAATTTTCTCCCTCTGAAGTGAGGCTGGTCTCAACACTTCTGAGAGCCATTAAGACTTAGTTATGCCAGCAAGCCTGGAGACCCCAGAGGATTGAGGATCTTTTGAGATGGCTCCATGTATTTACATTTATTTATAGTATTAAAACTCGCATGGATGTTATCTTTAATTGGGAGAAATGGTGCAGGACAAAACCTTTTGTTCCCAAAAATTAAAATTTGGCAGATCTTATAAAACATTTTATGACATAATACAAAGTATCATAAAGTATTTCCTGAGATCAATTCTTGAAGCCTGAAGTGGTAAACAGTATAATATGAGCTACCTGAATTTTAAATAACTTTTCAAATACATTGGAAGCTCTGCTAATTTTGAAGGCATTGGGGAATCTGATAAGGAAATATCCTTGAAAGGATGACCTTTGACTGGGCCAAAGTATGCACCTAAAGTGGGGCAACAAGTTTTGAAGCAGGTACCCTAAAATAGTCCAACTTACAGAATGCACCCAGAATTCAGAACCCATGTCTCCCATGAGATTGAAGTTTGGCAAATTCTATAAAACATTTTATGATTAACAAACAAACAAACAAATAGGATAGCCTGCTTCAATCATTGCCAAAAGCTGACATTTTTTCACTCCCACAGCTGGGAGGAAAATTTCTCCGTTCTTCTCATTGTCTTCCTCTGTCAGTGAATGATGTTGTTGTATCAGATATTACATTCACTGGGGATGTATATAGACAAGCATTGGATCCAGCATACAATTAAAGTTGGGGGAGCATTAATGAGATTTTAACCAATTGCCCTTGGTAAGCCTCTTGTCCAGATGAGGGCAGTGGAAAGCTGCATCTGCTATTTGTACTGAGAAGATGGCTCCCCTGGGTCCCAGCTTTATTTTTTCCCACGTGACAATAAAGAGCAGTCCCATAGTTTTGTCAGCACATGGGAAAGCAGCATGCTGGCTTTCCAGATTTTCTTTTTTCCTTTCCTTGCGTGGTTTTTCATCTGAATTTTGCATCCCAGGCCTTTGTAATTTTCATAGAGAGATGCTAGTCATCTCATTCCTCTGATAAGGAGCAGGTGCTTCAGTTTATCGATGCAATCTGTTGATAAATATTTCAGAACCCCCTCCAGGCAGGCATTGCCACCATTAGCCTCCCATTAACAGAGTTCAGGTACATGAGATGGATTCTTGGCCAGACTATGATTTAATCATTGCCTTCCCAAGGGTCCTCCTTTTATGAGTGTGGCTGTGCTGTCATCGCAGGAAGGTAAGCATGAGAACAGACAGAACAGGCTGCTGTTTGCACAGGCTTGGCCAAAGTGATGGATGAAGAAGATGCTCAGAGCCTGGATTGTGGCTGGATGATGGCCCTTTACAGATTGTGCTCAAATCAAAGTTCAATATGGTGGGCATGGAAATACCATCATGTATGATTATGTCTGAATTATGAAAATCCAGAATTGCTCACAGAAGAATGCCTCCTTCTTTGAGCAATCTTCTGTGCCTGTAGTATCTGTGTCTTCACGTATATTAAACATGAGCATCATACAACATATAGCATTTAGCTTAAGAAGCTATTATAAGAAAACCTGCAGATCTCATTAACAGATAAGAAAAGAGCATGTTTTGCCATGTGTATCTATGTTAGCCCAAATTTCTTTTTGTTTTTTTTGCTGCTCTTGGTGAAAATACATGCTCTTTCCTTGCATTTTATCAGGCAATTCCCCTCCCATTTGAATTTGCTCAATAGGGGAATTATTTTGACAAGTGTCCTGGAGGAGCACTAAATTCTCACTAAAAACAAGCCTAATGGGCTTTACCTGCCAAATCTGCCTATCAGTGCCCTTGATGTGAGTTTTGGCAGTGGGCTTTCCACTCCAGGCTTCATGAATTCAGTAGACAAGGTGCTACAACACTAATTTCATTGTTACAGATTCAGTGTTTAAATTATTGGTGTCAAAGCTTTAGGGCAGTGATGGGAAACCTTTTTTCCCTCAGGTGCCGAAAGGGCGTATACACACACACACTATCATGCCTGAGCGAAGGTCCACACCCATAATGCCTGGGGAAAATTTCCTCCCCCCCCCACCCCCACCCCCGTGGCCTCTGGAGGCCAGAAACAGCCCATTTTCCAACTTCTGGTGTGCCCGGAAGGCTTATTTTTCACCCTTCCCAGGCTCCCCAGGCCTGCCTGGGGAAGGCAAAAATTACTCCCCCCCCCCAGAGGCCTTCCAGAAGCTGAAAATGTCCTCCCAGAGGATCCATGCGAGCCAAAAATCAGCTGGCCAGTGTGCATATGAGTACTGGAGCTGAGCTAGGGCAACAACTCATGTGCCATCAGATATGGTTCTGCGTGCCACCTGTGCCATATGTTCACCATCACTGCTCTAGGGGTTCTTGGGAGATGTCTCTTCCACAGAGTTGTGGAGAAAGCCCCCTAAGTTTCATCATGGAATATATCCTTGACCTTCCCTTCCTTTCCCATAGATGAGTATTGTATTCTGGAATCTATGGCAAGAGAAATCATGTGGCCTGAAGTTATTGTATAGATAAAGTATCAGCTCCTTCTCTTCCCTTCAGTTCTCCTTTCTAGATTTCACCAGACTTTCCAATATGTGAAATAAGCCTAGTATCAGCTGCAGAGGGCAGTGATGTAAGGGAGCAGACAGGCATCATGACCTTTGTCCCTGCTTAATCAAGAGTAGGGAGCTTCAACACTTCAGAGGCCTTTGCTTTGACATCAATAATTAAAACACCGAATCCGTGACAATGAAATTAGTGTCTCAGTACCATGTCTGCTGAATTCATGAAACCAGGAGTGGAAAGTTGAGACTTTGCTCTACAGGTCAATCTTTTGACAGACATTGGGCAGCAAGAGTGTGTGCGTTTTAGTCTCTGTTTCCATGAAGCAAAGGAAATAGTGGGTGTCATTGAAAGACATCAGTGTAAGGAACAGGAAAATAGTTCTGACAGGTAGTAGAGAGATTTTTCTGCAGAGGTATACTATACCAATGAATTTCCCCCCTAAAATAATATCACTGGGGGTTGTTCAAAAGACACTTCTCACTGCCACCTTCTCTATATTAAGGATTTGTGAGCATGTATTGTATGTGTGTGAACTGCTACATAAAACTCCTTATCCTTGTGCCTATTGCCCCTGTTTTGCTGTACAATTGAATTATGCTGCCCTATCTTCATATGGTGAATTCTCTGGATTTGTAATCTTCCCATTTTCTAAACAGAGAAAACCCATCCACTAATCAATGTATGAAAGCTGGGATAGAGAACTAGTGACTTTTGATAGGTCAGTAACCTGCTTTTCTCACTTCATTGTAGGCATCAAAGTAGGAGACCACTCCTTGTAGGGGAGCCATGCATTAAGGCCAGAAGAGAAAACACTTGCAACCAGCTACAGATCAACTGTTTTGAAAATTATGGCTACCAATATACAGCTATTGAAAGAAATTTGGAAAAGATTTATGGTTCAGATATTTTTATGTATGCGTATAATTTGAATGTAAATAATTTCCAACTAAAATACATAAATATTTATATTTATATTTATATTTATATTTATATTTATATAAATACAGCAAGATCTCAAGCAGCCTCTCTGTGAACTGCAAATACAGACACACAATTGGTCCTGTATTTAGAGACTAACTTATTTACAGTAAGCAGTAGTCATCTTGGCTATGCAATTGCTATTGTTAATTTTAATTGGCCTAATAAAATTTTTCCCTCCATGGGTTTTCTTTTTTCCTCATGGCCAATATGTCTTCCTCAAACTCCTTCAACTTCATCATTTTACCGTTCATCACCATTCATCATCATTTAACTGACATAATAGGATAACTGACAGCCTGTGAAATGCCAGCTTTAAGATGCAGAAATGCGAAAATGGAGATTAGGAAATGTAAAACAACATTTCCCAAGATAAGCCCTCATATTGAAACCCGGAGGGGTGAAACCGACAACAATGTCCCGGGCTCTTTTGTGCCCTCACCCTCCCACCATTCCTCTCAATTTGCACTAGTTCCTTCAATTTGTGGGGCCCTCCAAATCATTTCCGTGGGGAGGGGACGAAAGCGATACGGGCCTTTTCATTCAAGGGCGCCTCGATGCCTCCTCCTCTCAGGTTAGGACCGGCTCGGGTGCCCTGGTCCTCGAAAGCGACTGAGGCGTCGGATCGCCCGGGCGGTGGCCCAGCACGCGCGGCCCGCTAGGCTCCAGCTCCACCTGGCCCTACCCACGCCTTCCCAGGCCAGCCGGAGAAGCGACGTGGTAGCAGGAGGCGAGGTCGGGCCGGGCCGGGCCCAACCATTGGCCCCTAGCTGGGCTTCCCACCGCTCGGCTCGGCGTTGTCTCACATCCCTCCTCGCCTCTCGCCTCCAATGGGCGGTGGGCTTCGGCCCTTGCGCGCCCCGAGAGACGGGCTTCTCTCCGGCGGAAAGCGTCTGGGGTGTCAGAGCGGCAGGCAGAGCCCGGTTGGGGTGGGGGCCGCGTTCTGGGCGTCCTCGCAGGTCGGTTAAGACGCAGGAGAAGGCAAGCTCGGCCGGTTGCCTTCTTCCCCCTTTGTGCTCGGCCGAGCGGCTGAGAGTGAAAGGTTGAGGTTCTCTCTCCAGAAACATGGAGGTTTGTGGACCTGGGTGGGTGGGGAAGAGGGAACCTCGCCGGGATCGTGGAAAGGGGGAGGGGAGAGGAGCGGGCAAAGAGAGAGCGGGGGGAGGCGTGATCTTCCTACACATCGGGATGGGATTCCAAAAGAAATCCAGGGCTTTCCTTAGCTGGGAAGAGAGAAGGTACCAGATCGGAGGCGAGAGGCGGATGGAGCTCCTGGGAAGAGTGAGCTCTCCTGGGGCGGCGGAAAAGAGAGGGAGAGAGAAACACACGGGTGAGTCGAGGGCTGTCTTGTCGCGGTGTTTTCGCCTCGGTTTCAGTCAAGGCGGCATTTCTGCTTGAAGCCTCCGGAATTCGGGGTCGTTCGAGCTTCCTTCACTGCCTTTACTCTTGCACGTTGGAGATCGGACGAGTTTCAATGGTGTATTTTGGCTTCTCTACCGAGATGGCATTAACTAAGGTGTGGCAATGTGGAAGGGGGAAAAGCAGGGCTTGCCAAAATAATCCTCCCCCCTCCACACCTTCACATTTCCCTCTGTTTCCACCGCTACATCCTTTCCTTTTGTTTGGGTGTGTGTTGTTTTGGTGTGGTTTTATAATGATCCCCACCTGACTTTTCTTGCTTCCTCTCCTCAAGGCTGTGGGTTAGTTCATATTTTCTCTACCAGATTTTTCAACAGGCATTCTTTATTACATGGAGTTTTTTCTGAGGAGGGGGAGAGAAATGATTTAATTGTGATTTTTTTTGCTCCCTCCCCACCTCAACTCATCAGATTAATTGCATTTTTTTTTTTTTAGGAAGCTGGGCTTTTAAAAAGGAAGGTTTACCAGACAATAATTATTAAATTAAAGACATACCCAATATTTCTTTTTTTTTTATTATTACATGGGTTGCACTATTAGAAACATGATGATTTCTGCATCTAACTTACAGCCTTGGAGGCCTCTGGTGAGTCAAAATATGGGATACATGGAAAAATCACATTGTGGTGTGTTTATGTATATGTGTGCATGTATGTTTTCCTAAGAAACAATTTCCTTGCTCCCCTATGTGCTAATTCATACAAAAACAGGCACTCGTTCTAAATCCAAGTGTTTATGCTTATTCATATAGTTTTTTAACTGGCATACACATACAATATAATCACTCTATCTCTCAAACAAGAACATTATTGTTGTTAATGCATTTGATGACAATATCTTTAAAAATGCAATGCTATAAATGTCTTGATTTGCTTTTGGAGGGAAACCTTGCATTAGAAGTTGCATTCAGAGTTACTTAAAGAAAATCCATCTAAGTATTAGCAAGAGTACGATGACATGTCTAGTACTGTCAAATGTAGATGAGGCATAGAAATTTGGGTTTCTTCTATCTACTTTCATTTCCTGTCTTCAGAGCAAAAACATCTACTGTCTTCTGAACTAAAACCAGTCAGAAATACATATTAGTGCAAAGTTAATGAAAGCTTCTTTTTCCACCCAAAGCAAATCCAATTGCATTACTGTATGGCTCTGGTAGCTCTCTGTAGTTTCCAATCCATTTTGCCTGGTGCAGTCTTCTTCCAATACAAGTAAAACAGACTGAATGTGTGAGCTGCAATCTGGAGCCCTCCATTAATGGAACTCATTGCCAACGCCTCCATATTTCCACCAGGCATTCTGCAATTACAGTATTACTTTGGTCAATTAAGAGAGGCTGGTGGGAGCTGTCCTTGGTGCTGGAGGTAAAGCAGCCGTGGCAAATAAAGTAGCATCCAAGTAGGAAGTTGGCCTGCAATTCAGTCCATTCTTTATTACTGTCAGGGACAAGCAACAGGATGAGGTGATTTGCTTCAATGTCATCAAGAGTGTGTGATAAGGTATAGACATGACAGAAATGTATGCATGAATTGGCATTTGATAAAGTTGACCATAACCTACTACTAGATATAGTAGAAAAATGTGTGTTAGACAGCAACACCATCAGATGGATTCAAAACTGTCTGACCAACTGCACTCAACATGTAGTGCTCAATGGAACTGCATCTACATGGAAGGAAGTATGCAGTGGAGTACCCCAATGCTCTGTTTTTGGTCCAGTGCTCTTCAACATTAATGACTTGGATGAGTGGATAGATGGGGAACTCATCAAATTTGTAGATGACACCAAACTGGCAGAAATAGCCAACACTCCAGAAGATAGGCTCAAAATACAGACGATTCTTGACAGACTTGAACATTGGACGCTATCTAACAAAATGAAATTCAACCGTGAAAAAAGTAAGGCTTTACATTTAGGCAAGAAAAACAAAATGCAAAGGTACAGTATATGTGATACCTTGCTCAACAGTAGTATCTATGACTGGCATCTTGGAGTCCTAGTGGACAACCATTTAAATATGAGCCAGCAGTGTGCAGCAGCTGCCAAAAAAGCCAACACAGTTCTAGGCTGCATTAACAGAGGGATAGAATCAAGATCAGTGAAGTGTTAATACCACTTTATAAGGTCTTGGTAAGACCACACTTGGAATACTGCATTCAGTTTTGGTTGCCATGATGTAAAAAGGATGTTGAAAAGAGGAACAAAGATGACTAGGGGACTGGAGGCTAAAACATATGAAGAACGGTTGCAGGAACTGGGTAGGTCTAGTTTAATGAAAAGAAGGATTAGGGGAGATATGATAGCAATGTTACAATATCTTAGGGGATGCCACAAAGAAGAGAAGTCAAACTATTCTTCAAAGCACCTGAGAATAGAACAAAAAGCAATGGGTGGACTAAGCAATGAGAGAAGTAGCTTAGAACTAAGGATACATTTTTTGACAGTTAGAACAATTAATCCATGTAACAGCTTGCCTCCAGAAGTTGTAAATGCTCCAACACTGGAAGTTTTTAAGATATTGGATAACCATTTGTCTGAAGTGGTGTACGGTTTCCCGCCTAAGCAGGATTAGAAGACCTCGAAGGTCCCTTCCAACTCTGTTGCTGTTGTTGTTGCTGTTGTTGTTATTATTATTGGAAACTGGCAGCAGCAATTCTGAATCTCTGTGTACAAACATGTGCCTTTTGGACATAAAAAATGCTCTGAGTCTGCTTAGCCACTCTGAGTCCACTTTGGAATGAGTGGCATATAAATACAATAAATAAATAAAATAAATAAATAAAAACAAATCAAGCTTCAAATCAGGAAGAAGATACAGTATTCCTAAGATTTTGCTTTTAGGGGATCTGACAACAGAGGTTTAAATAGAGTTATATGGAAGTGAAGGGATATAATGAGATACTTTATCTTGGGGAAAGCTACAAATGCAGAAGCCCTAATCCCCATGTAGTATGATTTTCCAGCCATAAAAGCCACGTCCATTTCCTTATTCCAGTTCCCATTTCTTAATCTGACAGAAAAGGTCAGTTTATCAGGTGCAACTAGGAATTATCTGGCCCAATCACTTTTCTACCTCAATTTCTGCAACTAGAAAAGAGGAATTCAAATCAACACTTATAACAGGATAGGTTAAAACAGTAATGGCAAACCTATGGCACATGTGCCCCATACAGAGGGCACGCAGAGCCATATCTGAGGACATGTGAGGCGTTGTCTTATGTCAGCTCCATGCATATGCTGGCCAGTTTATTTTTGGCCATCTTTTTGGCCTTTTTCACTCTCCCCAGGCTTCAGGAAACCCTCCTGAAGCATGGGGATGCCGAAAAATGGCCCAACCGGACATTCACTTGTGTGCTCACCCCCAGTCTCCTTTTCGCTATCAGAGGTCTTCAGGAACTTCTTGGGCTTTGGACAGTTACAGCCAAGCTTCCCCCACCTCGGCTCATTTCTTCTTCAGCCTGAAAAGTTTTCCTGAAGGCCTCTGTAGCCAATAGCAGATCTCCAAATCGATCTGGAACTTTATTATTGGCTGCAGAGGCCTTCAGGAAAAACTTGCAGGCTGCAGAAGAAAGGGGCCGAGGTGGGGGAGGGCTGGTTGAAGCTATCTAAAGGTAAGTAGTAGAAGCCAGCTCCACTGAAGGTAAGTAGTAGGGCAGCTTCACAGCTTCAGTGAAGCCTGTGCACCTACGCGGGGCGGGGGGCAACATGGGAGTTGTGTGCAGATGTGTGTGGAAGGGCATTGCACTATGGGTGTGGGCACCCATGGGCACGCTATCGCGCACACGCACATCCTTTTAGCAGCATCACTGGTTTAGAATATTGTGCATAAAAGAATTTGCATCATGACATTCATCTATAATATTACATAAAATGTGCATGTTGATGGGGTTAGTTTTGCTATACAGCTTTGCATTGTAATCAGAAATAGGATAAAACATGAGCAATGGTGAAATTTGAAGAACAAAATGCTAGGAAGTACAAATACTTTGGTATTTACTGTATATTGGTATTATCTTCGTGATTAGTCATCTATTTGTGTGTGGTGTCTTTGTTAGGCCAGAAAGTCTTAACATTGTCAAAAAAGAGACATAATGATTGCCAAAGTAAAGCAAAACCCTCCCTTAATTCCTTCTGAGTGTCTGGATTTAGCTGGTTAAAGATCCACTCTCCTCCACATTTAAACTACTGCTTTCAACGGACACTATACAACTATGGTCATTTGGAGCTATGAGAAAGGCAACTGTGAAGGTTTTCTGCTTCATGTAATTCCATGTCTTCAAAAGAATCTTTATGACACCAGGTTTAGATAGCTTTACGAAGTGAGTCATCCTCAGTGGGCATTTGGACGTGCTTGCACACTGGTCTGTGCAATTAAGAGGAACACTAAGGTTTTGTTTTTTAAAAAACTTTGCGCTAATATATCTACAAATGAGTGTCCTGCTCTATTGCCTGTAAGGTGAAGTCACATTGTAAGACCTCTATTGCAGAAGTTCATGGTGTGTGCGCACACAAAGGGTCACAAAGCTCTAAGTGTTAGTTTCTTGCCCCACTTTTATTTCCATTCTCCATTTGCCTATGTTGTCAATTCTTGTGTCATCTGAAGCTCTTTGCATTGGAGCCTGCTAACTTGAGGTTTTATTAAGGATTTGGAGTAATTATTTAGATCAAGTTAGATCTATAAGTAATTCCATTCCAAGTGTTAACATAAAACAATATTCCCTTATTTTACTTTCATGTCAGATTATTTTGAAATTTCACAGGTGGAGCATGAAGTCACACTGTTATGATAGTCTTGGATTTGAGTTCATGTCAGCCATGGTGTAGCCTCATGGGCATAGCAAAGAATTGTTTTTCTATGGTCCTTGTTAATGACATAAATATACAGAAATACTTGTCCCATAAGGACAAATCAATTAAGATGATTGCTGTTGATTTTTTTTCTTATTGTTGGCTGTGTCATTAAGACTACATAGCTGACTTGTTCTGCATTTGGTTTTTAGAATGAATCCTTTGAGGGCTTGCCTCTGTTTGAATTCTCTTTTTTTTCTTCCTCTCTTGCAGACCAAGATCCATTAACTGGGACATTTCGCTTTATGAGGGATTGCTGAAGAAGACTCAGCAGGTTGGCTTGGTGACTATGCTCCTTTCGATGACGGGTATTCTTGGGTATATAATACAGATAGCGTTGTTATTGCTTGAGAATACGCGTAGTTGAGGGGAAGTTGCTTCAACTCACTTTCTCTTCAATCTCCTCCTTTCTTTATCCTTCCTGTTATATGCTCAGCAAACAAACGTGTCTCCTGATTTTCCTTGAAAGAGTCAAACGGACAAATCAGCCATTTCTTGGATGGGTCCCACAGCTTCTTAGTACTTGTTTTTTTCTTGCCCAGATTTCCAAGTTTCATGTTTGTTTGTGGAAGTTACCACCTTATGGTTTTACTAAAAGACAGAGCTTTGTAAACTTCCAAGTAAGAGTGTGATAGAATATCTCTTTCTTTTAGGTTTATGAGAGAAATTTAGGGTGTATTTGGGACTTTTACAAGTTGGGAAAATTGATCTGAAAGTATCTGTGCCACTTGTTTTTGAAAAACAGACAAATCTGGACTGGCAACCTTTATTTATAAGATTCTTCTGATATTCATGAATATATTTTGGACATATTTTTCATTAAGTTTTGATATGTCATCCTAACAGATATTGTCCTTGCTGAGGGAAAGAAAAAAGACAATATCCTTACGTCTCCAGTTTATATCCTTAACTGCACATATGTGAGGAGAAATTATACAAATGAGACTCCAACTTACAGAAAGGGAGTTTTGCAAACTTGCCAACCAAAAACTAACTTGGACCTGCAATTCAGATTCCAATTCAACTTGGATTTTTTAAAAAAAAGTAGCAACAAGGCAAGAAAGGCACAAAAGGCAGAAAAAATGAGGTGTGATTCAGGCAATTCACAATGGAATGGAAAATTGTTTGTTTCTATGAAGTGGGCATGTGTATGTGTGTATCACTTGTGTATCGCTGTCTCTCTTCCTTTCTCTCGGATTATTATTATCTCTATATCTTTCTGCATATATCTATGTATAAATATAAACAAGTCCCTGTAAAGAAAATATATTTGAAATTTATATATATACATACTTAAATGTGGTAGGATTGAAGGATGTTCTACACTATCTCTTTGACAACATTTTTGAAACCTCAAGGCAGAAGTGCCTATCAGGAGGTGGCAATTCCTGCATTTGTCCTATGTGCCCTCTCAGGTGTTTTATTTGGCTTTTGTTCATTACATGCAAATTAACAAGGCAAATCAGACAGTGTCCTGTATTAATCTGATTTTTTTAATGTCTGGATGCAAGTTTAGGACAGTAGTAATATCTCCTATTTTTTTTGTTTAAAAAGTGATAGAAAGTTAGTCGCCAGAGTCTACAGTCTTTGTTTCAAGACAATGCATTATTAGAAGAATTTTACATCTTTGCAGTAAACAAAGAAGTGAAAGAGATATTCTGTCCATGCATTTTAATTGGAGTGTTTGTGAAGACATTTGCATCAACTGCATCAATTGTTATGATAATTAATAGTTATTAATTAATCATTGTTATTAGTTCTTGTGATGGAAGAAAGAAAAATTTTCTCCTTCCACAGCATAGCTCTAAAATAACCCTCAACACCTTTCTCTTCTGTAACATCTGCCATGTGTATCTTTATCAGGATTGGGTACATTTGTTCTTGTTACTAAGAAACACATAGAAAGCACATATTGAGCAAGATTTCCCCTCCCCCCCGTCCCCAATGCCGTGTGTGCCCGACTTTTTCATCCTGAAATGAAGCCATCATTTCTAAATAACTGAATGAGACTATATGGGGTGTTATGTTTTTTGTAATTAATAAGGGCAATGGTATTATGCCATTCAGAAGGTAATGCAGGATTGTTTTTTCCATGAAATTATTTCTTGATTCAGTTTTATGGAAATGAATGATCTGACAGCTTTCCAGTTATGGACAGCAGAAGAAGGGATTATATGCTTCACACTTTTATATCATCTAGTTGTCATCTAGAGCCCTATTTACTAAAATTGAAGTAAGAAGTGACTAAGAGTCCTGATTGTTTTTAGGAGCAAGGTATTGAGGGCAGTTGTTCAAAGAATGGTCCAATATGCAAAATAATATTGCCTGATAAGCAAAGCAGTGAAATTTATCCAATAATTCCAAGCTTCGTTTATTTGGTTTGGATTTTATCACATGCTACTATTTATTTAACCATTGGCTTTAGTGGCCAAAATATTATGTAAAAAAGAATCATATTGCCACTAGAAACAAAAGAAGAAATATGATGGAGAAAATGAACATTTTGTCCTGGATTCTCAGAGCCTTAAAATACCATGGGTAAGTGAATATTTTTCTAAATATTTTTGAGCATTTTAATATATGTCTTGATTATCTAATCTCATTAATGGTGGAAGAAAGAGGAACTGCCATTGATTATTTTGAATACAATTACTACAGTACCGAGAGACAAGCCAATGGTGAATAACATGCAAAGTTTCACTGATTCTACACAGACAAGGGAGGTTTCAGTGTGTGGGTGAGATGATGCTCTTGAACAGTGGAACTTAGATGTCTTACCAACAGGGATACATTTTGGCTTGACTTAAAACCAAATGGAACCAGATTCTGAGTATTTAGCAATTTTAACAGCAACTTTAACATGGCAATTTTAAAGGCAATTTTGCAAGGAAATCAATTACTAGATTTTCATTATTTAAATAGTAATACTGTAAGCCCAGCAAAGAAGATATAATAAAGTTAGTAATCAAGAAGGACGTAGGGCCACAGGGGTAATCTCAGAAAAAAATGGAATGATATTTCATTTACATGCAAATCCTAGACGAATCTTGGACTAAATGAGAAAGTCTGAGAACTAGATGTTTAAGAAAAACACAGATATAGAAAAAATAATAGAAAGTCGGATGAATGGTAGTAACTATGAGATACAAATCTAAAATACACAGCTTGAATATGTAGTGAATATGACCAAAATAATGACCATGCAAGTTTGAACACTTCCAACCATTTCTTTAAGCCAGATATTATAAAACACAAAAGAAGGGAAGAAGCAAGAAAGTGTAAGGAAGGCTGAGAAGTTTGCAGTTTGAAGTTAGCCTTGACATGGACTTTGTAATTTTATGCAGAATCATTGTTAAGTGTTGCTAGATTATCAGCTTTTAACAATCTTAGGGACAAAAGCAATGGTTGTTTCATCAAGCCCATGAACAAAGTGGCTTTGGCAGGAGTCAGAAAGAAGAAAATAATATGGTCTTCACACCAGTAAAGCTAGAGAGTCAAGTTGGATGGTACATTTTGTATCAATTCAAATTAAGTTAAATAGAATAGTATTATTTAAAATGGTTATTGCCAATCATTTTGTCTGAAATAATTTCAGTCACATGAATATAATAAGTGACAAAGCTCAACTTTTTGAACTAGCCCTGAAGGATGTTGGAATAAGAGAAAACTTTTTTTTTTCTACAAGGTAAAGGCATCCTCCTGGAAGCAATTCATAAAATGTTCCCAAAGCTTATTTCTGCCATGGTTAAGTGCCAATGGGAAAGATCCTCAGTCAGGAATAACTAATTAGTAATTTACTGTCCAATTTAAATACAGAAGTCCTTTGCTGAGCTACTATTAAATTTATTTAAAATCACTTGAGAGCAGGTCTTGTGTTTTACTTATATTTGAAGTTGTAACATACTAGATTTATAACATAGTAATTTTGAATTAGGCAGAACATCATGAACCTTTGATCTGTTATAAACGTAATTACAACAACTATGTACCTGAAGTGATTAAACTATACAAACACTATATCAGCTATATAATTACAATAATACAAGTACTCTTCCCTGGAAAAATAATTCTTACAATTCAGATCCTGTGATTTTAAAGCATTCTTTATTCAGAAACAAAACTCCCAAAAGTTTATTTTAAAACTTGGAAATAAGTTCACCCAAACCATTAGAACAAAACGAAACAAATGGTTTAGATTGTTAGCAATTTGTGGTATAATGTATGTATGTATGTATGTATGTATGTATGTATGTATGTATGTATGTATGTATACAGGGGCGGGCAGCAGGCAGGATGGGGTGGAACACAGTTCCACCAGTGGAAATGAAGCTGTGTGCGCAGCTCCAGCTGATCGGCAGCAATCACTTCCTGGATTACCAGTCTTGGCTTGGCTCTCCTTTTTGTCCCTGCTGCTGCCGCTGCATCTGTACTCCTTGTTTTTTCTCTCTTTCCTCCTTCCTGGCCTCGGATGAGGTTCCCTCTCTCCTGCTTGGTTCCCCTCCAGCCTCCTGCGGCCATCTTCCGCCTGAGGTGCAAGCAGAAGGCATGGATGAAAACAGCGTTGGCAGCATTTATGCTTCTGGCAGCACCCGTTCACCTAACTATCCAGCCTGAGGTGGTGGTGGGGGCAACCCAGGAAGGAGAGCACGGGAAACGCGAAGCAACTTGTCACCCCAGAGAGTGACATTGGTAAGGTTGTAAGTCGAGGACTTAACAGTTCCCTTTGATGATGATGATCGTTCAACCCACTCCCACCTGGTCACATGGCCAGCAGGTCACTCCTACCCAGTCACATGACCATAAGCCACACCCAGAGTGTGGCAGTAAAAATTTTGGTTGCCCATAGAGGGGCGGCATACAAATCCAATAAATAAATAAATAAATGTATGTGTGTGAGTGGAATCTCCTGTAAAGCTTTCATGTTATTTGCAAGATCTGTTTATCAACTAAATAAACACACCCTGTTTATGAAACAGAAGCTGAATTATTTTTTATTTATTTATTTATTCTTTGTCCAATATACAATACATATGAGAGAGAATATACATTAGGAATATATATATAAAGATAGGAAGTAAAAAGAAGGGAAGTGGATAGGAAGAGAATATGTATAGAGGAGAGAATATATAAGATAAAAGAGGTAAGAAAAGAGAATTGGACAGGGGACGATAGGCACATCAGTGCACTTATATACGCCCCTTACTGGCCTCTGAGGAATCGGGAGAGGTCAATCGTGGAGAGTTTAATGGAGAAGTGTAGGGGATTGGGGTTGACACTATTGAGTCCGGTAATGAGTTCCACGCTTCGACAACTCGATTGTTAAAGTCGTATTTTTTGCAGTCAAGTTTGGAATTAAAGATGGATAGCTTAGCCTTAGGGCAGTGATGGCAAACCTTTTTTTCCTCGGGTCCCGAAAGAGCATGCACACATGTTATCACACATGCACAAGTACCCACATCCATAATTCAATGCCTGGGGAGGGCGAAAACACCTGCCCTCACCCCCCAGAGGCCCTCTGGAGGCTGGAAATGGCCTCTTTTCCAACTTCTGTTGGGCCCAGTAGGTTCGTGTTTCTCCCTCCCCAGACTCCAAAGGCTTCCCTGGAGCTGGGCGTGGGTAAAAATGCCTCCCCATCCCTCTGGAGGCTCTCTGGAAGCCAAAAGAGAGAGCCTCTATGCGAGCCAAAATTCAGCTGGTCGGCACACATGTGCGCGTTGGAGCTGAGCTAGGGCAATGGCTCTCATCTCAGCAGATATGGCCCTGTGTGCCCATAGGTTCACCATCACTGCCTTAAAGTATCTCTTTTTACAAAAAAGTTAGTTTAAATGAAAGTTCAGTTCTGACTAACTGCTAAAACTCAGTACAGTAAATAAACAATTCATGTTGGATGTTGATTAATGGTGATAATGGTTTTTCTAGAACCTAATTGTACTTTGGCCATCAGGATGACAAAAAATATATAGGAATCAAAATCTAATATTTGAAACTAGCATCTTTGGCAGAAAATAGATGATCTGATCATTTAGAGGAAAATTTCATCAAGAAAAGAAAAAATATTTTATACTTTGCTTCATTTTTAAGCACTTTGAAACAAAAATTGGGGAATTTGGGGGGTTTAGGATCTTGCTGGTTTATATGAAATCTTTAACTGTATTATGCATTTATCTTCTAACCGGAACTAGAGGGAAATATTGGTGATTTGCTATTAAATTGTGGCAGTGTAATCATGTGACCCACAAAAAGGCTTAAAATGCATGTAAAGCATGGGACTGGTCACCATGTTTGATACCCCAACTGAAAGCAGGCATCTATGGTTTGCACAGCTCTGCTCTCATAATTTATTCTGTGGGTTTCAAAACAAACCAGCTCCATGTGATACTTCATTCTTTAAAATTTTTCGTGATGATTCTGCTGCAGAAATGAACGGGAGGATTATCATCATTTTTCTTTATTTATGAAAGACTGAAATTTGTTGTCACTAGCCACAGCACAGGAGAGGTGCCTCTGACCAACATCATCTCTCTTAAAGATGTCTTTTGAGCTCTGCTTCCCAATTGATGGATCTGGGGAATGCTTCTGAGGCCAAAGATTTTTTTCCATTCTCTTCTGAGAACCCTGAACCCTGAACTTCATCATACAGCTTCCACTAGGTGACATAAGAAGTGGACTACTCATTATTTGGTGGACAATACTGTGTACAGTATTAAATGTTGGTAAAAGACATCTAGAAATGTGATCATCAACAGTTTTCAAAGGATGATTGAAGAGAGATCCTTCTTAGATCTGTGAACAGATCAATGAGATTCAATGTCAGGAAACAGAGCAAATAATAACCATTTCCCTTTTTGCTAAAGGGTTTCCATGTTGATTAATTTTCCATGATTTTGCTGTTATTTACCCTGCTATTTATCATATTATATATTAGCAGTGGCACATGTTCTACACAGTAACAACTATCTCTCTCCAGGGATTTTCATAAACTGTACTATTTGATTTAGAGCTAATCAAGAAAACAGGCTCAATTAATCTTCATTGTACTTGAAGTACAATTTCAATATCACTCAAACCTCAATCTTGATCCAGAATTCCAAAATCGCCTATTGGATAGCGATAAAAGTTAACAGCTTCTACAAACCTTTTCAGTATGACTTAGAATAATAGGACTAGTACTAATATATAGTAGTAATTTTGTTTATTTATTGGTATCCCACCTTTATTATATTTATTATATTATTATTATTATATTGTTATATTTATTTGTATTAATATATTTATATATATTCAAGGAAATGAACACATCCAAAACATTTTATTCCTCCTACTTTCTCCACAACAACAACCCTCTGAAGTGTTCTGCTGGCATGTCTCAACAACACTGAAGTAGGCTGGCTGAAAGAGAGTGACTGTACCAAAGTCACCCAGTTGGCTTTCATGGCTAAGGCAGGACTTGAACACATGCACTTCTGCTTTCTACTTGGTGCCTTAGCCACTAGACCAATCTGAATAATAACAATAGCAGCAGCAGCAGCAGCAGCAACAACAACAAAAGAACAACAACTGTATTTTGGGAATAATAGAGCCCTATTTAGGGGAGAACCATGACATATTTTGTATTGATACATTTCATTGTTTTAAATAAAGCAAACAAGATAACCTTTTTTTTGGTTTCATTATAGAATTGTTTTTGATAATACGTACAGAAAAACACCATTCTATTGAAGGTGTCTAGCCAACCAAATCCGAGTTAAAGAATCTTTGTGCAGAAATACAATTCATGGTATTTTGTTTTTGTGGTAATTGTTATGAAAATGGCTTACAGCATAGATTCTAGTTAAGAAACCTGTATGATATAAGGATAGCAGGATTATGCTTGTGTAAAAAGAAACTTTGATTTTCTCTTCAATACAAATTCCATATCAGTATCTCTCTTCATTTGAAAGTGAAATAACATCACCCAAGAATCACACTTTTTGGAGGAAATAATAGAAATGTGTAGGAAAAATGTATTTGTAGTTTTGTTAAAATAAACAGAAAGAAAAAAATGGTTTTCCTCTCCCTTATGAGGCCCGGAACCTCCCTGGAGGGGAGGTGAAGAAGGGGTCTTGTCGTCCTCTGTTTTTGGGGTCAGCATACCACACGGAGGCCTGGCAACTGATGACTACGTGCTAGAAAGCGAGAGTTAAAGCAGTGGGAGCCATCTGGGAGGAGAAGTAACACCAGTTTTTAGTGCTGGAGATTGAGGAGAAGAAGAGCTTGGAAGAAAGGATGAGCTATTATGCCGGAGGAAAACTTTGTTAAAGAGCTGATATTTTTTCTTTGGAACTTAACTAAAACAGAAGAGGGAAAGCAGCTGTATTACTATCAAAATTCTTTAATTAGCACCAAATCAACATAAAAAATTAACTAAAACCCAAGAACTATATTTGTCAACACCCCATGTATAAGAAGGAGGAGTAGGCATGGTGTAGGTAATATCCGGACATTAATTGAATAAGATCAAAAGGAAATCAATATGGAATTCAATTAGCAGAAAATTGTTTATCTAGATGACAAAATTAGAGGCCAGGGTTTGGAGATTTAATGTACATCGAAAGTAACTATTTTGGAATCAGTAATTTTTGAGGGTGATTATACTTGTTGTACTAACACGATACTGTTTTTATTATATCGGGAATAGAAGGTATTTTGAAATGTATTGACAAGGATTGTATGGAGGAAAAAAATAAAAAAAAATAACCTGAAGAAAAAGAAAAAAAGAAAAAAGAAATGAACGGTAGAACTAACAGAGAAAATGATCTTAGTAAAGTTACTGGAAGCTTATAAAAAGGTTGTGTTTCCAAATTAATGCACTTGTTTTCTTTCTTCAGAAGAAGCTAAGTAGTAAGTTAGAAGATAACCATTTTCCGTAACTCTTGGTGACTACATGGATTCAGAACACACAATCCAGCACTGCAAGGCAAAGGTATCCAGTCAGGTTCTTAGGTTCTCTAATTTCCTCTTTTGACAAGCACTGGGGAAGAGCTGTCATTCATTCCCTCCAAACCATTGGCCCCCAAGCTTTGTACACCAAACAGCTTCCAGTTGGGATGCTCTGGCTAAGCCTGCTCACTCGTCAACTGCACTTCAGTGTGCGCTGAAGAACTTATTGTCCAAGTGACTTAAGCACACACAGTGGGTCATCCCAAACTCTCAGTTTGAGAGCATTTTAGCAAATGTCGGGGCAAAAATTTAAGAGATCCTGCTGTTGTAGAGTTGTCCTGAAGTGGCTTGAGATGAAGCAAATGGCTTCAGTGAGGAAAATTAGGTCAATTCCTTGCTACAGTCAAGTAAATTACAGAATTATGTCACTTCCAAGACAGGAATGGCTTCACCGAAGCAAATCTATGTTGCTTAACAACTGGCCCATCATCTGCTCTATTTTGATATTTGGTGATGGTTGTAAATGAGCAGTAAAGATCCAGTTTCCAAAAGATATGTTGAAGGAACAGATAGAAAAGCCTTCAATATCTTTCCACTTAGAAATTTGTATTCCTTGTGGTTTGCATTTAGAAGACTTCTAGTGATTTTTTTTATCCCCTGTCATTTCAGTGATTTCTGGGGAAAGATATGTGAGCACCTTTCAAGGTGTTCAAGCGAAGTGTCTCACCTGGATTTCTACAATGAGCAGGAAGTTGGACTCACTGCCTCCATGACTCTACCCATGATTCTTCCCAAGAGCATGTCAACAGAGCACTCTGCTATGTGGGCCTGTTTACAATTTTAAGTTACTGAATTCAGTGGAGTCTACTTTCAGTATAGCTTCTGTATAGCTGTGGTGCTGAAACTCTTAGCCAAATCAGGCAGGAGAGCTAGCACAGAAAATTCACATGAATGGTAAAGTTAATGTTTGGAACCTTGGATTATGGCTCCAGGTAAAAAAATTCTCACTTCAGAGAAGGAAGAATTAGAACAAATCTATCTAAAAACATAAGAACATAAGAATGGCCATGCTGAATCAGGCCAAAGCCGATCGAGTCCAGCATTCAGTGTCACACAGTGGACCACCAATTGTACATGGGGTCTTGAGCAGAAAGAGAAGGCAAAACCCTCTTTTTTCCTTGACCTCCAACAAATGGTACCCAAGGGAATCCTACCTGCCTCAACCAACATAGAGGCAGCACTTGGACATCAGTTTCAATAACCACCGATACACTTGGCATCCATGGATCTGTCTAATCCTGCCTTGAAGCTATTAAGGCTGACAGCTGTCAAGACCTCTTCTGGAAGTGAATTCCATAAACCAACGACCCTCTGGGTGAAGAAATATTTCCCTTTATTTATCCTCACTTTCTTACCTATGAGCTTTAGGGAATGCCTCCTTGTCCTAGTATTGTGTGATAGAGAAAATAATTTTTCTCTACTCATCTTTTCTATCCCATGCATGAGTTTAACACATTTCTCCACTTCATCATCAGGGCTGCTATATGAATCCTTAAGCCCATATTTTTTTCTCACCATCTGCTTTTTCTTTCTATTTATCTTACCACTTAGTAAAAAGGATGGACCATTATTTCATTCCATCTGCTAGGTTTCTTTTTTGTTGTTGTTGTTCAGAATATAGATGCTGACTGTGTGTCTCTGATTTATTTATTTATTTATTTATTTATTTCTCTTGGCTCTAGTAGTCTTATTTCTAACAAGCCTGACTTTATCACACTTCATTGCTGGACATGCTGCATTTCCATCTCAGTTTTGGCCTGCAACTTGTACAAGTCTTGTAGATGGATTCAGCCTACCATCAATCTCAGTCTGTTAGCAGTATGGCATCTCATTCTGCAAAAACAGGATGTTTAACTGAGTTGTTTGTGTGTGTGTGTATGTTTAAACGTGCATCACAATATAGGATTCTGAAGCTTACATTTGGGTTGTAAGTTGCCTTGGCTGATTCTGAATCCAAGCATGAACAACATTTAGCTCTGCAACTAAAATACCCAGTAGCCCAATCTAGGCTATCCTCCTCTATTACCATTGCTGTGCAGATCCTACAAATTAGAAAAGCCCCCGCTGAGTAAAATTAGGTATGGAGAAATGTAAGTGAATCAAAAGAAGACTCCCCCCTCTGTCTAATAATATTATTCCTTGAGGTCATCCAATGAACTTAATTATCCATGGCTTGAAGACAAACAAAAGATAGAATTATTCCATATAATTAACTTATTGAATTCATTGTCACAACATGTAGCAATGATCACAATATGAGATGGTTTTAAAAGAGGATTAATCAAATTCAGAGGAAGCTGACCTATTTCAGACTAATTGTCTACCTAATCAAGTGCTTCTTATTATGATAGACAGCAAGATCTCAGAGAGGGAACTGTCATATAACTTGCTAGAGACAGAATCTTATGTTACATCCTTTATATATTTATTGGGTCATTTTTGTCAAGTGGACCAGGTGTCCACTTGACTGACTTTTGCAGCCTTATTTGAAAAAAAGCCATCACAAAAATAAGATATATATGATAGAAGAACTTGTGCTCTTTCTAATGAAATAAAAATGAAAATGATTCAAGATGAGAAAACAGAGTGCTCTGTTTCATCACCTTCAATCATATTCATTAGCAAGAGCAAGTATTTTTTCTATCGCTCTGTTTTTTCACCTTTGATCATCTTCATTTTTATTTCATTAGAAAGAGCTAGGATTTTTTATCATATATGTTGTTTTTGTGATGGTTTCTTTTCAAATAAGCCTTCAATTTCACCTAGTCCACTTGACAAAGAATGACTAAGTTTTACTTTTAATTCCTACTTACCATTCTAAAGCATGCACATCTTGCATCTCCCATTCTTCATGCCCACTAGAACTCCTGTCAACTCTGACTTCAGATTTTTAAAAGGAAGTTTATTTTAAAAGAGACTTTGATTTATAGTTGTTTCCTACTATTTTTATTGATTTTTTAATTAGTTCTTTTATTATTTTATTTATGCTTCACTTATTACCTATTACAATGGAAAATTAATTATACTATGGATGTTTTAGATCAGTGATGGCGAACCTATGGCACGGGTGCCACAGGTGGCACACGGAGCCGTAATTGCTGGCACGTGAGCTGTTGCCCTGGTTCAGCTCCAACATGTATGCGATTTTTGGCTCGCACAGAGGCTCTGGGAGAGCATTTTTGGCTTCCAGAGAGCCAAAAATCCGGAGGGATGGGGGAGGATATTTTTACCCTCCCCCAGCTCCAGGGAAGCATTTAGAGCCTGGAGAGGGTGAAACACAAGTCTACTGAGCTCACCAGAAGGCCCTCTGGAGGCCAGAAACAGGCCATTTCTGGCCTCCAGAGGGATATGGGAAGCTGTTTTCGTCCTCCCAAGGCACTGAATTATGGATATGGGCACTCGCATATACGCGATAGCGCACACCTACACTTTTTCAGCACCCAAGGAAAAAAAGGTTCGCCATCACTGATATAGATAGTAAAAAAAAACAACAACTTGAATGTAGTGTGGAAAAAATGAAATGAGTGAATGCATAAAAATACATTTTAAAACTGATGGACAAAAGCTGATGGACATCCTGTAAAACCTCAAGAATAACACTTAGTTTTTGTCTGAAAACCACAATTAAGACCAGAATTTTTGTTGCCAAGTAAGGCAGTTGGTTAAGTGAGTCACACACAATTTTATAACAGTTGTTAAGCATATCATTGAATTAAGTGAATCACATAGTTGTTAAGCAAATACAGTTTCCACTACAGACTTTGCTTATTGGAAGCCAGGTGGGAAGGTATCATGGCCTCATCAGATCCCAGAGATCTGATGGGAGAAGGAGGAGTTGGAACTGGGACCATTCGACAGGCGTGGTGCATTTCCCTTGGAATATTTGGAGAGACCTGCTGAAGACGATGCTGTCCCAGGAATTGGGGGAGATGGTCGACCTGATGGAGAGTTGCCTGCCCTCAACAGACATGGGGGAGGATTGGTTGCTGTCAGGAAGTGGTGTTAGAGGCAGCAGATCCCCTATGATGAGGAACAGCTACCTCTCTCCCTTGCTCCGAGGGCATGGAGAGTTAGAGTGGAGGCAAGTTCCAAGGTCTGCAAGGCTATGCAGGAGAAGGTCACCCAACCCCTTCTCACAAGGAACACCTGGCTTCAGCAGAAGCCGGAGCAAATTGTTCTTTGTTGGAATTGTTTGCTTTGGCACACACTCCCCTGGCTTTGTAAAAACTAAGCTTGACTCATGTTTTTGCCTGTCCCTTGCCTTGTGTCTTTGCCTTGTGGACTTGCCTTGCCCTATGAACCTGGACCCATGAATTTGCACCTTGTTTTTTGAATTCCTCTCTGCCTTTTTGAATTGGTTTGTTGCTTACTGACTTTTGCTTGTGGGATTGCGGTTGGCTGCCTAAAGGGAAATGTGGGATAGAGCCTTACTGGCCATTGTAGGGGAATGTTGTGGAATTTAACAGAACAGTAAAGGACTCTATTGAAGACTATCTCTGCCTAGGCGACCTGGGTCATAACAGATGGTCACTAATGGTCATCATATGACTCTGGGGTGAGTCAATCAGAATACAGCTGGAAGGGACCTTGGCGATCTTCTAGTCCAGTAATGGCGAACCTTTTTCCCCTTGGGTGCCAAAAGAGCATGCATGCACACTATTGTGCATGCACAAGTGCCCACACCCATAATTCAATGCCTGGGGAGGGCAAAAAAAGGCTTCCCTGGAGCCAGGGGAGGGTAAAAATTCCCTCCCACATCCACCCAGAGGCTCTCTGGAAGCCAAAAATGCCCTCCCAGAACCTCTGTGCCAGTCAAAAATAAGCTGGCTGGCACACACATGCACGTTGGAGCTGAGCAAGGGCAACGGCTCATGTGCCAGCAGATATGGCTCTGCATGCCACCTGTGGCACCTGTGGCATAGGTTCGCCATCGCTGTTCTAGTACAATACCCTGCTGAAATAGGAGATCATATAGCCGTGATGACAAACCTATGGCAGTGACGTGCAGAGCAATTTCTCCAGGCATGCAGAGCCATCACCTTCCGGATTCCAGTGCACTGATCAGCTGGTTTTCACGTACACAGGCATGCCAGAAATGGGAAGAACGGCCGCCCATTGTGCATGTTGTTGCCAGATGAGATGCTGTTACTGGCTCTACACATCCCCCCAAGACCAGCAAGCTGCCACTACTCGGGGCCACTGGCCACTACCTGGGTGCAGAGGAGTGTGCATGAAAAGCTGGCAACAGCATGCAAGTAGACAGAAGGCACTTTTTTTGCCCCCAACTTGTTTGAATGGGCACTTGGAAGAGATCAGACAGCGGGTTCTTTTTGGATGGTGAACACGGGGGTACTTCAGCAGGGAGGCTACGTAGGGAGACCCATTTAGATGGACCTGGGAGGGGTCTATGAATGAGCTGGGGGCATGAAAAGTACTTCTCCTCTACTTGCATGCTGTTACTGGCTTTGCACACCCCCAAGACCAACAAGATGCCACTACTCAGAGCCACCAGCCGCTACCTGGGTGCAGGGTGTGTGTGAAGAACAGGTAATAAACAATATGTAGGTATAGAGGGGAAGAGCTTTTCCTGCCCCCAGCTCATTCACTGCAGAAAGCAGGTGAATGGAAGAGCTTGGAAGGTGGGCTCCTTTGGGGTGGATAATCAATGTCAGGTCACATAATTCAGCATGTAGGCTATGTAGGGAGACCTTTAAGGGGAGCTGGGTGGGGCGAGTCTCACCTAATTTGGCTGTGTTTTTTTTCTTTCCAGACAAGCTCCAAGTAAGTGGTGCAGGTGGCGGCAGAAGAACTGCTGAGGTTTGTGCACAGCTTGCTTGGAGTTAGTCTGGAAAGGGAAAAAAGAATCTGGCAAGGGGGAAGGAAACCCCTGCCTGCTGTTTCTGCTGTCCCCACTCCTTCACATTTGGTGGCAGCAATTCTCACATTGTTACTTCCCTGATGGCTGTGGTAAGTGGTAAGAGGTGCGCTGGCCAGGAATGGGAGGGGGCATGTGTGGGTGGCACATGTGTGGGAAAGCACACATGTGCGGGGAATCGTGCACATGTGCACGGGAGGCAGTCATGTGTGCATGTGCAGGTGGGGCATGCATTACATTATGGGTGCCTGCATGCGCATGTGTAATCACAGATGCACACACACAATTTTGGCATGCAACCAGATATAGATTTGCCATCATTGCTCTAATGGGACAATTGACATACTGAAAGAGTTTTGGTAGCTCTTTCCTTAAGTTTGCCTTGTTTAACTCTCCCAAAATAATGGCCTATGAATCCGGATATTTGGCTTCAGCCTCCATAATTTGGTCAGCTAGAATTCTTAATACCTTGTTGACACAGGTGTGTGGCGGGACATACCCAGCAATTAGTAGAAATGATGAAAACTCACGTGGAGAGTAAAACGGTTTACAGTTGAAGTAAAAAGTTTTCATCACAAAATTTATATATTATACTTACATCCTGAGACCAGCTATTGTTGATATATAAACATAAACCTCCTCCCTTCTTTTTACCACATGTTCTTGCAATCCTGTCTGGTCGTTGAATCTGAAACCCTGGGATATGCAGGCTGCTATCATCAAATGATTCATTTAACCAGGTTTCAGATAAGAATAATATTGCTGAGTTGTAAAAATCAAAATTGTATCTGTTTAAAAGGAGTATTTCATCCATCTTATTTGCAAGTGAATCTAAGTTGGTTAGGAAGATTGATGGGGGTTATTTCTCCTATTCCTTAGCCTGTTTGAAATTCCTGCCTTTTTACCTCTCTATCTTCATTTCCTCTGTTAGGTTTTTTTGGTAATCCATATCTGTGGGGAAATTGCTCCTTGAGGTGTTAAAATCTCCTCCACATTTGTAAAGACAGGGGTGGGTGGGATCACAGAAAGCTGCTCTTTAAAGAAACATTCCTTAATTATGATGGTTGCATCATCCTAAGATCACATGACCACTTTTTGTGACCTCTCCAGACAGTTGCGAACAAGCAAAGTCAATGGAGGAAGCCAGATTTGCTTATTGACTGTGTCACTCATTTGACAACTATAGAAAAAAGGTAATAAAATTGGCCATGACTCATTTAATGACTGTATTGCTTAGCAACAGAAGTTCTAATCCCAACTGTGGTCTTTAATCAAGAATCACCTTATTTATTTATCTGTCAAATATATAATTGCATATGAAATAAAAATTTAAAAAGAAACAAAAGCATTTGAAAAAACATCCATGGTGGAACTAGAATAAAAATATTATAAACATTAGTAAAATTAATTGATGTTTTAAGGCTGACCATATCCATTGCAGTTACTTTCACTTGGATAACTCTTCAATGGCAGCCATTTTTAGAACACCCACAGTGTGTTATTTTTGTTTTTTCTGCCAGTCTCAAAATTTGGAGAGGATGGGACATGGATTTATTAAGTTATTAAGGAGAGGTTGAGACATGGAAGAGAGCAGTGGAAGTATACACATTTTAATCAACTGCAGCATTCAGTTGTAGAGAGTTTGTTGTGCAGTTTTGCTTGTTTTGGCATTCAGACTTTAAAAACACTTCATCGCATAAACATCAATTGCTCAGGGCCAAAGCAACAGTAATTTAAAAGGCCACTTTTATCGCAGTCACGTTTCATTTTTCTGAGCCTCTAACTCTCAGGTCATCAGCAGTCAGGGGATAACATCTGTAAAAATGACTACCAAAAAAATTAGCTAGACAAACTCCACTGAATCTGTGGACATTATGCAAGCAATCTAATTTTGAGGGCTCTCACAATTCACACTTTATGAAAGTAAGATGCAAAGAGAAGCATAAATGTACCTGAAAATCAATTGCAGCTGCTTATTGGTTTAATAATTACTGGATTATTATTCATCTTGGGAACTTACATTACTTATTTCAACAGTGATTAGATCATTAAATGAAGTGAGAAATTGGGATTTAGCTCAGATTAAGACTAGTCTGCAAGTGATTCATGCTGCTATTTTTCACAGAATGGAGCAAGAAAATTTCAGAATACTAAGGAGTGAGCTTTGGACATTGTAGAATTTTTAAAAATCCAGTTCTTAAATAGTTTTATCAACATTGACAATTAATAAACTTGTATACAAGTGATCACCTGCTAATTTCTACATATGAAGATACTATTCAAACAATGGACTATTTATTTATTTTATTCATTCATTCATTCATTCATTCATTCATTCATTCATTCATTCATTCATTCATTCAACTTCTATGCCGTTCAATACCAAAGGACTCAGGATGTAGATATATTTGCTGCCTGGTTTATGATTGAACCTATTATATTTATCATGGTAGGAACTTTTATAGATGAGAAGTTAATTCTCCCATGTTTTCCTTCTATGAAGGGAATTAAATCATTGATTGGGGAATACCAACTGTCCACATGAGATGAGATATAATCAATGCACTATGTCTGCTTGCCTATCCAATCATACATTTCTGCCAGAGAGCTGAAGTACATGTTCTTACACACCATCTCAAGGTACTTTACCACCTTGAGATAGTGTATAAGAACATGTACTTCAGATAAATAAATAAGGTGATGGGACAGAAAAATAAATAATTGTAAGTTGCTATCTCTTTTTGTCTAGGGACCTTCTGTATTAACCCAGCTGCTGTGGCCTAGAGGTGGAGTTGTTGCCTCCCAATCACGAGGTTGTAAATTCAATGCTAGGTAGAAGCAGATGTAGGGTCTCCTGCTTGGGCAAGGGGTTGGACTAGATGACCTGCAAGGTCCTTTCCAACTCTGTTAATCTGTTAAATATTTTGGCAACTTAAACAAATGAACAGATTTCAAATAAAATGAATATTTAAATAAAAAAATTAAAATCTGCCTCAAATTTAGTTTGTACAACATGCAATAGACTGAGTATTTGGCAGGGAACTCATGTTACACCTATGTTGTGGGTCCAGCAGTGGCTTCCCATTAATTTCTGAATGTAATTTGAAGTCCTGGTTTTATCTCCATGCTTCTGTAAGAGCCTAGAAAAAAACGAATTTGCTTTTAAGTAGTTACATTAAAAGACACAGTACTGCAACTTTAAAAACCCAACTCCTTATAAGTCTTGCCTTTCTCCAGACTGTGGCTTGTACAGTTCTTTCTGTTCCAACCTGTGCCAGGCAGCCAAGCAGAATTAGGTTAAGAAGGGAGCAGCCATTAACCCTCAGAGTCATTGCCCAAGAGCACTGGGTAGATTCCTTCAGGATTTCTTTTCTCTTGAATCCCCAGCTGGATGCAAACCATGGTCAACCTGCCATATCACCTTTGATCCCATTTTGTTGATTATGCTGCTGATGGAGAGAGGCAGACATGGTCCCAAAGTCCATTTACACAACTTCTTTCTAACATTCTGTTCGATTGGAAAAATTAAAATCAGAGTGAGGGATTGTCATATGGGGTCTGTTTCAAACATAATCAAATACCTGCTGCAGGTGGATGTGTGAGCAGATTTGAGCCTGTGTTCCCATGGGTGGCTAAGATTGAAGCAGAGGGAGAGCTGCACACAGACATACTAAATTATCAGAACAGTGAGGTTGCATTGTGATGTTGGCCAGCCAGAACTCCCCAAAAACAGAAACCATCCCCTCGCCATCTGAGAATTCCCTCCAAGGTATGGTATCTGAATGGCTAAGTACAGTGATCCCTCGAGTATCGCGAGGGTTCCATTCCAAGACCCCTCGCGATAATCGATTTTTCGCGATATAGGGTTGTGGAAGTAAAAACACCATCTGCGCATGCACGCCCTTTTTTTCATGGCTGCACATGCGCAGATGGTGGAGTTTGCATGGGCGGCAGGCGGCACCCAGGGAAGGTTCCTTTGGCCGCCCAGCAGCTGATCTGCTCCGCAGCGCGGCAGCAGCGAGGAGCCGAAGATGGGGTTTCCCCGTTGCCCAGGCAAAGGGGAAACCCCATCTTCGGCTCCTCGCTGCTGCCGCGCTGTGGAGCAGATCAGCTGCTGGGCGGCTGAAGGAACCTTCCCTGGGTCTTCCCGCCGCCCAGGCAAAGGGGAAACCCCAAGATCGCTTGCCGCTTGCCCGTCACCCGCCCGCCCGGCCGCTCGCTTGCCGCTTGCCTGTTCACCCGCCCGCCCGGCTGCTCGCTTGCCGCTTGCCGCTTGCCCGTCACCCTCCCGCCCGGCTGCTCGCTTGCCGCTCGAGAGCAAGAGGGGGAGAGATAGAGAAAGAGAGAGAAGGAAAGAAAGAGATGAGAGAGGGAGGAAGAGAGTGTGAGAGAGGAAGAAGCAAGATAGAGAAAGAGAGAGAGAAAGAAAGATGAGAAAGGAAAGGAGTGACGTCATCGGGTGGAAAAATCGCGATATAGCGTTTCGCGAAGATTGAGATCGCGAAAATTGAGGGATCACTGTATTGTTGAAAACAAAATCAGAGACCAATATAGCACTCTAAGTGGGTTGGTTGCATGAATTTAGGGAGAAGAGATGGGGGAGGGATAGTTTGATTTCATAACTATAAAAGTCCACCCATTGGCACCTTGAAAGGAATTCCTTGCGTAACCCGGCAACAAGCTCAGCAATCACTAAGCAACATGATTGCTGGGCAGCACAATGGATGATTGGCAGCTCTGACTGGGAGGCTGGAAGCAGCCCTTGACCCAGGAAACTACTAGTAAAAGTGGTGCCGCCTCCACCCAGGGAGCCATGGCCTTTTCTAAGGCTCCTAGTTCCTCTCTCTCGCATGTTCACCTGCGATTGGAGCGGATGGAACAAAGGCTGTTGCTATGTGGGTGGCTGAAGGTGGTTGGTGAAGGCTCTGTGAATGGTATGTCAACCAAAATACTTTAACTTGGATAATCGATATGTCAATCAAAGTACTTTAACTTGGAGAATCGAAAGAGAAACAATGTGAAATTTCTTTTCCAATTTCTGGTAAAGATAGAAGGTGGGGACAGAAATTTTCAGCTAAATAGGGAAAAATTAAGTATTCTTTCAGAAGTGTAATGTCCTAGTTCTTCATGTACACAAGAAGGAAACCCGAGAGTGTTTTAAAGCATTAGCTAAAACCATTTCTTCAAAAAAAAAAAAATTTAAAGTAATTGTAATGCCTTTTGCACCATTTCCTGATTATAATAAAGCCTAATAAGATGAAATGTTGTTAAAGTTAATTCTTCCTGCTGAAAATTTGAAATTGTTATTATTATTATCATTATTAATTAGATTTGTATACTGCCCCTCTCCGAAGACTCGGAAATACTTAAAAACACATAAAATCAGTACTGTGTTAAATAAAAAGTATTAGAGTGGGGCTAAAAATACTGCATTGCAATAGCTTGAAATAAATGTCGCCTGGCGGGACCCAGGGGAAGAGCCTTCTCTGTGGCGGCCCCAGCCCTCTGGAACCAACTCCCCCCAGAGATTAGAACGGCCCCCACCCTCCTTGCCTTAAAACCCACCTCTGCCACCAGGCATGGGGGAATTGAGATCCTCTTTCCCCCTAGGCCTTTACAATTCTATGCATGGTATGTATGTATGTATGTTTGGTTTTTATATTAATTGATTTTTAATCATCAATACCAAATTACTGTTGTACACTGTTTTATTGTCGCTGTTAGCCGCCCCGAGTCTCTGGAGAGGGGCGGCATACAAATCCAATAAATAAATAAATAAATAAATAAACACTTTCAGACATACTGTATTTTGATTCTGGAAAAATATAATCAAAAATTGAGAACACAGAACATCTTCAAGTACTGTACTTAGTTCCAATCTTGAAGTTTCTGAATTTATCATTCCTAGAATAAAATGAAGGGGATTTTATACAAAACAGCTTCCAATGCCTCTTCTTATTTTCAGACTCAAGTAAAACTTTAGTATAGATCAGTGACCCAGACTTCATTAAAATATATAATACAAATTATAACATGTATGATAAAAATAAATGTCATACTTTGCCTACTTTGCTGTCAACAATACACATTTTTTACAGGTTACAAATACAAACTTGGAACAGGAAAAGTTATCTTGTGATATTTATTTGTCCAAAGAAGCTGCATATAGAATACTTTGGAGTTAGGAAGAAATGGTAATAACTCACTGCAGATATCTTGGTAAAAATTACAGTACAGCAAATATGATCTTATGATGCAATGATCCTATCTTTGTAAGGATGAAGTCTTTCAGTGTTAGGGACTTGCCTGGCAAAAAATTTTTGCCAACAGGTTTCTTTTATGCACCAATGGGCAATGTTAATTTATTTTGGCTGTCTTACCGGTACTTCTTTTTCATTAAATCAGTTAGGGTTACTAATCAGTAATTGATAGATATCTCTTGAATGTATGTTGGTGCTTTTGAGTCCCTGCAATTTTATTGGCAAGATTTGGAAGTAGTTTGTCCTTGCCTTCTTTCCACAGCTGACAGAGAATTGGGAGACTGAGGATTCTAGTCTTGCTTGAGGTATGAATCCAATTTTTAACCTGGTGCTATATATATATCACAACAGAATAAAGAGCCCCTAAAGTTTCTTATTTGTAATTTGGGTGAGATATGTGCATGTGCATGGATTAACAGTTGGCTGACTAACCACACCCAACGAGTAGTCCTCAATGGATCCAAATCTATATGGAAGGAGTTAGGATTCAGTCCTGGACCCAGTGCTCTTCAATATATTCATCAACGACCTAGCTGAGGGAATAGAGGGGGAACTAATCAAATTTGCAGATAGATAGATAGATAGATAGATAGATAGATAGATAGATAGATAGATAGATAGATAGGTAGGTAGGTAGGTAGGTAGGTAGGTAGGTAAGTAAGTAAGTAAATAAATAAATAAATAAATAAATAAAAGATCTAGATAGATTAGATACTGTGGGCTCAAACAAACAAAATAAAATTTAATGTTGAAAAAAAGCAAAATCTTACACCTAAGTAAGCAAAACCTACGACACGGATACAAATCGGAAGAAACCACACTTAACAGCAGTGATTGTGAGAGAGATCTCAGAGTCTTGGTGAATAACCAACTAAATATGAGTCAGCAATGTGCAGCAGTGGCTAAAAAAGCCAATACAATCTTAAGCTGCATCAACAGGGGGAGATACACTCCAAGAGTAAGGAGATACTAATACCACTCAATAATGCCCTAGTCAGACCACACCTGGAGTACCCCTTTCAATTTTGGTCGCCCCCTACAAAAAGGACATTGAAACTCTAGAGAAAGTACAGAAAAGTGTGATCAGAATGATAAGGGGACTGTAAACCAAGACATACAAAGAGAGGTTGCTGGAACTGGGCATAGTCTAACAAAAAGGAGGGCCAGAGGGGAAATGATAACAGTATGGAGATATTTGAGGGGTTGCCACAGAAAGGAGGGGGTCACACTATTTTCCAGGGCACCAATGGCCCAGACCAGGAGCAACAGATGGAAACAGACCAAGGAGAGATTCAACCTGGACATAAGGAAGAACTTTGATGGTGATGGCGATGAACCAGCCAGCGGAGGTTGTGAACGCCCCATCACTCGACACATTCAAAAGGAAATTGGACTGCCATCTGGCTGGAGTGGTGTAGGGTTTCCTGCTTGATTGAGCAGGGGGCTGGACTTGAGGCCCTGCAAAGTCCCTTTGATGTGATAGGAAACAGAACAAATAAGAATGGCTCCTTTGTCCAAAGATGCTGGTGATACTCTCTTGTTCCTCAAATGCATCAAAAGGCTGTTTGGGATACGGAATACAGTATAGTCTTGTAAACTGTAAATTGAACAATTCTACCACCACCATGAACACTAAAAGAAACACCTGCTGGATCAAGTAATATTTCTACCATGACCAACCAGATGCCTAGAAAAGCCATTGTATTAATAGTACCACACGCCTAATACACTTAATACTACCACCATTGTGGTCTCCTTCCCATTACATGTGCATGTAGTGCGGACTCCACCATGATTGTACCAGGATTCCTAGCATAGCCCATGTTTATTTTTATTTGTCAAACATGTACAGGATAGTAGTAGTTTGTATAAGCATAAGTAAAAAATGATAAGAGGACAGTAGGACAGACACTCTAGGCACAGTGGTGTGCTGACGCCCCTTACAGACCTCTTAGAAACGGGGAGAGGTCAACTGTAGACAATCTAAGGTTAAAATTTTTGGGGTTTGGGCAGCGGTGGGCTACAAGCCGGAACGCTAAATTACGTTCGCCACCGCGGCTCGTAAGTTCCTGTGGGGCCAGCACGATTTTGCTGCTGCACCTGTGGAGGAAGCAAAATTGTGCACAGAGCTGCAGGTGTACCCGTGTTTCAGTGAGGTTTTTTGCTTCCATGCATGCCGAAACACGGGCATACCTGCAGCTCCATGCGCGATTTTTCCTCTACAGGTGCAGCAGCAAAATCGCGCTGGCCCCGTAAGAACTTACAAGCCGCGTAAGTAACCCACCGCTAGGTTTGAGGAAGAAACCAGAGTCAGGTATTGATCACTATTGCTGAGGTTGTATTTTCTGTAGTCTAATTTGGAGCATTTTATATTTAGTTTAAATTTATTACATGTTTGTGTATTGCTGCAGTTGAAGGTGAAGTAGTCATTAACAGGAAGGACATTTTGGTATATGATCAACTGCCAAACTATACTATTAACTACATTCAGATTGGAGATGACTAGTTATAAATTGTCTAATCCCAGTATTTCATCTGGTGGAATGAGGTATTTTGATGCAAGCAAAGGTGTGAAGGACTCTTCTTGTGAAATATTTCTGGGCTCTCGATCAGTGTTCCCTCTAATTTTTTGGGGGGGTGGGCAGGAAAGTATAGTGTCTGAGCGGCAGTCCCTTCGGGACTGGGCGGCACAGAAATAATAAACAAACAAACAAACAAACAAACAAATAAAAAACCCACCCTGTTTTGCCTCAGAGAATTTCAAAATAAAATACTGTACTGTGTGTCTATAACAGTGAGCTCATAATAGGGCAACTCTATCAATATCAAAATGCCACTTAAATAGTTGAGCTAGTTTCAAACTAGATTTTGATTTTCTTTCTCTCTTCCTTACTCCCATTCTTTTTCTTTCTCTTTTCCTTCCTCTCTTTTTTCTATCTGTTTCTCTCTCTTCCTCTCTCTCTCCTTCCCTCTCACTCTTTCCCTCTCGGCTTCTGGGCAGGTTTGGAAAACTCTGAGTGATTATGATTTTTAAGTGAGCGATTGCTCACTGCTCAGCTTAGAGGGAACTATGGTCTCGATTTTATTAATGTCTGATATGCAATATGGGTTTCAGACAGGTGAACTATATTCCAGAATTGGTTTAACAAATGTTTTGTAAACTCTGGTTCGCAGTATATTACCAGAGAAGTAGCTGCGTAAAATTAGATTAACAACTCTTATTGTTCTTTTGGCTATGTTGTTACAGTGAGCTCTAGCACTTAGGGGCATTGGATACCAGTATTCCAAGACCTTTGACAGAGTGAGTGTCATCTACAAGTTCGTTTCTTCAAACTTTGTATTTTGTATTCTGATTCTTTTTTGCAATGTGTAAATCTTGTTCACGTTTCTGTTTAAATATCCTAGTTCTGTATCGAGCCAAACGCAGGCGTTTCTGCGGAGCAGCTGCATTCTCCCCCACTGTGAATCTGCTATTCTCTTGGCAGCCCACAGAAAAGCATATCAGGCAGCCACGTATTATAAAAGAAGAGAAAGTTGCCAAACTTTCTTGCACGTGCTTCCTCCGTAATTTTCCATAACAGTTCCTAGAACAGCGCTTAAAGAAAAAACTAATCAAGCCCCCAAGGAAATAAATAGATGAAATGCAACAGGCAAGGAGCCTGTCGTTTTATTAAGAAATAAAAATACATCCCGAAATCGGCGCTCAAAAAAATCGCAGCGTGGGCACAATTTCCTACACTGAAGTTGCGAAAACCAAAGCAGCGCCCATCCTCAAGGCTGTCTTTCTCGGCGTCAAGTTCCAATTCACGTGTCAGAAAGTTCTAAAAACGTATCCGTGGATTGGTCGCCTTTAGATGACTGTTGTTTGCGATTGGCTTAAATTGTTGGTTTTACGTACCTCTTGAATACGGCTACATTGGCGTCGTTAATCATTGGCCGACTCACCGTATACAGACTTTTGATTGGTTGCTGTGCGGCCGGGCTTCTAATTAGGGTAGTGCTCTGGCAATGTCGGCCGAGCTGCTGGAGATGGAGATGGTGGGAGCGGGAGCGGTACCGGTTGGGCCACGACCGCGGCCGTTACTGCTTCTCGGTCCTTCCTGCTCGGGTCGTTCAGCACTGTTGTTCCGCGCAGCACTAACAGGTGCTTCCATTGTCTCCTCCGCCCGCGTGTTGTTTTTGGCACCGCGACCCCTGGAGCGGCTGCCCGGCGGCAAAACAGCTGGAGGTGGAGCAATCCAGGTGTGAATGACACGGGGACAGATTTTGCAGTTCTAGGCCCGCAATATGCTCGAATATATAAACAGTATATCTGTATGAATTGGTGGGAATTTACTTGGGATATTATTTTACATTTAACAGGTAGCAACTTTTTCTTCTTCAATATTTCCTATGATTTTAGTCATGGGGTGGAGGTGAAGGGTATGACTGGAGTTTTGGGGTATTTATTAATTTTCTGTCATTTAGCCTGCCATGGGGATTAGTTTTAAAATTAGTTACTCTAGCCAGTGCTGGGTATTTATTGCAATATGTAAATTGTGGGTTTCAGATTTTCAGTATCTGCCATGATTTAGGGAAAGTGTTTTTACAAAGGCTATCTTGATATCATGACTTTGTGTCTAACACCCTTGGTCACTAATGTGTTGTTTTTTTGTCTCAAGAAAATCCATTTCATCTACCCGTCTTCCTTCCAGGAGCTATTTCAACTGTTGGCCTCCCTGCACCAAACCTTACCTAATAGCCCCTCCATGATTGTGCTGGATGATTTGGAAGAATACCTGAACAGTTGTCCCACTGCCTGTACAGCAGCCCAGTTTGTAGCCCTGTTGGTGGACACATCTAATCATTTCATTCAGAAACGTAGCCATTTGCCTGTGGGATGCCAACTGATTGTTTCCATGAGGTTTCTGGGAGAAGTTGGGGAAGAAGCAGAACGTTTCTCAGCCATTGAACGCTACTTCCCAGCAAAGCTGTGGCTGTATCCAGACACTGGGAAAGATGGTGTTTTAGATAACCAAAGTTTAACCAGGCTGATTAGGGCACAACTCTTCCAGCCAGGAACAAAGGATCAAGAATGGATGGTGAAATTTGATGCACAAGGTAGTATGACAACCTCTTCATTGCCATGCAAAAATGAAACTGAGAATGAAACAGTTTCTGAAAATAGGCTTTCTGATTCTGAAGTTGATAGCACTCTGCCTATTTCCCAGATTTAAGGACTTCTAGACAATCCTTTGATCTACAGCAAACACACCTTCCCTTAATACTGAATGTGATTTTTTTTAAAATCAATGTTTGGGTTTTTAATTTAGACTGAACTGGCAAGTTGACAATTAGACATTTAATCAATTTTAGTGTTGCACAAAGTTGGAGGTAGCTTGTATGCTATTCGATCAGTTAGGAGAGTATTCTCTGCATTGTGATTCCTTTGCAAGGATGGTGGTTTGGGCTGGTTCAGTTTCTTCTCATTGATATATTTGTTAGCCCTTGGAAGAAAGGAGAGGGTCCCATAATAGAATATACTCTGCACAATAATTGTCCTAAATTCTCCCAGGAAGCTATGTAGGAGAAGACTTCTGAAATGTCTACTCGGAGAGTGTCAGAAGGGCTTTTCGGCACAGATCTTCAGCTGCTATTTGCAAACTGGCTGAAAATGAAACCAGATTAAGGAATCCCTTTTCAAATTTCAGCCCCCGTCTTTGCTTTGGCTAAAGTAATTGCCTGATATTCATCGTGCATTACGTTTACAGGGATCTTTATCAGTGGATTTTCCTGTTTATCTCCACTGAATCAATAAAAAGGCCATCCTTTTCATTGGTCTATTAGTAAACTTGTAAAAATACTTTTAATGCCACAATTCCAGATGCATACATACGTAAAATGCAGCTTTTGCTGCTGTTCTGGTGAACCTGTGGGGAAAAAATGCAGTGAAAGACGATGACTAGATGGAAAGGATCTTCCAATAGGGCCAAGTGGACCAAGTGAAATTGAAGTCTTATTTGAAAAGAAACCATCACAAAAACAACATATATGATAGGAAAAAACATGCTCTTTCTAATAAAGATGATTGAAGGTGATGAAACAGAGCTCTCTGTTTTCTCACCTTCAATTATCTTAATTTTTATTTCATTAGAAAGAGCACGTTTTTTCCCCTACCATATACAGTATATTGTTTTTGTGATGGTCTCTTTTCAAATAAGGCTGCAAAAATCAGTCGTGGACACTTGACTTTTCACAATTGAAGTACATGGAAATATATGGTGATGATGATAAACCTGAAATATTCCTTAAAAGGAATGTTTCTAGAGCAGGGATCTCTAACCTTGGCAACTTTTAAGACTTGTGGACTACGACTCCCAGAGTTCCTCAGCTACCTTTGCTGGCTGAGGAACTCTGGGAGTTGAAGTTCACAAGTCAAAATGGCCAACATTGGAGACCCTTGGATATATATGGTACAGAGTCCTTTCCAAGTCTTTCTCCCTCTGTGTGTGTGTGTGTCCGATTTTCCCCCTGTTATACATCCTCTATATTGAAATACTACTGAATAAAGTAAGAGCCAACCAAGATATTAAAAGCTTAAAAATAAAAGATGAACATTATAAAACTCAGGTCTTTGCAGATGATATAGTTTATATTATTGAAAAGCCATTACATTTGGGACCCAAATTATTAAAAGAGATAGAAAATTTTGGGAAGGTAGCTGGCTTTAAGATGAACAAAAACAATACAAAAATGTTAACTAAAAACTTGCCTAAAAAGCATATAGAGGAGTTGGAAAAGGTCATGGGAATAAAATATACTCTTATGCAATGATTTAAAAAATCATTATATCAGAGGTATTCTAATCAAAAATTGGTTGGAAATCAGGAAAAAATTCTATGTTCAGATCCCTAAATGGCTATCGCCCTTAGAAGCAGTAATGTACCTGAATTTATTGTGTGCAAATAATACAATCACGTACAAAAAATTACTAAATGAACCAAATGAACTCAAATCAAGGGCAAAATTAGCAGAAGAGAGATTAAGCATTGATTGGTGGCCTTATTTCCAACTGCAAAATAAATATAAAACAGATTTGGCAAGATGTGATTTTCAATCGAACGATCAAGAAATTGACAAAATTTTAATAGGTCTTGAGGAAAAAACAACTTCACGTCTGTACAAATGTTTACTTAAATATAATATGGAGGAAGAGAGAGTAAAAGAAGTTATGATTAAGTGTGCTCAAAATATAGGCCACTCAATTGAGTTGGATGACTGGGGAAACATTTGGAATTATAATTTGAAATTAACTATTTCCTCTGCTTATAAAGAATGCCTTTATAAAATTTTCTATCGTTGGCATCTTACTCCAGTAAGACTTGCAAAAATCTACGGAGGGATCTCTCCCAAATGTTGGAAATGCAAAAATGAGCTAGGAACATACTTTCATATGTGGTGGACTTGTGCAGAACTTATTGGGAAAAAAATTGGAAGTGGATAAAAGAAATTACACAAATTGACATTAAATTTGAACCAGAAATCCTCTTACTAGGGATGGTTGACACAAATTTTAATAAAGATGACAGATACCTAATTGTATATTTGATCACTGCCGCAAGAGTCTGCTACACCCAAAACTGGAAAAAAGACTCCACTCCCACTAATGTACATATCAAAAATAAAATAATAGAATTGGCAGAAATGAATAGATTAACCATGTGCATTAAAGAGAAAGAAGACTCAGTCTTCTACAAAATTTGGGATAAATGGTATAACAGGCTGCAAAACAACAAGAAAGGGGAATAAATTCTTTTTATGTCACAATGAGGAGATGTAAGAACGAAAATGGAGAATTCTCTCTTTTTGGATATGCTAAAATATACATAAATAAAAATCAGATAAATATCAGATGTTTCACGATCTGGTAAGAATTACTTATTTGACTTAAAAAGAATCTTATTTGTAATTTACATTTAACTTCTGTTTTTGTTTTTATCTTATTTCTTTTATATAATGAACTTAAGTAACTACTACTTATAAAAGACATAGATTTAAGTTTGAAAGCATGCAAAATATCGATATGATAATCTGCATACTAAAGAGATAAAATGTAAGGGAAGAAAGAGCTCTAGTTTTTTAAAAGTTTGTGTGTACTTTTGTTTGTCTTTTTATAATGTACACGAATTTATCTTTCGTAATAAAATTTAAAATTAAAAAAAAGAAAGAAATGGGGCAGAGTTGTCATGCATATGACTCCTAGAGCAAGACTCTGCAAACTTCAATCCGATTCAGATGATCCATTGATCCCCATTTATTTATTTATTTATTCATTCATTCATTCATTCATTCATTTATTTAATTTGTATGCCGCCCCTCTGGGTATGCTTGGTACCTAAAATTCTCAGCTTATGCACAAGAATATGTGGTGGGATTGCCTTCTGCTTGTTCTAAGACAAAGGGCAGACAGGTTCCAGGGCTGGGTATCCACTTGTTCTCAATTCAGGCCCAGAGAATCCACGGCCTAACTGGAAGGCAGTATCTTCACCCTAAGGCTAGACCTAAGACAGACCAGCAGATTGGACTTGCAAAGAGTGTGGATATTATTTCCAAGGACCCATGTGTAGTCACTACAGTGTTTTTCCCCTTCCACAATCCCACCGGTAAAAGACTTCCCCATGTTCTAGACTGAAAGTCATCTCTTAGCAGCTGGAAGAGTTGAAAATTTGCATAGTGACCACAAAGAGGCTTCTGTTACATTGATAGAAATTATCATTACCATTAAGCAGGACCAAGCCCGGGACTCTAGCATGGTGTTCAAAGGGTGTAAGATTAGATGTAACAGTTTCTGAGTGTAAACTCAGAAGCTGAAGTCTTCAGAGACTGCCCACTGTCTAACTTTCCTGTGTGCTTTTTACAAGATTGAATCTGTGAAATCAGAATATGCTAGTAAGAAGAAGCTTTCACTGAGTTCCAGCAGATTTGATAGTATTAGCAAGGTTGTGGAGGTTATTTGGGGAGAAAAAAATGCTTAACATTCTAATGGAGTAGAGCAGTGATAGTGAACCTATGGCAGGGGTGCCACAGGTGGCACATAGAGCCTTATCTTCTGGCATGGAAGCCATTGCCCTAGCTCAGATCTAGTGTGCATGTGTGTGCCGGCCAGCTGATTTTTGCCTTGCACTTCCTGGGAAACAGGCCCTTTCCAACCTCCAGAGGGCCTCCGGGGGGGCAGGGGGAGCTGTTTTCGCCCTCCCCAGGCACTGAATTATGGGTGTGGGCACTCGGGCATGCGTGATAGCACGCACGTGCAAGGACACTCTTTCAGCACCTGAGGAAAAAAAGGTTCACCATCACTGGAGTAGAGCAATGCTTCTCAAACTCAATAATGTTAAGATGTGTGGAGTGACTCCCAGAATTCTCCAGCTAGCATAAGACTGGTCTATGTTATGTGTGTGTGTGTGTGTGTCTCAGTGGACTGGTGACATTTTAAGATGGCTCCATCATTAATATTTTTAATATGGGCTGTTTTTATATTTTTAATAATGTATCAGATCTGTCATGTTTGGCTTGGCACCTCACTGGCACCCTGCCATTCAAAGACTAGGTGGGAGTGGGCACAGGGAGAACAAATGGGCAATAAACATGTATGGGGATGTGAAAAGAAGTAAGGAGGGAGGTGACAGCTTGACTAAGACCAGGGAAGTGTGGAACTAGTTTGTGCCAGGGCTTAAGGCCACACATTCTGAGATCGAAATGTGAATTATCACATTCTAGCATCTCTCAAAATACCTTTGCAGCTTTGTAAGTTTTTGTAAGTTTTTATGTGGGAAATTTAATTCTAGCTTGTCTTTACTGCAGCCAGCAGCCTTTAGAAAAAGAACCTTTCCCTTTGCCCAAATGGAGTTGAAGGTCTTTTACTCCTAAGGGACCAGATTGAGTCTTATCTAGAAAAATGCAGAGAAGAGCAACCAGGATGATTAGGGGACCAGAGACTAAAATACACGAAGAGCAGTTACAGGAATGGATATGGCTAGTCTAGAGAAGAGAAGGACCTGGGAGAGATGATAGCAGTGTTCCAATATTTGAGAGGCTGCCACAGAGAGGAAAAGGTCTATTTTCTAAGGCACCTGAAGGCCAGACAAAGAATAATGGTTGGAAACTGATTGAGGAGATATTCAACCTAGAAATAAGAACTTTGCTGGCAGGCTGTTCCACTGGTTGATCGCTCTCACCATCAGAAAGTTCTTCCTTATTTCCAAGTTGAATCTCTCCTTGGTCAGTTTCCATCCGTTACTCCTGGTCTGGTCCTCTGATGCCCTGGAAAATAGGGTGACCCCCTCCTCTCTGTGGCAACCCCTCACATATCTGAATACTGCTGTCATGTCCTCTCTGGCCCTCCTTTTTGCTAAACTGTCGATGCCCAGTTCCAGCAACCTCTCTTCGTATGTCTTGGTTTCCAGTCCCTTTATCATTTTAGTTGTTTTCTGTACTTTCTCTAGAGTTTCAATGTCCTTTTTGTAGTGGGGTCGGGTGACCAAAATTGAAAGGAGTCTAGGTGTGGTCTGACTGGGGCATTGCCTTCAGAAGTTGTGGGAGCTTTCTCACTGGAGGCTTTTAAAATGAAACTGGATATTTTTTTAGATTTATGGACTTTTCATAGAAGATAGTAACACCACCCCCTCTACTTTAATCACTTTAAAATGGAATATAGGTTTGAGTGTTATTGCTCTGTATGTTCCTCAGTATGATTCTCAGCTGGTAATGGATGTGACTCTCACAGCTGAAAAGATGGCCTGTCTAATGTCTTAACTACAGTCATCTGTTTCAACTACCACCTTAAACTGTGGCTTATTTAGTGTCTGGGTTTGCCTTGAACTAAGCCATTACTAATAATTTAGTACTTGTGAGCCACCCGAGTCTGTGGAGAGGGGCAGCATACAAATCTAATATATTATTATTATTATTATTATTATTATTATTATTATTATTATTATTATTATTATTTAGCCCATGATCATTGCAGATCAAAGGTCTGTTCCTGGCTGATTACAGCCATAAATAGAAGTATCCTGTCAGATAAAATTGCCCAAATCCCTGGACTGTAGATAAATTTGGGAATTCAAAAAAGCATATTGGAAAGAATCAATTCTGTACCATCAAGAATTATATTGTTCTGTTCACAAGGTCACCTGGAGTGGGATCTGACTTGAACAAAATCTTCTTTTTCTTTTAATCCTGCAACTTGGACTTCTTAGCCGCCCCGATACAGGGCTATCTACACATTTATTCACAAGGCAAAAGAAAACCTCACCTGTTCATCAGCTATGTGATGCAAATCAAATTTAACCATATGAAGTGATAAGGGCTGAGAGAAGGAATGAGAAAGCACTGTAATAAATGTAAGATGATAAAGTTGTGTCCTCGTTCAATTCTCTCAAATGAATGAGAAAATAAGGATCTTTATTTTTAAAGATCTAAGTTAAACATACACATATTTCCAGTCTAAATTACCATAATAATTACAAAAAATACTATGTAGTCATGTCAATGACATTTAAATTAAAATCTTGGTCTGAAACACCTGTGATTTCAATCCAGTGTGCTGATTTTGAAGGAACTCAACACAAGGGACTTGCCTAGAGGAGCATGAACATGCCGAATCATCCTTATGAGGACAAATAACAGTAATTTTCTATACAATCCATGCACGGTGACAGTAAACAGCTGGTGGAATACCAAAGCAGTGCTCTAAAAATCTGATAATTGGGGCATCTTGTCTGTCAGATATTTCCTTAGTGTTTTAGCCAGTTTTTGTAGATAGGGAAGCAAAAGCCATTGAATGAATTGCAGTTGAATTGAAACTCCAGACATCCTGAATTTGTAAGAATCCTTGCTCCAGCCCCTGAATTTTGCTCTCTTCCTGCTGCTCGAAAAAAAATTGCAGTCTCCTGGCCCAGGCCCAGCTGGTATATTTAAAATATTTGTTTTTATAAAAGATCATGAAAATATTTTTTTCTTAAAAAAAAAAAAAAAGATAGTCTCACCCAAGAACTTAGGCAAAGACAGAACCAAAGAAAACTGTTCATTCGTCACCTTATTCTTTGAGATGACATAAAGAGAACGCCATGCAATCTTAATAGGGAATATTGGGGCTGATAGTTACAGCTAGCTGGAAAGCTGCCGTCCCATGCCTCTTAAGTTTAACAACTTGTCTGTATGAGCACAAATACGGTTGGGGTCAAAAGTAATGCCAATAGTTTCAGTGCATAATCATGAAAATAATTATGCTGCCTGCTTTTTATCCAGTCTTCCCCATTCCTTTTGTAAACCACTTTTTCTCCTATAGAAGCAGCTTGACCAGCCTGAGCTGTTGTGGTAATCCATGGCTTTCCCACTACTGCAGCTTTTTCTCCTGGGAGGAGCGAATGTAGTATGGAACAGCTGGGCTGGTACCTTTTCTGCTTCAGTTCTTCTGATTTGTCGACGGGTTCCATGCTTATCAAAGCTATGAACATGCAATGTAGGTAGGCAGAAAAGGTGGTGGTGGTGGTGGTGCCCTATCACAGAGGTTGGTGTAAAGACTGGTGGGGCCAGCAGTGGAGTCCACCAGGCTGTAGTCGGCAGAGATCCCTGAGTCAGAGACCATCTGGTAGCTGCTTTTGAACTGAAGCTCTGCCTGTTGACCTTGTGGAGAGAGACTCTCAGAACTTGGATCAAACACAGTGTATTCAAAACTAGAAGAAGCTTGGCTGAGCTCTGTAAACCTTACTTCTTCAGCCAGCACCAGGTCTGAATCCTCACTGCTGTGCCTACCCAGCAAAACTGGGGAGCCATTTCCCCCTAAGCAGCATGGCATCACATTTTTATCCAGTACTAGGTAATCATCCAGGGACAGTTCTGGAGCATAAGGGAGCTCCATTACAGAGCAACGCTTGGGGGGAAGGGGAGGAGGAAGGGGAGGGTTGTCTACTTTGTGGTTATTACATTCGGATAATAGTTCCACCAAAAATGGCTGCTCCTCCAGATAGTGGGTATTCTGGCTCCACCATGGGTAAGTGCTCTGATGGCCCAACCACAACTGCAAAAAAGGGAAATGTTTGTGTCAAAGAACAGGATGTAATTTCCCTTCTCTCCCTTTTTTGAATTAAATTTTTCACCAGTGTCTTCGTATTTCCCTTTTTTGGCGTCCCATTATATGAATTTCTTTGGATTTTCACTTTATTGCATAAGCATTCACATTTTCAAACATTTTATATTAAGCTAGCTACGTACAGCTGGTTAATAGCAATAACCAGAATATATTGAATACTGAACAGTCTCAAATCCCCTAAATCCCACCTTCCTAAATCCCACCTTCATTTTCCTATAGGGTACCAATATTTATTTTTCATTAGGATTCTTTGGCCCCACAAGTATGCTTGTCAAACAAGTGGCCACGACGAAAACATGTAATACCTTACCCCTATGCTTATCATTAAGAGACTTCATTTTAAATAGCTTTCACTGTCTTATGTACTCTTGTCTGTTCTAATAGGTAAACTAATGGCTTATCAAATAAGTTGTCAATTATTGCTGAAAAATTTCAAATGCTGCAGATTTATAATTCTTTTTAGAGAGCGTGGCATTTTGGGGAAATACAGTGATCCCCCGATCATTGCGAGGGTTCCGTTCCAGGACCCCCCGCAATGATCGGTTTTTCGTGAAGTAGCGCTGTGGAAGTAAAAACACCATCTGCGCATGCGCAGATGGTGTTTTTACTTCCGCAGCGCTAGCGAGGAGCCGAAGATTGGGGTTCCTGGGAAGGGGACTCAGCTGGGAAGCGGCGCTGGGGTTTCCCCACCGCCCACGCAAACTCCTCGCTGCCGCTCGCCCGCCCTTCGCCCGCCCACACCGCTCGCTCGCGCCGCTTCCCAGCTGAGTCCTGAAGCCAATTCGCTTCAGGACTCAGCTGGGAAGCGGCGAGAATGAGCGGCGTGGGCGGGCGAAGGGCGGGTGAGCGGCAGCGAGGAGTTTGTGTGGGCGGTGGGGAACTCCTCGCTGATGCCCGCCGCTCGCCCTCCCGCCAGCAAGAGGGGGAAGACCCAGGGAAGCCGCCCAGCAGCTGATCTGCCCGGCGCCATCTACGCATGCGTGCCCATAGGAAAAAGGGCGCGCATGCGCAGATGGTGTTTTTACTTCCGGGTTCAAAAATCGCCATATAGCCGTTTCGCAATGATCGGGAACGCAATACCCGGGGGATCACTGTATACCAATTGGTCCACACTATTCTTATTCTGTATACAGTGGTACCTCGAGATACGAGTTTAATTCGTTCCGGACCTGGGCTCTTAAGTCGAGCAGCTCTTATCTCGAACGACTTTTCCCCATAGGAATTAATGTAAATAATTTTAATTGGTTCCAGCCCTCAAAAAACTCACAAAGTTAGTCTAAATTATGCAGAAAGACAAGTTTTTAATGAAGAAATGTACATGTACATATAAATGAATAATGAAGTTTCTTTCACTTAACTTGTAAACTTTCTTAAACTTTTAAATTTACATATGTTCAACTTCTCTGCCACCCAATCCTGTAGGACAGAGGTCCCCAACCCTTTTTGCACCAGGGACCGGCTTTAAGCGATCAAGAGAGGAATGGGTGAATGAATGGACGGAGGGTGGGAAGGAAGGAAGGAAAGAGGGAAGGGACAGGAACAGAGGAAGGAAGCAAGGAAACTTATGAAAGGGGAGAGTAAGAGAGGAATGAGTGAAGGGAGGGAGGGAGGGAAGAAGGTGGGAAGGAGAAAGAAAAGAAGAAATAGAGGAAGGGAAGGTAAAAGAGAGAAAGAAAAAGAGCTAACTTCCGCATTCAGCTTCAGGAGACAGCTGCCAAGCCGCGCGCGTGTTTTAAAAGGTTGCAGCCGGCCTGGGGGGCTCGGGGGGGTGCTGGCAAGGCCCCCAGGCCGGCTGCAAGCACCCCCCGAGCCCCCCAGGCCGGCTGCAACCTTTTAAAACACGCGCGCCGCTTCGCAGCTGTCTCCTGAAGCCGAACGCGGAAGTTAGCGTTCGGCTTCAGGAGACAGCTCCTTGGCGCTCGTATCTCGAATTTGGGCTTGTAAGTAGAACAAAAATATCTCTCCCCTCCCAGCTCTTATCTCGAGTTGCTCGTAAGTAGAGCAGCTCTTATGTCGGGGTTCCACTGTACAGTATTAATCAAATATTTGCACATGCTTTAATGTGCTTTATTTTTCAGACATTTTTCAGTTCTTTGTTTTCTAGTTAATCTGGATCCCAGTTTGGATAATGGGACATTAGAAGAAATGTGTTTTAAAACTTGTTAGTTGTGTCCTTGTCATTTTTCAGATTCCCATACAAAGGGAATATATTTTATGAGTACAGTTTCACTCCAATGTGCTGGCATACAAATGCATGCACATGGACATGTATTTTCATCAGAGTCAACAAAACGAACAAGATATTGCTGTCTACATGTTGGAGGATTTTTCATAACACCCTTAATGAAATTCTAGTGCTAAAATTTCCAAATTCCTTGCCCCATTTATATTCTTTTAAATGCTTGTTCCTAATTGTCCTTTTTGATACCCTCTGATTGAAAGCGTTTGGCCACCAGTTATTCCTTAATTTAGAATTAAGAATGTAACTGGAGTGCTCTTAAGAACGCCACTGAACTTTGCTGTAGTGAGATTAGGAGGAAGTAGATTAGGAAGGGCAGGCAAAAAAAATACCTGGAAGTTGCCTTTGTAGATGGTGAAAAGGTCTTTGAATTCATGCTCTGGGGAGGGTATGGCAGGCCAGATCTTCTTTTTCAAAAATCTGGTGAAAAATAGTATGACAGAAGAATACTATTTAAAACAAATATGAAAGCACTTCTCCCCATCCTTCATGCTTAGCATAGGTAGTCTATGACATACAGCTATTCCTTTAATAACCATTCAAAATTACAATGATACTGGGGGGAAATGTGACCATTTTTCACAGTCATGTGATCAAAATTTGGGCACTTGGTAACTTATATGTATTTATGACAGTTGCACTGTTCTGGGGTTGCATGATCACTATTTACAATTTTCCCAGTACCTTCCAACAAGCTAGGTCATTGGGGAAACTGAATTCACTTAATGACTATGTAATTCACTTAACAACTCTAGTGGTTCACTTAAGAACTATGACAAAGAAGGTCATAAAATAGGGCAAAACTCACTTAACAACTGCCTTGCTTATCAACTGTGGTCATAAATCAAGGGCTGCCTGTACTATAGCTAAGTCTAAAATGCTTTTATATTGGCTCAATCTATAACTCTGGAATAAAGAAGAATAAGGAATCTGAGCTTCAGGGGGTAATTTGCATACTCCTGGTGCATGCTGGGAAGAAGCTAAAAGCTCACCGCGAGGCAAAAGAACACCAGGTTTGCTGACCAGGGAAGTAGAGGAAATCACCAACCCAGCAACAAGAGCAGACATGTCACCTCTGCACTCTCCCGCACCCACCCTGCAACCTACCACACACATAAAGAACAACACAGAGAGAGAGAGAGAAGATACACCAACCATGCACACAGAAGTCACTCCCCGAACATGCATAGATGAAGACGGAACTGAATCCATGGTGTGCTGCAGTTTGTGCTCCATGTACTCACTCCTCCCCTCAAACCTCCAAAACTTTACCTGCAACAAATGCAAACTCATCCAGCTACTTGAGGAAAAAATCGAAAACCTAGAGAAAAACCTAACAACCCTGAAGCACCAACATCACAATGAGAAAATCCATCAGACTCCCAACAAAACCAACACCCCAGAGGAGCTAAGCCGAATCCACGCCCCAGAAGCAGTAAATAGCTGGACACACATCACCCTAAGACGAAAAAACAAGCCTCCACCAACTCCAACCCTCCTCCTCCCAATCCCACTGCCTACAAGCAACAAATATTCAGTACTCTCGGAACAAGAAAACCTGCAAACATCTGACAAAGAACCACCAAGAACCAAGCACAACACAACTCCACCAAAAGCCTCAACAACAGAAGCTAACCTCCCTCACCCCAAGCCAGCCAAAAAGAAAAGGAGAGTACTGGTAATTGGAGACTCAATCCTCAGGGGAACTGAGCCTCCCATCTGCAGACCAGACAACCAATCTAGAGAGGTGTGCTGCCTCCCTGACATAACTGAAAACCTCACCAAAATACTCAAACCCACGGACTACTACCCACTATTGGTGATTCATGCGGGAATCAACGACACAGGGAAAGACATGAACCAAATTATGAAAGACTATGACCACTTGGGCAACACAATCAGAAAAACAGGTGCTCAGGTTGTTTTTTCTTCCATCCTCCCCACTAGAGGACGACACCCCGCCAGAGAATGCAAAATCCCGCAGATAAATCACTGGCTTAAAGGATGGTGTCGCCATAAGAACTTCGGCTTCCTCGACCATGGCCTGCACTATCTCCAAGAAGGGCTTCTAGCAAGCGACGGGCTACACCTCACTAGAGCGGGGAAGAACCTCCTAGGCAACCGACTAGCCCAACTCATCAGGAGGGCTTTAAACTAGCTCTGAGAGGGGAGGGTGACCAAACTATACGACAAAACACTGAACAAAACAAGGAAGGGGAACGGGACAAGCCTACAAACAAACCTGAGAATAAAAAAATTCTACCTGCAAACAAACACAAACATCTAAAATGCCTGTACACGAACGCACAAAGCTTGGGAAACAAACAGGATGAACTGGAATTATTAATACACGAGGGCCAATACGATCTAATTGGAATCACAGAAACCTGGTGGGACGAAACACACGCCTGGAACACACAGATAATGGGTTACAACCTCTTCAAGAAGAACAGGTCAAACAAGAAAGGAGGAGGTGTTGCACTATACATCAAAGACCACTACACTGCCACAGAACTACATCCAACCAAAGATGATAACCCCCTAGAAATCATATGGGTCAACATAAAAGAAAAAAAGAGCAACACCACAATTGGAGTATACTACAGACCACCCAATCAAACAGACACAATGGACGACCTCTTCACATGCCAACTAACAGACATATGCAACAAACACAGCACGAAAATAATGGGGGACTTCAACTACCCAGACATCAACTGGAAAACTAACTCAGCACCAAGCGGAAAGTCTGCCAAATTTCTTTCCAGTCTAGCTGACAACTTTCTAACCCAAAAAGTTGAAACAGGAACCAGAGGGAATGCTATACTAGACCTAATACTAACAAACAGGGAAGAAACAATAGAGGGAACAGAAGAAGAAGGGAAACTGGGAGAGAGCGACCACGTCATCCTCAAATTCAACATAGTGCAATCACTAGCTACTATACCCAACACCACTACAGTCCCAGACTTCAGAAAAGCGGACTTTAACAAGCTCAGAGCGAACCTTGAACAATGCCCCTGGAACGAACTCTTAGAAGGAAAAACCACTCAGGAAGCCTGGGTGATCCTAAAAAACAGCATCATAGACGCCCAAAACAACGCAATCCCCATGAAAAGGAAAAACAGGAAAACCAAAACTAAACCTGCATGGCTAAACAAAGCCCTCGCAGATGACATAAAAGGAAAAAAAAGCTAAGTACAAACAATGGAAAGAAGGACTCATAACCAAAGCGGAATATCAGCAAACAGCCAGTTCCTGCAAACAAAAAATAAAAACAGCAAAGGCACAATATGAACAACACCTTGCAGCGGAAGTCAAAGACAACAAAAAAAGATTCTTCCAACACATCAACAATAAGAAGAAAATCAAAGAAACAATCGTCACACTAAAAAACGAAGAGGGTAGAGAAATCACAGACAGCAATGACCAAGCACAGCTACTCAACGCCTACTTTGCATCAGTCTTCACACAAAAGGGAACCTCCCTCCAACCAATCTGCAATTTAACTGCAACAAACTGCCCCAGAACCGAACTCAACATAGACAAAAGCACAGTGAGGGACTACCTGAGGGAACTCAACGAATACAAATCACCAGGGCCAGACGGACTTCACCCCAAAGTCCTAAAAGAATTGGCAGACACCATAGCGGAACCACTCCTCCTCATCTACCAAATATCCTGGATCACTGGAGACCTACCGGAAGACTGGAAGCGAGCTGACGTAGTCCCCATCCACAAAAAAGGCAAAAAGACCGACCCAGGTAACTACAGACCTGGAAAAATACTGGAGAAAATAATCAAAAAACAACTTACCCACTTCCTAGAAACAAACAAGATCATATCCAATAGCCAGCACGGATTCATCAGAAACAAATCATGCCAAACCAATCTCATATTATTTTTCAACACCATAACCAAGTCAGTTGACCAACGCAACTCAGTGGACCTCATATACTTGGACTTCAGTAAGGCTTTCGATAAAGTCGACCACAATCTCCTAATCCACAAACTAGAAAAAAATGGAGTAGATTACTACACATGTAGATGGATAAACAGTTGCCTGACCAACCGCACCCAACGAGTTGTCCTCAAGGGCACCAAATCCACATGGAAAAAAGTAGACAGTGGAGTACCACAGGGCTATGTCCTGGGTCCTGTACTCTTTAACATCTTCATCAACGACCTGGATGAGGGAATAAAAGGGGAACTAATAAAATTTGCAGATGACACCAAGCTGGCGGGAGTAGCCAACACCCTTGAGGACAGGCTCAGAGTACAAGAAGACCTAGACAGACTATCACAGTGGGCCCATACCAACAAAATGAGGGTCAACACCGACAAATGCAGAGTCCTCCACCTCGGCAAAAAGAACCCTAGACATACATACAGCCTGGGAGATACCCCACTCAGCAGTAGTGACTGCGAAAGAGATCTTGGAGTCTTGGTGGACAATCAACTAAACATGAGTCAGCAATGTGCAGCAGCAGCCAAAAAAGCCAACTCAATCCTAAGCTGCATCAACAGAGGAATACGCTCCAAGACCAGGGAAGTACTAATACCACTCTACTATGCCCTGGTCAGACCCCACCTGGAGTACTGCATCCAATTTTGGTCACCTCACTACAAAAAAGACATCGAAACTCTGGAGAAGGTGCAAAAAAGAGCAACCAAAATGATTAGGGGACTCGAAACCAAGACTTACGAAGAGAGATTGAGAGAACTGGGCATGGACAGCCTAGAAAAAAGAAGGTCTAGAGGGGACATGATAGCAGTTTACAGATACTTGAGGGGTTGCCACGGTGAGGAGGGGGTCTCTTTATTCCCCAGGGCACCAAAGGGCCGGACGAGGAACAATGGTTGGAAGCTGACCAAGGAGAGATTCAACCTGGAAATAAGGAAGAACTTCCTGACGGTCAGAGCGATCAACCAATGGAACTGGGTGCCAGGGGAGGTGGTGAACTCCCCAACTCTGGACACCTTCAAGAGGAGATTGGACTTCCATTTGGCTGGGGTGCTGTAGGGTTTCCTGCTCAGGCAGGGGGTTGGACTCGATGACCTAACGGTCCCTTTCAACTCAATCAATCAATCAATCAATCAATCAATAAATAAATAAATAAATAAATAAATCCATTTGATTGATTTCAATGGGAAAAGAACACTAGTTTCTCAATGTGATAGCTGTACCTGCGGTTAGACATCAGGGTGATGAAAGCCAAAAGCAAGATAATCACAATTAAAATGGCAGAGAGTATCAGAATGAGTGGGTCCAGATCTGCAAGGAAGAAAATTGGGTTAGGTTAGCAAAAGTTACTCTTAAAAAGGTTATATTTCTTAATTAATTATCTTCACTGGAAGGGCCTGACCTTCCACAATATAAAACCACAGATATTATCTAGTGAAGAAATTGCATAAATTGAAGTAGCAGCAAATTTTGAAAGATGATTTACCAATACTGATACTTTTTCTGTATTGTAATCAACTACCATAGTTTTTTGAAAAGTGAACCATGATGATAAAGTACTGAAAATTAACTAGAACACTATTATAATTGGATCACCATGTTAGAATCTATGGAATAAAGTTGTGATGATGATTGTCACTGCATTTTAAGTAGTCAAATTCATGCTCACAATGTATTTTTCTGTGACATCAAGACATCATTCCTAATGTCTTCCTGAAAGTTGTAATTGAACTGGTGTGAATGAATAAATCTTTTGGATCAAATAATGAAGCAAATAAGTTTTTAAAGTGCATTTCTCTCTCTCTCTCTCTCTCTCTCTCTCTCTCTCTGTGTGCGTTTTACAATGCATTCAGAAAGTATTCAGACCACCTTCACTGTCAATTTTGTTATGCTGTAACCTGATTCTTACAGTTTTGAAATTCATTTTTTCTCAAAATTAAGAGAGATATAATTTTATTTAATGCCAAATTCTAACAAAATATTAATAGTATGGCAAAAGTGCAATCCTTGCCTCTGGATTAAATTATTATTATTCTGGAAATTTTTCATAGTATTTCATTTTGACAGAGAGTTAAGTACAATAATTCCGTATACATGCCAATAAACAAATAGCAAGAAAGCGGCAATACAGGAATACGCTAGCAAAGGCACACTTTGGTTATTCTAAATAAATAGACCAAAATTTGAAGAATTTGGGAGCTTGGGGGCTCAGAAAAATTCTAGAGCAAAGATGTTCCATCTCTTTTCAATGTTTAATACTTGGAACCTCAGAACAGGTGGCAGAACTTATAACTCAGAACAAGTGGCAGAAAAGTGGCAATAAGACAAAATATGCGCTATTCCTTTATGAAAATGTATAAGTTACAGCAATTTAAATTTCCAAAAATGAATGTTCCACCTATTGTATCAGAAACTACCCACACACATAAATGTAAAAACAAATGATTTATTGTGCCTGCACTATGCCTTTTTCCAACGTACAAAAAAATTAAAATTTGAATTCCACAATTACTTAGGAGACTAAGGTTCTAACCAGACCAATCAATGTTCAATACGTGAGCTATGATTACTTTTCCCTTCAAATTATGGATGTCTCTGACTGCTCAAATGCCCTTTTTAGGGGTTGGGGTTTTCTTTTTGTATTTTTTTGGGCCCTGTATTCTAACATGGAACTCTTTCTTGCAGAACCTCATGGTTCCAGGAATCAATCTCAGTTTTAAAAATCCTACTTTGGAGAAATTCTTTCATGGAAGAATGGAAGATTTAGCTCATATTGAAATGTGAAAAAAATAGGCATTGCCATGTCAGCAATGGAATTGCCCATAGTTAATTATCTAAATGTACCACTCAAAGTACAAATGTCAGTTATGAAAATGGACTCTAGGAAAGAAAAGGAAAATGAGATGAAAAATAAAAACAAATAGAGAACAGTTGAGTCATAGAAAATGAATTGGGTACCTATATCCACAAAATAGTTAAAGGATAATGTATAGAAATCATAATCTACTTTTTATATTGGTGGGATAAAATCAGATACTTTATTACATTTTAATGTTGAAAATGTTTTCAGAATATTGGTCTTTTCTTTTTGAAATGTTAATGTCTAACTTGGTTGAAATTTTGATTGAAACTATTAGTAACTGCTCAGTTACAAGAATATAAGCTAAAAGCCACATTTCAAAGTTATTCTGTTTGAGTACAAGTACAAGAAACAATGTCTTTATTTTCTAGAAATCTTCAGGAATAATCCTAAAATTGCTTTTAAAACAATAGGTGTAGTGAACAAAAAGTTGGTTACTTAAAAAAATAGCTAATAAAAGATGACACTATTTTAAACCGGAATGTCTTAATAGCAGAATGTAAGTTTTATCTGGAGCTGGAGATGTTCATTTCAATACTGTCTTCAAGCCTTAAAATTAACAAAGATAAAACAAAAACAATCAGACTTCTGAATGCATATTGTATTACTTGTGACATACTACAGTTGTTAAAATTAGTCTCTTGCAATTACTGGTTTTGACTTTGCTCATATTGACAGAAAAATCATATTTATAAATGTAATTAGTTTATGCAGCTGATCAAGTGCTTTCAGTTTGAACGCCTGTTTTTTTTAAAGTCTGCCAAAAAGGGATTGCTAAATTCTATTGAATTTCTTCTAGCTATTGCCTCTTTAATTAATAATTTTGTGATTAGAGTCAGGAATTGCTATTTCCTCTTTCTAGCCAGAGCAATATAGCATCAGTCCTTGATGTCTCTATACTAAGTCAGGAAAATAAAAGCCTTTATAGCTTTACTGCAGAAGAACACATCCCTTTTTTAAAATTTCAAGCCAGTGCCCTATGCATAGCTTAGACACAAGCCTTACAAAGGAGTTTGATAGAAAACCTTGTTGGCAATGAAAAGGTTAGGAAACTAGCCAAGAATCTTGGATGAAATTGTGTTGCATCCAAAAATCCGCTTAAATATATTTTATTTAGTATTACGGTACTTTATTATTTTCCTGGACACACTTAAGAATTTTTTATGTATGCCATCAAATTTCCTTGACAGAGAGAATATGTTTCTCTCTGGCGTCTTAAATACTCATTATTTTTTTTAATTGAGGCATTATCTTTTGTTAATTAAACTCATTTGTAGGGAAAACAAATTACAGAAAACTATGAAGTTAATTTCACATTGCATGTATAGCATTCACACAGGCATCTAATATATCTAATATCTTTATGCATGAAGATTTGCAAATCTGTTTAATTTATTTGACTTCTTTGCCGCCTAATCCTGTGGGACTCGGGGTGGCTTACAACAATAAATAATACAATACATTCAGGGGTGTTCTGCTGCCCGGATAGGTGGGTGATGCAGTGGGGAAAAATGTAAAATAGAGTTCCACCCCACCCCAGAGCACCCAATTTGCACTGAAAGATGTTGAAAGAAAATGCAGGGCGTCCTGCATAAGCCATACCAACAGTGTGGTAGTAAAAATTTTGGTAGCCCTTCACTGATAAAAAAAAAAGTTAAATATTAAATAATTAAACAATAAAAACCTCATTATAAACCTCATTATACCCAAGCGAACTATCTAATCAAACACACGCATACAAGTCAATCACAGTTCAGCCGTGACTGAATGTTAACATTCATGGCCCCGAAGCCTGCCGGCAGAGCCAGGTCTTTGTGGTCTTTTGGAAGGCTAGTAGGGTAGGAGCAGTGCGGCCATGTTAGTTCCATAGGGCCAGGGCAGCCACAGAGAAGGCCCTTTCCCATGGGCTCACCAACCAGCATTGCTTGGTCAATGGGACCCAGAGGAGGCCAACCCTGTGTGATTGAATTAGCCCCTAGGAGGTATGTGACAGGAGAGGGCCCCATAGATATTTGACAAATCTATCTGAACTTGATCTAGACAGAATTGTACAATTCTTAGCTGAAGAGGGTCCATCTGAATGAGTTCCCTTGGGAGCAAATATTTATGACCATGCAATCTGGATATTGTCTACTGGGTATTCTCAAGCTTTGTGATGCCATAACCTCCTAAAACCCCCCGTGATCCATCCCCAATGAGGATTTAATTGGGGCGAGGTTGGGCAAAAAAGAATATGCTACTTACTGAAAGATACACATCATTTTCTTGAATTAAGCTTGCTGTTTATCAGCATTATTGGTCAATTGATTACCTTAGTTTTTCTCTTACAACCCAGCCATTTTAAGATAGTAGCAAATTAAAACAGTGGATAAAAATACAGACGTTCCCTATCATGTATATTTGTACAAATTCTCCAAAGATTATGAATATTACATGCCATGCCATAACTGGCAGGAAGCCATCCACCAATTAAACCAGTGTGATGACTGAGACTTGGTCTGACAAATGACTAGATCTACAAATGCAGTATGTCTCACATGTAGATGACTTTGTGCCACAGCTCAGGCTGTTTCTTTTGTTTTCACTGGAGATTTTCTATGCTTTAATTTACTGCATGTAGTTTCTAACTTAAAACCACTTATTTAGTGACCATTTGAAGTTACTATGGCACTGAAAAGTGTCTTATGACAGCTCCTCACACTTATGACAAACATAGCATCCCCATAGTCATACTTTGGGATTTGTAACTGGCATGTATTTTCAATTATTGCAGTGTCCTGGAGTCATCACCATTTGTGATCTTCCTGGACAGTTTCCAACAATGAGGGTAGCCAGTTTCACTTAATAAATATGTGACTCATTTAACAACTGTAGTGATTCATTTTGTAAAAAAGTTGTAAAATCAGGCATGACTTAATTAACAACTACCTTGCTCAGCAACACAAATGGTGCCAGTTGTGGCTGTAAGTCAAGGGTTACCTGTAATACACTCCATATTAAGCTCTACTGGTGGGACTTTCCCTATTGGATTGTGTTCTAATCTTGATAAGATTATGAAGCCTCTCTGCTCTTCCTTTCCATTTTATCTTGTGCTATATATTGTTTTACCATAGTTTTTACTTTATGTGACATTTACACTGTGTTTCAAGGATTTGGTAACAGTTCCGGCATGTTTTTTATTATTATTATTGTATTGATCATTGACTATAAAGTAATTACTATAAAGTAAAGTTGCGTTGATGTTGTTGTGACTGGTCCATGTCCCGCTCAGCTTGTCATAGATTTTGAGGACCAGGAGACGGATGAGTATTGGTATTCTAGGCCAGTGTTCTTGTCATCCGAGTCTGAGATTGAGAGCGAGGTGGAGTCAGAGACTGAGGATCAAGTAGAGGCCTGTAGCACCCCCAGTTGTGGTAGTGAGGGAATCAGAGGACGATGGGGAATTGGAGGAGCTCCATCTTGGTGTTAGTAGCTCTAGGGAACACTTGGCTACACCTTGTCCCTGTATAATGGACAGTCTGGAGATAAGGGGACATGGTGAAGAACGTTTGTAAAAGATCATAGCTGCTTGTGAACGGAAGCTGAGAGAGCATTTTCTGATTCCAGAGCACTTTCACTCATGCAATCTTCATGTTCTGCAAATCTTTTATGAACTGTAAGTAAGTAAAACTGCCAGAATCACTTTAAAGACAAACCTTAATGACTCTTTGGCTCTCAGCCTAGACTATTCTTATCTCTGAGTCATTCATCCAGGAACGCTACCAGAATGAACTAATTAGAATTAACCATTTTTTGCCTGAGAGTGTTTTAATCAATGTACTTTTGATATAATCATCTTTGGAGAGTGTGTGTCTTTTTATTCTGATCTTTGACCCATCTAGACAGAACAGATGGTATGTTTAGCCAAATTCCATGTAGTAGGGGAAATTTAAGTCCACACCTGGAATACACATCCAGTTTTGGTTGCCACATTAAAAACATGGTGTTGAGACTTTGGAAAAAGTGCCAACAAGAGCAACTAAGATTATTAAAGGGCTAGAGACTAAAACATATGAAGAATGGTTGCAGAAATTGGCTATGGCCAGTCTAGAGAAAATAAGGACTGAGGGGGGACAGGATAGCAATATTCCAGCATTTGAGGGGCTGCCACAAAGAAGAAGGGGTCAACTTATTTTTAAAAGCATCAGAAGCCAAGACAATAAACAATGGATGGAAATTAATCAAGGACAGTAGCAATTTGGAATTAAGGAGACATTTTCTAACAATAAGGACAATTAACCAGTGGAACAGTTTGCTTTCTGAGGTTGTGGGTGCTTCATCACTGGAAATTTTAAGAAAAGACTGGACAACCACCTATCTGAAATGGTGTAGGCTGCTTGAGTAGGAAGTTGGACTAGAAGACCTCCAAGGTCCTTTCCAACTCTGATTGATTGAGGATTTAAAAAACAAACAAACAAACAAACAAACATACAAACAAACACATAGCTTATCCAATTGCTATCTCCCCAGAGCTTTCAGCCCTCTGTGAAAAGACATGTAGCTCCTTTTGTTTGATTTACAGAAAAGGGTTGGTTGGTTCCTTAGTCCTGAAAGGAGTTGGTATTTTGTCAAGAATCAAGCACCATATAGTTTGTATTTTTTATATTCTTCCATTCTAGAGAATGAACAAATGAAGGAAGAGGATCCTCTTGCAGGTATTCTCACCAATGAAAAATATAAGAAAAATGCATATTCAAGCCACTGACATACCGTGTTTCCCCGATAGTAAGGCAGTGTCTTACTATCTTTTTACCCCCAAAAGCCCCACTGTGTCTTACTTTGGGGGTATGTCTTACATTGTCCCGGGCACCGGGGCCGGCTCGTCTTCGGGCGCGGGGAGCTGCCGGAAAGGAGGCGGGCGAAGGAGGGCGCCTGACCGCGGCACTCACCTTTCCGCTCGCCTCGGAGCCGATCGGCCTCGCTGGCCGCTTGTAGCTGAGCCTCGGCAGGGGAAGAGGCAGTGGCGCCGTGGCGAGCGAAGGCGAGGGGCGCGCAGGGAGCTGCCGGAAAGGAGGCTGGTGAAGGAGGGCGCAGCTCCGGCCGCTCGCCTCGGAGCCGATCGGCCTCGCTGGCCGCTTGCAGCTGAGCCTCGGCAGGGGAAGCGGCCAGCGAGGCCGATCGGCTCCGAGGCGAGCGGCCGGAGCTGCGCCCTCCTTCACCAGCCTCCTTTCCGGCAGCTCCCTGCGCGCCCCTCGCCTTCGCTCGCCGCGGCGCCACCGCCTCTTCCCCTGCCGAGGCTCAGCTGCAAGCGGCCAGCGAGGCCGATCGGCTCCGAGGCGAGCGGAAAGGAGGCGGACGAAGGAGGGCGCAGCTCCGGCCGCTCGCCTCGGAGCCGATCGGCCTCGCTGGCCGCTTGCAGCTGAGCCTCGGCAGGGGAAGAGGCGGTGGCGCCGCGGCGAGCGAAGGCGAGGGGCGCGCAGGGAGCTGCCGGAAAGGAGGCTGGTGAAGGAGGGCGCAGCAATAGTATTTGTCTAGTTTTTTCCCCCTCTAATTCCTTTTATACTACCGTGTTTCCCCGAAAGTAAGACATATGTCTTACTTTCGGGGTATGGCTTATATAAGCCGACCCCCCTGAAACCCCCCATATGTCTTACAATCGGGGGGGTCTTACTATCGGGGAAACATGGTAGCAATGGAAGGAAAAGCTGGTCTTATCAGAATACAGGGAAAGGAAAGCTGCTCAGGTTTTATCACTGAGACCACTGTGCAGCACAGGTCCATTGTAGATATTATGTCCTTCAAGAGAAGAAATTTAGGGCTCAGCTACTGTGTATTTAGTTAGGAAGTTTGTACTTGACCTAAAAGGTCAGCTTCACTGTCTGGAAATGTGCTTGATTCTAATGTTGTCCCCAGTGACTGAAAAAGTAGCCTTGATCGCTTGAACTGCTTTTTAATGAATTTTGAATGGCAGGGCAATACTGATCTACAGGTAGGCTCCAGTTATTTTTATTTCATGTATGGCAATACTGAAAGCTTTCTTTGCCCAGCCCTCATTCAACTAATATGCCTATTTTCCCACTGTTAACAAAATGTGGAAATGGCAATCCTGAGTAAGGCCACAATGGTGAGGTTTTCATATGCCCTCTTCCTGAAATCAAAATGCAACTGAAACTAGTTACTATTTCAGTTACTTTGTGCCTAGAATAGCAGTACAGTAGCAGAAAGTACAGTAATTGATTGCAATAGAATTACAGAGAATCACAGAGAATTGAATAGTTTTGATATTCTTATCATTCCCAGATCATTAGCTTTAGGGGGGAGTATTATTATTATTATTATTATTATTATTATTATTATTATTATTATTTATTAGATTTCTATGCCGCCCCTCTCCGTAGACTCAGGACTCACAGCAATAATAAGAACAATATACGGTAACAAATCTAATAATTAAAAAACCAGAAAAAAACCTTATTTAAAATAAAACATACACTCAAATATACCATGCATAAAATATATAGGCCGGGGGAGATGTCTCAATTCCCCCATGCCTGACGGCAGAGGTGGATCTTAAGAAGTTTACGAAAGGCAAGGAGGGGGGTGCAATCCTAATCTCCAGGGGGAGCTGGTTCCAAAGGGTCAGGGCTGCCACAGAGAAGGCTCTTCCCCTGCGTCCCACCAGCCGACATTGTTTAGTCGACGGGATCCGGAGAAGGCCAACTCTGTGGGACCTAACTGGTCGCTGGAATTCATGCAGCAGAAGGCGGTCCCGGAGATATTCTGGTCCGATGCCATGAAGAGCTTTATAGGTTATAACCAACACTTTGAATTGTGACCGGAAACTGATTGGCAACCAATGCAGACTGCGGAGTGTTGGTGTAACATAGGCATACTTAGGGAAGCCCATGATTGCTCTCGCAGCTGCATTCTGCACGATCTGAAGTTTCCTAACACTTTTCAAAGGTAGCCCCATGTAGAGACCGTTACAGTAGTCGAACCTCGAGGTGATGAGGGCATGAGTGACTGTGAGCAGTGAGTCCCGGTCCAGATAAGGCTGCAACTGGTGCACCAGGCGAACCTGGGCAAACACCCTCCTTGCCACAGCTGAAAGATGGTTCTCTAATGTAAGCTGTGGATTAAGGAGGATGCCCAAGTTGTGGACCCTCTCCGAGGGGTCAGAGATTCCCCCCTCAGGGTAATGGATGGACAGATGGAATTGTCCTTGGGAGGCAAGATCCATAGCCACTCCGTCTTATCAGGGTTGAGTTTGAGTCTGTTGACACCCATCCAGACCCCAACAGCCTCCAGGCACCGGCACATCATTTCCACTGCTTCGTTGACTGGACATGGGGTGGAGATGTACAACTGGGTATCATCAGTATTGTGTATTGTGTTGTGGCCCGTTTGTGTCCTGTGCAATTAGCACCTGAGACTGACAGTGAAGAGGACGTGGTGTCAGAGGCTGAAGAGCAACCAGGGCCTTCTAGAGCTCCTGAGATGAGTATTTCAGGAGGAGGAGCATTTCCTTTATGCTAGGATTTGCAGGGCCTATAGAAGGCAAGAGTGGTTACTCAGGGGGAGGCTTCCTTGTGAGTAGCACTGCTGACTATTGGGCCACACCCTCAGGCTATTTAATGAGGAGTCACACGATGCTTAGGTGCAGAGGACAACGCAGTTCATTCTCGAATCTTGTTGTAGCTCTTGTCTTTAGCTTGTGTTTTAAGAGAATCACATTCTTGTCTGCAAGAATGTGCTCTGGGCTTCCAGCCAACCTCTGTAAGTCTATGATATGCAACTTTGCTACAATCTAGTAATTACTGTTGTCTTTACCTATTCTTGGGACTCTGGTCAGCTGCTGAGATATTATAATCAGCGTGGTAAAGACTTTGTTAGATTTTACTCTCTTTTTTAAAAAACTGCTAAAACTTTTGTTACTAGTCAAACTTGTAGTATTAAATCCGGTGATGTGCATCTTATTTTGGGGGCTCGATGCTGAGACAGAATGAGGGGCGGGGCTTGGAGATCTGTATTTCTTCCTCTTGAGTTGGAGGATCTTTTTATGTTTATAGGGTCCTCCATAAGAAAATTATTTGTGCCGTAATAGTGTGGACCCAATTATTGAGCAGAGTATGTAGCTATTAAAACCCCAAGATGCTTCATGGTGGGTTGATGCTGTCTAGAATGCACTTTATCACTTTGTGCTTTGTGAGCTCTCCAGACAATGGTGGCACTGGGTGATCAACATTTAACACCACAAATAAATGGGACACTTGCCATTTGGTATTTCCACTGATACTTCCTGCGACCACTCACTCCAGTAGCCTTCATAGCTGACTCCATTAGGCTTGGCCCGAACAGCCAAAGTGTAGTGAGCGCCTCCTTTGAGATTCAGGAGATAATATGTCTGCCCACTGGTACTTTCCACCTGAGGAAAGGAGGATGAAAACTGAGCAAGGAAGAGGAAAGCGGGGAGGAGGGGGGTGTTATTAAAGTCAAGGAACTGAAGGCTAGAGACTTACCCGTTGGGGTCTGTAGCCCTTAGGGGAGACAGACACTTCATAGTGGATACTGTTTTCCATGTATGCGATGGGGGGTGATTGCCAGCTCACATTCAGCTGCCGAGAGGACTCCATAAACTGCACTGTCAGGTTAGAGGGGGGATCCAGGAAAACTTGGGACAAAGAAATATAGTGGTGAGAACAGGCAAGCAACCTTCATCTCTCCAGTTCAGCAGATATGTCAGGCAGTGGCCCTGCAGCTCCTATTTCCCATCTAGAACAGACCACAATTTATAGATGTATTTCCTTATTCTAGCATTCCTCCTAAACACAGATATGCTGTTTAGGACAATGGGAAACAAAAAGCTCAGACACATGTCACCCTAAGAAGGAAAAACAAATCTAACATCATCAATGACCTAGACGAGGGAATAGAAGGGGAACTAATCAAATTTGCAGATTACACCAAGCTAGCGGGGCGGGTAGCCAACACCCTAGAGGACAAGCTCAAAATACAGAAAGACCTCCACATCCTCCACAAGTGAATGCCAAGCTGAGCTTCCCATTGTTTGCAAATAGGAACTTTCAACATTATTTATATATTAGATGCATCTCTCACAGTTTTTCCAGGAGCTTATTTTTTCCTCAGCTCAGTCTCAGTTATTTCTACTTTCTTCCCTTGAATTATTTTAGTTATAAGAAAAAGGAATAAATAATAGGATTACAACTGAAAGATGGTGATATGACTATTTGGAAACAGCTTTAAGTATTTTATCTTTCAAGGGACTAGTTCTTAATTTTTGCTTATGAGAAAGCCCTATAACCAGGCAAATTAAACTTTCCAATCTGTTTGTCTCCTTATCAAACAAAGCTTCAGTGATTAGATATTCATATATCAGGTAGTTATTAAATGAACCAACATACTGTGGTGGGGAAAACTCCATGCTCAATATAGTAGATGAATTTCCTGCATCACATTAAGCTATTGGCTTAGGTTTGGGTTTATTATATTTATTATGCTGCATGTGCCTATTGTATAAGAAGAAACCTGAGTAGGATCAATCAGTTGTAGTCTTGCTACCAAATTTTGAATGCACTGAATATGGATTCCTTCTATTTCTGGGTCAGAAATGGATCAGACTCCAACACACACAAACATACACAAAGATATACAGACATACAGACAGAAAGCCATCTGCAGAAGACTTACCAAGTCTTTCCACATATATTGTTCGGGTGTAAAGGGTGTTATTAGAGGACAGCCCTTCAAAGACTTTGATCTCCAGGGGGCTGAAAGCTGAGATATCCTGCCTTTGAAAGAAGCAGGTGTAGAGTGTTGTATTCCTGGATGTGTTCTCCACAGTCAAATTACAGGACTTCAGGAAGTCATCTTCCCTGGGTGAAATCAAGGGACAAAATAGGATTAATCTTGGGAGGAAACTATTATGAAGGGGTTTTCTGCTTCCCCCACTGTTCCCAGCAGAAGCCACAGAGTCAAAGCAAGAGGATAGATTTTCAGCCTTGAGATTGGAAGTGTAGTACCCAGCCCCCTCCTGAGAAAATGAGATATTTTAGGAAATATTAAAAGTGCAGAATATTTCTCCTAAAAGGGAGCCAGAAACTCAGCCCCCCTTCCCGCCACCTTTGTCAATGAGTTATTAAGATCTGGCCAGTCTATTCTATATAACAAAGATCTACCTCCTTCAGACAGAGCCATAGTAGAAATTGCCCAAAACCCTTTCATCATAACATCATTCAGCCAGGCTCAACCAAGCCTGGGACTCAGGACAGTTTATAAAGTTTCCCCTGTATAGCCCCATGGGAGTCTCACAACCAATCAGAGCACAAACTCAAATTCAAAACCCAACAGAGGGCAAAAAACCCAGGACCTCCCAGTATCTCTTCCCTTCCCCCCCCCCAGGACCTCAAACCATGTGATCCTGTTTATCTTTCCAATCAGCCACCATGTTTTCAGCGTCTTTCTCCCCATTTGGAACTGAACCCAAAAGGATATTTTTTCAAACAGAAGGTTGACTGCTACTACATAATTTTTTGCTATCTGGCTTTTTAAAAGCTCCCTGGCAGTACTAATTAAAGTATGGGACTGACATCTGCAAGTATTTTAATGAGGACCTGGTTGATTGTTTCAAATTCACATGTGAACTCTTCCTCATTTTACAACTCCTGAGTGGGCTTTTCTCCTGAATCTCTAGCAAAGGATTAATCAAACAGACTTAACTGATAATGATACTAGTCTACTCCCTATAGTAAGATGAAAATAGGTCTGATATGACAGGAAGTACAGATCGCAGGAAGGGAGCAGACAGAGTCATTTGAGGAAAGAAGATGCTTGGTCAGGGCTAAGCGGATTTAAGACAACAAAGTAGTGCTTGACATTCTTAAGAAAAAAGTTTGGAATGAGACCATGGCCTGGAACAGGCTAACTACTACAATGTATAAATCACTTACTCAAACTTGTAGCAAAAACTGTACATGCTCTGGTTTTTTTGTTCCTTCAGATGATCTGATATTTCCCAGAAACAGGCCAGATCTTCTAGCTGCTGAGTGAAGCATTTGGGGTTCAAGAGCTCTTCTGCCAACAGGCGTGAAACTGGATGCAAAGCAGAGAGAGAAAAGTTTAATGTTACCCACTAATATGGGATAGCAGCGATCACAACACAACCATCCCTATCTCATCACTGGGCAGCAAAATTGTACCTTCTGAAGGTCACACAAAAGAGTGCTGTAGGGTTGTTTGCCAATTATGCCAATCTGTTATGTTCCCCCAATTAAATAAAGTCTCAGGCAAAAACAAAACACAAACAGCCCAAAACTGGTAGCATCAGTTAATTTAAGTCAGAAAAAATAAGTTGGTTATTTGAAATGGAATTACACATACTGGAAATGTAAGAAACTACATAAGTTACAAGGATTTGAAAAAAAATAAAGAAAATACCACATTATGGCTTGGTTAGATCACATCCACATTCATCATGAGAAGTTATTTTTTTAATGGCTCTCAGTACCTAAAGAAATTCAGTCTACAACACTGCGTCCCACAAACACATTCAGAAATACCTAAAAGGGGAATAGTTCCTGCTGTTTCTAATTCGACCCTTATCTACCAGGAACTGCAATTCTGCTAATATATGATTCCAGGGAAATGCACTCCCTATATGCTTGAGAAAGCAGCTTAATAGCATTAAGGCTAGTGCTACTGGACACAAGCTGTAAAACCCCAAACAACTACAGTATTAGGGGTTAACAGCTGCCCTGAGTCTTCGGAGAGGGGCGCCATACAAATCTAATAAATAATAATAATAATTATTATTATTATTATTAATCTCTAACAGGTTTTTGTGTCTCTCTCAGGCCATCTAGCGGTCAACTGATCTTTGCAGTTCAGCCTTGAGAGCCCTGCAATATTGTACAGCACAGATTCCTTCTTTACTATTCCTGATTGCAGCCTTCTGTAGGTTGGACTGAAGCTGAAAACTAGTTTATAGCGGCTCTGCAAATACTGTTTATTGTCTTCCTTTCCAAATGTAGGTTGAACTGTGAGCAATAGCAATAGCACTTAGACTTATACACTGCTTCACAGTGCTTTACAGCCCCTCTCTAAGCGGTTTACAGAGTCAGCATATTGCCCCCAACAATCTGGGTCCTTATTTGACCCACCTTGGAAGGATGGAAGGCTGAGTCAACCTTGAGCCTGATGAGATTTGAACTGGTGAACTACAGTCAGCAAAAGCAGCTTGCAGTACTGCATTCTAACCACCGCGCCACCAAGGCTCTTATAGAGCATACAATAGCATCCAGTGTATTGTAAGGCTGGATTGAGAAATAACTTTACTGTAACCTGGTAGTGCAGTCCCTTGTTAAAATTATACACTGCAGAATGAGTTTGGTTCAAAATCCCAGTCAAAAGTGTCTTGCAGCTTGAAGGGGGTGCATAGCAAACTTTGATTTACTTAAACTCTTTCTGGATGAAATAGGTTCAGACTGATAGACAGGTTAACAGAGTTTGACCAACACCCCACCCCCAAGCAGAGATCCGACACCACCTTCTCTAGGAAGTCTCAAGTGTTGGACCTCTCACCACCTCAGAAGGCAAGCTGTTCCACTGGTTGATCGCTCTCACTGTCAGAAAGTTTCTCCTTAGGAGAGGGAGAGAAGAAGTAAGAAGGTAGAAGGAGGAAATAGAGATAAATGGAGGACAGTGTAATGGAATGAAGGGAAACCGACAGATGAACAGGATAAAAATAGGTGCAAAATAGGACATTGATTTTTGATTAAACAAAAATGTATAGATATATATGTCATTGCTATTTTAAGGTATATGTGTTGATATAAAAATGGAAATTACGGAGAAAAATTAAAAAAATAACAACAATAACAGAAGAAAGTTTCTCCTTATTTCCAGGTTGAATCACTCCTTGCTCAGTTTCCATCCATTATTTCTTGTCTGACTTTCTGATACCTTGGAAAATAGCCTGACCCCCCCTCCTCTCTGTTCCTAGTCCTCTCTGTCCTTTGTTCCTAGTTGCAAGGCAGAGCCTTCTCCATTGGACTAAAAGTAAAGAAAATAAAAGCTTTTCTGTCCAAACAAAAATTATAGTGCAGAATCATGGCTGTAATTTTCCTTTCTTTCAATTTCTTCAGCAATATGTATACCTCAGGGATATATAGCAATGTGCTCTGGATTCTAGCTGGTGGCAGTGGATCATAAAAACAATAAATCGTTTGCCAGAATCACATGATCCATTATACTGTATGCATTGTATGACTCTGCTTCCTTGTGAGTACATATACCTACACACTCACTCACACACTTCTATAACAACCATCTTCATCTGACATGTGTTTCCTGAGATAAGGGACTCTGTCCCTGCTTTCTGTTCCCGCCATAGGTAAATTCACATTAACCAAAAGGTTCAGTTATACATAGAAATGCAGTAAATAAATGAATACAAATAGTAAGGCATCGGCACATAGCATTCTTTTGGGGTTTTTTACATTCCTCATGCTTTCCTTTATACTATGAAATAACCTGCATAAACATAAGAAGAGCTGATATACATGCTAGAAATTAAATAAGTCTTGGTAAGTACTTTCTTCCAAGACTGCTGAGTTTGCTACTAAGGTCTGACTATAATTTCTTAACCATTTATAGCATGGGGCTATTGGTTGGGAGATGGGAGTAAACTACAGGGCTCCAGAGATGCAGCAGAGTATGTGATAGCATTTGTGCCCCCAGCTTGCACATGGTTTCGTTTAGAAGCACTTTACAGTTCTTTTTTAATGAATGGGATTTGAACAAAAGGCTTCTTTTGAGTAGCTTTTTGGGTTTCACTCTGGAGATTCACAAATCACATATATGCACACACATGCACGCTGATGAGGACACCCACAAGAAAAAGGTCAAGCGCTCTTAGAGAGTAAACTTGAAGTGGGGAGTGGAGGATTAAAAGGTGGGAATTAAGCACAATAGGTCCATTCTAGAGAAAACACATGTAAGAGAGAAAACCTGTGAAGAGTCTCATAGATACGGTATTTAGAAAAATATTTGCTAGAGAGAGGACAAGACAGAAAAGGATGTGGTGAGAATCTCCCTTTGATTAAAACCTTAATTCCTTGGCAAGAAATCTGCATGCTTTGAGGCAATTTTTTCAAAGGTCTTTGTGGGGCAATCCCTATGCCCTATTGCAATGTACAACGTGCTTGAAAAGAAGATGCTGAAATAGCACATGCTCACCAGTTGAAAAAGTACCCTCATTTCCTATTGTTAGATTAAGATCACATTTTCAGTGGAATCTTTGGTTTAAACAAGAGTCTACCCTGACTGAATATTCAACCCATGACACTTTTCATCCTACAATGTAAACTAAAGCAGAGTTCAAAGTAGCACAAAGACCTGCTTTATTAGCAGAGCTAGATCTGTCAGGGTTTATTTTTTATTACAAGTCCTCACTGGATGTTGTAGTCAGAAAATTGAATTGTGAAAGATGCTTACACACACAAATGCATCGAGTGAGACAAATCACACATGCTTCACAAGGCTTGGGTTGTAACTTACCTCGCTGCCAGTTCGCTTCCTCCTGGACTGCCATGCCGCACTTGCATGCGCTGCTTGGCTGTGCCGCATGGGCGCAGGTATACTTTGTGCAGCTACAGCGCATGTGCAGTGCTGAAAACTCAGCTTATGCACAGAAGCAAAACACAGCTTCTCCACATGCTCAGAAGTGGAAAAACAAGATGGCGGTGCCATCACTCCCTCTTCGGTGAGCAGGGGGAATTTCTCACTACCTGTTCTAAAGAACCGGTCTGAACCAGGAGGAACCCACCTATGATTACTTTCACTCATAATTAGTTCTGGATATTTATAACATTGGTTATACTCTTTTTTAAAATAAACATTTGCTCCATGTTATAAATAGGTAAAATGAAATAAAACTTAGACAGCACTTTTTCTATTATCTTTATATAAATGAATATTTTTGGATTTCAGAATGTTAAGATTACCATAGCAGGTAGAAACCATCTTGAAGTGGGAAGTATATGTGATAATATCTTTGGCCTCCTATGCCTGCTTTTGCTGATGTATGCAACACAAGCCAAAAATATTGTAGATGCTACTAAGGATCTCTGTCACTTTGTGTAATGTCTCTTTGTAATCCACCCCTCCCCCACTCTTGCTTAAACGGCTATAACTGAGCATCAGCCTTTTCTGACTTGATGTTCTCTTGAGAAAACATCTCTTAAAGCCTTTAGCCAGCATGGCTTTTAGCACTGCAGAAAAGTGCTAAGCTAAATCTGAAAAGCTGCTACAAAGTTGACATCTTTAGAATATCAAAGCATGGAAGGCTCGGGTTGTGCCTGCAGGTCTCCAGGGATCATCCCTTTGATGCCAGAGAGCATTGTGGATCTCTGCTCCTCAACAGAGGCATCAGCAGTTTCCTCTCTTGGCCCACTTTGACTGTTTTCTCTTCCTCCTTGTTAACTGTGCAGTGGGATCTAACCTGCACAGGGAGGGAGTTTTCCGATCCCTGTGGCCTTACAAGAAACTGCTCTCAAAGAGAGAAAAAAGAGACCCGTAGTCTGCCAACGTTTTGGAAGTCTGGTAGCAGCTTTTCTGACTCTCATATATTATTAAAAGGCACATACTTTCATGAGTTCCAGCTGACATCATTCCATGCAGAGAATGGCTTATCCTCTCTTGATCCCTTGTGACTTTTGCTACATAAACTAACATGGCTCTCCTCCTCCTCCTCTTCCGCTCTCTGCCCAAAATGTACAGGCTAATTTTGTCAATAGTAGTGTAGTAAGAGTAATAAAATGACAGAGAAAGAGATTTTGGACATACTTCAGATAAGGCAGGTTATATGTGACTTGATTCAACCAATTTTGCATAGAGTGACTCTCCTTTAAAAAAAAACTCTTCCCAGTAGCAATGTTTGTCAAGCCCCAGCATGGCTGGCTGGGAGTTCTGGGAGCTGAGGTCTACATGCCTAGGTTGAGAAGAACTGCTCTGGTCCAATATGGACTGCGTGAATTCAAAGGTGTTAAAAGCAAACAGCACATTAGACCCTGGCAGGCTGGCCTCAAATGCCACTTCTTGACAACATGGTACCTCACCTTTCATTCCTTGACACTATCTCCTCTGCCACCACCACCCTGACATGCTATAACGACACTCACCAGATTCCCCCCCCCCTTGTCCTTACTAGCCCCGCTTAGCCCAGCCTGCTCAAGAAGGGTACCTTTGCTGTTGAAGTGTGTACCAAGATTCCTAGGACGCTCCTGAAGTGAGCCAGAAGCCCAGAACACCAGGATCCAAAAGGCAGCAATGGATCTCCAGGCCTGCTCCATGCTTTGGTGGGAGGAAGGGCAGCCGTTCTTCCAGAAAAGACTTTTCACCTGATCTGCCAGTTGGTAACTGACTGCAGAAGCTGATGCCTGGGTCTTTGCTCCACAGCTGGAGGTTGCTGATAAGAGGGCGGGCTCTGGATTGAGAGAGGTAGCGGCAAAGCAACAACAAATTGCTGCAACTGCGAGCAGACTGGAGCCCCCTCTCTCCCTGGGGATTTCTCCTGTGCATGACAAAGTATCATCTTCTTACATTTAGAGTACAGCTATGTCAAAATTATTGTAACCCAAAGGAAATTGCAAGTCGAACTCCAGACCCAGCATACTTCTAGCCCACCCCAAAGCTTGAAACTTGCTTACTTTCCACAATCATATTCTTCTTGGGACCAAGATCCAGATCTGTGTCTCTCCAATCCCATGCCAAAGGCATTCCTTTTGCTATTCAGTGTGCAGTGCAGGTTGCGCCTACTTCACAGAACACCCCAAAAAGCAAAAGGGAGAGGAAAAGGATTGTTAAAAATCTAATGGATGAAACAGGAGTAAACAATACCTCACAGAATAAACAAATTGCCATAAAGATTATGTTAATGTCAGGCAGGAGTTCCCAAGTCCAGGAATTCACAGGAATAGAACCTTTAATTGTTTATGTGGCATATAGTCATTATTTGGGATCCCCACATTGCACTAAAACACAATTGTGATGTATTTGGATTTGGCTTTAAATTGTAGGAAGTTGGCTACTGAAGCTTGTGCCCTCTGATTTATGTCTTCCAGTGGCTGTGGGAATAGAACATAGAATAATAGGTTGGGGAGAGCCCTTGGAGGTCTTCTAAACCAGGGGTAGGCAAAGTTGGCTCTTCTGTGACATGTGGACTTCAACTCCCAGAATTCCTGAGCTAGCATGATTGGCTCAGGAATTCTGGGAATTGAAGTCCACAAATCATAGAAGAGCCAATTTTGCCTACCCCGTTCTAAACCAACTTGCTACCTGTGGCAGAAGATTCTATTTGTTTTTGGACTTGATGGCATCATAGAAAGACTAACAGAATAGAACAATAGAGTTGGAAGGGATACTGGAGGTCCTCTAGTCCAACCCCCTGCACAAGCCATTTGAGACTAATTGTTATATCAGGAAATTTCTCCTTATTTCTAGGTTGTTTCCATCCATTGCTTCTTGTCCTGCCTTCAGGTACTTCGGAGAATAGCTTGATTCCCTCTTCTTTGAGGCAACCCCTGAAATATTGGAACACTACTATCACATCACCCCTAGTCCTTCTTTTCATTAAACTAGACAGACCCAATTCCCACAGCCATCTTTTATATCTTTTCACCTCCAGCCCCTTAATCATCTTTGTTGCTCTTCTCTACACCCTTGCTAGAGTCCCAACATCTTTTTTTATATTGAGACAACCAACAATGGATACCATATTTCAAGTGTGATCTAGTATCCTCTTTCAAATCATCCAATCATCTCTATAAGTTTAAAAGGAATTTTCTGGATTTGCAGAGGAAAAAAACCATATCTCTAGCCAAGACTAGGGAATAAAGACATGATACAGATTATTTATTTATTGGATTTGTATGCCACCCCTCTCTGAGGACTTGGGGTGGCTCACAACATATCAAACAATATATAATATACATATCTAAAAAAATCAATTAATATAGCTAAAAACTTTTAAAATTCTAATAACATTTAAAATCATTCATTCCCATTCACACCGCAAGACATACTATATTCATCGGCCAGGGGCCTAGAGTCTAATGGCCCCAAGCCTGGTGGCATAGATAGGTCTTTAAACTTTTACGGAAAGCGAGGAGGGTGGGGGCAGTGCGAATCTCTGGGGGGAGCTGATTCCAGAGGGCTGCCCCCCCCCCACAGAGAAGGCTCTTCTCCTAGATCCCACCATTGTCTAGTTGACGGGACCTGGAGAAGGCCGATTCTGTGGGACCTAACTGGTTGCTGGAACTCATGCAGCAGAAGGCGGTCCCGGAGGTAATCTGGTCCGATGTCATGTAGGGTTTTATTATACCCTCTGACTCTTCTTAATGCTGCAAGGGAAAAGACCTTTCTTTGGGGATTCAACTGGGCACCTCCAGGGGATTATTGGCACTAGAAAGCCAGACAAGGAATAATGGTTGGAAGCTGACCAAGGAGAAATTCAACCTGGAAATGAGGAAAATCTTTCTGATGTTGAGAGTGATCAATCAGTGGAACAGCTTGCCAGTGGAGGTTGTGATAACCCCAACACTTGCGACCTTCAAGGGGAGATTGGACTGCTACCCGTCTCAAATAGTATAGGAACTCTTGCTTGAGCGAGGTGGTTGGACTAGATGACCTACAATGTATCTTCCAACATAGATAGATGGATGGATGGATGGATGGATGGATGGATGGATGGATGGATGGATGGATGGATGGATAGATAGACAGACAGACAGACAGACAGACAGACAGACAGACAGACAGACAGATTTCTGATGGCATGGGTAGCATAGAGTAGAAAATAGGAAAACCAACAGATTTAATTCCTTTTTATTCTGAATCAATTTGGAAATTATTTCTCTTTGCATTTTTTTGTCTTTTGATGAGACCAGTGGCTAGTAGTGAATGTGCAGCCTGTGTTAGGTGGGGAGATGTAAAGCTGAAGGCGAAAAGGAGGAACTACAAACAGAAAGTTGTTTAGGGTTGATAAGAAGGCTTCTTCTGCAGAGGACTTGTTTATTTCAGGCACTTGTGCTTTTTGAAAACAGATAGTAAAGCTGTAATCCCTTATCTGATCCCCCCTGCCCCCCAAAATTGGCTGTTATTCAGCTTTTAAAAAACATTTATTTTCAAAGAAACTTTTCTCTTTATAAATACATTTATTGATTTGCTATATTGCTATTGAAATAGTAATGCCATAATTTAACATACCTGATACATTTGTCCAATTTGTAGGATCTACTTTATTATTGTTTCCTAGAGAAACTCCAGCAGTAAAAGGTTGGGCAAAAGACATTTGAGAGTACAGAGTTCTGAATTTGATTAATGCATTTTGAGAACTAAACTGAATGGAAGTCACCAGTCTACCACCCTCACCCCCACCCCCAAAAAGAAATGAATTTTTTGTTTGTTTGTTTGTTTGATTGATTGATTGATTTCTATGCCACCCTTCTCCTCAGACTCAGGGCAGCTCACATCAAGAAGAAAGTACATCTAGAAATCTAAATCTAAAAACATTCTAAAACACCAATTTCTTAAAACCAGTCACTCACATTCACCTAATCACATATACTGTATATAAATTCATTTGTCAGCCCGAGCTAAACTTAGTGGCACCAAGCCAATCAGGAGAGGTAGGTCTTTAAGACCTTATGAAAGGCGGTGAGGGTGGTGGGGTACTAATTTCCACTCATCCCAATACAATTTTCATCATTTTAGTAGAATAATTTATGACACTAAAAATCTATTTTATTGCTGTAGTCATTGAACAAGTTGGGGTTCTTGTGCTCTCTGAACTTGGTTGTTTTCTTGCAGATTTTATTATCAGGCTAGGTAACTTCAGCAGTGTGAGGAGAAGTGAGTTTGCTGGATATTTATAAGATAAATTATCAGATAAACTATCCAAGAAGAAGCAATACCTTAATGAAGGAACATTTAAGGAGGAAGTGACATCCTCATTAAGACTGACAGGGCAAGCTACTCTCTATAAACAGCCAGCAAGCCCCATTCCCCAACACACTGATGGTGTTACCCAGTTAGATAATGAAATGTCTGCAAAACAATCAAACTCAGAGAACACCAGGTCCCCAACAATTCAACCCTGAACTACACACACACACATATGATGCCACACATATAGAATACATCCATATTTTATTGTTGAACAATTTTAAACAATTCATTTTAAACCTCTCAGATTTTTGGCCACTTCTTTTATTTTGTCAAAACTGAACAATTTCCTTCTTCTTTTAAAGAAGATGCTATAATATCTACATGAAACTGCTGGGTGAGATCATCCGGTGACACAGGGTGAGTTACCATCAGTATGCTGATGATACTGAGCTGTACATTTCCACCCTGTGCCAATTCAGTGAAGCAGTCAAGCTGATTTGCCAGTGTCTGAAGGCTGTGAGAGTCTGGATGGGTGCCAACAGACTCAAGCTCAACATCGAGAAGACGAAATGGCTGTGGACATTACCCCTCAAGGACACTACCAACTGTCCATCCATCACCCTGGGGGAGTTCTTTGACCCCCTCAGAGAAAGTCCGCAACTTAGGAGTCCTCCTTGATCCACAACTGAGTTTGGAACAACATCTCTCAGCTGTGGCAAGGGGGACATTTGCACAGGTTTGCTTGGTGCACCAGTTGCAGCCTTATTTAGACAGGGAGTCTCTCCTTACAGCCACTCACACCCTCATCACCTTGAGGTTCAATTACTGCAATGCTCTCTACATGGGGCTACCTTAAAAAACGTTTGGAGACTGCAAACTTCCCAAACGCAGATGCGCAAGCTGTCGTGGGGCTTGCTAGGTATGCCCATGTCTCGTCAACACTCCATGAGCTGCAATGGCTTCTGATTAGTCTCCAAATGCAATTTAAAGTGTTTGTTGTTTCCTATAAAGCCCTATATGGTTTAGGACCAGATTACCTATGGGGCCGTCTCTTGCCTCATGTATCCCAGCAACTGGTCAGGGCTCACAGAGTTGGCTTCCTCCAGGTCCTGTCAGCCAAGCAATGCTGGCTGGCGGGCCCTAGGGGAAGAGCTTTCTCTGTTGTGGCTCTGGCCCTTTGTAATCAACTCCTCACCAGAGATTCACATTATTCCTACTCTTCTGGACTTTCAGAAGTTACTGAAGATACATCTTTGCTGGCAGGCTTGGGGCTGTTGAATATAGATAATTCTCCCACAGCTACTTATGATCCAGTTTTGAAGTTCCAACAACTGCTCCCTCCTGCAGTCACACAATTGCTTGTCCATCAACATGTATTTCAAGTCCTTAAGTCTCAAACATCAACAAAGGAAAAGAATCTAGCAGCTATGTATGCAGGGGGGGGGGTTCCAAGCTGGAACGCTAAATTGGGCTCGATGCCGCGGCTCATGGGTGCTAACGGGGCCAGTGTGATTTTGCTTCTACACCTGTGGAGGTAGCAAAATCATGCATGGAGCTGCAGGTGCACCCATGTTTCGATGGTTTTTTTTGTTTCAGCGCATGCCGAATGTTTTGCAAGATTCTGTCTTGTGTGGAATAATAGAGAAATCTATTTGAAATCTATTTGGAAACCATGTGTCTTTCATGGTTTCTGGACCTGACACATTCTCAGTTTAAGACAGCAAGAATAAAGTCCTGACCCCTGTTGTTTTTAAGCCTACAGGTAATCTATTTTTTTTCCTCAATCAGGGAAAGAGTTAAATGATTGAATTATATCTTTGGGGGAGTTGGCAGTATCTTCAAAACCTCAGGGAAGTTGGGCAGGCTTGCCTTAGCAACTATATGGACTACTGTTTGGTTCTTATATTAGCTGTCTCAGGCATCTTGTTGATACAGTTATTCCAACCCCATTACTGATAACTGTGATAGAATTGAGCAAGCCATACTAAATTATTTTCTGGCATTTCTGCATATTCTGGAATTCAGAGAATTTTGATTAATTTAATTTTAAAAAGATTTGTATTGCTATATGAAACATGTGTACATTCTCACAGTAACTGGGATATTTGGAGAGCAGGAAGGAAGAAAGCTTAAGGGATGCAGCACAAGTTATTGATGCTTGTCATACCACTGTGTTTGGGATTTGGTGGGTTTCTGCAGCAAAACTGGGATAAATTGTGTGGACTCCACATGGGTAGTTCTACAAGCAACAAAAATAGGAAATATTACAGAATCATTTTTTAAAATGTATGCTTTCACAAAGCATAGATAGCACTATTATAGAGCATCTATCTACACCAGTCTGCTCTTGACTACACTATGTATTAAATTTTGGGAGTAATTAATATATGGACATTACCTTCCCTTAAAACCAAAGACTAGCTCAGTTTTTGAAGCAACCAGGCACTATCATTTGGGGACTTCTCAAATTGCTCTTTATAACCAGAGATGGCAAAAGCTGCCTTTTGGAATTTATGGCCTTTGGAAGTATGGCTATAGATCTCCCAGGAGGAATCTGAGTGAACCAAGCAGGATTCCACAGATGACCAATTCAGAATAATTAGAATCTTTCATGGGTTCTTTGGTTCCTTAGCCACTTGCATGTGTTGCAGAAGTGTTATAATAAGACAAGCTATCTCTGGCTTTGAAGATCTGTTCCTACGCTGTTCAACTCTTGATTGCTTTGGATTTCTAGAGGAGAAGTTGGTGGGGACTTTGACCAAAATGATGTCCTCTTGGAGGCATAAGAAGGTGATTGTGGCAGAGAAGGAGGTGCCAACAATTTCTGCACAACATGAGGGAGAACTGGGGTCCTGGTTTCCAAGGGAAGTGGGTGTTGAGGAAGAGACAGACAGGGAAGCGGAGAATCAGAGTTGGCTATTGCTGACTCCAGAAACCAGGAGGAAGGAGCTGGAAATGGGTGTGTTGAAAGACATGTTCTAAAGTGTGGATCCTCAGCAGGGGATGATGGAGAAAGGGAAACTGGGCTATTTGGTGCACTATGTGAAAATATGAAGCATGAACTGGCAGCAAGGGAACTAGTATCAAAATCTTTGAGAGAGGGAATGCGGCAAAGAGCAGGTTTTCTGCTAGGCTTTATCCTCAAGTGTGGTTGGCTGGTGATTCCCTTTTTCTGGAGGAAGAAGTCATGGGGTCCAGCAGGATTCATGGCATAGAAAACATTTGCACTGTCTGGAATCAGCAGCTCTTCAGGGGATAAAAAGAACAAAAAACAAAAAGAATGAGAATGAGCAAGACTAGCAGCACCTCCCCTCCATCTATCTTAACAGAATAACAGAATTGGAAGAGACCTTGGAGGTCTTCTATCTAAAGTTCATGAGTTCCCCTTCTATTCCTTACATTCCAAGGACAATTCCATCTGTCCATCCATTACCCTGGGGGGGGGGATTACTGCCCCCCTCAGAGAGGGTCCGCAACTTTGGCGTCCTCCTCGATCCACAGCTAACATTAGAACACCACCTTTCGGCTGTGGCAAGGAGGACGTTTGACCAAGTCCACCAGGTGCAGCAGTTGCAGCCCTATCTGGACAGGGAGTCACTGCTCACAGTCGCTCATGCCCTCATCACCTCGAGATTCGACTACTGCAACACTCTCTACATGGGGCTACCTCTGAAAAGTGTTCGGAAACTTCAGATCGTGCAAACTGTGGCCATGAGAGCTATCCTGGGGCTTCCTAGATTTGCTCATGTCTTGGCAACAGTCCGCGGCCTGCACTGGTTGCCAATCAGTTTCCAGTCACAATTCAAAGTACCTCCGGGACCATCTTCTGCCACACGAATCCCAGCGACCAATAAGGTCCCACAGAGTCGGACTTCTCCCGGTCCCGTTGACTAAACAATGTTGTCTGGCAGGACCCAGGGGAAGAGCCTTCTCTGTGGCAGCCCCGGCCCTCTGGAATCAACTCCTCCTGGAGATTAGAACGGCCCCCACCCTCCTTGCCTTTTGTAAGCTACTTAAAACCCACTTATGTCGCCAGGCATGGGGTAACTGAGTTACTCCTAGGCTATGGTAGATTTGGGTATGGTATGACTGAGTTGGATGGTTTTAATAATGGGTTTTTATGTGCTTTTTTAACATATTGGTTTTGTGATATTGTATTCTGTTGTGAGCCACTCTGAGTCCTTGGAGAGGGGCGACATACAAACTAATAAATAATAATGATAATGATAATAATAATAAAATGTTACATTCCTCACTATTAAATTTCATTTTTTTAGAAAGGGCCCAGTGTTCATGTTGAGATCCTTTTGGATCTTAAGGCTATCTTAAGTGAGCAACCAGGATGATAAGGGGCTTGAAAATTAAAACATACAAAGAGAGGTTGCAGGAACTGGGCATGGCTAGTCTGTCAAAGAGAAGGACCAGGGGAGATATGATAGCAGTGTTCCAATACATGAGGAGCTGCCACAGAGAGGAGGGGGTCAGGCTGTTTTCCAGAGCACCAAAAGTTCAGACAAGGAATAATGGATGGAAACTGACCAAAGAGAGATTTAACCTAGAAATAAGGATGAACTTTCTGAGGGTGAGAGCAATCAGCCAGTGGAACAGCTTGCCTGTGGAGATTGTGAGCTCTCCAACACTTTAGACTTTCAAGGGTAAATTGGACCGCCATTTGTCCAAAATGGTATAGAGTCTCCTGCTTGAACAGTGGGTTGGACTAGATGACTTACAAGGTCCCTTACAACTCTAATAAATGAATGAATGAATGAATGAATGAATGAATGAGTAAACAAACAAACAAACAAACAAACAAATAAACAAATCTTCTGGGGTGTTGGCTATTCCTGCCAGCTTTTTGTCTGCAAATTTCACGAGTTCCCCTTCTATTCTTTCATTTAAATAGTTTATGAAGATATTGAAGAGTACTGGGGCTAAAAGAGAACCTTGGGATACACAGTCTTACTTTCCTCCATTAAATAGGGTTCCATTAATATGCAGATGATATCCAGCTTTACATCTCCAACCCTTGTCCAGTCAGTGAAGCAGTGGAAGTGATGTGCCGGTGTCTGGAGGCTGTTAGGGCCTGGATGGGTGTCAACAGACTCAAACTCAACCCTGATAAGACGGAGTGGCTGTGGGTTTTGCCTCCCAAGGACAATTCCATCTGTCCATCCATTACCCTGGGGGGGGGGAATCACTAACCCCCTCAGAGAGGGTCCACAACTTGGGCGTCCTCCTCGATCCACAGCTCACATTAGAGAAACATCTTTCAGCTGTGGCGAGGGGGGCGTTTGCCCAGGTTCACCTGGTGCACCAGTTGCGGCCCTATTTGGATCGGGAGTCATTGCTCACAGTCACTCATGCCCTCATTACCTCGAGGCTCGACCACTGTAATGCTCTCTACATGGGGCTACCTTTGAAAAGTGTTCGGAAACTTCAGATCGTGCAGAATGCAGCTGCGAGAGCAATCATGGGCTTCCCTAAATATGCCCATGTCACACCAACACTCCGCAGTCTGCATTGGTTGCCGATCAGTTTCCGGTCACAATTCAAAGTGTTGGTTATGACCTATAAAGCCCTTCATGGCACCGGGCCAGGTTATCTCCGGGACCGCCTTCTGCCGCATGAATCCCAGCGACCAATTAGGTCTCACAGAGTGGGCCTTCTCCGGGTCCCGTCAACTAAACAATGTCGTTTGGTGGGACCCAGGGGAAGAGCCTTCTCTGTGGTGGCCCCGGCCCTCTGGAACCAACTCCCCCCAGAGATTAGAATAGCCCCCACCCTTCTTGCCTTTCGTAAGCTTCTTAAAACCCACCTCTGTCGTCAGGCATGGGGGAATTAAGATATTCTTTCCCCCTAGGCTTCTACAATTTATGTATGGTACGTTTGTATGTGTGATTGGTTTTGAAATAAAGGTTTTTAGCTTCTTTAGTATTGGATTGTCGCATGTTGTTTTTACCACTGTTAGTCGCCCCGAGTCTACGGAGAGGGGCGGCATACAAATCCAATAAAATGAAATGAAATGAAATTAAGGACTTACAAATTGAGTGTGATTTGTCAGCTAGTTACAATTCCATCTGGTAATGATGCTGTCCAACCCACATTTTTAAAGCTTACCAATAAGTAGGTTGTAGTCTATTTTTTCAAATGCCTTACTGAAATCCAAGTATACTATGTCCACAACATTTTGCTGATCCACTAAATCAGTCATTTTGTCAAAGAAAGAAATAAGATTTGTTTGGCATGATCTGTTTTTGACAAACCTGTGTTGGCTTCTGGTTATAACTTTGTTTGCTTCTAGGTCATAGGCGTCAAACTGGCAGCCCGTGGGCCAGTTGTGTTATTTATTTATTTAATTGGATTTGTATGCCGCCCCTCTTTGAGGTGTTATGTACTAGCCCTGACCCTGCCCAGTTTAGTGAAAGGGAAAAAAGTCCCCATATGTCACATTATGACACTGTGACAATGCGAGTTTGACACCTCTGTTCTAGGTGTTTGCAGATCTGATGGTTGATTAGCTTTTCTAGGATTGTCCCAGGTACTATATTGATGTTAGGCTGATTGAGCTGTAGTTTCCTGTATCTGATTTTGCCACCCGTTTTTTGGAAGATGGGAACCACATCAGTTATTTTCTGATCCTATGGTAGCTCCTTAGAGCTCCAGGGTCTTGAAAGATATGTTTCAATGGTCCCGAGATGATCAGGACCATCAAGTGTCTGATGAATTGAACTCATCTAGAGTGGACAAATGTTCTCTTACCATTTTCTTGCCTATTTTAATTGGAATTCCTTGTCTGACTTTCATGGTTCTGTCTTTTGTAGTTTGGGATGTCTTTTCTCTTTGTGCGTGAAGACAGAGGTGTAGAAAGAATTAAGCAGCTCTGCTTTTTCACTGCTGCCTGTCACTTCCTTGCCATCTTCTCACATTGATGGACCTTGTTTTTTTATATGTTGAAAGCATTATTATTGTTATTATTGCTGACATTTGTCTTAGTTCATTCTGAGCCTTAGCCTTCCTGTCTTCATCTTCATAGATTCAGACTATTTGTTAGTATTCTGCTTTAGTTATGTGTCCTTCTTTCCATTTTTTATACGGGTTTTATACAATATGTCTCAGATACTGGTTTATGTTCTGTTGCTTATGTCTACATTATGTTGAACTCTAATATGGAATGGCCACTCTTGCCCAAAGTTCCTGCACCTTCAATCCCCTCTATCATTTGTTCTTTATTAGTAAGAATTTGGTCATGCATACCTGTATCAGTGTCCTTTTAATTCTTTCCTCTAGCTTTTTAATGACAAAATTGACAGCTAGGTTGGTCAGGAACTTGTTCGATCTCCTACAATGTAGAGTTTGTCTCCTGGTTGATGTCAGGGTAGTTAAAGGCTGATAATTACTGTGGTGTGCTTCCTACATACATTTGTTAACTGGTTAGGAAAAACATTGTCTATTTCTTCTGCTTGGTTGGGTGGCTTGCAATATATGGCAATAACATTCTTTTTTATTTTCATATTAATATGCATGCTAAAAGGTTTTAATCCTTGGTTTTAGCATTTCTGTGGAGATATAGTGATCTCTTACATATACTGTAATACAATAATAGGTTGAGGGAGTCAATCTATACTCCAAAGCACCAGAAGGCTAGAGAAGAAGCAATGGATGGAAACTAATCAAGGAGAGACGCAAGAAGAACTAAGGAGAAATTTCCTGGCAGTTAAAACAATTAATCAGTGGAATGACTTGCCTCTAGAAGTTGTAGATGCTCCAACACTGTTGGTTTTAAAGAAAAGATTGGATAACCATTTCTCTGAAGTGGTATAGGGTTTCCTGCCTGAGCAGGAAGAACTCCAACGTCCCTTCTAAATCTGTTATTCTATATTCTGTTACAATGCAGTTCTACTTCCTCTAATCTGTTTCTTTGTACAGTTTATATCCTTCCATCAATACATTCCAGTTGTGAGTTTCATCCCACCAAGTTTCAGTAAGGGCAAATATATCATACCTGACCTCATGTACTAATACTTCAAGCATTCCCTGTTTGATACACTTTGAATTGGTGTATCGGCATCTGAGTCCTTTATGGCTGATCCTGCCAATCACATGCTGCACCACTGTTTTGCTGGTCTATGGCTGTCTCGGCTAGGATATCTTCTAGGATTCTGTGATTCTTACCTTGACCATCTCCCAGAAGTTGCAGAAGTTGGTAGTTGCATGGTGAGTCCTCTTCCAGTTTGTGCTTCTGCAAGGCCCGTTGTATCACAGGTGTGGTCTTATCCTGGCTAGTGATCTGTGGGGAGAAATCATCCACTTATAGATAACCACAGGTGAGTCTGATAGACCCAGCTACATGACAACACAGTTTAAAACATTGTTAAAGATTAAACAACACATATAAATGGCATATTACTGGCCAAATAGAAAAGCAGTCTCAGTGAAGACATTGTGGGTTCTGAGTTACCCATTCTCCAGTGCAGTGATGGCAAACTTTCTTTTTGCTTGGGTGCCAAACGGGCACACACACGCAATGGCATACACGCACGTGCCCACACCCATAATGTAATATCCTCCCACCACGCATATATGCACAATCCCCCCAGTGCTTCCCTCCCCACACACACTTGTGCGCAGACCTCACTGAAGCTTCCCGACTTTCAATAGGGACATTGGGCCACTTTTCACCCTCCCTGGGCTTTAGGGAAGCACTCTGAAACCTGGGGAGGGCAAAAAAAAGCCCAACAGCCCAACGGGAAGTTGGTTTCCGAACTTCTGGTAGGCCTGTTGGGTCCTGAAGAGTCTGAGGCAGCTCAGGCTTTTTAAAACGGTTCCTTTATTCAGCTATTTAGACAAGTGACTCCAGCAAGGAAAGCGTCTGATTTTACACAGTGACAGACGCTCCTTTTATACTCTCAAGCTTCCCGCCGAAAACCAACTGTCAGCGTCTTAGCCAATCAGGCGCTTCTTCTATTTTTCCAACTATTTACATGGAGTATACAGTGATCCCTCGATTTTCGCGATCTCGATCTTCGCGAAACGCTATATCGTGATTTTTCCCACCCGATGACGTCACTCTCTTCCTTTCTCATCTTTCTTTCTCTCTCTCTTTCTCTATCTTGCTTCTTCCTCTCTCACACTCTCTTCCTCCCTCTCTCATCTCTTTCTTTCCTTCTCTCTCTTTCTCTATCTCTCCCCCTCTTGCTCTCGAGCGGCGGGCGGCGGGCGGGCGGGCAGCAGCGAGGAGCCGAAGATCGGGGTTTCCCCTTTGCGTGGGCGGCAGGGAAGACCCAGGGAAGGTTTCTTCGGCCGGCCAGAAGCTGATCTGCTCGGCAGCGCCGCAGCAGCAAGGAGCCGAAGATCGGGGTTTCCCCTTTGCGTGGGTGGCGGGGAAACCCCGATCTTCGGCTCCTCGCTGCTGCGGCGCTGCCGAGCAGATCAGCTGCTGGGCGGCCGAAGAAACCTTCCCTGGGTCTTCCCCGCCGCCCACGCAAACTCCACCATCTGCGCATGCGCGGCCATGGAAAAAAGGGCGCGCATGCGCAGATGGTGTTTTTACTTCCGCACCACTATATCGCGAAAAATCGAGTATCGCGAGGGGTCTTGGAATGTAACCCTCGCGATACTCGAGGGATCATTGTACAGATACTCAACACCCCTCCCTCCTTAGTAAAAAAAAAACAGTTCACACTGAACGCCATGTGACAAAGTCCTCCAATCGGCTTGGTCTGCGTGCAATCCTTTCGGACCTGCGCAGATCATTCGAGTCCTGGCAATCGGCCGAAGAGGAGGTCGGTTCGCTAGCAGCTCCACTGGCAGTCCAGGGCCGTGGCTGTGGAAAGGCCCCAGTGTCGAGTCTGCAGGCACAACACCAAGCTCCAATGAAGAAGGCTCGACATCGCTGGAGGAAGACCGACGGCTCGGTGAGTCAATTTGGAAGTCCATTACATTTTGTTGTACAGTCTGTGCGTTGTAGTCTAGCGAAGGGGAACAATCCATGTTAGTGTCTCGGGTCGTTGCGGTGTTGGAAACAGGTGTGGACTCTTGGCACCTTCATAAATGGTCGATGTGCCTTTTCCACACTCGGCCATCGTCCAAACTGACATAGTAAGTTTTAGGCGCGGTTTGTTGTACAATTGTTCCTTTTACCCAATTGAGTCCACCATCAAAATTCTTTGCAAATACATTCTGTCCTAAATACAGATTTCTTTCTGGACATATAACAACATCTTTAGATTCACAATACATAGGATGGAGTCTTATCTATTGGGGATCTGAGCTTTCTCCCCATCAGGATCTCAGCAGGGCTCCTTTGAGTGGAAGCGTTTGGTGTGATGTGCTGAGTCAACAAGAATTGGTCCAGGTGTTCTTGCACCTCCCCTGGACCTGACCTGCGCAAGGCCTCCTTTGCCACGCGCACGTACCTCTCTGCCAATCCGTTAGCCCAGGGGGAGTAAGGTGAGATGAGGACGTGCCTAACCCCTAAGTGATCTAAGAATAGCTCAAATTGCCTGGCTGTCAATTGAGGACCATTATCTGACACCAATATGTCAGGACAGCCATGAGTGGCGAAGAGGTGGCACAGGGCCTTAATAGTGATGTTACTTATGGCAATAATCTCGACCCACTTAGAATATGCATCTACAATTATTAAGAAATATTGTGACCCAATTGGGCCTGCAAAATCGATATGAATTCTTGACCATGGTCCCTTTGGTTGTTCCCAATCCATTGGTGTTGTCCTAGGGGGCTTTGGCCTAGACTCTTGGCATGGATCACAAGTGGCTACCCATTTTTCAATTTCTGCATCCAGTCCTGGCCACCATAAGTGTCCCCTGGCCAAACTCTTCATTCTTACAATCCCAGGATACCCCATATGCAAAAGCTTTAAGACCTTGTTCTTTAAGCTAGAAGGAATTATGACTCTATCTCCCCACAAAAGGCATCCTTTTAGATAAGACAGTTCAAGTCTTTTGCTTTTAAAATCCTTCAACTCATCTCCCTGGCTTTCGTTATGCCACCCCCTTAATACACAGTTAATTACTTTTTGTAATAATGGGTCTTGTTGAGTGTGCTCAGCTACCTCTTTGGCTGTCGTTATTGGGTTTTCTTCCAATTCCAAAATTAATACATCTGCAGCTGGGGCTGGATCTTCTACAGTTACTGTCATGGGGCATCTACTTAACCCATCTGCGTGGTTAATTTCTTTTCCTCCCTTATGCTTAAGTTCATAATTATATCCTGCTAAAAAGATAGCCCAACTAATTAGATGTGGTGACATAAAAGGAGGTGTGGGCTTATTTGGCGCTAAAAGGCCTAATAATGGTTTATGGTCTGTTATTAATTGAAATTTTCGACCAAAAATATAATTGTGGAATTTTTTAACCCCGGCTACTAGGGCTAAAGCCTCTTTGTCTAGTTGGCTGTAATTCTGCTCGGCGTTAGATAATGTTCTAGAAAAGTATGCTATCGGGGCTTCTGTGTCGTTTGGCAATACATGTGCCAAAACAGCGCCTACCCCATAAGGTGACGCATCACAGGTTAATCTTACAGGTAGCAAGGACCACTACATATATTGGACCACTACACTGTTTGATGTTAAAAGGTTTTTTTATTTGAGAGAAAGCTTCATGCTCAGTTCTCCCCCAGGTCCAAAGAGTTCCCTTCTGTAGCAATTTGTGGAGAGGCTCGGCTGCTGTTGCTTTCTGTTTTAAGAAAACAGAATAGAAATTTAGAAGCCCCAGAAATGCCTGTAATTCTGTCTTGTTTTGTGGTTCAGGGGCTTCTCTAATGGCTTTTATCTTGTCTGGTGTTGGATGGATGCCCTCTCCATCAATCCTATAGCCTAAAAATTCTACACTGCTGGTTCCCCAAACACATTTATCTGGTTTGATTCTAACGCCCTTTTGCTGTAGCCTTTTAAAGACTTCTCTAATTCTTTGGTTTAACTGAGACTGACTTTCCCCTGAAATTAAAATGTCATCAAAGTAAGGGATTGCGGCTTTTATCCCTGCTAACAGCCTTTCCATAAGGCTCTGGGAGATTCCAGGGGCTACGCTCACCCCGAATTGCAGCCTTGTGCATTTAAATGCACCTCTGTGTGTGACTATTGTCTGTGCGAGGGCGGTTGGCCCATCAACAGGTAGCTGCTGATAAGCCTGTGCCAAATCGATTTTGGCGAATACTTTCCCTTCCCCCAGGGAGTGAAGCAGTTGTTGAGCCACTGGGATAGGGTATGGATGGTGTTGTAGGGCCTTGTTAAGCGTTGACTTGTAGTCAGCGCAAACCCTCAGTGAGCCATCAGGCTTCAAAGGAGTCACTATGGGACTTTCCCAAGGTGCTTGGTCAACAGGGACCAAAATGCCTTGACTAATAAGTTTGTCCAGCTGTTGATCTAGTTTTGGAAGGAGAGGTAGGGGAACCCTACGAGGTTTAAGCCGTACAGGGGGGACTTTAGGGTCTAAGGAAAAAGATATAGGTGGCCCATTGTAAGACCCCAAGGTGGAGCTAAAGACATCAGGAAACTCCTGTAGGAAGTTAGGAGTTCCTTGAGAGCTGACATTGTAAATACCAGAGATTTCAATCCCCAGGGGAGCCATCCACTGTAACCCCAAAAGGGAGTGCCTAGCTCCCGAGACCACAATTAAAGGTAGCATACATTGTACAGATTTGAACAAAATTGGTACATCAATTTTCCCCAATACAGGAATAATTCCCCCTTGAAAATCCTTAATAACCAAAGCAGTTGGTTTTAGAGCAGCTTGGGTAAGATGAGGCGTATACAATTTTAGTTTTTCCCAAGGCATTATAGTATATCTAGATCCAGTGTCTAGTTCCATCTGGCACGGTTTTTTGTTAAGGAGCAGGGAAATCACAATTTTGCTCACGTTTTTTGTTACCGTGCTATTAATTGAATTGTCAAAGTTACCTCGTGCGTAGTCTCGGTTGGTGTTTGCGTAGTTTCTGCGGCCAGGAAAGTGATGATTTCTGTTGTTGTGCGGCTGGGCTGGTTGACCCTGGAAACGAGGAGGACGTTGAGAAGAGAAGGAGTCCTCTGGCATGGCTTCAGCGATGTGCCCCCGACGGTTGCATCGGCGGCAGATGGATTCCCGGAACGGGCACTTCAAGCGCGGATGGTTTCCTCTGCAGCCAGAGCAGGGAAAGACGGGACGAGGTTGTCTCGGTGGCCTTGAGGTGTCATGTTGGAGCAGGAAACAGTTGTCCTCGGAGGTGGCAGGTAGACTGTGGTCGTCTGGAGACTCGGCTTGAGAGTCAATCTTTGCGACGACTTCCTTCTTGTCGTTTTGTTTGAGTTCTTTGGCGGCAGCTTCAGAGATTTCCGCTGTTTGGGCTGTCTTGATGACAGCTTGTAGAGAAGGCTCATCTTCGGTGAGGAGCTTATTTCTGACAGTTGCATTTTTCATGCCGAAAATCAGGGCGTCGATGAGCCGGGCTTCTGGGTTGTCAAATTTGCACTTTGACAGCACGGTGCAAAGACGGGTGGCATACTGGTTGATAGTTTCGGTTTCGAGCTGGCTCATTCTCGAGAATTGATGCCGGAAAATGATGGCTGGTTTTGTCGGCTTGAAGTGGGCGGCGAGCTTGGTCTTCAGGGCGTCCCAAGTCATGGAGTTTGCCGGTAGCGGATCTGTCAACGTCTGGGCGAGATCGTAGATCTCCGAGCCGCAATAATTCAGGAAGATCGCTCTCTTCCTGTCACTTTCGGCGTCCTTCATGCCCGCAGCCTCGAGGAAGATGTTGAATTTCGAGATGTAGTTGTCCCATGTGGATTTCCCAGGATCGAAGAAGTCAGGAGCTCTTCCGACAGGCAAGTTGTCCATGGTGGAGAGCGTAGGTTCGACCGTCCGACGTCGCCAGTGAAGAGTCTGAGGCAGCTCGGGCTTTTTAAAACGGTTCCTTTATTCAGCTCTTTAGACAAGTGACTCCAGCAAGGAACGCGTCTGATTTTACACAGTGACAGACGCTCATTTTATACTCTCAAGCTTCCCGCCAAAAACCAACTGTCAGCGTCTTAGCCAATCAGGCGCTTCTTCTATTTTTCCAACTATTTGCATGGAGTATACAGATACTCAACAGGTCCATTTTTCATCATCCACAGGCTCCAGTGGCTTTCCTGAAGCCTGGGGAGGGCAAAAACAACCTCCTTCACCCTCCAGAATGCTTAAAATCAGTTGGCCAGAGCACAGCTGACTTAGGGCAAAGCCTCACATGCCTTCAGATATGGCTTCACATGACACCTGTGGCAGGCGTGGCATAGGTTCATCATCACAGCTTTATTTATTTATTTATTTATTAGATTTGTATGCCGCCCCTCTCCGCAGACTCGGGGCGGCTAACAACAATAAAAAGACAATGTAAACAAATCTAATATTAAAAGTAATTTAAAAAACCCCAATTTAATGAACCAATCATACATACAGACATACCATGCATAAATTTTATAAGCCTAGGGGGGAGGGAATATCTCAGTTCCCCCATGCCTGATGACATGTATTGCTTTAAAATTATCCAAAATTATCCCTTATCCAAAATTGCTGTCTGCTTCTGGAAAAAAAAATACACTAATTATATCTCCATACACATCACAATCCTCAAATATGAAGTTGGCAAATCTTCAGGAATGCCTTCTCTTAACTAATGTCCTCTAGTCGCATAGGGCAGCTCCCATAATTTCCAGTCTTTGCTCACAGCAGATAGGAAGTGTAGAGGCTTGATATTGAGTACATTTGAAAAACATCAAATTGGAAAAAAAATTGTTCTAGATGATGGAGCCAATCCAGTCTTATTCTCATCCAACAAAAATATTTCCAAATGCTCAAGGTATAACCATCATAAAATTTTCAGAGGTATGTATGGATTTGCTTAGCTCTCTTCTTTCCTGTTCATTTCTCAATCTTGGCATGTAGATTTAAACTCACAGCAAGCATGGCTGTTGTTGAGATCTCCAGGAATTGAATACCACACACCTGAAAACTGTCAAAGCTGAGAAACCTTGTTCCAGATACTTTGGTTCCTTTTGGTTCACTTATTTTGTGAGATTTATTTTTTGCTTTTTCAGTTCAATTTCCATAAACAGAAATTCTAAACGGGAGGAATTCCTGATTCTCTTCACCTTTCTGGGACAATCAGAGAACCCTCATCACTTTAATCATGTGTAATCTTTTGGCATGCTTTCTAGTCATGTCCTTATTAAACCTGTCCCGGATAGTTCCTGCAAGCCAGAACCTGTGGCTTCCCTTCCACAATACTGCTCTCTCTTGGTTACTTACCAGAATGCTGCGATAAAGGTTTCCATTTCCACAGATATTGTTCATATAGACACGGACAATGCGAGATTCTGTTTCTCCCTGTTTAGAGATTGAAGGTGGCACAGGCTGCTCACGCAGAGGACAGGTTTTCCATTGAGTTACAGGTGGATCCTAAGCACAGGAAAATGACCAAAAGTGAAATAACATGGTTTTAAAGTGATGTACTTCGCCATTTTTTATGGGCCACAAGAGACTTTTGTGTATGCAAATTGTAACCTATGATGTTGTGGGAACAAATAGTAAATTCTTAGAGCCTAACCAGAGAACTAAGTGTCAAAATCTAAAGTAAAACACATTCCAGAATTCTGGGATGTGTTTCAGGAATTCTCCAGGTTTATAATTTCTGTGCATGGAACCTGAGAATTGAGAAAGTGAAGAATAAATCTCACAAAATAAGTGATCTAGAACAAAAATGAACCAAAGTATCTAAATCAAGATTTCTCAATCCTGGCACTTACTTCAGGTATGTAGATTTATATTCCTGATGACTTCAACAAAAGCCAGGCTGGCTGTGAGTTTCTGGCTGTTAAAGTCTGTAAATTGCCAAGATTGAGAAATGAATGGGAAAGAAGAGAGCTAAGAAATCCATACATACCTCTGGATTAGGCAGTGAAAAATAATTGAAATTCATTTAGGAATTAGGGAACTAATTGATCACATCATTTAGCAAAATTCTAATTTGGTAGAAAAAATGACTAGGAAAATTTAAATATTTTCTAAATAGCATTTGTGAATGATCAATATTTTCCAGCACAGTATCAGGTTGCCATCCATGTAATATTTTGGGTAGAAACTTAACATAGAAACATAGAAGGTTGATGGCAGAAGAAGACCTCATGGTCCATCTAGTCTGCCCTTATACTATTTTCTGTATTTTATCTTAGGATGGATATATGTTTATCCTCACCTACAAAAAGATATTGATAAAATTGAACGGGTCCAAAGACGGGCTACAAAAATGGTGGAAGGTCTTAAACATAAAACTTATCAGGAAAGACTTAATTAATTCTATCTGTATAGTCTGAAGGACAGAAGGGAAAGGGGGGACATTATCAAAACATTTAAATATGTTAAAGGGTTAAATAAGGTTCAGGAGAGAAGTGTTTTTAATAGGAAACTGAACACAAGAACAAGGGGGCACAATCTGAAGTTAGTTAGGGGAAAGATTAGAAGTAACATGAGCAAATATTATTTTACTGAAAGAGTAGTAGATGCTTGGAACAAACTTCCAGCAGACATAGTTGGTAAATTCACAGTAACTGAATTTAAACATGCCTGGGATAAACATATATCCATTTTAAGATAAAATACAGGAAATAGTATAAGGATAGACTAGATGAACCATGAGGTCTTTTTCTGCCATCAATCTTCTATGTTTCTATGTTTCTATCCCAGGTATGTACAAATATAGAGATACAATACATACTATAGTTTCTGTATTGGAATATCAACTTCAACAATTGTTATTCATGTTACTTTATTATCCTTTACAGCACTTATTAGTAATGATGATATCCATTTCCTTCTATTAGTCTCTGGGTCAATTTCTTCATGATGCCTGCATTTAATCTTGTTTGCTGTGTCCAAGATCAGTAGTCCATATCTATATCATGTTCTGTTATTCCTTGTAATGTTGTTACAGACCCAACATCTTTGGAATAACACCATGCAGAATGTTCTCATTCCCCCTCCTGCCCCCCATAAATAGGCTGGGTACCCTCATTAATACTTTCCAGCTTCTTGGTTTTAATTAATTCATTGGAACCAAAGAATATGCATTTGTTGTTGAAATTTTCTTCCTTTCTATTCTGTGGCAACAATATAATAATGCCAAGTTTTTAAATCCTGTTTTTGACAATACTTATGATGATAATTTCCCAAAGTAGCTTTGTCCAACTGCAAACATCAAAAGAGTAAAATATAGCAATTTAAAAAGAGAGATATTATAAAAGCCAATTGTGGCATTTGTATTGGTGATTGTGTTCCACCAATTGCATGTCCATTTCTGATTTGCAAGAATCCCAAGACTATTTTAGAAATAAAAAATAAACATGTCACCTTGACACCAGGGGATACCCATGTTGGAGAGCAAGGGGCACTGGATCCATCTTCAGAGTTAAGGCTGCTAGAGGAACTCAATGGCATAGTTCCAGTCTTTTCAGGTCCAGAGGTAATTGCAGATGGTTCTGAGCTCAAAAGGAGTCTGCAGAGAAGGAGAGAAAAGGAGGCCAGACAGAGAGTTAAGGAAAACATGCAGCTCCACATTTTCTTAAAAACCAAATGGATCCCAGCATATCCATCTGATTATTTAGCCTTCATAATATTCTGATCTAACTTGGTTTCAACCCAGAAGCATAAATTATCTATGTGTATCTGAGCAGCCCATATATGAGTGGCTAGTATAGATCTGGGAGTAGAATGTGGATTTTGTACTTCAGAAGCTGCTCAGGTCAGAGTTATTCCTTGGCATGTAATTAATCACTGGATTTATGTTATGCTTTCATCATTTCCTCTGAGTATCATTTTTCTAACTCTCAGACCAACCTTTTTGTGGTTCAGAAATAATTTCTGAATTTTTGTGGTTCAGAAATAATTTCATTGATCATTTGGAAAGCTTTACCAGCTTGCAAATCCAGTTAGAGTGCCTCCTTATTCAAAGGGTCTAATCAAAATTAGTAAACTTCTGAATGTGTCTCCTCATGAGTATCTAAACATCTAATTCTAGTACTAGTTATACATTTAAAATATTCAATCATTCTGCATATTGATTATATTTCTGCAACAGCCCATTTCTTCTGAAAATTCCCTCTTAGGAAATTTATTTTAATTTAGGAGCGCCATTACTTCTGACTTGTATTTAATACTTAGAAAAAATTAACTTGCAGAAAGCTGAGTACTAGGACTTCTCACATTATACTAGGGAAAGTGGGTTATAATTTTACTCTGAACCTGGAACTGTATGATCTGGAAAGCCCAGACTTCTTGCAAATCTCCAGAGGTCTAAGTTGCCTGAATTTGATGGTATATGAAGAGGGTGTCATTATGCCCCATATTTCTAAGATCAGCCTTAAGTGCAGCCCTGCCCCTCTGAATACTACCCTATTTTAATAATGGTGAGCCAAAAATGCTTCAGAAAACCCCACAAATAAAGCATGAAGTAAACAGCTTAATTTGTTGATTTATAATTGCACCCTGGTTTAATCTGTCCACACACAAATTAACCCAGTTTTGGTTATCCTTCCCCTCAGCATGACAAAAGCAGACTATAGAAGCCCACCTCCCCAAAAATAAACCTCAGAGAGTGGAGGGAAGGTTTGGGTGGCAGGTGAAAGGGCAGAGGATAGAAAGAAACAAGAATGCCTCCTCTCACCAGTTACTGCGATAACTTACGAGCTGAAGCGTTTGGTCAGACTGCGATGCAGCTTTGGTGAGTTGGGACAGGAGTTAGCAGGTGGCTCTATCATACAAGATATGTAGTAGCTGGAGGAGAACAGTGAAGACACATTATGTAGCTACATCTTCTCAACTGTTGACTGAGGATACACATGGCACTTTGGGGTTTATGGCCTGAAGTCTGAGCTCCATATCTCCCCTTACTGCCTGTTTACTCATCAATTCCCAGATTCCTCTCTGATTCTTTGCCCTGTCCCATGCTCTCATTGATGTACTGCTCAGTACTGTTCACCCATCCTTTAGCTGACAAATACCAGTATAACATTTACTGCTCTCATTGCTAACCCTATCTTGCCTCTTTTGAGGCTATTCTGAGTCATTGCCAAAAGGTATTGTCTTCTTTGAGTAAGATGCCTTTGCTGTCTTTGCAACTGTCCCCCTTTCAGCATTCTAAGGGGGAGCTTTTACTATCAGTTCACTGCAGCCGCAATTGAACTATTTTATCTTCAAGACTCTATCTGGGCTTCTTGAAGCTGGTTTCACACCATATTTGGCATGTTCCAAGTTGTAGTAAAACAATATGGAATATAGGGGCATGGAAGGACAACTGGGCCAACAGTCTCTTTTTCTCCTTTCTCCTGCCTTGATTGTACGATGATCTATATCTTGAAAAGCAGAAGAGCTGAATCTAACGTCATAGTGGACAGCCACCCTCTTCCTCTGGTAATCAGGAAGGAGAGGAATGACTGAACTTTACAAATATAACGAATTTGTGAAATTAGCAACAAAAGAACCATAAATATCATCATTAATACCATTTCACAATCCCCTTCCCTGGTACAGAGCTGAAGGGATTGAATACTGTAGCTTAAAGGTTAATTCTCTGCCTTACAAGACAAAGGTTGCAAGTTCAAGTCCTAGTGAGGGTATGGCTAGCTGATGAGGCCAAAATAAGGCCGAAATAGATCTATCCTAGTCTCCCTTAATTTTCGAATTCAGCAAAAAAAACATGTGATATATATATATATATATATATATATATATATATATATATATATATATATATATATCATGTGTTTTTGCTGAATTTTGCTGAATTAAGGGAGACTAGGATAGATCTATTTTGGCTATAGATATGTAGGTGTTGGCATATTCGTGTAAGGTTCAGAGAAACCTGGTGACATTTCACCGAGGTCCCACTCATCATTTCAACGAGGTCCCACTCATCATCTTCAGGCTGGTGCTTTCCGCTTTCGAACAGTTTGCCTGAGTACAAAGCTGAAAGCACAAATGCCTCCCCACCTCACCATTTCCTGATGGCAGCCAATGCAGTGAAGAAATGAAGAATAATGCAGACAGGCTGACAGATAGATAGATAGATAGATAGATAGATAGATAGATAGATAGATAGATAGATAGATAGATAGAGATAGAGATAGATGAACTGCACTTAGGGACTAATCCAGTAAAGTATATTGGAAGGAAACTATTTGGATGATTTTTTTTTCAGCAGGGAAAGGGCACACATAGCACAGAATCAAACTGCTTCACATCTGCAAATGATTTTTTCTGATGTAAAATTTGCAATTATTGTTGCATTTCAAAAGCACTAACTAGAGTTGCAACCTGAGTGATACAAGCTTTATGAGTGTCTAGTGCTTTCGCCCACCAAACAATTTTTTGTCCATCCCCAGCAAAAATCTCCCTTCCCACCTCTGGTCTTCAGAAAGCTGCCGCTGGAGATGGAAGGCCAAGTGGAATGATGGATGGGGGGGCAGGCTCGGGGGGGGGAAGGGGGGGGCCAGGGGGGAAATTGGTGGGGGGGCAAAATTGTATCCCTGACACGTGCAGATGGCAGATGCGGAAGAGGATTGCTGCTTCCTGAAGAAGAGGGGTGCATATGACAGAGTCATGGTGTTGCTGAGATTGCACCCATGGCCATTCTCTTGGTGACTAATATGCCTCCCCATCCCAGAGCTAAACACAAAACTAGGAAATATTAGATCCTACCCCTATCCTTCCAGTTCCTCTATCTTTGATTTACCTTGCGCCTCTTCTCAAAGTTAATGAGCTGACCCTGTGGAATTGGAAATAGAAAACAAAATGGAGACAATGAGTAGCACATGGGGACAGAATTTAAGCAGCAGCTATTTGAGCCAGCCCCCATTAACATTTTGTGGGCAAAGTTTTAGGCTCAATCATCCCCCATTTATTTTTAGCAAAAAAGAAATACAAATAGGACCCTGAAAATTTAGTCAACTGAGACCAGCCAGAAAAGTAAGAAAGAATATTTTAAAGAATAAACAAGGTTTTGGGACACATGATAAATTGGACAACACTTCATGTGATACAAGGCAAAAATAGCTCCTTAGCAACAACTAACAAGTTCTCCCCTACTCATATATGCACACACATACAATCATGGATGGCCAGCAAATACTCCATCCTCAATTACCACTGTCCTCTAGAGGTGAACTGGCAAGCAAGTCCATAACAGAACCAGTACTCCACAAGATTCTCAGTTTCTAAATTGAATAGGGCCTTGTACATAGTAACAGATCATTTAAATTTGACTCAGTAATGGACTGGCATCCACCTTGGTACAGTGTCTTTAGAACAGGTGTTGATTACGGTAGTTATGGAATGTTTCTTTCTTGAGTAGTTGTGCCATTTGGTGTGAGCTGTAGATTCCTTGCAGAGTGATAGTAGAGGAATCCTGTAGATTCCTGCAGAGTGATCCCAGATACATCACATTGCAAAAGTCCAAACTTATGTGCTAATCATTCTTTAATTAATTTATTTACTTATTGGATTTGTATGCCGCCCCTCTCCGCATCCCTTCTTCTAATGATGTTTGATACAAATAAAGTCATTCACATCCATTCAGTATTTCAAATAATATGAAGTTGAATAAATAAGTTAATTTGAAATGCCTACTTATGTGTCATGGGAACAATTGTTTGTCCTTTCACCAGATGCTCACCACATTCTCCTTCCCCCTCTTTAAGCCCTCTTTCAAAGATGCTCACCTCCACAAAATCTGGCAGTGCAGTATCCAACATGATGAGATCAGTTAAAAAGATGCCAAGATATGGGATGGTAGGAATCTGCAACAAAACCCCTGGATTCATTAGGTGACTATGTCATGCCATAACACTAGCAATTCCAAGCAAGGAACGAGGATGATATAATTCTCTCTGTCTCCTTGTGAGATTCTACCCACATGTGTGCATGTGTGTAAATCTAAGATCATGATATGAAAACAAAATTGCAAAACATTTAGAAACATAGAAACATAGAAGATTGACGGCAGAAAAAGACCTCAGGATCCATCTAGTCTGCCCTTATACTATTTCCTGTATTTTATCTTAAGATGGATATATGTTTATCCCAGGCATGTTTAAATTCAGTTATTGTGGATTTACCGACCATGTCTGCTGGAAGTTTGTTCTAAGCATCTACTACTCTTTCAGTAAAATAATGTTTTATCACGTTGCTTCTGATCTTCCCCCCAATTAACCTCAGATTGTGCCCCCTTGTTCTTGTCTTCACTTTCCTATTAAAAACACTTCCCTCCTGAACCTTATTTAACCCTTTAACATATTTAAATATTTTGATCATGTTCCCCATTTTCCTTCTGTCCTCCAGACTATACAGATTGAGTTCATTAAGTCTTTCCTGATACGTTTTATGCTTAAGACCTTCCACCATTTTTGTAGCCCATCTTTGGACCCGTTCAATTTTATCAATATCTTTTTGTAGGTGAAGTTTCCTTTTTTAAAAATATATTTTTATTGATTTTTAATTTCAAGACAAGGACACATACAAAAATACATAGCATAAAAAAGATGCCCAAGCTGCTCCATACTTTTCAGAAGTCTAAGAAGTTTAAATAGAAATCTTATAGATCATATTTAGATATTTCCAGAACTGAACACAGTATTTCAAATGTGGTCTCACCAGCGCTCTATACAGCGGGATCACAATCTCCCTCTTCCTGCTTGTTATACCTCTAGCTATGCAGCCAAGCATCCTACTTGCTTTCCCTACTGCCTGACCGCACTGTTCACCCATTTTGAGACTGTCAGAAATCACTACCCCTAAATCCTTCTCTTCTGAAGTTTTTGCTAACACAGAACTGCCAATACAATACTCAAATTGAGGATTCCTTTTCCCCAAGTGCATTATTTTACATTTGGAAACATTAAACTACAGTTTCCACTGCTTTGACCATTTATCTAGTAAAGCTAAATCGTTTGTCATATTACAGACACCTCCAAGAATAGCAACCGTGTTGCACACTTTAGAGTCATCGGCAAATAGGCAAACATTCCCTATCAGACTTTCCCCTATGTCACTCACAAACATTTCTATGAATACTGGCACATGCAAGCAGTAAGCAATTATGGCTGGATGCAATCAAGAAGGCAAAGCTCTTACCACTTGCTCCAGTTAAAATCTCACCTTCAGAGAAGTCCTGGCTGGTATTTGATGATTTCTCCATCTATCACAAGGACCCTGAGTATCTCCTTCCTAAAGAAGAGCGCCAAAGATCAAACTGATGTTCAGGTGATATAAAATTAAAATGTACCAATTGATCATGTTAGACTACACCCATAATCAGTCAGTGAAAAATGTTAGTATTTTCCCTCACTACTTCCATGAGAGTTGGAGAACCATTTGGAAAATCACACTTGTGCACTACATTCTTTTATTTCCCTTACCTGCAGCAAGATTTCTCGGCAGTTCAAGTGATTGTGGTCTTCAGAGAAGATCTCTGAGAGCTTTTGAAAAGAGCTCCTGGCGTCTCTGCGGGATAAAATGCAGAACTTCCTGATGTGTGGTCAGTCTAATGTGCTGTGTGGTCAATCTAATATGCTTCCTTTCTTCTAGAATTGCTTTCCAAGAAACTCCCCGGGATTTGCCATGTCATTGTAGCCTTTTTCCAAAGGGAAGGCAGTGAGGTACATTTGATCAGCCCCTTCCCCTCCTTTTATTTCATTCCCTTATAAAGACTTACCTGTTGACTGCAGCCCAGGTGCGCTTCAATCGGTAAACAGAGTTGGACTGGAGAGCAGAGAGGATGGCATACAGTGAAGAGAAATTCCTTAAGGCCCAGCATTGCTAGAAGTTTGGTGTTGGGGAGGAAAAGATAAATAGTTCAGCAAGGAGTGACAGGTAAATTTTTTGGGTCCTTTCCCAATAGTTAAGATTATCAACCCAGTCACAATTCAGTGTGAATTACCCAGAATATTGGGAAAGATTCATCCTGTCTTCCATTGCAGTTTATTAAAACCTGTGATTGGGTCTAAGCATAAGACCACAAAGTCAACCACCTCATTCTCAAATAGTGATTCAAGGGGAGACTCATTACAAAGTGAAGAAGATTTTAGACTCCAGAATGTATAGGGGTCGTTTACCATATTTAGTACGTTGAAAGGCTACTCTTTGTCTGAAGCTACCTGGGTAAAAAATTGGAATGTGAAAACTGACAGATTAGAGAAGCTATTCCATGATAAATATCCAAATAAGCCAGAGTCCCCTTGAGGAGAGTGGGGAGATGTGTTAGTGTTACTGTGTTAATCCCCTATGTTATTTTCTCTCTCTCTTCTTTAGGATACTTTTTTTCCCCTAAGGAGAGGCTGACTATCAGGCTGAAGCCATTTTATTTGGGTTCTTAGGCCTGCTACACTTTATACTATTTCACTATGCATTTTCTACTATGGGAAAATGGGAGGGGGGATTGTATGAGGTTGTTAGTATGTAGCCATAACCAATTCTTTCTAGAAAGCCATTCTTTCTCTCTGCACCTCTGCACTTGCACAGAAAGAGATGGGTAGATTCTGCCAGCATAGCAATAGAAGATTGGGCAATGTGATGGACTTGTGGATGTGGGGGGCAAGGATTTGAACTTTCAACGGAGTGGTGAAACCTGGGGGAATTCAAATTGTGGTTCACCCAGATTTGTCAACATGGCTCTATTAATAAATTAATAAATTACTTTGGACTCTTGATTTACTTTTGGATGCTATTTGTAACCCTGACATTGTCAGGTCCCGGTGATTTATATGGATCAAAGTCTTACCATTTTCTTGCTTATTTTAATTTTAATTTTATTTAATTTTAGTTTGTCTTTTACAGTATTTTTTTGTACATTGGGTTATAGTTTCTTTTTGCGTGAAGACTGATGCAAAGAATGAGTTAAGCAGCTCTGCTTTCTCTCTGCTGCCTACCACTTCCTTGCCATCTTCTCTCTTTAGTGGACATTTTCCTTGACTTTTTTCTTCATATTAATATGTTGAACTAAACTTTTTGAATTATCTTTAACTTTTGTTGCAAATCTGTTATTTCTGAGTCTTTGCTTTCTTGACTTCATCTTTGTATATTTTGGCTCCCTGCTCATAATTAGCCTTAGTTAAGTGTCCCTCTTTCCATTTTCTCTCCAGCCAACCAACAATTGACCAGAGTAGCTTCCCATTTAATATTTTTGCACCTTGGATATTGGAACATCTTATCTGTGGAGGCTGTGAAGATGGAATGATTTTTTTATTTACCTATTTGTGGAGATAAAAAGACTGTATTGTTGCTGAATGGTGGTGATGATGTTACATTATTTGAATATAAGGAACTATAGAGTTTTTTTCAAGCATTAATTTGCAGTTATACAATTATTTTACAAACTTCTGGAAAGATTCTTAGATTATGGATTGTTGGCATATGGAAACAAGATTGGGACAAAGTGGTGGATTTCAATATCGAGGATTATTATGTAGACTTATAGTACACATAGTGAATTTATAAAGATGATTTTGTAATATGCAAATACGACTGAGAAAATAAGAAGAATAGTAACTATTTTGAAAATATAAATATGAGGAACTAAAAAGAAATAAAGAAAAGTGGAAATAAGAAGAAGAGCAGATGGAAGATTTAGACAATGAAAAAACTAATCATAATTAATTGGTTTAAAAGGATAAGATGAATTTAAGCTTAATGATTATTTGAAATATATGATTATTATATTGGAAATTAAATGGCAAAAGAGAAATGCAGATGGATTGGGGAAATGGAAACGGAAAGATGGAGGGTGAACCAAACAGTAATTATTAAAATAAATCACAATAAGGTTTTAAACTACATATATAGAGTAAGATTATGAGAATTACCTGTTGGGGTGAATATTGGGGATAATGATAAAATTATAAACATATAAGATTGCTAAATGGACTTATAGAGATAAATTTGAATCTATTGATTATTTGAATTATAAGATTACTATAACGGGAATGATAATGGAAAAGAGAAGCAGGGGGAAATAGAAAATGGAAATAATAAAGGTCTGATTATTAAAGGAGGATTAATCTGGAGAAAATAAACAGTGTAGAGTGTAATTAATATTTTTGGAATTATCTTAGGGAAAAAATTAATAGAATAGAATTGGAAGGATATGAATGTCATAATGATAGTGAAAATAAATAGATTGGTAAGATTACACATTAAATAGATTAGGGAAGATTATTATACTGGAAATGACAGTGAAAATAAATAGATTAGAAAACATTACTACACTGAGATTGACAATGGAAAAATAGATTAAGGAAGATAATTTACACTGGATATGACAGTGACAGATATATAGATTAGGGAAGGTTACTACACTGGGAATGACAATGACACTAAATAGATTAGGGAAGATTATTACATTGGGAATGATAGTGAAAACAAATAGATTAGGGAAGACTATTACACTGAGTTTGACAGTGGAAGATACATAGATCACAAAAGATTATTATACTGGAAATGACAGTGAAAAAATAAATTAGGGAATATGATTATGCTGGGATTGACAGCAGAAGATATATACAGTGAAAAATAAATAGAAAAATATGTTATACTATATTTTTTATTTCTTCAATTTGAAATGATATATTTGCAAAAGGAAAGAAATGATATAATGAATAAGTACAGAAAGAAGATAATGTAATTTGAAATCTTAATAATAATTTTTGTTTTCCCCCTGTATTGCTATTCTTATAATTAGATTCAAGGCATGAAATAGCTGGTATGAATTGATATTTTTTGTTGTTTGAAGAGAAGTAAATTTGGATTTTTCTTCTTAAAGGGAAGTTATATTAAAATAAGAATTAAAAAGCATGAACGAGATAGGTAAGAATACAAGAAATGGACCAAAGCACTTTGGCATGGATTTATTAGATAAAAGCAAGTAGTGAATAGAAATTTTGATAGCTAACAGCGTTTTGAACTTGAATCAGAACAGAAAACAATCTTTGAAATACAGGCGATAAAATTAGAGGTAGTACACGATAAATAGTGTAAAATAGATATAAATCAAAAATTTCAATTAAGAATTTGGTGATTGATATTACATTGTATTGTATTGAAATTTGAAGGTATGTGATTTTGTATGTCTTTAAGGGCAGAGAAAAATAAAAAATATATACCTCCCTCCCAAAAAATATTTTTTCTCCTCTTGCCTGTGTCCATATGCATTCTGTGCCCATCAAGCACGCTTCATTTTCCCACTTGCAGTTTTCTACCCTATTTTTTGTATTCATCCAGAAAATTCAGGATCCTTTTACTTTGGGGAACAGAAATGTACAGGCTCAGAGCATACAATAATTGAGAGGAATTCGCCTCGTGCAGAAAAATAACAAGAAAACACTTTCAAGGATGTCAGTTGAAAAAGGTTGCAAGAGGCATTTGTGGTTAACATTGCCAAGAAATAGTCACAAATAAGGAATGCACCTCAGCAGTCACTACATCTCTGGCTCACAGTTTCCCAAGAGATGAACTATGCAATCCCTAACACCATGCTCAGCTCTGCTTCATTTTCCACTTCCCCCACTCTGACCCTCTTCCTGACTTACTCCAGCAATTTGGATCCACTTCTCCAGCAGGTGTGCACGCTGGGGAGTACGCATGGCCAAATCTCCCAGCACAGATGTGATGACACAGCTGGTGACTGCATTAAACTGGGTCACAGTAGCACGGACACTGGGAGCCATGTGCTGATTCTCCTTCTTGTCTCGTTGGGACCAAATGCAGCCAAGGCAGTGGAAGGGTAGCACTTCTCTAAATAGGAGCTGGGGAAAGGGAAGGGGAAAGAAGGAGCTTGGCACCATTTGAAAACCATTCAGTGCATTAAGTGATTTCAGAGCAGGTTTTCAAGATCCAAGGCCTCAAATAGACATGTTGCAAAGCAAAGAACACCCCAAATTCACCCCACAGCAGCCACATCCATCCCATCCACTTCATGGTCCTTAGCATGTTGTATTTTTACAACATAAAATATAGCTCACGGCCACAAAAAGGTTGCCTACTGAGACTGTAAAAAGTGATATAGGTTCTCTGTTATGCCATCAAGCCAATTTCAAAAGATTTTCAGAACTACCCTATTCATCATAGCCATAGCCTATTTTCTTTTCCAAGTTATTTTCAGTCCCTGGCCCCAATAGGTCTTACAGCATCCATCAGTGTCAGCTGTTCGGCCACTTCATCCACAGAGAAGGACATCAATGTTGGTATCTCCTCACAGTCATTTGTCCCAACTGCCTCTGTGATAACCTGTGATGGTCTCATTCCTGGGGAGTTGCCTCCTGTAGAAAAATAATGTAATCTATAGAAAAAAGAGGATTCAAACAATGACTGTAAGAAAGCCATTGCACCAGACCAAAATGCACCATCAAAAACACTCATTCCACACTAGTTTTTAATATTTGCTTCCTCAAGAAGTTCTGGACCTCTGAGAGGTGACGTGCCAGTTATGGCTTATTTCAGAAGAATGTTATAAACAGCCCTTAAAAGTTCTCTTTGGATCATACATAATTAATTAATTAATTAATTAATTAATTAATTAATTAATTAATTAATGCACAATTGATTTAATAATTTAATTAATTGATTTGCCCTCTGTCACACTAGCCCAAGTCACTCTGGACAGCTTACAGTTGTATAAATACAAAAGCATTAAAATTAACAACTAAAAGGCCAAAAACCAAGAACACAGATGGAATGAGGGTTGGGTTGTTGTCTGTCTGTCTGTCACTCACCAACCACCTCCAGCATAATGTGCCCTTATCAGGACTCCAAGCCAATTAGCATAGCCAAGTTTTAAGGGCCTTCTGGAAAGCCAGAAGAGTAGAGTTTAAACTCACCTCCAATGGCAAATTGTTCCAGGGAGAGGGAGCCATAGGAGAGAAATATTTTATCCTGGACCCCACTAGCTGAAATTTTTGAGCCAATGGGGTTTGCAGAAAGCCTCTTCTGCTGGAGCAACTAGAATGGGCCAATCCCATTGTGGTGAGATGGTTCCTCAGACATTTTGGTCCCATGTCATGAATGGCTTCAAAGGTGAACAACTTGAATTGGATTCAGAAGCAAACCAGCAGAGGAGGGGTGGAGTTTTGCAGCATTACCAGTCACAGTGAACAATCTCTCCATTCACATGCCGTGTTCTCCCTGTTTGTGTGCTCTGAAAAGACCCAAAGCTGCCTTATAAAGGCAGCAAAGGTAAGGGGGGCGCTCTGAAAGGTCACAAGAGAGATTGCAACTCTCTTGTTGAACTCTCTCTATATTTTTTCTCTTTGCCATGACAAAAAACTGTCTAGATGGCTGCCAAAAAGCTGATGACTATTTAAACACAGTGCAGGAGCGGACTTTGGTGAATAGCGTATGAGCTGGGTGAGAAAAATTCTTTTTATTCAAATTTTAAAGTGTAAAGTGGGCTTGCTTGGAAAACAAATTGATTACCATCAAAATGATTGCATTTCCTCCCCTTTCTGGGAGCTCAACTATAAAATCCATTGTAATCTCCTCCAAGGGACACCTGGGGTTAGCCACTTGTTGGAGGAGGCCAGGTTTCCCTGGTCTCATCGTCATGGTGGCACAAGTAGCACAACTCTTTAGGTAGTCATCTATGACAGCTGGATGTCAACTTGCAAAAATTTCAAGTTGCCATGAAAAGAAAGGAGGGAATGCTGGAGGAAGGCTGATTCCCTAACTGACAATGCATTCCACAAATGTTTATTTTACTGGTTGTATCCTAGGCTATCAGAGTCAGAAGAAGGGGCGTGTAGATCACAATCCAGATTCAGATCGTGCAGAACGCAGCTGCGAGAGCAGTCATGGGCTTACCTAGGTATGCCCATGTTTCACCATCACTCCGCAATCTGCATTGGCTGCCGATCAATTGCCGGTCACAATTCAAAGTGTTGGTTATGACCTTTAAAGCCCTTCATGGCATTGGGCCAGAATATCTCCGAGACCGCCTCCTGCCGCACGAATCCCAGCGACCGATTAGGTCCCACAGAGTGGGCCTTCTCCGGGTCCCGTCAACTAAACAATGTTGGTTGGCGGGCCTCAGGGGAAGAGCCTTCTCTGTGGTGGCACCGGCTCTCTGGAACCAACTCCCCCCGGAGATTAGAACTGCCCCTACTCTTCCTGCCTTCCGTAAACTCCTTAAAACCCACCTTTGCCGTCAGGCATGGGGGAATTGAAACATCTCCCCCTGGGCATGTTTAATTTATACATGGTATGCTTGTGTGTGTGTCTGTTAGTATATGGGTTTTTTTTAAAGCTTTAAATATTTTAACTGATTGGATTATTTATGATTTGTACTACTTGCTGTGAGCCGCCCCGAGTCTTCGGAGAGGGGCGGCATACAAATCCAAATAATAAATAATAAATAAATAAATAATCCACCAACATGATTAATTGGACAATGATTTATAACATGGCTAACGAGAAGGGGGAAAACAGGGTCAAGATGATGTGCAGCTGGGTTGAATTCAGTTCTGGATGGATGGTATATTGCCAAGATTCATTTTAAATAAACCTTTATATTTCTTTTGGACTTTGGCTCACGGGTTCTTTAATTAGGGTGTTTCTCAGAAATTTCACAGACAGCCAACTCCTAAATCAACAGGATTTCAGAGCAACTTGAATCCTGCACTCCCAAGCCATCCCCCGATACCTGGAGATTGGAGAGAAAATCAGGCAAGCATGGAAGAGGGAGGGCTATCCAAAGAAAGTCTGCTAGAGGTTACTGCAAAGAGGAGACTGCAGTCGAAGCATATCTACTCCCAGACATCAAAGTTGACACGGTTGCTCCAAGAAGCAAGAAAGGGTGAGTACTGGTTAAAATTAACCCCTAAAGCTGTTGAAGCTGAATTCCCCTATCCAAATGTCCAGGAAAAGAGAAAGCCTCTGAGTGAGCTGGGAAAAGTGGATTGGATGTGGGACTGGGAACAAGCCAGACTCTCAAAGGTCCTGAGAGAGCCCATGGGGAGGTCCATAAAGCAATTGAGGGAGGAATTTGACCGAGCCACTATTCAGGAGGGGGGGCTTTCATGCTGGCCAAAAGAGGTGGGAGGTACAGCTGATCCTTTTGGAAGGAAGAGATACACACAAGAGCACAGCCCCCTCTCATGAATCAGAAAGGGGAAGAGCCTGGGACTGAAGGCCCTACCCCTCCCATGTAGTAAGCAGGCCACCCAGGACAGACAATTACCTCCCTCTCTCCAAACCAGAGATGAGGAGGAAGGCCAACTGCAGTGAGCACATGCCTACAGAGGCCAACAGGAGGAGGGAGAAGCAGTACTAGATGAACCACCCTGCTTTAGGGGAAAATTTGATGGAGGCTCAGACCAACTAGCCTTATTCTTCGACTTGGTTGAGGTCCATCTAGAATGCTATGGACACTTCTACCCATCCGCAAGAGCTATAGTGAACACCATCACAGAGGGGCTAGAGGAAGAGGAAGGGAATGGCTAGCAGTCATCCATAAGAGGAAAGCTCCTCAACTGCAAAACATAGATGACTTCCTACAGCTGCTAGAAGCCAGATTTGAGGAGGCAAAGGAGGACCTGTGTGCAGAAGATAATCTCAGAAACCTAATGCAAAGGGGCCAAACCATCAGAGAACAAATCCAGGAATTTAGGAGAGTCATCAGAAGGCTACTTCACTTACCAAAACAGCTCTTGGTACAGTTCTTCAGAACAAGTCTAGACAAGCAAATCGCCGAGGTAACTGTTTACCAGGACATCCTGAATAAACTCTCCAAGTTGTTCTGAGTGGCCATAAAATTTGACAATGGGCTGAGAGTCAACAATGTTAGAAAGCTACCAGACACCAGAGAGACAGGTCAACCAGACCAGGCAGCACCCAGCTGACTGAGAACCACAGCACTGCAGCCAACCCCAAGTCCAGCTATCCTACAATGTCCACTGAAATGCTACAGATGTGGGGGGATGGGCTACATGGCATCAGCATGCGCAAACCTGGCCCCAGAGCCAAGGCCAGAGCTGCCACCCAGGGCAAGACCAGAACAAGACCCCAAGTGTTGCATAAATACATCCTGGAATGCCCTCAAGACTGCAGGGATGCCTCCCTGCTCAATCAAAGGGGGAGAGCCCCCAGGCAGCAACGACCAGTCACCAGAACCCTATGACAGTGAGGACGAGGGCAAAAATGACCCAATGAACAGTGAACCTATTCTCCCTTTTGTTTTCCCAAAACACCTGATGGCCCCAAAAACAGAGACCCAGGGGGATTTTCAGATCCTGGTAGACTTGGGCTGCCTTAGATGCCTGATCAACTTAGCCATGGTCCTGAAACTGAGAGTCAAAGCTAAGAGGCTGGCCCACCCAATCCATTTCAAACAGGTCGATGAGTCCCTAGTTGGGGGACCCCATGCCACCCACCTAACTGAACCCATGAGGCTGGAACTAGCAAACCAGTGGAAAGTAATTCCATTTGTCATACCTCCAAAAATGACAGACACATTCACACTGGGATCTCCTGACTGGAGAAGTGGGGGGGACTGACCATCTGGTGGGAAGGGGGCACCTGCAGACTGAGCATAGCAGGGGGTTCCCACCCCCCTCCACAACAGCATGCGGAAACACTGCAAAGGCAGGAAACCCCCCCAAAAGAGCCCACCAGAACAACTGGCAGACACTTCTGACATGACTCCAGAAGCCGTTCAGATTCCAAGGGAATATCAAGACCTTGTGTGAATGTTCAGCAAGGCCGAGTGCAACATCCTGCCTCCCCACCATGAGACAGACTGTACCATCAGAATCATCCCCGGGACAAAACTACCCAAACCTAAACCATACATTATGACATCCTGGGAAATGCAAGAGATGCACAAATACATAGACAAAAAGGGAACGTGTAGAGTGTTTTATCACAGATTTGTAAAAGGGAAACTTGTCCAGTTTGGAATATAGATATTCTAACAGACATTTAAAGCTTAAAATTTGGGGGGACTTTAGCCAAGCTAGGGGTTTAAGGTTCTAATATTTAAAGAGTGCCTAGTTTATAGATTTAAAGTTCTATAGTTCTAATTGTCTAATTTAATTTTTTTTGTTCTAGTTAGTCTTTTATTTGCTAGTATTTAATATGTTAGGCAATCAATCAGTTAATCAATTGTGATAGACATTCAATTATATTGATTAGTTAGATAATAAGTCAATTTTTGATCAATCAACTAATCAATAATAATTAATGACTTTGGTAGACTATCATTTAGTTACTTAGATAATAAATCAATTAATTAATCAATCAACTAAACCAATTAATTGTTTAACTAGTTAATTATGTTAACTAGCCAGGCAATGGATCTATTAGGACAACCTATTCTTTTAGTAGTTAGTCATTGCCTTGGACGGGAAATGAACACTCGGACACCAAGCTGGGTAAAACGGGTCACTTTATTAAATATTAACAGAAAGACCTGCAGGGGTCGCTAAATGGGGCGGAGTTTCCTGAACACAACATACTTGGGCAACTCAAATGGGCGTTACTCCATGCCTGGTCAGGGTGAGGCATGCTCCGCCTACTCCCGACCAGTAAGCCACGCCCAGCATGTGGGAGGGCTCGCCTTGCATGACCCGGAACCGGAAATGACGTAGGTGAGCCCCAAGGGCACCCCCTTCACACCTCTCTGTCCGTGGAGGAAGCATGAGTTGTGCAATGGGGGTGCCAATCATCTTACAAAAGATGCCCAAAGGAGAACACAGAGTTGCTACTGATACCCTTTCCGCCCCGTTTCTGCCATATAGTGACCAAGAATATAAACATCAAATTGCTGAATCAGAACCTATTTACATACAGATGCACCCCATAACCACAAATCCTTACCCTCGTCCAGGATGGAGTAGGCGAAAAACAATCCGTAGCAAATGCCCAAAGATTGCAAAAATTCCTACTCGGCCCCTACCAGGCGACCTATAAAAAACATCCTGGATTGAGCGGAGGGTGGGTGGGTGTCCGTTCTGCGGCGAGCTCGGGGGGCAAGAGAAGCCGGGGGGGCAAGCAAACCCTGATAAAGGGCACACGCCCCGCCCCCTCGGCTTTCCCAGAATGCCCGAGCGGCCGCTGATTGCTCTGGGGCGTTCCCGCGCTAACGCGGGGAACGCCCCACAGCTGATGGGGGGAGCCGAGTTGCTTCCCGCCATTGGCAATTTTCGTCCAGGCGTTATTTCGCCTGGCCTCTCATTTGCCTTGGACGGGAAATGAACACTCGGACACCAAGCTGGGTAAAATGGGTCACTTTATTAAATATTAACAGAAAGACCTGCAGGGGTCGCTAAATGGGGCGGAGTTTCCTGAACACAACATACTTGGGCAACTCAAATGGGCGTTACTCCATGCCTGGTCAGGGTGAGGCATGCTCCGCCTACTCCCGACCAGTAAGCCACGCCCAGCATGTGGGAGGGCTCGCCTTGCATGACCCGGAACCGGAAATGACGTAGGTGAGCCCCAAGGGCACCCCCTTCACACCTCTCTGTCCGTGGAGGAAGCATGAGTTGTGCAATGGGGGTGCCAATCATCTTACAAAAGATGCCCAAAGGAGAACACACAGTTGCTACTGATACCCTTTCCGCCCCGTTTCTGCCACAGCAGGGGGTCAGATCTCTATCTTGGCCCCCAGCTCCCCACCTAAGCCTGCTCCAGCTCACGCAGGCACCACTGCAGGTCTGTGTAAAATTGCCACTCCTGACATCTTCCTAAATTGACCCAGCGAAAGCTAGGGGGGGGGGTTAAAAACACATGCCCGTGTGTCAGATCACTTTGCCTCCCCCTGCCAAGTTAACCCATAACCTGGTCCCGTCAACAGCTGTTGGTGCGACGGCGACTCCGCCTCCCCTCCATGTGGGGGGTCTCAGAACCACACACCAGAACCACACACCACGGCCGTAGGCCCCGTACGACCGGTGGTTCACCATGACATGACATCACTGTGCCAAGTCCTTCACCGACACCAGGTCGTTGCCACCTGTGTGCAAGACCAACAATCTGTTCCATATGCTCTGCAAGCCCCGGGGGACTGCTACGACTTGACGCCACTGGGCCAAGTCCTTCACCACCACCAGGTCATTGCCACCCGTGTGCAACACCAGCAATCTGTTCCATATGCTCTGCAAGCCCCGGGGGACTGTCATGACTTGACGCCACTGAGCCAAGTCCTTCACCACCACCAGGTCGTTGCCACCCGTGTGCAACACCAGCAATCTGCTCCATATGCTCTGTCAGCCCCGGGGGACTGCCATGACTTGACGCCACTGAGCCAAGTCCTTCACCATCACCAGGTCGTTGCCACCCATGTGCAACACCAACAATCTGGGTCCGGCCCATCACTGCTCCCGACTTTTCACAATGGAAGAGACCCGTCTCCAACGAAGACCTCCGAGCTCGAGCCTTTCGCTGAAGCCCCAGCGACTCAGCAACCTCCATATTCCTGAAAATAATGTTGCAGCTCAACGTTCAGCCACCAAGCCACGCTGTGGCCGCAGTTCGCTACTGTGGGCAACGGAAGGGCAGCTCCTTCGCACTTCGCACGTAATAAAGTGGAGCAGGGCCAGGACCTAGAGAAACAACAAGGATACCAAGACAGTGTTAGCCACCCGATCCCAAAAGCGCTTGTACTCAGGTGCTCTGAATCTACTTCATGAAAGCCACTGACTTCCATCTGCCACCGGATTCATTACTTTGCTGAGAACTTGTTGAAACCTGCATTCAGTATTGTTGAGGGAATACCACCCGATATCGGCCCTTAACTGTTATTTATTCAGTGGAGGCCTGTCTTGTGGTAAAAAGGGGGACCATTCCCTGGCTTCATTGTTTTACTTGCACTGAGTCCATCATACCCCGGCATATATCCTTGCTTGATATACCCGGGCAGTGATCAATCCCCCATCTGCGTTACTGGTCAGCCACCGTGCGTAACCAACGCGGCTGCCGTAGCCCCCATTTAACATCAGTTTGCAGGCCCGGGGAACCTTGCATGATCCACTACTATGCGATCATGACAGCACCTTGCAGACCTACCATATCCCAAAGGCCATTTTTATGGCTGTCGTGTGAAACAGCCTCGCCTCGTTGGGTGAGGATCTGGGTCTCATCCAATGACCGCTGCCCCTGAAACTGGGCAACGTATAGTGGCTTACTAATTTCTCCCCAATCTGAGTCCTTTCCTTGGACCATCTCTTGATCATTCCCCCTATCCTCAAATAGTTTGACACCAAGGTCTTTTGTTAGGAGAGCTAAGCCCACCTGTTGCCCCTACATGATGGCATGTAACCATGTGGTCCAACCTGCACTCCTTTGCTTGAGCGATGGCGCCGTCCACCAATTCTGGTTACCCTGCGCCCCAGCCTATGCCGTGTGGCTGCCAACCGCCTGCCCGTGCACACATACTCCCTGTTAACGGATTGGGCCTCCTGTTGCTGCCTCGCTTCCTTCCACCGATGGGCCAGCTGTACACCATAGTCGCAGGCCCATGTTCCTGTATTCCTCTCAGGCAATCATAATACTCTTCCTCCCGCATTAAAATGCCAGGGAAATTAGCCAATATGCTGCGTGGCCCTGCCTGCTCACCCTGGGAGTAGAATAATTGCAAGAAATTTATGAAGATAAGCAAAGGCCCATGCCAATGATTTCTTTACCGTTAGCACATGGATTAGCTTTACCAACATGACTTAATCAATATAACCATAATATTAATGGTACCATCCTGACACCACGACTTCCATATTGTTTATGATAATAACATTTCTAAATTATTATTCACTAAAACAATTAATATAATGCTTAATAACTCATATTAAGCTAAAATCAACTCAAGCGTGAATTTGATTCAGATGCCCTCAATGCTTAGCGTTCTTGCAAGCCCCCCATTCCAGTAAGTGACTACACCATTTCTTATGAACAAACTAAAGGGGGCTGAGATAAACTGACTTATTTATTTATTTATTTATTCGAATTTTTATGCCGCCCTTCTCCTTAGACTCATGGCGGCTCACAACATGTCAGCCATAGCACTTTTCAAACAGAGCCAGGCAATTGCCCCCACAATCCGGTTCCTCATTGTTTTACTCCTGAGGGGATTAACCAGAAATTAGGAGATTTCCAACCTTCAGCATGGTAGTGACATGGGGATCTACAGGCTGTAGTTATGGTATTAATAGTATCTTTCAGTTTTGTTGGTACAGAAAAAAGGCCTGCTACCAACTGCACCCGTACTGTTATAGCTTTCAGTACAACTTTACATTTGGAAATGTGGCAAAATTCAGAATATTAGTAGCACCATTCATGGAGACATAATGACTTCCATGCGCAACTGCTCCAGGCTCCGGCACATCATGAAAATAATAATAATAATAATAATAATAATAATAATAATAATAATAATAAAATTACCCAGGAGCAAGCACATAAAACCCTGTTACCAAGTAATCCCTTAGTGCAGTACTTCAGTAGTTAAGTATGGCCATCACATTAACAAAGATAATTCCTCAGGAAAAGGGATGGGGCCTATTTGACCAGGAGGATTGCCATTAAGCCAACTTGAAAGTGAAGAGGAAAACATACAAAAGTAAACCTCCGGTCTGATAACATGTATATATTCTCGACAAAAGCTTTAATAAGCCAATTTTTACTATGTAAGGTGTAGAACATAGCTCACTATATTCGACTTCCTATAACACTTTATATTAACACTGTCAACCCTTATTGAAGCGTGAGAGCAATTATTTATGTATTTATTTTAAATTGAGGGTAAGGGAGCAGCATGAGGCTATATTTACTTACCGCCCAATAACCTCATTGCTATTTTCATTGTGGTAAAGAAACATATGCCAGACCTGTCTGCCAAATAGCTTCTTAGGTCCCCCATTCCACCGTGCTTCAAAGAAAGGCCAAGATATATTTCTGCACAGTACTCTCAGTAGGAGATCCTTACATAGGAAAAGACAAATCCTTTTATATTCAGCAGCGCTGTTCCAAATGGAGTGCAGAGGTATATGTTTGATAAAAGTGTAATAAAGGTTAACAGTCTCCTAAGCAGCAGAAAGCCTTCATCATTTGTTGTAGTGTTTCTGCTAAACCCGCTTATGAGCAGAAGCCAAGGTTTTAACTGCAAAGTTGCTGTCAGAAGCCAGCTAAGTCCCCTGAAGTTATGATGAACCAAAGGGGCCAAGGTCTATAGTAATGCTACCGTCTTTTGATCACTAAAAGCCATTTTTACTGACAAAGCAGTCTTTCCATAGACCCAGTTGCTGAAGCCCCACCTAACCTGGTTTCATGGCTACTATCCCTGATTGACATTGTACCTCTTGTGAGAAAATGCCATAGGAGGGCACCATTATCCACAGGTATGAAAGAACTGTTAACAAATGGTGGTGAGACCAGACTGCTGAAAAGCATTTCCGAATATGAAAGTTTTAATCCCCTTACCATTTCTATGTCCACCACATTATGACTCAATTATAAATCTTGTTCTAACCAGTGCTCAAAACCTAGTGGCTTGTTTGGCCTGCAGGAGCCCTATTTCTCGCTAAAATTGCCTTAAAGGGATGTTCACAGTGCCCTGTGGAATTGGTGGGGCGCGCAGAGGGGGGGGTTTTGCCCCACCACCCCCACTGTCATATCACAACCCATGTGTTGTGCCCCCCCAGTAAATTAGTTTAATTGCAAATTAATTCATTTTAAGCTCACTCAATTCAAATATATTAATTTAATAAATTAAATCATTTTGATAAATTATTAAGCACATTCAAGTTTACCTGCTTAGATAAATTAAATCGTTTTAATTTGTCCATTTTTGTCCCAAGCAATTCAAGTATACTTAACTTTACAAGATTGAAACATTTCCATTCCGCCATTTTATGCACAATCAAATCAAGTAAACCAACTTAAATAAATTAAGGCATCTTAGGATGGATATATGTTTATCCCAGGCATGTTTAAATTCAGTTACTATGGATTTACCAACCATGTCTGCTGGAAGTTTGTTCCAAGCATCTACCATTCTTTCAGTAAAATATTTTCTCACATTGCTTCCGATCTTTCCCCCAAACAACCTCAGACTGTGCCCCTTGTTCTTGTGTTCACTTTCCTATCAAAATTGCTTCCTTCCTGAATCTTATTTAAGCCTTTGAAAAAAAATTACATGTATTAAATGCCTCGTGTGCCTTCAGATATGGCTCTGAGTGTCACCTATGGCGCACGTGCCAGTTTCTCCATCATGATAACATTTATCTACTTTAATATATCTGACAACTTATTTACTGAATGTAACAGCTCATTTGCATACTTTGGGAAATCATTCTTCTAGGTAAGTTGCAACTTAATATGAGGTGGTAGCTTTGACAGTTTTCAAAATGCTGCTAATATAATTATAAATTTAAATTCTACTTCACGAGGTAGCCCCCCAACGCGGCAGCCCCCCCTCCAGCGCCGCCCTGCACGCGGAACACAACCACGTGGGGGAAGGGGAAAAATTTGCCGCTACTCGTTGCCAGCCGGGCCGCCAGAGCCCTTGATCACCTGCCCCGGCGGACCCATGGTCCCTGAAGCCGCGATCCCAGCAGGCAAGCCGGCAAAGCCCCTGTTGTCTTCCCGGCCATCCCCCTTCTCCCTCCAGCAAACCTGTGTTGCCCCTGGTGATCGCTTTGATCCCAGGGGCTCCGAAATGGTGCTATTTCTGCGCCGTCCAGGAGGGAAAGGAGGGTGGCTCCATGAGCCTCGATCCTGTCTGCACGAGCAGCAGAAGCAGCGACAGCGGCAGTTTGGGAGGGGGAGGAGACGCCTCGGATCGCTGCTCATGAGGCTGCATTTATTAACAGCCAGACCGAAGAAGGAGAGAGCCGTCTGCAAGGGCGACGTCCTCCTCCTCTTCTTTTGACTGATGGGCGCCCGGTGAACAGTATGTTCCCGGGTGCTGGATGCCGTTGCCCCCTGCTCGCCCGCAAACCTGAGCTGCCCCTGGCGAACGCTATCGATCCCAGGGGCTCCGAAAAGGCACAGTCCTCGATTTCTTCCTTCCATCCAGCGAGGAGAAAAGGCTCGCTGGTCCCTTTTCTGTCCGTTCTGCGGCGAGCTCGGGGGGCAAGAGAAGCCGGGGGGGGGGGCAAGCAAACCCTGATAAAGGGCACACGCCCCGCCCCCTCGGCTTTCCCAGAATGCCCAAGCGTTCGCTGATTGCTCTGGGGCGTTCCCGCGCTAACGCGGGGAACGCCCCACAGCTGATGGGGGGAGCCGAGTTGCTTCCCGCCATTGGCAATTTTCGTCCAGGCGTTATTTCGCCTGGCCTCTCATATCTATCAAGTAGTGGGTATTAATTAGTTAATAAGGCAATAAACTATACTGTAATCAGTCACAGGTAATTGTTAACTATTAACTCTTTTAACTCTTTAACTGTTAACTCTTTTAATAGAGAAACAGTTTATGTAAGTAGGGCAATAAGGTTTAAGCTATAGAAACAACACCAGAATGTTATAATTCCTTTTAGTATTAACCTTGTAAAGTGGTGGCGGGGGACAAAGGAGATTTCTTCTAACAACCGGTTCTCAGAACTGCTTAGAAAGTTAACAACCAGTTCTAACAAGCTGGTGAGAACCAGTAGAATTCCAGAAGACTTGATTATCCTGGCTGCTGTAGATTACATTGCTTCAGGCAGCTTGACAGGAGCTTGGTGGCCCAGAGTCCTCTTCATTGGTTTCTCTGAGTTTGGCTTCCTATGCAGATGACTTTCCAGGTCCATGGCCATGGCTATGTTGTACAAGTCTTTGTATGTGATTGAGAACTCCTCTGAAGCAGCAGGTTTGGCTGAGGTTCTGGTCTAGGGCCTCTTTGAAGTGGTGGGTGAAAAGTGGCGGGACCCAGGGGAAGAGCCTTCTCTGTGGTGGCCCCGACCCTCTGGAACCAACTCCCCCCAGAGATCAGAATTGCCCCAACCCTCCTCGCCTTTCGTAAGCTCCTTAAAACCCACCTCTGTCATCAGGCATGGGGGAATTGAGATATTCCTTCCCCCCAGGCCTATACAATTTATGCATGGTATGTTTGTGTGTATGTTTGATTTTTAATAAGGGTTTTTAGCTATTTTAAATATTAGATTTGTCATACGCTGTTTTATTATTGTTGTTAGCCGCCCCGAGTCTATGGAGAGGGGCGGCATACTAATAAATAAATAAATAAATAAATTTGGGCCAGTCTCTTGGATTCTTGGCTAGCCTCCAGAATTCCCACACTGTCTTTTGGGGGCTGACTCACTTGCTTCAAGGTTTTAATCTGGGCTTTGGCTTCTTGCCTGCGCTGTGTCCTCAAATTGGGCTCAGAACAGCTGGACAATTTGTCAGTGACCTCTAGCTCCAGGGCTTCTTCATCGTGTAGTTCAGCTATCCAGTCTACTGTGTCCCCCTCATTTATACTATCAGAAATTGCCAATATAATATCTCAGTTGGTCTGACATTGGTCCCCATATCAGTTGATGTGGGACCAAATCCAATTGAGAAAGTAGGCCAGCTTTCCTGGGGTCCCATTGAACTTCACTCTAAACCATGGAGGGGGGAAATGGTGAGTGGGGCAAGTTGTCAGGGCGGTGCTGATGGTGGGATCGGAACTGGCATCCACTGGTATTGAACCCACATTAGCCAGGAGGGACCTAGTCAGCAGGAGGCAACCTGAGGACCAGTTGGTGAGGGGGATGTTGGGTTTTGGCAGCCCAATAGTTCTCCTAGAAACTCCAGACTGGACTGTTCCAATGGACCTTGCAGCTGTGCTGCACTCGTTCCAGAAGGAGCTGTCATCCCAGTAGACCAGGCCCGATAGGGAAGGCTAAGTTGTGATCTGCTTCACACTGAGTGAAACAAGGCCGCTGCTCCACTATGGGCAGTTGTGGTTCCCTGGCCCAGGAAGGTAAATGTGGGCTGAGCCAGAACCCATCCAGGTGGTCCAATGATGGGAGGTTGTGTGGTGGTCCCCACGCTGAGCTGATAGAATCACTCAGGTAGACCTACCAGTGACTGGCTTCGCATTGGCAGTGGAAGGCCCCACTCCCGGGAATTTCTGAGATCAGCGGGGTTTGGTGCTCTCCACTCAAGGGCCTGAGGGTGCTCCACTCTGCTCACCCCCATTTGCAGTTTCTGCAGCATCCACCCAATCAGCAACTCCTAGGATGGTGAACTCCCCAACTTTGGACATTTTCAAGAGGAGATTGGACTGTCATTTGGCTGGGATGCTGTAAGATTTCCTGCTTAACCCTGCTGTTCTGTTTAAGAAAAGTAACAAATCTTCTGTTCCCGGGTCACCCTGACCCGGACCGAAAACTCTTCATTTGCAGTGCTTATGTTTGGTCTTTTTGAAAGCTTTTTTCACTTGGAAAGTAGTCTGAACATTTCTGCACACAATGATATGAAAATTGAAATGAAAAAAGTAAATCTTATTGGTTTATTTTGCGGATATAATGCACGCCCCCCCCATTTTTGTGAAATTTTTTTCAATTTATGGATAGTTTTGCTTGCAAAATGCATTCTATTTTACTAAAGTTGGTATGGGATTGGTAGCTTGAACATTTCTGAACATAATGATATGAAAATTGAACTTGAAAAATTGATGCATATTGGTTTATTTTGTTGATGAAATGCATGCCCCCCCGTTTTTTTTAAATAGTCTTCACTTTATGGATAGTTTTGCTAGCAAAATACATTCTATTTTACTAAAGTTTGTGTGGGATTGGTAGCTTGAACATTTCTGAACATAATGATATGAAAATTGAACTGGAAAAATTGATGCATATTGGTTTATTTTGCACATAAATGTATGCCTCCCCCCGTGTTCAATTATTTCAATTTATATAAAAATTATGCTGTTAATTTCAAACTTACATACTTTTTTTTAGTAAAATGGATTTGTTTCATAAAATTAGTCCTCTGGCTACAATGTGGTTGATTTTCAAAAGGATATTCCAAATATTTCTAGACAAATATGTATAAACAGTGACAATAATGGCACATAGCAAGGCCGGGGGTGGGGGGTGGCCTTTTTGTGGCAAAAATAAACCAATAAGAACCATTTTTTTCAGTTCATTTATATTTTTCTTATATTCAGAAATGTTCAATTTAGTATATCAAACCTTTTGGGGGGAAATTCCTTAGGGATTTGTAGCCTTAAAAAAATAGAAATTGACACGAAATTAAAAAAGGATGGGGGGGGAGGGGCTTTTTGATCAAAATAAAAATATAAGTCTCAATTTTTCCAGTTCAATTTTCATATCATTATGTTCATAAATGTTCAAACTAGTTTTCCAGTTGAAAAAGTTTTCAAAAAGATCAAATTCAAGTACCTAAAAAAATTATTTTTGGTCCGGTCATATACGAACAGAAACAGACTCGAAGTTATGATTTTTTTTTGCCCAGAAAACAATTAGCCACCACCCCAAAAATATTTTTTGATGATCAGCATTGTTAAATTGAGTAAATGAATGCCTAAGATTTTAAAGAATATTTCGGATTTGGAGGATAAAAAAATAAAAAGTGAAAATGGTTGCAAGCAGCCGAGGGGGGGGGAGGCCTTATTTCTGATATTAAAAAACCAATAAGAATCATTTTTTTCAGTTCCTTTATATTTTTCTTATATTCAGAAATGTTCAAGCTACCAATCCCACACCAACTTTAGTAAAATAGAATGCATTTTGCAAGCAAAACTATCCATAAATTGAAAAAAAAATCACAAAAACGGGGGGGCGTGCATTATATCCGCAAAATAAACCAATAAGATTTACTTTTTTCATTTCAATTTTCATATCATTGTGTGCAGAAATGTTCAGACTACTTTCCAAGTGAAAAAAGTTTTCAAATTGACCAAACATAAGCACTTCAAATGAAGAGTTTTCGGTCCGGGTCGTATGTGACCCGAACAGAAGATTTGTAACTTTTTTTGCCCAGCAAAAACTAAGCCCCCCACCCCCCAAAAAAAATTCTCATAGAGAGAACCCCTGAAGTGATGGATAGTCATGAAATTTCAAGTTTCAGATATGCAGGGAAAATTTTTTACAGGGACTCAAACTTGGCTTCGGGTCACATACGACCCGAACAGAACAGCTTAAGCAGGGGGTTGGACTTGATGACCTGCAGTGTCCCTTTCAATTCAAACAAACAAGCAAGCAAGCAAACAAACAAACAAACAAACAAATATCCTGGAATTAATAAATTCATTGGAGCAAACTGTCCAACTCTAGTAAGAGGGTCCTCCTCCTCCTCCTCCTCCCCCCGTTACAGAACCAGCATTCTCATGGGAAGAGAGATTGTGGCAGATTTAGCAGCCACCATTGCTTCTCTTCTTGCTATTTTCTTCATCCTGGGATCAGAATTGTTATGTTTGCAAGTTGTTAGAATAAAGATGATCTTGTTGCCTAAAGCTTCCTTTGCCAGCCTATTACAATTCTTATCATCTATAACTAAGCTGGTGTGAATGTGCATGCCTTTTTGCTTCTGTAAAGGAAATGGATTGCAATTTGAAACTTCCTTTGTGGAAATAGCAAGCCTGCTTATACTTTATTAATGCCCCCATGCTTATTCACAGATGTGGGAAACTTCAGGGTCTGTTGAAATACAATTCTCAGTAGCTCCAGCCAACATAGTAACAATCTTTTCCTCATGTTTTAGTCTGCTACATATAGACAGTCTTTTATAAAAAGAAACATTTAAAAAAAGGCCAAACCCCTTTTCACCTACAGCAGAAAGAGGTACAGTTCAAAATTTTACCACCTCATTCCAGAGGTGTTAATTTACCACCTCTTCTAGCAGCAGGGAATTACAAGATAATGTTTCTTATTCCTGCCAGCACATCACTAGATGATGGGCTGAGAGTTTTAGCCTCAGCATCCGAATGGCACCAGTTTAGAAAAGGCTGTTGTAGAAAGACTAATAATAGCAATTTTAAAAGAGGCTAAGTGTGAGCTGGATGATGCCCTGGGTTGATAAGCAGAAAGGGGGAAAAGGATAATTTCAGCTCAGTCTAACCTGGTGTCTGCCCCCCCCCCCTGGGATTACATGTATGAGAAGGCAGCCACCATTTGTATTCTGTTTCTTTGAGCTGAGAAAGTTTTGCAAAATCTGTGCAACCATGTTGATTTGAGTGCACAGGCTCTAATTTGATCTATTTTAAATAATGTTGCATATGTAGTACTAATATATTAACCTACCGTATTAAGAGCTGTGGTGGTGCAGTGGTTTGAATGCAGTACTGCAGGCTATTGCCCGCCCCCCTCTCCAAAAAAAATCAGTGTAATTTAGGGTGACTAGACATCACACTTTTGGTGGGACAGTCCCACTTTTGGATTATTTGCCCCATGTTCCATGGTTTTTGAAAAATGTCCCTCTTTTTTAAAAGATCAACTGCCACGCAGAGGTAGCCGACAAAACAGTCAGTCTTCATTGGCAGCTCCAGGGCGAGTAGCCTCCCATCAAGCCACCCCCAATGGCCTAGATATCCTCCTGGATATGACCCGGGCAGATTCCTGAAGAGGCAGGCAGAGCCAGCAGCCAGTAGGAGAAAGCCGAAGTGGCCAGGCATTTGTCAAGCCTCGGCAGCTCAAGAAGCTCCCCTTCTTCCTCCACCTCCCATGTCAGTCCTTCTAGCCAGCTCCTTCATTGAGAAAGGCTCAGGCAGCTCAGAGGGAGGGAAGGAGAGAGAAAGAGACAGGGAGGAAGGAAGAGAGAGAGAAAAGAAAAGGAGGGAGGGAGAGAAATAGATAGAAAGGGAGGGAGAGAGAGAAGGAGAAAGAGAGAAATAGAAAGGGAGAAAGAGAGAGAAAGAAAGAGAGTGAGAGGGAGGGAGGGAAGGAGGGAGAAAGAGAGAAAGAAAGAGAAAGGGAGGAAGAGAGAGAGAGAAAAGGAGAGGAAGAAAGGGAGAGAAAGAAAAAGCAAAAGGGAGGGAAGGAGGGAGGGAGAAGGAAAGAGAAATAGAGAGGGAGGAAGACAGAGAAAAGAGAGAGAGGAAGAGAAAGAAAGAGAAAGAAAGAAAGAAAGAGGGAGGGAGGGAGAGAAAGAGAGAAAGGGAGAGAAAGGGAGAGAAAGGGAGGGAGACAGAGAAAGAAAGAGAAAAAAGAGAGAAAGGAAAAGAGAAAGAGAAAGAAAGAAAGAAAGAAAGAAAGGGAGGGAGGAGAGAAATAGAAAGGGAGGGAGGAAGAGAGAGAGAAAGAAAGAGATTTTTTTTTTGCTCCATATACTGTAGACCAAAATTTTAATCAAGAACCCCCCTCACCCCATTAATGGTGTCCCGCATTACCAGTGTTAAAATCTGGCCACTTTAGTGTAATTACATAGTTTTCAGGGTGAGCAGGCTATCATGCCCGAGAGTAGATGGTTTGTGTCAATTAATTTGAAAATTAATTTAGCCAGTAAGGAGCTGGATTGTTAGTACTCTGTGCAAAACACTTGGTTTTGCAGTAAATAAACAATGAATGTTTGTATTGAAGTACTATAGCTTTAAGAAATTGTGTTGCAAATTGCCATAAGAGAGAGCCAGAAAGCATGATTTTCTCTCTCTGCTCTGTCTGTTCTTTCTGCTGATTCACTGTGAGTGATGTAGTAAGCTCTGATAGTTTGATGTATTTTTAAGCTGTAATGTATGTCTGATACGTAAGACAAAGGCAAGTTTGTAATATTATTATTGTATTGAGAGATATTGACTGACTTGAATGTGTATAACTGGGCTGTTTGACTTGACTATGCTATTCCATAGTACCTTGTGGAACTTGGGGTACTGCCCTCTTTGCATTAGGACATCTAGGTTAGATGGCGAGATCTCTAGATTGCAGTCCTTAGTTTGTAGCTTGCAGTCAGAAGTGGAAAGATTGTCCCAGCCATGTGCTGCAATGCAGCCATGTGTCCAGCCTCCACTTCCACAGCGCCCCCCGAGGAGGAGGGCTGTGTGGACAACTGTCGGTTCAGGAAGATTGCGTGCAGTTGAGCAAAAACATAGCAATTTTGGTCTCTCTGTATCTAATCCCTATAATGTTCTTGCGGATTTAAATAGTAAGGATGTTGGAGATATTAGCAAGGCCCCTCAGGCAGAGAATGAGGGGATGTTCAAAGGGGAAGTTGTCGTAAATGTCACCGAACCATCAAGTGCAGTTAGTAGAAATAAAAAGAGGACACATTTTCTTGTGGGTGATTCGACTGTTAGAGGTGTTGATTTGGGACAGAGTAAGGACGTGGTGAAGGTGCTGAGGTGTCTCCCAGGGGCCACTGCCAGCAGGGACAGGAGGCGGATTACAAACATTGTCAAGGCTGTGAGTAAAGGTAATAACATTGATGTGGTGGTGCATCTTGGCACAAATGATTTGTCCCAGAGAAATGTCAATGTAGTGAAAAGAGATTTTCAATGTCTAAGTGTGGAGCTGGGTAAAATAACAGATTCAGTGACTTTCTCAGAGGTGTTACTGGTTTGTGGTCAAGAGGATAAAACAACGTGTATCAGAGAGTTTAATGTGTGGTTAAGGCAGTGGTGTAAAGCTGAAGGTTTTGGCTATGTAAGTCATGATGTCAGTAGGTGGTCTAATAGGGAGTTGTTTAAGAGGGATGGTTTGCATCCATCATACAGAGGTACCAGGTACTCGGTGAGGAATTCAGAACTTTTTGGGACAGGCATTTAAACTAGGTAAAGGGGACAGAGATGTAACTGATGTGGGTGATTTCTGTCCCCAACCAATGAGGATAAAGCAGTTTTTGGAAGCTTATGAAAAGGGAGCTGCAAATAAAATAGATGTTGTTGTTGATGATGAGGGGCAAACTAATAATGAAAATAATGTTCTTCGGGTAATGTGCACGAATGCTCGAAGCTTGAGCAACAAGCTCTGTGAATTAATGGCCATAATATCTAGAGATAATTTGGACCTGGTTGCCATATCTGAGACATGGTTTAAGGATTCTAATGAATGGGAAATATCCATACCAGGATATACACTGTATAGGAAGGATAGAATAGAGAGAAGGGGAGGTGGAGTAGCCATTTATATTAAAGAAAGTCTAAAAACAACACTAATTCAAAATACATGTCAAGATCTAGAGACTCTCTGGATTTGCATGCAAAATAAAGAAGGTTCTGTCATTAGAATTGGGGTGATCTATAGGCCTCCAGGGCAATCTGAGGAATATGACAACAAGATGGTGGATGAAATTACCCAAATGGCAGTAAAGGGAGATATTGTGGTTATGGGTGATTTCAACATGCCTGATGTTGACTGGAATATCCCCAGTGCCCTTACATGCAAAAGTAAGAATATAGTAGAGGCCTTTACAGGAGCAGCTCTGGCACAGCTGGTTAAGACACCAACTAGAGGGGAGAATATTCTAGATTTAGTTTTTACGAATGGGAATTGGGTTTCAGATGTCAAGGTGGGAGAAAATTTAGGTTGCAGCGACCATCTATGTTTGTGGTTTGATGTAAAAACGCATTGTGAGCAATCCTATAATGCAACCAAAGTATTGGATTTCAGAAAAACAAATTTTAATGCAATGGGGGAATATTTAGATAATGAATTAAAGGGGAGGGATAAAATGGCAGGAGCGAGCACCCAGTGGACTGTATTAAAAAAGGCCATCTTAAAAGCCACTGGACTGTATGTAAGACAAATAACTAAAGGTAAAAGGAAGAAGAAACCGCTATGGTTTAGCAATGATGTAAGGGCTATAGTCAATGAAAAAAAGGCTGCCTATAGGAGGTATAAAGAGTCTGGAAGTATAGCTGATAGGGAGGTGTATAAAATGAGACAGAAGGAGGCGAAACAGATAATATATGCTGCTAAAGCCTCAAAAGAGGAAGAAATTGCCAAATCTCTAAAGAAGGGGGATAAAACCTTCTTCAGATATATTAGTGATAAGAAGAAGAAAAACTGCGGCATCACGAAGCTTAGTACCGGGAATAATACATGCATTAATGGGAATAAGGAGATCGCTGACCATTTCAATAGCTACTTCTGTTCAGTTTTCTCAAAAGACACCTTACAAAATAAAACTATAGGGGGATATAGCATTGCTTCCAGCTGTACGGATTCAGCTCCAGTGATCTTAGAAGCCGATGTCTTAGAAGAACTTGAACGATTAAAGATAAATAAGGCAATGGGTCCAGATGGCATCCACCCCAGAGTTCTTAAAGAACTCAGATCTGTCATTGCTACCCCCCTGACTGATTTGTTTAACCAATCCTTGTTAACAGGAGATGTTCCTGAGGATTGGAGAATGGCCAGTGTTGTGCCTATCCACAAGAAGGGCAGTAGAGAAGAAGCTGGTAACTACAGGCCAGTTAACTTGACATCAGTTGTAGTTAAAATGATGGAGACTCTACTCAAAAAGAAGATAAATCAGCACCTAAAAAACAATAACTTATTGGACCCAAATCAGCATGGCTTTACTGAAGGCAAATCATGTCAGACTAATCTCATTGATTTCTTTGACTATGTCACAAAGGTGTTGGATGAAGGTGGTGCCGTGGATATTGCCTACCTGGACTTCAGCAAAGCCTTTGATACGGTTCCACATAAAGAGCTGATAGATAAATTAGTGAAGATTGGACTTAATCCCTGGATAGTTCAATGGATTTGCAGCTGGCTGAAGCGTAGACATCAGAGAGTTATTGTTAATGGCGAGTATTCTGAGCAGAGTCAGGTTACAAGCGGTGTGCCACAAGGGTCTGTTCTGGGTCCTATTCTTTTTAATATGTTTGTGAGTGACATAGGGGAAGGTTTGGTAGGGAAGGTTTGCCTATTTGCTGATGACTCTAAAGTGTGCAATAGGGTTGATATTCCTGGAGGGGTCTGTAATATGGTAAATGATTTAGCTTTACTAGATAAATGGTCAAAGCAATGGAAACTGCAGTTTAATGTTTCCAAATGTAAAATAATGCACTTGGGGAAAAGGAATCCTCAATCTGAGTATTGTATTGGCAGTTCTGTGTTAGCAAATACTTCAAAAGAAAAGGATTTAGGGGTAGTGATTTCTGACAGTCTCAAAATGGGTGAACAGTGCAGTCAGGCAGTAGGGAAAGCAAGTAGGATGCTTGGCTGCATAGGTATAACAAGCAGGAAGAGGGAGATTATGATCCCGCTATATAGAATGCTGGTGAGACCACATTTGGAATACTGTGTTCAGTTCTGGAGACCTCACCTACAAAAAGATATTGACAAAATTGAACGGGTCCAAAGACGGGCTACAAGAATGGTGGAAGGTCTTAAGCATAAAACGTATCAGGAAAGACTTAATGAACTCAATCTGTATAGTCTGGAGGACAGAAGGAAAAGGGGGGACATGATCGAAACATTTAAATATATTAAAGGGTTAAATAAGGTCCAGGAGGGAAGTGTTTTTAATAGGAAAGTGAACACAAGAACAAGGGGACACAATCTGAAGTTAGTTGGGGGTAAGATCAAAAGCAACATGAGAAAATATTATTTTACTGAAAGAGTAGTAGATCCTTGGAACAAACTTCCAGCAGACGTGGTAGATAAATCCACAGTAACTGAATTTAAACATGTCTGGGATAAACATATATCCATCCTAAGATAAAATACAGAAAATAGTATAAGGGCAGACTAGATGGACCATGAGGTCTTTTTCTGCCGTCAGACTTCTATGTTTCTATTTCTAAAAGTAAACACTATTTTATAAACTTTAATGTATCTGTTTTGTATGACTTATACCTCCTGGATATTTGCTGGAATCCCACATTTCCTCTGTACATGTCCTTGATAACTCATGGGTTCTGTATACTCCTTAATATGGATCAGGTAAAATGCATGGGATATGAAAATAACATCTCTATTTGAGAACAATAGGATATTGATGGGAGCAGAAGTCAAACTAGAATGGATCCAAACTAGAAACTCTGAGAAGATAGGTCACGCTTGGCAATTTTGGTACTAAATTATTCTTACCATTTGCTTCCTTTTCTTTGTGGGCTTGTAGCAGTCCCTTTGCCAAACCACACACTGAGGAGTTAGGAGCAGATTGATGAAGGAAACACAATACTTTGTGTAGATTAGGGTAGTCTGGGGGTTCCCAGAAATCCTCAGGTTGATGCTGTAGCCAGTGTTCCAATAGATGAAGTACTGCCCTGAAATCAGAAAATAAATTCAATCAGGAGTGGCTTGGGGATAATCACCCCAAGCCACTCCTGGCTTTCAACTGTCTCTACTTTACTCTAATAATCTCATTCAATAAAGTTGCCTCTCCTGTATCAAGATCACATTAAACTGGAACCTACAGGTAGTCCTCAACTTTCACTTTTTTGAAAATATTTTTTTATTGATTTTAAAAGATAAAACACACACACAACATACGACAAGTGCTCAGTGATTTGTGCCCACCACCAGACAGTCCTCAACTTTCACAATTGGGATCAGAACAGTGATAGGCTACCAAAATTTTTACTACCACACTGTGAGCATGGCTTATGCATTTTATTTCAACATCTTTCAGTGCAAATTGGGTGCTCTGGGATGGAGCTCCAATTTTGCTACCGGAACTGTGTTCCTGACCGTTCCCGTAGGAGCCTGGATCAGAATATCTATTACTAAGCAATGCGATTGTTAAGCGAGTTTAACTCAATTTTATAACATTTTTGCCATGGTTGTTAAGTGAATCACTTCAATTGTCAAATGAATCAAATGGTTATTAAGCAAATCCAACCTCCCTGACCAACTTTGCTTGTCAGAAACTGATTCTGAAGGTCAGAAATGGTGATCACATGCCAATTGCCAAGCACCCAAATTTTGATCTTGTGACAGTGGGTATGCTGCAGCTATTGTAAGTGGGAAAGATAGATTGTAAGTCACTTTTTCAGTGATGCTGTAACTTCAAATGCTTGCTAAACAATTGCTTGTAAGTCGAGGGTTACCTGTAATGGTTTTTTTGCATAAGAAAACCTCTGATAAGAACCTCCCTTTTTTTCCAAAGACATGAAATGAGATTTTTAAATATCCTTATTGTTTATTTATTTGTTTATTCATTTATTTATTTATTACATTTGTATGCCGCCCCTCTCCGAAGACTCAGGGCGGCTAACAACAATAAAGAAAACAAAGTAACAAATCTAATATTAAAAAATAATCTAAAAAACCCCAATTTAAGAGACCACTCATACAAACAAGCATACCATGAATAAATTCTATAAGCCTAGGGGGAAGGGAAAAAAATTCAATTCCCCCATGCCTGACGACAGAGGTGGGTTTTAAGGAGCTTGCGAAAGGCAAGTAGGGTGGGGGCAACTCTGATATCTGGGGGGAGCTGGTTTCAGAGGGTCGGGGCCACCACAGAGAAGGCTCTTCTCCTGGGTCCCGCCAAATGACATTGTTTAGTCGACGGGACCCGGAGAAGGCCAACTCTGTGGGACCTAACCGATCGCTGAGATTTGTGCGGCAGAAGGCGGTCCCTGAGATATTCTGGTCCGATGCCATGAAGGGCTTTATAGGTCATAACGAACATTTTGAATTGTGCCCAGAAATTGATCAGCAACCAATGCAGACTGCGGAGTGTTGGTGTAACATGGGCATACCTTGGGAAGCCCATGATTGCTCTCGCAGCTGCATTTTGCACAATCTGAAGTTTCCGAACACTTTTCAAAGGTAGCCCCATGTAGAGAGCATTACAGTAGTCGAACCTCGAGGTGATGAGGGCATGAGTGACTGTGAGCAGTGAGTCCCGGTCCAGACAGGGCCGCAACTGGTGCACCAGGCGAACCTGGGCAAACGCCCCCCTCGCCACAGCTGAAAGATGTTTCTCTAATGTGAGCTGTGGGTCGAGGAGGACGCCCAAGTTGCGGACCCTCTCTGAGGGGGTCAGTCATTCCCCCCCCAGGGTTATGGACGGACAGATGGAATTGTCCTTGGGAGGCAAAACCCACAGCCACTCCGTCTTATCCGGGTTGAGCTTGAGTCTGTTGACACCCATCCAGACCCCAACAGCCTCCAGGCACCGGCACATCACTTCCACTGCTTCATTGACTGGACATAGGGTGGAGATGTATAACTGGGTATCATCCGCATACTGATGATACCTTACCCCATGCCCCTGGATGATCTCACCCAGCGGTTTCATGTAGATATTAAATAGCAGGGGGGAGAGGACCAACCCCTGAGCCAACCCACAAGGGAGTAACAAATAACAACCCTTCTGTTCCTCCTCCTGGAAATATTTCCTTTTATTACTGAGCCATACTGTCAAAGGCAGAACATTCTTACTTTTTTTTTAAATAAAGTCTTAATTATATATGGTATCCTTTTACAGCAGCAAAAGTTTTATCTTAGCCCCTCTTGAGCATCATAATTTAGACTTAGAGCAGCTAGAACTAATGACTTGGGGCTAGTTTTTGATACAAGAAATCATTTGCAACTCTTGGATTAATCACTAGGTTGAATTGTTTGTTTGGATCCACAAAATGTACTATGCATAAATAACCTTTTCTCAATCTGCATTCTCTCCAGATATGTGGAGAATTCTCCACTCAGCAAAGCTATTGTTAATAATGCTGGGAGTTGAGATCTCACAAATAAGGATGAATCAAAGATAATGTTTGTAATTGTAAGCCTACCTAGTCGCCTCTGTGTGAGATAGGCAAGTTGAAAAACCATAGAGAAAGCAAAAGGAACTTTATTTAAAGGCCAATTTTAAAGGTGTTTTCTTTTAAAAGACTGGGTGAAACTAAAAGGATTGAAAGTGACTGAAAAATAAAATTTAGAAAAGAATATTTTAACACTAAGTGAATTTTAATATACAAAGAATATATTCTATAAAGAAAAAATTGAGTTGTGATGTTTGGGGTGCATGGTTGGAAGACTAATTGCATCACACTATGGGAATCTATTTGTGTTGACAGTTGAAACTGTCCTTAGGCAGAAAGAGTTACCTTGGAACTGAAAAGAAACTCAAAAACAGTGCTATGATTTGGACTGGATTGTGCTGTATTTGTGAAACTTGGTGAACTGGATTAGATTATTTTAAAAGATTATTAATGAAGAACTATAAAAAACTGGTATTCTTTGTGCCATATGCTTTAGTCAATGTTGTGATTCAGCCTGAGGCTCCTCAGGGAACGGCTGGAACTCTGCCAGCTCCATGCTCTGAGGGGGAGGACGAGGAATAGGAGGAGGAGGAGGACCTGGCAGATGGGGAAGAGGAATGTCAGGATGAGGAGGAGGGAGAACAGCCTGAGACCCCCGGGGGGGAGCTCTCCCCAGCGAGTAGCCTGGAATCATTAGATGAGAACGCACAAGCCATCATAGATATGAGGCAGAGAAGGGCAGCACAACGAAGGGGACAATTAGCCAGGTATTTCCATCCCTAATAGGCAACAGCTGGGTTTGGGTGTGGTTCTCCTCAGAAAGGTTGAAAAGGCAGGCCCGCCCTTCCTGTATTGTGGAGACTTATCTTTTGGGAGTCCTGTGACCTTGCTTCGATCCTTGGCGTCTCTGATTCTGGCTTGTGGCCTCGAAGGCTGAAAACTTGGGGGAGGCGTGGGTTTTATTATCTACAGTGGTGTGTGTGCCAGCAAGAAGCCTGTTGTATTGTCTGGCCATCGTGACTCTTCTGTGAAGCTTCATAGTATTCCAGTTTGTAAGAACAGTTTTTGTTATCTGTGTTTGTTTTCAAAGATATAAAATGACTTTGCTTTTTACCAGCGTGTCTGGCTACTCTTTTTAGTTGGTGTTGACGTCTGGGGGAACCCAGACAGAACAATCAATAATTAGTTTTTTATGAACCTACACTAAGCTAGGGTGAACTAGCATGAAAGAGTCTATTTACAGTGAAGCTGCCACTTTCTTTTCTGCATCTACACCATCCACTCTGTCTTACTGTCTTTCTCCATATCTACAGCATCCACTCACTTGTCTGGTCCTAGAGGCAGCAGCAACTCCAACACCTGCACGAGAGTAGCAAAGGCTTGATAGGTAGCCAGGAAGCTAGATGTGTAGTCGAGGTCACCCTCCTTCTTGGCTGTCAGCAGCCATTTCACTACCTGGGGAAGTGTGGCAGCCCGCAATGTGCGCCTCTTGCAAGTACGGTACTGGACAAAAGGACATCCTGACTTTTCTGGATGCTCCTGGGAAAGAGGTAGGCATGAGATAAATGGTAAATCATGCAGCAATACTGTTCTTGCATATAAATAATTCAAAAGTATGTATTTGAAGCTCGCCAAAGTAAATGGTTGCTGTTTGACTGATCTGAAATGGTTAAGCTAATGGGACATTGTACTTAAGTAGAAAACCATCAGCACATCTCAGGGTCTTATCAACAGAAGCTGCCAAGAAAACCACATGCTTGTGTTCAAGGAGTCATCATGATCAGTTCAAAGGCATTCTCAGCTCTGAGTGCAGGATCACTGGGGCTTTGGAAATGCAAAATATTATGAGAAGGCAGCATAACTTTCCCGGTAACTGCTATTGAGCAGTAGGTTGCTCAATACTGTCAGTATCATGTAGCAATTGAGGCCATTGGCCATTCAGTGCCCTTTCTGCCAGCTAACATTAAACCTAGGGATAGGTTCCATCATTTCATGGAATGAATGTTTTTCTTAAAATTAAATTAATACTAGCTGCATGAAAAATGCCTCATTTTCAGTGAATTACTTTTTCCTCCTGACCTGCCCCAATTTCTGTCCCTTGTGATAAAAGAGGAGAGGGCCTCGTTCTTTGAGTGATAACAGAACCTACCAAGGAAGAGGCTCCACTGGCTGCAGGCTCTGCCTTCACTCGCTCAAGAGCGATGCTATAGATGGCTCCATCTTCAGCCTCTTCTCCCCACGGCTGTAGGGGCGTCTGGTAAAAGATAAGGAATAAAGCTAGAGAATGCATTTTCTTTGTTTTCAAGAATGCTTCTATTCTGATATAAGCGCCAGAGATATTATTAAAAATTAAAAATGACAGGTGATGCGCTGGTCCACCAGAAAAAAGAGGGGGAAAGGTAAGTTGCAAAGGGTCATAATGAAAGCCTTAAAGAGCAGGAAGCCAACTCAGTGGGATTAGGCAGCCTCATCTGTTGGCTAATGTGATAAATGTGTTTTTTGTGAGAAAGCTTCAAAGGGTTAGGAAACCCAATTTTATTTCACTCACAATCTTTGTAACGTAAGAGTACTGTATTTTTTATCAGGCTTAGTCATTTTCAGCACATTGTAGCAAAAGCAAAGCCACAAATAAGCTAGAGATCTGTTTATGAATAAGATTTGCAAGTTAGGAAAAAGGCCATCTATGAAACTGTGCTGAGTCTATCTTTGGAAGCCAATGACCTGACCTGCACATTATTATTATTATTATTATTATTATTATTATTATTATTATTATTATTATTATTATCATCATCATCATCATCATTGTTGTTTTGTTGTTGTTGTTGATGTTGTTGCTGATGTTGTTGCTTGTTGTTTGTTGTCGTTATTGTCATTGATGTTATTGTTGTCAATATTGTTAATAATAATAATAATAATAATAATAATAATAATAATAATTATTATTATTATTATTATTTAGATTTGTATGCCGCCCTTCTCTGAAGACTCCGAAGACTTCACTTCCTAAGTGAACATGCAGATTAAACAAAATTAACCTTTGGATTTCATATGTCTCCAAATATTGTGATGTGGTTGTTAATCAAAAATATGCACCAAGATCTATATATATTTAATGGTGAGATATTTTTAGAACAATGTATTTTGTCAAAAATTGAAAAAAAAATGTTTTAAAATATTGTTTGATGCAGCATATTTTGAAAAATTACAAATCAGTTTGGCAATCTGATCATAACGTACTTATTCATAGATATTTAAGAAAAACTGCCATGGATGATAAATAAGTTAACTAATCTATCCCTAATTAATGTATGTATTATTTTTCCAGTTCTAAAAACAAAGAGGTGGGAGAGCTAAGAAACATTAAATATAGTTTCCAGAACTCTAACACATGAAATTTCACTCTCTTCAAATCAGGTGTAGATGTGCAAACACATGCTCACAATCCCAATGAGTGTCATTCATAGAGACAGTTGTAGAGATGAAATAAGTCTCTCCCTGTTTCATCCTGGTCTGCTCACTTCCATGTCATGCTTTACTGCTCAGGAGCAGCAGATTCTTATGAAATCAGCCAGGACCTATTCCTATCATAATACTCTTGGGATCTGTTTCTTCATGCAAACCATACAGTAATTGATTAGAGGGACACGCTTTGTGTTTTTACAATTTCCTCTGAAAATAAGTTGCAGGTGTTGTGGAATGTACATAGTATGTACAAGGCAGTATCTACAAGGAAGCCTGCCGCACATATTTTGGTTGTCTCAATATGTAGTTTTGTCCCCTGGAGGAGTCTGGAATAAGAGACATAGCTAGGAAGGAACATCAGCTAGAATTCACCCCTTCCTCTCCATCTCCCTCCCTCCCTCCGTCTTCCTCTCTCCGTCTCCCTCTCTTTTTCTCTCTCTCTCCCTTTCTCTCTCTCTCCCTTCCCTTTTCTTTCTTGGAAACTCTTCTGTAAGAACTGAGATGAGAAAAAAGTTGCCTTTAAAATAATAGTAGGGGGGAATTTTCAAGATGGTGAAATCTTGACCCAGCTGGAAGCAGAGTGGTTTGAAGTACAGGAGTAACCATGAGTCTTATAGACTTATTGTTTCCAGCCATATAATTTATCTGCCAGGTTGAAGTCCTGGATACCATTCTTATACCAGATAGCTTGAAGCTGATAGCATTAAATGTTAGTCCAGTGTTTCTCAACCTTGGCAACTTGAAGATATTTGAACTTCAATTCCCAGAATTCCCCAGCCAGCATTCGCTGGCTGGGGAATTCTGGGAGTTGAAGTCCAAATATCTTCAAGTTGGCAAGGTTGAGAAACACTGTGTTAGTCCTCTGAATGACCACTTTCTTCCTGCAATCACTGAATACAGAGCATTCTTCGATGGCAGAGGAAAAGGATCAAGGGGCTATCTTCACAGATTTCCAAAACGCTTCCTGACCTGGAATTCCTAGTCATATAAACAACAACTGTGCTTGAATATGCAGCTACAAAGAGGGCCCTTTTGTATGGAGAGGTCGGTATATTGGCAATGTTTTCCCTATAAATGATATTAGAAGGTACAGGCTAGACAACACATACTCCTCTAGAGCAGTGGTCCCCCAACTTTTCTGCCTTTGTGGACAGACGGAAGAGGAAATGGTTCTATACATGCAACTCCATTTGCATGAGTAGCAGACACTCATGCACATGTGCATGAAGCCCCATTTGTGTGAGTGGCAGGCACCTGCTGATCATACAAATGAAGCTTAACACACACACAAACACACACAAAAGTACCCACCACTTGTTGTGATTCCGTCTGAGGCTCCTCAGGGAACGGCTGAACCGCTGCCGGCTCCATGCTCAGAGGGGGAGGATGAGGAACAGGAGGAGGAGGAGGAGGCCGAGGCAGACGGGGAGGAGGAATATCAGGCCGAGGGAGAGGGAGAACAGCCTGAGTCCCCCGGGGTGGAGCTCTCCCCAGCAAGCAGCCTGGAGTCCTTAGATGAAAATGCACAAGCCATCATAGATCTCAGGCAGAGAAGAGCAGCACAACGAAGGGGACAATTAGCCAGGTATTTCCAGCCCTAAATAGGCAACAGCTGGGTTTGGGTGTGGTTCTCCCCAGAAAGGCTGAAAAGGCAGACCCACCCTTCCTGTATTGTGGAGTATTATCTTTGGGAGTCCTGGGACCTGGCTGTGATCTTTGGCGTCTCTGATTCTGGCTCGTGGCCTTGAAGGCTGAAACCTTGGGAGAAAAGGTGTGGGTCTTATTCTCTACAGTGGTGTGTGTGCCAGCAAGAAGTCTGCTGTATTGTCTGGCCGTCAGGACTCTGCTGTGAAGCCTCATAGCCTGCCTGTTGGGAAGAACAGGTTTTTCTCTGTGTTTATTTTTCAAACTATAAAGTGCCTTTGCTTTTACCAGCGTGTCTGGCTGTTTTTTCCAGTTGGTGTTGAAATCTGGGGGCACCCAGACAGAACACCACTCATGCAAATGGAACTGTGTGCACACATATGTGCACCTGCCACTCGCGTGGCCCAGTTCCCAACACGCCATGGTCTAAGAGTTGAGGACCCCTGCTTTTGCCAAACACAGAAAACTGGGTAGAAATAAATCAGGGCTAATATGTGCACCTGCCACTCGCGTGGCCCAGTTCCCAACACGCCATGGTCTAAGAGTTGAGGACCCCTGCTTTTGCCAAACACAGAAAACTGGGTAGAAATAAATCAGGGCTAATTTACTGTAAATGTGACGCACAAGTCTTGAGAGCTCTGTTTAAATCTTGGATTAAGAGCTGATTAGTTAATTATCCTAAGTTCTTTGTTCAAATTAAACTTTTCCTTCAATAAATAGCCTGGAGTTGAGTGAAGCTTATCTTACATTATGTTATGTTAACTACAAACAGTATAAGAGCTAGTTATTCTCCTAAACTGCAAAATTATATTAAATTGTGCTTTTAATTTGGCTGGTTTTGTTTTATTATTTAGTTTTTTATTACTCTTGCTGAGTAGGGAACAGTTACAGAGAAACTGAATGTACATATTGTATTTAATGGATGCATAGTTACAGATTCTTAGTGAGTTCTTCATTTCAAAATGTATTTATTTATTTTTATTTATTTATTTATTTATTTTGTCCAATACACAATGAGGGTTTTAGTGGGTATACTGTATATCTATATACACATAGTAAAATACATGATGAAGGTTATAGTAAAATATATCTAAGAAATAATAGAAAAGAAGGTATAGTAATAGAACATATCAATGAAAGAAGAGAAGAAGATATATAGAAATAGAAGAAAGGTATAGGAGATATAGGAGAGCAATAGGACAGGGGACAAAAGGCACACTAGTGCACTTGTACTCGCCCCTTACTGACCTCTTAGGAATCTGGATAGTCAACCGTAGATAATCTAAGGGTAAAGTGTTGGGGGTTTGGGGATGATACTATGGAGTCCAGTAATGAGTTCCACGCTTCGACAACTCGGTTACTGAAGTCATATTTTTTACAGTCAAGTTTGGAGCGGTTAATATTAAGTTTAAATCTGTTGTGTGCTCTTGTGTTGTAGTGGTTGAAGCTGAAGTAGTCGCCGACAGGCAGGACGTTGCAGCATATGATCTTGTGGGCAATACTTAGATCTTGTTTAAGGTGTCTTAGTTGTAAACTTTCTAGGCCCAGGATTGAAAGTCTAGTCTCATAGGGTATTCTATTTCGAGTGGAGGAGTGAAGGGCTCTTCTGGTGAAGCATCTTTGGACATTTTCAAGGGTGTTAATGTCTGAGATGCGATATGGGTTCCAAACAGATGAGCTGTATTCGAGGATGGGTCTGGCAAAGGTTTTGTAAGCTCTGGTAAGTAAATATTTACTGACCCCTCACATCCTGGACACAAATTGTTTCAACTCCTACCCTCAAAACGTCGCTACAGAGCATTGCACACCAAGACAACTAGACACAAGAACAGTTTTTTTCCGAACGCCATCACTCTACTAAACAAATAATTCCCTCAACACTGTCAGACTTTCAACTAAATCTGCACTTCTATTCTGCTAGTTTTTCTCATCATTCCTTTCACCCATTTCCTCCCATGTTGACTGTATGACTGTAACTTGTTGCTTATATCCTAAGATTTTTATTAATATTGCTTCTTCATTGCTTATTTGACCCCTATGACAATCATTAAGTGTTGTACCACATGATTCTTGACAAATGTATATTTTATTTTATGTACGCTGAGAGCATATGCACCAAGATAAATTCCTTGTGTGTCCAATCACACTTGGCCAATAAAAAAATTCTATTCTATTCTATTCTAAGTAGTGTGAGATTGACAGAGCAGAAGCTACGTAGGATTAGGTTTACAACTCTTGAAGCCTTCTTGGCTATGTTGTTGCAGTGGGCAATGTATCATTCCATTACTTTCTTTATGTCAATTAAGTTTCCCCAACTGCTTAAGATATAAAAATATAGAAATGTAATAAACAAATAAATAACTATGCCTTTTATGCCAATGTTTGGACATGCTAAGAAACTAACTACCATAGTTTCTTTCCAAGTGTTTGTCAATAGGGCTTTCCTTTTTGGTGAAAGGGGTATCAAAGAAGTCTCTCCTTCTTCCCCTGGAATTCCATCAGCTTCCCTCATGCCAGATATCCATATCCAAGTGTAATCCTCTCCTCAGTGGGAAAGCTACCACCAAAGTTCACAAGCCCACATGGCCCCGAGAGAGGCATTCAACCCTCTTGGCCTCTCTTCTTGATCCAGTTACTGCTGTTTCACTCCAGTGACCTTCTTTGACATTCCCTACAGAAGAAAGCCACAGGACCGGTCTGGCAAGAGGTATGAATGTAATACTACCACCATGTGTGCACTGCCCAGTGCCAGGCACTAGGCAGGGCATATTTTGGTAAATGCTGGCTCCTTCAACATTGGCAAGAAAGTAAATTGCTGTATCTTTCTTCTCACTCCTCAAAGACACATATCTCTATTTTCTATATTAACTGGAATTACTCTACAAAGGCACGAGCTTATGAAATAAAAGTACACAAGTAAATTGACTAATATATTACTCAATCTCCCTGGCTCAGATTTTCATATATACTGTAAGATTCAGCATACTGATTGTCTAGTATTAGCAACCTTAAATAATCGCTGCACCAGATAAGAATATTGACATTAAGTGTTTTTATAAAGGCAGCACTGCCATATATATGGGGAGGAAACAAATTCTGCAAATTCTTTAATATTTCTCCTTGTTATATTATTAATACACACTCCAATTCTCTCCCCCTTTTTCTTTATATATTCCTTGACATGCATGTCCCTTTTTGGTTATTGAAGAGAAATCTTTACCCTTTCCTCCTGGATTCAGCATTTCACAAAGAGTTGATGATAGTCTCTCTATATGTTTCTGAATTACAAGGAGGTCAAAGCAAGGGACCTGAATCCAGGTTTCTAGGTTTAAGGTGATGCTGATGATGGATTCCTCTTTATAATGTTTGATGCTTACATAATTCTTTACAGGAAGTCAAAATTTTGTAGCACTTCCAACATGCAATACATCGCATCAACCAGTTATTGCTGTGAGAATAAAAAGTTGTCTGCATCATTAATGACATTATTACTAATATTAACATCATTCTCTATATTGTTTATGCAATACTGTATTTTGTGTGGGGGACAAGCAGTGATGGGCTGCAAAAAGTTTTACTGCCAGACTGTGAGTATGACTTATTTGTAGCTTAATGATCATGTGATTGGGTAGGAGTGGCTTGCTGGCCACATGATTAGGTGGGAGTGGCTTAAAGGTGATGGGGTGGCTTAAAGGTCATGTGACTGGGTGGGAGTGGCTTATCGATCAAAATAAGTTTTCAAATGGGTGTTTGGGCTCTTTTTCAGTTGATTAAGTCACATTATTTGAAAAGCCACAAAAACGACAAACGATAGACAGCATTATTGGTTGAGGAGCACAGTAACATTTTAAGGTTTTGTACCAAACCCACAAGGTTCAGTATGATAACAGATTAGGCAAGTATCTCAATTTTCTTTAATTACTATAAAAGTTCAGTTCTAGATAATGATTAAAATTATTAAAGCATTTATGGGTAAAAACATACTATTTAATTATTTTCTATTTTAAAAGTAATTAAGGATCATACTAAGGTACTAGAGAAGGAAGGACAATAAAAAACTATTAAGTATTCAATAAATAGTGCATAAACTTACTACCCCCACATCGTCGCCACCCCCCCCCCCGCAGCAGCCCATTACTGGGGACAAGACACTAATGGATTGTGCAATGAGGGGGGGGATGTTTCCTATACTGAGGAATCTTCCCTTCCTCAATCAGTCCGGTTTAAGGGCAAGAAAAGAGAAGGGGCTAAACCAGCAGCTCTGCCTCTTATCCGAGTAATTCATTCAGGGACATTCTCTGTCCAAAGATAAGCCCCAGAGAGTACGGAGGTCGTCCCTCAGGTCGCTAAGTTGCGGCTGGGGAGGGTGGCTTCTTTAGACAAGATCCATACAAGGTCCTGCAGTCCAATTTAAAAGGCACTGCGAGAACTAAGCGGGCTTTCTCTTGAGCTTGTCTTAGGCAAAGGTGGCGAAACTCTGAAAAGCTGGACAACTTATAAACAGACCCCATCCTCCGGAAGTCTGAGGGCGACCAGTCGCCAAATAAGACCCAGTGAAGCCTGAGACTTGTTGAGAGTTGGGCCGAAGGGGGAGGTCAACCGGCGAAGCCTCACGCAGTCCTGAAGGGAGGAGGAGGTGCACGGGTCGAAATGCCTTTTTCTCCCGCAGCAGCCCTACGAGAGAGCACCGCCCCGCGCCTCGGCTGCACCTGATGAGGCACCAAAGCCAAATAACGCCCCCCCCCTCGCCCTTTCCCAAGACCTGCCGCGTACCATCGCCATCTCCGCTTTGTCCATCGCCTCCTCGGGAACGCTGGGCTGCCACTGCTCCTCTACTTCAGCCGTCGCTTGCCGGGAGGCACCGACAGCAGCGCGTGCCTTGCGGGTGGGCGGGACTGAGCCTCTGGCCCACCTGACGATTTTCCCACACAGCCCTCGGGCTCCACAGGGATGGCAGCAGCCCAGCGGATCGTCAGGGCTACGGTTGCCCAACCTCTTGGAGCAGAGGAGAGACCAGCCCAAGTCTTGCCTACGGCTCTTGGTTGGCCCTTGGGGATCAGGTCTGAGGGGAGGATAAACGTGGAGGCGCTCCGATCTCCTTCTCCTCGAAAGATCGAAGGAAAGAAGTGGACTATTGGCGGATTGTAAAGCGGCGCATTTTCTCTTTTTGCTACGCCTCTTTATTGGGCACCAGCCTTACTTTTCGGTAGTTGTGCGCCAACCCGGGTGTGATTCGGATACTGACATGAAGACGTGTCCGCAGCTGTCCGAGCCCTGCAGTTTCCCTTCCCGATCACCCAGACAGATACCAAGGCTGGGCTCGGCCGTCACCGGCCCACACCGACCACATATGAGTAACGAAATACCCTCCTCAATGGGCAGGCCCGAGATTTCTGGAGGAATCCTCTCAAGCCCCGGGTCAGCCCCAAGGGAACTCCCTGGGGAGCCACTTTTTACCTTCTGCGCCAGTCCTTTATTTTTTTGAGGGAGAGATCACCCTGGCCCTCCAAACCTAAGAATTCTGCTAAATTTCCTCAAGTTTTACAGAGTGACACAGAAAAAATAGGAAGTGTGGATTTGCTGTTAGGCTTCATTGGGAAGGAAATGTGAATAGCAAACACGAGGGGGGTGGGGTGTTGGATGAGGTGCTATTATAGGAAAGGAAAATTGTTATAAAGAAAACTTTCAGCTTACAACCATATGCTAACTTGAAGGTAAAATGGGCTGCACAACTATCTGGGGAGAAGGCACATGTACATGTGTTTTTAAGCAAATGTAACCAAGATAAAACAAATAATAAACACAACTTGCTTCTTTATTGGGCACAATCAGGTTTCTAAATTTCCCAGGTGAACTGAAGTCCACGGAAAGTGTTTGTATTCACTGCAATGCTATTCCAGCCCTAAAGAGCAAAGTGCAAGGAAACTGGAGCTAGAAGCAAGTTTCCCCTCAAAGACCTGGAGTAGTATATGAAAATGATACATTTCCTTCTTGCAATAACTAAGAAACTACAATTATTGCAGGTACCACTTTTTAAAGATCCAGCTTTCCTCCTTTAGCATGCTGCAGGATATCAGAATACTTCCACACTATCAGATACACTGGTTGTTGTTGGATGTGAGTAGAAGAACTGGAAAACTGGAATTTAGAAAAAGAGATTTTGTATACCTAAAATTTTGAAATTAAAATGTTCGTGTTTTTATGTTTTATTAAATTTATTTGCTGCCCATCTCCTATAAATGTGTTCATGTTTAATTTTGAAATACATAAAACTACTGAAATTGCAATCACCTATTTTTCTAAGTTTTCTAAGTAAGTTTCATTGTCAAATAGTGAGATATGCATTAGAGCACACACAATAGGACTGCAATAAACATAAAAAATAAAAACAATTAACAATTTCAGCATTGTTACATCCTGTTTTCTAAAACCTACATTTATAATTCAGCTATTTATTTGTTACCTCTAGATCAGGGGTGTCAAACTGGGGCTGGATGTGTCATGCACAGGCCACGTCCTCAATTATGTCATGCTATATCATGATATTTCATGTGACGTGATTGTGCTTGACACCCAGACTCTAGAGTCTAGATTAAACTTTCAGAGAGCTTCAATTCAAAGTCACTCAGAGAGCTCCAACAAGTTATCTTCAGTTTGGGTCATTGAAATCTTAGAATAACAGAGTGGAAAGTGACTTTGTAGGTCTAATCCAACTGTCTGCTCGAGTAGGAGACCTTACATCATGCTGGACAAATGGTTATCCAATGTTTTCTTAAAACTTTCAGTGATGGAGAACCCACAGCCTTCCACGGGAATGAGCAAAGGAGAAATATGAGTTGCTCTATATAAAAAGTGTAGATATTTGAATTTTTTGAAATCTATGGCAGGAACAGTTTTAAAAACAGAAAGTACTAAAAACAGGAAAAATATAAATATTTTTGTAGATGACAAAAATATGCATTCATAAGCTGTTCTATGTAAGATGAACTTTTAGCTTTGTTTTTTTTCTCTGCGTAAAGAATTTCATCATACAGTCCTAGCTCTAAAATTAAAATTGCAGCATTTTGTTAGGAGCAATTCAGAATCTGATATAAAGATCAGGTCCAAAACAGCAAATAATTTAACCCTTATATATGCACGTTAGATTACATTTCATGCATTTGAACTTTGCAGTTTTTAATGTATGGTTTTCTTTGCAAAATTAATTTTTTGTGAAAATGTTTTGCATTATAAAGACTAATTTATATTAATTTAGCTTATATTTACATGATCTTAGATTTTTCTTATTTCTTAGAAAGAAATGTTTACCATTAAAAAATACTTGAAAGATCTTATGTAAAAAATAAAAGACTACTCGCATTTACCAGGGATTAAATTATATAGAAAATGACTGAGACTTTTGATGTTTATATACAAATGATAGCATCATTAAAGAGTTATTCCTCACTTTCAAAATAAAATTCTGTCAGATAATTCTTGAGATAGCAGGAAACTATATCAGCACAAAATGTACCGTCCCTATTGACAATACTTATCCTGCTGCTCTTATTTATAATTTACTGAACGCCTTAAGGAGAAGATCTAGTGAGGTTTCCTAGCTTTGTTTCTTTCTTTTTCCCACAAGTAGCCCCAACTGGTAGGGAAACATCTACCAATCACTGTCCTTAGCATGGAATTGAAAAGGGGCTCTTGTGAGTCTCAAAGCAGAGAACTACATTGGCAAGATGAGCATAATTCAAACTCCTCAGCATTTTCCATCTCTGAATGTTGGTGTAAATTATTTCAGTGCAACTCAATCAAGACATAACTGTCTAGTGCAGTGATGGTGAACCTTTTTTCCTTTGGGTGCTGAAAAAGCACGCATGCGCTCTATCATGCATGCACAAGTGCCCACACCCATCATTCAATTCCTGGGGAGGGCAAAAACAGTTTCCCCCACCCTCTGGATGCCAGAAATGGTCTGTTTCCCAACTTCTGGTGGGGCCAGTAGGCTTGTGTTTCACCCTCCCCAGGCTCCAAAGGCTTCCCTGGGGCCCTCATCCCCCAGAGGCTCTCTGGAAGCCAAAAATACCATCCCTATAGCCTCTGTCTGAGCCAAAAATCAGCTGGCCGGCACACACATGCACATTGGAGCTGAGCCAGGGCAACAGCTTGCATGCCAGCAGATATGGCTCCGCGTGCCACCTGTGGCACTGTGCCATAGGTTAGCCATCACTGGCCTAGTGATTTGCAGTAGTCTTTCTTATTGGGCCATATCAAACAGAGATGGTAGGGGACTCTCCTGTTTGACATCTATGCTGCTCCTTGTCCTCCACATTGTTCAACAGTGAAATTGCTTAGACAAATTATCCATAGAGTTGGAATGGAATATCATCAATTTGCTGAGGCTGATGACACCATACTCTATTGCTCTTACCATCTGACTTAATCCAGTAACAGGCTAGACAAGATATAAGTGCTGTGGGTAATAGAAAATTAGATTTGGGAGCTGAAATTCAATCTGGTTTTGACATGGTTCAATTTTTCCTGGAAAAGAAAAAAATGAGCAGCTTTTAACTTGGATTCATAGGATGCAAATGAGGGCCTTTCCACAATTATGCCTGGTACTCCAGTTGTGATTCTTTCATCTGGTTGGATCTGGATTTGATAACAATTGATACATGCTTTTACATTATATTCTGCATGAAGCTATTGTACTATTAAAAAGGATCTGAAACTTGCAAACTGATGCAAATATACTAAGTAGATTACTGCTAAGTCATGCAGAGTAATGGAACTATTTATACTATTGACTTGGCATCCTTTTGGACCGGCTGCAGGGATGGGATAGGTGGGACAATTCTGTGCTGGCTCAATTCCTTTTTCTGTGGCAAGTCCCAATTGGTATTTATAGGGAGTGATAGGTCTAGCCACAAGCCACTATTCTGTGTGGTACCAAAGGATACTTTCTCCACCCCTCCTTTTAAACATGTATATGAAATCACTGGTGAGATCATCCATCACTATGGATTAAGGTATATATGGTATGCTGATGACACTATATTTCCATTCTTGGAGACTCAAGTGATGCTGCGGCTGCCCTTTCTCGATGCCTGGAGGCTGTGGGGGCCTGGATAGGGGACAACAAACTTTGATTGAACCTTGGTAAGACTGAATGGCTTTGAGTACGCAGGGCTCCAGGATCTGGGACTTTGTCATCTTTGACTCTGGATGGGATGGCACTACCTCAGAAAGATCCAATCTGCAACTTAGATGTTCTCCTGGACTCACAATTCCCATTTGAGGAACAGAGACCAGTTACGGCTAGGACAGCTTTTACACAACTTCATATTGTGCGCAGGTTGGGGCCTTTCCTGGAACAGGATTCCTTGTGCTCAGTCATTCAATCCCTAGTCATCTCATGACTGGATACTATAATACGCTCTACATGGGACTATCCTTGAAGAAGATTCAGAAACAATGGGGTCAAGAATGGCTCATTGTTCGGTGTGCTTCTGTGTGCAATTCAATGTGTAGGTAATCACCTACAAAGCCTTTCATGGCATGGGTCCAGGTTACTTGAACAACCATTTCACCCCACTAGGATTGCCTTGTACCACTTGTGCCAGCAGAGGCAGCATGCTGTGGGTTCCATCAACCAGTTATTCTGGTTGGTGGGGTCCAGGAAGAAGGTCTTCTCTGCTGTCACTCCTGCCCTCTGGAACATCTTGCCTCACCCCCACCCCCATGTGAGGTTGGCTCCAACCCTCCTGTCTTTTCATAAGGGCCAAAAGAATGCCAGTTCAATAGTATAAAGGGATCAGTGCAATGAAGGTGTTTTGATTAACAATACTACCTCCACCCCTGCCCTCCCCGTGTTTGATTTTAATGTTTGTTTGTTTTTTACTTTTCATGTTTTAGCTTATATGTAAGTGCGCAGAATTACCCTACGGTAAGATGAGTGGCCAATAAATTGTATAAACAAACAAAAGCTAACTCTGCTGGTTTCCAGTTGATCATCAAGCATAATTTAGTGCTCCAAATGATTGGTCTTTCTCACCCATCTGACCACTAAAACAGCAAGAAAAACCTTTTGGAGCTCACGTGCTGGCATGCAGAAAAGGACCTCTTCCTTTGCTGTTCTCAGACTAGGGAATGAGTTCTCTTGTGGATTCTGTTTGGCCTGTATTGTCAGAAAAATCTGTAGGCAGTGTTATCAGGTTTCTAATTGTCACTTGATCTTAGCAACATTAGCGCACATTTTAATTTATATTTGTAACTTTTTTATTGTGATTTGTAAAGGTTTGAGTAGCTGCCTTGAGAACTTATCAGTAGGAAAAGATGAGTAGTTTATGTCAAAGGCAGTCTTTGCAGCACTGAAGGAAAAGGCTGAAAAACCCTAGGCCCATTCTAAACATGTATATCTTTGTAGACTTTTATTTACATCACTCACTATTTATCTTTTCCTTCACACACCTTCTAAGAGGAAGCAGGATCATTGACCATCACTGGATCTTTCCTGGCATCGTCACTAGTGGGAACCAGTTATGTTCTTCCTTCTAGCAAACTGATGCAGATTACATTGCTTGTTTCCCACCATTAATAAAAATGGGAAACTAACAGTCCATTTCCTGCTTGTTAGAAATTATTCCGATCAGTGAGAAAAGGCAAGGACCCCTGTCATTTTACTGATCGCATGTACGACTGCAGGTTGACCTATTTACATGGCCATAGGTTTTAAAATACTAAAAACCAAACAGTGTTAGCTGTTTGATGTTAGATGTCTATTCAATTGAATGTTTTCTATTACTATTTTCTTAACAGCATTATTTGAAATCTCTGATATTTATTTACTTTGGATTTGGACCTGGGTGTTATAACTGGACTACTGGAATTATTGAGTTTGTCATTTGTACATTTATAGCTTTCTAGTTTGGAACAGCAACCAAACAGGACAGATACAAACTCCAATTGATAGTTAGAACTGCAGAAAAAACAATTGCAACCAGACTGCTTTCTATATACAGTGATACCTTGTCTTACGAACTTAATTGGTTCCGGGAGGAGGTTCATAAGGTGAAAAGTTCGTAAGACGAAACAATGTTTCCCATAGGAAACAATAGAAAACCGATTAATGTGTGCAAGCCCCCCCCCAAATTTTTTTTTGCAAAAACAGCGCTCTGCTGAGCGCCGCCGCCCAGCTGTCACTTTCTGAAACAGCCGGGCACTTCTCGGCATTCTCCCGAACACCGAACCCGAAAAGTTTGGCAAAAGTTCGGGTGAACACCAAGAAGCGCCGCCGCCCGTCTGTCACCTTCTGAAATAGCCATGGGGCTTCTCGGCATTCTCCTGAACGCCGAACCCGAACTTTTGCTGAACTTCCGGGTTCGGTGTTCGTGAGAATGCCGAGAAGCGCCCCGGCTGTTTCGGAAGGTGACAGCCGGGCGGCGGGACCGAGCAGAGCACCCATTTTTGCGATCCTGGGAGGTGGGGTTTCCCATGGAGGGGAGCCTCAGTGGAATCCCAGGATCGCAAAAACAGGCGCTTTGCTTGCAACGGAAGTCCGGAGGCAGGGCATCCCGGCGCCGGCGGGTTTGTAAGGTGAAAAAACTTCGTAGGAAGAGGCAAAAAAATTCCGAACCCCGGGTTCGTATCTCGAAAAGTTTGTATGACGAGGGGTTCGTATCACAAGGTACTACTGTACCTGTATATTGCACAAGTCAGAAGGAGGGCTGAGAAAATATCTACAGGCATCTCATGTAAACTGTTTAAATTTCTCCCCTTGGAATGCCACAATAGGGCATTACATGCCAAAACAACTAGACATAGGGATAGGTTTTTTACCCCCTTGTGCCCTCACTCTGATGAACATCTAAATGTATTATCTTATATCTAAGAATATTTATCCATGTTGTATGGCTGTAGTATTATTACCCTTCTCATCCTCTCTACTTCTCCCTTTTATTTGTATAATTATTATGATTATTATTACCCTGTTGCTTTTTTATATATACACTGACAGCTTCTGCACCGGAGACAAATTTCTTGTGGGTCTTGCTCAAATAAAGTTTTCTAACAGGGTAGAAGAAAGGTGCCTGGGTAATCAAGAACAAGGAAGTATAGCAGGGGAAATGAAAGAATTCACATCATCCCATGCATACATTTGGAAAGTTAAAATGAACGTCTGCCCTCTGTTTTTTATATAAAAGGGATCAACAATTATGGTTGCAAACCTAATTTGAAATGTTTTTATGAAACAAAGGAGGAGGAAACTGCACAGTTAAAGAAACATCAAGCTTATGTTCTAAAAGATCAAAACATTTCTTCCCATTTTCTTGGGACAATACAGTATTCCTAAGTAATTACCCATATTTATTGAGCTTGGTTTTAGAGCCATATTTGTTCTTTGGGGCACTGACAACAGCTCTGAATGCATTTTTTTAATCTAGGCAGAGGCAGACAAAGATACGGTCAATTTCAGCCTGAACAGGATTTATTGCATTATACACAGCAAACAAAGAGTGATCTAATCTACAAAGAAAGTCACAGAGCAAGTGACACCCACTCTTGTGATACAATGTTGGGATGGGTGAGTGGCAAAACCAGTCAAATTTAGGTTCAGTAGTGTACAAATTTTATAAATTCTGAGAAATAATCCGGATTATTTGGATGGGAAACTAGATAAATTTTCCTTCTCTCTTTCAGAAGTCTCAAGGTCACATCTCCAATGATGAACCCACTCTTCTTATATAGCTGAGAGATAAAAGGCAGGGAAATAGGAGCTAGGCACTGGCTTCAGCTTACTAAGTTCCTGTGTACTCTGCACAGGGAGGTGGAACAATCCACAAATGGGTCATTTCCCCCACCTGAGTTCTGCAAAACTCATGGACATAAGATGTGGGACTGGCTCATGCCAGTAACTAGGAAGCACTTTTAATAGCCAAGGAGGTTGAAGCATAGCAGGAAGATAGGGCTACACAAAATGCGATCACAGCTTCCCATCCTTCTTTCTGTAGCGAGTGCGACGTTTGGTCTTGGCTTCAATGATCTGTTGAGATTGCCGCTTCAGAGCTGCCCTTGTCACCACATCAGCATCATCCTCCCCACTGTCCTCCTCATCTGCAAATAGATTAAAAAATAGATCCAATATATCACACCGCCATAAAACGAGGAAGATTATCCACCATGACAGGAGAATATAGTAGATGAGTGGTAAAATCTGTCATAAAACAAAGGTCAGAGTCAGAAAACCACAACTCTATAGCTGTCTTATAACTAAAGGAGATAATGTATTTTTGAAGCCAAAGCCATGAGTTCAATGTCACTAGGACTGTACACAAGAGTCATAAAAGTAAATTAATAGAGACCATAACCAACTGGTGCAAGACTGTGATAAATTTAGACAATCAATTTTCAGGTTAAAAATAAATTAAAATTAGCATGCTGTCTACCTTATGTAATATACTCATCATGTGTGGTTTTGCAAAACTTTATGGAGTTTTTTCATATTGTGGAAAAGCCAAAAAGAAATGCTAAGATATTATTCCCAGCACTGAAAGTTACACCATTCAAAGTAATAAGGTTGGGACAGTCAATAATTATATTAAAAGTATAAATAAAGGACATTTTAGATCACTTCTCTTTTTTGTTTGCAAACCTATTTTAACAGCCCTAAAGGCAAGAAATTTATGTTTTAAAATGGCACTGAAAATCTCAGTAATATTCAGTAATTCCACTCAATCATGGCATAATTAAGATCACAAACAGTCCTCAATCATAAGAAAACAGTAACTTTAACTGCTGGATAAAAGTTGATTCTGTACTGCCACCACCTGTTGAATCCGGATACAGAGCCACAGAAAATGCAGGATATAGTTTTTGTTCTGTGGCCACATTGACCACCTAATATAAGAGTGTCAAACTTGATTTAGTTGAGGGCTGCATCAGGGTTGTGTTTGACCTCGGGGGGCATGGTTAGGGGGGCATGGCCAGCTCAACCTCATTCATGTTGGAGATGCCTGTGGGGGCCCAAGCACTCTGCCAGCAAAAACGGAACTCCTGAGCTCCATTTTCATTGGCAGAGACACTTGGGCTGGTTCTTCACTGTTTCCAGGGCATCCCTGTGGGCCAGATCTAAGCACCCCATGAGCCGGACCTTGAGTTTGCCATCTTTTTCCTAATCCCTATCTAGACTTGCTTACTTACCATAATACATGTCCTGCTTCTGTGCAATGGGAAGTTTCACTCTGGTATTGAAGGCAGGCAATCTCCTCTCAAGTTTAGAATGAAACTGCAACAACACAATTGCACTTTAGACTGTAGACATGGGGGAGGGCAGCAACAGCTGGTACACTGAGGTAGAGTCAAGCGAACCAGATAGTTCAGCAATTGTGATCTACATTTTTCTCACCAAATTAATAGTGTTAATTCAGAGGCACTAAAGCTTATGAAACTATAGGATATATCCTATTTCAGTGATGGCGAATCTTTTTTTCCTTGGGTGCCTAAAGAGCATGTGCACGTGCTATCGCCCATAATTCAAAGCAAAAAACTCATCTCCCATCCCCGGAGGCCCTCTGGAAGCCAAAAACACACTCCCAGAGCCTCTGGGTGAGCCAAAAATCAGCTGGCTGGCACACACATGCATGTTGAAGCTGAGCTAGGGCAATGGCTCGTGTTCCAGCAGATATGGCTCCACATGCCACCTGTGGCACCCATGCAATAGATTCACCATCACTGTCCTATTCAAAGAAATGAAGATTAGAAAGAGCTACTGGGTAAAGTAATGAGTTTTGAGCTAAAAAGCAACATTACAATTCTTTAACAGTACTTCCCAGGATGACTTCAAGGCTTACAACTAGCCTATCACAAAAATATCTATTGGCTGATTAAAAACATGCTTAATTAGGTCAGTGAAAGATCTAGAATCTGCATTTGCCTAACATGCTAAACCTAGTTACTTCAAATCTTACTTTGCTTTTGTGGTTTGTTGTTTTATGCAAACCTAGCCCATTTGATTAATTTATGGTTCACGATATCCTGAAAATGTAGAAAAGGATTAAAACAGTGCACATGTTAAAAGTGTTGTGCAAACATGGCCATTAAAAAAAGAGTTTGCATAAAAACTCAAAATCTCACCTAAACGGGCCTGAGATTTAATTTTAAAAAATGTCCTTCAAAATTGGAAACCTTTGTTAGTGCAAAAATTTAAATCTAAACTTGGGCAGTCCAGAGTAGGCCCAGGACCTGTTTCTATTTAGAATTATATGAATCATGCATACAGACAAAGAATGCCTTGAACAGTTCTACCAACTGTTATGTCTACTATGATCACTGACCACCATTAACCTCTGTAGAAGCTTGGAGGAAAAGTGCTTTCTTTGGTCATTTGTAAACATTTGACCATTAAAAACAACCTTCATTCAAAAGAAACTAAACTTCGGACTGTTATTTTTAGAATTTCACTGCTTGGTAAATAGGGAAATAGATAACTATAAAGAATCTCTTTAAACTGTGAAGTCCTTGGTGCTGCTGAAGATTGGCTATTTGCTCCAGATGTTTTGTTTCCAGACTAGGCAACATCTTCATTGCTACTTTCTTTTTTCGATCCACTTCAATAACACTTTTCTTGCACATCTGCAAGAAAATGACTAAGCTCAGAGAACACCAAGGACTCTACAGTTCAATCCTGAGTTACATAAATTATCTTCTATTAATCCTTATAAAACAATAATCAAATACATTTTTAAGAAAATATAATTCTATGTTGCTCTTAGCCTGATCTGGACTCACCTCCACTTCTTCAATTCTCCTAAGAAGCTCTGCCTTGTCTCGATCCTTCAAGTATTCCACCAAATATAGCAATTTCTCTTCTGTTTGTGCCATGAGATCAAGAACATATTCACTTGCTTTCTCATCCAACTCCATGGAAGCAAAGCGGCTATCTTCCTAGGAAAAAGAAGTGCTGCTAACTGGCCCGTGTTTCAATATAGCACAACAGGAAATTTAGAAATTTGCTAGAAATCTAATCTGCTTAGGGTCATAAAGAGAACCACAAGAAAACACCAAATGCATTGCTTTTCAGTTGTTATTGTTTCCAGTAGAGCCTTTGTAGTGTTTGTGCAAGGACACAATTAGCTCTCCCTTTTGAAAACATGGGGAACAATCATGGTGTTAAACAAACTGAAAATGGGAAGCCATGGTGTCCGCTGGGTATCAAGCAGCTTAGAGGTACTCTTCATTAGAAAGCTAATAGCCCCAACTCTAGAAAAAGGCACTTGGTGACTGCAAAAAGTAATCATTTAATACTCACCAGTTTGATATGCTGAACTTTGGAAGCCAAATGTTCAATGCCAGCCTTGGCATTCAACAGAACCCGGTTCACCTTGTCCAGTTCAGCCTGAGTTGCATCACGCCTCTTTTCTTCCTTTTGTAGGTGATCATGTAACTCCTTCATCAGATTCTGTGCTCTGGAGCAAAACAGGAACAATACTAAACTCCAGAAAGGAGCCTATGAACTTCAACTCCTAACTTTTACTGCTCAGTTTGCTACTTGCTATACATTCCTTCATACTGAAAAGCAGAAAATAAAAGTTACCATTCTGCAAGTTGGTGGCCAGTATGTGCTTAGGTTCACATCTCACAGCCAAACAAAAGCAAGTACTCACCCTACTTTCCGGGCCTCTCCCGAGTACTTAGTATGCTCTAATTCATGTAACAGTGCATCCTTTTCTTCTTTAAGCTGTTCCAAGGACAATTCATTCTCATTCTTCATTTCCTCCAGCTGTTTGAATGTTTCTTCTTGGGCCAGAAAGCAGGCCACAACATCCTATCACATGACCATGAAGTAGGCAAAGCATCATCAACCAATCCAACTTGGCTTCTTCCACAGGCTAGTCTTTACAGTCAAATTAGAGACAATGTGCCTATATAATATATCTCTTGGGGAGCTTGCAAATATTGTTAATCAAATCTAATATATTCATCTTTAAAAAAAAATATAAGTAAAAGAAAATTCCAACACCAACATAGCTCTTTGGATCTATATGGATTTTAATAACAGACTGGTTTTTATCTTATAACTTAACAATCAAGTTGAAAGGGGGGCAATCCACAACATAGATGGTGTCTTTCACAAACTTCACAATAGAACTATATGATGCAGATCTGAGAAAGATGGCTGGAGGAAAGGATAATGGGAGGACTCTGGCAGTACCAAGAGCAAGCTCAACAAAGGGCATCATTTCAGTTTAATATCATTGCATTCCCCTGGGAAGATCCTAATGACCTAGGAATGAAAAGGTATCTAGGAGCAAGAAGAGGCTTTCTTAATGGTTTGGGTTTCTGGTGATTTTCTTTGACAGATCAAATTCATTTGAGATTGGTTCACAGAACAGTTTGGGAAAAACCCACAAGGGTTAAGACCTTTCAGTGTGTGTTTTGTTCAGAACGCCAATCTTACCATAAACTACATATTCTGAGCACTAATGGAGAAAAAATCCAGGCCTTTTCTAACTATGGATTCTGAAGAGATGCGTTCCTTAGAAACCTCAGCCTTCTGCTGGCTAAGCAGCATTGTGCTTAGGGACATGATGCCACAATGTAGGAGAAGATTTTCATACTGTATTAGTTCTATTAGTACATTGTGTAGGTGGATGACTATGAGAATGGGCAAGGACAAATAGCAGGCAGAAATAAGCCTCTAATGCTGCAAGGTCAATGTGATAGGAAAAATTAACCCTGTCTCTAGAATAATGGGGAAAAAACAATTTCCTTGAAAAAAATTAAGATCCTAAATAGATGGATGACCCTAAGTGTATATTGTGTTTCCTAAATGAAAGACTAGTGGCAGCTGGTGCATGGAGTATTTTTTAGGCTGTTTTTTAGTCACACATGAATGATGAGTACTCTAAGCAGCTCTTGATTGTTGACGTCAAGTCTGCCTTGGCATGGAATGATCATGGGATGAGATGGTTGCAACAAAAACAGAGCTGAAAGAATACAAATCGGAACTGAACTTTATAACTAGCCCTTCTGATTGAGAAACAAAAAAGGCCGATAGCTACAATTATTTCAGTCTGGATCACCTTGTGCATACATTTGATTTATTTTCTGGTATTTTTCTCCTACTGATTTTGATTGATTCCTCCTGAGTTCTGTAACATTAAACTCTGTCATGTAAACTCTTGGTGATGAGGGTTAGGGTTAAGGTTAGGGTTCTGCTTGAATTATTCTTCATTGATTGATCCATCAATTAAATCCATCAATTAAATTTGGGTTACTGGGCATATGAAACAGATTTTTTTTCCTGGCTTCAACAGTCCAAAAAACAAATATCTAAGGATCACACTGCTTACGGTATAAGGAAATGTGACCGAACAGGTATACTGGATCAGAGTAAAGACCTACATAGATCAATATTTTGTATATTGGTCCAAGCGATATCAATGGGAATTTCACAAGTAGGACAAGAATGTAAATTCATTCTATCTTTTTGGTTTCTCTTATTACTTGTTTGCATTTTAGTGCAGTTTTATTTAGTTTTGTTCTCATTTGAACTAGATTTCTGGTCATTCTAAAAAACATTGGATCTCTTGATTTCAATTTCAGTTTCTATGTTACCAATCCCCTATGTTTTTGAACAATCACTTTGTTCAAGATAAATTAAACTTAATGTCATTGTAGAAACTATTTCAAATTGTTCCACAGCACTCACATTTTTTTGCAAATGTGGATGATATTTAGGATTAAATCCAGTGGCCTTTCCCCTCCATTAAATTTCCATCGGTTCTAGGATTCTAAAGGGCTTATCAGTCTTTTATTGAATTATATGAGGACTGATTTAAGTTACCAATTACAGAAAATTCTATCCTTTATCTAGCTCTCTAATTTCATTTTCTAATATACGAGTACCTTGAAAATTTTGGTCACAGGAATGACCAAAATGACAATGTTATCTACAGCACTTCCATGGAATTGTTTTTTCTTCTGGGCTTTCTTTTTTGTTTGACATGCTGTTTGTGAGCTACAAAACAGTACTTTCTAAATGTCCTCTTCTCTTTTCTTCTAACTAGGGTTTCTAGAAGTACAACCAGACCCTTCCACCATGTATGTTTGGCCATTTTATCTACCTCTTCATGGAAATCAAATTCCAAATTCTCCATACCTGCACAGAGCTGAATGGGAAGCCAAAACCCCACACTTTAGGAAGGAATTACAAAGGATTTGCAGCACAATACATAAAGCTCTTACATTAGCCTCGGTGACTCCAGTGGCTGCTCGGACTTTGTCAAAGTTTTCAGATGCGATGAGCACAGCCTGTTTGGTTTTCAAGATGTTTGTTTTCTTAAACTGAGGTTCTCTAAGCAGATCTTCAGTTCCAAATGCTATACGATCCTTCTGGGAATGCTGGAACACATGAAATATACATGGGACATGAAAATTGTAGGTCAGCAAATAACTGTTGCATGACTTTTTTTATTCCATTTTTATATATACATATCAAAGCATAGAATGTGGTAGTGGAAAACAAATTCATAATAAACTGTTGAACTGTTTTTTATGATTTTAGAAATTGCTTGTTTTTCTTCGTACATCTTTTCTTTTGTCATATGCCAGGCATAACAACTCTTGGTCGGTAATCAAAATGAAAAGAAAAATAGGCAGTCACTTCATGGATAACAAAAAATGCTACACTACCCGTCTTTCTGCACGCTCATTCTGTGCTCTCTTTTCTTCTGTCATTTTCTTTATGTCTTTCAGTTTCTTATCTCGAATCTTTCTTTCTCGGTAGATGGTTTCTTCTTGAGTCAAAAGCTGCTCCTGCATTGTAAGGGTAAATAAACATGACATACTGCCCTGATCTGCATAGTTCTGCTATTCTTAAGGTTGTTTGAAATGGTCCTTTAGATACATTGATGCGATGATAGCACTGGTTTATCCAAAGCTGATAATCCTTTTAAAAAGGTTTGGGGATTAATGGCTATTAGTGTTTATGGCAGTATGACTGACTCTGAATGCTATCTGCTGGGTTTCCTTGAACAATTGGTTGGCCACCGTAAAAACAAATTGATGGGCTACAATGGTCAGAAATAATCTAGCAAGACACTGCTTAAATTCTTATTATTCTTTCCCCAACCTATATCAATTTTTTTCATGGAAATCCACCCCATTTGCTCCATTTACCTTTAATAAAAATCTCCAAGTATATTCCAGGAATTTGTCAAACAGAGAGCTTATTATTGGGGACACTGTTATAAACAGCGACCATATCAGTTTTTATTTCCTGTTTGTTTTAACAGGAGTTTTTCCTAATATGATTCTTGAAAGATACCTCTATAACAAATCATATCTTATTTAAAAGCTTGGAAAAAATAAAATAAAATATGGAAAGATATGTCTGTATACAAATATAATTAATTTTGCAAAATTATGAATCCAGGTAAATAACTAATAAGATAGATCTCTTTCCACGGGCTTATCTTGGTATATCTCCTGACATTCACCTGCACACTCCTGGATATCTTAAATACCATGCCGTTTCTCTCATGGCAAAGTGGCTCCATTTCTGGCAGTTATGATCTTTCCTTACAACTGCTAATACCCATTATAAATGGAGCAGTCTGGACAGAATCAGTATCTTATCTGAATTAGATCCTAAGCTATGGTTTGTGATACTGCACAGAGAATTGCATATTCTCTTCCACTGCTGATACCTCATCTCTTAATACTGTGTTTCTCCCATTCCCCTACCCTAGCAACGTTGCGAGCATGTTGTGCATCAGTGTTCACGCTTTCCAGTTCTTGGAGCTCATGGCGCAGACGTAAAATTTCCGCTTCCAGGGCATCCAGCTTGTTCTGAAAGTGCAAGCTTTCCTCCTGGAAAGGGGATGAAAATTTCAGAGTGAATTATAGAACTATCCGTTTTAATGTTCTTACATTTTCCACCATGGGCCATAAAGTTACAGGTATTTATTTGTTAGATTTATTTATTTATTTGTTAGATTTTGTTGTATTGTTAAATTATTTGCATTGCAGATATAACAAAATTATTGAGAATATAAATTCCTAAACTAATCCAGATATTAACAGGAGTTCAGTGATTAGGTACCTCCTCCACAGGAAACCCATGAGCAAAAGCTGTTGTTTTTTGATCACTTCAAGTTGAATAGCACTATGCTAGTGGCTAAAACGTATCTTCTTTCTTTCAAGATTGTGGGGAATGCCTAGAGTTGGGTATCTTTTTTTGAAATAATTTATTTTGACGAAGGCATCAAACCTGCATATGTGCTTTTAGCTTCTTATACATGTTGGTGATGCGTACAGCCTCCTCAGTCTTGAATCGGGCCTTTTCCAAACGGTTCTCCAGTGTTCGCAGAGTCTGGATGCAAAGAACAACAAACTAAGACAGCAGCTGAGCCAAGGATATTGAAAAGCCTCTAAAACTCCATTCAATTTGATTTTGTCCCTGTTGTAAAGTGCTATATAGTTGCTGAAAGGTGAGAAATTTAATTGCTTTAAAGTAGCTCAATGCCCCAAAGAGTCCAATTTTCCTTCTCAGTGTTTTTCACATTGTAGAATTTAACAATTTAAAAACAACACATCATGTCTGGAGTCACTCAACTCCATATAGCCACAATACTAATAGTCTTGTCCAATGTCTGGGGAAAGAAACAGATCTCCAGTATCTCACAAAAGATTAGCAGGACCAGGGACTCAAGGGATATTTTGTGCCATGGGGGAATGCTGCACACAGACAAGGCAAGTTCCTTCCTTCTATTAGGCATCATGGTTTAACAGAAGGGTCACAAATATGCCTACCCTAAGAGACCTCTGGAGATGGAAATAAATTACTGGAGACATGTTGTTCCTTTATATACAGTAATCAGCACACTGAGCTGCACTTGGAAGCCCACTGAGAACTAGTGAAGTTCACAAAATAGATACATTACACAGGTATACCAATGTGTACTCAAAAACATTTTTGCTGCTGTATTCTGGACTGGCTGTAGATTACAGCTGATCTTTAACAGGAGAGAGACAACAGTAACAGTGAGCAAGACATTCTAGACTAGGAATGGAATGTCCACATCAATCACACTATTATTGAAGAAAAGATTTCCAATACAGTATTTTTTGGAGTTTGAGGGAATTTACAAACAAAAGAAATAGAATAGTTTGCCTCCTGGGGATGTGGATACTCCATCACTGGAGGTTTTCAAAAACAAACTAATAACCATTTGACTGGTATAGTATAAGACTCCTGACTTGAGCAGGGGGATTGGACTAAAAGACTTTCAAGATCCCTTCCAGGCTATGGTTCTATACGTCTGTGGTGTTGCCTTCTTGTTAGATTATATTGTTCTGTTCTTCAAAAAGCGTGAGTTGTAATTTGGTAAAAGTTCTTATTGGACACTTGGCATCTGGTTATTCTTTTCCCCTTTTTTCAACATATATAACTTTAATTGTACAGCAGGTATTGTATGAAGTGATACATAAAATGATCTTGTGCATTTTATTTATTTTGAGCATACCAAAATAATGATTGATCTGTTTGTGGTCACATTTAGAGATGCTTTTGTTACCTAATGAATAATTCAATCATCTCAGTACTTCAGTCTTGTTACATATTAAAGAGCAACTGTATCTGACTAAAAAGCGTTCTCCCAAAAAGACATTTTATCAAATTTTAAAAGAAGTTAAAAAAAGCCCCAGAGCTTTATACAAATTGATTATAAATGGAAGACAGCAATATCTGGTCTCGACTCTACAAAAGTCAAATATATAAACACCTGAAACTCTTAAGCTATTGATAACTTCCAGTGCAGGACATCTATCTCTGTTTTTAAAAATGCCTTTAAAAAAAAAAATTGTAATTATAAATACAAACACACCCCTTCAGAAAAGAATCAAACAATAGAAATACTTGTCAGAATTTCTAGAATAGTACCTTGTATTACAATTTAACCCCATAACATATAGCCTCCTATGTGAGTATAATGCTAGAATGTGAGTCCAGGGATCTTCTCAACTCAAACCAAGTATTGAATCCTTGAATTATGGGTCCTTCCCTGGAGCTCTTTTTCATTATAAGCTAAAATGTAAAGAGCTAGCTATTATAATGTGGCACATGCACAGAGTTAACAGAATGTATCTGTGTATCATTCTTCTTTATTTTCAGGTGAGCAATAATTCAAATCAAAATAGCTGAACATTCAAAATGGCAGAACATCTCTATCAAAACCATATGGAAAAATAAAGAAATCTGGTATAGAAATTAATAGTAAGGATCCAAAAGACCAAATTTTTGTCCATTGCTTAGAAATCTAATCATGCTACTCCTTCATCTTTCCAGCTTATCTGGAATTAGAGTACATAAATCATGTCTAATTTTAATACCTGGATGTACATCTAATAGCTAGAATTAGGACAGCCTTAAGGGAGAAAATGGTAAACTTGTTTTTTGCCTACCTCTTATGGTAGATTTACATACTTTTACAATAATAACCAACAAACTACATATTAAAGCTTATAATTAGCAAATACATGCTTGATTTTCATTGTCAAACAGAGGAGGTGGTTAGGAAATGCATTTATTTATCAACTTTATATAGGTGTCCATTGCATAAAAAATTATTCTGCAATCATTACTGTTGTCACAATTCCAATCCAAATCAGCCCATCCCTCCTATAACTACTAATTGTCCCATGAGGACAGCTGCCACTAATAAAAAATGAGAGCTGATATCTGATAATGTTTGGAATGTCTAAACACTAACTTTGAAAAGTGTTCGGAAACTTCAGATCGTGCAGAATGTGGCTGCGAGAGCCATCGTGGAGCTTCCTAGATTCGCCCACGTTTCTGCAACACTCCGCGGCCTGCACTGGCTGCAGATCGGTTTCCGGTCACAATTCAAAGTGTTGGTAATGACCTTTAAAGCCCTACATGGCATTGGGCCAGAATACATCTGGAACCGCCTTCTACCGCACGAATCCCAGCGGCCGATAAGGTCCCACAGAGTTGGCCTTCTCCGGGTCCCGTCGACCAAACAATATCATTTGGCGGGCCCCAGGGGAAGAGCCTTCTCTATGGTGGCCCCGGCCCTCTGGAATCAACTCCCCCCAGAGATTAGAATGGCCCCCACACTCCTTGTCTTTCGCAAATTACTCAAGACCCACCTTTGTCGCCAGGCATGGGGGAGTTAGGATATTCCTTCCCCTAGGCCATTACAAGTTATGTATGGTATGTTTATGTGTATGTTTGGTTTTTATAATAAGGGTTTTTAGTTGTTTTATTAAATTGGATTGTTACATGTTGTTTTTTATCATTGTTGTTAGCCGCCCCGAGTCTGCGTAGAGGGGCGGCATACAAATCCAATAAATAATAATAATAAATAGCAAAACAGCAAAATATAAGAGATCTTTTAGTCATCACTACATTCCATGAAGAGAAATTGCAGGAGGGCAACAGTAACATCTTTGTTTTAAAGCATGACCCTTGTGCTGCTATCTGGATGGCTTTAGATATTGGCTTCGCTCAGATTGAAGACATTTTCATACTTTAATGCACTGATTCCTCTGGTCCCTCTTTTGTAAGAAAACAAGGAAGGCTAGGATCTTGGCTCTCAAGCCCTTCCATCCTACTGCTCTGCACTTCTAAAAGGGAAGATTTAGCCTTCAACACAAGGTTTTACGGTAATGCTTTATTTTAGATAACCATGAGGAAAGACATCACCAATTTGAATATTGGGAAGGGGCCCCAGCAGTGGTGGCCTGCTCCCGGTTCAGCCTGGTTTGGCGTACAGGTAGCAGTGGCGGCAGGAGGCTCTGCCCCCCAAACTGGGCTGCTTTTGTGCATGTGCATTGCACATGCAGGCAAGTGCACGCACAAACCAGTAACAACAGGTTTTAGAACCCACTACTGGGGCCCCACCCATGTGAGGAATGGAATAGGATAACTCACCATGGCCAAATTGTAGGGAGGGCTCCCGATTTTCATCACTGCCGGTTTCCTGAGTGCATACTTCACTGTATGCCCAGTTCAGAGGGAAAATAACTTCTACGTTGCAAACTAGGCAAGGTTGCGAAGCAAAAATTCAATCTGCAACCCATGATCAGCTGGGCTTTGGAAGCAGAGATAAAGGTCAGTATAACCCAGGGGCGGGTGGGCAGGTCAATTTTCACAGATACAGAGATCTGGTTCTCTCTCGGCTTTGAGTCAGCGCTACTGGGTCTAAAGAACTGGTCCAAACAGGAAGCAACCCACTACTGCCAACTTGCCATGGTCAGTTCGCCGCAACCAATTTGTCATAGCCAACTTTCTACAGACAACTCGCTAATGGAAAACTCAACATGGGCAACTTGTCACAAGACAACTTGCTGCTGGACAATTCAACACTTCAATTTCATTATTTAAAATAATTTTAAAAATATTTTAATTTTTGTCATTCACTTTTCATTTTGTCCCTCCTTTGGCATCCTTTCTTTAATTATTCCATTCCACCATTCCTTCAATATTATTGTAACTGTTGTCCTGCAGTGAGTTGGCCATGGTGAACTGTCCCACAGTGAGTGCCAAATTGTCCACAGAAAGCTGGCTGCAACAAATTGGCCATGGTTGGTGATGACAAGTTAGCTGTGAGAAATTATTGTAGACTTTTGAGGAAAGCTTAGGGAAGGTATTGGCTTCCTCTTTCCAAGGGATTCAGGCTTCTCACCTTGGCTGCCTCGATGTTCCCTTCTTCCATTTCTTGCATATCATTGATTTCTTGTGCCTTAGTACTGTACTGAGTCTGCAGCTCCTCCAGCCTGAGCTTCCTCATCTCCACTTGATGCTTCAAATTGTTTAACTGATTGATTTTCTCGCATAGTCGATGATTGATTATCTGAATAGCACCCTTTAGTGAGGAAAGCAAAGGTTTAACACAATCTGAACAATTGAAGAGGCTGCTCATTTACTGACAAAAGGACTACAGTGTTACCTCTACCTAAGAATGTCTCTACTTATGAACTTTTCTAGATAATAACTGGGTGTTCAAGATTTTTTTTGCCTCTTCTCAAGAACCATTTTCCACTTACAAACCCAAGCCTCTGAAACTGTAACCGGAAAAGGCAGGGAAAAGCCTCTGTGGGGCTTCTCTAGGACTCTCCTGGGAGGAAACAGGGCCGGAAAAGGCAGGGAGAAGCCTCCCTGGGGCCTCTCTAGGAATTTCCTAGGAGGAAACAGGGCCTCCATCCTTCCTGTGATTTCCCCAATCGCATGCATTATTTGCTTTTACATTGATTCCTATGGGAAAAATTGCTCCTTCTTATAAACTTTTCTACTTAAGAACCTGGTCACGGAATGAATTAAGTTAGTAAATAGAGGTACCACTCGATTTGAACTATAGACAGAAAATAATTTTTAATAGATCAGAAAAAACTTAAATTGAGAAATCTTCCTTCTCATGAATCTTCAATCTCATGGTTTTGTCAGGAATAGACATTAAATTGCAATGCTTGTTTTGTCATTTGACCCTCCATAGTTATTCCAACCTCCCTTAGATATTCAGATACTTTTGGACTTTCATTTGAGCAAGTAGAGTCTGCAGAGCAGAGGTGAAATGTGAATTTTTTCCCTGTCACTTCTGTGGGCATTGCTTATTTTGTGGGCTTGGAGGTCAGGGGGATGTGGCTTCAGGTGGCATGGCCATGTGACTAGGTGAGCATGGCCAAGTTGTCATGTGACTGGGTGGGTCCATTTTGCCAGGAAGCAGAGGGTTGGAGATGAGCTCTGAGGTCCCTTCCAGTTTTTGCTGTGCTGTTTCAAACCATCCTCTGAAGCTGTGTCTAGTGTCAGCAAATTTGTGGTCCTCCCTCCCTCCTTTCTCTCTCCTTCCTTCCTTCCTTCCTTCCTGAAACAACCCCCCCTCCCAATAAAATACTACTCATAATAAAAGGCTCACAGAAAAACATGGAAAAATCAAGGTGCTAATGAAGAACTTGCCTGAAGCTCATTCCACATTCCTGCCCTATAGAGGTAATGACTGTATAGAAAGTGGAAGGCTGACGGTTGGCTCCATTCACACAAGCAGGCAGACAGATCTCTAGAAAAGCATTCTAGATGGGCTATTTTGAAATTTTCCCATGGCAAGATTTGACAGCTAACAAAACATAGTACTGTAGTAGAATTAGAATAAGCAGCCCCACACTCGTGACCCGACACAGGATGAAAGTCATTTAGCCACAATGGGAATCACTCAAATCCTTTTAGAAACACAAAGCCCATATTGCACAAATCCCAAAACTTCAAAAACATAGAACCATATAAGAATCCTTTTATCCACTGCTGAATGTCACTTTGCTTTTGCGGTCAAAAACTTCCTGCTGAACAGTTTCTGAAGGCTTTTCAATTTGAAGCAGGGGTCTCCAAAGTTTGCAACATTAACACTTGTGGACTTCAACTCCCAGAATTCCTCAGCCAGCCATGTGGCTTTGGAGATTCCTAATTTAAGCAATAGCATTTGTTTTTCTTCTTTGCCAACTGATCTCCCGGCTGGAAAGTAAGTCCTGATTTTTTTCCTTCTAACACTTCTCTCTTTCTTTCTCCCTTCTCCCCTCCCTCCCCTCCCTCCCCCTCCTTTCCTTCCTCCCTCCCTCCCTCCTTCCTTCCTTCTTGGGAACTGGCAGGGAAAACCCAGGAAGTGATGATGTACTGCCATCACAGTTCTCCAAACCAGCAGTTGCAACTGTTACCTACTTGCCCAAACCGGGCCAAACCAGTAGGATTTCACCTTTGCTGCAGAGCCTGAAATTTTTTTAAAAAAACACAACAAAACGGTAGTTTTCCTTTCAATTCTGTTAATTTTAATTTTCCTCATTTAACAAAATTAAAATATGTAAAGAAAGAATATTTAGAAAAAGCAAAAGTTAATATAAACCCACATGCTACAAACAGCTAGATGAATTCCTTATTCTCTAAAACTAATTATTTGTTTCTGATTAGAATGTGATCAATTTCAAGACGGCTGGTTTCTTGACGCTATTTCTTGACGCTATTTTTTGCTTCTACGCATGCGCAGAAGCTTGGTTTTCTGTGAACTGGCAGCGAGGTAAGTTAGAACCCACCCCTGCCCTTCATGACTTGTGGACTTTAGCTTCTAAATTCTTGAATCAGATGTGCTAGTTCAGGAATTCTGGAAATTGGAGTCCACACGTCATAAAAGAGCCATAGTTCCCCACCCTGCAGTAGAGGCATCTTAACTTGAGTTTGCCTAGAATTCTCAAACTTCTTTAATCCTGTAATGCAACTCCCTAAATGCCAGCTTTTTATATAGCAATGAATTTCAGAAATGTTTACCTCCCCAGTTTTATTTTTCACAGCTCCTTGTTCACTTGGATGTTCCTGAAATGCAGCTTTAATTACTTTTTCCTCTCCCTGGGGGAAAAAATATTCCAAAACAATTATAGTCATTAAGTGAAGGTAATCTAAATCCATTTTTTTGAAAAAAGTAATACCATTATTGACTGGGTTTTGGTATTAATTTTTGTTGAATAAGAATTTGTTGTCTGGTTCATACATAATCCTAAAACACAATGAATGGCTCCATATATCACAATAAAAGGCCAAAAACAAATAAGTCAGATTATAGGTTCATATAACCCCTGAAGCAAGCTCAATGGAGGATGAGAAATGGACATAAACAAAAGGCTCTGCTGACTTCCTTCCTTCCTTCTTTCTTAATATAAAATATACAGAAGATACAGAAAGGCTTAAAATACAATTTTCTGATAAATACTACATATTTATAATAAACCTTGCTAGTAGAGCAGCATTAGGAAAGAAGCATTTGTGTTAAGTTACAAGCAAGCCAATCAGATACAATGAAAAGAGAACAGTTTTTAAATAATATTTTAAGCTGTAACTCTGATTTTTTTTAAATCACAGAACCACAGAATATGTATGTATGTATGTATGTATGTATGTATGTATGTATGTATGTATGTATGTATTATGTTTCGGTGAGTTCAGGACTTTTCCCATGTAAGATTGAGTGTCTTTGCAACATTTCAATGAGATCACACTCGTCATCTTCAGGCTATAGTATAGATCTATTTCAAGCTATTTTGCTCTCATCAGCTAGCAATACCCTTACTGGGATTTGAACCTGAGAAGTCTGCCTGTAAGGCAGTGGCTTTAACCTCTAAACCACAGGCTCTCCACTTCTCAGCTTTTACCAGGGAAGAGTTATATTTCTGTCAAATATACATTCATATATACAGTGCTCCCTCGATTTTTGCGGGGGATGCATTCTGAGACCGCCCGCGAAAGTTGAATTACCGTGAAGTAGAGATGCAGAAGTAAATACTGTACACCATTTTTGGCTATGAACAGTATCACAAGCCATCCTTTAACACCCCTAAATTACCATTTCCTATTCCCTTAATAACCATTTACACACCATTATTACTGGTATTCACCATTGAATAAGACACTTAGTGTTCCTGATATTTATAAACATAATTATTTATTAACAATTTTTTTTTTGTTATTTATTTGCAAACATTATTAGTTTGGTGATGATGTATGTCATCATCGGGTGGGAAAAACCGTGGTATAGAAAACCCCCCGCAGAATATTTTTCAATTAATATTTTTCGAAAAACCGTGGTATAGGCTATTCGCGAAGTTCGAACCCCCGAAAATCGAGGGAACACTGTATATATGTATGTATGTATCATTGTATGTATGTATGTATGTATGTATGTATGTGTGTGTGTGTGTGTGTGTGTGTGTGTATATATATATATATATATACCGGTATATATATATATATATATATATATATATATATATATATAAAAAATATAAAAATGAGTGTGAGTGTATGTATATACGTAACGTAACATAATATAATGGTATTTCTAAACATTGAAGGAAGAGGCAAATGGCTGTTCCCTGTCACTTTTGGAATATAAATGCAGACATACACACAAATGGATAGATACACAGACACATAAAGGCATAGAACTGCTACAATATTCAAAAAGTGACAGGAACAGTGACTTGCATTAAGCTACCAGATCTGAGCTGAAAAATACAGACAGACTTCAGATGCCCAGAAACGGTTTTTGTGTTCTGATTCTTTTTGCCATTTCAAACTAGTCAGGATATGTGCCACTTTGATCTGGCATCTGCACATTTATAGTCAATGAAATCAGAAGTTACCGTGCTTGACAAATGAACTTGCCAGTAACATGTTTCAATCTGGCAAAATTGTAAAACAATTTGCCCTGAAGACAACATAAACATAGCAGACTGTTAGAAAATCCATTTGATGAGAACCCAGATTGTTGGGGTCTGTAAACAGCTTAGAGAGGACTGTAAAGCACTATGAAGCGATATATACGTCTAAGTGCTATTGTTATTGCTATAGAACAGAGCAGCCTGAATTGAATAAGCAGAAAGCTTAAAGATATTCCACCAAGAGAAGATGAGGTTAGAGTCACTATACTTTTCTTTTCCAATGTCATACTGTATGAACCCACAAGAAAAGATAAGACATTTCAAAGACAGGGAAAAGAAGTGGGGATTATGATTTGACAAAGCCTCACTGAGACAGGGCAGTGGAAGGCTACAAAGCTCACCGCTAGAAGGTCTGCCAACCTCTGATGCAATTTCTTATTCTCCTGCCTCAACCGCAAAATGGACTCCTTGTTCTTCTTGATGTTCCATTGGGAATTCTCATAGAAAGCTTTACGGTCACCTTCTGTAATGAGCAGAAATGAAACCACTCTGCTAATCAAGTAGTTATTGGCTCATTGAAAAAAAATGACAAAGCCAAATAATTTCAAACTGACAGGTTATTAATTTTGAATGAAGTTGTTTAATGCATCACTAAAATGAAGGAATATTGCTGTAAATCAGAAGATACAACTGTGATGATAGAATTTCTATCTATATGAACTTATATTTTATCAACAGAAAATGAGATTTTGAAACTATATTCATTCCTACACTTCAAGCGTGAAAACAGGTGAACTTTTACATGTTTCCATAAAAGAAAATAGGAACTTTGTATAGTATGATATTGTAAGGCCATTGGCCATGGCAGAAATATCTCCGATGCACTTTCACTAATTCCATATTCCATCAAAAATAAATTAAATTGAATATATTTTGCTAACTTTGGTTAGATTGATACTATTGGAATATTTAGATGAATACAGATAATACCCATAAAGGTTGACTCAGCCTTCCATCCTTCAGAGTCCAGTGAAATGAGGATTGAGATTGATATGGGCAATAGGCTGACTTTGTAAATCACTTAGAGGGGGTTATAAAGCACTGTGAAGTGATGTACTATAAGTCTATTGCTATTTTCCTGTGATTCCGTGTGTCTAATTGGACTTGACAACAATAAAAGTATGGTTGTGATATGATCCTAAAATGCCTTTTTCATCTTTATGGGGATTGTTTATACAAAACCGTATTACTGTATTATCAAATTCTTGTTAAATTCAATCGGGTGTGTTTAATTTGAAGAAGTGAGCAAGGAACTCTTAAGTCTTGCAAAAGCCTATTCTTCCAAAGAATGAATGGAACTACTTGTGACCTTTATAGCAACTACCAACTCATTATCCTTCTTTCCTCCTTAATTATCATAATCTTTTCATCCCTTTATTCAATCTATTTTCAGTCATCATCATCATCCAGTTTTTTTCTATTGTCAGCAAAAAGTCAACAAAGGATTTCCAGTCCATTATAAAAATATTTATTGTGTTGTCCCTGATTAAACAAGTCACTTTTATCATTTCTGCTAGTCCTGACTTCTTCAATTTCTCTATTGTGGGTTCAGTATTTCAGTATTTCTCTATGTATATAGCTCTTCATAATTACTGTAAAGTCACCAAGCTTCTTGAATGGCTACTTAAACTATTTTGATTTCAGCCAGGATAAGAACTGCAAATCTAGAAATAGCTATTTACCATAACTTGCTTCCTCTTGCTTTCTGGTCATTTTCACCTCATTTTTTGTTTCTCAGTTTTTTCAAAAAGACAGAACAGAACCAGTTTCTGGTTTTCTTTTGAGGAATATCAATTATAATTTGTTTTTTAAAAAGATTCCCCCCCCCAATATTATTCAATAATATTATTTAGTTCTCTTTGTACTAATTATAACTTCTAATACAATAAATGTTTGATTGCAAGTTTTATCTTACTCCAGGTATTGAAATCCCTAAAGGACCTTAATCAACATAAAATCTGACATATTTCAATAGTTATTCTTAATTGTAACAAATGCTTAATAACTTATTTCACTTGTTTTAGTATAAAGTTGGTAGGTAGAAAAGTCTATCAACCTCTTTTACATTCATAAACACAGAACCTGTTTTATTAGTGAAACAGAATTCAAAATCTCTTTCATAACCTCATTTGAACAGTACCCCATAGAAAAAAGCCAGCCTATGGTTTAAGTTGGAGAAGTGAGGTAGGATCTGGGCAGGCCACTTATTCACATGCAAACTATGTATTATGATCAGGGGTGGGCTACTGCCTGGACCGGGGGGGGGGGGAATCGCAGTGGGGTAGCGAAAATGGAGCTCCACCCAAGAGCTCCCAATTTGCACTGAAAGATGTTGAAAGAAAATGCAGAGCGTCCTGCATAAGCCATGCGCACAGTGTGGTAGTAAAAGTTTTGGTAGCCCTTCACTGATTATGGTTTTCTTAAGAAAATCCTACTTCCCATATGTTGTGTCTTTTTAAAGTTATCGTTTTCCACATGTTAAGCTGATATTTCTTGAAGAAACTTTTGTGCTTTTTTGGCCTTGAATGAATGGATCTCATGTATTCTTTCACACAGATTGATTCACATAAATACATAGCATAAAGTTACACATTATTACTACATCTAACAATGGACTGTATGGTACCAAGCATTATGTGCTAGGGACCAAATTCTAGTATTAATATACTATACCGATACGTTGCACTCCTCACAAGAAATTCAGTTTTTTAGATTTAGATTACAGTGTAGTTGTAATTATTCCAGGTTTGGGGAAGGAGCTTTTTTCTTCTATCCAGTTAAAAAAAGGATAATTCAGATCTAATTTTAATGCCAACAACAATGAATGAATAAAATCTTTTGCTAGGTATTCTGAAAGTCTCATTAGCACATATGTCTAGGCAAACAAGGTGTAATAATTAAAATTTCTCTAAGGGATTAAAACCTCTTAAGGGTTTAAGATGATAGTTGATAGAAGGGTGGAAGGCATTAATGTATGTTTTTTCAATGTCTTTTTAATCTTCGTCTTTATTCTGTATATTTTTTTTAAAAAAATTGAATGTGTGGACTATTTGGTGTAATTACTTACTTCAGGTGCCATAGAAATTTACAAGAGCAAAGAGTCACTCTCTAGGCATAATGAGGCTTCTTTCTAAATGCCCAGTTTTGCAATTTATACACTGCTCAAAAAAATAAAGGGAACACTAAAACAACACAATATAACTCCTAGTAAATAAAACATCTGTGAAATCAAACTGTCCACTTAGGAAGCAACACTGATTTCACATGCTGTGCACATTTAACTTTTTATAGAACAAAGTATTCAATGAGAATATTTCATTCATTCAGATCTAGGATGTGTTATTTGAGTGTTCCCTTTATTTTTTTGAGCAGTATATTTAGTGGATGTACGTATCCTGTCCTTTTCCTCTCACCCTCTATATTTTCAGCACCCCTTACCTAGAAGCTGAATCTTGCTTTGCAGCTCCGATATCTGCTCATGAATAGGGGGTTTTATTCCTTCCAGATGTGTTACTGGCATGGCAGCAGTGATGGTGGTGAGAGGGTGAAGTCAGGAAATATTAAAAGTGGACGGGAGAGAAAACACCAGCTTGGTTCAACCCGGGCTTCCTGAGATAAAAGCAGGCAGAGCCTGGCGGTAATTCTTCGGATGCAGAGGGCTAAACAGGGACTGAGAAGGAAAATGAAGTTAGCACACGCATACAGACACACTTGACAGCAAATGGGCTTCAGCCTGGGAAGTCTTAGAGCCCTCTCTCGTTAGCCTTCCACAAAGGCCACTGCCGCCCATCCAGGCTTTCCTCGCGTCTTTTGTTGGAGGCCGCAGCTCACTTGCCCACCAGCATCCCTACGCCTAGATGGGTCTCCATGACAACCACTTCCGACGCAAAGCGCTCATTGGTGGAAGGAAGCGAGTATTGCAGGGCACGATGGGAAAAAAATCAAACTCTCCATGCATCAGCCGGAAGTGAGGCCGGAAATACACCTCGTAATCATCACACGGGGGGATAATCCCAAGTTTATTATTAATTTGTCACGCAGGAGATTGAAATGGAAACATTTCATTTTCCACGTGGAACAAGAAACAAATAAAAGACGAACTGCAGTTAAATCCTCTTTGGTCAATCCTATCGCATTGGCAACATGACTGGGAAAGAAAGCACTTCCGCCACTCTCATGATGGTCACGAAGGAAAGCCGAAGTCAAAACAGCGACCCGGGAGAAAAGGGCCGTTTAAAAAAGCCCCACCCATTCCGCGCGCTTTGGGAGCGGATCTTTCATAACTTACTTCCGGTTTCGAGGCGGTGGGACTTGGGACCTTTTTCCACGGGAATTTTCGGCGGGAGGCGGGTAAGGAGGGCGGCGGGGGTGCTGCATTCACGTGGAGGGGCGCGCCTGTCGGAGGTTGCTGTTGGGGGCAGATTTCGCGGGGAGTGGGGGAAACGCGGAGCTCTATTGGACTTGCCCCTCTGCTCGGCTCTCGGTGTCAGTCGCCACGTAGCTAGAGAGCCAGTTGGGTTAAAAGGCAGAGCATGGCACGCACCGCATCGCGTTCACACTCTGTAAGCTTACCTTAACCTGCAGCTGTTCTGACAACTTGTTTTGTACCTTCACCCTCTCTGGACAAGTGTGGACAGAATTCTAGTCCAGCACGTCTGGAGGGCTCTGGAGACTAGGAATGGCTGAGATAATTAGCCATTGTTGCCTTGAATGTACTGTACTCTCGTTTCAGTGCGAGTTAGGTTCAAGGTCTGCCTTTCTGCAAAGCAAACATTCACGCTTTGTATTATTGTTCAAAAGTTTAGAAAGTGGATTCGACTAACATTCTATGTATTTAACAGTATTTAACTATTAAGTCTTTGTCTTTTAGGTACAAAGGGCAGTGAACACTTAATCTTAGTCCTTAATAGCAAGACTCTGGGTGAACTCAACTTTTAAACAGAATGGCTAACATGAATGAGAGGCATTTGTATTGTTCATTTTTTTTGCTTTATGTGCCTATCAGGATATTTCACTTTATGAAAACGTTTGAGGCTTATCTCAGCTGATTAAAAAAAGATGTGAGATTTCAGTTTTTCAATTTTCCAAATCTGGTTAAAATGCTGAGCTATAGTTTTAGACAAGTTACTGTTTCAAAATGACTCTGGGTGGTGCATCCAGGCATTAAGTAGTTTTAGAGTTACTGAGCAGTAATTAAATTATTAATTAGGAAGGTGGGAAGATAATTAAAGTTTGACTTAAGTATTGCATTGTAATTTACTACCTTAACTCTCCAACAGGAGGATTTGTATTTCAAAATGGCAACTGGTAATAGGAAGCAAGTAGAATCTTGACTCTGTTCATCACAGCAGAATTTTAAACTCAGAAAGTGGGAGGTGCATGTTTCTGATTTGTAAGGGCTGCTGCATTTGTGTTGTAGCTCAGAAAACAATAGTTTCTTGAGAAGAATTTGCCTCTTACCAGTTTTATGGGTTTTGGGGTTGTTGTTTTTTTGCAACATTAAGGAAATGGTTTACCATTAAAAAAAACATTGTGATTTAACCTATAGCTTCTAGGGCAGTGATGGTGAACTTTCCCCCCCATAGGTGCCGAAAGAGTGTGTGTGTGCGTGAGTGCCCACATCCATAATTCAATGCTTGGCGTGGGCAAAAACAGCTTCCCCTCCCCGGAGGCCCTCTGGAGACCAGAAATGGCCTGTTTCCCATCTTCTGGTGGGCCCAGTAGGCTTGTGTCCCCCCCCCCCCAGGCTCCAAAAGCTTCCCTGGAGCCAGGGGAGGGTAAAAACGCCCTACCCCATCCCTCCGGAGGCTCTCTGGAAGCCAAAATCATCCTCCCAGAGCCTCTGTGTGAGCCAAAAATCAGTTGACAGGCACACACATGCACATTGGAGCTAAGCGAGGGCAACGGCTTGTGTGTCAGCAGATATGGCTCCACGTGGCACCATGCCATAGGTTCGCCATCACCGTTCTAGGGTATCTTGTGGTCTCATTGAAATATGAGCTGTAGAGATCTGAAATTCTAGAAAGCAGTACAATGCTAAAGTTCAGGTACTGTGAGTTTCAACATGTAGTAGAAATACTGCCTATATAAGCATATTCAAGCAAGGTATTGCACAGTAAGGTTGGTAATCAGAATAATCAATATTTGATTAACATCTGTGGAGGCACAAAATTGACCCAGCTTTCTGAGGACAATAAAATGACCCAGATTGTTGAGGGCAATTGCTGACATTCTAAACTGCCCAGTGGATGCTATAAAGCCTGTATTTAAGTCTAAGTGCTATTTCTATTTGTAGGAAGCTTGTAGCGCCTGAGTATAGTGCTATTGATTTGATTTATTTTAAAGGATGAACTGAAATATCTCTTGAGGGAAAAGAAAAATTTCCCTAGATCTTTTGTCAGCTCTTGGAAGTTGAATATGTGAAGCCATACCAAATCCCCAGGCACCAGAGCTTATGTTTGCCATGGTGATGATACCTAATTACTTCTATTCTGGGCATAACAACTTTATCATCTTGCAATGGGAAAAACCATAAAAATACTTAGTGTTATGATGCTGCCCATATTCCAAGTGCTTTGGTATATTTTGTCCAGAACATGAAACTTTGTTAGCATCCTTATGGCAGGTGCAATGAGCAATCTTAAGAGTTGTAGAGGTCATTTGGAAAAGCAGACTAACTTAACTGGTCCATGTATATTCTTGTTCAATTTTGGGATAGTCCTTAATTAAAAATCCTTAATATTTGAAATACGTCATTACCATAAGTGGGAGGGAGACACATTGGAATAGTTTAAATATCTTTGGAGTATTTGTCTAGTAGTAAAGATGTTTACCACCACCTTGAAATGTGGAGAGTTCATTCCTAGGTAGAGGCAGATTTTTCCTAGAATGTAGAGAAAAAATACCTGCTGGACATCTGCATAGGCAACAGGAAGGGCATTTACCAGCAAAATCTCAGTTCCATTCAATTACCTGGACCTTAACCTGAATTAGAGGGTTTTAGGGTCATAAATAAAGAGAAAATGATATCAAAACAAGTACAAGTCTTGGTCAAGTATTTACCAATTCTGTTAGAAATTGAAAATAAATCTTTGGGCTTGCATTTTAGGCACTCAGGAGATGAACTTCATAGAATTTTTTGACTGCAGATTAATACAAATCAAGTGAGGATCCTACCTGAAACTTGGGCAACTTAATAGGGAGTTTTATTTAAAATAAAGTTGGATGAGAGGAAGGAATATTCTGCCTCTTCCTCCTCCATATATTCATGGTAACAAGGATTTAATTTATAGGGCTACCCATCTCTAACAATTGGCTCTGGGTGGCAGACCATTAACATAAAAAGCAGTTATAAATATTGCAAAAATTAAAATTCAAAACAACTCTGAAATGTCAACTTATCAGTAGCAACCAAGAAATGGAAATTTCTAGAGTAACAAGTCCTTTGTTTGCATTTTCTTCCAGGAGTTGCTGGTTTTGAGCTTACATTATGTTGCTTCTATATCTTGGACTGCTCTCACTTTCTGGCCTGGCCTATCCTGTGGAAGTGAAGCGTCCACGAGGTGTCTCCCTAACAAGTGAGTTTTCAAGCAGATAAGTTATACCCACAGTTGAGCCCAAAATTTATGTTGCTAAGTGAAAAATGTGTTAAGTGAGTTTTGCCCTATTTTTACAACTTTTCTTGCCATATTTGTTAAGTGAATCACTGCAGTTGTTAAATTAGTAACATAGTTTAGTGAATCTGATTTCCCCATTGGCTTTGCTTGTCAGAAGGTTGCAAAAGGTGATCACATGACCCCAGGACATTGCAACTGTCATAAAATGTAAGTCAATTGTCAAGTCTCCAAATGTAAATCATGAACATGGGATACTGCAGCGGTCATAAGCATGAAAAATAGTCATGGACACTAAGTGAACTGTTGTAAGTCGAGGACTAGCTGTAGGTTAGATGGCAGGTGTGATCTCCTCTTGCAATGTATCACTTGGACAAGTTTCGCTATTTCTAGCAATCGGAGGTTGGAAACATGACTATGTTTTTGTATTATAAATCAAAAGATTGCATCCATGTTGTATAAGGAAACCCCCATAATTCTGCAGTGTTTTTCTTGGATTTAAAATGGAGGTATGAGAGAGAAAGCTGGTCTTCAGATGAGTGATTTAAAGCAAACTTTAAAGATTTAAAGAGTTATTTAAAAGAAAACATTGTAGTGTTTGAAGTTTGTTTAGAAATTCAACTTTCTCTTGCCCTCCATACCTATTTGTTTAGAATGCTAACAAGCTACAGAAGTGGAGTGATTACTAATTGCATCCTGCTCAGCATCCTTTTTTGTTATTTAAATGTGCTATATAGACATAAAATATGGAATGGCTGAACTAGACATAGAATATTAAATGCTGAATACTTTTCTGAATTGACATTTGTGTGTGCGCGCATTTCTATTGTTTTTAGACCATCACTTCTATGACGACTCAAAATCATTCACTTGTCTTGATGGCTCTACAACAATATCCTTTGATAGAGTCAATGATGATTACTGTGATTGCAAAGATGGTTCGGATGAGCCAGGTAAGTGGAGCATATTTAATTTTGCCTTATTTGTACATATTCTCTTTCCTATACAGATTCTTGTAATTACTGCTCTAAGGATGTTTGCTAGTACAGTGATACATCGTCTTACAAACGCCTCGTCATACAAACTTTTCGAGATACAAACCTGGTGTTTAAGATTTTTTTGTCTCTTCTTGCAAACTATTTTCACCTTACATACCCACTGCTGCCGCTGGGATGCCCCGCCTCCGGACTTCCATTGCCAGCGAAGCACCAATTTTTGCGCTGATTCCCCTGAGGCTCCCCTCTATGGGAAACCCCACCTCCAGACTTCTGTGTTTTTGTGATGCTGCAGGGGAATCCCAGCAGCACAAAAACGGGCGCTTCGCTGGCAATGGAAGTCCGGAGGTAGGGTTTCCCAGCGAGGGGAGTCTCAGTGAATTCGCAGCATCGCAAAAACACAGAGGTCCGGAGGTGGGGTTTCGAAGCACTCATTTTTGCGATGCTGGGATTCCCCTGCAGCATTGCAAAAACACAGAAGTCCGGAGGTGGGGTTTCCCATGGAGGGAGCTTCAGGGGAATCCCAGCAGCAGAAAAACGGGCACATCAGCTGGCAAAAGGGGTGAATTTTGGGCTTGCACGCATTAATCGCTTTTCCATTGATTCCTATGGGAAACACTGTTTCATCTTACAAACTTTTCACCTTAAGAACCTCATCCCAGAACCAATTAAGTTTGTAAGACAAGGTATTGCTGTATTGCATTTCACATCAACCAATATGTATCTCTCTCTTAACAAGGGACAGTAACTGATCTCCTAGTGCTCCCATCCTCATTAATTTTATTAGATTGCTTAAGCAGTTAAACACTAATCTCTGAAGATTTCCTTAAAATTTGGTATCCAGACATAAAGCCATATGTCTGGATGACATTTATGACATTTATGATATTCATTCATTCAATTTTTTTAATGCCGACCTTCTCCTTAGACTCAGGGCGGCTTACAGCATGTTAGCAATAGCACATTTTTAAACAGAGCCAACATATTGCCCCCACAATCTGGGTCCTCATTTTACCCACCTCGGAAGCAATGTTCCCTCTAATTTTTTTTCGGGGTGGGCGGAAAAGTATAGTGTCTGAGCGGCAGTCCCCTTGGGACTGGGCGGCATAGAAAGTATAAATAAATAAACAAATAAATAAAAATCCCTTCTTTTTTATTAAAAGAAATTAACAATTAAACCCCCCCCCCAAAATCCATTACTATTAAAACTAAAACAACCAGCAAAACCAAAAACATAACTATTAATAAAAACAGGTGAGGGATGGTGTTTTTTTCTCTGTTATTATTTAAGTGCTTTTACCATATGCTTTAAATCAAGAGTCACTTCTCTCTCTGTTTCTCTCTGTCCTGTCATTTTCTGCCTCAATCATTTTCTCATTTCTCTTTTTTCTCCCCTTTTTTCTATCATTTCTCTCTTCCACTCTTCTCTCTCTCTTGCTTTCTGACTCTCTCTTGCTTTCTTCCTCTCTCACTCCCTTCCTCTCTCATCTCTCTCTCTCTTTCTTGCTCTCTCTCTCACTTTCTCTCTTTCTTCCTCTCTTCTCTCTCTCTTGCTTTCTTTCTGTCTCTATCTCTCTCATTTTCTTTCTCTCTCTCTCTCTTGTTTTTTCTCTCTTTCTCTTCCTCTCATTCTCTTTCTCTCTTGTTCTCTCTCTCTTGCTATCTCTCTTTCACTCCCCCCTCTTTCTCTCTCTCTCTTTCTCACTTTCTATCTTGCTCTGTCTGTTGCTCTCACTCTCTCTCGTTCTCTCTCAGTTCTTCAAACAGCGGAGGCCGGCAAAGGTTTTTCTTATTTTGAATGTTCCAGGTGGGCTGGCAGGGGGATGGGGAACCTGACATTGAAAATCACCTTCACCTGCCTCTGTTGTGAGAAGAACGCCTGCCCCACCTCTCCTGTAGCCTCCTCGCTGACAGCCCGGGACGAAAGCGCTCTCGGTGAAGGGACTGCGAGAGGAGTGGGGCGGGCATTCCCAAAGTGCTCGGAGCGGCTAGCGGCCAGATGAGGAGGACGAGAAGCCGCTGCCGCTGCAGGAGGCTTCCCTGCCCCTCACCTGTGGCCGGCAGGACTGCCTCCCAAGTGCTCTTGCCTGGCGGGAGGCGAAGCACTGGGGTGGGGGGTGTCAGGACACCTCCCACCCCAGCGCTTCGCCTCCCGCCGGCCAAGAGCACTCGGGCAGCAGCTTCTGCCAGACACGGGCAATGAGTGGGACAGAGCGGCAGGGAGAATCAGGAGGCTTAAGCCTCCTTTGGCAGCTGGGGGCTGCCCGGCTTTGTGTTTTTGGCTGGAGGGGGGAGGCAGGAGGGCCAGCCTGGCACCCCCCACCAGCGTTCCTCGTAAGCTGCGAACATGAGCCCACGTGCGCCCCCCAAAATACCCCCCCCGCGTGCACCCTTTTCCACGGGCACTCCCCATCCCCCTGCCAGCCCGCGAGGGGGGGGGGCGGGGAGGCGCCAGCAGTAGAAGGAAAGGGAGCCGCGGCCGCCCCAGCCTCCCCACCGTGCCTCCGGCCCCCTCGTGCCCCTGTCCTCTCGGCGCTGCCCCCTGCCCGATCCGCCCCCTCTACTCCTCTTCTGACGAAAGAAAAGCGTGGAGGCTGCCTGTTTGAGCCTCCCATTGCTCCACGCCGCTTCGGCTGTCATCCTGGACCTCCGTTGTGTTTTCGGGGGGGGGGGGTGGCGGGAAAGCCCTGTGCCAGCCAGGAAAGCCAGCTTTCCGGGAAAGCAGCGCGCCTTTTAAACACGCTGCTTTCCTGCACCTCTTTCCTGGGGGGGGGGAGTGGCCTCCTCCCCCCCCCCGCCCAGGAAAGAGTTGCAGGAAAGCAGCGCATTTGAAAAGCGCGCTGCTTTCCCGGAAAGCCGGCTTTCCTGGCAGGCACAGGGCTTTCCCGCAACTCCCCCTGGTTGTTTTAATTTTAATAGTAATAGAGTTTGGTTTTGTTTTATTATTAATTTCTTTTAATAAAAAAGAAGGGATTATTTATCTATCTATCTATCTATCTATCTATCTATCTATCTATCTATCTATCTATCTATCTATCTATCTATCTATCTACCGCTCAGACACTATACTTTTCCGCCCACCCCGAAAAAAAATTAGAGGGAACATTGCCCCCCACCCCAGCACTTCGCCTCCCGACAGGCAAGAGAGCTCGGGAGGCAGCTTCTGCCAGCTTTTCTCCCTTAGGTGGACCGCCTCTTGGGAAAGAAAAGGAAGGAAGGAAAAGGAAAGAAATAAATAAATAAAGAAGTTAGGAAGAAAGGAAGGCAGAAAGATGGTAGATAGGAAGGAAGGCAGGCAGACAGAGAAAGAAAGTGGGCAGAGAAGAAGGAAGAAATAATCAAGGAAGGAAAGAGACAGAAAGAAAATGCCAGACCGTAAATTGCCTGCGATTTCGACGAGGGAAAGGAGAAGGCGAAAGTGGAGAGAGAATCAGGTCACCCGGGCTGACTTTGCATTGCAGAGCTTTGCATGGAGACAGAGAAAGTGTGTGGGGGGAGAAACACACAGCTACTTTGTCAGTTGCAAAGACTGATTTGATGTCCTTGATTGTCATTCGAGGGAACTCCCTTCCCAGCCCCCCCCCCTCCGTCTTCCCAGAGCAGTCCGGAGTAGTAAAAAGCAGGAGGAGGAGGTGTGTGGATTCCGCCTGGCTCAGCGATCATGGGAGCCTCCGCATCGAAAGCGGCCGCCAGGAGGGTTGGGTGCTGGCCAAGCCAAGCTTCCCAGCCGGCTGCTGTGGAGGTGAGGGGAGCGCGGCATCAGGAGCTTCTCCCCGAGCTTCTCCCCACCGATTGGGAGGGCAAGGACACCGTGGGGAGAAACTCCTGACACCCCCCTCACCACCACAACAGCTTCTGCTGGCTGGGAAGCTTGGCTTTGTACGAAGCTTGTGGGGGCAGGAGGGGCATCCGAACCTGGAGAATTGACACCTCCCCCAGCGCTTCATCGCAGAAAACTTTCAAGGAGGGTGGGAGCACCGCAGGTTGACAAGCCGCAAGGCAGCTTCCCTCACGTGTCAATGCACCCAGGAGGCTACCTCCAGGCAGCCTGTGCTGTCTCCACCCCCTCCACCCGCCCCCCCAACAAGGATCCGAATGCCGGCAGCAATGACGCAAAAGGGGTGAATTTTGGGCTTGCACGCATTAATCGCTTTTCCATTGATTCCTATGGGAAACATTGTTTCGTCTTACGAACTTTTCACCTTACGAACCTCCTCCTGGAACCAATTGAGTTCGAAAGACGAGGTTTCACTGTACTGTATATTTCACTGTCATAGCTTTTCGACACCTTATTAATAGCAAATAAATTGTGATTGCTAGGAGAAATTAAATTAATATAAATTAATCAACACATGCAAGCTCTGTATAGTGAAGAGATTTCCTGTGTGACTTAATTTATACTTTCTTCTCTTCCGCAGCCCGCTTTTCCCGTTTTGTTTAATATACAACTGTCTTTTCTTTCTGCCCAGGAACTGCTGCATGTCCCAATGGCCGCTTCCATTGCGCCAATGCTGGATACCGTCCTATGTACATCCCCTCTTCCCGCATCAATGATGGGATCTGTGGTAAGTATTGCTACTTGTTGTGAAGGAATCATTTGGCTCTGAAAAGTAGAACTCAAGTGACAGATGTCAATAGTTCTCCCCTTGCCCCCTTAGATTGCTGTGATACAACTGATGAGTACAACAGCGGCACAATGTGTGAAAATACCTGCAGGTAAGATGTCACTTTTTTTAGAAGAAGCCCCTTCTTTGTTCAGAGGACTGATTCAGAAGCAGACTCAAGTATTAGTCATCAAATATGCAACTTAGGGTAGAGGGGTGAATTTAGAACAGTTATTCTTAAGCAGGTTAGTAATAGTAGCACTTAGATTTATATACTCCATAGTACTTTACAGCAGGGTTTTTCATCCTGTGGGCCACTAGTGGGCCATGAGGGGATTGCAACCGGGCCACAGAAATGATCAGCAAACACAAATGTGCACACAGACATTGTCAGTTATGCAAGCAGTGGGCAAATATGTGTGCCATTTGTGTGAGCAGCACATACAAATGCATGCCTCTTGTGTAAAAAGAGTTGTGTGTGTATGCTTGCTGGCTGCTCGTGCAGAACTATCTTCTCTTCTCCACCCCACACCCATGGCCAGTCTATAAAGCCAGAAACAATGGGGAACTCTGCTTTACAGCTCTCTCTGAACAATGTTAGCATATTGGCCTTAACAATCTGGATCCTCATTTTACTGACCTCATAAAAATGGAAGATTGAACTCCTGGCATTGAGCAGAGTCAGCCTGCAATGTTGCATTCTAACCACTGCCCTGCCACAGTTAATCCTCCATTCAGTAATATGGGCATATGCCGGAGCTAATGGAGCAATTTGTAATTACAGTGGTAACTCAAGATACGAACCCCTCGTCTTACGAACAACAATTTGCCTCTTCTTACGAACTTTTTTCGAGTTACGAACGCCAAACCCGAACTTCCGGGTTCGGCGTTCGGAGGCTCCTGGGAAGCCGCCCGGCTGTTTTAAAAGGTGACAGCCGGGCTGGGGGGCTTCCCAGCAACCTCCCGAACCCCGAACTTTTGCCGAACTTCGGGGTTCGGGGGGGTGCTGGGAGGACCCCCAACCCGGCGGTCACCTTTTAAAACAGTCGGGCGGCTTCCCAGGAGCCTCCGAACGCCGAACCCGGAAGTTCGGGTTTGGCGTTCGGCTTCGGGAGGCTCCTGGAAAGCCGCCCGGCTGTTTTAAAAGGTGACAGCCGGGCTGGGGGGCTTCCCAGCAACCTCCCGAACCCCGAACTTTTGCCGAACTTCAGGGTTCGGGGGAGTGCTGGGAAGCCCCGCCGCCCGGCTGTCACCTTTTAAAACAGCCTGGGGGCTTCCCGAACGCCGAACCCGGAAGTTCGGGTTTGGCGTTCGGCGTTCGGGAGGTCGCTGAGAAGCCCCCAGGCTGTTTTAAAAGGTGACAGCCGGGCGGCAGCGTTTTTTTGCGGGGGGGTTTTTTTGGTTGCACGGATTAATTGACTTTACATTGTTTCCTATGGGAAACAATGTTTCGTCTTAGGAACCTTTCATCTTACGAACCTCCCCCTGGAACCAATTAGGTTCGTAAGGCGAGGTATGACTAATTGCTTGTGAGCTGAAAATTCAGTTAAGAATTGCTGCAGAGATGTAAAATAGGTTTCTTTTGTGAATAACATTATTCACGACCAGTAAAAACTGGTCAAACTGTTTAAAATCTAGAATTTGAGACTGTCATGGATGCTTATATAATAATAGAATGGAATTCTTTATTGGGCAAGTGTGATTGGACACACAAGGAATTTGGCTTGGTGCATATCCTCTCAGTGTACATAAAATAAAAGATACATTTGTCAAGAATCATGAGGTACAACACTTAATGATTGTCATAGGGGTCAAATAAGCAATGAAAAAACATTATTAATACAAATCTTAAAGATACAAGCAATAAGTTACAGTCATACGTGGGAGGAAATGGATGATAGGAATGATGAGAAAAACTAGTAGTGTAGACTTAGTAAATAGTTTGATAATATTGAGGGAATTATTTGTTTAGCAGAGTTACGACGTTCAGGGGAAAATGTTCTTGTATCTAGTTGTCTAGGTGTGCAGTGCTCTGTAGTGACGTTTTGAGGAGTTGAAACAATTTATGTCCAGGATACGAGGGGTCAGTAAATATTTTCACAGCCCTCTTTTTGACTTGTGTAGTAATCAGGTCCTCAATTGAAGGCAGGTTGGCAGCAGTTGTTTTTTCTGCGGTTCTGATTATTCTCTGTGTTGGTCTTGTTGGGTTGTCTGTCTTGTAAACCAGACAGTTATAGAGGTGCAGATTACAGACTCAATAATTCCTCTGTAGAACTATATCAGCAGCTCCTTGGGCAATTTGAGCTTCCTGAGTAGTCGCAGAAAGAACATTTTTTCCTTGTGCTTTTTTGATGATGTTATTGATGTTACGTTATTATTTTAGGTCTTGAGATATGATAGAACCTAGAAATTTGAAGGTCTCTACTGTTGATACTGTGTTGTCTAGTTTTGTGAGAGATGGATGGGAGGGTTTCTCCTAAAGTCTATCACCATTTCTACGTTTTTGAGTGTGCTCAGTTCTAGATTGTTCCAGTCACACCACAAGGGTAGTTGTTCAATCTCCCATCTGTATCATAGTTGTCTAGAATGAGACCAATCACTGTTGTATTGTCTGCAAACTTCAGTAGTTTAACAGATGGATATTATTATATAATAATTGTCATGGGAGTTGTCTGTTCACAATTTGGCTGCTAATGGTTATGAAAGGAAATGTCACTACCACCAGGTAAACTGGTGAACGTGTAAGATTGTATTTCCCTCTTAGGATATTATCTACTACTACCAATTTTCTTTCATTATTTTGCAGATCTTTTTTTAAAAATTGCATAATGTGATGTTTTGTGGAATACCAACTTTATAATTGTTCTTTTAAGATTATTTACTGCTATATGGTGTTCAGAATTATGTGCCATGCTTATAAATTTGAAAAGCAACAATATCTTTCAAATTGTTAAACAGTGTTCTTCATCCATGCCATTCTCTAGAGTTATGCAGAATTTTTCACTTGTGCAGATTTTTCTAGGATAGGATTCCTTTCCACCCATTGGTAGATGCCATGACTGAACATCTTGTCCTAAACCTTGGCATTCTATTCCCTTGTCCCTTTACAGAGAAATGGGACGAAAAGAACGGGAGACACTGAAGCAGATGGCCGAGGTGGCCAGAGAAGGCTTTGAAATCAAGAAGGCCCTGATGGAAGAAGCAAGTAAGAGAAAGGAAGAAAAACAGGTGAGAGGCAGCCTGTAGAGAAAACGCTTTTTGCTAGCTGCAGTTGTAAGACTGGATATTTTAATTTTTGTCAAAGCACTTTAAGAAAAGTGAAAACTTTCTGATTGTAAAAGCAAAGTTTGGGAGTGTGCCCTATTCTTGAGTATCTTCAGTAGACTGAATTTTTCTATACTCTGTAATTTGTTATAGAGCATAGCAATTGGTTACAGATTTGTATTGATTTCCTATGAAGCTATTTGGATTTGGATAAAATTCACAGTCCTTTCCCCCCTCTCTTTGCAGAAAAAACTAACAGAATTGCAGGAGGGTAAGAATTCTGTGGAGGAACAAGTGGAGGCACTACGGTTAGCAAAGGAAGCTGCTGAGAAACCTGAAAAAGAGGCCAAAGATATCCACCAGAAAGCCTGGGAAGGTCAGTCTGGGATACTCTATTGAAGGCTTTAATGACATTGAATATTAGCATCTTTCCTCTTAAAAGAATGAGGGAGATATTGATCTATGTTAGAACTACAATGGATGGCAAGTTAGGAATGTAAACAATGACATTTTTTCTCATCTGAAGTGAAAATTTAGTCCAATACGTGAGAAATTTTGTGAGATTTGGGGAAACAATGGGAAATGTATGAATCTGGTTCAGAAAGCTACATTTCCTATTAGGGATGTGCAAAGCTGAATGTTTTGGTGCATTGGCATGGTCCAGAGGAGAAATTAAGTGTTTAAGAATCATCTAAAATGTGCAGTTTGTAGAACTCTTGGTCTTGTTACATCGCTGTTATTATTATTTTTTTGCTTTTTCCTCTTCAACAAAACAAACAAATGTTTTTAAGCAAACTTTTTAATGTTCTGCTGTTGTAGTTGACTTTCTTGCAGGTTGGGTCTCCCCAAATTAGGTTTTCTTGGAACCAGACTTAAGATGCTTGATGCAACTCTCTAAACTGATCATGACTACATTGTTCACTGTTGAGCCTTCCCTCCAAATGCTTAGATTAGACTAAGGATGCCAGAGAGATTATTTTCTTTTTTTCTAACTATGGGAGAGTCAGATGCAACTTCTTGTCTACATATATGTTCTAGAAGATTTAGCTTATATGCTATAAGATTTGGCCATTGACACTGGTTTAATGCACATTAATAAGGGAAAGTTTAATATAGAATGCTTCAAAATATCATTTGTATAATGATATTGATAGTATAGGAAAATGTCATCATTATGATTGATAAATATCATGTATATCTTATTCTGACTATACTATAATTAGAAATAGAGTGTTGATTGAACTCATCTTGGCCTGTGCCAGAAGGACTGAACTTTTACATTTTTAGTTTTGATTACAAACCAGCACAATACCAGCTTAAAGAAATAACACAAAATTCTTAATAAGGAAAATGTTAGCTGCAGTTGAGGGGAAGCAGAATTTCATTTAATTTTTTAGGAATCCATTACACTACTTTAAAAATGTGAGTAGTTTAACCATTGCTAAGAAATATAGCAGTATTTAGCCCTGCTGTTCTGTTCGGGTCTGTGAGACCCGAAATCAAGGTTTGAGACCCTGTAAAAAATTTTCCCTGCATATCTGAAACTTGAAATTTCATGACTTTTCATCATTTCAGGGGTTCTCTCTATGAGAATTTTTTTGGGGGGGTGGGAGGTTTCTTTCTTGCTGAAAAAAAAAAACTCCCTAATGTTATGTTCCCGGGTCACCCTGACCCGGACCGAAAACACTTCATTTGCAGTGCTTATGTTTGGTCTTTTTGAAAGCTTTTTTCACTTGGAAAGTAGTCTGAACATTTCTTCACACAATGGAATGAAAATTGAACTGAAAAAATTAATCCTTATTGGTTTATTTTGCCCATAAATGTGCCTCCCCCCCCCGTTTTTGTGAAAGTTTTTTCAATTTATGGATAGTTTTGCTTGCAAAATGCAGTCTATTTTACTGGAGTTGGTGTGGGAATGGTACCTTGAACATTTCTGAATATAAGAAAAATATAAAGGAACTGAAAAAAATGATTCTTACTGGTTTTTTAACATCAGAAATAAGGCCTCCCTCCCCCCCTCGGCTGCTTGCAACCATTTTCACTTTATATTTACGCAGGCTTCAAATCCAAAATATTTTTAATATCTTAGGCATTCATTTACTCAATTTAACAATGCTGATCATCAAAAAAATATTTGTGGGGGTGGGGAAAAAAATTTTTTTCTGGGCAAAAAAAAAGTCACGTTTAGTCTGTTCGGGTCATATAGACCCGGACCAAAATGATTTTTTTTAGGTACTTGAATTTGGTATTTTTGAAAACTTTTTCAACTGGAAAACTAGTTTGAACATTTATGAACATAATGATATGAAAATTGAACTGGAAAAATTGAGACTTATATTTTTATTTTGATCAAAAAGCCCCTCCCCCCATCCTTTCTGAATTTCGTGTCAATTTCTATTTTTTAAGGCTACAAATCCCTAAGGAATTTCCCCCCAAAAGGTTTGATATACTAAATTGAACATTTCTGAATATAAGAAAAATATAAATGAACTGAAAAAAATGGTTCTTATTGGTTTATTTTTGCCACAAAAGGGACACCCCCCCGGCCTTGCTGTGTGCCATTATTGTCACTGTTCATACATATTTGTCTAGAAATATTTGGAATATCCTTTTGAAAATCAACCACATTGTAGCCAGATAACTAATTTTATGAAAGAAATCCATTTTACTAAAAAAAAGTATGTAAATTTGAAATTAACAGCATAAATTTTATATAAATTGAAATAACTTTATATGCAAAATAAACCAATATGCATCAATTTTTCCACTTCAATTTTCATATCATTATGTTCAGAAATGTTCAAGCTACAAATCCCACACCAACTTTAGCAAAATTGAATGTATTCTGCTAGCAAAACTATCCATAAAGTGAAGACTATGTCACAGAAACGGGGGGGGGAGGCACATTTATGTGCAAAATAAACCAATAAGGATTAATTTTCTCAGTTCAATTTTCATATCATTGTGTGCAGAAATGTTCAAGCTACCAATCCCACACCAACTTTAGTAAAATAGAATGGATTTTGCAAGCAAAACTATCCATAAATTGAAAAAACTTTCACAAAAATGGGGGGGGGAGGCACATTTATGTGCAAAATAAACCAATAAGGATTAATTTTTTCAGTTCAATTTTCATTCCATTGTGTGCAGAAATGTTCAAACATGTTTCCAGGTGAAAAAAGCTTTCAAAAAGACCAAACATAAGCACTGCAAATGAAGAGTTTTCGGTCCGGGTCAGGGTGACCCGGGAACATAACATTAGGAACTTTTTTCGAACAGAACAGCGGGGTTAGAGCCCTGCAGAATATTTTCCTTAAGTATCACAACAGTTTCGTTTTTAAAATATTTTAGAAATTTTTAATACACAAGGTTTCGGATTTTGTGTGGCAAAATCAGGCAAATATTTACCGTATATACTCGAGTATAAGTCAAGATTTTCAGCAAAAAAAATGTGCTGAAAAATCCAACCTCGACTTATAATAGAGTCACTGATTTTTAGTGACCTGAAAACTGCTGTGCAGCATTTTCCAAAGCTGCAGTTCCAATGTGAAAGGCAGGGAGGAAGGAAACCTCATGGCTCTGGCAACACGAGCTTTTTTTCTTTCTGCTCTTGCTACAGTCCAGCCGGCAACACCCCTCAGCTGCCTGATTGGCAGCAGGCTGAACCAATCACAGTTCCTCCTCTACAGAGAAAGGAGGCACTGAGAGAGCTGTTTGATTGGCAGCAGGCTGAACCAATCACAGCTCCTCCTGTACAGGAAGCACTGGGGGAAGGGGTGGGAGTGTTGAAGAGACTTTCAGAACGAAGGAACCATGGCTTTCTCTTATGATCAACCAGCAACAATATTTTACAAATAAATAAAATGTACAAGTAAAATGTAAGTTACCCATTTAAATTTGATTAATTTCTAATAACAGAAGAGATTATTTTGTAAGAAAATGTTGCTTCAAGTGGGGATAACTCTGTGTAATTAAACTTTTTCTTCCAATCACTGTTCACTCTAAGCTGCGCGCACGCACCCCAAAACACCCCCCCGCGTACCCTTTTCCAAGGGTGCGCAAGGAGCTGCGCCCGTGCCCGCTCCCCCAGTGCTTTCAGCCCCCTCGCGCCCCTGGCTTCTTTCCGCTGCCTCCCGCCCGATCCGCCTCTCTTTCTCCTCCTCCGCTTTCCACCTTGGGGCGCATCTCCTCCCGCAGTGGCGGTGGCGGCTGCGGCTTCTCGTCCTCCTCATCAGGCCGCTAGTCGCTCCGAGCGCTTTGGGAACCCCGCCCTGCCCCTCTCGCAGTCCCTTCTCCGAGAGCGCTTTTGTCCCGGGCTGTCAGCAAGGGGGCTACAGGAGAGGCGGGGCAGGCGTTCTTCTCACAGCGGAGGCAGGCGAAGGTGATTTTCAATGTCGGGCACGCAGGCGCACGCACTCCCCATCCCCCTGCCAGCCCGTCTGGAACATTCAAAATAAGAAAAACCTTCGCCGGCCTCCGCTGTTTGAAGAACTGAGAGAGAACGAGAGAGAGTGAGAGCAACAGACAGAGCAAGATAGAGAGAAAGTGAGAAAGAGAGAGAAAGAGGGGGGAGTGAAAGAGAGATAGCAAGAGAGAGAACAAGAGAGAGAGAGAGTGAGAGAGAGAAAGAAAATGAGAGGAAGAGAGAGAGAAAAAACAAGAGAGAGAGAAAGAAAATGAGAGAGAGAGAGAGAAAAAGAGCAAGAGGGGGAGAGAAAGAGACAGAAAGAAAGCAAGAGAGAGAGAGAGAGAAAGATTGAGAGAGAGAAGAGAGGAAGGAAGAGAAAGAGTGAGAGAGAGAGAGCAAGAAAGAGAGAGAGAGATGAGAGAGGAAGGAAGCGAGTGAGAGAGAGTGAGAGAGAGGAAGAAAGCAAGAGAGAGAGACAGAGAAAGCGAGACAGAGAGAAGAGTGGAAGGAAGAGAGAGAGAGAGAGAGAAATGATAGAAAAAAGGGGAGAAAAAAAAGATGAGAAAATGATTGAGGCAGAGAATGATAGGAAAGAGAGAGAAACAGAGAGAGAACTGACTCTTGATTTAAAGCATATGGTAAAAGCACTTAAATAATAACAGAGAAAAAAAACAGCCCTCACCTGTTTTTATTAATAGTTATGTTTTTGGTTTTGCTGGTTGTTTTAGATTTAATAGTAATGGATTTTGGTTTTTTTAATTATTAATTTCTTTTAATTAAAAAAGGGATTTTTTCTTTCTTTATTTATTTATACATACATACATACATACATACATACATACATACATACATACATACTTCTATGCCGCCCAGTCCCAAGAGGACTGCCGCTCAGACGCTATACTTTTCCGCCCACACCGAAAAAAAATTAGAGGGAACATTGCTTCCAACTATATTTATCATACCCAAGAGGATTGTTAATGCTGACTTTTTAAAAACAATACAAAGGTTAGGATAATATAATAGTATAAATTTTGTCATTAATCATTTGTTCTACATAATTAATATGAATAGATTTACCTTTTAGAGTATGGTTTCTCCTTATGCAAGATAAATATCATATAGAAGAAAGATTTTACAATTAATGATTGAGTAAGTAAGCCCCAATTGTTATTTACTGATCTATTGAGATAGTAATGATTTTAACTTATGAAATATGTTTTAAATGGAAAATCTGAATATTTATCATATGGAAGTTTGATTTAATTTGTTTTGAAAGAATATATGAAATCCCAATTATTAAGAAAATTATAATGATATTGTAATGAAGATTAAGATAACAGGTTTTAAGATTAAGATAACATTCCTAAAAATATTTTAAGAGGTTTTTGGAATTTAAGAAAAGAAAGATTTTGGAAGGGGAGGAAGAAAGGTGCAAGAAATAAACATTTTGGAAGGAAAAATGTTACATAACGATAATAACAACAGAGTTGGAAGGGACCTTGGAGGTCTTCTAGTCCAACCCCTTGCCTAGGCAGGAAACCCTACACTACTTCAGATAAATGGGTATCCAACATCTTCTTAAAAACTTCCAGTGTTGGAGCATTCACAACTTCTAGTGGCAGGCTGTTCCACAGATTCATTGTTCTAACTGTCAGGAATTTTCTCCTTAGTTCTAAGTTGCTTCTCTCCTTGTTTAGTTTCCACCCATTGCTTCTTGTTCTGCCCTCAGATGCTTTGGAGAATAGATTGACTCTCTCTTCTTTGTGGCAAACCCTGAGATATTGGAAGAATGGTATCATGTCTCTCCTGGTCCTTTTTTCATTAAACTAGATATACCCAGTTCCTGCAACCGTTCTTCATATGTTTTTTTTAATTCTACAAAAACAATTTTAAGAAGCTACGATAGAAGAATATTCCATTTTTATTAGTTACCAGTAGCCACTGTATTTTCCACCCTGGGCTTATATTCAAGTCAATAGGTTTTCCCAGTTTTTGTGGCAAAAGTAGGTGCCTTGGCTTATGATCGGGTTGACTTATACTCAAGTATATACGGTACCATATTTTTCAGAGTATAAGATGCGCCGGACTATAAGATGCACCTACCTTTTTGGGGGAGGAAAAAAAATCTGTCTCTGCCTCCCAGTAATTTGCTTCCTTGCAGCAAACAGCCTATGTCAGTTTCACTTTCAGTTTCAGCACAGTCTGATTAGCACAATAAAAAAAAATCTGTCTCTCCACACCTGGAGGCAACAATGGCAATCCCTGCATCCTGAAACAGCTGATGGTCGGGGGAGGCATCCAAATCAGCTGCTTGTGTTAATCAGGCTGTGCTGAAGCTGAAATTGAGATGAACTGTGTGTTGCAAGGAGGCAAATTGCTGGGAGGCAGAGGCCAAAGGGTGAGGGCCAGCAGGTGGATAAAAAGCACTATATTTGGTGGATAAAACACACTCAAATTTTCACCCTTTTATGGGAGAAGTGTGTCTTATACTTCAAAAAATATAATAAGAACAACTGAATTTGCTTGAGTATGGATAGTCAGAAATAATTTAGATTCAATATTAAGCATCGGTTACATTTTAATTTATTTTTTAGATTTAGGTTTGTGCTTTCTGTTTCACCTATTTTCTTCTCAGATTTGACAGGGCTCTAGGACAGAAGTTTATAATCCTCAAATGTCTTTATATTACTATGTCAAGACTTAAGCACAGGCATAAGTAAAAAACAAATGTTGGGCATACTCCGACTTTTTTAAAAAAAATCAATTTTATTAATTTTTTTGAATCTGAGCTTCAGGGGGTAATTTGCATATTCCTGGTGCATGCTGGGAAGAAGCTAAAAAACTCACCGCAAGGCAAAGGAACACCGGATTTGGTGACCAGGGAAACAGAGGAATTCACCAGAATTTTTAGACCTAAAAAGTGACAAACATGGAAGAGAAGAGTGACCACATGGTCTTCTGCAGTGAATTTACAGTACTGCCAGAAGAGAAGACAAACTTCACCTGCCACAAATGCAAGCTCGTGTTGCTGTTGGAAGAAAAGGTGCGAAGTCTCGAGGAGAGATTGTCCACTCTGAAACTCATTAGGGATGCAGAGGCTCAAACAGAAGAGCCCCTTCTGTTTAATGAAGAGAAAGAAAATCCTAGCATACCAGTAGAAGCAACGGAATGGAAATGTGTCTCAGACAAGAAGGAGGGGTAGGAGGCTGTCAGCATCTCTACAGCTTAAGAACCAATACCAGGTTGTCATGCAAGAACACAATGAAGATGAGCAGAATTATACATCTGGGAGCAGTCCAGTTAGCACTCAGAAACCTCTTTAACTGAGGAAACGAACTGCCCCAGAGAAGAAGAAAAAAGGGAGAGTGGTGGTTATGGGGGATTCCCTATTGGGAGGAAAAGAAGTGGCTGTGTGCAGACGTGACATAACTTCACAAGAGGTATGCTGTCTTCCAGGAGCATAAATCAAAGATGTGTCTGAGAGGCCTTTTGTCCTACAGATGACTACCCATTTCTATTGATACCTATAGGGACAAACGACACTGCAACAGAGGATTTTGAAACTATCTGCAGAGATTTTGAGGACCTAGGCAGGAAAGTGAAGGAACTGGGAGCACAGGTAGTCTTCTCATCTATCCTCCCAGTGGATGGTCACAGAAGAAGAAGATGGAAAAAGATTTTGAAGGTAAACAACTGGCTATGTCGATGGTGTTACCAACAGGGATTTGGATTTCTAGACCACGGAGTGAGCTACTTATATGATGGACTCTTGGTAAGGGATGGGTTCCACCTTACAAGAATGAGAAAGAATATTTTTGGAAGGCGTCTTACATCACTCATCAGGAGAGCTTTAAACTAAAGCAGAAGGGGAAGGGAAGTAAAAAGGCAGGCAAACATGCACAGCCAATGAATGCAGAGGACAATCATACTGGCCAAATAAAAAGAGAATAACAAAGGTATAACGTTTGGGAGAGACCCAAAGAAGGCAAGCTAAATCACAAACTAAAATGCTTCTACACTAATGCACATAGCATGGGAAACAAAAAAGAACTGGAGATCCTAACACAAGAAAATAAATATGATGTCATAGGTATCACTGAAACTTGGTGGGAGGAGACACATGATTGGAATACAAAGCTTAGAGGTTACAACTTATTTATAAGAAACAGACTTAACAAAAGGGGAGGTGGTGTTGCATTATATGTTAGGGAAACATATCATCTAGAGATTCAAGTTTCAGAAAATGGAAGCTCTGTAGAAACCATCTGGGTAAGAATACAAGGTGAAAAAAACAACGGCCACCATCATGGGAGTTTGTTATAGGCGTCCTGGACAAACAGAAGATATAGAAACATAGAAGACTGACCTCATGATCCATCTAGTCTGCCCTTATACTATTTTTTGTATTTTATCTTAGGATGGATGGATGTTTATCCCAGGCATGTTTAAATTCAGTTACTGTGGATTTACCAACCACGTCTGCTGGAAGTTTGTTCCACGGATCTTCTACTCTTTCAGTAACATAATATTTTTTCATGTTGCTTTTGATCTTTCCCACAACTTTCCCCTTGTTCTTGTGTTCACTTTCCTATTAAAAACACTTCCCTCCTGAACCTTATTTAACCCTTTGACATATTTAAATGTTTCGATCATGTCCCCCCTTTTCCTTCTGTCCTCCAGACTGTACAGATTGAGTTCATTAAGTCTTTCCTGATACGTTTTATGCTTAAGACCTTCCACCATTCTTGTAGCCCGTCTTTGGACCCATTCGATTTTGTCAATATCTTTTTGTAGGTGAGGTCTTCAGAACTGAATACAGTATTCCAAATGTGGTCTCACCAGCGCTCTGTATAGCAGGATCACAATCTCCCTCTTCCTGCTTGTTATACCTCTAGCTATGCAGCCAAGCATCCTACTTGCTTTTCCTACCGCCCGACCACACTGCTCACCCATTTTGAGACTGTCAGAAATCACTACCCCTAAATCCTTCTCTTCTGAAGTTTTTGCTAACACGGAACTGCCAATACAATACTCAGATTGAGGATTCCTTTTCCCCAAGTGCCCCATATAGATGAACTCTTCCTACAACAGATGACTATAGTCTCAAATAAATATGATACCGTGATTATGGGAGGTATTAACTATCCAGACATTTGTTGGGGACCTATCTCGGGCAAAACTTACGGGCCTACTATTTTTTTATCTTGTCTAGATGATAATTTTATCTGCCAAAAAGTGGAAGAAAAAACAAGAGGCTCTGCTATCCTGGATCTAATTCTTACCAACAAGGAAGAAATGGTTGAGGAAGTAAGGGTGGCCAGGACCTTGGGCTGCAGTGACCATGCAATAATTGAATTCTACATAACAAAGGGAGGAAGACCTGAGAGGACTCAGACTTCAAGACTGGATTTCAGAAGAGCAGATTTTGATGGACTCAGAACAGTGATGGACTACCAAAATTTTTACTACCACACTGTGGGCATGGCTTATGCATTTTGTTTCAACATCTTTCAGTGCAAATTGGGTGCTCTGGGGTGGATCTCCAAATTTTGCCACCGGAACTGGGTTCCTGACCATTCCCATAGGAGCCCATCACTGACTCAGAAGGAGGGTAGGAAGAATCCAATGGTTGGAAGTCTTAAAAGACAGAAATGTCCAAGAAGGATGGGAAATCTTGCGACATGAGATTCTAGAAACACAATCTTCAACAATTCCCAAAAGAAGAAAACATGGGAAGCATTTAAGGAGGCCACTGTGGTTGAACCCAAATCTTAATAATTTACTAAAAAGGAAAAAACAGTTTATGAAATGAAGGGGGACATTTCTAAGGAAGAATATAAGGCAGTCTGCAGCAACTGTAGGGCAAGTGTCAGAAAAACTAAAGCTAAATATGAACTGAGTCTCGCAAGGAATGTAAAAAGCAATAATAAAAGGTTTTGGGGGGTACGTCAAAAGAAAAAAGCTAAGGATGCTATAGGAGTTCTACAGAGGGAAAATTATGAATTGATCAAAAACAATACTGAGAATGCTGAACTTCTGAACACTTATTTTGCATCTGTTTTTTCTGAAAAAGGACATACAACAGCTGGCCTTTATTCTACTATTGAAGGAGCAAAAGAACCAAAACATTTAATAGACAGAGAAAAGGTGAGGCAACTCTTAGCTAATTTAAATAAATTCAGATCTCCATGCCCAGATGAATTACATCCCAGGGTACTGAAAGAACTAGCAGAAGTAATAGTGGAACTACTTGCAGTGATTTTGAAAATTCATGGACAACAGGAGAAGTTCATGTAGAATAGAGAAGGGCAAATATTATCCCTATCTTCAAAAAGGGTAAAAAGGTGGAATCAGGAAACTACAGGCCTATGAGTCTGACTTCAATACCAGGAAACCTCCTTGAACAAGTTATAAAGTAGCATGTGTACCAGCACTTGGATAGGAATGCAGTAGTTAACCAGAGCCAACATGGATTTATAACAAACAAGTCATGCCAGACTAAATCTTTCCCTTGAGTATCATTTGGTTGGTGGTCAAGGGAAAGGGAGGTTTTTGCCTTCTCTTTCTGCTCAAGATCCCCATGTACAATTGGTGGGCCACTGTGTGGCACAGAATGCTGGACTCGATGGGCTTTGGCCTGATTCAACATGGCTCTTCTTATGTTCTTAATCTAATTTCTTTCTATGATAGAATTACCAAATGGGTTGATCAGGGAAATGCAGTAAATGTGGTATATCTTGACTTCAGTAAAGCATTTGACAAAGTATCTCATTCCATTCTTATTGAAAAAATGGTCAAGTATGGGATTGACAAAAGAACAGTTAGATAGATTCAAAACTGGCTTAGTGATCGTATTCAAAGAGTGCTAATAAATGGTTGCACATCCAATTGGAAGAATGTTTCAAGTGTAGTACCACAAGGGTCTGTCCTAGGCCCAGTGCTATTTAACATATTTATAAATGAGCTAGATGAAGGAATTGAAGGAAAACATATTAAATTTGCTGATGACACAAAGCTAGGTGGTGTTGCTAATACTAAACAAGATAGAGATAGGATTTAAAAAGATCTAGACTTGAACAATGGACTAAAACTAACAGAATGGTATTTAACAGAGAGAAATGCAATATCCTACATCTGGGCAAAAATAATGAAAACAGCACATATAGAATGGGAGGAATGTGTCTGAGCAGCAGCACAGATGAGAAGGACCTGGGTGTATTGGTAGATCACAGATTAAACATGAGTCAACAGTGTGAAGCAGCTGCAAAAAAGGCAAACACAATCCTGGGATGTATCAAGAGGAGCATAGAATCTCGCTCATGTGAAGTAAGTATTCCTCTCTACAGTACTTTGGTACGACCACACTTGGAATACTGTGTTCAATTCTGGGGGCCCCAATTTAAAAAAGGACATTGATAAACTAGGGCAAGTTCAAAGGAGAGTTACAAGGATGGTGAGTGGTCTGGAAACCATGTCCTATGAGGAACAGTTAAAGGATCTAGGGATGTTTAGTCTGCAAAGGAGAAGATTGAGAGGAGACTTGATAGCTGTCTACAAATATCTGAAGGGCTGTCACAGAGCCGAGGGATCAGCATTGTTCTCATTAGCAAATGGAAGGACTAGAAACAATGGAATGAAACTGCAAAGGAGTAGATTTAGATTAGATATCAGAAAAAACTTTCTAATTGTAAGGGTGATAAACTGGTGGAACAGTTTGCCACAAGATGTGGTGAGCTCGCCTTCACTGGAGGTCTTCAAACAGAGACTGGTCAGTCATCTTTTGGGGATGGTTTAGTGAATCCTGCATTTAGCAGGGGGTTGGACCCGATGACCCTGGAAGTCCCTTCCAACTCTATGATTCCATGATTCTAAATACACACTACATAAAAGACAATGCACAGTGATGCGTGCTCACCCAACATCATTCGTTCTGACCCCTCCACCAAAATGAGGGCGTACCTCTGACTCTTGTGATTTTGCATAGTGCACTGGTGATATTCACGATCTTGGATATGACAGTCATAAAACTGATCACCAGATGACCATGTGTGATTTTACAACCTTTTTTGTGGTGATCATTAAGTGAACGTAGCAGTTGTAGAGTAAACCTATTGTTTGCCAGGCGTTTTTTGGTTTGTTTTTTTGCTAGAAACCAGAAGTAAATGACAGAAATATTGTAAATTCTATAAATGTGGGCTGGTTGCCAAACACCCAAAATGTCACGTGATCCTGGGATGGGAACAGATCTCAGAATTTGGAATCTGATCATAAGACATCTTTTGGAGTCTGTTATAAGCTTTCAGCTGTTGCTAAGTGACCAATTGTAAGTTGTACCTTTTTAAGGGAAAGATAATTAATTTAAACAGATGCTAATATTTTGATAGCTTAATGGTGACATTTTAGAAATTGGTAAGTTGTTCTGTAAATTCAAGCAGTAGTGACCTTTTGGGTATGGTCTAGTTTTCTGTTATCCTGATGTTTCATTAGCAGCTGTGAATAGAATATTAGAATAAAATAGAATTCTTTATTGGCCAAGTGCGATTGGACACACAACAAAAAAGACAAGATACATTCATCAAGAATCACAAGATACAATACTTAATGATAGTATAAGGTGCAAATAAGCAATCAAATCATACTAGGAAACAATATAAATAGTAAGGATACAAGCAAAGTTACAGTCATGCAGTCATAAGTGGGAGGATATGGGGGATAGGAATGATGAGCAACATAATAGTAATAGTAATGCAGCCTTAGTGAATAGTTTGACAGTGTTGAGGGAATTATTTGTTTAACAGAGTGATGGCATTGGAGCAAAAACTGTTATTGTGTCTATTTGTTTTCGTGTGCAGTGCTCTATAGCATCGTTTTGAGGGTAGGAATTGAAACAATTTATGTTCAGGATGAGAAGGGTCTGTAAATATTTTCACAGTCCTCTTTTTGACTTGTGCAATATATTGGTCCTCAATAGAAAGCAGATTGGTAGTAATTGTTTTTTCTGCAGTTCTAATTATCTTCCGAAGTCTGTATCTGTCTTGTTGGGTTGCAACCAGACAGATGCAAAGGTGCAGATGACAGACTCAATAATTCCTCTGTAGAACTGTATCAATAGCTTCTTAGGCAGTTTGAGTTTCCCTAGTAGGCGCAGAAATAACATTCTTTGTTGTGCTTTCTTAATGATGTTTTTGATGTTAAGTGTCTTATTTTAGGTCTTGGGATATGCTAAAACCTAGAAATTTGAAGGTATCTACTGTTGATACAGTGTTGTCTAGCATTGTAAGAGGTGATAATATGGGAGGGTTTCTCGTAAAGCTTACCACCATTTCTACGGTTTTGAGTGAGTGTTCAGTTCTAGATTGTTCCAGTTGCATCATTAGGTTAATTGTTCAACCTCCCATCTGTATGCGGTTTCATCATTGTATCAAATGAGACCCAATCACTGTTCTGTCATCTGCAAATTTCAGTAGTTTAACAGATGGATCATTTGAGATGCAGTCATTGGTGTATAGAGAGAAGTGGAGAGAGCACACATGGGGGGGAGTTTGCTAATTGTACAGGTATTTGATGTGATTATGCTTAGTTTTACCTGCTGCTTCCTGTCTGTTAGGAAGCTTCTGATCCACTTACAAGTGTGTTCAGATACCGCTAGCTGATTTAGTTTAGTTAGAAGAATATCCATAATGATGGTATTGAATGCTGAACTAAAGTCTACAAAGAAGACTCTTACATAGGTCTATGGAAATTCAAGGTGTTGTAGGATGTAGTCAGAGCCATATTAACAGCATTGCCTGTCAATTTATTTGCTCAGTTTGGAAATATCAAAGGTCTAATGGTGGTCTGCAATGGTTTTCACGTGGGACATTACTAGCCTTTCAAAGGTTTTCATAACTACAGATTTTAGAGCAACTAGTCTGTAGTCATTCAGTTCCTTGATGGAGGGCTTCTTTGGCACTGGGATAATAGTGGAGCATTTGAAGCAAGAGAGAACATAGCACATCTCTAGTGATTTATTGAAGATTCAGGTGAAAATTCAGACCAATTGGTCAGCACAGACTTATGCAAGGAGGAGTTATCTTGTTAGGTGCTGATTCTTTTCCTGGCTTTTGTCTATGAAATAGATCTTGCACTTCCTTTTCTGTGATCATCAGGGGTTGTTAACCCAATGGGATGGGGTCAGTTTTAGGAGGTTTGGCTGTTATTGGTGTGTCTGAGAGGCAGAGTGAGTACTTCGTGGTGTAACTCACTCTTAAGATATGTTCATTAAAATAAATTATGTATCTGCTTTGCTATAGAAAAGAAAGCAGCTGAAGAAGCAGCACAGGATCGAGCCAAAGCAGAAGAGGCTTTTCATGAATTGGATGATAACACAGATGGAATGTGAGTCTAATAACTTCATTCAATGATGAAATTTTGGGGTATCTGGATTAAGGGGTAAAAAGAGCAGGTATTGTGCTCCTCCCTTTCCCTAATGTGCAATTCCCCATAGAAATGGGGAGTATCCATTGCCACCTTTACAAGGAATGCTTTCTCGTTAAATAAACCAGGAATATGAACCAATCCTTGCAATAATTCTAATTTTTAAATAATAACTGAGCACTTCCTAATTCTTCTACTTCCAAGAAAAAAGGTTCTGTAGATTATCTAATCCAGTCTCAATTGCTCTCTTTCTTTTTGAGGCAAGATACTCAGTTGCCAGAAATGCCTTATAGTATAGATCATTGGTCCCCATTCTTTCTGGCTTGGTGGACCAGTGGAAGGAGGGGGGGGGAGGAATGGTTCCATGTGAGTAGCAGGTGCACATGCAAGCGTGTGTAACTCTATTCTCACAAGTGGAGCTGCATGTGAGCTTGCCCACTGCTTGTGCAGCTCAGTTCTGAACAGGCCATGGCCCGGTAGTGGGCCGTGGATGGGAGACTCCTGCTGTAAATCCTCAAGACCAATTATTACTGAAAATATCTATTTTTGATTAAAATAAAAACCAAGAAACTAATTTCATTATGGCAATTCCTGTTTCAAAATTTTGGCCATCTGGCTGTCACTCTAACTGGCTTATTCCTTCCTCCTTCTCCAGAATATCTGTTGTAGAGCTTCAAACACATCCTGAGTTAGATGTTGATGGGGATGGGATCTTAGCAGAAACGGAAGCCCAGGTAAGAAAGGAAATGTCAAAAATGTTCTATTGTGATTCTTTTGACACTCTTTCATGTAAGATCAGAGTGGATATTACTTTAAATTTGAAAGGAAGCTAAAGTTGTGGGTATAAATCAGGTCAGCTTAGCAGATGTTTCTGTGAAGTCATTTTCTTTAACCAGTTCCTCTTTCAGCAATTGCCACCATGGTTTGTTCTATTTGTTCTTAGTAGTTTATGGGTGCCTGGTTGCCTGGCAAGAGGTACTGGATTTTCAGTGTTTATTGCATCCATTCATCTTCCAAGGTCAAGAGCAAAAACATGCCATTTATCTGAGAGCCAAGCCTAACATCTACATGGTGATGTAATTTGCAGAACATTTCCTATGCCAAAATTACAATTACTTTTTGTTTGTGCTTTGCAATATTACTTCCTAAGACTGTAAAAAATGTTGTTTCTATAATATAAATTCATTGGTCTGTGATATAATTCTTCTCCAGTGATGCCTACAGAGACTTTTCCCAAAATATCTTTTAGTCATGTGACAATGGAAATCCATATGGAGGCTGAGAGTTAAATTACATTTAATTCTTCCACCCAAAATACTATTGACCCATAGGATCAGTATATGGTCTAGGGCAGAAAAAATTTCCCTATTATTAACTATAATTAAGGAACAAAGATGATTAGGGGACTGGAGGCTAAAACATAAAGGCAAAAGTTGCAGGAACTGGGTATGTTTAGTTTAATGAAAAGAAGGACTAGGAGAAACATGATAGGAGTGCTCCAATGTCTCAGGGGCTGCCACAAAGAAGAGGGAGTCAAACAATTCTCCAAAGCACCTGAGTGTAGGACAAGAAGCAATGGATGGAAACTAATCAAGGAGAGAAACAACTTAGAACTAAGGAGAAATTTCCTGATAGAACAAATACGGTAATCAGTGGAACAGCTTGCCTCCAGAAGTTGTGAATGCACCAACACTGGAAGTTTTTAAGAAGATGTTGCATAACCATTTCTCTGAAATGGTGTGGAGTTTTCTGCCTAAGCAGGGGTTGGGTTAGAAGACCTGCAAGGTCCCTTCCAACTCTGTTGTTGTTGTTATGATGGTGGTGATGATTAGGATGTATATTGCCCAGAGTCACTGTGTGTGAGCTGAGCAGCTATATTAAGTATCCAAGTATTATTCTTGGAAAACTCTTATTATTTATTTATTTAGTCAATAAATAAATAAACAAGAGCTTTCCAAGAATAATACTTTACCTCTTATTCCCTGCACTAATTTGCTCTTCCAGCTGTTAGTTGGAATTACAGTGGATTGAAAGCTGCTCACAACTAAAAAAAACCCAGGGGAATACCATTTTGCACTAGACACATCATTTATGTGAGCAAATTCTGAAGTTATAACTGTATGTATTGAATCACTTATTGAAAGGCAATTTTTAAACCTCTTTTTGGAGACTAGGGAGAGAAAAAGCCATATTAAACACATTTGTAATTTTAAAGATTTGTGCAGAATTTTAAATATTAATATTCAAAGTTCTACTCCTAAGCTATCTGCAAGCCACCCAGAATCACAAATATGAGATGGGAGAAAGAAAGGTAGGATTAGGGTTAGGAGGGAAGGGAAGAAGGTAGTAAACTGTTAGGGTTACTATAGTCATGTCCCTTATTGTAATTGGTCATATTTAAGATAAATACTATCTTGTTCTTGCAAATTTCATCCACATACTGAGAAAGGGGTAAGTAAATTTGCTAAGTTGTATTATTTCATCCACATACTGAGAAATGGCAAGTGCATTTGCTAAGTATTAGTACCTCCATGAGCACTATACAACGGCTTACTTCTGCTCTTTTCCTTCAAGACTCTGCTAGGTAACTCCTTGCAGGTGGAAAGAGGCCATTTCCAGGACGTTGTGTGGCCAGCAATCAAGGAGAAGTTCAAAACAGAGGTCAGTGTCTTAAAACCTTGAGAATAAGTACTTCTGGAAGAATGGTTTGGAATATATATATTTAGAGCAGCTGCTCCTTCATAACAGGATTCATGCTGGGTGGGAAGACCCATCCTCAGAGGATGGCATCTTTTATAGATTGATTGTACTTTTAAATCTTGGCAGGCATTAATATTAAGCTTTCTTTTTAGGAAGCGAGTCTGTTCCACACAGTATGAAACTTAATACATAAATATATTTATATCCTGTCTTCCTAATACTCATGCAGCACTCAGGGTAGTAAATGGCAATTAAAATTGATGAAAAAGACTGAAAATGTTGATTACAAAGAAAAGTGATACAATTAGGAGCAAACAAATAGCAAAGCAAAAAAAGAGAAGAAGATTTAAATTTACTTTCCACATTTAACAAATGCATTGCTAAATGAAGAATCCATCAATTGTTGAATAAAGTGAATGCCAGTTTAACTTCTTGTGACCCATATCCAGAACTCTATCAAGTTTCTTTCACTCTCAAATTGCACATGTAACATATGCAGTCGGATTATGGAGAAGAGTCTTTGATGTGGCCAAGATAGTATGAGAAGGCAATAAAAGACTGAAGACATTTCTATTCTATGAAGCCTTAGAGTAGGGGTGTCAGTCGGGCAGCCCACAGTTTGGATGCATCACACGCAGGCCACATCCACCCCAACTCCATGAAAAGGAGAAATGTCTCAAAACATCATGGGATGGCAACCTGACAGTACGAGTTTGGCATCCATGCCTTAGAGGAAAGATAGAATCATCTTTTTTCCTTTTTTAAAAATATTTTTTTCATAATTTTTAGTATAATAATTCCATACAGATTTTGTGGACAATGTATTGACTGGGTCAAGTCTTTTTTTAAACAATGCTGACAATAATGCAAATAAGTATGTAATATAATCCTTCTAACTAACAATACTATTCTCTCTTCATAATCCTTTATCATTTTTCCCATTAACTTGTTTAAATATAGATAACATTTCTTTATGCATGTATTTATTATCTTCTATTAAATTACTATTTAATGTTTTAAGAACTACTCATTATTCTACCATAGCTTCAATATTCCAAATGTGTAGTATTACTAATAACACCAGATATTAATAATATTTAATAAATCCTGGCAGTGTATCTCAAAATCTCCACAATTTCTGATCATTATTTTAAATTCACAATATACTTTAACACACTATTAATATTAATAATACAATTAAATTGCCTAATCCTAAATCTCTATCTACTAATCTTAATTTATTTTAGTTGTGGTAAATGATATTATCTATTAATATATATATACTACTGTTTTCCCTATATGTATTTTCCCATTTTATTATTAATATATTTTCTCATTATCCCTCATAACCTTTTTAAAATACTGTCATTTATTGACTTTTTAGTCAGCCATTTGTCTCTCTCAGAATCTTGTATAGTGGTACCTCTACTTATGAACTTAATTCGTTCTGTGACCAGGTTCTTAAGTAGAAAAGTTTGTAAGAAGAAGCATTTTTTCCCATAGAAATCAATGTAAAAGCAAATAATGTGTGTGATTGGGAAAACCACAGGGAGGGTGGAGGCCCTGTTTCCGCCCAGGAGATTCCTAGAGAGGCCCCACAGAGGCTTCTCTCTGCCTTTTCCGGTTACAGTTTCGGAGGCTCAGGTTTGTAAGTGGAAAATGGTTCCTGAGAAGAAGCAAAAAAATCTTGAACACCCGGTTCTTATCTAGAAAAGTTCGTAAGTAGAGGCATTTGTAGGTGTTGTGCTTGGCTCTGGGCCAGTTAATGCTCTGAGGACTGTGGGTGTTGGTTTGGGAGAATCCTCACGTTATCAGAGACCGGTTTTGCTGCCAACAGTTTTGGACAGTGAGGATTCTGTGTCAAGGGCAGATTCTGAGAGTGAAGCAGGATCTAATGATGAGGTAGTTACAGGCAGCCATTTAGCTAATGACCCCATTAGTGAATCATCATTAGATTCAGAGGAAGAGGAATTCATAGATGCTCGCAGGCGCAGGTTTATGACGAGAAGGAAACAACTCTGCAAGTATTATAGAAAATAAGGGAGAACACCTGTGGCTGGGGCAATTAGGCTAATGGGGCTGCTGATAAATTGCCAGCATCGCTGAGAGTGTGTGTGTGAGATTATCCGTTTGGAGAGGGACGAGTGTTGTTTGATTTTGGACTGCTTCAGTATTTACAAAGACTTTTTGAATATTTCACAATTAAGTACAGTGTGGACTCTTGAAGGGGGGGTGGCTGTGACATCTTCACAGTTGCCTTTATCTGCTCTGCTTTTGTTTTTGCTTTTCACAGCATTCCAGGCTTGTGGTTTGTGGGAGAGCACTTTGGCTGATTAAAGTGCGTGTGTACAATACTTTCTGTTTTGGTAAACCAACTCTTTGTTTACTTTACAACAGTGTGTGTGTTTGAATTTACACTTCGGACTTAATTGGGGCTCGTAACGTGAAGCCCGGCATAACAGTAGATAGAGGTACCACTGTATTTCTTTTTGATTTTGTGACGGCTGAACTTTCCCTTCTGGGCATCCTTTATCTCCTTCTGCTGGAGTATTTGAACATCTATGAACAAAACTTCCTTTTTTTAAAAAAAAGATTTTTCTCTTTTCCTTCTGTTCTATCATAAGCTTTTGAGATGTTATCTGATTGATTCCTTTCTCTTCTTTATTTTTAACTTCTTGCATCTCATTTTGATTTTTTCCTTCCATTACTTTTTCTAATTTCTCATCTATTTCTTGAGTATTGTGCCCCACCCCCTGTTATGCCGGGCTCCCAGTGAGTTAGGAATGCAAATTCAAACACACACCGGCACAGAACAAAAAAAGTTTATCCAAACCGTTTTTTAAAGCACACACTTTAAAAAGAGCCAAATTTCTCTCACCCAGATAACAGCCCTGGAATGTGGCCAAAGGCAAAAACAAATGAGCAATTAAGGCAGTTGTGAATCCTCACAGCTACTCCCTTCTATGAGTCCACAAGAGTTAGTTAACTGTGAAGTGTCCACAAAGTCTGTAGAAGTCCTGGAATAATCCAAACATTTGCAATGGTCTTTCTCCAAACAGATAAACGCCTACCCGCGCACTCCCCAATGCCCGTAATTTATCACCAAACACATTAACCGAATTGCCTCAGCAACAGGTGTTCTCCCTTATGTTCGACGATTCCTGCGCAGCTGGTCCCTTCTTGCCATGAGACTGCGCATACGGGCATCTACCAGCGGATCCTCCTCCGAGTCTGACGTCTCACTAATGGGAACATTAACTGATGGGCTGGCTGAACCCATCTCTCCGTCAGATTCCCCTCCCCCACTTTCTTTCCTTGGCAATGAATCTTCACTATCAGAATCTTCTGGCAATAACACACATCTCTGTGAACCCGAGAATTCCTCTGAAGCAACATCCAAATTCCCCGTTGCAGAAGCTGGCCCAGAGCCAACCACAACATCCCCAATTGTTGACTGATATCTACATTCATTTTTGTGTCTTTAAACAATCCTCTTGTCTCCTTATTATTCTTTATAGATTCATGCACATTTTCTGGCATTAAAATATTTCTTCATATAGCTCTATTGTCCCCAGTAAATCCATTTTATAACAATTTGATAAAAATTGTAAGATGTATATTTCTATAGTTCCAAAATCTCAATATTTAAAAACTCCTGTTTAATAAAATTTCACCAATCCCCTAATTATACTTCCAAACCCCCTAAATTTATTATCTCTAAAATTCTTAATAATTTACAGCCTTATAGTTTTCCAATTATATATCTCTCCAATTGTCCACATTTTAAAGTTTTATTTACCTTTTCTTTTTTCTTCTGACACCTTTCTTCTTTTGTCTTGTAGAATATTCTGTTGAATAACATTAATAATCCAAATCCGAATTAATCCACTTGATTCCTCCATTCTTTTAGATCCATAACCCAATAGCCAATTTTAATAAAGTTTAATTATTTGCAATTTAGTTTCTTTTTAAAACCTTCAGAAGGGGAAAAAACTCATTAAATATTTTCAAATTATTCAAGTTTTCTTCTAACATAGAGTCAAGGTCAGGCTGTCCTCCAGATGTCATTATTTCTATTCTGTGTATTAGACTTTGTGTATATTGGATTGACTTTCACTGAGTATGCTGCAGCTATAGTGCTGTAGTACTTCTCGTCTTCCGGTAGATGGCTCTCTTATTCCCAAATCCCAGGTTAAACTGTCAAAAACTGCTGATTATCCAATAAATCTAGGGCGGTTAAAAATACAAATAAACAAGACAGTTTCTCCTGAAAATCACCTTTCAGATTGTTTAAGCTTCTTTCAACCTTTCTGTGTTATAAAGCTTCCCTTGGCCTTCTTTTGCCTCATGATTTTCAATTTCTGTCCTTCCTCTGTAAGAAAGTTATGCTTTCTTAGGCTTGGGAATTATCTTTTAAAATTCTTGTACTTAAATCAGGTATTTAGAGTAAAAATTGATCATTACCTCACCCAGTTTCAATGCTTGCCCATGAACCGGCCCAGCACAAATCTTATGGTCCTGGTTGTTCCAGCTTTGTGATTGCCAGAAAATGTCTGTTATACCTGTTGTCGTTTGGTAGAACTTGCTTCAGACCTAAGGAAGAAATTGCAAGTTCCTTGTGGTCAGCGAAGCACTCTCATTTCTTCACCATCCCTACAAGACAGCTATGACTCTGGATTTTGCGGGACTTGGCAGAGCTTGCTATTTTCCAGCCATTCTTGCTGTAACGTCAACCAGGAGTCAGACCCTTCTTATTTAGGATTCCTAAATAACATCTGTAGTACTCAGTTTTCCTTGCTTCTCAAGTTGAGTAGTTTTAGACTGAACTCAGTTTTCCCCTTACAGAGCTTGGCTGAAGGACAGCCTCCTCAAAATACTCCAGTGGAAGAGGAGTCAGATACTCAGTCTGATGTCCAGGTGGACCAGTTACCACCTGAAGAAGACTATGATGAAGACGAGGAAGATGAGGAGGAAGCTGATGATGACAGTTTGGATGAAGAGATGAAGGTACAACATTAAACTGATATGTGGCATCTATCAATGAAATTTACAAGGAAATTTCTTATTGTATTCCTAACCTAGATTGTGTTTACACAGTTGTGCTCTCCAGGAAAATGTGTGCAGATTTGCTTATTTTATTTATTCAGTTCTTTATGGTTTGTATGACTTCAGAAAAACTGATCAGTAAATTATGTATTGGGGGTAGAGGAAAGAGATGTTTTACTAAACTTTGACCAAATCTTATGAAAGATCAATAGTGAGGAAACTTTATTGATCACAGACTTTTGCAACATTAATTGCATATTGAACCTTCCAAAATAACTTAATAGCTTAATATTCTAAATTACCGTATTTTTCGCTCTATAAGACGCACCTGCTGATAAGACGCACCTAGATTTTAGAGGAGGAAAATAGAAAAAAAATATTTTGAGCCAAAAAGTAGGCTAAAATATTTATTACAATAACACTGCCCTAGGGGAATTGGGAAAATATACAAACAAGCAACATCTCACTTGGATCATTTTGATGTTAAATATAATTGACTTTCTACTAAAGCTCAGATACAAGGGTAAATAATAACTTGTATGACAATGCCAGGCAGCATCTTACATAAAGTAGCTAGCAGCTATCACTGTTAAAAGAGAATTTAATGAGTTTCAATCTCCTGGGCTAGATTAACTACACTTTGTAATACAGTAGAAACTTAATAATAGTCTCGCTAAAACTTTGGGTTTTTTTCTTCCTTTCAACAAATTTTTGAGAAGTGGAGGAAGTCAAATATCTGGGGATTTGCAAACTAATCAATCTGACACGTCTGAAAAAACTATAGTACAGAGAGAGAGAGATCTTGAAAACTGCAATAGTAGTTCACAACCTGGATATGGATAAAACTCTGAAATTTAGGAAATTTCACAGAATAACTTGTTAGACAACATAAAGAAGAATCTTGCCATGATATATTTATAAAGTTTAGATATTTCAAGACAAAATAGGCAGTACAGTAGAACCTCGACATGAGGGCGCCCGGTCGGACGCAGCGCGGGCCCACGCACCGGGAGCGAGCGAGCAGGCGGGCGGGCGGGGGGGGTTGTCCTCCAGTCCCAGAGGCGCTCGCGGGGCAGAGCATCATCCCGGGCGAGCCGCTCAGCCCGAGCCACAACGGGCCGCGGGTGGGTGAGCTTCGCTCCTGCCGCATCTGCCCGGAACGTCAGGCTCGGAGGGGCGACTTCTCCGGCGCGGGGCGGGGGCGCTTCTGCTCGGCCTGCTCCTGCCACTCCGCGGGCGAGGAAGAGGTCGGCGGCGGCTGCTCTCCGGGGCGAAGGCGCTTTTGGGGCGAGCCCGCGGGCTCCCGGCCAGGCCTTTAGGCGAGTGGGGGGGGGCTGTCGAGGCTGATCCTGCAGGCGGGAGGGCCCAGCGGCCTGCGCTGCCAAATCCCCGGACGGGCAGCTGGGCGGACGGGAGGCTGCTTCGGCTCCTCATCCCTCCTGCAGCGGTGCACGTTACCTGCCCCTCTCCCGCCCGCCTCCGAGGGGAGGCCCCTAATCTCTTCTTCCCCCGCGGGAGCATCTCTGGCTGCTTTGCGGCGCGGGACCCCCTGCCTCCCCCGGTGTTACGGGCTCTTTTCTCTTCCGAAATGCCCGCAGCCAGCGAAGCGCCTCTCCGCTCGCCAAGTGCCGCTTTGCTGCTTGCCTTCCGCCTTCCTTCCCGCTGATGCAGAGCGGCTTCCAAAGCGACGCGAAGACGGGTGAAGGTGGCTGGGCCGCTGACAGGGACAGGCGGCGAGCGCTCGGAGGGGGCACAGACCGGAGCGAGACTTGGCCTCCGCTGCGGCTGCTTTTTGGGCTTGCGCCGCCCCCCCCTCCCTGCCTGCATCTTCGCTCCATAAGACGCGGCTGATTTTTCATCCTACTTTGGGAGGAAAAAAACTGCGTCTTATGGAGCGAAAAATACGGTACATAAGTGTAGACTTCTAAATGATAAATAAATATATTTCATAGTTAAATAGATAAAATAAGGCACTGCCCTTTTTAAGGGCAGTGCCTTTATCTAACTATGAAATAGATTTATTTATCATTTAGAAGTCTACACTTATGTAATTTGTAGTGCAATGGGGGAGGGGCTTTTCTGGCTCTATAAGAAACATAGATTGTGGTTAGTGTGAGTTTGAGTAATGCAATATATTTGATTTACTGAAAACTATAAATTAATGCCAGATTGCATTTAAAGCAAGTCAAAATCCCTAGCACCAGACTATCACATGCATAGCTGGGGTTTTTAGGTGCTAATCATCCTGTGTAAGAAATGTGGAAAAGAAAGATTCAGTTTAAAGAAACCTGAAAATGAAGAGGCTAATTTTGAAGAGCTATAGCAGAATATATTATGAATAAGGGTTTATCCTTTTTTAGTGTTTCACATTATTTGATTGATAAGTGCATAAAATTTATATTTTAAAAAATTAGTGGCCTATTTCTGTCAAATAGGAACCAATTTTGTTTTCCATAGAAGTATAATTTGAGTACAGTGTTCCCTCGATTTTCACGGGGGATGCGTTCCGAGACTGCCCGCGAAAGTCGAATTTCCACGAAGTAGAGATGCGGAAGTAAATACACTATTTTTGGCTATGAACAGTATCACAAGCCTTCCCATAACACTTTAAACCCCTAAACTGCAATTTCCTATTCCCTTAGCAACCATTTAGATTATTACTCACCATGTTTATTTATTAAAGTTTATTTAAAAAAATATTTATTAAAGGCGGACGAAAGTTTGGCAATGACATATGACGTCATCGGGCGGGAAAAACCGTGGTATAGGGAAAAAAACCGCAAAGTATTTCTTAATTAATATTTTTGAAAAACCGTGGTATAGCCGTTTTGCAAAGTTCGAACCGGCGAAAATCGAGGGACCACTCTAGTGCAAATTTGAATAATGTGACCATTCATGGGATTTATCAACTACACTAATGGGGTCCTCCTCTATCTAATATTAAGCCTTCAATTAAAAGCATACTTGCTTTTAAATCATAAATTACATGTTTGATGTAATTTGTAATTTAAGCAAAAATTCTAAAAAATCTTTAATGTTCGGAACTTCTCCAAGTATTAGAAAAAGAGCTTGTTTGCTTGTTTGTTTTGTTTTGTTTGTTTATTTATTTTTATTTTTATTTTTTTTAATTTATTTATTTATTTATTTATTTATTTATTTATTTATTTATTTATTTATTTGACTAGTATGCCGTGCCTCTCCAAAGACTCGGAGTGGCTCACAACATGAGATACAAATATAATATTAAAAACAATTTTAATAACTCTTATAAAAAAGTTATACAATCCAAACAAACCATACATAAAATGGAACAGCTGGGGGAATGTCAGTTTCCCCAGGCCTGGCGGCATAGGTGGGTTTTCAGAAGTTTACAAAAGGCAAGGAGGGTGGGGGCAGTCCTAATCTCCGGGAGGAGTTGATTTCAGAAGGCGGGGGCCGCCACAGAGAAGTCTCTCTCCAGACGACATTGTTTTGTCAATGGGACCCGGAGAAGGCCAACACTGTGGGACATAATCAGTTTAGAAGTGATTGAATTACAATTCCTATATTTTTGACCAGGCTCTCTAGAACTGCCAGGTCCTTGCATTGCTTTCCAAGTCTTTAAAAATAAACTAGAGGGGAAAAAATACAATGGTCATTAATGTCTGCCTCTTCTTATTGTGTTTTGCTTTGCTTTGCTTTATTTGCCTAGTTTCTCTCTCAAGAGCCAGATATTTCATAGAGAATTATGCATGCAATAGTCATTATCTGTAAGTCATTTAGACTTATAGTGTTGTCTGCTGCATGCTAAACAATTTAGGAGAGATTTAAAAGATGCCATTTGTGTAACTCAAGGGTAATCTTGTTGGCCGAGCACAACTTGCAGCTGGGAGGCTGAGCAACGCAGAGGACTAGAATCACAAATATCAGAATGAGTAGATTTGGGGAAGGAATTTGTTGTTAGGGTTTATTTATTTCTTTTTAACTGTAAAATCTTTTTAGGGCATACACATTCACAGTTTTCCCTACTCAAAATGGTGGGAATCTCTGCTAATTATTTTTCAGCAGTTGTTATCAGAAGAGCTCTGAGAATTGCCTATCCCTATTACTTTTCCTCCAATGCATCTTTAAACATCTCTTCTGGCGTTTCATTCCCTGGAGTTCCTTGTTAAACCAAGGAGCTCTCCGGGGTCAACTGCCACAAAGAGGTTCCAAAGGCACAGTTTGGTCTAGAGCCCCCTTTGCGGCCATATTCCAGGCCAATACCAGAGACTCTGCTGAACTGTATAAGCGAATCCAGTAGAACCCCAAGTGCCCTCTGAAAGCCCTCCGGGTCCATCAGATGCCTGGAGTGGAACCACCTAATGGGTCCCACCTCCCTGCAGGGAAGAATTGGAGCCTGAAACTCAAACCATAGCAGAAAATGATCTGACCATGACAAGGGCAAAATGTCTAGGCCCCTTAGTTTCAGATCAGATCTGGGCTTAGGACCAGACTACTTTCGGGACCGCCTTCTGCCTCATGCATCCCAGCAGCCGGTTAGGTCTCACAGAGTCAGCCTTCTCCAGGTCCCGTCGGCCAGACAATGTTGTCTGATGGGATCTAGAGGAAGAGTCTTCTCTATGGCAGGCCTGGCCCTCTGGAACAAATTCCCTCCGGAGATATGGACTGCTCCCTTCCTCATCCTTCATAAAGCTCTGAAGAATCATCTCTGCAATGTTAGGGGGAATGTATTTCGGTTGGAGGAATACATGGTTTGAGGAAAGGGGGATTATTTAATTTGAACAAAGATATTTAGGTTGTATATGATGTCAAAATAAGAGTTTTATGAGATATAAAGAAGTATTTCTTGGGTAAAATGCAAAATTAAAACTTAAAGCATAAACTTTGAAATATCGAAATATTGAAATAATGAAGACAGAGTGGGTTATGATTTATTTTATTTTATTTTAATTAGGAAGATTGATATTAATGATTATTATAAATATATTGATCTATTCGGAGGAGAGGAGTGAAGTAAAGCTAGCACCTCGTCTTACGAACCCCTTGTCATACAAACTTTTCAAGATACGAACCCGGGGTTTAAGATTTCTTTGCCTCGTCTTAAAAACCCTTTCCGTCTTATTAACCTGAGCCCAGGTCCGTGGGCTCTCTTACTGCGCCTGCGCTCTCGTATTGCACATGCGCTCTCTGACCTCCGAAGGGATTCCCCTACCTTGTGACTGTCACCGCCGGGATTTCCCATTTGCTTGCATGGGAATTCCCAGCTAGAATTCCCCGCCCCCTTTTACTTGCACCTGAAGCGGGGAATGCTGGAGCTGCCCCATTTCCCTGCCACTTTCCCCTCTAGCCCTCCGCTTCCTCTGCTCCCTGCAGCTGCCCCATCCTGCTGTCAAAATCCTGCCTAGCCTGCCGCTTCCTTCGCCCCACCTCGCTGCTAAAATTATCCCTCCAAAAGCTTCCTACACCACTCCAAATTGCCCACAAAATTGCTTCCCCAAAAGCTTCCTATCTTGCCCCAAATTGCTCCAAAAATCGCCACTCCAAAAGCTTCCTATCTTGCCCCAATTGCTCCAAAAATCACCACTCCAAAAGCTTCCTGTCTTGCCCCAAATTGCTCCAAAAATCACCACTCAAAAAGCTTCCTATCTTGCTCCAAATTGCTCCAAAAATCACCACTCCAAAAGCTTCCTATCTTGCTACAAATTGCTCCAAAAATCGCCACTCCCAGAGCTTCCTATCTTGCCCCAAATTGCTCCAAAAATCACCACTCCAAAAGCTTCCTATCTTGCCCCAAATTGCTCCAAAAATCGCCACTTCCAGAGCTTCCTATCTTGCTCCAAATTGCCCCCAAAATGGCTCCCCCAAAAGCTTCCTAAGCCATCCCAAATCACTTCCAAAGTCTTCCAAACTCCCCTCCCCTTTCAAAATGCCTGGAAAGAAAGAGGGAGAGAGAAAGTAAGTGAGAAAGAGAGAGAGAAAGAAACGGGGGGAGAGAGAGATAGCAAGAGAGAGAAAGAAAGCAATAGAGATAGAAAGAGTGATAGAGAAAGAAAACAAGAGAGAAAGAGTGAGAGAGAGAAAGAGAGAGAGAGCAACAGACAGAGCAAGATAGAAAGAGAGGGAGAGAGAAAGTGAGAAAAAGAGAGAGAGCAAGAGGGGGAGAGAGAAAGAGAGATGACTCTTGATTTAAAGCATATGGTAAAAAGCACCCAAATAATAACAGAGAAAAAAAACCCCAGTCGTGTGTGTGTGTGTGTGTGTGTGTACTCTTGAACAATTTCCAATAGCCCTCACCTGTTATTGGAAATGGTTCAAGAGTTCACATACACACAAACACACACACAAGGTGGAAGGAGACAAAGATGGAAAAAGAGGAGAAGATAGTAATAATAGCAATAGATTTTGGTTTTGTTTTATTATTAATTTCTTTTAATAAAAAAGAAGGGAATTTTTTCTTGTTTATTTATTTGTTTGTTTGTTTGTTTGTTTATTCTTCTATGCCGCCCAGTCTGAAAGGGACTGCCACTCAGACACTATACTTTTCCGCCCACACGGAAAAAAAATTAGAGGGAACATTGGCTATAGTGATACCTCGTCTTACAAACGCCTCGTCAGACAAACTTTTTGAGATACAAATCCGGGGTTTAAGATTTTTTTGCCTCTTCCAAACTATTTTCACCTTACAAACCCAAACCGTCGCCACTGGGATGCCCCGCCTCTGGACTTCTGTTACCAGCAAAGCGCCCATTTTTGCACTGCTGGGATTCCCCTGAGACTCTCCTCCATGGGAAACACCACCTCTGGACTTCCGTGTTTTTGCGATGCTGCATGGGAATCTCAGCAGCGCAAAAACGGGCGCTTCGCTGGCAACGGAAGTCCGGAGGTGGGGTTTCCCAGCAAGTGGAGCCTCAGCGAAATTGCAGCATTACAAAAACACAGAAGTCCGGAGGTGGGGTTTCGAGGAATTCCGTGTTTTTGCGATGCTGCAATTTCGCTGAGGCTTCCCTTGCTGGGAAACCCCATCTCCGGACTTCCATTGCCAGCAAAGCATGGAGGGGAGCCTCAGGGGAATCCCAGCAGCGCAAAAACGGGCGCTTCGGCTGGCAAAAGGGGTGAGTTTTGGGTTTGCACGCATTAATCGCTTTTCCATTGATTCCTATGGGAAACATTGTTTCGTCTTACAAACTTTTCACCTTACAAACCTCGTCCCGGAACCAATTAAGTTCGTAGGACAAGCTATCATTATCCAGATGTCAAAAGTCAAGGAGGTAGCATTGGTTTTTGCATATCATAATTTGTAAAATTGACCTATTGTAAAGCAACTGGATGTTGTTGGTATTTTTTTTTAAATTGTATTGTGATTGGAGAAAAAAATAAAAAAAATCTTTGCCGATTGAATTGGATGAATGTGTATGAATGTATATGGGTTTTAAAAAATACTTTTAGTAATTTTTATAATTCTTTTAAAGTAATTTAGATTTCTTTTATATAATATTGCATTTATAATATTGTACGCCGCTCTGAGTCGCCTCAAGAAGAGCAGCATAGAAATTTTAATAATAATAATAATAATAATCCCAGCATAAGGACATGCTTTTCTTGTGTAGAAAAAAGAATATGTAACATTTTTACAATATCTATTGAAATATATTCACTCATTTGAAGCTGGCAATATTTCAAGTTAGTATGGAGTTACACATAAAATGAGAGCCAGGAAATGTGCTGCACTGGGAGAATGGAGTCCCAGGTTCTTCTTTAGATATTGACACCATCTGGGTGAACTTGGGCCAGCCACACATACTCGGCCTTGAAACATCATCAGGCTCTGCAGCAAGCTAACTGAGCAACAGATCCCTAGTTGTACCATGCAGTGCAAAAAAAAAGGACCCTGCAACAAAGCAGGACAAATGATAAAAAGGGGAAAAAAAGATAATCTACTCTTAGTTATAGCATGGGTTAATTTTTCTTTTCTTGATTTGGCAATGCACTTGGACGCTATGGTCACATAGTATCTATAAAATTAACACTTTTTAGTCAGCTTATCCTGCTTTTTTATGCCACAAGAGTTATTGATGGATTTCAAAAAAGTGAATAGAATACTTTTGGTTTAATGTCTCTATAGGTTTCATCACCCAAACCGTCATCAGATGACAAGGCAGCAGAGGAAGAAATAGAGAAGATGCCTCCTTATGATGAAGCAACTCAAGCTCTAATTGATGGTAGGCTATTGAAAGTACTATATCAAACTTTATGGTTGTAGGAGGATCTGGCAAAAGCAGGTTTCTGCACATAGATTTGAAGATATTTTTATAAAAAAGAACTCTCTTGGTTTCCTATTGCTCTCTTTAAACTTTGTGGTGGTGGTGACAGTTATAAATGCAGCATATATTTACTAATTTTGATAGTTCGTAAATATTTTCAAACATCAAGAGGAGATTACAAGGGCATTTGAAAGTATAAAATTGGTGGAATTCCTACTGCTGGGTCCTTTGGGGTTTCTCTTTATAGGGTCAATATTAAATAACTGATAGCTTGGTATTGGCAACTAATATTTTGAGAGGACATGTTGTAAGAGCTGAAGTTTCTGCACTCTTAAATGAACAAGCTGCCCTGTACTGAGTAGTTTTTGCTAGGAAGGCGCAACCTATCGTATTCAGCTTCTCTGGGAACCTTTTTCCTAGGCTATGTTGAAGGATGATTTTTGTTTAGTGTTGTGGTTGGCTCTGGGCCAGCTCCTGCCCCAAGGACTGTGGGGGTGAATGTGGGTGAATCTTCGCAGTGTCAGAGGCCAGTGTTACTGCCGTCTGCTGCTGACAGCGACACAGGGAGTGAATGTGAACTGGGATCCTCAAAGGAGGGCCTGGCAGACAGCCAATTAGGGGGCAATTCATCCTCCTCCTTATCTTCTTCGCTGGACTCAGATGAAAAAGCATTCATTGACGTACGCAGGCGCAGGGCAATGATTAGGAAAGAGCAGCTACATAGGTATTACAAGAGATAAGACTGTTCACCTGTGGTTCAACTAATTAGGGCAGCTGTTAAATGGGCAGCATGCCGGCCTCTCATTGTGGAAGATTATTTTTCGGAGAAAGAGCAAGTGGCTTTCGTCTCAAGGACTCTCTCTGCATCGATCCCAGGACTTGGACATTAAACCATAGTTAATTGTGTGAGTTGCCAACAGTTGAAGAAGGGTAGCTGTGACGTTTTCACAGCTGCTTGCTAATTGTTTTGTGTTTGTTTATTTGTTTTCACTGCCTTCAAGTCTGTTGTTTTGAAAGTGTGCCCTTTGACTGCTAAAAGGGTGTTTTGCTTTCCTTTTATTTTCGATAAACACTTTGTTCTTGACTTTTCAAGTGTGCATGTTTGAATTCATACCTTTGCACCTAATTTGGGGCTCGTGCCGTTGAGCCCGGCAGAACACTTAGCAAGTGTGACCATTGCAATTCTTGGCACAGAAACTTGGTCTCTTGAAGTGAAAAAAGTACTGGACTAGGACCAAAGTTAAGGTCCTTTTCGATTCTGCCTGCTAATTGAAGAATAGTATATGTCTGTTTGTTTGTGCAGAAGTTCTTTTGGGCATTTCATAACCTCAAAGTGCTCAAGTACCGGGGTGGGGTGGGGTGGGGGGGGGAGGAATTCTGTAAATAAGGCAAACTCAGCTCAGATATTTTTCCCTCTGTTTATTTGTGCTGCAAGGGTTGCTTTAAAACATTTTGCCATCTGTAAGAGTTTAAAAATGCTTTTGGAATGAAGATTTGTTTGATTGAGAAACAGAATTCTGAACTTAAAATTAAATTGTAATTTTGCGCTCTAGATGTATATCACTATCCTTTCTCCATTGCATCTGGAAGGAGAGTCCAATATGGGTTATTCTCAATCCTATTGGTCGAGACTGAGTTTAAAATTAACATACTATTAGGCACCGCCCCTTGCCTGCCCCCAGTGAGCTCAGTTTTAAAACTCAGTCTAAGTATCGAGACGTATGAGTTAGTTGTAATAAAGAAAATGTTATTTAATTCTGTTTTTTACTTGTTTTAACTGCCTTTCTTCCTTTTGTTTCTGTTTCTACAGATGATGCAAAGGAGGATGGGGTTTTTGCCCTCCGTGGGCAGACTCCCCCACCGAGTTTTCCCCAGGAGACCTCTTCCCTCATAGAGGGTACCGTCCCATAAGGGGAGCAGCCTGGTGTCACTGGCCTCCGTGGCCAAACTCGGCTGGGAGTCGAAGGTGGGGGGGTCCGCCCCCCCCACTGGGAGACTCGGGGACGCGGAGTCCCCCGAAGACAATTTAATTATCCCAGCACTACCCTGTACCCAGGGGAATCAGTTGCTGCTTGGCGCTAGTTCGGAGCCGCCGGGAACGCTGCCGCCGCTCTCAGAAGCAACGCGGCTTCTTCAAAGCGCTCCTACCGCCGATCATATGTTCGGCGGCCAAGCCGAGCGCCGGAAGCAAGGAGAGCGCTTTCCAGAGGCCTCGCAGCAAGCCGAGAATGCGGAGGCAGGATCCGCCAGGGGGAAAGAGCCGGCGGAGGAAAGGGCTGTCAACCCTCTGTTTTTAGCTTGCCTCAGACAGCGCCCGCCATTTTGAGCTCCCGAAGGGGAACTTCCCCCCCCCTCCTCTCCCTTCATTGTCTCAGCGTCCTGTTTTAGGCGCGAAGAACGGTTGGAAGGGCTGACAGGCGCATGCGCACTGCACAGTAGCTCTGAGAAGCCATTTTGAGGGAGTTTATCAATCTGAGGAGAGAGAGCATAATTGATTCAGCTCTGTGCGTTAATTGCTTTTAATACTCTGATTCCTACTTATACTGTGAGTATTATGGATTCCTGTGGCAATACAGACCCAGCCCCTGTCTTGGGATCTGCAGTTCCTGCTCCGGTGGCCAAGCCCAAAGATAAGGGGAAGATAAAGGCTAAATCATCCCAGTCCTCTTCCTCAGCCATCAAGGAGGCCGAGAGGCGAATTCAGGCCCTTGAACAAAAGTTGGAGGCTGCACTCCACAGTGTTCCACTGCCTAGGCCTGGACCATCGTTATGCCTTGATGTGCCTGCTGGCCCACAAACCCCAAGAGAGAGGGTGGAGAGAGACTGGTCTCCTGATCACCCAGCCCTGACTCAGCTTCAGGTTCCCAGGAGCAGGCCGGGATCAGCCACCCAGGAGAGACCTGTATGGGGTTTTTCACCTCAGGCCAAAGCTGTCCCAGCAGCTACCTTCACCCCTACAGCTGCGGGGCTCAGGGACAATCCTGATACGTGGCAGGATATGCCACCGGCCTTCCAGGAACTACTTTCCAATGTCTATACCAAGGGCATAGCAGTGGGAGCACAGCAAGGGCCCCAACAGCCAAGACAAGCCACGACCCGGGACCTCTGGTCTGCACCGCCCCTTTCGGGTTTAGGATCTGTACTTGAGGAACCTGTGTTAATGGAGGATAGTGATAAAGACTATGATATGTCAGAGGATGAGGCACCTCCAGAACAACCTCAAGTGGCGGGACTGTTCAAGCAGTCCTCCTTCAGGACTCTTTTATATAAGGCAAGACAGACTATGGAGTTGAAGGATCCGGCCCAACCATCGCAGGCCATGCCATCTAGATCCTCTACTCTGCTGAAGGAGCCTAAGCCTGAAACAGACCATGTTCCGGCATCGGAAATTTTTGTACAAAGTATTAAAAGACCGTGGCAATATCCGGCAGCAGCCCAGGGGCCATCAGTGGTAGAGAGGAAGTTCTACACGTTTGACGACGAAGTAGAGGCTCTTCTCCAATTCCCCCCAATAGATTCACCAGTGGTGACACTGGTTTCCAATGCTCTGGTTCCCGCAGAGATGGGTGATAACTTGAAGCCAGAGGACAAGAAGGCTGAGGTGCTCCTCAGGAAGACCCACATGATGGCCGGATGGGGGTTCCGCGCAGCAGCGGCTGCATCGTTTTTTAATAGAGCCTCCATCGTCTGGATTGAGGACATGATGTCTCGCCTGGGGCCGGAGGAAGGACGGATGCGCCAGGACCTTAGTAAGTTGTTGGCGGCGGCAGAATTTTCCGCCGATGCCACCTTACATGCTGCCAAGTTTGCGGGGAGAGGGATGTCTGCTACTCTTGCATCACGCCGACTACTATGGCTGCGCAGTTGGCAAGCTGACACCAAATCAAAATGGCGTCTGGCATCATCGCCTTTTCAGGGGTCTCAGCTGTTTGGCGACATATTAGAGAAGGTCCTCATAGAGGACAAGGACAAACGGAAGATCCTTCCCAGGTCCAGGAGGGGTCAGGATCGTCGTCAGACTCCATACAACCGACGTCAGTCCTTTCGTTGGGACACCTCACGGTCAAACCAGCAGTTTAGATCCTTTCCCCAGGGCAACTTCGGTCAGAATACCTACAGGAATGACCGTACCCCCTTTCAAGACAGGGCCAGAGGCTATCAGTCTAACAGACGCCCATTTCGAGGTTCCAACCAGCGTGGGTTTAAGCGATCCAAATGACTTTGCTCTGACGCAGCCAGTAGGAGGGAAATTACACCTTTTCAGCGCCTCCTGGCTGGCCACCTCTTCAGACAAATGGGCTCTATCGACAGTGACACAAGGACCACGGTTGGAATTCATTCAGCCCCCGCCCAACCGATTCTTACACTGTCCCACGCCAAAGAACCCTTCCAAACGGAAGGAATTGCTTCAGGAAGTAAGTCACCTCCTTCAGATTCAAGCCATAGAGCCTGTGCCAAAACACACAGAGGGCAGGGGATTTTATTCTATGGTGTTCATAGTCCCCAAGGCATCCGGAGGCTGTCGCTTAATTCTGAATCTGAAATTGTTAAATCAATTCATCCTCTACCGCAGATTCAGGATGCACACCTTGCATACTATTCTGGCGGCAGTACGGCCTCAGGACTTTCTCACTTCCTTGGATCTGAAGGAAGCTTATTTACATGTGCCGATATTCCCACCACATCGCAGGTATCTAAGATTTTGTGTGGAAGGGAAGCATTATCAATACCGGGCCATGCCATTCGGCCTATCATCGGCCCCTCGTACCTTCACAAAATTACTCGATGTGCTCACAGCTCATCTTCGTACACGGTCCGTCCGCCTGATGGCATACTTGGACGATATCATCGTGTTGTCCAAGTCCCAGGCAGGAGCGCACCGAGATCTCCAACTTACGATGACATTCTTGGAAGAACACGGCTTTACCATCAACGTTCCCAAGAGCCAATTGATCCCGGCTACAAGACTTCTACATCTGGGATCAGTGATAGACACCACGACGTGCACAGTGTCGCTTTCTCCAGACAGACTGGACAATATCTTGGCCTTGATAACTTCCATCCAGAGACAACCAAAGGTATCCCTAGCCCTTTTGTCCAGGGTTCTGGGAACCATGGTTTCCTGTATAGGGATTGTGCCATGGGCCAGGCATCACATTCGTCCATTACAAGGATTGCTGCTACCGGCCCAGAAGGCGAAACTCAGCCAGTCAAACCGGCTGATCAGGCTACCAAGGAGCGTCAAGACCTCCTTGGACTGGTGGACTTCTCCAGCACTGTTCCAGGGTTGTTCCTTCCTGGCTCCCGACCAACTAGTCATGACTACAGATGCAAGTTTGTCGGGTTGGGGCGCACACATCGGTTCCCAGGTAGCCCAGGGACTCTGGACCAGGGAGGATCTCCTTCCTGTGAACATCAACCTTCTAGAGCTCAGGGCTGTGTTTTTAGCGCTCCAGCATTTTGTAACCTTGGTTCGGGGTCAACACGTCTTAGTCCTAACGGACAATGTGGCCACAAAAGCTTACCTCAACCATCAGGGAGGCACGAGGTCCCCTCGCCTCATGAGGGAGACCATGGCCCTTTTCACATGGGCCGAGTTCAACCTGGCTTCTCTATCCGCGGAGCACATAGCAGGCGTCAACAATGTCCAGGCCGATTGGCTCAGTCGAACCACCTTGGACCCCACAGAGTGGAGGCTGGACCCGCAATTGTTCCACAAGATCACACTACGATTCGGGACACCGCTGTTGGACTTGTTCGCCACTCACAACAATACACAGCTCCCCAGGTTCTATTCTCGGTTCCACTCTCCCATGGCAGAGAAGGCAGACGCCCTACGGTCGAGCTGGCCTCGCGGTCTGCTGTACGCCTTCCCTCCGACAAATTTGGTCCAGAGAGTGATAGACAAGATTATACTGGAGGAAGCGGAAGTGCTACTGGTTGCACCACATTGGCCACGCCGCCCGTGGTTCTCGGACTTAGTAGCCCTGTCGATCTCCCCACCTTGGAGGATCCCGGACAAGATAATCTCACTCAGTCAGGGGTCAGTATTCCACCCAGACCCTCAATGGCTCCAATTAGCCGTTTGGCATTTGAGAGGAACAAACTGAGGGAGCATTGTTTGCCGGACAGCATCATTGACACAATGCAGGCCGCCCGACGGCCGTCAACATCCCGGATTTACCAGGCCACGTGGTCGGCCTTCTGTAAGTTCTGCACCGGGAAAGACATACAACCAGAAAGAGCCCAGATACTGACAGTCCTAGAATTCTTGCAGTCAGGCCTTGAAAAAGGACTGTCTCCAAACACTCTTAGGAGACAGGTGGCTGCATTGGCAACCGTTATCAGACTACCGGAGTTCCGCTCCTTAGCGATTCACCCTTGGATACGGGACTTTCTAAAAGGAGCTTCAAACAGCCATCCCCCGCCTCTTCATAGGTTTCCATCGTGGGACTTATCTCTGGTGTTGAAGGCCTTGACTGGGCCTCCCTTTGAGCCTCTAAGATCTGTTCAGCTCAAATTTCTTTCCATCAAGACGGCCTTTTTAGTGGCTGTCACTTCAGCCAGGCGTGTATCGGATCTGTCTGCATTATCCATCAGACCAGACCTTTGTATATTTTATCCGGACAGGGTGGTTCTACGTTTAGACCCGTCATTCCTTCCTAAGGTCAACTCGCTGTTCCATAGGAAGCAAGAACTAGTTTTGCTGGACTTTTGCTCGCAGGGGAGCCATCCTACAGAACTTTTGCTCGCAGTGCAGCCACGTCTGCGGCTTGGAGGACTCAAGCCTCGATTGAGGACATCTGCCGGGCTGCGACGTGGAAGACTCCTTCTACATTCACTAGACATTACAGACTGGATGCCTATGCTTCAGCTGAGGCATCTTTTGGGAGAAGGGTATTACAGAGGGTGTGTTCCTTTCGTTTTAAAACTGAGCTCACTGGGGGCAGGCAAGGGGCGGTGCCTAATAGTATGTTAATTTTAAACTCAGTCTCGACCAATAGGATTGAGAATAACCCATATTGGACTCTCCTTCCAGTGCACTGAGAAGACCGTTCAGGTAGGTACAACGGTTCTTCCCCAGGGCAAATCTACACTTTAAACTTCTGTTTTAGTTTGTAAGCTGTCAATGCATTTAGCTGCATGAACATTTTAGTAGAAACTCTTTAAAGGGATTGGACTGTTTGAGACTATTAGTTCTTCTAATGGAATTAACTGCCAGTGATAATACCAGTGCACATATTTTCTTTTAGTAAATGTCATAAAGAGGCCTAGAGCAGAAACAAAAGGCTTCTGCTCTAAAAGAAGATGAGCAACTGCTTTTATTTAGTACGTGGTTAAAATGTGGGACTCTCAGAAAGTAGGGCTCTGAGTCCAACCTCCTCAGTCTAGGAATCCCATATTAAAGCATCCTCCTGTAGTCTGAATTAATTACTTTTAGTATTTGGGTTCATGGCCGTGCACTGCATCCTGGATGTAATGTCCTGATAATTATCTCCTTATTCATAGAAGGAAATATGTGTTGCCCTTCTACCATTGTCTAGTCATGTTCTTAAATATTATTACTAATATTTAGGTACTTAGTTTGGAAACTGGTGCACTGGAAGGCCCAGGGAAGTATACCTGCCAAACAAGCAATCTAAATTAACAATTTAGGATGGGGGGAATCTGTCATAAACTAGTACTTTATTTTACAGCCCCTTATTGACAAGTATTAGTCCTGTGCATGGCATTCACTGATTTAAAATAGTTTTTGACTATTTTTAAAACAGAATTTGAAAATCTTATTGACAGGCATATGCTGGCACTTACTAAATGTTGCATGATAATACGTATTTACATCCAAATTAAACTTGACATGGTTAGAGTTTTATGCTGTGATTCTGAATAGGCCTAATAATGATTAAAGCATAATGATCTAGTAAACATTTTCCAAGTCATTTTCTTGCTTTATCATTTGTATTTCCCTTTTAATTTTTGAAACCTCAGTCAGTATATCTGGTCTAGTATCCTTTTCTAAAGCATTTTAGAAAAAACCATTTGTTGTTCCATTTTCAGTACTCAGGAAGTATAAGAAGCTTCTTTTTATTGACTATGATGTAATGTAAACAGTTGCTTCAAGTGAGAGTAGGTATGTGTTGTTTTGTATTAAGATAATTTAATATAACTTCTATAATATTACTTTAGTTACATTTAGTTTTTATTCAGATAGTCCTCAACTTACAATCATTTGTTTGTAGTTCTCACACTTAAAATTGGCACAATGTCTCTGTGGCCATGTAATCACCATTTGCTACCTTGCCAGGGAGCTTCCAACAAGCAAAATCAATGAGGAGATTGGATTGGACTTAACAACTGCTTGATTCGCTTTACAGTCATGGCAAAAAAGATAATAAATTTGGGCACTACATCAGGTTCCAGTTGAGGACTACCTGTATTTGTTTCTGTCTGTGAGCATAATATACTAAACTTCTTATTTTTCTATATTTTGATGACTTTTGTTGGCATTCTCTGAGCTTTGTTCAGTTTCCATGTTTCCTTCAGTTTGGAAGTCTAGAACTGGGCACAGTATTAGAGAATAAAAGGAAAGTGTCAGCTGTTGCCTGGAAGCTGTACTTTGGTTGAAGAAATTTAAATTTGTCATTTTTTATAGCCATCTCACAGTGATGACTCAGGTTGAAAACTGAACAAATGCTATAGGAGGACCTTTTTCAGATGTCCCACAATCAACCTGGTATCTCCACCCTATGTGTGTGCATTTGATTTTTATCTCCTTAGTGGAGGACTTCTACTTCTTTCTTTCACATTTCCTTCTGTTGCTTTCAGTCCATTTCTCTAATCTGTTTTTTAATTTTGTTTTTTGTATTATCATCCAATTTTCAAGTTTAATTAATCAGTCACCTCAACCATGAGATGGGTGGCATTTTGATGAATAAATAATATATATATATATATATATAATGGACTATCACAGTCAAGGGCAATGGTCAGCAGTTGGTGGGGTCAGCCCAGAATATTAAAGTTGATTATAAGAGTTTCAAAAACATTGAAGAAACACATGTATGTGAGGGAACAAACCTCATAATGATAAAGAATTATGATCATTTTTGAAGGGCATTTGGGAAGGTAATGCATTACATTTGCATAAAAGGCATCTCAGTGCCTTTAGAGGGCACCCCAAGTCCTCAAAATATGTATGCTAAGATAGGACAGGGGATTGATGGAGCCATTTCTAGTTCCCTTGGCACAGCAGTCTTGCCTCCAAATGATGATTCTGTATAATTAAATATGGTTTGGAAGAGGTTATAGATGTAATTCTCTGATCTGCTTTTCAAGAGTAATTCTTCTTTAATAGAGCTTCTATGTAGATTGTTTTTTTAAGCATATGGCTTGTGTTAGCCAGGGATCACCAAGGTGGCTGCCTGCCTCTGCGAAAGGAATTTTTTCAGGTGGTCTTGTCTTGTCACAGGATGCCTGTATGCCAATAGGCAATTGGGGGAGGCTCCTTTCTTGCCCTTACGTGGTTTATTTGCTCATGTGAATCAAGCTGCCAACCTCAACAATGCGCAGGCCCAGTGTCTTACCACCGCACCCCTGGTCTTTAGGCATTATCAGGGTCAGACAACCATTTGCCACCAGCCACAATAATTTTAAAAGTATTTTTCCAGGCTTCTGGGGCCACTGGGGACTGTTGATATAAAGCATCACTAAAAGGCACAAGATGGAATTTGTGGCATTTTTCATTACTCCTAGTGGTGGTGGGGGATTCCTCTTACTTGGTGCTACCGGTGCGCTGTGCGCGCAGCATGAGGATCCTTGCATGTGTGCGTGCATCCCTAGCATGATTTTGCTTCCCTGCATGTGCAGGAAGCAAAACGGTGCTGAAATCTCCCAAGGGGATAAGCCTCTCGAAGTCTGGGGATTTTGAAAAACATCCCAACGGGCCAACTGGAAGTTTGGAAACAAACTTTCATTTGGGACATTTTTCGCCCTCCCCAAGCTTCAGGAGTTTGGAGGCTTCAGTGAGATCTGCATGCTTACGGGGAGGGGGGGCACTGCAGGAGTTGTGCAAATGTGCATGCACACACACCCTTTTGGCACATGAGCCAAAAAAGGTTCGCCATTATTGAATTAGTGGTTTAAGAACAGCCAGCAAGGTTAGTGTTGTCATCTAGCTGGCCATTATGTTAAATTACTGCAAACTAAACAGAGATCTGATCCTGGGTCCATTTTTGCATTTTTCTTGCATCATTATGTAAAGCATTTTATATTGTTATAGCTTGAATTACTGCATTTAGCCACCTGGAAGGCCAGATGAAAACAGGGCAGAAAGACTTTCTCAGTTTGACAAAATGTTTGGTGTCTGTTTTGGGCTTGCAGCATAAATAATATCTAATATATTCCAGATATTTTGAACCTTAGTTGCCATTAGATTTATAGTGCTGCTCCACATTTGGATAGATTATTTTTTGGTGGAGGATCATATTTTAATTAGAAGATACTAAGGCAAGTCATATATTTTCCGCCTAGAATGCCTTTGGAACTGATGCTTCAGTTGGGTTTATTCCCACAACCCATGTTTTTGTGGGTTCATGGCTATGCATATGAAAAGTTGGAAGGCCTTGCTGTTTCAGGAGGCCGGGGTGTTAACTGATTTGTCACTTTTTGGAGTGTTCAATGACTGGTAGCATGTTAATCTTACTGTGTGTGGTGGTGGTGGTGGGTTGTTGTGTGTTCTTCATTGGTTTCTGTAAGCAGTCATGTATGTGCCTTTGAAAGTGGGATAAAAATACCTTAAATTGATGTATTTCTTGGCCATATCTGCTGTTTTAGGGAGACCAAGCAGGAAAAGCTGAGTCACCTCCCTGGAAAGGGCAGAAGAGCTGTTAGCTTTACCTGTGTCTAAAAATAGAACTTATTGTCTATGCATATGTTCAGCTAGATGTGTGTTGCAGTATCTTAACCATTCTTCTGAATTTCCCCAGACCGCTTTCTGACTAGAGCTGAAATTCACACTCATAGCTATAATGTTTTAATTTCCTGAGCCATGCAGTGTTGGATTCATTCTGCTCCCCATCCGATTTTTCCTTGAACAGATTCCATTTCAATGACAAGGAGACAATGCTATGAAAATCAGCAAACTTTGCATGGGCTACTGCTAAATAAAGAAAATATGTTATCAAAAGTTCCTACGGTTGTCTAATAGTTTACTTGCTGTGATGGCAGGTTTAATGTTTTTACTGATTTCTGTACATTTTGATGTGTTTTATGAATGTTTGGCCACAGTTGTACAGTCTTATTTTACAACCAGTGATCAGAATAATAAATTGATGGGTTAATGATTAATTGACTCCATTTCTGCACAGGACTTAAGTTTCCTGTAAATGTTACTGCTCTGGAAAAGGCCGATTATTTTTAGTGGAATGTATCTGGACCTTCCTTCCCTGGCTTTTTCCAAACAGATAAAAACATTTGTCTTTAATGTTCCTCAAATATTGCCCCTTGCTCAGTTCCTCCAAAGCCTGTCCAACCAAGCTCTCACAAGTGCTGTAAGACAGAGCTTGTCAAAATGTATCAGATGAGACAAAAAAGTTTTGTAGCTACAGTAAAATGAAGTAGGAAGCTCAAGGCATGTCTGCACTTTGCACGGTAATGGCATTAGCTATGTAGGTGCCACATAGCAGAAAATGTGGCACCTACACAGCTAATGCCATTACCTTTTTTTAAGCGGATGCATAGTTTCTCAAGTCTCACATATCCAGGAGGTAAAGGGCAATCAGTAGTGGTAGCTGGTTGCTTAATGTTACTCCATCAGTTTAAAATGAGTCTTCTGCTTCTAATTTCACCCTGAGCAGAAGTGGAGAATTGTCACCATGTGTTGATTTAGCATTGGAAGCTAGGAAACATCCTGACTTTTCCCATACTGCATTTACGTATCAGCACTGGGTTTGCTCTAGTTTTCATCCTTCTGGCTTTCTGAGAAGGTAATGGGGAGCCTACCTGCATCAGATAGAATTGAAATGAAAACCTAGTTTAGTTTTTATTTTTGTTCTGAATGAAAATGGTTAAATTCTGTAAGTAGAGTACAGCAGAGTAAAATGCACATATCTAGAATAATACTTCAGTTAAATTTTGATTCAGTGATACCTTTGGCCTTTTTACACATCATCTTTTGTTTTAGGGCAGGAGTAGGCAAAGTTGGCTCTTCTATGACATGTGGACTTCAAATCCCAGAATTCCTGCGCTAGCATGATTTGCTCAGGAATTCTGGGAGTTGAAGTCCACAAGTCACAGAAGAGCCAATTTTGCCTATCCCTATTTTAGGGGATTGAAAATCTCCATTACTGGTCTTGTATGAAATCATAATCTTAGTCTCTAACTAATATTCCTGAAATATTACCTTTGGGCCACTGGCTCATGACTAATGATTATTGAGCTTGTTGCTTCTCCTAATATCCACTAGATCAAAGGTCCACAACCCCCGGCTAGCAGACCAATACCAATCTAGGCCAGGCAAGTGAGTGAATCTTCATCTGAGCATTTTCAGGTTCTAGATGGCATGAAAACACAGAGAGAGAGAGAGAGAGATAAAGTTTGTTCCTCCACAGAACCAGTCTCAGGTGCCCAAAGGTTTCGGAGCTGTTACAGTAGCTAGTGTTGGTGTATCCAGGATGGCAAATTCTTCTCTTATGGAGAAATAACTGAAGCATTGGTTACACACAAATATTTCATATTGATGCTGGCTATGAATATATAGGTGGGGGGAAGAGATGGGGGAGTTCTATTTTACTTTAAACTGCAATAAGAAGGAAATGGCCCTTTCACATAGTTATTAATAGGTTGATCAGAGTAGCAAATCTATTATTTCATTATGTCTTTCATTTGGACAAAAATCAGTGATGAAAAGAGGAAATTTAAATCATTTGGCTTTCCCCCCCTTTTTTTCCTTGCATTTGAATCATGCAAAGCAGTTCCCAATGACCTCATGATACTTGGAACTATGTCTTAACCATGCAGTTTGAGGCTAGATCTAAAAGTATTAAGTTTGGAAAGACTGAAGAGGAATAAACTTACAAAGGAGATACTAACCACATAAGTCAGCGGTCCCCAAACTACGGCCCGCTGAGGCGATTTATCCGGCCGGCAGGGAGCACACGAGATTTTATCGATAGATATAATAAGCTCTCGAATCTCCCGTCCATTCACCGCGGAGGATGAGGTGAGGAGGAGACGGTGCAGAGGCAAGGGGTGGGGAGGAAAGCGGGCCTGCAATTGGCCCCTTGCAGGCCCACTTTCGTCCCCGCCCCTTGCCTCTGCACTGTCTCCTCCTCACCTCATCCTCCGCGGTGAATGGACGGGAGATTCAGGAACCCCCGAATTTGCCCGAATGGAGGCAGTGGCGGCGGCTTCAAGGGACCTGGTCCTTCTCGGCGCTGCGTTGCTGCAGCCTCCGAGCTCCGCTGTTGTCCCCGGGCACTGTTACCTCAGCTGCGCTGAGAGAGAAAGAGAGAGAGCGTGGTGGGCGGCTTGCCGGTCCACGGCCCCCTGGATGAGCGGCCCCGCATGGCCCCAGCACCGGACTTCGCCGTCGCCTCTGCCCCCGTCCGGCTCTCCAGCAAAGAGTCCACCCCTTTGCCCTCCATGGCGCCCAGCGCCCGGCCTCAGGCCACCGCCACCTCCTCCTCCGGGTAGCGCACCCGAGCTCTTCCTGCAGGAACGGGTGGTGGGGTGGAAGTGGTTGGACTTATCTACACGCGCGCCTGCTGATTGGGAAGAGGGGGGAAAAAATCTGCGCCTCCAAAGAGGGGAGGGGGGGAAGAAAGAAAAAAAGAGCTCCAACTTGGCTGAAGGCGGAGGGGAGAACCGAGCGTGCTGCAGCAAGTTTGCTTGGCTTTCTGGGGCTTTTTTTTTCTCCCCTTCCACCACCCCTGTCTGAATGTCATTTGCCGCTTAGGAGTGACCCTCTCTCGGGCTTGTTGTGGATGCGGCGCGGATGAGGGGGAAAGCGGTAAGCGCGAATTAGCAAAACCAGTTCAACCTCTTCTTCGCCTCCTTACCGACTACTGAAGAAAAAAGAAGCTTTGTTGGGATTCTGGCTCTCCACAGAGACTTTCCAAATGTGCTTTTCAGGGCAGCCGGGCTTTCCCCCTCATCCACGCCACATCCACAACAAGCCCGAGAGAGGGTCACTCCTAAGCGGCAAACGAAAGCCAAGCAAACTTGCTGCAGCACGCTCAGTTCTCCCCTCCGCCTTCCGCCAAGTTGGAACTCTCTTTTTCTTTCTTCCCCCTCTCCCCTCTTTGGAGGCGCAGATTTTTTCCCCTCTCTTCCCAATCAGCAGGCGCGCGTGTAGATAAGTCCAACCACTTCCACCCCACCACCCGTTCCTGCAGGAAGAGCTCGGGCGCGCTACCCGGAGGCGGAGGCGGTGTGGGGCTGGGCACCGTGGAGGGCGAAGGGGTGGACGTGATTGCTGCCTCTTAGCTAGAGAGCCGGGCGGGGGCGGAGGTGACGGTGAAGTCCGGTGCTCTCCGCTCTCTCTCTCTCTCTCTCTCAGCGCAGCTTAGAAGTAACAATGCCCAAGGACAGCAGCGGAGTTTGGAGGCTTTAGCAACGCAGCACCATGAAGGACCGTATGTTGGTCCTTTGAAACCGCCGCCGCCTCCGTTCGGGTGAATTCAGGGGGTTAGCTGGAGAGCCGGACGGGGGCGGAGGCGACGGCGAAGTCCAGTGCTGGGGCCATGCAGAACTGCTCATTCAGGGGGCCGTGGACTGGCAAGCTGCCCTCCGCTCTCTCTTTCTCTCTCTGTTGCCAGCGTGGTGTATGAGAAAGAGAAAGCAAGAGAGAGAGAGAAAGAGGGAGAGATAGAGAGTGAGAGAGAAAGGATAGAAATATAGTGAGAAAGAAAGAGGGAGAGATAGAGAGGGAGAGAGAAAGAGGGAGAGATAGAAATAGAGTGAGAGAGAAAGAAAGAGGGAGAGGGAGGGAGAGAGGGAGAGATAGAAATAGAATGAGAAAGAAAGCAAGAGAAAGAGGGCGGAAGAGGGAGAGATACAAAGAGGGAGAGAGAAAGAGTGAGTGAAAGAGACAGAGAAAGAGAAGAGAGAAAGAGAGAGGGACAGAGAGAAAGAGGGAGAGAGAGAGGAAGACAGAAAGGGAGATAGATGGAAAGAGTGAGAGAGAGAAAAAAAGAGAAAGAGAAAAATGAGAAAATGAGGGAGAGGAAAATGAAACGAGAGAGAAGGAAGAAAAGAGAGGGAAGAGAGAAGTAGAGAGGAAGGAGGGAGGGAGGGAAGGAAGGAAGGAGAAATGGAGGGAGTTTCTTGATTTAAGTTTAAATTTACTTGTTAATAAAAATGTATAAATTACTTTATTACTTAATTACTTCTTATTTTAAATATTGTTTTTGTTCCCATTTTGTTTTTTACTTTAAATAAGATATGTGCAGTGTGCATAGGGATTTGTTCATAGGGGCTTTTTTATAGTCCGGCCCTCCAACAGTCTGAGGGACAGTAAACTGGCCCCCTGTGTAAAAAGTTTGGGGACCCCTGACATAAGTGAATGACCTTGAGTCAGATTTGCACATTCACCAAAATGACAGAGCTGGGTTCCCAACTTCACTTGTCCACTGTGAAATCTGTCCACTATGAAATGGGATGAATACTACCTATTCTTCCAGGTGGGTGTGATGCTTAACTGGCTTAGATAGCAAGAAGAACAAATAACTGCAAATGGAAATGGGGCATCTTGAGTGCTTGTTATGAAAATGCTTTTGTTTTTGTCCAATTCTCTCCCCTCTAATGCTCTTTGTGACATAGGAATACAGTATGGTGATTTAATCAGGCCCCAATACTACTACCCAGAAGGGAATTATATAGAAAAGCAAATGTACATAATGATTTTATTCAATTTTTCAGCCAGTCTTAATTTTACCTGTCTTCCAGTTGCCCAAAAGGCCCGAGAACAATTTGAAGAAGTAGATAAGTCCTTGAAAGAAATGGAGGAATCAATCAGGTAGGACTTTGGAGAGGAAAATTGTGACTGTTCAATTGAGTGGTGGCTTTTGTGAATATGAGCATGAACACTGCTATTTTGGCCCATCTTTGTTTAGGTTCCTGGTGCATTTTAACCTCCTGGCAGTCAGTCCCTTAGTAATAGCTACTAATAAGACAATGATTGAAAGAAATTTTGGAAATTTAATTAAATTTAATTTGAAACCTGAGCATTTCCTGCTGGGAATAACCATTGATAAATACAACCACCCCCACCCCCTCAAGGTATATTTAATGTTACATATCTTAACCACAGCAAGAATAGCATATGCTCAAAAATGGAAAAGTAAAGATGTTCCCACAGAAGAAGAAATTTTATTTAAAATTCTATCATGTGCAGAGATGGACAAAATGACACCAGAATTCAAGGACAAATCAGATACAGACTATTTTGAAACCTGGGACAAATTATATAACTGGATGGAAAAAAGGAGATTAGATGTTACAAATTTCTCCGTACTGAAGGAGCGGGTCCAGCAGTCACATGGGTTGCTCATGTCCAATCCGGTGGAACTGAGCCTAGTATTAAAAAAGCTTGCCGGATCCGCCCCTTCCCCAGAATTCGCTCAGTTCGCATATCCTGCGGTTGTATTGTGATAGCTCGTTCAACATTCTAACACCTTCCCTTCGTTCCTTTTCTTCAAAAGTAGTAAGATTTGTTTTATCATTATTATTTACTTGCACTAATAGCGCCAGCCGTTTGCGGCTCGGCTTTTTTCCTTTGGAGAAGTTGCGGTTTCGTTTTCCCCCGGCGGTTTTGCCGGTTACGATTCCTGCGGCCGCTTGTGGATTCTTCTAATCCGTTGGCCTGGAGGTCCTGGTGCAAGTATTAATCTATTGAATTTATTGTATACAATATATTTAAGGGCTTAAGAAATACCTCCTGCGGAGTGAGACGCCTTCTAGTCTCCTGGACTTAGTCGATCGCTTTCCCTTTAAGAAATTTTACGGAGCGATTTTTTCGGCGCGAAGGCCTTCGCGCCCTTTTTAAATCTAGGCCTCTCGTGTTGGCCTCCTGCCAGCCGCGTAGGCCTCAGTCCACCGCTTGGATCCCGGAGCGGGCCTTGGGGGTCCCAGGCTAAATTCTCCACCGGCTAAGCCTCCAACCAGAGTGCCTTGGTTTACTTAATTATAAAGTTTAGGGAGGCTGGCCCCGCTGGGTTTGGGGGCACGAACTCTGGGTTTGCCCAGATTGTCCTCAAGTTTCAGCAGCTTCGAGGCCTCGAAGCAGGATCCATTCCTCTTGGGAAGTCCTTGAAATTCTTCTCCTTATTATTCAGTTATTGGCTCAGCCTTGTCTTCTGTTAATTGTCAGACTATGGCTACTTTTCCCAAGAGAGGCACAACTAAAGGTCCCAGAGAGGCCAGGCCTACAGGCGATGAGATTACTAGTATCCCCCAGGCCTCTTCCTCCTCTTCTCCAGGGGCCCGCCCCTCGACCAAGGTCACCAGGGCCGAGAAGAGAAGGGACCTAGCCCTACAAAAAATCCATGACAAATCAGCAAAACGTTTGAAAGTGCAGGCCCAAGTGATCAGTAGTCAAGACCCCCCAGAGGCTTCTAGTCTACCTCCTTCTGGGGTCCCTGTGTTATCTCTGGATGAGCCAAACCTAGACAGACCCCAACCTAACCTATGGGGCATAGGTCCAGAGGAACCAGATATTATTGAAGATTCCCCCCAGCCAGGATCCTCCCAGGCCTTTAGGGATTCTTCTGCCATTTCTGCTGATATTTCCAGTTTACCTCCTGAGTTCCAATCTATTTTTGCTGTGTTGTCCAAAGCCATTGATGCCAAACTCTCCACCATCAATGAGCTTCCCTTACCTCTTCCTCCTTCTCGTCCCTCCCGCCCCTTGGGTTCTTCCCCAGCGGTCAGAGCTCCTATTCAGGAGGATTCAGATTCCTCCCAGGATGAATATGAGGATATAGAGGATGATGAGGATCCTTTTCAAGGCTTATCAGATGATGAGGAATCCCAAATAAAGGTTCCTCCTCCAATTACTATTTTTCCTTCTCAATTATTCAAATCTCTCCTCCTCAAAGCTAGAATTTCTACGGGATTAGCGGCCCAGGAGAAACAAGCCTCCACTTCCACTGATCCCCCGGAGGAGAATTTACCTTACTTCACAGAGGAACAGGAGGATAACGAGGTAATTCCTATGCCTAAATTGTTTAAAGATGCTTTACTCAAACAGTGGGAATTTCCAGCCTCTGGCCTTAATCCCTCCACCAAGGACAGAAAGTTGTACAAACTTTCCTCTTCCTATGAAGAGCTTCTATCCTTTCCCAAACCGGATGAACCTGTCAAGATTCTTCACTCGGCAGCGGCTGTGCCAGGCGAGGCGGAGGAAGTCCTCCGCCCAGAGGACAAGCGCATTGAGCAAATGCTCAAAAGAGGATTCACCGCTGATTCCTGGGCCATTAAAAGTTCTGCAGCGGCTTCCTTTTTCTCCAGAGCCATGCTGCTGTGGCTTCGCCAACTTCAACAGCATATTCCTCCCGATGACTTGAGAGGTCAACAAGACTTCAACAAAGTCTTTGCAGCTGCCCAGTACGTGGCTGATGCCACCTTGCAATCTACTAGATTTTCTGCTAAGTCTATTGCAGCTTCTACAACGGCAAGAAGACTCCTATGGATTCGCCCTTGGCAAGCGGGAGTTCGCCAAAAGTGGCAGTTATCCCAGGGTCCCTTAAAGCGCGACCTTCTCTTCGGTGATCTTCTGGATCCACTCCTCACGGAAACCACGGACAAGAAGAAAGTTTTGGGTCCAACCACAAAAAAGGCTACCAAAACGCAGTCCTTTCGTCGCCCAGGGCGCCAGCAAGATCAAGCGGCTTCCTTTCAGAGATCTCCAGGTCAGTATTCCCCCCGCTTTCGTTCCCAAGGCAGGAACTCCAGGGGTAGAGGTTTTCGCTTCCAAAGGGGAGCTTCCTCTAACAGGGCTTCAAAAAAACCTAGATGGTAATCTTACCTCTATTCCCATAGGGGGTCGCCTAGCTCATTTCGCCTCTAATTGGCGTCTCACCTCCAAGGACCCTTGGGTCATTGACACTGTTCAAACAGGCCTTCTTTTAGAATTTATTTCTCCTCCCCCTAAACGTTTTATTTCCTGCCCTTCTCCCAGGTCATCCTCAGATTGTAACCGTATGGAGGAGGCCATTTCTCATCTGTTGTCCATCAGAGCCATTCAACCGGTCCCTTCCGGTCAGAAGGGCCTAGGTTTTTATTCCATCCTATTTATGGTTCCAAAGTCCTCCGGAGGTTGGAGAGCTATTTTGGATTTAAAGAAACTAAACCTATTCATCAAATATAGGAAGTTTAAGATGCACTCCTTGTCTTCTATTTTGGCCGCCATTCACTCGGGAGATTTCATGGTCTCCTTAGACCTCACTGAGGCCTACCTTCACATTCCTATAGCCAAATGCCACAGAAGATTTTTACGTTTTTCCTTTCAAGGCAGGCATTTCCAGTATAGGGCGATGCCATTTGGCCTTTCCTCGGCCCCTCGGGTCTTTACGAAGCTCTTGGGGTCCCTGGCGGCCTATATCCGGGCGTCTCCCATCCACATTTTATGTTATCTTGATGATATTTTGATTCATGGGAACTCCCTAGAGAAAGTGAAAACAGACCTTTCTGTCACCATGTCAGTCCTTCAGGGCCATGGTTTTTCCATCAACTTTGATAAAAGTCACCTCCAACCTTCCACATCCATTTCTCACCTGGGATCCATTATTGATTCAGAATCCTCCCAGGTTTTTCTCTCTCCCGAGAGAAAACTCAGTATAGTGGAGTTAATTTCTAACATTTTATCTAATTCTTCAGTATCCATAGTTACTCTATCTTCCCTTTTGGGGAAGATGGTGTCATGCATAGGCATCATTCCCTGGGCTCGCCTTCATGCTAGGGAACTCCAGTGGCTCCTGTTACCTTTTCAGAGATCGGGGCACAGCAACTCAAATCGACGCATTGTCATCCCACTGAGTGTTCGCAGATCCTTCAAGTGGTGGAAGTCTCCGGCCATGGACAGAGGATCCCCGTTCAGGTGCCCGGATCAATTTGTCATCACCACAGATGCCAGTCTATCGGGATGGGGCGCCCACGCCCAGGGGATGATAGCCCAGGGCACGTGGTCCCCGGAGGAAGCTTCCAGGCCAATCAATTGGCTAGAGTTAAGAGCCGTTTCCCTGGCTCTGAAGCATTTCTCTCCTCGCATTCCCAACCGGCACGTTCTCATTCTCACCGACAACATTGCCACAAAAAGCCATATCTGCAGACAGGGGGGCACGAGATCCAAGGCTCTCATGAGGGAGGCCCTCAAGTTGGGCCTTTGGGCGGAAAAACATCTCCAGTCGCTCCTAGCCGATCACATCTCGGGGAGTCTCAACGTCCAGGCGGATTGGCTATCCCGAGCGACGATAGACCCAGGAGAGTGGAACCTCCATCAAGACCTGTTCCATCAAATCACCCTCAGATTCGGCCTACCAATCCTGGATCTCTTCGCGACCAATGCGAACGCCCAACTCCCTCGCTTCTATTCCAGATTTCCATCCCCGGGAGCGGAAGCAATCAATGCCCTCCGGAGTCCATGGCCTCCAGGCCTACTCTACGCATTTCCTCCAATTCCAATCCTCCCGGACGTGATTCACAAGGTCCTCACCGAGAGGGCCCGAGTAATCTTAATCGCCCCTCATTGGCCCCGTCGGCCCTGGTTCGCGGATCTCCAACAGCTGTCCGTCCAGGACCCTTGGCGACTCCCCGTTTCGGGGGATATGCTGCGGCAGGGGGCCTCCTTCCATCCAGACCCGGAGTGGTTCCACCTCACCGCCTGGCTGTTATCAGGAGAGATTTAGAACTGCGTGGTCATGACCCCGATTCAGTGGAGGTCATTTTAAAGGCCAGAAGGGGTTCGACCAATCGAATCTACGACCACACGTGGTCCAAGTTTCACCAGTGGTGTCTACAGGAAGGTCTCTCCCCTCTGTGCATCCCCATACACAGAATTATTTCCTTCCTTCTGCAAGGCTTCCATAAAGGACTTTCCACCAGCACCCTCCGGCGTCATCTGGCAGCCATTTCATCTGTCCTAGGGGGTCCCCGCAGACAGCCTCTCCGATCCTTCCCTGAAGTTCAGGAATTCCTCAAGGGCATAGCCAACCTCAGACCTTCCAAGGTCCACAGGTATCCATCCTGGGATTTGCCACGGGTTCTCCATTCCCTCACGCAGGCACCATACGAACCCCTAAAATCGGCGTCCCTCAGGTACCTATCCTTTAAGGTAGCTTTCCTGGTGGCTATTACCTCTGCCCGACGCATTTCGGAGCTGGCTGCCCTCTCAATCAGGCAGGACCTTTGTCAATTCCATCAGGACAAGGTAGTCTTGCGACTGGACCCCACCTTCTTACCCAAGGTCAGTTCCATGTTCCACAGATCTCAGGATATTGTCCTACCTTCCTTCTGCCTCCAACGAGACCATCCCTTGGCATTTAGATGGCATACCCTGGATCTCACCAGAGCGCTGAGAATCTATATCCAACGCACGGGACCCTTTCGGAGGTCAGAAGCACTTTTTGTAGCCTATCATCCCAGAGTCATGGGGGCCAAAGTGTCTTCAACAGTAATAGGCCGTTGGATCAGAGGGACTATATCTAAGGCCTATGAGTCGGCCTCCCTCTCAGTTCCAAGGAACATCACAGCGCATTCCACCAGGAGCGCAGCCACCTCGGCCGCTTGGGCGACTCAAGCCCCGTTGGAGGAGGTCTGCAAAGCAGCCACTTGGGCCTCGCCAAATTCCTTCATCAGGCACTACAAGATTGATTCTTACGCTTCAGCGGACGCTGCCTTCGGCAGAAGGGTACTCCAATCCGTTATCTCACACGATAGCAAGCTAATCCCACCCTAGGGAACATCTATTGGGTATGTCCCATGTGACTGCTGGACCCGCTCCTTCAGTACGGAGAATAGGCGTTGATTGCTTACCTGAACGCCTCTTCTCGTACGGTGAGCGGGTACAGCAGTCACTTCCCGCCCTTGTATGTGTCTTCTTTACCTTTCTATATCTTTCTTCCTCTAACAATGAGAGTTGAACACTACAGAGCTTCACAACTGAGCCTAGTCTATGGATTCGCGAATTCTGGGGAAGGGGCGGATCCGGCAAGCTTTTTTAATACTAGGCTCAGTTCCACCGGATTGGACATGAGCAACCCATGTGACTGCTGTACCCGCTCACCGTACGAGAAGAGGCGTTCAGGTAAGCAATCAACGCCTAATTAATTCAAATTTAGATTGATATTTGAAAAAATTAATTAAAAATGAATGATTAATGTACATAGGTAAACTGGATAGTCTGTCAAGTACTCTTTTCCTTTTCTTATATTTTCTATTTGTTTGTATTATGTTGTATTATTGTATGTATGTCTTGTTTTTAACTTTTCTATAAATAAAAAACTGTTTAAAAATAAAAAAAGTAATAGATACCCATGTCTGCTTCAGTGACACCCATTATGTTTTTGAGCAGTTCTGAATGTGGCAGTTTTCCCTATAGATAATCTGGAAGCCCATTTTTATTAGCTTCTGTCACATTGCTTTCCACTAATTTCTGGCATTTATAGCTCCTGGCTGCTTCCAGGAATCCAAAAGTAGATTGTCCATTTCCTTGTGGCCAACTGAGAAAGCCAGCTTATTTTCATGACCTTTTCTAGAGCTCTGGTCCAAAGGGCTCCTTCCCTTTGTATTTCCATTCACCTATTCTTAATCTCGATGGGGAGATGCCATTTTTTAATCTGGGAACCTAGCAGGATGGTATTTATTATTGTTATTATTTATTGAATTTATATTGCCAACTATTCGCCCATAGCAACTCAAGGCAACTTATTAAAAGGTTCAGGGGCTTAAAATATCAACATGAATTCTATCCTGGGGGTGAATAGGTGAGTGAATCTAAGAACACTAGAACAACAAACTGGATTTTAATAGTCCTCTCTTAGTCCTAATGTTCTCTATTGTTTTTTGCTAACTTGATGTGTCTTAACTGGTATATTTCATTTGAATTTTCCATAAAGATGAAATGGTTTGCTTTGGAGGGATTGGTGCTATTTTGTCATTCGACTCACATCTTTTACTCCCCAGGTCTCAAGTGAGGGAGGGTAAAGGATGGAAGCCAGAAATAAATTTCAAGCTGTCTTCTATTGATTGCATACATAATTATTGCAGTAATCACACCACTCCTGAGCTCATAGACTGGGAGGGTTGTTTCAGGGAGCAGATGGGAGACCTCGGCATGCTTAGTTTAGTTGACCCTAGTGACAGACACTTCATTTTTAGCTGGGGAGGGGGGTTTATCTTAATTTGGGAGATTCTTCCTCCTCCCAAGAAACATAATACAAGATATATTGAATCCTTTGAATGCAGCCATTCTCACTGCTTTTAATTTCAAAGCTCTTTCCCACTTTAGCTTGAGAACAATTTTGTGTATGTTTAACCTGAATACAGATTTGCTCTAATTCAAAGCAACCAGTCAGTCCTTTCCAGATAATTTTTAAAAGTTTTCTTTACCCATAAAACTCTATGTTGCATAATTTCTGGCAAAAAGTCTACTGTGAGAGATGACTAGGTAAGTTTCTATAGTGAAATGTCACTGGAGAAGGATGTATTCTGTCCATCAACTTTCTGTAATTTATATGCATCTTAAATATAGTTGCCTCCAGCTGTTGGGAGCCTCTCTTGCACAAATCATCTTTTCCTCATCATACCATTGCAGATATTTATGTTTGGTGCCCAGTATATTTCCACTCCAGAAATACATGGGCGCTTGAAGCCAAGAGATGCAGATTGTTTTGTCTCCATCAAGAGAGGTCCAACTAGAGCTTTCCTTGGCTGAATCTTAGTTGACCTAGATCTGTGAAGCACTTAAGGGTATGGACTTTCAGTTCCTGCAGTAGCAGTTTCTGTTTCTATAATTTCCATTCCCAAGTTTATAAAAAAGTTATATCAAAGCCACTGTTATTTCCATTAGCAGTAGGCGGTCATACTTAAGTCTCATTCCCTGCACAGAGAAAACTAGCATGTCAAGGCTAGGCTAGAATTTTTGTCCCTGAAGTTCTATTTAAATGTCAAAGATAAAATGGTGGGAGGGGTTAAGAGAGAGCATTTTGTCATCTGAGGTAGTGCAAGTAATATGCTGGATCATGACCTTGGGGAGAAAATTGCTTGCCATGGCAGGTGCAAAGCAAGAGCCTTAATTGAAGTCCTTTAAAATTGACTGTAGAGGGGGTGATTTCCATCTAGCCATAATTTAGCTGTAGCTGCAAGCACAACCTGCCCTTCCTCACCCCCTGGGAGGTCTCCGGTTTGGCCCATTAGGAAAGCTTTTAAGGGGACAGGAGGGGCACAGGATCTTTTAGCTAAGCACATAGTTAATGGAAGCTGTGAGAAGCAGCTGAGACCTGTTTTGTTGGTGTCACTTTTCAAACCAATTTTTTTTTTGGAAATGAAATACACCCTTCCCTATCCTCCTTCTGGAATTTGGATCCCTGGAGCTCACTTTTTAGATTACCAACCCTTTTTTTCTTCAGAGTTGACTGTTAGCCTCCCAGCACAGGCTTGCTCCTGTTTCCTAGTACAGGTGGGGCTGCTCCTGGCAGAGAGGTTGAAGACCTCTTTCCTCAAGGCTTGGTTAAAGAATCCATATGTGCATCGGGAGCATTCTCTTGCAGCTTGACTTGGGTGTGTAATACAGGTGAATGGAAGGATACTGATTATAATAGTCTCTGAAGAATGAAGAGGAGAATTAGTTTTGCCCAGGGAAGAAGAAAATGCTTCCTTCTTCATGAAAGCTCTTTCCATCTGACTGGGGCCAAGTATTAACTAAGGGCAGGTCTTTCATCAGACAAAGAGCTTTGCATCCATCTGTGTGCCTGGGAGAGAGACCTGTAATTAGGGGTAGCCTTGGTGACAGGGCGGTAACCATGGGATTCAGCCTTCCCAACTTGCCTTCTTTCTGCTCTGTGGGGTCCCATGGGTCTGCACACAAATGATAAGGGCAAGAAACAAAGAAGTCAGCTTCTTGACAAAGATCAGACTGTAAGATCTGAGCTGCTAAACAAATATACAAATAAACAAACAAACTATATCCAGATGACCACTACATGAAAGCAAAGAGATTCAGAAAAGCTCTACATACTTGTTGTCATCTAGAGATTGCCTGAAATTTTATAACACAGACAAGGTAGCCCTATAAAGGGAGAATTTGAGTAAAATTTGTACCTGGACTATCATTAAGTGTTGTACCTTATGATTCTTTGACAGACTTAACTTTTCTTTTTTATATATATACTGAGAGCATGTGTACCAAAACAAATTCTTTGTGTATCCAGTCACGCTAGGCCAATAAAATTCGATTCTATACTATTCTATTCTAAAAAGGAATTGATCATTGATGCAGGTAAAGCCTGGCTTTTACTATTCTGTGGGTATTGGGGTGAGTGAGCAAGACCTGTGTTCATGCTTGAGGCCCAATCATGGACGAAGTGAAGAAGCTGTTGCTCAATGTAGCCCCCACTATATGCATCTTAATGTTGATGGGTGAACTCATTTTCTTTCCTCTCTAGCTACTTTTGATTTACTTTAAATAGCTGGGTAACTATAAAGGTCAGCTACTCTCTGAGTACAGCTTCAGCATTGTTTTGAAGGAGTCAGATATCAAGAATAATTTATTTGGAAAGGATTTGGAACTGGGATTTTGGGGGGAAAATCATACCAAATTCTCATAAATGGGCCCACACATATTCTATAGTTTAGCAATGTGTCTTGTGATTTTTATGTATTCATTTTCTTCTTTAACAGTGTCCTCTATTTTATTTGTTTTTCTAGGAATCTAGAGAAAGAAATTTCCTTTGATTTTGGTCCAAATGGAGAATTTTCTTACATGTATGGCCAATGCTATGAACTCACTACTAATGAGTAGGTCCTATTTCTTTATATTGAATTGTGTTTCTGTTGAGAGTGAGCTCAGTCCCCAGTTCAGCCACATTTGAATTTCTTTTGATTATATACTTCCCTCAAGCAATACAGAATGTAGTAAGTTTTTATCAGCTGTAGTATAGTAAATAGTTATTCATGTGGGATTATTGAGCTGATTCAGTGCTCCTACCAGATCAAAGTTATTTAGATGAAAATGAGATGCCCAGGCATATATATACACACAAAGGTTTCCTAGCTAGCAGCAATTCTGGAGATGTTTGCAGGATACTCAAGGATGCAGCCAACCTGGTTGTCTAGCAAAGCATTATAAAAGCAATTCACAACCTCAGTTTTATTGGCTTTTGTTTTATGCAAATATTATCAGTGGCTAACTCCTGCTATTTGCCTAATTCTGAGATGGGGAAAGAAGAGAGTCCCAGGACTGCCTTTACTTAATGGACTAGAACTGCAGCTTACTGTGGGAAGGGAAGGGAATTAGCTTACTCTGAGAGATATGGAAATCATCACACAAGGCATGATATACATTTCTTTTCTGCTTTTTCCTTTTTTCTAGATATATTTATCGCCTCTGCCCCTTTAACAGAGTGTCTCAAAAACCTAAGCATGGTGGCTCAGAGACTAGCCTTGGGTAAGAGACTTGGATGCTGTTATACCCTTTGAGGATTGAGGGCATGGCATCCATGCTTCTCATAGCAACAGGAGGTCATTTGCTTCTTGAACCAAATTGAGAAGTGATCTGGTAGAGTGGTCAAAAGGCTGAGCAATGAATTAGAAAGGCTGTGGTTTGGGTGTTGCTTCTGCCCTGAAATCCCTAAGTATATCCAACCTTAATCTAAGTGTACCAAGCCATGATCCTCTTTTCATCCATAACCCAACCTTTGAAAAAGATGGGTGCAAGAGCCGTGGTGGCACAGTGATTAGAATGCAGTTCTGCAGGCTACTCCTGCTGCCTGCCGGCTGCCAGTAGTTCCACAGTTCAAATCTCACTGGCTCAAGATTGACTCAACCATTCATCCTTCCAAGGTGGGTAGAATGAAGAGCCAGATGGTTGGAGACAATAGGCTGATTCTGTGAGCCTCTTAGAGAGGGCTGTAAAGCAATGTGAAGCAGTATATAATTCTAAGTTCTATTGCTACAGCTAATCTATTTCGGAAGGCAGTAGTAATAATTGTGTTTGGAGTCACATATTTAAAGCACAGATGACACTTAATATATTTGCCATGTATTAATTTTATGTATGCGTATTAAAAACATTTCCATAATCTTTATTTAGTGAATGCTTTGGACAGTGTCCATTCACAGTGGTGAAAAAGTAACTTAGTGACCAAACTTTGCATTTACAGTCTTTACAGATCTGGAAAGCAAAGGAAATTTGAAGGAAGGTCATAGTCACAGTTTCACTTAATGTCTGCTTCACTTAACAACCAAGTTGTTTTTCCCAATTGTGTTTGCTAAATGAGATACAGTATCAAGATTAAATTCTTCTCAATCAAACTGAAAAAAGTCATTCACTAAACATGTTGTGAAACTTTTAAAATACTTATCTTCAGGCTTTTGTATCTCTAAAGGGTTACTTCTCATCACCTGAACTTTCTTGATAGAGGGAAGAGCAGTGTGTATATGCATCCCAATTTTTTTCCTGGGTCTTGAAATGGCTGACTTTAAAGTGGCTTTGAAATGAGATGTGCATGCTTTTCTTCATTGAACTTTCTGGATTAGGTTGGCAAGAGTTCATTAGTGCACTGACTAGCTTCCTTTCTTTCTAGTACATGGGGATCCTGGGCTGGTTCAGATGACAACAAATTCAGCATCATGAAATATGAGCATGGCACAGGCTGTTGGCAGGGCCCCAATCGATCTACAACGGTGAGTTCTTTCAACGGGACAAAATGGATACAGCTAATCTTTGTGGAAAACAAATAGTTGTAGTCTTGGAAGAATATTGACTTTCATAGACTTTAGAATTTGGAATTCCATCACATGTTGTACCACCAAGCAGGTCTATTATAGGTCATCTCCAGACTGTGTAAACTGGCAGTGAAGTAAGCATTAAATACGCTGCTGAAACGTGGTGGGAAATGAGTGGCTGTGAGTGAGCTGGCAGATATATAGAAAACCAGCTAGAAGATTTGGGCAGTGAAGATGGAAGTGGGGAGCATGTCTTCCTTGCATTAGTAATTGAAAAATTATACAGATTAGGAGTTTTATTTGAAGTTCTGGATTGGATTGGTCTCCTGCTTGGGGATTATCCCTTCCTCCTTCCTTCATAGGATTTGTTTTTGGCTGGTCTAGATAAAAGAAGGACTAGATGGGGTGATGTGATAGTATTCCAGTATTTGGGGGTCAGCTTATTTTCCAAGGCATCAGAGGGCAGGACAAAAAAACCCCATGGATCGTAACTAATCAAGGAGAGAAGCAACCTGGAATTAAATAGAAGCTTCCTAATAGAACAATTAACCAGTGGAACAGCTTGCCTTCAGACCTTCATATTCTACTTGCTTCAAGTAGAACCTTAAATTTAATTTCAAATGTGTGCTGATAGTTTGAGGCTAGTTTATTTAGATTTCTACCATGTTTCCCCGAAAGTGTCTTACTTTCTTTTTACCCCCAAAAGCCCCACTACGTCTTACTTTCGGGGTATGTCTTACATTGGAAAAAGATTGAAAGGGTCCTTTCAGCGGCGCAGCAGCGAGGAGGCGAAGATTGGGGTTTCCCCTTTGCGTGGGCGGCGGGGAAGACCCAGGGAAGATTTCTTCGGCCGCCCAGCAGCTGATCTGCTCGGCAGCGCGGTGGCAGGGAGAGGCTTGCGGCCGCCGAGCAGGTGGGAGAGCTCGGCGGCAAGGCACAAAGGATTTCCCTCGGTGCAGGCGTGGAGCCGCAGACGCGTGTCGGGGAAGCGTGTGTCTGGAGGGGAGGAGCCGCTCTGCGCAGTTGGGCAGCCCCACCTGCCTGCCGGAAAGGAGGCGGGTAAAGGAGGGTGCAGCTCCGGACGCTCGCCTCGGAGCTGGTCGGCCTCGCTGGCCGCTTGCAGCCGAGCCTCGGCAGGACTCGGTTGCTGGGATGAGTGCCTTCGCTGCAAGCCGCCGCTCGCTCGGCTCGCTTCGGACCAGCGCCGTCCTTCGCCTCGCCGCGGCGCCACCGCCTCTTCCCCAGCTTGGCAAAGCGAAGGACGGCGCTGGTCCGAAGCGAGCCGAGCGGGCGGCCGGAGCTGCGCCCTCCTTCACCCGCCTCCTTTCCGGCAGGCAGGTGGGGCTGCCCAACTGCGCAGAGCGGCTCCTCCCCTCCAGACGCGTGTCGGGGAAGCTGGGTCGGTTGCTGGGTCGGAAGCTGGGTCGGTTGCTGGGACGAGCGCCTTCGCTGCAAGCCGCCGCCTGCTCGGCTCGCTTCGGACCAGCGCCGTCCTTCGCTTTGCCAAGCCGGGGAAGAGGCGGTGGTGCCGCGGCGAGGCGAAGAACGGCGCTGGTCCAAAGCGAGCCGAGCGGGCGGCGGCTTGCAGTGAAGGCGCTCGTCCCAGCAACCGACCCGCTTCCCCGACACACGTCTGGAGGGGAGGAGCCACTCTGCGCAGTTGGGCAGCCCCACCTGCCTGCCGGAAAGGAGGCGGGCGAAGGAGGGCGCAGCTCCGCCCGCCCGCTTGGCTCGCTTCGGACCAGTGCCATCCTTCGCTTTGCCAAGCCGGGGAAGAGGCGGTGGCGCCGCGGCGAGGCGAAGGACGGCGCTGGTCCGAAGCGAGCCGAGCGGGCGGCGGCTTGCAGCAAAGGCGCTCGTCCCAGCAACCGACCCGCACCGAGGGAAATCCTTTGTGCCTTGCCGCCGAGCTCTCCCACCTGCTCGGCGGCCGCAAGCCTCTCCCTGCCACCGCGCTGCCGAGGGAACCGCCGCCAGGGCTGCTGCCGCGCTGCCGAGCAGATCAGCTGCTGGGCGGCCGAAGAAACCTTCCCTGGGTCTTCCCGACGTCATCGGGCTCCCCCCCCCCAATACCCCCGTGTTTCCCCGAAAGTAAGACGTATGTCTTACTTTCGGGGTACGGCTTATATTAGCCGACCCCCCTGAAACCCCCAATACGTCTTACAATCGGGGGTGTCTTACTATCGGGGAAACACGGTATCTCATGGCGAGCAAACATGCCTAATACTACTTCCTCCTCCTATTTTCCACACAACAACAACCTTGTGTAGGGAATTGGGCTAAGTTAGAATGACTGGCCCCAAGATATCCAGCCAGCTTTCAATACTTATACTGTCTGTAGTATCTTGTGGGATAACTAGGGAGTCGGACTCTTCTTTAATTGCTGGCTTCAATTACAGTAAGGATTAAGATGCAATGGCATTTGCTCTGATTTTTCTCCTACTAAGGTAAAACTTTCATGTGGCAAGGAGACAATTATCACCTCTACAACAGAGCCCAGCCGCTGTGAGTATTCAATGGAGTTTATTACCCCAGCAGCTTGCCATGAGCCAAAAGATCTCGGCCACGATGAGCTCTGAGACAGGTGAGTTGCAACATCTTAGATTCATATTGTTTGCTTAATACAAAGGAGGAATAATGAAAAGACCAATGTGTTTCAAATAATCATCATCTCCCTTCAAGGGCATTGGATGAATATCATCTTTCAATACTAAACCCTTCAGTTAAGGATTGCATTGAAAAAAGATTGTTGATGTTTCCATCTTTGTCTTTTTTACTCATTCTCATGTGTACCACTTTCTTGCAGCTGTCTACAACCAAACCTGCCAGAGAAGCCAAATTCTAATTCATATGATTCCAGGCAATTTTGTAAAATTCACCACACGATTTGCCTAAAAATGTGCTCTTCTGAATTACAGCAGTTATTGTTACTCTGGCCCAGTGGACTTTGAGGTTTGAACTTTCATTTTTCTTGTCAGCTACTGGGACATAAGTCTTTTCCCCATTCATCAAGTTGTGACCAAATATCCTCTGCCCTAAACACATTCACTTAGGATTGCACAACTATCTGGGCCTTTGTTCTGCTGGCAGAAGGCTTCCTCCTCTCCTAAATGTGATGCTTTTGTGAAGAAGGAGATACATTCACTTCTCATTCAAAGTGGAGAGACCTCAAAGCTGTCTACCTGGCGCTTTTCTCTGCTGGCCTTTTTCCGAAAACCAGTCAGTGATGATTTTTCCACTTAGTCTGAAACTTTGGACACGTGAAACAAGAAGAGGAGACAAAAATCATCACCTGTTTTTTTATCTGCTGTTTTTTCCTGGGGGGAAACCCCTCACATCCCCATCCAATAAAGAAAGAGTCCTTTCTGTCTTGTCGTTTTCTGTGAAAATGAAGGTGGGAAGTGAGCTGGGCCTAAACAGGGCCTATTTAGGCCAGCTGGTATCAGCTGTACAAACACATCGCCTCTCCCTCCCCTGAAATTGTCTAAAAGCATTAATGGGGATTGGGGACATGGGTTTCAGCCACAGACCAGCCTCTTCTCCGCCCATCCCCAGGGTCCTTGGGGATATGAAGGCCTCGCCAGCTCTTCTGGGCTTCCTCTATTGATGGAGGGGGAGGGGGAGAGGAAAAAGCTGGTGCTTTTCACCTGCTCTCCTTGATTGCTGTGGAAGCCCAACCATTTCCATAACAAAACCGGAGGCTCTTTCTGTTCCAGCCCCATTGTTTTTCATCTGAACCCTTCTTCAAAAAAGCATCTGCTGCTTTCTGGGACTGGATGGGGAAGGGATGGGGGGTGGGAGGCAGGCAGCCTTCTCACAAAAGGCCCTCTGGTGATGGGGATTACATTTTTACTGTATATCTTCAGATCTCTGCTGGAGTAGTGGGTTGTGAAGGAAGGAAATTCTGTGAGGTTTTAAGTTGAGCATATTGGAGGATATTTGAGTGAGGAAAATGCTCTGTCATTTCTTAGGTTATGTGGCATTTTCTACTGATGAGGAGAGCAGGCATTAAATTGAAACAAATGATATCAAAGGCAGCCGACTAGGTGTCCTCCAGATTTTTTCTGCCTTGAACTTTTTCTTCCTTAGTCAGCAAGGCAAGTAATAGGGGATTACAAAAGTTGGTCTCATGCATCTGAAAGACACTAGCAGGCTTGTATATAATTTGAACCAGTTTCTGATTAGCAAAGAATGGTCGCCAAGATGAGATGTTTATAATAGGAAGACATAGCTAGAAGAACTGATCCAGGATATAGAGATTTTTCTCTTATCATCACCAATGCTATTAGAACACCAGGTTTACTTTACAACAGAGATATTTGGATTGTGTGACACCATCAGGCCTTCCCATTGTTTTAACCCTGGTGTTCTGCTCAAAAACACATCCTCAAGTTCTGTTTCCGGGTCTATTTGACCAGGACCACAAATTGTTCATTTTAGGTACTTATATTTGGTCTTTTTGAAAGCTTTTTTCACTTGGAAACAAGTTTGAACGTTTCTGCACACAATGAAATGAAAATTGAAATGAAGAAATTAATGCTTATTGGTTTATTTTGCTGATAAAATGCCCCCCCCATTTTTCTGAATTTGTTTTCAATTTATAGATAGTTTTGCTTGCAAAATGCATTCTATTTTACTAAAGTTGGTGTGAGATTGGTAGCTTGAACATTTCTGAACATAATGATATGAAAATTGAACTGAAAAAATTGATGCTTATTTGTTTATTTTGCACATAAAAGTCCCCCCACTGTTTTCAATTATTTCAATTTATATAAAAATTATGCTGTTAATTTCAAAATTATATACTTGTTTTTAGTAAAATGGATTTCTTTCATAAAATTAGTTGTCTGGCTATCATGTGCTTGCTTTTCAAAAGGATATTCCAAATATTTCTAGCCAAATATATATAAAAAGTGAAAATAATGGCACACAGCAAGGCCAAGGGGGGTGGCCCTTTTGTGACCAAAATAAACAAATAAGCATCATTTGTTTCAGTTCATTTCTATTTTTCTTATGATCAGGAATGTTCAATTTATATCAAAACTTTTGGGGGGAAATTCCTTAGAAATTTGTAGCCTAAAAAAATATAAACTGACATGAAATGCTGAAAAAATGGGGGGGGGGGGCTTTTTGATCAAAATAAAAATATCATTTTTTTCAGTTCAATGTTCATATCATTACGTTCAGACTAGTTTCCCAGTGAAAAAAGTTTTCAAAAAGACCAAGGTTAAGTACCTAAAAGAATGTTTTCTTTCGGGTCAAATAGACCCAGGAACAGTACAAGTGTAGTTAAATTTTCCCCCAGAAAAAAGTTAGCCCCCACCCCTCAAAAATATTTTTATGATGATCAGCAATGTTAAATTGACTAAATCAATGCCTAAGATATTAAAAATATTTCGGAGTGAAAACGGTTGCAAGCAGCGAGGGGGGGGGGGCGGGGAGGCCTTATTTCTGATTTTAAAAAACCAATAAGCATCATTTCTTTCAGTTCATTTATATTTTCTTATGTTCAGAAATGTTCAAACTACCAATCCCACACCAGCTTTAGTGTGGGAACACATTTTGCAGGCTAAACTATAAATTGAAAAGAAGTTCACAAAAAGGAGGGGCTGCCTTTTATGATCAAAGTAAACCAATAAGCATTATTTTTTTCAGTTCAATTTTCATATCATTGTGTGCAGAAATGTTCAGACTACTTTCCAAGTGAAAAAATGTTTCAAATTGACCAAACATAAGCACTTCAAATGAAGAATTTTCGGTCCTAGTCAGGGTGACCCGGGAACAGAACTTTAGGGACTTTTTTTCCAGCAAGAAAGAAGCCCCCCACCCCCCAAAAAAAATTCTCATAGAACCCCTGAAATGATTCAAAGTCATGAAATTTCAAGTTTCAGATATGCAGGGAATTTTTTTTACAGGATCTCAAACTTTGATTTCGGGTCTCACAGACCTGAACGTTAACAGCAGGGTTAAACAGGATTTGTTGATTTAACTCAGTGTTGTGGTTTTTATATAATATACCAAACTATCACACTGATTAGTTTGCACACTTTTTCTTGTGCCTTTGAATCAGACTTGATTCCTGATGGCTACCTCAACAAGTCTCTGCAAATTTTTTGTTAATATTTTGGAAGTGTCTGCTCTTGCCTGCTTTCTCAGACTGAGTGACTAGCCCAGGATCACCCCTGCTGTATTTTGTTTTTTATCACTCAGTCATCCAGTTTATAGCCTGATGCATTAACCCCACTTGTACTTTTGAGCTCCATCCTTAAGAATGCTCTCTAATGATGTCCAGCAGGTCTCCTTGCTTTCCTCAAGATGCCTGTACTATCCCAAGCATCATAAGATGCCTGAATTTCCTCTCAGTGAGTAGAGTGCTCCACACAGACAGCCAACATTTCACCTCCACCCTCTTACAGCTCTTCTCTTTCCAAGTCTGAGGATGAATTACATATGCTAATCTGATCTAATAAAACAGCAACCTAGCAAAACTGAGCAAAAAGTAGCAAAGTTTGGAGCTTTCTGGAGACAGAAATGTCAAAGGAAAACAATGTTAACAGGGTTGCAGCAACTTTGGAGAACCAGGTCTTAAAATTTAGCAGAGCTTGCTGTCTGATATAGTAGATGCTTTCCACACCTGCTTACATTTGCAGCACTGGAGTATCCGCAGGCCCTGATGTAGTTCTGTGTATTAACCAAGCCATTATTTGTTGTTAGTCTTCAAGCATAGAAGTAAACCCCAGAAAGCACATGATTTATTTTTCTGTTCCAAGTAAAAAGAGCAATCTTCACTGGTGAGTGCTGTATGGAAGTACAACTCCATGGAGGTTCCTGGAATTATCTTCAATATAAGACACAGACTCTCATAAGATTCTGAACTTTTTATTTTCTGGCATGAAAAGTACAAATAATTAAACAATTCCATGTAAAAGTTTCATACAGCCACCGTGCCTGAAATCCCAGTAATAAATAGTCTAAACTAAATGCAAAGTGTCATTTTTATTTTTTACAATTTTTAAACCTTTCCCACATCAACTGACTCATTTTTTTAAATATATTTTTAAAAACTCCCATGTGAAGCTTCAAGGAGCTCTGGGGGCAGGCACTCCAGACCTATCCTTTCCTCCCCTGAGTCCTGCCATACCCCATGACTAAATACATTGGTGGGAGGCTAAGGGGCATGTAAAAGTTATTAGGAACTTGCCATGACAACAGACAATTCTTTTAACCCTCTGCTACCTTCAATGTTGCACCCTGACCCACCACTGGCAAACAGTAAGGACTTCTCATGAGCCCTTCTTGCTCTGATGCCACCAGGCAAAGTGCTTTAATTTCCTCCCTGCCCTCATTCAATCCTTAATCAAGCCACTTCATTTCTTAGTAAACTTACACTAGCGCTTATTGCTACTTGAAAAAAATACACTTGAAAAGGCTAGATTGCTGTAGCTGTTTGGTAATCAACAAATCCTAAAAGAGAAAAAAAAAATTGCCACTAAATGCCCTTGTTGCAATGCAGGCTAAGGTTGCAGGATTAGGCATTTAGTAGGATCTTACCAAAGGCAAAGCAGGCGGTTCACGCAACTGAAACTGGTGGCAAAGCTCCTGCTATTAGTAGCTGTGAATGCCAGTTATGCAGCTTGGCTTGGTGGCTCCAGTTCATAACAGCTCTTTAAGCACAGAAGTAATTTCAAGGGATGGCAATAAAATCTTCAAAAGGCTGTGGGGTTTTTTAATGTCCAGATATTCATTTCCCATCTTCGTTGTTTTCAAAGTTTAGCCTTAGGTATTGAAGCATTTTGAAAAATGGGGACAAAGCAAGTGCTCTACTGCTGTGATGTTATTTTTGAAAACAACCTGAAACCATGTCTCATTTGTGCCAAGTCTTAAAAGGGGTGACTGTTCCTATTCTGATCATCTCTAAGGCACCAGACATAGAGGATTAGTCTTAGCCATTCCTTTTCGAGACTGGTTAATTGCATAAATGGCTCAAGCTATTGCTTAAGGTACACTGAGAAACACCATCCTTTCCTGAATGAAAATGCAATTATGGTTGCAATGCACATTTTTGTAATAAAAATCCTTTTGTAAAGTACTTCCTGCTATGCAAAGCACCTATTTTATGTGCCCTTCTTCAGTAGCCTGTTGTACAGATGAAAAGCAAAAAAGCCTCCATTGTCACACATTAAAAAATCCCATTATGATTAAGCAAGTTTATGCTATCTATATGGCAGAGCAGATTTCATGCTAAACAGTGACCAGCATTTCTGCACATGTGCTAATTAGAACATGTGCCATAAATCAGCTATGGCCATTTCTCATTAAGTGGAGAGCATGCCCGAGCCTATTCATCATATTGGATGGCTGTAGAGCCTGGGCAGGAATTGAGCTTCCAGATGAACTCCTGACAGCCTGACCAACTACTGAATCAAGGATAGTGGGAGTCCAGCACCTACAGGAAGGGCTGTCCTGCACCTCTTTGCCTTTTGTGCAGCAGCAGCTTCAAGGGGTGATAGCTTATGTTTGGGGGTACAGTGAAGTTCCCAGAGTGCCAATTATTTCTTTAACCAAACGATTAACTTTTCTGTCCTATCTGAATGCAAAGCAGCCACAATTTAGGATTTGCAGAAGCCAAGTATTTGTCAAATAATACTTTTAACAGTAACCTATCTGATTCAGATATACTAACAGTCCTGGCTGAAAAGTCAGATAAGTGATCTTTAACTGATTTCTGTGTTGAGTTCCCCAGAAGACTGAAGTGGTTTAGTTGTAAGAAATAATTATTAGTAAAGATGTTTTAATCAGCCATGAAACTGATTAAATGTGGAGGAGAAAAGTGCATTCTTACAGCCCACTTTCTAGTTGAAAACAAGGAATATGATATGATATTCTTTTTTTGAGGGCTTTATTATGCAAACTTTCAAATTTGTTTTAATGGGGTTAAACATCCATTTCTTTTTATTTCATCAATTAGGAAATTATTTTTTAAGTATTGGAACACTGTTTAGAGGAAAGAAAGGTTTTTCTTCTCAAGCCACATAACCCTAAAGAATGGAATAATTTCTCAGTAAATCTCAGTTTTGGTAAAAATATGCTATAAAGTTAGACAACCTATTTTTGGTCTAATTTTTTTGTTAGAGGATTATCTTTAAATCACAGATATCTTCTGTTCAGATAAAATATAGCATGATTTCCAAGGCTTTTTGCACATTTCTTTGAAATGTGGACTAATACGATTTCTCTTTGCCTTGGAAACGTATCAGACCTTGACTACTTTGGCTGCAGGCCCCATTTCTTGCACTAGATTGCTTGCAAATGCCCAAACCTTTCCAAGCCTGGGGTTTTACCTCCCCCCCCCCCCAAATTGTTGCATGATTCTAAATCATCCATTTGGAAGGGAAGAAATCAATAAACTGGAAAGATTGATTTTCAATGTGTTTCTCTTTGTTCAGAATAATTTAGTGTAACTCTTTTCTCAAATTGTTACCTGGGACTTCAGCAAAACAGTTGCATTGATTCCAATAATAGGGGCCATACATGACAGCCAAGAACTGTCTGTATACTTCAAGTACCCTTAATGAGTGGCCTTGTGTATTGAAAAATCATTTACTACATTATCCCAGAAGGAGGAAATGCATGTTTAAAATTGTTTCAGTTCTTCTCTTCATATGCAAAGTATTGTGAATTCACTAGGACTTTTTCCCAGGTAAATATTTAGAATTTAACAGAAGGTGCTATCCATGCTGTCTAAACCTAAATAAATTTCCCTTTGTGCTTAAGGATCTCAGTGAATCAGAGCCAGAAAAGGTTAGGAATGTCCTGTACGTTAAAAAAAACCAGTTGCCTGTGATGCTTGCTTAAAATATTTAAAATAAAAAAGCAAATTATCACTGAAATAATTTTTGTTAACATGTGGGAGGTATGCTGAGTGGCAGCATGTGAAGGCCAGAGGGTACAGAATACAAGAATAGAAAAAAATGACAAGCTACACGTTCCCTTCCCACCCACCCCATAACCTTCTAATAGAATGAACTCAAAATGTGTTTTTTTCCAACAGGACAACAAAACAAACTTGTCTATAGATTTTGCTGTATATGCCACATTAGTAGATTGTTTTTAAAATGTTTACCTCTGTGCACTTTGCCCTGGTGGAGAGCCTGTCATTGAGCTTTTAGTATTGTTTCAATTTTGTTTGTTATTTAATAAATAAATAAGGAATAATTATTTTCAGCAAATTAAAAATATTTCCCTTTTAACTTGCAACTCTGATGAGAACATAAATATACACAAATGTATTCTTACAAGGCAGTAATAAATATTTAAGTTAACAATAAGTTAAAACTACAAGAAGCTAAAATTCGCAAAAAGATACAAGAGTTAATGGTGCCAGGTTTTTTTTGTTCTTTTTCTCATTTTATCGCAAACAGAAGCTGCCACAGACTCTTACAAAACACAAGTGAACACATTTATTGTCAAAAAATCAAGAAATTCTAAACTAATTTCTAAATCATTAAACAATTAAAACTCGAACTAATGCTAAAATGTTTAATTATCATTAAGTTCGTCTTTTAAATGTTGTTCATTTTTTCCATTTTTCCTTTGAGAGCAAAAGAAAATAAAGTCCCTTGCTCGAGTGCTATCGATGACTCATCATTTTTAGCCAACCAAAATAAATAAATAAATAAAAATGGAAATTAGGTCATGTGCATTTTCAGGATGTGTTTGTTAACAGAGATCCAAAGAGATGCCTTGGGAAAGGCAACCACAATTTCATCCCCTTTTACAATTAGATTTTAAGAGAAATTCTCATTCCCTTCAGCATGTGGGAAGGAAGACAGGGAAAGGAAGGTAGACCTGGGTGTCACTGGTGTACAATCTGTACAAATAAATTCATCCCACTTCAAGGCTCCAATCTAAAGGGAGATGGCCATAAACATAAACAGGTTTTTAAGCAGCAGCAGTCCTACAGAAAAACCATGTGACATTTTTTTAAAAAAAATCTTGCTGGATTCTTTTGGCTTAATTTGAGAAACAGGGTGATCCTTCTGAAGAAATGGTTAAAATGCCAACAAAAGTATTTATTCAGCGTTTATGGCAGCCAGGCAGGCTAGAAGCTCAAAATGTCCTGCTTTTAAACAAATAGAAGCTGACTAACATTATAGAGCACTGTTCTGAGAAAAAGCCTTGGCCTGTATCCTTACCCTCTGCCTTTCTTCTCCACCTATCTACAACCAAGGTTTAAAAATGGTTTGTTGACAGCAAGGAAAAGAAGTCTGACTTCTTCCCCTTGGCATCTAGCCTGCCACAGTACTTTGTTATCGCAGGAAAACTTGCATACTATAGGATGACACCCTCCAACATTTGTCTCAATTTATTATGAGGTCACTGAGAATACATTCAGCAGGAGGACCTACCAGGAAAGCATCCTCCAAACCAAGGATGATAGGACAAAGGCCAGGTGGTAATTATTGAGCAGCCCATTTTTTTCTTTTCTTTCTTTTTTTAAAAAAAACAACCTTTACATTATTCTGGCTTTTTGTTAAAAAGCATCACCCCACAGAGAACGATTAAAAGGTAGGGGTGGGCGAGTTTGTTTTAGTTTCACCCTGACAAGAGTTTTAGGTTAATGAGAGAGACAAGAATGGCCTTCTGGACAGGAGTCTCTGTTCAAGGCTCTACAGGGTTAGATCAGTCTGTTAAAAAAAGGAGTGTCATTGGAGAATCCCTTCATTAATTTTGGAGAATCATCCCTTGCCAGGATGTGAAATTGAGAAACAGTTTATCATTTGTAATAGTGATTCATCTTCAAATAACTAAAAGCAAGACTAGAACGGGAGGCTACTTGAAAGATTTAGGCTTCCATAATACGAATATTTTAAAATCCCACTGGATAGATGTGTGGGCAGACTACCACCCCAGCCATGTCAAAGCACCTGAATCTCTTGCTCTGTGTTATTTTTGCAGGTAGAAATTAGTGCCAAGGATCCAAGGTGCATGCATTTTCACAGGCAGATTCTGAAAGTGTGATACTACTCTGGTGTTTTCAGGAAAAGGATACACATAGCTGGAACTTGCAGCTACATTATTGGCTGCCCCAAAATCTTGGCTAGGTTAGTATGTTTGCAACATGGATACAAGATTACTGCCTTTCTTCCCCACATCTGCCCATACATGCGCACCCCCCCCCAGGTGTCTATGTGGTCCTGTATCAAAGTACAGAGGCGCACACATGCCGTCAGGTTAAAATTAGAGAAAGAAAATCATGCTGAAAGCTAGATGTCTGACAAGAAGACATGAAGCGTGTCTTTGGCAAGGACCAGAAAGGTAGTCTTAAGTAGCCCACCTTACTGTGAGATAAGCACAAGGTAATCATGCTGGCCTGTACTACAACCAGCAGCCCGTGCTGCCTCAGACTGCAAAAAAGGCCAAGAGCCCAAGCAGGAGTGTTCATCTCAAAGGACTAGAAGATTTATTGCTGCCACGAAGAAAAGAGAAGTCCCCTGAGAGAAATCTTAAAGCATGGGAATCAAAGGCCTTCTTATGGTCTGATTGCTCCACAATTGCTTTACGGCATAGAAGAAAAATTGGATCCCTTCATCTAAGAGTCCTGCACAGCAGCTAGCATTGGGTGGGCATCAGAGCAAAGTCTCAGTTGTTGTAATCCATGATGCTAAAGTGCAGTGTTGCTTACAGGGATGATTGGCATTGAGGAATATAGTGTCTCTTGGGGATGGTCAGCTACTACACAGTGGCTCTAAATAAAGTTGAATGTGTAGATGTGCACCGTTTCAGAGCTGGGGATTGTGTTTGGTTAATTTGGAGAGAATAAAATATTAATTTAAGAGAGATGGAACCCTAAAAAGGATGCATATCTTGGTTATAAAATCCTAGCTAAAATGGGAATATGTTAGTAGGCAGTTAAGATCCTTAGATGTTACCACTGCCTGCACTACAACCTGCTAATTCATTTGGGAAGTGCAAGGAACAATGAACTATGCCTTTTACTGAACTTGCTGCATCACTATGTCTTCTCACATCAGCATTTTCTTCCTTCCCTATACTAGCGGCCGTAGACCTGGGAATGATTTTGAGTCCCCTTCCCCAGACAAGCAAGAAATATTCTATTGTGGGGATGGAGTTACATTCAGCAAGCAAAATAAATGTGGGTGTTAAAAGAGACATCCAAATCCATGTTAAGTCCAAGAATTAGTCTGGGGTTGTAATAGTGTGTCTGGAAAGGGCAAGTGGCAAACATTCCACTGAGATCTATTCAAACTGTATGGAAAGAGACAGGTGGGTTAGAAAGAAAGCAGTGCCTTCCAGCACACAGACCTCCCTTTCAAGACAAGGTAATTTGGGAAAGAAGCCCACAGTGTCCCAGAACCAAACAGACTCGCTGTAGCTATGCTCCTTTGAAGGAGCAGGTCAGCCCTTTAGGGTGATAGAATCAGATACAGTAACTAAGATGTTTTCTGGAGTATCCCCCCCTACCTCCTATTGTCCAGAACAGACCTTGGTTGTTTTTTTTAGGGCAACCATGCCTCACATTAGAAGTACTGTAGAATCCTCTTTATGCTTAAAATGGTAGGGAATCCAACTTTAGTAAGCTAAATGTATTCCACAGAAATTCCCAAATTCTCTCTGGCTTTATCTGTCTTGAAGTTTTCTCTTTTATCAGGTACTGTTTACAGTGTTGAACCACCAATTTCTTCCCCTCACTTTTGAAGGGGACTTCCAGGTCAGTTCTGGATTCCAGAGTTCAGCTGCAGCACAAGGAGCAGCCGATTTTTGTGCCCTGGACAGAAAGAGAGCAATGTCTTCTAAAGAGATTGTGCATGGAGACAGAAATCAGGGTCTGTGCATAAGCAGCATTTCCTGGTTTGGGAGTGTTCTTAACTTTGCCCAATAATTTTATTATACCTGTAGAAAATATTTTTGAAAAAGAAACCTATGGAAGTTGATGTGAGTAAAAGCAGTGGTTATATGATGAAGCATGCAGCTTTCCTTTTTGAAACTTTTGTCAGATTTCTGTCCTTTTGGTTTTTGGGATAGAGAGAGAATGTTGGTGCTGAAAGTCTACTAATACAATCAAGTTATTATAGCCCTCTACCCCATCCTCACCTCCCGCAAAAAAAAATAATGCAAAGGGGAAAAGGAAACAGAAAGAAAATGGGAATAAAGGAATTATCTCCATTTCCTGACTTTGATAGTTGGGACAAAATCACCTAAAATCTTTGGGACCTGAGACACAAAGTGTTGCTTCTGCACAAAAATCTGAAGGTCTTTCCAGGTAACTCCCCCCCAAAAAATACACAATGCCTAGTCTACACAGCTTCCCATTACTGTTGAGAAAATGTTGTGTAGGCAGACAGCTACTTTTTCTGGGCTTGTGTCCATGACACCCGGTTTGAAGAACCTGATTTTCCTCTGGTGTCCACCCCTCTACTGTTAATTATTTCCTTTTGTCATTTTTAAAAGTGTCTTATTTGTTGTGTGCTGCTCTATGAATCATGGGACACTGACCCACTCTATGTTGGTCTCAGATGTCCTACATATGAAAGACAAGTCAGCCCCACCTCTGAACTGCCCTATTTTTTACTAAGCTGGGTGGACCAAGAGAAAGATGCTGGTTTGGGGATGGGCCCTTTCAAAGTTGAACTAGAAAAGCCAACAGTCCTTGGCTATCCTGTCCCCACTCTGCAAACAACAGAGTATATAGCAATAAAAACACTCCTATCCTAATTCTGTGCATGGAGAGTGTGTCTCACACATCAGGTAATGCCTAAGATTTGCTAGCGATCTCTGTAGGTGTATAGTATCTTTGTTAATTGTTTGAAAAGGCCCACTGGAAGGAACAATTGGACCATGTGCAGCAATCACACTTAGTGGCTTCTTTGTTTTTCCCCTTTGGAAATTGTTATAGTGACTGTGTATGAAGTTCAAGAATCCCAGTAAAAATTTCCAGCAAGGTCTCTTTTCCTTTTTTATAAAAATAGATTTTTAAAATCTTTTTTTTTTAATTTTTGTTGGGTTTTCTTCTTTGTTTCAGTTTCACCTTTTAAAATTTATTATTTTCCCCTGGTTTGGTCACTTATTTGTTTTAAAAGAGAAAGGAAGACCTCAGCCATACTAACCATCTTCCATTTGCCCAAAATACCTTTCAATGTATTCAGTTATCAATGATCAAACTCTGGGGCCGATTTCATTCCCCTGTGCTTGGTTCTATAAATTCTTCATGAAATATCATTTTACAAGAAAAGAAAAACATTTCATCTTGGGGAAGAAAAAAAATAAAATGTTTAATTTACTGCCCCATAACGTCTCAAATAGCAAGTCCCTACTTCTGACCCGTAAGAAACTTATATAGTCCTTACAACCTGATTAGAAGCCATAAAGACTCTAGAAATCTTGATGCCAAATTCTTGGCTGCCCTTTTTTACATCACTCTGGCCAAACTTTCATTTCAATGTAAAGTAGTTAATAAATAAATAAGCAAATATTCAAAACCTGGTCAGCAAATTTTACAACATACGAGTGTAAAATGGTTCTTCTTTTCCCAGGGAATGAGTTTTCTCTGGAATCAAATAGGAAGTACCCTCTTTTCAGACATAAAAGGTTGGATTTATTTTCCCAAATATGGCATCATTCTAATTAGGGGCCAAGGGAAACAGCGGGATTAAGAACCTGTATCACTAACATAGACCAACAAATGAGATGAGTACAATCTCCTCCAACCACATTTGTTCTTTTCCTTTCTTTCTTTTTGCATCATAAGAGAACAAAGGTGGTGAGCTGAACCTTTTTAATTCCTCCCCCTCGGCTGGCTCAGAGTAACAGTCATGACCTTCTTGGATTTGTTAGTTCACAATGTTTTAACATGAAGGGGGCATTTCTATCACGCTTTACCAGGAATGTTTTTTCATCCTCCAGGGTCAGAAAAACTGTCCACCAAAGGAACCATATACAGGTGTGGAATTCATAGAGGGAAAGATATATGGACAACTGGAGAAAGCTTCAGACCTGGGCATGTATGTTAAGAAAGCCTTGAAAGAGAGAGGGGTCACCAAGCATAGAAACAAGAGAGGTATCCTATTCTGAGCAGATGTCACCCCTGCATGCTGTCAGAACAGGGTTTAATTTTCAAGAAGTGGCTGACAAGTTGCTGCATCCGTGCTTCCCACTGGACTGTCGGGCATGGGGAGAAGGAGGGGGAGGAGCCTCCTGCTTCCCAAAGATCACGGTGTCTGGCGGTTGAATATTCTGCAACATTGAGTCAATGAACATTTCCGTTCTTGTGGCGAGTTGGGGAAGAGAGCTGATTCCAGCACACTGTTGCTCCCCCCTCCCCCCATCTCTCTGGTGCATTTTCTCACTCATGCCTTGTGTTGCTTACTGGTCTTGAAGGAAACCTGGAGGATTCGGTCACCCAGTCGGTAACCATTGAGGCTGGCGATGGCCATGGCGGCTTCATCATAGTTGGTCATGGTGACAAAGCCAAAGCCTTTGCACTTGTTGGTGGTGAAGTCGCGGATTACTTTGACGTTGGTGACAGCTCCAAAGGGCCCAAAGAGCTGCCAGAGGACGCTCTCATCTGCCTCTGGAGAGAGGTTGTACACAAAGATGCACCAGCCAGCACTGGAGGCCCCGGTCAAATTGACTCCTGCCAGACTGGTCATGCTGTCGATCGTGATAGGAGAGAACCTGGAGATCAAGGAGAGAGGACTACTTTGGGTGTAAGGCTGGCATTCTGCCAGCATAAGTTCATTGCATCACAGAGAGGTTAGGGACAGTGGTGACAACCCCCAGCTGCTCCAAGTCTTTGGAGAGGGGCGGCATACAAATCTAATAAATTATTATTATTATTATTATTATTATTATTATTATTATTATTATTATTATTAAAAAGGGAGCAGTGCCCATTTTCATCTAGCATTCTTAGCTGAAAAGGGAACTCATCAGAGAGGCAATTTCTCTTAAGATTTTATCTATGCCAGGAAGCTGGCATAAATTGTATGATTCTATTTCCATAATTTTTATTTACCAAGGAAAATCTAGAAGCTAACATTTTTCAAATATATTTCTCCCTAACTTGGGTTAGTACTGCTTGCAAAATGGAAGAAATATTTATCTATTGGGTTTCCTCAGAGCTAAATAAACACACTAGCATATTATGAAAGGGTTTGTAATAAAGTGAATTGTAACCATCATTTTTGCAAGGATGGAAAGCTGATGTATTGTTTGCAAAATGAAGGTTTCCATAAATTATTTAAGATAAATTCAAGGTAACAGTATAGTTGCAATATAAGTTCCAAAACCAGATGGAGATATAGCAAACCTTATGACAGTGGCAGGGGACAGCCCACCACACATTTCTGTCCTGTCTTCCATCTACCACAATCCCCACTCCCCGCTAAAAAGTTCTTGAATAACTTGAATTAATTGATTAATTCAGATAAACCATCTCTATGAGGATTGTGCCAAGTCTATATACAGTTTCCTTGTCTGTGGCTTGTAGGGCTGGGTAAACATAACAACAGTGAGTTATTAAATAAACTATAGTTTTGGACAGTGTGCAAACCATTTCTATACCCAACTGAATCAACTTTGTTCTAGGTCCAGAATGTGGCTTGTAAGGATGGGCAAACATAGCCACTGTGGTTTATTAAATAAACCATAGTTTTACACATTGTGCAAACACCTTTCTGGATCACACTCAGCTGGATCAACTTTGTTCCAGATGCAGAATGTATCCCAATTGCATGCTTGCTAAGCCAAACATTTTAAACAGAAAGTGACTGATAGGGATAATGGCTCAGTGATGCTACTTCCTCAACCTAAACTAGCCAAGTAGGTGCCTGAGTCAGCATCAGTTTTCAGATTTAGCTGATTGCTGCTAAAGACCCAGGCACACTTACCAGAGGAAGCCCCATGCACCTCAGTGGGACTTATTTTTGAGTAAGCAGGCATCAGATACTGCTCTTATATCTTTGGGTTCAAAATTTGAACATGGATGCATGCTTTTATACCCTTGATAAAAATTATCCCTTATTATGGTCAGGTTGAGAGTCGATATGGATTGAATCAGGGCAGAGCTACACAATGGGCAGCTTTTCTTTGCCAAATCTGAGGATGCAGCTGAACATTGTCAGGAATCTCCATGGCAGATTGGAGCTCTCACGAAGGAAGCTAAGGCAGCAAATGTTTTAAATATCAGCTTAAAATGAAGAATATAGTCTGATACAATGAATATTTTTTAGTTTAAACACACAATGCTTTAGCACTGTTGAACATAATAACAGATGAACTGGATACGTGTCTGGACAGGAGACCCCTGACAGTTTCAGAAGCTATGCCAATTTTTCTATGGAAGAGACGGTTATCTGCGTAGATCTCATTGTTCAAACAAATAAAAAAACTTTTGGGTCTCAAAGGGTGCCCGTGAATTGAAAAACAAAATGGGTTATTGCTTTTCTGATATACTTTTAGAACAATCACTAGCTTCTGCCCCACAAGCAATGGAATTAAATGAAACCAAGAAGCACTCAACACAATGAAATCTAAGAAACACAGGACCAAAAATCATAAAGAACAGCCAGTCATCTGAGCAAACAGCCAGCCCTTCTCTCAAGCCAAACCCAAAACAGAACCAAAAGAACACATGAAAGACTATTGTGTGTCCTCAAGACACACACATTTGAATTCCACAGCCTAAGTCAGAAATTGGAGGGATTTTAGCTTTTCCTTTTCAATTCCCATCTTCACTGAAGAAAGTGTGGAAGGGTTATTGGGGTTTTTTGGTGATTAAAAAGAAAATATCAATATACAGGGAAAAAGCACTGGATCGAGCAACCAAATGTTGTCTATGTGATGATTTAAACATGGCTCAAACTGGGAAAGAAAATGGCCCTCCTCTATAGGAAAGTCTGCCCCCTCCAATTCTCAGTGTTGGGTCTGATCAATCACAACCCTCAGCTTCTTTTGGGTTTCTACAAAATGGAAGCATGGCTATGTTGGAGGGAGGCCTTGGCAAGGCAGAAAAGGAAGTTCTTGACTGGGGAGCAGGGTTTGCCCTGACCGATCACCTTTTAAAAATCCAGCCTTGTGCTGTAGGCCAAGGTGGGGAAGAGGAGGGGGCGAGGAGCGTAGGCTTTGGAAGGCTATTTACCTCTTGACGCCGTATGCCATGTTTAGCAAATTGTCGAGCCTGTGGGAGGAAGAGGAAGATGAGGAGAGGCCATTGTTAGTAGACAATCTCGTAACAAAAGGGTCCTGTGAGGTTATCTGCCCTGATTGTCAGTGCAGCAGAAAGGCAGCACATGGATTCTGTCACTAGCAGAAGTTGCCATTTAATGTGTGTGCACAACTGTATCCTGAAACCCTGGTGTCTTATAGTTTGGTTGGGAGAGGGGAATCCAAAAATAATAACAAGGATCAGGTGCTCTGCGTATTTTTACACATCTATTTTTTTCATGATGCTAGAAAGTGTAGGAAATGGGAGGCATTAAGTACTAATGGTCAGTGAAAGTTGTATTTCAAACATCACAATGAGGATGAGGATGCTTCTGACACTCATTCCTTTTAAAAACATGACACATAAAGAATAGAAGTGTACAATGCAAACATATTTATATTTTCATTTTGGCATCCCAGCCCCATTTTCACAGCGGACTTTCCTTTCCACATGGCGGCCCAGAGTTTATATAGTAACTCTCTTGACATGGGATGTACATACTGGCTCTGTAGTACAATAAGATTCCCATTATCCTGTAAGATCAAAAGGTTTTTCTTTCTTTGGCAATATATAACTGTGGGTGCTAGACAATATCTCAAAGTGTCTTGGTTGTTAGAGCTTTCACTGCCAAAATCAAAGAACTTAATCCTTCTCAGTTAATTTTCTTGAATTTCTAATTTCCCTGTGCCTATATTAACTCAAGCGTTCCTCACCTGTACTTGTATGTGTTTCTACAATTCTAGTTCTTCAAGGAACCTTGTGCAAAAAGGAAGATTTTAAAAGCTTCCTTTCACAAATTGTGCATTTAAAAAAAAATAGAAATATTTGCCTGCTTTGTACAATGTAGCATTTTTTTCTACTACAGATTTACAAGTATGTCTCAGAAATAAAGTCCTTTTAACTGGGGCATTTTGCTGCTTTCCAAGTGCAGCAGTTAATTATGTGATGGTAGAACTACAGTACATTGTCTAGACTCAAGTATTATTATGGCTTTATCCAAATACTGTAAAATTAATTAGCCAAGGCACGGGGAAAGGGAAAAGAAGCCCTTATGTTCAATGTTCTATGGGTTTGTATGGATTTTACACTATATGCCATGCAAAGACCATGCTTTTATATGTGACATTTATGTATGGGTAGAAATGCATGAGCAGCAAATTCAAATCAAGTGATCCTGAACTACCATTCAGTCCAGTCTTAATGCACAAACACAAGGCATACACAGCTCTTCATCAAACAGATTGGAAAAGTAACTAAATTCCTAGCAAATTCCTTTTTTCATGGATTTATATCTACTGAATATAGATTGTTTAGCAGATCTGGTAGAAAATAATTACTAGATCAAGTATTCTGATTTTGGGGGCAGATTTATATACAGGATTCCTGGATTCTATCTACCCATAACTATAATTTGAGACTACTGGAGATTATTTGATGGTCAGAGTATCATCTAAACAAAGAAAGAGGAAATACTAGGGCTGGTTTGCTATTTTTGTCTTCTGTCTCTACAAATCAGGCCAAATATAATGCAATGAAGCATTACATGCATTTTCAAAATAATTTGAACATGAATTGCAAGCTTTTTGACTCCCAGACAGACATGATGGTAATTTCATTGATAATATTAAACATAGACTATTTTACCTGAGAGCTAATCCCCAAATCCACTACACACAGGTTTAAAAGTACCCCATTGAAATAGGAGCAAGTGGCCTAGCATATTTTACAATTGTAAGCAGCTTCTTTTTTTGAGTCCTTCAATGAAGAATGTTAAATTAGCCATGTTATCACACAAAGCTAGTTGGCAAATAACTAGAAGACAAAGGATACAATTCAAAGAACACTTACTGACTTTGTCCAACATGACTAGTTTAAATGTTTTAAATGCTTTACAGTTTAGTCAGAAATAGCAGGACTGTAATAACTGCTTTGCCTTCATTTGACTTACAAGGAATTCCCTGAAATTTACATTTTTGGGACTGTTTTCTTCAGGAATTATCTCTCCCAGCTCCTGGATAGTAGACATTAGTGTCTGATCTCATTCACAGTGTGGGAAGTCAGTTGTCTGAGATGAATTCCTAACCCAGGATTTGGATCAATAAATTTCCACTGTGATATTTCTAACTAGATAGCTGTTTTACAAGTCAAGCGAAGATAATCAGGCAGGCAGCAAGCCCTAAAAGTATATTCATAACAATCAGCAGGATTTTAGAAATTTCAACTTTACCTCTGATGTAAAGATGATTATTATCAACAATAGATAAAAACAACAGACATCCTTTGGTTTTCTCTTCAACTAAGTCACAACTGATAACCAACTCTCAACTAGAATACCAAAGAATTAAATTATCTATGCTTTATAAAAGAATGGAAAAATGAGCTGCAACAAAAATGCATGGTGAGATAACATTGGGGGTTTTTTGTCTCTGTCTTGTGGTCTCTTAAGTCTGAAACACCAAAAACGCAATACAAAATCATTTACAGCTCCCAATAGATTGGGAGCAGAAAAGACTAAGCCCAAGCCAACCTCTTAGAAATAAATATCCTTGGATTTCATCTCACAATGCAATAATACGGTAATCTCTAGAAGCAGAAGGAAACACCTATAATGGCTCCCTGGGAAATACACACACACACACACACACACACACACACACACACACACATTTTTCTCAGTAAGAATAAGAAGCCTAAAAAACAAGTACTGTATAGTATTTTTTTTAAATTCAGAGGATAGAAATGCTCACTGTTTTAATTCTGTCCTCTTCTACAAGCCAGTATGCTACTTTTTACAGTCTTTTCTACCAAAATTGAGCATGCATAAATCATATCAAAATCTCTTATTCTTGGCAGTACTGCCTAGTATGGAATGCCTAATAAAATCCACCATCCATGCTGTCTTGACCTCCCTTCAATAGTTACATCAGCTAGCCACAGACAATACAATTTTATAAAGAGTCATCTGTAACATAAGAGCTCCCTGCTTCAGATCATTCCTGAGGAGGCCTCAAGTCTTGGCATTTAGTGCTGCAAACCTATACTGGTGGGCAGGAAATATGATAGACTCATACCTAAAAAGCTAATGTTATGCCACCAATATAGACTCAGTTGTTCAGCTGAGTCATAAAATGGGGCCATTAGCTGCTATAAATTGGAAGGATGAACAACTGCTGAGCCTTGGCGATACCATGGGTGATGAATAAAAATACCATATGAGTGCCACACAATGTTACATGAAAAGGGATAATCTCACATGATTATTTTTCCATAAAAGTATGGGAAAGGATATGTAAATCCATGTATCTTACACTACCAGAAATAAAAATTTAATATATCTACTTCTCCAGTTGTATTTTAAGTCATGATTACAAATGGAAAGGTAAACATCTGCATTATTTTTACATATAATGGGCAGCTTTTCTATACTTCTGTGTAAAGAAAACATATTATGTCTGAAAGAATCCTAGCACACATAATATGTGAGAAACACAGGAGAAAACATTGAATGTGAGCTATATACACAGATTTCAAGCTGCAAGCAAACATTCCAAAACAAAAGTTTACACCATTTTTGTTTTGATTATTCAAGTATCTTCCAAACTGATCATAGCATAGGCTAAAGAATTCTGCAGGGCAAAATCTATTTCTGTTTACCTATAGGGTGAAAAAGAATTCACAGGTAAATGTTTTCAGGAGCCTTGGATCTTTCTCCTTGATACATAGCATTGCCCAGGCCCCAGACTGTTTTTTTTTTAATGACACTCTAATTTTGGGAGAGGAATCTGGCAATATTCTAGGTTCAACATTAAAACTCAATCTCCAGTTACATTAGCAGAGTTAAAATACCAGAAATTCTTGGCTAGGACAATAGAGTCACTGCTACAAAAATTGCTAGGAGAAAGATATTACAGATATTAAAAAGCTGCTTGATCCAGAACTACCTGTTCTACTCTCTCCTTTATCAAAAGCAATTTTCAGATGTTTTTTCTACTTTTGGAATTTTTGTTCCAGCAAATTCCTCCTTGAAGCAGCTAAGGCAGCCAGAGGACTCCACAAAAAACAAATCTTTGCAGACTAATTAAAGCATAGAAAGAGTTTTGTCCTTTTTTTTACAAGAAAGAAAAAAATTCTCTCTTTTTGCACTGTTTTGTGGCCATCAGCTGTAAATATAAGGCTTTATAAAGAAAAGGAAGAAATCCAATGTATCTTAAGAAACAGTCTGCAGAACTGTTTTATCTGACCCAAGACCCATGGATTACTTTTTTCAAGAAACATTTTGTTAAGAAGCTACTGATATGATTTTGCCAAGAGACTGTAGAAGGAAACAGGTGTCTCCTGTTTTATTTGTTTGTTGACTAATGGTACCCAGATGTGACAGACTAAAGATAGACTAAAGATGAATGTCTCCAAGTATGGGATCTGAAAACTACATCTCCCTCAAGTAGAGAGACAATAGCTACAAGGCACTGCGTGAGGAGAAGACCTGACCACTCAGCCCTCCAACAGAGTAGAGGGCAACATGTCTCACCTGAATCGCTGAGTTTGGTGGTGCAAAGGCCCTGTGTACCGCCGGGCTGTGGTCTGATACAGGTGTGTGAGTAATGCTTGCCCTGTCTTCTGGCTGGGGTTATTGGCAAACTTGACTGTGATGGGCTCGCTAGCACCCAGCGGTTTCTGTCCATTCAGCCCCTTGATGGCTTCCTCAGCTTCTATCCTCTTGTCAAAGCGAATGAATCCCACGCCTCTAGACACACCTACAAATCGAGAAAAGGGGACATTAATGCTGATTACTGCATATTCTGATAGTTTACACCAGTGTTTCCCAACCTTTTTTGAGCCGCGGCACATTATTCATGTTTTCAAAATTCTGGGGAATACTGAAGGGGGGGGCGGGGGGGGGGGCTAAAGAAAAGTTTGGACAAAAAAAATATCTCTTCCTCCATTTCACTCTATTTCTCCCTCCCTCTTTCTCTCTCTTCCTTCCTTCCCTTCTTTCTCTCCATCCCTCTTTCTTTCTTTCTTCCTCTCTTTTTTGCTCTCTTTCTCTCTCCCTCCTTCCCTCCCCCTATGTCTTTCCCTCTCCCTCCTTCCCCCCTTTCTTTCTCTCTCTCTCTTGCTTTCTTTCCCTCTCTTTTTCTTGCTTTCTTTCTCTCATTCTCTCTCCCCTCCTTTTTCTCTCTCTCTCTTTCTCTCTCGTTCACCACGCCAGCAACAGAGAGAAAAAGAAAGAGCGAGAGAGAGCCGGAGAGAGAGTGGAGTGCGCAGCAGCCATCAGCCTCCTCGCCCTCCCAGACGTCCCCAGCGCCGGGCCTCGCGCCGCCTCCCGTTAACCCGGCCGAAAGCCACACAGTCCCGGACTCCCGGATCGCTCGCTTCTCCGGCCAGCGCGGCGCTTCCCTGGTCAGATGGCTTTGCTGACCGGAGAAGCGAGCGATCCGGGAGTCCGGGACTGTGTGGCTTTGCGCCATGAAGAGAAAACGGCAGCAGGGAAAAGTCGGCCGTTTTCTTTTCATGGCGCAAAGCCACACAGTCCCGGACTCCCGGATCGCTCGCTTCTCCAGCCAGCGCGGCGCTTTCCTGGGCAGATGGATTTGCTGACCGGAGAAGCGAGCGATCCGGGAGTCCGGGACTGTGTGGCTTTGCGCCATGAAGAGAAAACGGCAGCAGGGAAAAGTCGGCCGTTTTCTCTTCATGGCGCAAAGCCACACAGTCTCGGACTTCCAGATTGCTCTCCCCAAGGCAGGAGGCGGCGGCGGAGGAGAGTGGGCGGATCGGGCGGGCAATGGGGCAGGGCGGAGAAGCCAGGGGCACGTTTGGCCGGAGGCACCGTGGGGAGGCGGGGCAGGGAGGTGCGGCAGTAGGTGCCTCCGGCCAAACGCGCCCCTGGCTTCTCCGCCCTGACCCATTGCCCGCCCGAATTATAGAATGGCAGAGTTCTTTGCTTGTCACTGCAGAAGTAAGAGTGATCCATATATAACAGAAGGATACACATCAGCAGTAAAATATATACATTTGAGCACATGACAAACAGCATCATGCAAAGCAATTATACTTACAAATATATGCATAACTTTCAATGTGTAACATAGCTTGCTTTCTTATGGTGCCCCACTCCCTGCTTTAGTTCATCTCTCAACACTGGCACTAGTGTGGGGTAAAATCCCTGCTCTTATGTTACCTGTGACCTGATCCACAAGGATACGGGAGGTGATGATGCGTCCATACTGTGAGAAGAGCTGCTCCATCTCTTTCTGGCTCATGGTTTTGGGCAAGCCACTGACATAAAGATTGGCATCACGGATAGAAGCAGAGCTTGGACGTGCATAGGACACCTGGTGGGAAGAAGGTATAGTTACAAGAGCCATCAAGAAAGAAGCAAAGAACAATTTTCTGAATTCTATTCTTGCATCAAATGAAGTAACCTGCTATCACAAAACAAAACAAATACTTTCTTTGGAGGGGAGCCAAGATTCTTATTTATTGGTATATTTTTTTGACCTCTATTTCCCTTTTCTGCATCTCCTTTCTGTAAACTCTTAACTGTGGGCTCTATAGGGCAGACATCCTTTTTTCCATAAGCATTTGGGAAGAAAATGGCAATATCCCTGTGTATATTTAGAAGATAAGATGGTCTAATTACAAAATTAGAACCTGCCACACAGCAAAGGGCCAACCTGTAGCACCACCCCTCTTTCCATGGAACAAATTGGGCCCCAGGAAACTCTTTGAAAATAAAAGTGAGGAAAGGCTGCAACCGAGAGTTTGGTGTGCACACAGTGAGTAGGGATAGTAAAAAACCGGCACCCTTTTGGGCCAAAAAGCCAAGTGTTTACCATCAATCAATGTTATGTAATAAATGATGCCTATGCTGTATTCTCAAAACTCCAAATGAGCCTCAATTCCAGAAGATTAAAGATGTAGTTCTTTAAATCTTTAAAGGTGTAGTGGGGGGGGGGGAGTCAATTTGGTGGTGTAGTGAAAGTGTTGGCATAAAAGCCAGGAGACACTTAGTTCTAGTTCTGCCAATGGGGTGACTTTGGACCCATAATTTTCTCTCAGTCCAATCCATGTTGTCAGGTTCGCAGTGGGTTAGACATGATTGGGCATAGAGCTCTGCTCTGCCTTTAAGAGGAGTTTTTTCTCACACCCTGTGCTCCTCACCTTGATTGTTTTTGTCTGCAGTTTGAGTCCATTCAAGGTGTTGATTGCTTTGTCAGCATCATTGGAATCAACATAGTTGACAAAGCCGTAGCCTAAACTCTGCCCTGGGAGTGTAGAGAAAAAGAAAAAAATACAGTAAAGATGACGCTAAGCAAGAAATGGGAATAAATAATATTCTTTGACGAACCTACCCTGAACAAAAATAATCAGATAATAATATTTCAAAAAAGGCACAGAGACAGGATAAATTTCTCAGTTCAGGAGTTTGTGCATTGAATACAACATCCAATCTCTTAATGACAAAAGCAAACACTTATGCTGGACAATTCTCAAAATACAAAAATACATTAAAATAAAATTCTGATAAAACTTTTATCTCAAGAGAAAACTAATTTATTCTCTAAGAAATAACTGAAAGGGGACAAAAGGAATACTATAAATTGTGGGAGAATACAGTAAGCGGCTAGGTTCGTATAACATGTTTATTTATTCATTTATTTGATTTTTAATGCCGCCCTTCTCCTTAGACTCAGGGCAGCTTACAACTTGTTAGCAATAGCATTTTTAAACAGAGCCAGTATATTGCCCCCACAATCCGGGTCCTCATTTTACCCACCTCGGAAGGATGGAAGGCTGAGTCAACCTTGAGCCGGTGATGAGATTTGAACCGCTGATGTACAGTCAGCTTCAGTGGCCTGCGGTACAGCATTCTACCTGCTGCGCCATCCCGGCTCTTACCACTTCATTCAATATATTCAGTGTCTATTGTAATAATGTCACAATCACACAATGGGCCTCAATCAAGTTCAGATGTCTCTGATCTAAAATTTAATATTGCAGATGAGATAACAGGTTTGACGCAGTATCTGTGTGATGGCAGTGAATAGATTAGGTTTTTTCAGATGATTCAAAATTATTGTACTAGTATAGAAGAGATTGTATTGTACTTTGCTTCTTCCTCTCTATCACTTAGGTAAATTATATAACATTCCATTTTGCTTGGGAGCTAAGAATGGTGTCGGGAGTGGGAGGCACTGTTTTACGGTGGTTCTCCTCCTACCTCTCTAGTAAGTCGCAGTTGCAGTCGGTGTTGGTGGGGGGGTCAGAGGTCGACCTCTAGGTCTCTCCCTTGTGGGGTGCTTCAGGGGTTGGTCCTCTCCCCCCTGCTATTCAATATCTACATGAAACCGCTGGGTGAGATCATCCAAGGACATGGGGTGAGGTATCATCAGTATGCTGGTGATACCCAGTTATACATCTCCACCACATGTCCAGTCGGCGAAGCAATTGAAGTGATGTGCCAGTGCCTGGAGGCTGTTAGGTTCTGGATGGGTGTCAACAGGCTCAAACTCAACCCTGACAAGCCGGAGTGGTTGTGGGTTCTGCCTCCCAAGGACAATCCCATCTGTCCGTCCATTACCCTGGGGGGGGGGGGAATTGCTGACCCCCTCGGAGAGGGTTCGCAACTTGGACATCCTCCTTGATCCACAGCTAACTTTAGAACATCATCTTTCGGCTGTGGCGAGGAGGGCATTTGCACAGGTTCGCCTAGTGCACCAGTTGCGACTCTATTTGAACAGGAAGTCTTTTCTCTCAGTCACTCATGCCCTCATCACCTCGAGGTTCAACTACTGCAACGCTCTCTACATGGGACTACCTTTGAAGAGTGTTCGGAAACTTCAGATCATGCAGAACGCAGCCGTATGAGCAATCATGGGCTTGCCTAGATATGCCCATGTCTCATCAACACTCCGTGGCCTACATTGGTTGCCGATTAGTTTCCGGTCACAATTCAAAGTGTTTGTAATGATCTATAAAGCCCTACATGGCATCGGTCCAGAATATCTTTGGGACCATCTTCTGCCGCATGAATCCCCGCGGCCGAATAAATCCCACAGAGTCGGCCTTCTCCGGGTCCCATTGACTAAACAATGTTGCCTGGTGGGACCCAGGGGAAGAGCCTTCTCTGTGGCAGCACCGGCCCTCTGGAATCAACTCCCCCTGGAGATTAAAACTGCCCTCACCTTCCTCGCCTTTCGCAAGTCTCTGAAAACCCACCTATGTCGCCAGGTATGGGGTAACTGATGTATCCCCTTGCTAATAGGATTTATGTATGGTATGATTGGGTTGTGTCATTATTTTAATGATAAAGGTTTTAGACGAAGTTTTTAATTATTGGATTTGTTATATATTGTTTACTATTGTTGTGAGCCACCCTGAGTCCTTGGAGAGGGGCGGCATACAAATCTAATGTGCATATAAATCTTCAGTGGGGACTACCTGAATAAGTCATCTCCTATTTGTATATAACCATTCAGTCCCTCTCAAATAATGCTCTCTCCATGCTCTCTATAAAGAAACACAGAAGTATATATCAATGGTTAAGGGCCTACACTAGAGGCATCCTGCATTGACCTATATCAGTGATGGCGAACCTTTTTTGGTTCATGTGCGAAAAGGGTGTTTATGTGTGTGCTAGCAGGCACATCTATGCCCACACTCATTCCCTCCTCCCCATGTACAATCCCCACCAACAACACTGCCTCTGTGCATATGCATGATTCCTTGCTTTCCCCGCTCATGCACACAGGCCTCACGGAAACCTGGCATGGGGGAAAAAATAGGCAAACAGACAAACCAAACAGGTGTTTTGGAAAACAGATTGACTGCCTCCTCTCTGTGGCAGCCCCTCAAATATGATATCTAGATCTATCTATATAATATTTGAGGGGCTGCCACAGAGAGGAGGGGGTCTGTCTGTCTGTCTGTCTGTCTGTCTGTCTGTCTGTCTGTCTATCTATCTATCTATCTATCTATCTATCTATCTATCTATCTATCTATCTATCTATCTATCTATCTATCTATCTATCGTTGATAAAACAAGATTACTACTACAAGAAACATATTTCCAACAAAAATCTTCATTCAGAATGGGTGATTTCAGTACCACACAAAACCTGGTTGCTTTCAAATTCCATGGTACCTTTGGGGTTGATGAAGAAGATGCTGTTCTTTGTTTTGGGAAAAATTTTCATGGCACAAGCTGGCAATTTGGCATTTTTTTTAACTGACAGAAAATCATGGCAGTTGCCAACCACATAGCAAATATTGTGGAAGGAACCAATCTAGTGGTTCAATAAAAGCGACAGGTTGTGCAGGTTTTATAACAGAAGACTGCAATAATGAATGTCTTTTGATGAATCTAACAAAAACACAAATAGGCATCTCCAAATGTGAGACACAACGCTCTTATTGTGGAGCATACAAATATACACAGCATACAGTTGAATATACTAAGTGCTCACCAAGGAAAACACAGCCGTGTGAAGTTGCTCAATGAAGTTTCCCTAGGGGACAGAATGACTAGTAATCTTGTACTATTTTTTCCTGCAAAAAGTATTTTTGAGTTATGACATCAAGACACTGATGTCACAGCTCTGTCCCTCTGCTATTTCATATTGCCTATGTCCATTGACATGCAAATATTTAGGAGTGTAATATTCATTGTACCACACAAAGGGAATACAACATTTGAGGTAACTCTTATGGCACTTGAGTTCTGTTTTGTGTCAGAGAAAACACCCATTCTAGATGAAGATTTTTGTGACTGTTTCATGGAAATAATGGGAATATTATTTCAGGATTGCTCAGAAATACAACACATGCATTATTCAAACCTTTTAATTACATACAATATAGGCAAATCATTGGCAGTAAGTATATAAGTCACAAATATATTAGATGCAATGTGGGTCAATACATGTGGGTTGCCATATGCTATGAAAGAAGCTGAATTAAAAGAATATAATAAGTTAAACCCACAAACATTGATGCTATTAATATTTTCAAATAGGGTTTCCACAACTATTGTGGCATAAGTGAAGACTTGACATTCCTTGTCCTCCTGTAGTCTTGGGGATGCTGGACAAAATGGTAATCTGTAACACATAAATCTTTAAATCTTTCCTAACAGACAGGAAGCAATAGGAAAAATCACATCAGATACATGTATAATTAGCACACAGACACACACCCAAGGCTGTGTACTCTCACCACTTCTCTTCTCTCTATATACCAATGACTTCATCTCAAACGATCCATCTGTTAATCTACTGAAGTTTGCAGACGATACAACAGTATTTGGACTCATTCGAGACAATGGTGAATCTGCAGACAGGAGGTTGAACAACTAACCTTGCGGTGTGACCGAAACAATCTAGAACTGAATACACTCAAAACCATAGAAATCATGGTAGACTTTAGGAGAAACCCTTCCATCCATCCACCTCTCACAATACTAGACAACATACAGTAGTATCAACAGTAGAGACCTTTAAATTTCTAGGTTCTATCATATCTCAAGACCTAAAATGGTCACCTAACATCAAAAACATCATCAAAAAAGCACAACAAAGAATGTTCTTTCTGCGCCAACTTAGGAAGCTCAAATTGCCCAAGGAGCTGCTGATTCAATTCTACAGAGGAATCATTGAGTCTGTCATCTGCACCTCTATAACTGTCTGGTTTGGTTCTGCACCCAACAAGACCAGCACAGACTTCAGAGAATAATCAGAACTGCAGAAAAAACAATTGCTGCCAACTGTTTCTTCATTGCTTATTTGATCCCTATGACAATGATTAAGTGTTGTACCACATGATTCTTGACAAATGTATCTTTTTCTGTTATGTACACTGAGAGCATATGCACCAAGACAAATTCCTTGTGTGTCCAATCACACTGGGCCAATAAATAATTCTATTCTATTCTATTCTATTCTTTATTAAACTATGACTTATATTATTCACTTCAAACACTTTTCCTGATTACATGAGATAGCAGAAATGGCTGATTTTACTAACATGTCACATAATTTAACACTAGCTCCCAGTGTTTCTGATTCAAAAGTCACCGTGGAGCATCTAGGAATTCAGTATTCACTATTAGGATCTAGAGCAAGGCAATTTCCTGGTGGGTGGGAGCAATATAGCATCTTCTCTACCCACTGATACTAAATTATTTCAACATATACAAATAATAGTGTATATTAAAGCAACAGCTAAAATTCTAAAATTCTGTTTGCTAGTAAAATTTGTATTTTGGTTAAATATATTTTTAAAAATGCACACATTTGTTAAAATCTACAATAGGCAAATTGTACAATATTCTCAAAGCTTCTGCCTGAGTTTACTTACCTCTGATATTTCACTAGATATGAATATTGCAATTCAAGAGCTCAGCAGCATAGGCTTAGCTAAAAGGCCCAGTCTCTTTTCGACAATTAAATTGTTGTAGTTTAATTGTTCATATGAATGCCATCACCAGGAGTCAAGTGCAACTCAAAAGCATCTGTAATTCTGTATACAGAGACACTTTTTGTTGCTTGTTTATGCCAAATTAACCAAAATTGAAAAGTTCACATGCTGTATAGCCGTTTATTATTCAATAATTCCAAGCATTATATGACAGTTATTCTTTATTAATCCTAAGATTCACAACACTAAAAATACTAAAGTGAATAGTATTTGTCATATATATATATCACAGCAGAATCTTATACTAACTCTTAGTAATATTATCTCTTGAGCTAATAGCCAGTGGTTTATTTATTTATATTTATCACACTTGTTTGCCACCACCTCATCTAGAGATGACTCTGGGTGGTTTATAAACATTGCAAATGAAAAATTGAAGCAATAAATACTCAATAATAATAATAATGTATAATTTACAAAACAGGGAGGAAAGAATCAGGATGCACATAGGAAGAGTGGGCCTGATCTTAATCCATTAGCTACGTTCAGCATGATACACCCCCATTTGGACCCCAGGCCAACTGGCAGAGCCAAATCTTTGGACATTTGCAAAATGTCAGGAAGGTGGGTTCATATCTCTCCAGGTGAGGGCACTCTCTGCTGAAGTGGAAACTCACATTTTGACTTTAAGATAGTTAAAGTGAAAATGAGCTTGCCCTTTAAGAGCAATAGGATCTTGTACCAAAAATTTCAATTCCCCTCATGTATATATACAGCTTTCTTAGTCCATAGCCACACAGTGTACCAATGTAGGAGACAATCTTTAATTTAGACGTTTTCTGTATTCTTTATTGCAGGTAAAGTAAATATAAACATGTGTAGCAAATCAGAATGGAAGGGTCTCAAGCATAGCTGAGTATCCCACAACAATGATTCAGAGGTACTTGAGATCTGGCATTTCTTGGCTGTTCATCAAGATTCACACATCTTTTTTCTGGCTCATATATATTGATCTGGGAAATGAGATGGCTGCTTCAAGAGGCATTTAAAAGCAGACACATGTTTTCTTTTCATGCTCAGTATCTTGCAAACCCCCCCCCCCAACCCTCATATATTCTATCAACCACAAAAATCATAGTATTATAGCTGACTGTGTCTGATTCTGAAAGATGGTGTTGTATTGGATCTGATGTGTATTTAGACAGAAAATCATCAGGAAATCCCAGGATTAGGGGACAGCTAGCAGCTAAAAACTACCTGAAAGACAATGGCAACTACTTCCCCTATTATTAATGAGAAAATAACATGGATATATTCATGCACTCACCATCTAATAGTGCTTAGTATTATATTGCAGTCATATCTGTGACACAAATCATATTAATTTATTATGAGAAATAATTTAACAATTTCAACATGTTAGATATTGCTACAGTTCACTCCTTTCATATTATAGGGATCAGATGTCTAGTTTTCAGTATATGAAGAAATTTTAATTAAAATAGAAAATATTTTTATCTGATATGCATCAAGACCAAATAGGTATCATATCAGTAATGTGTAAATCCATTTCTTGAAACCTTTTGACTGAATGATTGCCTAAACCTAATCTCCTTTTCTCTGTAAATTGTAAATACAATTTGTATGCTTTGCAATAAAATTTTCTAGTCTTACAATGAAGCAGCTTATACATACTAAGCTTTTTTGTAATGACTAAGACCATTTTGAAATGATAAGTTATTTGGGTCTCTGATTTATGTTGACAAGCAATGAACTAATCCAGAATAATTAACTCAGTCTGGGCTGGTCCTGAGTCCAGGGAGTTGAATGGGGAACATTTTGGTCACATGCACCATCCATTTCTGTTCTGGCCTATGCATTCCATGACCAAAGCAACCTGGGAAAGATTCATAGATGGACAAAAAGGGCAATTAGGGCTAAGAAACTAAATTCTGAAAGTTTTCTGACAGAATAAGTATCAATAGAATGATTTGTCTCCAGAAATTGTGAATATTTCAACACTGGGAGTTTTTAAGAAGAGATTGCACAACTATTTGTCTGGAAAGTTATAGGGCAGGGGTATCAAACTCAAAACCTAGAGGCTGGATCTGGCCCATAGGGTGCTTAGGTCTGGCCCATGGGGCCGCCCTGGAAACAGTGAAAGCCTAAACCACAGTGTTTCTGCCAGTGAAGACAGAATTGCGAGGGCTAAAGGTGGCCCGTCTTTTGCTGGCAGAGGGTTGCAGGAGGCATAGCAGCCAAACACAAAGCTCGTGAGGGTTGCAGGTACTCCTGCAGAGCTCTGTTTTCTGTGGCAGAGGCCGTTGCAAGAGCTGTTTTCTGTGCAGGAGGCCGTTGCAGCTGAAAATGGAGCTCAGGGGCCTATTTTTACTGGACAAGTGCTCGGGCAGCCACAAGTCCCCTGATACAAGTGACATCAAGCTGGCCATGCCCACCTTGGCCCCCCAAAATCAAACACAAACCTGACGTAGCCCTCAATGAAATCGAGTTTGACATGATAAGTTATTTGGGTCTATAACCCAAATAACTTTATAGGGCAGTGCTCCTCAAATAATGGGGTGGACCTCCCTGGGGGGGGCACAGCATGATGTGGGTGGGGCATGACCCTGGGGAACATGCTTTTCTTTTGCCACAGGGAGTAGGGGTTTTTGCACTGAACAATAGCACACAGCACAATGCAGGAGATATGAAGTACGGATAACAAAGTGTTAAGAGACATCATGAAAAAATATTTAACAGGGATGAAAAGAAAGGAGGAAAGAGATAGAGATAATGAAACAAACGTAAGTCTTCTGAAAGCTAAGACCAGGATATATGATGAAGTGTATGTAGCGCTTGACTTCACTGTGACTACGGTGGAAGATAAGGAAAGACTGGTATGTTTACTGTGCCTAAAAATGTTGGCAGTAGACAGCATGAAGCTAAATAAATTAAGGCATCACTTAAACACATTACACCCCAATCACACTGATAGGTCGCTTGAGTTTTTTCAGTGAAAATGTGCCGAATATTGCAAACAATTGTCCCAGTGGAGAGTTGGGGTGAGGGAGAAATGTTTACTTCTTCCTAGGGGGTGTAACAGAAAACAATTGAGAAGGGTCTCCTGTTTGGCAGGCGCTTAGACTAGAAGACCACCAAGGTGGCTTTCAACCTTATTCTATATTCTATAAACTGATATTCAGCTGAATATTAGAAAAATTGTCTTGCCAGAAAGGACAATTTATTACAATCACTAAAAGACAAATGTAGTGTTTGGCAACTGAGCGTACATTCAAATTCGCACTCAGCTGCAACATTTGTGAGTAGATTTTGCTGTGAAACTGAATTTATAAAGACAAGATAGTATGAAAAAGTAGATAGGATTTTATTTGTTCTTAAATACAGTGGTACTTCGTGATACGAACCCCTCGCCATACGAACAATCTGAGATACGAACCCGGGGTTTGGAAATTTTTTGCCTCTTCTTATGAACTTTTTCCGTCTTATGAACCGGCCACAGCCGCCGAGAAGCCCCGCCACCCGGCTGTCGCTTTTTGAAACAGCCGGGTGCCTCTCGGCGTCCTCCCGAACCCGAACGCCAAACCCAAACTTTTGCCGAACTTCCGGGTTCGGAGTTCGAGAAGCCGCCGAGAAGCCCCGCCGCCCGGCTGTCGCCTTTTGGAACAGCCGGGGGGCTTCTCGGCGTTCTCCCGAATGCCGAACCCGGAAGTTCAGATTCAGGAGGATGCTGAGAAGCCCCGCCACCCGGCTGTTAGCTTTTCAAAAGAGCTGCGGAGCTGTCGGGCCGGTCAGGAGGCTGGAAAGGAGATGGGGAATCCCAATAGGGAATTCCATGGGCGGAGCTTTGACATCACAAAAACGTCCTAAGCAATACAAGGTGGATATTATGATTTTGACAGAAACACATAAAAGAAGGGGAGGAAGGGATAACTTGATTAATGATAGAAATTGGAAATGGGTGTTTGAGTCGAGAGGAACACAAAAAAGTCGAGGCACAGTGATTCTGATTCATCAGAGGGTTAATTTTGAAGAGGTGGGAATTCAGAAGGACAGAGAAGGAAGGTGGATATTTGTTAAAGGGAAAATAAATCAAAAGAAGCTGACATTAGCAGCAATTTATGCCCCAAATGTGAAAACAAAACAATTTATAATAAATACTAAGAAGAAGTTAGACAACTTTAAGGAGGGCTCAACCTTTTTGGCAGGAGATTTTAATATGCAATTAACAAATGGGACTGCAAATAGTAGGATGTTACATTTAAACAGACTTAATATGGTGGATCTACATGCAGATGTTTTAAACAGAGCTACATATTATTCAGCAAGATATCATACATTTAGCTGCATAGCTAAATGCATATTAATGAATTAATGAATAGGGGAGGCAATATACAAGTTAAAAAAGTAGACATTAAAAGTATATGGATATCAGATCATGCCCCACTATTGGCAGAATTGGAAATAGGTCAGGAACGAAATCAAAGAATTTGGAGATATAATGCAGTTGTAACTGCTAGGGAACAAGATAAAGAGAAATTGCAAACAGAGTTATCAGAATATTTTAGAATTAATGATGTGGGTGGTATTAAACAATCAATTGTATGGGATGCATGTAAGGCCTTCATGAGGGGACAATGTATATGTATGGAAGCAGATATTAGGAAGAGGTGGGGTAGATCAATGCAGCAAATGGCGAGATATCTGAAGAACAGGAAAGAAAAATCATGTATTTTAGCATTGAGGGACACTAGTGGAGTGGTTAGATATGGTAATGACCAGTTAGAGGAGATAATGAGGAAATATTATGAAGATTTGTATAAAGAGGAGCAAGTGAAGATAGGAGTCCTCAAGGTTGGGAAAATAGTAAGTGAAGAAGATAAACAAATTTTGAACGCAGAAATTACACAAGATGAAATTGCTAGAGTAATTAAAGGGTTAAAACAAGCCAAAGCACCGGGCCCAGATGGGTTTACAGGGGAATTCTATAAAACTTATGTGAATGTGTTGTTGCCGCATTTGGGGAAATTGTTTAATAATATATTGTTAAATCGTGATATCCCCCAGACATGGAAGCTTTCAGAAATTGTTACCATTCCGAAGATGGGTCGAGATTTAAGAGAGCCTGGGTCTTACCGTCCGATCAGTTTGGCAAATCAGGATTATAAAATATTTATGAAAATACTGGCAAATAGATTAGAAAATATTTTACCAAAAATAATTGAAGAGGATCAATATGGATTCGTGAAGGGAAGGAAAATAAGTGAACCAATTAGAAATGTAATGAATGTGATGCACCATGCTACCACTACTAAAAGGGAATTGGGAATTTTGAAATTAGATGTGTATAAAGTGTTCGATAAAGTTAACCATAGTTATTTATATAAATTATGTAATGAATTAAATATGGGGGGAAAATTTTGTGAAACTATAAAAGAGATTTATAAAGGAAGTGAAGCATATATAAGAGTGAATGGACAAAGAACGCAGAGTATTAAAATATTAAACGGCACCAAACAGGGATGCCCTTTGTCTCCAAAATTATTCGTAATAGCAATAGAGATCTTAGCTAATAAGATAAGACAAGATAACACTTGGGCAGGATATAGAATAGGGGAATTAGAAATGAAAATAAATTTATTTGCGGATGATGCAATTATATTTTATTATTATTTCTGTGCCGCCCAGTCCCAAAGGGACTGCCGCTCAGACACTATACTTTTCCGCCCACCCCAAAAAAAATTTAGAGAGAACACTGCCCGATAGTGCAGGAATTTTGGCAAAAAGTGAAAGAGGATATCAATAGAATGTTAAATATACAATGGACAATCGCTAAGAAAATGGCAGTACTAGTAAAAAGTAATGCGATGGGAGAATTTAGAGAAATAAAAAAAGCAGCAATAGAAAGCGCTCAGGCAGTAATAGTTTTGGGTTGGAAGGATGCGACAAAATGGACAATGCAAAATTGGTATAGGTACATGGTGGACCATATTCAATTTGAAATTATGGAAAAAAGGATAAATTTGGATAATGAAACTGAGTTGGGACAGCTGATGGGACGGTGGGACAAGGTAAGACGATATATGACGAGCAGAATCCGAGACCAAGCTACAAGAAATAAACTGGAATCACTCTATAAACAGATATATTGCTCTTGGGTTAAGTGGATTATACAAGAAATACCCCCAATTTGGTGGTGGGGAATGTGTGTATGTCGGGGTGGTGGGCACAATTCACAATTCACTACGCACTGTTTTATGTTGTGTGATTTTAAATTGTTAAAAATCAATTAAAATATTAATTAAAAAAAATAAAAATAAAAATAAAAACAAAAACGTCCTTCCTGGCCGGCCGAAACGTGGACTCCAGTAAAGTAAAAACGTACCAAATATACTGTTTACAAAGAATAATTTTATTCATACAAAGGCTATGATAGTTACTGCAAGTTAAATTGTGTTCTTACTTACTTACTTACTTACTTACTTACTTACTTACTTACTTACTTACTTACTTACTTACTTAGACTTCTATGGCACCCAATGTCGAAGGATTCAGGGTGGCTTACAAGAATATAAAATTTCGATATAAAATTACAAACAATAAAAAGAAGTCAAGAAAAAACAATCAAAAACAATTTGAAACCCCTCATAGTAGAATAACTCAACAACACACTTACATACCATTCATACAGAATCATATTCATACAGCTGGTCAAGCTAGTTGTTGATTTAGGACCCCCAAGCCTACTGGCATAGCCAGGTCTTCATGGCCTTATGAAAAGCCAGCAGGGTGGGAGCAGTACAGACATCAGGGGGAGGGGGAGTTGATTCCATAGAGCCAGGGCAGCAACAGAGAAGGCTCTCCCCCAAGGTCCCACCAATCTACATTGCTTGGCTGACGGGACCTGGAGGAGGCCAACTCTGTGTGCTCTAACTGGTGTCTGGGAGGTATGTGGCAACAGGCAGTCCCATAGATAATCTGGCCCTAAGCCATATAGGGCTTTATAGGTAATAACCAACACCGTGAATTGTACCCGGAGACTAATAGGCAGTCAGTGCAGCTAGTGGAGTATAGGTGTTATATAGGTGTACTGAAGTGCACCAATGATAAGTCGCATGGCTGCATTTTGGACAATTTGGAGTCTCTGAACACTCTTCAAGGGTAGCCCCATATAGAGTGCATCCTAATAATCAAGATGGGAGGTGGTGAGGGCCTGAGCGACTGTGTGTAGAGCCTCCTGGTCCAAATAGGGCCGCAGCTGGTACACCAGGTGAACCTGGGCAAAGGTCCCCCTGGCCACAACCGAGAGATGATGGTCAAGGTTCAGCTGTGGGTCCAGGAGGACACCCAGGTTGCGGACCCTATCTGAGCGGGTCAATGTTTCTCCCCCCAGCACAATGGACGGACAGGCAGATCAAATAGTCCTTAGGAGAAAATGCCCACAGCCACTCGGTTTTGTCTGGGTTGAGCTTGAGCCTGTTGGCCCCCATCCAGACCCTTACAGCTTCTAGCCACTGGCACATCACATCCACCGCTTTACTGAATTGGCATGGGGTAGAGATGTATAACTGGGTATCATCAGAGTACTGATGATACCTCATCCCATGATCTTGCCCAGCGGCTTCATATAGATGTTAAATAGTAGGCGGGAGAGGACAAACCCCTGTGGCATCCCACAAAGGAAAGGCTGAGGAGTGGACCTCTGCCCTCCCACTAACACTGACTGCAAATGATCAGGAGGAGAAGGAGAACCACTTTAAAATGGTGCCTCCCACTACCAATCCCTCCAACCGTCACAGAAGGATACCATGGTTGATGGTATCGAAGGCCGCTGAGAGGTCGAGGAGCACCAGGATAGTGGAATGTCCCCTATCCCGGGCCCGCCAGAGATCATCCACCAGCATGACCAAAGCGGTTTCTGTGCTGTGACTGGTCCTGAAACCAGACTGAAAGGAGTACAGATAATCAGTTTCATCCAATTATACATATTAAGGTAAAATTTTTCACATAGCTTTTTCTGAAGTGTTTAATCTGTGGACATTCTCGCTTGATGCTCCAACAATAGTCAGCCATCATATGTACATCCCATCTACCTTGATACTGTGCCTCCAGGACCTTCAAATCTTGGTGGAATCGCTCACCCTGCTCATCACTGACTGCACCAAGATTTTCCATGAAGTTAGCTAGATGGCTATGTAAAAATATAAGGTGTGGAGAAAAAACTTGATGTGGTAGAAGAAAACTAACTACAGTTTTGAAACCAGCATGCCCAATTAACTATTAAAAAGCTCAAAAATCAAACTCAACAGAAATTGTGTTGCAAATTGCTCCCCAGTGTAATATTTTATCTGGCTTTTTCTCCTGTTGACCTCATAGATATGTCAATATGGGTTTTGGACAATCACACAACTGGATTGCAAATGTATTCTTTCAGACTGTTATGGATTTCCTATTCTAGTCTACAACTTCAAGATTCCCTAGGAGTTTCCAACTCAAATACTAACCAAGCCTAGGGTAGTTTTCAAACCCAAAGTAGCTCAACTAAGTGCTGTCACCTGCTGTGACAAAATATTTAAAGATATTTCTTTATTTGTTTTACAAATAAGCAAATCATTAAAATGCTCTTTTGCTATGTAAATATAATGGTTTACTAAATTTGTATTTACTTCTTAAGGAATTCTAAGAGTAATATAAAATGTAGTCTGGATGCAAATACCTTGATATCTTCTATAATCCATAGTTTCATAGATGTATTCCATCTTACAATTTCTAAAATATTATATTAAATATATTTTCTAATACACACGTGCTTGTCTTTTCACCAGAAAACCACTGTATTTTCTCTACCACTGTTAATGTAGCTTGCCAGAAGGTAGAGGTAAATTTATGTATTTATTAAATTTATGTCATCTATTTTCAAAAGTGAATCTAATATTAGCAAAAAATCTCCCAAATCCTAAGAATTTACCAGCTGAGAGCCATTTATGTCCTCTATAACAATTCCAAAAATCTAGAGTAGCTCAATTCTAATCAAAATTATAGTTAGATCTTCTTCATCATAAATATGGGGGAAAGGAAAAGAAATCCTCAATCTGAGTACTTTATTGGCAGTTCTGTGTCAGAAGAGAAGGATTTGGGGTAATGATTTCTGACAGTCTCAAAATGGGTGAACAGTGCAGTCAGGTGGTAGGGAAAGCAAGTAAAATGCTTGGCTGCATAGCTAGAGGTATAACAAGCAGGGAGATTGTGATCCCGCTGTATAGAGCGCTGGTGAGACCACATTTGGGATACTGTGTTCAGTTCTGGAGACCTCACCTACAAAAAGATATTGATAAAATTGAACGGGTCCAAAGACAGGCTACAAGAATGGTGGAAGGTCTTAAGCATAAAATTTATCAGGAAAGACTTAATGAACTCAATCTGTATAGTCTGGAAGACAGAAGGAAAAGGGGGACATGATCGAAACATTTACATATGTTAAAGGGTTAAATTAGGTTCAGGAGAGGATTATTTTTAATAGGAAAGTGAACACAAGAACAAGGGGGCACAATCTGAGGTTAGTTGGGGGAAAGATCAGAAGCAACGTGAGAAAATATTATTTTACTGAAAGAGTAGTAGATGCTTGGAACAAACTTCCAGCAGACGTGGTTGGTAAATCCACAGTAACTGAATTTAAACATGCCTGGGATAAACATATATGCATCCTAAGATAAAATACAGGAAATAGTATAAAGGCAGACTAGATGGACCATCAAGTCTTTTTCCGCTGTCAATTTTCTATGTTTCTAATATAGTTTATATGCTAGTCTGCTCAATGAAAGTTTTTTCTTCTAACCCAGGGGTCCCCAAACTTGTAGACTTAATTTCCAGAATTCTCCAGCCAGCATAGCTGGCATAGCTGGCTGGAGAATTCTGGGAATTGAAGTCCACAAGTCTTAAAGTTAGAAGATCTCTATAAACCCATTCTTATACTTTCCAAAAGGAAGCAACATTTTCTACTACAGAATTAGTATTAGAAGTATTTTAATCTGGAGGTTTATGTACACCTTCGGCAACAGCCATTAATACTCTTCCTTGCATATTTTGTTAGTTTAAACCCATTAATTATCATATTTTAAAGAGTAACAATTCCATAAACATATTATAAGTTTACTATGTAACACAATACTTATTTTTCCTTATTTGTTGGTTTTTTATTTTCCTATGGAGAAAATGCTCATTAAATTAGGGGTTTCTTATCTCTTTCTAACTTTATGATGTTAGTTTGGAGGTAGAGTGATAGCAGCAGCATTTTTACAGTTGACAGTTAAGCTGTACCCAAGATATATTCCAACATAAAACACTACTGTACTGAGAAGTGTTCATGATCTTTAAAATAACCAATATGATGGAACTTGTTTTCCATAGCTACTGCACTGTGTGAATGCACTGTGACACAGAACACTTCTTCAGAACCCCACAGCTCTTTGAAATTTCCCAACACGTATGTATTTTCATTTTACTATTGGTTTTTTAGCCAGATTATCTTTCTATCTCATTTTTTTTCCTTTTTCATCCATACAGAAGACACGTACTGTCTTACCTGTAATTTTGTCTCGAACCAGTTTGCATGATTCAATCTCTCCAATGCTTCCAAACAGACTCTTGAATTCCTCTTGTGTCATGTTCTGGGGCAAATAGTTGACTATGAGGTTAGTTTTGGAATCATCGGTGGCGCCATTGGCACTGATCAGTGGCCCATTGGGGAGGGAACTGTTGCTTGTGGGGCCGTTGGACACCTGGGTCTCCATTGTGCTGATTATCTGCTGAAAACAAGAGGGAGGAGGGAAAAGTGTTACGGTTATGAAGGCTGGGAGGCAAACCCAGCAGCTTGTATGAAATTGTTTGTTTGCAATGTAAGGCTTATTGGAATGGATTAGGTTTATAATATATTTGTTTCAGTATTTTGGTTTCACAGAGGTTATATCACTGTAGTATATTTTTAAAAAAACTTATGTGAGTGACCATGATACAGACCTCTCAAGTAGATTTTATGCAATAATGTACAGAAACAAATGGAGAAGAAAGGGAGAAAAGAAATACTAGAAAAAAAGGAAGTGCAGGAAGGCGCACGATGGTCCCACTTCATTCACACTAGTCTACTATTTCTATGTGATACAGCTCCCAAACAATTAGTCCTACAGAAAAGCTGTGCTCAAGCAGAATAAATATTGCCTTCTGCTGAACAACTTTGCCTGAATTCCGAGACTAAGAAAAAGCATTGCTAATACCGACAGAGAAAATCAGTAGGATAGAGGAAGAAAAGTTGGGGAAACATCCTCAAACCATCTCTGCAGTTTCCCCAACATCTGCTATGTAGATATGTGCATGAAAATCACCAAGATTTGTATCTGACCTAAAGGAAATTTTAAACTATTCATTTAATGGTCACTATATTTTTCTATGGATAAACAAATTCCTTAAGCAAATATTACTTCAAGTGGTTGGTTATCATTTATTGATAGTGTATATGATGGAAGGGTGGTATAAATTCAGGACTTCACAATAATTACTGATCAATGCTTCTTTAGGCAATACCCCCACTCCTTTACAATGGTCCTATCCATTTCATTCCCTGGACATTTTTCTGATTGCTACAAAGCTTCTCTGCCAACCATCCACTTCTCTATGCTTTCCTGCAGGCTGCTCTTCTGTTAGCAAAATGCTGATTCACTCTTAAACTATTGATCATACCATTGATTCTGCCATTACACTCCAGCCTCAGGCCAAGAATGAATATCATCAAAGAAAAATGCATCACTAATTTCCTGGGCCTGCCAATAATCTCCTCACATAAATGGTTGAGGATAGGGCATTCTTTTCTGACTATATGGTATTTACTAGGCTTTGGAGATTTAATTTTGAACATAAAGATAATATTTATTTTGTTGAGTGTGGTTCCATATTTATTCTCTACTTCACAGAAATAAATAATGGTTCTAAAAACCATCATTCAAAAGCCATATTACACTCTAACATAAAAACTAACTAAGATTATGTTACAAAAAATACCAGAATGCTGCAATCAGACCAAATTGCAACTTTCTAAACAGTGGCATGTTTGGTAGAAAACCTTAGGAATTTATGTAAAGATATAAACTGTAAGGTGATTTAAATACAAAATGTATCTGAAATAATAACTTTTAAAAAATGACCAGTTTGGGTACAAGTCAAGATACACAAAGCCAGGGAACAGGGAAACAAATATGAATATAACAATATGAAGTCTGCAATTCTGTTCACATTTATTCAGAGGTTCTGACTGATGATTTATACATGTCTAATTTTATGCTTAATGCCTATTACTTTGCAAAGATTGTCAACAAATTTCATGGACCTATGTTAAGCTTACCAGTAGTAGCAGTTTCATACATCCTATAATTTATATACACAATTTGTACTTTATAGTTGTATTTGCTATACCAGGTCCAAGTGGACATCAGTTACATACAAACCTATGTTATCAGAAACATTACAATATATCCTGTCAATTCATTGCCCTGCCATTTTTTAATCTATGTTTTAAAAAAGGCAATTTAAGATGTTTCAAATTTTCAAGATTGTTGGGTGATTTATCTTTCAAGTTGGCTTCTTACTCCCAGTCTGCCACTCTCTTGAAGCTGGCATCAACACCAGTAAGTGCACCAGCTGTGGTTCTAATTGGGGAAAATAGCATCACCTTGATTTACTGATGTTTTGTTAACTTTCACATTAAGAGTAGTATATAAATTCAGAATGTCTTAATAGACTGGCAAATTTGTTTTCTTATATTTAATAAAGCTTATTATATTAGCCCTACTCTATTTTATAAGCAACAGTGAGTAAAACAATAGTTAATTAAGCACAAAAGCTTTAGGCCTCAAATACATATGGGAGGCTTACCAAAAAGCAAGAAGCAAATGCTCAGCCACTGTCTCTGAAGAAAAGCAAGGCTGGGCTGAACAGCATTTTTTTGTAATGATTCTCTGGTTATTTTGTTTAAAGTACTTGTTAGCCATCTTCAGTTCGTCCTGCATATGAAAGTTCTACCAGACAATGGATCTATTATGTTACCATCCGTGGTGATAAAAACCCATCTTCATTAGTGATTTCTTGCTGAACTGAAAACTAAAGGAATTTAAATTCCCAGGCTAGAGACCAGAGAACATCCTGGCTCAAATATCAAACATCCCACTAGCCATGCTTTAAAATGACCGGAATGAGCTTCAGAGAACCTTGGGCTTCCCTATCATTCCGCTCCCTCTTACAAGGCCCATTTTCTGCAAAAAAAAAATGAATGAAGCATGCCAGCCATAATTAAAATTAGCAATAGCTTACTAAATAATAAGCAGTAATTTAAAAACTGGGAGCCCTTGCTTCTGAATTTACTTCCAACTTTGCAACCATACTGGTGACAGAAAATGAAGGACAGCTCTGAAACCCAAAGTAAGACAATGCTCAGTGGTTCTTATGGCAAGTTCCTTAGAGAATCAATGCTAAATTGCCTTCCTTTCTAGTCTCTTGAAAAGACCCCTCAGTTGCAGACTGGAGTCCTTGAAATAAAAACTATATCCATTATGAAGTGCAGTACAGTGTTCCCTCGATTTTCATTCCGAGACCACCCGCGAAAGTCGAATTTCCGTGAAGTAGAGATGCAGAAGTAAATACACCATTTTTGGCTATGGACAGTATCACAAGCCATCCCTTAAGACTTTAAATCCCCTAAATTACCATTTCCCATTCCCTTAACAACCATTTACTCACCATTATTACTGGTACTCACCATTGAATAAGACACTTAGTGATCCTGATATTTATAAACATAATTATTTATTAACAATAATTATTTTTTTTGGTTATTTATTTGCAAAAATTATTAGTTTGGCGATGACATATGATGTCATCGGGCAGGAAAAACCGTGGTATAGAAAAAAACCCGCAAAGTATTTTTTAATTAATATTTTTTGAAAAACCATGGTATAGGCTATTCGCGAAGTTCGAACCTGCGAAAATCAAGGGAACACTGTATACCTTTTTTCAACTTGGCATTCAAGGAGCTGCTATTCTTCTGAATCTCCTTAAAAACTGCTAACTGAATCACATCCTCATGTCAGCACCCTCTTAACCAGTTAAGTCCAGGAGCTATATAGCTCAAGTTTTATTGTTTTTTTCTAGATATATGCCAAGGAAGAAACTTGGTTTTTTGTTATCACATAAGTTAAAAGTGGCAGACCAAGAACAATTGGGTTTACAATGCCAGCTTTTACAGAGTATTTCAAATAAAGAAAGTTCCCCCTTTTAAATGAAATTATTAAGTAAGTAATTTCTAGCTTATTTATCCACTTCAAGTGGTAGAAAGAAAGAAACAATGAACAGAATGCATGCACTGGGACAGAAAGACCAAATGCTCAAAATACTGGCTCATGCTGTTCCATGTGAATAGGTTCAGCATGATTGACTTCATGGCCAAAGAATCTAGACAACCTTGGCTAAACTTGGAAAATGCTAACCAAGGCAAAACATAGTTATTACTTAAATGGAGGGCACCACATCATCCTCAGAATGTAGGCTAGACTGGCAAATTAGAAAAAGCAAGCAATGCAAACTGTTTCATATTGCTGCCCTTAAAATTACATGTGAACATGTCCAAGTAATCACTATGATTCAAGACTGACTTGGAATTTTTCTTCTGTGTTTTAGAATACAGGGTTAGTTATTCTATTATAATCAGTAATTAAATGGTAGATCATCATAATCAAGCTTATCATAATCAAGAGTCCATGGAGAGGGGTGGCATATAAGTCCAATTAATAAAACAAAAGTAAAATAAATAAGATCACATTGCACATCTACTTATATAAGACTTATTTTCAAGTTCTATAATTTCTGTCAGTCTATGCTGCACCCACTAATTTATACCAGAATCTAAACTTTTCCAAATCACACTGAACACAATGGTATGTCAACTGCTCCTTAATACAGTAGAGGGAAATACTTTGTGCCTTCTCTGTGATGGTCCCTGCCCTATGTAATATCTTGACCCCAGAGGCTTGGCAGGCCTCCACCCTGTTAGCCTTCCATAAAGCTTTAAAGATCTGGCTTTTTCCTCCAAGCACTGGGAGTTATTTAGATGATGGCATGTTAACACAGATTGAATTTTTGTTTTTAATGTTTATTCTTCAACAGGTTGAGAGATTTTAAATGCTTTAATATGCCTTTTCATTTTTGATTGGGAGCTGTCCAGAGTTGATTGAAAGATGGGCAGATGTATACATGTTATCAATCAATAAAATAAAATAATCTAATACAATAATTTTCATAATCAGAATGGCAAAGATCATAAAGTCTGCATCTGTATTTAATATATGAGAGACTGATAGGAAGATAAAAGGTAAAATGGAAAGAAAATGGAGTTGAGCCTAGTAACTTCCTTGAAAACTGCAAATTCAGTACAACCTATTTGAACCAACATACATAGAGGTGAAAATACTAATAGTGATAGCACTATCAGTCTTTTGCTTGTTACCCCCTGTTACCTCAGAGATGGAAACAATTCCTTTTGAAGCTTTCAAGACAAGGATTTGTTCTACAGATAACAATGGGCCTGAATTAGCAGCAGTTACTCATTACGATGGATGCCCATCTATCCAAAAAGTCAATACTCCATCTTACGCTTGTGTGAAAGAGAGATTTGATAAATGTGTTAAGGAAAAGATTAAAGCAACTGAAAATGTGGATTTCTCTCATTTATATAATTAATACAAGGTTAAGAAGTCTTGTTCTTCATGGCATCTATCTTACCAGAAAGCAAAACTGGCAGAACAGATACATAGGTGCAGTTTCTTCAATTGGAATAGAAAATCAACGTGATGCAGTATAATATATTTTAATTAGAAACCAAATTCCTATTCATTTATGAAGGCCCCATGGCAATTGGTAGCAAATCACTAGCATCTAGCATCCTCTTTGAATTCCAAGAAAAAAGGAATTTGCAAATTAAATTATCAAAATGACAATCAGGACAGGTAATTTGCAAGGCTGAAACATGTTCTGAGTGACTTGAAATGAACTGTAGAATAAAAATGTAACAATGCAACAAAAACTCTCAAAGCCCTGGCAAGCCCACGCTGATGAAGCACCATAGTCCTAGTGACAAAATGCTATTTATAAATTACAATTAGACATCCAGGAAGAGTATGAGAACAATCCAGTGCACTGCACTGTGTACTATGTATTCCTTTTGGAGAAGATATCATGGTAGTGTATAATTGGTATAATGAGTCAAGATAGCTTGTCTGGAGAAAAGCAGGAAGATTGGCTGAAGCAGCCTTGGGGTGAGATCCCAGCATCCTGCTTGATCGCAGCAGTCACAAATAATGAAGCATTCAAAGTAGGAAGAAAGCCTTCCAAGGAAGAGGGAGAAGATCTGTAGAACACAGAGTTCTTGGAGGGAAAACAAATATTGTCATGCACTAAGAATCTGTCCCTGGGCAGGGGCGTGGAGACCTTAACAGTAGGGGATTCTATTATTATTTAAATGGAGTCCAAGGAAGATCAGGGTGAAAACCTTTGTAATTGTTTCTCCAGTATTCTCCAGTATATTAACAAACCACAAGGGTAACTGTGCACTCCACGGAAGACCCAGTTACATGACTGTATATTAATGTCTGCATGAAAATTCCAGGCACCACCACCACCACCACCACCACCACCACCACCACCAATAATAATAATAATAATAATAATAATAATAATAATAATAATAATAATGTGTTGTGAGCCACCCCGAGTCTGCGGAGAGGGGCGGCATACAAATCTAATAAATAAATAAATAAACAAATAAATAAATAAACAAATAAATAAATATTATTATTATTATTTATTAGACTTGTATGCCACCCCTCTCCAAAGACTTGGGGCGGTTCTAAACCAGAATGGGAGAGTTAGCATGCTTAATATTTGAAGAAAATATAAACACAGCAAGTGAAATGGAAATAAGCGAAATACTGTATAGGAATCCTTGGACAATAGAAAACAAGGCGATTGTTAAGTTTTCTTTAATTTGTTGAAAGAGAAAAGGGCTTAGTAACAGATGAGGTTATAGAGAAGCCCAATAATTAGGAGGGACTTAGATTGAGGAAAATACAGGTAATGCCTATTTACCATCTGTTTGCAAAAATTAGTGATAAGAAAATAACTTTAGGCAGTGTTCCCTCTAATTTTTTTGGGGGTGGGCGGAAAAGTATAGTGTCTGAGCGGCAGTCCCTTTGGGACTGGGCGGCACAGAAATAATAAATTAATAAATAAATAAACAAACAAACAAACAAAACCCCCACCCTGTTTTGCCTCAGAGAATTTCAAAATAAAATACTGTACTGTGTGTCTATAACAGTGAGCTCATAATAGGGCAACTCTATCAATATCAAAATGCCACTTAAATAGTTGAGCTAGTTTCAAACTAGATTTTGATTTTCGCTCTTCCTTACTCCCATTCTTTTTCTTTCTCTTTTCCTTCCTCTCTTTTTTCTATCTGTTTCTCTCTCTTCCTCTCTTCCTCTCTCTCCTTCCCTCTCACTCTTTCCCTCTCGGCTTCTGGGCAGGTTTGGAAAACTCTGAGTTGATGATGATTTTTAAGTGAGCGATTGCTCACTGCTCAGCTTAGAGGGAACTATGACTTTAGGACCAATCCTCATATATATACCCTTCATAAAGGAAAGCTAAAGTAAGAATATAAATATCATCACGTTTCACTTAATGACTGCTTTGCTTAATGACCAAGCTACTAGTGCAATTATCATTGTTAAACAAGGACTATCAGTATTGTAAACGAACACACAGTGCATGAACACTAGCAGTAGCTTCCAAGCATTTGTTAAAGTTACTCATCCAATGGAAACAAGTATTCCAATATCCTGTTCTTTTAAAGGTAATTGCCCTGCTTCCAGTCCTTATAGGTATTTAGGAGTCTGAGGAACAGGAAGAGGAAGGAATGTTGCAGACAAGTGGTAGGGATTAAACCAAAGGATATTTCTTGGTCAGTCTTGCCGTTTCAAGTTATGTGTCTTGTTTAGTGGTGGTCAGGTTTCCTTACCTTGGCCATGTCTCTGAGCACTGAACATCCTGTATTTCTGTGTACTCTCGGTAGGTTGCAGTTCTGAAATAAGACAGTACTGGTGGATAATGACTTGCTGGTAGCTCCACATTTGATTCTTTTCAAAACTCTATCTTTTTTTCTCTCTCAACATATTTCTTGTGACTGTTAACTATTTGCAACAAAACATTTGATGGTTCTGTGATCACTCCCCCATAAAGCACTCTTTTTGGATCATTTTGTCTGAGGAAAAGAAGTTGCCTAATAATTATGCACTCCTTGATATAGGGTGTTGATCTTCTTAGGCCACATTCTCCCTCATTATGCAAATACACATAACTTGATCTGCTTATATCCACTAAGCATTCAGATTTATACAGCTTGGATGTGGAAAATACGCATACAAATGATATGGTCAAAATACTCACTTGCCTAATAATTGTGCACACGGGGTATTTATTTACACCCCACTTTTATTATTTTTATAAATAACTCAAAGTGGCAAACATATCCAACACGTGTATCTCCTCGTTCTTTCCCCACAACACAATTCTGTGAGGTAAGTTGGGCTGAAAGAGTATGACTGGCCTAAGGTCACCCAGCTGGCTTTCAGGGCTACAGTGGAGCTTGAGCTCAGTCTCTTGCTTTCTAGCCTGGTCCTCAAGCACTAGATCAGACTGTATGAAGGTTATATAGCAGACTGTAAAAAAACAAGGTATTCAAGCCCATCTGCTCTAAAATTGTATAAGCTGTTGTGAAATTTATGATTCTTATGATCAGGCTGGACTTGAAAGAAGTGTGCCAAGGCCCCCAAAAGAGGTTTCATTTATTCATTCATCATATTTATATAACCACCTACCTCATAGACAAGTGATTCTTGGCAGCTTCATAAATATCCTTTACCACCAAAGGCACAAATCAATAAATCTTTCCTCCTATCAGCGATTGCCAGAAGAAAGGTAGCCCTTTAAGCAAAAGCTATAGTCTCTGTGTACACAATGAAAGAAAGACTGAAGATTGGATGATGCAGTCTGGGAGATGAAGGCTGATTTCAAATCATGGAAGGTTTCTTATGCCCCTGATGCATTTTAAACAATCCTCTTTCTTTGTGAATGCAGTCAGAACTCTAGTGGAGTCTGAAAAATAAGGTATAAAGCACCTATAAAAGTTACAAAATTCCTTTAAAAATACCATGCATCCCTTTTACATTTTTTCTAGACCAGAGATCCTCAACCTCTCTTCTTCATGGTGCTCTTTGTATTTTATATTTCCCAAATTCCACTGCAGCACCCCAGGGTACTGCTGTGAATTCACAAAAAAATCTGTTTATTAAATAGTTAAATATACTGCAGGTCCCCATGAGTTCACTGTTGTAACCCAGGATGCCTCAGTGTAAAATTTGAGGACCACGACTTTATAACATGCAAGGATAGGAATCAGCCAAGGACTGATGATCACAGTCACATTTTTTAGCTTGGCAAACAGTTTATGTTTGAAAAGCATGTTGCAGAACAGCCTTGACATGCTCAATATGGGCAGATGTGATTTTGGAAAAAATAAGCATATCATCCCAATAAATCACCACATCAAGGTGGTATTATGTTTACAGAAACAGTGGTGATGAGTAATGTGTTGTTTCCAAACACATTAGTCAAAACAGAATATTTTCTGGTAAAATAGAAGGACTAGCCAGTGGGAATGACATTTTAGCACCTATAAACAATGATCAGGGCACTTCAGGGATATAACAGAACTCCTTGATCAGTATGAATTTTAGAAGTATAATTCTGTAGTTCATCTATTCCCATGAAAATGAAAAAAATACAATTGTTAAAAACAATTACAAGCTGAGCAGAAAAAATTAATATAAAGTGTCCCTATTACCACAGCATAAAGAGGCAAAGCTAAGGCAGGTCAGTGTTGCTTTTCCATAATTGACAAGGAAGCTTTATTGGCTCCAAGCTGCATAGGCTCAACGCTAGGAAGGTTGCAGCAGGGGGAAATGTTTAGAGATAAAGCATAATATTCCTTCTTCCCATCCCCATCTGTTTCACTCTTCTACGAGGATTATCTGGAAAGTAAGGTTACAAGGCACATAGCTTCACAGGGGAAGTTGGTATTATTGTGTAGCCAGAAGCCAGCAGAAGAGAAGAAGCAATGCCAATAGTTAGTAGATCATCAACTGGCATTGTGGTGAAGGTTAGAGATGAGTGAAGTGTGTGCTGTAATACCCGACCTGAATGCTAAGGGCATGAATGCTGCTGCGATGGGTGCCCAAGATTTGTGTGCGCAATGGGTGCCCAAGATTTTTCTCACTGATTACTGAGATTTGAATTTTTTGGCTGAAGGAGAATGGGTATAGTGCCACTGCATTAATTGATGTTTGCTCTCTGGAGTATGGTGATAAGCCCAAGTTTCATCTCCTGAAACTATGCAGTTGAGAAAAGCCTCGCCTTCATTGTCAAAATGGTCAAGAAATACTCGGGTGGCACTGACTGTGAATTTTGTGTGCGTCAGTAAGCATCTTGGGCACCCATCGCAGCAGGATTCATGCCCTTAGCATTCAGATAGCATATTACAGCATGCACTTCGCACTTGGGAGAGAAATGGAATGAGGAGGCTCTTTTATAACCTTCACCACAACACCAGTCAATGATCTACTAACCACTGACACTGCTCATTCTCTTTCGCTGGCTTCCCACGAACATTCCCTGTGAGAGCTACATGCCTTGTAATCTAACTTTCCAGATAACCCTTGTAGCTTTCCATCTGAAGTCAATGCAACATTGAAATAGCTCCCTTAAAATTGTCTAATGTGCTCTGTTGCACTAGTTCATCTTGCAATTCAATGACAAAACTTTGCCCACTGATCAACTAAAAATGTATTTATTCCAGGCAATATTTGTTAAATCACGACTCTGGTGGTTGGTCAAACAATAATATTTATTGGGTCATCAGAACAGCAAACAATCACCAAGCAAGAATCTTCCGAATGAGGGCAACGGCTAATCCGTTGCCCTATTTATACTCTTAAAAACGGCGGGCTTTTTCCAACTGACAGTTATTTAACTTTCATGGCTATTTTCCAAATAGCCGCGTCTTAACCAATCAGTGAATTTCTTACGATATTTTTAAACGAACACAACACCCCTCCCTTTTTAGAAAAGATACTGATTACGTATTAATCCACGTAACATAGTCCTGCAAGCAGATTGGTGGCTTCACAGTTCTCTGAGACCTGCGCAGTTCATTTTCTTGGGAGCTGCCTGCCTGGACGGACGGCTAGTTTCTGACGGGCCTGTCTGCGATGTTGCAATGGGATCTCCGCCGGCCTCCAGGGGCAACAGGCAGCCATCGCTGGAGTCCTGAACTGGTTCGGGTAAGTCCTCTGTTGATTTTTCTATATTGGGTAAAATGTTTATGTTAGCTTTAATTCGCTTGCGTAGTTGGTCAATATGACGGTGCCAACTACGCCCATCTGTTAATAAAATTAAATATGTTTTTGAACCCGTTTTTTCCACTACTATTCCTTCTTTCCACTTGTCATTTGAGTCATAGTCTTTTGCATAAATTAAGTCCCCATTGCTAAATTGTCTTTCATTCTGTATTTTAATTTCTTTTTGTTCATTTTGGTAATTTGGGTGAATACGGTCTAGTTTGGAACGAAGATTCCTGCCCATTAGCAATTCTGCTGGGCTTTTGTGCGTTGAAGCTGATGGTGTTATGTGTTGAATGGTTAGAAATTCATCAATTTGTTGCTGCCAATCTCCTAGTGGTGCCTTGTTCAATGCTTCCTTTGTTGATCTAACCATTCGTTCTGCTTGTCCATTAGCTTGAGGAAAGTGAGGGGGAGTAAGTACATGTTTTATGCCTTGGTCTGCAAAAAATAACTCCATTTGTCGGGCTGTCAATTGAGGCCCGTTATCAGAAACCACAATATCCGGGATGCCATGTGTGGCAAACATTTTCCTTAAGGTTTTTATGGTTGCACTGGTAGTAGTAGATGCCATAAGTTCAAAGGATTGGCCCCTGATTGGTCCTGCAAAGTCAATATGTATCCTGGACCAGGGCCCTCTTGGTGTTGGCCACTCTGATGGTGTGGTCTTTGGTGGATTGGGCCTTGATTTCTGGCAGGGTACACAACCACCCACCCACAACTCTATGTCCTTGTCCAATCCAGGCCACCAGAGATGACTTCTGGCTATTGTTTTCATTTTAACTATTCCTGGGTGTCCTATATGCAACAGTTGTAAGGCTTGATTCTGTAATGCTTTTGGAATTACAACTCTGTCCCCCCATAAAATACAATCCTTTAATACATTAAGTTCCAGTTGTCTATTTTTAAAAGGCTGAAATTGTTCTGTTTGTTTTTCATTTGGCCAACCTTTTAATACCCATTGGATCTACCTGTGTTTGTTCAGCTATGTCTGATGCTGTCAATAAGGACTGTTTGTTTGTCTCAATTAAGAGAATACTAGAGGCTGGAGCAGGGTCAATAACTAGTTCTTTTTGCGGGCACCTACTCAGTGCATCGGCGTTACCTATGTCCTTCTCCCCCCTGTGGATTAAGGTATAATTGTAGCCAGCTAAAAAAATAGCCCATCTAGTCATGCGAGGGGAAAGAAAGGCGGGAGTCTGTTTATTTCCCGCCAAAATGCGAAGGAGAGGCTTGTGGTCCGTAATTAAAGTAAAAGAACGACCACAGAGATAATAATAGAATCTTTTGACACCAGCTACAGCTGCCAGTGCCTCCTTATCAAGTTGTGAATAGTTTCTCTCCGCTGAAGAAAGGGTTTTAGAATAGTATGCAATTGGGGCTTCTGTGCCGTCTGGGAAATTATGGCTAAGAACGGCGCCTATGCCGAAGGGCGAAGCATCGCATGTTAATGTTAGGGGCATGGCAATATTGTATTGAACCAAAACACTGTTGGATGAAAGTAAATTTTTTACTGCAAGAAAAGCGGCATGTTCTTTCGGTCCCCATGTCCAGGCAGTGTCTTTCTTTAGGAGATTATGGAGCGGCTCTGCTACCGTCGCTTTCTGTTTAAGAAAGACGGAATAAAAGTTAAGGAGTCCAAGGAAAGCCTGTAAGTCCGTTTTATTGGTGGGGGTTGGGGCGTTCTTTATGGCCTCAACTTTATCATTAGTGGGATGGATGCCAAATTTGTCTATGTTAAATTCTAAAAATTCAACATTGGGAACTGCCCAGGAACATTTGTCTGCCTTTAAATGGAGCCCTGTCTCTTTAAATTTCGTTAAAACAGTTCTGATTCGTTCCCAGAGTTCTGATTTTGATGTGGCCGAGATTAATACGTCATCGAAATATGGAACGACCCCGGGAATGTTATTTAATATGTGTTCCATGAGGCCTTGGAAGATTCCAGGGGCAGTAGAAACTCCAAATTGGAGTCTAGAGCATTTAAAGGCGCCCCTGTGAGTAACAATCATTTGGGATTCTGCGGTGTTTTGATCGACGGGGAGTTGCTGGTACGCCTGTGCAAGGTCCAATTTTGCAAAGATTGACCCATTTCCCAAGGTGTGCAGGAGTTGTTGCACGACCGGTATTGGATAAGCATTGTGTTGCAATGCTTTGTTGATTGTGGCTTTATAATCTGCACAAATTCTAATCGAGCCATCTGGTTTGATAGGGGTGACTATAGGCGTTTCCCATTTGGCGTGATCCGTTGGGATCAATATGCCCTGAGCTATCAGTTTATCCAATTGTTCATCTACTTTAGGCAAGAGTGGAATGGGAATTCTGAGGGGCTTTAATCGGATAGGAGAAACGTTTGGGTCTAGATTAAAAGAAATAGGACTGCCTGTATATTTACCTAATTCACTAGAAAAAACTTCAGGGAATTCCCTAAGTAAGTTGTTTGGGTCAAATGATTCACATACATTATTGACTCCTGAAATTGAAATGCCCAAAGGTTGTAACCATTTAAGTCCCAACAATGTGTGTCTAGGACCATCCACCACAATAAGAGGTAAAAGACCTCGAAATTTCTTAAACGTAATTGGTACATTTAAAGTTCCTAACACAGGAATTCTCCAACCTTGAAAATCACTCAAACCCGCATCCCAAGGTTTTAAATCGGCTTTTGTTACGCGGGGCAAGTAAAGATTAAGTTTTTGCCACGGCATAATTGAATGTCTCGAGCCCATGTCCAACTCCATTTCACAGGGAAGGTCGTTTAGGAAAAGGGAAACAATTAATTTGTTCTCCATGGCGGGAGAATTGAAGTTGACAGAAGAGGGGCAGTTACCTCTTTGGTTGAAAGAGCGCGAATCGTCGGCTGGTCGGGAAACGTTGCGAGAAAACGGAGGTCGTCTATTTCTCGGTGTAGAAAAAGATCTTGAGTTTTGTGGGTTTGTTGAGATGGGACACACAGCGTGGCAAACCTCTGCGATGTGTCCACGACGCTGGCAACGGCGACAGTAGGCATCCTTGAAATGGCAGCGGTAGCGTGGATGATTTCCATTGCAACCGGCACACTTGTCCTGGCGAGGTGGCTCTTTGGTGTCGCGGTCAGATGGTCTGCGGATTTGGAGGCAGGTATTATCTGGTGTGCTGGATTCCAGATGTTTGTCATCATTTGGGCAGCTGTGCCAATCGGAGTCGTCTGGAATGTGGTGGACGGTAGGCGTTGTGCGCTTGATTTCAGCTACAGAAGTTTCGGATATCTCGGACGCTTTTGCGGCTTTAAGAATGTCTTGGAGGGAAGCCTCTTCGTCCACTAGGTTTTTCTTCTGCAGCGTAATGTTGGTTAACCCAAAGATGAGGCGGTCAACCAGTTGTTCCTCAGGATCCTTAAATCTGCATTTTGGAAGAACGGCACGGAGGCGGGTGATGAAATCGTTGGTGGATTCCCCTTCCGATTGCCGCATCTGAGCGAATTGGTGACGGTGAACACGGACGGGAGTCGTGGGTTGATAATGTGGCAGTGAGCTTGGTTTGGAGGGTTGACCATGCGACGGTTTCCAATGTGTCTGGGTCAACGAGGGTTGAAGCCAAGCTGTAGATATCCTGACCACAATAGCTCAAAAATATGGCTTTTTTCCTTTTGTCCTCTGCGTCGTGCAGGTTGCTTGCTTTGAGAAAAAGTCTGAATTTGGACATATATGAAGTCCACAATTCTGACTCGGAATTGAAGAGAGGTGGCGGTGGCACCATGGCCGAGTTCATAGTTGCGTTCGCGGGAGTTCGACCTCCTCGACGCCACTGTTAAATCACGACTCCGGTGGTTGGTCAAACAATAATATTTATTGGGTCATCAGAACAGCAAACAATCACCAAGCAAGAATCTTCCTAATGAGGGCAACGGCTAATCCGTTGCCCTATTTATACTCTTAAAAACGGCGGGCTTTTTCCAACTGACAGTTATTTAACTTTCGCGGCTATTTTCCAAATAGCCACGTCTTAACCAATCAGTGAATTTCTTACGATATTTTTAAACGAACACAACAATATTTATTGACATACACTTGAAACTTTGATATGCATGTCTGCTAGTGGTGGGTTGCTACCAGTATGTCCTGGAGCTCCATTCTGGTAGCAGCCGCCAGATTGCGCAATTTGCACGCAACTGCTCTGGTGTCATCTTTGCCAATCTCTCTCTCTTTTTAAAATTGTTAGGCTTTTTTTGCTTCTTGTGCATGCACAGAAGCAAAATCTCGCAAGGGGACGCTTGCATGAGATTTTGGTGATTTTTTGCTTCTGCGCAAACCGAAATCACGTGCATGCGAGGTCCCTCATGAGATTTTGGTGCACTTTTACTTCCTGCACATGCGCGGAAGCAAAATCACGTAAAGCGATGGGGTGTGCATGCACAACCACCCAAATGAACAGGATGCGCACGCAGCACACTGGTATGCAGGTAAATGAAACCCGCCCCTGATATGTGTACGTACCCACACACACAAACAAACACACAGAGAGCTATTCTCCCCAAATGTGGTGTTAATCTCCTGATTAGCAGTAGTAGAGCCATCAAAGGCAGCACAGTTTCTGCATAAAATTACAATATTTATCCATCATGGGAACATTATGCATGAGAGGAATTTATCTATCTAGCAATTCCATCTGTACAGATCAAGAAAAACCAAACCTATTCAAGTAGGATCCACAGGAAACTCAACTGATATCAAGGGAACATATAACTCAAATAAAAGGATAAGTTGGCAAGGGAACCATCAAACCAGCTCGGAAAGTAAAATAACAGGTTGGCGGGGCACAAATGGCAAGAGGTACAAATCTGACAGTCCCTTGTGATTGCTGTTCTTGGCCAAATTCCTCTAGACAGGGAATTTTAGAAGGTGAAGTCCACATATCTTAAAGTTGCCAAGATTGGAGACCCTTGTGTTATATGCGTGATGGGAACGTATGGCATAGAGCCCTCTTTGTGGGCATGCCAGCCATTGCCCCAGCTCAACTCCACTATGCACATACCGCACCTCCAATCAGCCAGCTGGTCTTTGGGTCTCTGCCATGCATGTGTAGGGGCAGGCCTTACCGAATCTCTGCAAGTTCCACCCTCCCCACCCTCTATGGCACAAATGGAGGAGAAAGCTAGGATGCACTGGAGGGAAGAAATGCAAAGATCTGGAAAGGCACAGAAATGCAGGAGAAAGGTAGGATGCAGGGGGGGGGGGAAATGCAAAGATCTGGGAAGGCATAGAAGGCAGAAATGAAGAAAAAAGGTGGGACGCACTGGGAGGAAGAAATGCAAAGATCTGGGAAGGCACAGATGGCAAGAATGCAGGAAAGGAGGTCATACTTCACTTTCAGTGCACAATGCTCTCAAAGCACAGCTGCGCTTGAGGGGCATAGCAGGCAGTTCTCCCACCAGCCGGGATTGTGCGCCAAGCAAGCTGACCCTCCAGCTCACAGAGTCGGCAGAAGTTGCACATTTCAGTTCCCCAGAAGCAGCAATTTTGGCACACAGCAGGATTCTGAGGACCTTCATTCACTTCTGCACAGAGAGCTTATTACTGGTAGTGAGGGCCTACAGAGGGCAGAGGAATGCACGCCAGTTTTCTTTTCATGGCAACCGGCTTAAGAGCCCTGGGAGTGGGAGAAGAGAGAGAGATTCCTGTGCATGTCTTTTCACTAAGTTTAAACATGTGTCTCTCTGTGTATGGTGGGGAGTGGAGTTCTTCCTCAGAAGAGACATGGCAATTGCTGTATATTTTCAGGGCAGCGCAGAGACTCGGAAAGAGCTCCACTACTCTCCCCCCCCACACTTCTTACATTTACATTTAGCAAAAAGTTAAAAGTCATGCACAGGAATTAAGAGGATTTTTTTGCAATTCTAGCTATGTTTGGCACTCGTAACTAAGAGAGCCCAGCACTGCAGTTCCCTTGCTCCAAACAGCAGCCTCTGTTCATGTCAGAAAACTGGCAGCTGGATGGGTGGAGGCAAAGGACAGATGCAGAGTGACACGCTGCTTCCAGGCCAGGCCAGCCGGTGGGTGGGTGTGTAGGCAGCCCTCAGAGAAAAGTGCTGCACTGGGCGACACGTCTTCCAGTCATGGGCTGGATCCTGAGGAAGAAAGGAGGGCAACTGTGCAGCAGGTACCAAGAGGCTCCGCAGAAGCCAAGAGGCAGGCCCAAAAGGTGCGGTGAGGACTTTAATGGTTTTCTGCCTCACAGAAGCAGAGATGGGCAGGAGGCTCGAGACCTCACAGTACCCTAGTGCAGCAGTCTCCCTAGGGCCGCTCTCTTGCCTTCCCCTCCAAACCCGTGCCCCGTGTCCTCCTACCCCATTTGTGGTACTAGGAAGCTTTAGGAAGGCCTGCCAGGCCCACAATGGGGCAGGGGGGTGCGGTGTGCATGCACAGGAGTCGCATGTGCATGTGCAGGGGGCATGTACATATGCACGGAGATGAGGAGGGAATCACATGGGTGCTCCCTCTGCTTTCGGCACGCAACCGCAAAATGGTTAGTTATCACTGTGTTAGATCATTTGCATAAATACATTCCTAGTGTTCAAATAACACGCTATGATCTGTTAAAGCCATCAAAAATATATCTATGGAATTAGTTACAATGGTCTTGGCTAAAAACAGGAAACTAAGGGGCTTCCCTTATAATGTGAGTAGTCAAATATTGGGCAACAGAAAACATGATTATTATATTTTTTCATTTATCTATATTTTATCTCTTTTGATTACTAAAGTATTAACAAGTCTTTATTTTCACTTTAGCACTCAAGTTCTCTGTTAATTCACTAGAACAGTGAGTTCTTTTTTTTTTTAGTTAATAACCATTTGATGGATAAGGGTGACAGTTTATTTCCTGATAGCTGAGGAAAAGACAGATGTTTTAAATTACCAATGTTTTGCAAATTGTTACCATTTTCTCAGGTTCTGAGAAGCCTACAACACAACTGATTATAGTTATTTCTGTATAAAAGCATCACAAATAAGAAGAGTATATTGGGAGTAGTGTTGTTCCTTATAGCAAAAGCACTTAGGCTTATATACTATCCCATAGTGCAGTGTTTCCCAACCTTTTTTGAGCCACGGCACATTATTCATATTTTCAAAATCCTGGGGAACATTGAAAGGGGGGCGGGGGGGGGGGCTAAAGAAAAGTTTGGACAAAAAAACCTCTCTCTTCCTCCCTTTCGCTCTATTTCTCCCTCTTTCACTCTATTTCTCCCTTCCCTTCTTTCTCTCTCTCCATCCCTCTTTCTTTCTTCCTCTCTTTTTTGCTCCCTTTCTCTCTCCCTCCTTTCCTTCCTCTATGTCTTTCTCTCTCCCTTGCTCTCGCTCTCTCTTGCTATCTCTTTCTTGCTTTTTTCTCTCTTTCTTGCTCTCTCTCTCTCTCTTTCACTGTCTCTTGCTATATGTCTCTTTCTTTCTCTTTGCCTCTCTTGCTATCTCTTTCTTTCTCTCTCTTTCTCTCTTTCTCTCTCTGTCTCTCTTGCTATGTCTCTCTTTCTTTCTCTTTCTCTTTCTCTCTCCCTCTGCCTCTCTTGCTATGTCTCTCTTTCTCTCTCTCTCTCTCTGCCTCTCTTGCTGTCTCTCTTTCTCGCTCTGTCTCTCTTTCTCTGCCTCTCTTGCTATGTCTCTCTTTCTCTCTCTCTCTGCCTCTCTTATATGTCTCTCTTTCTTTCTCTCTCTCTCTCAGCTGACTGCAAGTGGGAGCCCTGACGGCGGCAGCTGGATGTGCTGCTGGACACCGTATATGCCAGGCCTGCAGCGCCAGCATGTACGACGTCCAGCAGCACATCCAACCGCCACCGTCAGGGCTCCCACTTGCAGTCAGCTGAGAGAGAGAGAGAGAGAGCTCCCTCTCACCACCGCCATCTCCCTGCGACTGCCTGCAGCCGCTGCAGCCCCCCCCCCCTCCCACCACCAGTGCCCTCCCGCCGGGCCACAAAGGACACTTGCCGCCGACGCCAGGGAAGCTCCAGTTGGGCGGGGCGCTGCCGGTGCCTCCGTCCTGGGGCTCCCACTCGCAGCTGTCCCCCGGCTCCTGCCTGATGCCATGGTTTCTGGCGCTCTCCTGCTGGGCCCCAAAGAAGGAATGTGGGAAAAAGGCACAAAGAATGAAGCTCTCCTTTCTGCCTTCCTTCTTTGGGGCCCAGCAGGAGAGCGCCGAAAACCGCGGCATCGAGCAGGAGCCAGGGGACAGCTGCGAGCGGGAGCTCCAGGTCGGCACCAGCAGCGCCCCACCCAGCTGGAGCTTCCCTAGAAGCTTTGCGGCACACCTGGCCGTGTCTCGCGGCACACCGGTGTGCCGCGGCACACCGGTTGGGAAACGCTGCCATAGTGCTTTACAGCACTCTTTAAGCGGTTTAGACTCAGCATATTGCCCCCAACAATCTGGGTCCACATTTTACTACCTCAGAAGGATGGAAGACTGAGTCAACCTTGAGTTGGTCAGAATCAAACTCCTGGCTGTGGGCAGAATCATCCTGCAATATTGCATTCTAACTACTGTACCAACATGGTTCTTAACAAAAAAGGGATAGAAATCCATTAGGTGTATGGTTTGTCTATGATTCATAGAATGAATCCTAATCTATAACTGTGTCAATGTATTGTAGGTAGATGCTTCCAAAGAAAGTTCAACATGGCCATTTTTGCCTTCAGAAAAACAAACTTCCAAAAATAACAGATTGTTGAAAAGAGGGTCCATTCTGTTCACAATATTTGGACATCCATTTATTTAAAATCTACGAGTCTACGGAGAGGAGCGGCATACAAATCTAATAAATAAATAAATAAATAAACAAATAAACAAACAAACAAACAAACAAAATATTAAGAAAAATGACAATAACAATTTAAAATATACAGATAGCCCTTGACTAATGACCAATTGCTTAATGACCTTTTAAAATTATGACAGAACTGAAATAAGTGCTGTATGGCCTTCAGAAGCACTTCTGGCCTTCATAAAGTGTTGTACCACCCCAATTTTGCTATCACATGACTGCATTTTGGATGCGTGGCTCCCTGCAATTATGTGACCTTATTTGGTTTTTGCTGATTTCCATGGTCACATGACCTCAGAGGATAGCAAAAAAATATCCATGTTTGGAGAATGGATACACACGTATGACCACAGTGTTCACTTAATGTCTGCAAATTTATTTAATGATTGCCACCAAAAAAAATCATAAAATCAAGTCCAGACACTTGAGTGCCTTGAATTACAGCCATAAAGACTTATGACCAAAACTTTGCTCCCCATTACAGTAGTAAGTTGAGAACTATCTGTACTTGAAAGAGGAAACTGGCCAGTGAAGTTGTTTCCATGTTCAACAATGGTTATCAGTATGGTAAAATAGCAGAAACACTGAATTTCTAATTTCTATTTCCACCTCTGAGAAGCCCATGTCTAAAGCTAGCTTTTGCAGAGGAAAACTAGGCAAATGAAAACAAATGTATATAATGAAATATAAAGTCAAACTCAACAGAATAAAACTAAATAAATGTTTGCATCCAGAACAGTATCTAATCCACAGATTTTAAATAAATTAAATATGAAATTTCAGGTCTCTTCATACAAATATGCAACTTCTTATTAATATCAGCATCTCTTTCAAAAGACTGGAGACTGAGAAGTGATAAAGGAAATTATGGGTCAGTGACCTTAACATTTGCTTCAAACAAAATAGCTGAAATTATAGTGGCATCTCTACTTAAGAATGCCTCTATTTACAAACTTTTCTAGATAAGAATTGGGTGTTCAAGATTTTTTTGCCTCTTCTCAAGAACCATTTTCTACTTACAAACCCGAGCTTCCGAAACTATAACCAGAAAAGGCAGGGAGAAGCCCCCGTGGGGCCTCTCTAGGAATCTCCTGGGAGGAAACAGGGCCCCCACCTTCCCTGTGGTTTCTCCAATCGTATATATTATTTGCTTTTACATTGATTCCTATGGAAAAAATTGCTTCTTCTTACAAACTTTTCTACTTAAGAACCTGGTCACGGAATGAATTAAGTTTATTTTTATTTTATTAATAGAGTTGAAAGGGACCGTTAGGTCATCGAGTCCAACCCCCTGCCTGAGCAGGAAACCCTACAGCACCCCAGCCAAATGGAAGTCCAATCTCCTCTTGAAGGTGTCCAGAGTTGGGGAGTTCACCACCTCCCCTGGCAGGCAGTTCCATTGGTTGATCGCTCTGACCGTCAGGAAGTTCTTCCTTATTTCCAGGTTGAATCTCTCCTTGGTCAGCTTCCAACCATTGTTCCTCGTCCGGCCCTCTGGTGCCCTGGGGAATAAAGAGACCCCCTCCTCACCGTGGCAAGCCCTCAAGTATCTGTAAACTGCTATCATGTCCCCTCTAGACCTTCTTTTTTCTAGGCTGTCCATGCCCAGTTCTCTCAATCTCTCTTCGTAAGTCTTGGTTTCGAGTCCCCTAATCATTTTGGTTGCTCTTTTTTGCACCTTCTCCAGAGTTTCGATGTCTTTTTTGTAGTGAGGTGACCAAAATTGGATGCAGTACTCCAGGTGGGGTCTGACCAGGGCATAGTAGAGTGATATTAATACTTCCCTGGTCTTGGAGCGTATTCCTCTGTTGATGCATCTTAGGATTGAGTTGGCTTTTTTGGCTGCTGCTGCACATTGCTGACTCATGTTTAGTTGATTGTCCACCAAGACTCCAAGATCTCTTTCGCAGTCACTACTGCTGAGTGGGGTATCTCCCAGGCTGTATGTATGTCTAGGGTTCTTTTTGCCGAGGTGGAGGACTCTGCATTTGTCGGTGTTGAACCTCATTTTGTTGGTATGGGCCCACTGTGATAGTCTGTCTAGGTCTTCTTGTACTCTGAGCCTGTCCTCAAGGGTGTTGGCTACCCCCGCCAGCTTGGTGTCATCTGCAAATTTTATTAGTTCCCCTTTTATTCCCTCGTCCAGGTCGTTGATGAAGATGTTAAAGAGTACAGGACCCAGGACAGAGCCCTGTGGTACTCCACTGTCTACTTTTTTCCATGTGGATTTGGTGCCGTTGAGGACAACTCGTTGGGTGCGGTTGGTAACAAACAGTTTGTAAGTAGAGATACCACTGCATAGAGAAAAGAGCCAGTTTGGTCTAGTAGTTAAGATTCCAGGCTAGAAACCAGGAGACTTTGAGTTCTAGTCCCACTTTAGAAGCATGAAAGGCAGTGATTGGGTGACTTTCGTTCATTCATTCTCTTAGCCCAATCTATCTCAAAGGGATATTATTATGGGGAAAATAAGAGAAGGGCATATTAGATATGTTCACTACCTTGATATATTTCAAAAAATAATAAAGGTAGAATTTAAAAATTCTTTTTTAAAACAACAAATTATTAAGAGCTATATGGTCTTTGTAAGGTAAATCTTGCCTTAATTATCATCTAGATTTTTTAGACATAACCAAGTAGATATGTGTGGACCAATAAATATTGTCTACTTGCATTTTGAAATAGATGGTTGATCAAGCCTATCAACTTTTCAGCTTGTAAGAGGGATCTTGGAGACCAAGTGGACAATCACTTAAATAAGAGCCAACAATGTGCAGTAGCAGTCAAAAAAGGCAGTTCAATCCTAGGCTAGTATTGCAACTGGTGTTTTAAAACTTGTAAGTGAACTATCTGGAATTAGAACAAATTAGTCAAGAGACTTTTTTCTTGATTATCCCAAATTATTCACAGTAATGAAATGCAACACATTGTGAAGATCTGCAAAAGGAGATCCAGGCTTGGTGAATATTGTTTAAAGGGGCAAGCAGAATTCAAAATAAACAAGTGTAAAGTTATGCATGTTGGCACAAAAAAATATAAAATGTTCATGAATGGGATCTAAGCCAGCAGTGATTGTCCACAAAAAGTGTTATTCTTTTAAAAAAAATCTATATATAATTTTTAAAAAAACACAGAAATTATAAACAGGCTATAAACTGAAAGAAAACGAAACTAAAAAGTTAGAGAGAAAGGAGAACTCTATAGAAGGATCTGGATACAGTTTCATATCTTCTCTTTTTCTTAGTTGTTAGCTTAGGTAGAGCTGCTGCCTGTTGTTCCTCTAAACTGTGTATTGTTCTCCCTAGCTATCCACAGGCTGGTATCACACAGCCTAATCTGATATCATCTTTAAGCTCTGGCTCAGCTTAGCCTTACTAAGCCCTTAATTGGGTTGATCCTCACTTTCTATCCTCTTTAGAGCTACCGAATGAGATTTGCCTTTCTTCCTTCTCCATTCTTGGCAACAAACATATGTTGATAGGGGAAAACATAGAGCTGAGAATTGGATTGTGATATGCACACTCCTAGGATTTATTCTCTACCCCCATCCATGGAGACCATCTGTCCTAGGTTGTAGGCCCCAGGAGTCTGCAGGCTTGGTTGCTATGGCAGCCATTCACAGGATGATGCTTAGGCAGTTTAAGATTCTACCCCTAATCTGGTAAAAGAGAGTGGGGGCCTATAAGGACCACAGGTGCAGCTGAAGCCGTGATTAGGAACTGAAACTTTATCTCTCTCATAGGACACTCTTGGGGAAAATGTTACAACTTATTCTCTCAATAAAGGAGAATATTTGTAGTTCAGGATTGAAATAAGGGGTCCTTGGTGCTCTCTGAGTTTGTTTTCTTGCAGCCGTTTCATTGCCAACAGCAAGTAACACCATCAGTGTTAGTAAGGACTGCTATTTGCTGTCAGTTTATATTCTGATGGCATGCCTGTCAGGGTTGGTGGGGGTGGTCTTAGAGATTCTTTGGAAAAGCAAATCACTTTAGTAGAGGATATATGTTTGATAAGTAGTTAACTCTAATTAATCTAGCAGAGAAGAGCAAATTACTTCAGTAAAAAGTGTATTTTAAGATAATAATAATAATAATTTAATAATAATTTATTGGATTTGTATGCCACCCCTCTCCGTAGACTCGGGGCGGCTAACAACAATAATAAAAACAACATGTACAATCCAATAATAAAAACAACTAAAAACCCCTATTATAAAATCAAACATATATACAAACATACCATGCATAACTTGTAATGGCCTAGGGGGAAGGGCTAATACTTTCTTACTTTAGATATTTACTCTGTGTTTTTTCCTGTATATGTTGTTTTTTATTGTATGTTGGAGAAAAATAAAGACAATTTTATACCAAAGAAATTCTTTGGTTGGGCTGTTTACTGTTAGCTTCTTTGACAGTTTTTTGGTTAGAATATTGTTTACTTGATTGTTGATCTGATGTTAACCTTGGAGTTAATCTATGCTGATCTGGATGGTGATTACTGGTGGAAAGGTACTTGGGTCATTTTGCTCCTTTTTGGCTGGTTGATGGTTTCTTTTGTATAATCTATAGATGTTGTTAATGTATATGTGTCATGGCTGAAGTTTGGCTTGCTTTGCAAACCCTGCTCACATCCAGACAAGAAGCAATGGGGGTGGAAGTGGGGAGAAAATAGATGGGAAATGGATGGGATGAAGTAATAGAATGTGCACCAACCTGGAGCCAAGCCAGTGTCCCAAGTTCACCTGTTGGGAAAGTCCACTAAATAAAGAGTCTGTTCCCAGAACAAACTAAATATAATTGATTGGAAGAAATAAAGTGACTATGGGAGAGCCAGGAGAAGGGGAAATGTTTAACTATGCTATTTGCGCACAAAAACATTAGAATTGAAGCGGGTGCTCAGACCGCTGGAGCACGGCTGAAAATGAAGACTGAGAAGCTGGAGCAATAACCCATGGCAGAACAGCAGAGAGATACTCCATTCTAGGGACTGAAGACCCAGTAGACAGTGGGAGTAGAGAAATTGCCAAGGTGTTCCTTCTCTTCCTGGCAGTCAAAATGGTGTGAAGGAGGTGATGGAAGGCTCAACAAGCACCCCATCAAGTGGAAACCTCTGGTCATCATCCCAAGCCTGATTATGGAGCTGTTAAGAAAGACATTCAGAGGGTATTGTGGCTTGCTAGCTGCCTGTGGGGAGGAATTTAAGCCAGTTCTGGAGTCTGGGAAAGGCTCTGATGGATGCTCTGTATCAGACGCAGAGATAGAGCCAGCCTGTCCAACATTTCCCAGCCGCCAGAGAGGCAGCTGCTGAGATAAGTGAGGAAGAAGAACAGCTGGGGCCTGTTCCAAATGCATGTATGCACAGAGCAGTTAAGAGAGGAGAACAATGTAGGACAAGGAGTCGACTCTGGAAGCAAAGCACCTGTGAACGTTGAATGGCCCCTCCCTGGCTGGGGAATAAATTGAAGGAAAGGGGAATGGTTGTCATAGGAGACAAGGGTTTGTATTTCTGAAGATGTTGTGCATGGTGTTTCATGAATCAAAGACAGCTTGCCAGAACTTAATTTGCAGCTTTTTGGCTGGGAGCTCATCGCCTTGCAATTTTCATAAGGAACTGATAAGGTCTGTTCCTGCATTTAACTCCTTGCAGGACTCTTGCTTGGACTTTTTGGTGGGTGAATGGCATTAATTCACAAGAGGTAAATAAAGAGGGGGGGGGGTTTGTGACCAGGAGTCTGTTTCTTGCTTCTATCAAGGCTGGGTGAGAACACAGGGATGGAGGTATGTATGTATGCATGCATGCATGCATGTATGCATGCATGCATGTATTTGACTTCCATGCTGCCCAATCCTGAAGGACTCGGTATGTGCAGTGATGGTGCCAGGTGATGTTACCAAAGAGCTGAGGACCATCTCCAACCGGCGGTGACTCTTGCTACTACTCCTCTTTCTCCCTAGCCAGTGGTCCCAACACTGGTAGGAGCTGTTGGCTGGGCCCTCTCCCATGGATTTTTCCTGGTCTGTGAGGAGCACCAGTTACCCACCTTCATGGATCGCTTCAACGAGTGACTGAACCGCTTAGCCCAGGCTTGGCACCACATGAAGCACTCTAGAGTGATATAATCACTCGGGTTCATGCTATCACCACTAACTTGAAGGAGATTGCCTTGGAATGGCTGGTGTTGTTGCATGATGAGGATGATCCAGAGTTAATCGGCCTCAACACTTTTATGACAGCACTTCAAATATCCCCTAGCAACCCGCCATGCAGTGACCCTTAGCCATACCTTGAAGCAGAGGAAGCAGTCAGTGACAGAGCATATCCAAGACTTCCATCAAATTGCCAGTCACCTGGGGGACTGGCAAGTTGACAAATAAGGAGCCTGTCCCAAGAGGTTCTGTGAACCCCGAGGGCATGGTATTGCATGGCCAGTAAGGTTGAGATCAATCTAATGGAGAGTTCATGGGACAAGAGTCACAGCTACCTCCCAGCTAAGAGGTGAGGAGCTCAAAGTGGGGAGAGAAGAGAAAGCCACAGTAGAGTCCTACTGGGTGCTATTGCTGTGATAAGGAGGGGCACCGGGTAGCCAAGTATCTCATGCAATGCCTAATGTTTGTCCCCCAGCCTCAGAGCCAACCAAAGAGAGTGGAAAAACCCACCAATAACAAAAAAGGGGACCCACATGGATCAAGTAGTTGTAGAGTTCACCCTCTATCCCGCAAGGAGGAAGAAACTTCAATCCCTATTAAAATGGATCCCATCATGTACAACAGTGACAGTGAAGGGGTCAATAGTAAATAACCCCATCATCCCCATGACTGTTAGGATCAAGATCAGGATCAAGATCACTGTGGCTTCTTTGGGTAGTAATGGGATCTTAATTACCCTATTGGACTCTAGGTGTAGTAAATGTCTAATCAGCCCCCGAGTTATGGAGAAGTTAGGGATGAGGCTGAGGAAGTTGAAAAACCCCATGATCTTTTCCCATGTAGATGAGTCAATAGTGGGCAAAACGTCAGTTACTTATCTGACTGAGCCTGTGAAGGTAAAGGGACTCATGTAGAAACCATTTGATTCATCATAGTCCCTGTAATGATCGAGGCTATGGTCTTAGGAGAAAGTGGAACCCCTTCATTAATTGGGATGGGAATGGACGGTGAATGTGGAGGAAACCAACCAATTGCAGGGCAATAGTAAATGTGTTAAAGAGCCACCATGAGCCTGCAATTAAGGAAGCAAAATTAGAAACTTTTGGAACCACTGATTACCAAGAAATATTGTGATTTGGTGGAGGTGTTCAGCAAGAGGGAATCCAATGTGCTCCTGCCCCATGTTCTGTACTATTCAAATTGTGCCCAGGGCCAAACTACCAAAGCTAAAGTTGTATTCAGTGATGCCCACAGAAATTGAGGAACTCCAAGCATTTGTGAATAAAAAGCTGGCCAGGGACTTTATTCACCTGGCGAAGTCATGAATGGCGGCCCCAGTACTCTTCAAAGAAAAAAAAGTTGTGTCCCTTAGGTTGTGCATAGACTATCATGGTTTAAACAGTATTTGCGTAGAGAACATGTACCCTCTCCCTTTGTTGAATGACATATTGGGACACCATGCAAAGAGAGGATACTTACAAAATTGGACTTAAGAGAGGCATATAACCAAGTGAGGATCAGGAAAGGTGATGAGTGGAAGGCAGCATTCAACTGCCCAATGGACTATGACCAGTTCTGAATGATGCCATTTGGACTGCATGGGGCCCCAGCCATTTTTATACAACTGATAACTTTGTGGTCTTGCATGAAGATCTGTATAAAGGAATCCTAGTATACATAGATGACATTTTCATCTATCCCATAACAATGAAGGAGCATATAAAACTGGTCAGGGCTATACTCGAGAAGCTGAAAAAGGTGCAAAACTATCCAAGTGTGACTTCCATAGGACCAAACTGGATTAACTGGGGTACAGGATTTCACAGGACAATATGGAAGTGGACCTTGAGAAAGTGCAGGCAATCTTACAGTGGAAAGCCCTTCGGAAGAGAAAACAATTGTAGAGTTTTCCCGGCTTTGTTAAGTTTACTGGCAGTTCATCTCTAAATTTGCCGAGATTACCCTGCCCATCACAAATTTACAAAAAGACAAAAGGGGCAACTAAACCTCAGTCAATGCTTAAATTGGTCACTGGAGTGCCAAGTGGCATTTGAGAAGTTAAAACACCTCTTCACTGTTGAGCTGGTTTTAAAAGACCCAACCCTGACAAGCCATTCATAATTCAAGTGGATTCCAGCAACGTGGCTGTGGGAGCAGTGCTTTTCCAGAAGAATGCAAAGCAGGGGATACAGGCTTACAAACTCTTAGACAGAGACCATGGAGTATCTGAGAGAAAGAAGCCTATGTGATCCACTTGGCCTTCCTCACATGGAGGCAGTTCCTTAAAGGCAGCAGAATTCCTTTCAATGTGTGGACTGACCATAAGAATTTGGAAGTGTTAACACCACCACCCCAAAAGCTATCCCATAAGCTAATTTGATGGGCTCAGTACTTCAATCAGTTTGATTTCACATGTTGCTATCTACCCAGGAGAGGGGGACTTTCTTGCAAACATCCTCTCCAGGATTCCACAGTACAACAGTGTCAGAGAAGTTATCAATTCTATCATCCCCTCCAAGCCAGCCCTCACGAGACAATGGGAGAGTTTTTATCCTCCTCCAGCTCCAGGAAAGCCATTGGAGCCTGGGGAGGGTGAAACACGAGCCTACTGGGCCCACTAGAAGTTGGGAAATAGGCCATTTCTGGGATCCAGAGGGCCTCTGGGGGAGGCGGAAACTGTTTTTGCCATCCCCAGGCATTGAATTATGAGTGGGCACTTGGGCACGCACAATAGCGTGTGCACACACTCTTTCGGCACCCAAGGGGAAAAAAGGTTCACCATCAATGTGTTAGGGTCTCCCCAAAGCATTAGCTCTGCCCACCATCCACAAACAAATGGAGCTTGTGAATGTTTGAATGTAATACCACAATAGTACAGTACTTCCAATGCTATGTGAACTATCAGCAAGACAATTGGGCTGAGCTTCTATCTTTTGCTGAAATAGTGTACAATTTGTACACAGCACTACTGATTTTACACCTTTCTGAGTAGTTACTAGTGCAGATTTTGTGCCCATGCTAGACCTTCCTCAGCAGACTTCTTCAATTGCATTATTAGTCGAATGGATCATCATGACAAAATACCTGATCTATTAGTAGCCACAAGAGAGACACAAAAGAGGCAGGCTGACAGGAAGAGAATGACCTAAAAGAAGTTTAAGATAGGAGTATTTGTTTACCAAATTTCTGCAGCTAGGGCAACCCTGCAAGAAACTAGGTCCCAAGTATGTAGGGCCCTTCCCCATCATCTGGGTCATAAAACCAGTGACTGTAGAATTTAAGCTGCCAAAGAACCTTAGAGATATCCATCCAATGTTTCATTGTAGCTTATTGAAGCCATTCCATAGTTTGTCGTTGTGGCCAAATGGTAAACTGCCTCTTCTCCCACATGAGTAGAAGGAGAAAAGCATTTTGAAGTTAAGGAGATCCTGGACTACTGAATTCACAAAGGGAAATTGCAATACTTTGTCCTGTGAAAGGGATTCCCTCTAGCAGAGACAGAATGGGTGGTAACAACAAATGTCCATGCCTCTAAATTCATATGCAAATTCCATGCCAAGTACCCAATTGAGTCTGGGGGATTTTAGATACATTTAGAAAAAGGTACAGGCTAATAATATATGTGTGTTTCAGGGATAATCTTTTGGAGGGGTGGCATGTCATGGCTGAAGCTGGGCTCACTTTGTAAACCCCACTCACAGCCAGACAAGAAGCAATTGTGGGGGAATGGGTTGGAATGCAAGGAAGGGAGTAATGGAATGCAAGCACACCAACTTGTAGCTGAGATATACCAAGGTCACCTATTGGGAAAGTCTGCTGGACAAAGAATCAGTTCCCAAAACAAACTGAATATAACTGGAGGAAATAAAATGATAATGGGAGGGCCACAAAAAAGAGGAATGTTTAACTATGCTATTTGTGCACAAAAACATTAGAATTGTATTTGTTACTTCCATGTCAATGTCAGCTCAATAAATTGTAGTCTTGACAACAGAAAAATGTCTCAGGACAATGTCTTTGTTTGCTGAATAAACTGTGCGGGATGATGGACACTGTGTTGATTGACTGCTAACTTGGGATTGCGCATGTGCTGAATTGAATTCTAGGTGCTCCACCTTGGGCTCCAGACTAATTTATTATGTAAAGGGAAATCTCTCCCTTAAAAATACTATAAATCCTTCTTGAAGAAGAACAGAAGGAAAAAGAATCCACAGACATCAAAGTGAATTTAAAGATTTACGGTTTTGAGCAAAGACGGAGATCCTTTCGCTATAACGAGGGAGTGATAAGTGAGTACAATAAATCTTAAAATGGCGGAGGGAGGGGCAGAATCAAGCTTAGCGAACATCGAAAAAAAGCTGGATAAATTGTTGGACATTTGTTCAGGATTTGAGCAGAGATTTATTACAGTGGAGTCAACAATTGAAAATCTGGCTTTGGAAGTTAAATTGATTAAAAAGGAGGCAGAGGTTTCTGCTGGAAAGATACAGAAAGTGGAAAAACAAGTGAAGGATTATGATGAATTAATTAAACAAATGAATTATAGAATCGTTAATCTGGAGGACCGTCAAAGGAGAAGAAATTTATGTCTGTGTGGGTTCAGATCAGATTTTGCTTCGGGTTCAAACTTAATTGAAGCAGTATCTGCTTAGATAAATAAGCAAGCTGGTGTTCAAGTGAGCTGTGATGATATATTACGTGTCCATTGGGCTGCTCCACACAGAAATAGGGGGCGGCAAAGAGACATTGTTATGGCTTTGGTCAGTGAAAAAAAAGCAGAGATTGTTTACAAGTCTTTGAAAAGTTCTGCCTGCCTTAAACAAGATGGAAATGAGATAAGAGTTCTGAGGGATCTCTCTTGGGAAACCTTGAGAGCGAGAGCTGCCTTACGCCCAATATCAAGCCGTTTATATCAAAGTGGAAAAAGGTTTACTTGGGGGTTTCCAGGTGCTATTTTGGTGTTCCAAGAAAATAAAAGGTACAGGGCACGTACACTGGAGGAGGGAAAGGCATTATTGGATCAATTGGGGATCAAGTTTGAAGAAGCTGGAGCACAAGGAACTATGGGTGATGCAAAAGAAGCAGAGGAAGGAGAAGATTTCTTTGATGGTGGGAGTACCCCAGACGAGGAGGAAAGATAAAGGAAAGAGCAGCTGAAGGAGTTAACTGGACAGGTGCAAGCGATTAGAAGAGAGCAGAGAAAAACATAAGCTCAGCATGAGACGAAAGCTAAAAAGTGACCTTGTTGGCTCTCCTTGTCTTTTTGATTTTTTTTCTTGAAGATGTTTTTGGATTCTTGCGTATCTGTTATTTGATGGGGGACGTTTAAGGGGGAAAAAAGGGTTAAAGAAGTTAAAGAAGGAATTATCTAAACGAGAAAGGAGGGTGGGAGGGGAATATTTCTCTTTTATTACAATTAAAAGTGGTTGAAAGAGGAGCTCAGTAGTGTGGGAACGCAATCAAGAGAATTGGACAAGGGTTTCTCTTGTCCTCCCCCCTTGGTGTGGGAGCACGGGGGGAGGCATGTTGGGGGGGGTGACAGGGGTAAGGAAAGGGGAAAAGTTAAACCAAGGGCAAAACAAGAGGGGAAAATGGTTATTTTGGTATATTATGATTGAGTGTAAGATAATGGTTTTAAATGTGAATGGTTTGGGATCAGATTTGAAACATTTTAGGATATGAAGGATGGCTAAGCAACATAAGGTGGATATTATGATTTTGACAGAAGCACATAAAAGATGGGGAGAAAGGGATAAATTGATTAATGATAGAAATTGGAAATGGGTGTATGAATCTAGAGGAACGCAAAATAGTAGAGGCAATTCATCAGAGGGTTCCTTTTGAAGAGGTTGGAGTTCAGAAAGACAGAGAAGGAAGGTGGATATTTGTTAAAGGGAAAATTAATCAAAAGATGTTGACATTAGCAGAAATTTATGTCCCAAATGTGAAAACAAAACAATTTATAATAAATACTAAGAGGAAGTTAGACAATTTTATGGAGGTCTCAACTATTTTGGCAGGAGATTTTAATATGCAATTAACAAATGGGACTGGAAACAGTAGGATGTTACATTTAAATAGACTTAATATGGTGGATCTTCATGCAGATATTTCAAACAGAAGTACATATTATTAAGCAAGATATCATATTTTGCTGCATAGATTATATATTAATGAATGGGGGGGCAATATACAAGTTTAAAAAGTAGATATTAAAAGTATTTGGTTATCAGATCATGCCCCACTATTGGCAGAATTGGAAATAGGTCAGGAACGCAATCAAAGAATTTGGAGATATAATGCAGTTGTAACTGCTAGTGAACAAGATAAAGATAAATTGCAAACAGAGTTATGTGAATATTTCAGAATTAATGATGTGGGTGGTATTAAACAATCAATTGTGTGGGATGCATGTAAGGCCTTTATGAGGGGACAATGTATATGTCTGGAAGAGGTGAGGTAGAGAAAGGGAAATGAAGATAAGGGAAATAGGTTTGATACAAGAACAGCTAAGATTAACTAAAAGTAGAGATTGGAATAGTTTATTAAAATTGAAAAAGAAACAATTGATGGTGTATGATGAGATCAAATGGAACAAGATGAGAATGATAATGCGACAAAAAATACTGAGCTGGGGGACAAAATCAATGCAGCAAATGGCCAGATATTTGAAGAAGAGGAAAGAAAAGTAATGTATTTTAGCATTGATAGACTCTAGTGGTTAGATATGGTAAAGAGCAGCTAGAGAAGATAATGGGGAAATATTATGAAGATTTGTATAAAGAGGAGCAGGTGAAGATAGGAGTCCTCAATGTTGGGAAAATAGTAAGTGAAGAAGATAAACAAATATTGAATGCAGAAATTATACAAGAAGAAATTGCTAGAGTAATTAAAGGGTTAAAATAAGCCAAAGCACCGGGCCTGAATTGGTTTACAGGGAAATTTTATAAAACCTATTTGAATGTATTGCTGCCACATTTGGGGAAACTGTTCAATAATATATTGTTAAATCGTGATATCCCGCAGACATGGAAGCTTTCAGAAATTGTTACTATTCTGAAGATGGGTTGAGACTTAAGAGAGCCTGGGTCCTACCGTCCTATCAGTTTGGCAAATCAAGATTATAAAATGAAAATATTGGCAAATAGACTAGAAAATATTTTACCAAAAATAATTGAAGAGGATCAATATGGATTCGTGAAGGGAAGGAAAATAAGTGAACCAATTAGAAATGTAATAAATGTGATGCACCATGCTACCATTACTAAAAGGAAATTGGGAGTTTTGAAATTAGATGTGTATAAAGCTTTTGATAAAGTTAACCATAGCTATTGATATAAATTATGTAAGGAACTAAATATGGGGGATAAATTTTGTGAAATTTGTGAAAGAGATTTATAAAGGGAATGAAGTGTATATAAGACTGAATGGACAAAGAACACAGAGAATTAAAATATTAAACGGCACCAAGCAGGGATGTCCTTTATCTCCAAAATTATTTGTAATAGCAATAGAGTTCTTAGCTAATAAGATAAGACAAGATATCACCTGGGCAGGGTATAGAATAGGGGAATTAGAAATGAAAATAAATTTATTTGCAGATGATGCAATTATATTGACCCAGACCCTGATGGAGATGATTAAAGGTATAAGAAATATTTTACAAGAGTTTAAACAGGAATTGGGACTGTTGGTTAATATGGAAAAATCAGAGATTATGTGTTTAAATACAGGTCTGAGAGAGCAGATAGAAATTAGGAAAGAATCAAGGTTGAAATTAGGACAAAAAAAATCAAATATTTGGGAATTTGGTTATTGAGAAACCCAGCAAAAACTGAGGAGGTGAATTATAGATTAATATGGAGGAAAATGTTAAAACAGATGAGGAGCTGGAAAGAGAAAAAGTTAAGGAGAATCTATAAAATAAGAGCTTTAAAAATGATGATAGTTCCCAAAATGATGTACCTATTTCAGGTGCTGTCAGCTGCCAACATTTAAGTTCAAAGAGTGGGATAAAAAACTTAATTACTGGATTGAAGAAGATAGGAGACCAAGAATAAGGAAAAAGTGGTTAATTGCGAACAGAAAACAGGGGCGATAGGGAGTTCCTTGTTTGGAGCTATATAGGGAAGCTTTTCAAATGGAAAGGTTAATGGAGTTGCAACTAGGTGAAAACAAATGGGTGAAATTGGAAAAACAGATAAACGGGATGAAGAATAAAGAATTAATTTTTATAAAGTGGAATAGGAGTGACTTGGGTAAATTAATAGGTCCCATGAAAGGGACTATGGAAATTTGGAAAAAATGGCAGGGGAAAATAGGATTATATAAATCTAAACTGTCATCACTTTATGTAATAAATAGAGATAATGAAACAAATTTGAATAGGGTTATAACAGAGTTGAAGGGAAGAGGGATAACCAAGATAGAACAGTTATATGAGAAGGATGGCAGGCCAAGTAGAAATCATATAGAATGGTGGATAGGTAAGAAAAGATGGCTACAAATAAATGCAATATGTAAATATCTTAATGAAAGGGAGAATAAAGAAGCAGTATTGAGGGAGAAGACAGGGTTAGAGAAAATAATACGAGAAAAAAGTGAGGATATAAAGGCGCAAGCAACCAATATATATAAGCTGAAATAACAATCAGACGGGGATACGATTCAAGGATTGACTAAATGGTGGCAAAATGAGACACAAGTAGAGGTACAAGAGATGGAAAATATAGTAGAAAATATAAGGAAAACTAAGAATACAAGAATTAGGGAAATGAGAAGGAAAATATTACATAAGTGGTATTATACTCCCGTTCAACTCGCACACTTTCAGCAGAAGGTTACGGGTAATTGTTGGCATGGCTGTCAAGATAAAGGAGTGTTTACGCATATGATTTGGGAATGCCCTATAGTACAGGAATTTTGGAAAAAAGTGCAAGAGGACATAAAAAGAATGTTAAATATACAATGGATAATCACATAGGAAATGGCAGTATTAGTTAAAAGCAATGCGATGGGAGAATTAAGAGAAATAAAACAAACAGCAATAGAAAGCGCTCAGGCGGTAATAGTTTTGAGTTGGAAGGATGCGACAAAATGGACAATGCAAAATTGATATAGGTACATGGTGGACCATATTCAATTTGAAATGATGGATAAAAGGATAAATTTGGATAATGAAACTGAATTGAAACAACTGATGGGACGGTGGGACAAAGTAAGAAGATATATGACGAGTAGAATCCGAGACCAAGCTACAAGAAATAAATTGGAATCACTCTATAATAAGTAGACAATTTGCTCTTGGATTAGTTATAGTGGGTTATATAAGAAACACCCCCGATATGGTGGTGGGATATGTGTGTGTGTCAGGGTGGTGGGCATTTTTTTGCACTATGCACTGTTTTATGTTGTGTGTATATTAACCTTGTTTAAAAATTCAATTAAAATATACTTAAAAAAAAAAGATTGATTGCTAACTTATCAGAGTGAAGGCTTCCAGAAACTCCCTGGTGCTTTTGGACTTGGCTTGGTCTAGGATGGTCACATTTTCCCAATTGAAACTATGGTTAAATCTGTCTAAATCAGTGGTTGGTTGCTACCAGTTCACATCAGTTCATGCAACTAGGTAGTGGAAATTTGACCAGGATTGCAGAACCGGTAGCGACTGCTGGCTGGCCATGTCCCAGAACCAGTCCCTGCTCAGATGCTCACCCTGCCTTGCCTTTGCCACATGCACCCCCGCCTCCTGCCTAAATAAAGGTAAGCATTCATGCTAGCATAACCCCCTCCCCACCAGCCAGTGCTTCCCAAAGCTGCCAATGTTGCAACTGGGGGAGTGGGGAGGGGAGCAGCTCAGCAAACTTGGGAGCCATGTGTTTACAAAGCTTGCTGAGCTGCCTTACCCTGTTCCCGCTACCACTGCCTTCTCCTGCTGCTGCCCTCTTTTTCTGCCATTGTCACCTCTCAGCCCAAGTGGAGTAGCTGTGTCTTCCCAAAGGGTCGTCTGCTGTCAGCCTTACCTTCAGAGATGCATGAAAGGTAAGGCAGACACTGGTGGCAGGGGAGGGAGACCCGCTGCACCCGCCGCCTTGGGGAGACATAGCAAGGCTCGCTCGTCTTTTGGGCCTTAGAGTGCTTTCTTTCTTCTCCCGCCACTTTCTTTCTTCTCCCACTCTGCTTTCTTTCTTCTCCCGCCACTTCTGTTCTGGAACTCACTGGAATCATTTCATATATCCCAGACCATGTGTGTGTGAGAGAGAGAGAGAGAGAAGAAAGAGAGAGAGAAGAAGAAAGAAAGAGACAAAGAAGGAAAGAGAAAGAAAGTGCTGTGCAGAGAGAAGCACCTAGGTTGAATGTTGAAGCTTAGAGGAAAGTGCTGCTCATGGGTGCTTAATTTTGCTGTGCTTCACAAAGCACTTTCCCAGAAAAAACAGTGAAAGAGAAAACATGTGGAGCTGGTCCACGTCCTCTCTGCTTGCTGATTCTCCCCTTTGCTGCATTTCCTGGGAAAGCGCTTTGCGCAGAACAGGGCAAGGTGACTTGACAAGCTTTGTAGCCACGTGGCTAGAAAGCTTTTTTTATTAGCTCTGTAACAGAAGTTTTCAAACTTAGCATCTCTAAGAGTTGTGGACTTCACTCCCAGAATTCTCCAGCCAACATAGATGGGAGTTGAATTCCTGGAGCTGAAGCCTACAAGTCTTAAAGTTGCCAAATCTGGGGACCCCTGCAACAAGGAAGAGCCAATTATTCATTTCAATTCATCTGTGGTTGGAACATCTGTGATGATAACATCTCTTTGTGCATTCAGAATTTGAAGATAGATAAATAATTTATATAACGATAATAAATTATGTAAAAACATTCCTTTCCTATAAATCATCATACTTAATAAGGATCTAAAGTTCTAAACCTCAACAATTTTCCTTAGAACTACCAAACATTTTTCTAGAAAAACTAATCAAATTATTATTTAAAACATAGTAGTCATTATTTCCAATGATGGGATTAATATAATTTCTGACTTTGCATTAATGCTTTAAAAAAACTAGCACAAAATATTTCAACTTTAGGTGTGCTGGCAATATAACAGGACATCCCTTTTTTATTAAAATATATTTAGTTTTTCCACAATCAGAATGACTTGCCATAAAATATGATACTTCCACTTAGAAAAGGGTAGAACATTTGGCAGTTCAAATCTCACTAGGCTCAAGGATGACACAATCTTCTATCCTTTTGAAGTAGGTAAAATGAGAACCCAAATCGTTGGGAACAATATGCTGACTCTGTTAAAGAGGGCTGTAAAGTGGTATATAAGTCTAAGTGCTATTGCTATGCAGTATCTTCTGCTGAGTCATTGGGTTACTTTCCATAAGACCAAATGAAAAAAAGAGTGTCCCTTTCAATAAATGTCAATGAAATTTACATAGAGATATATATAGCACCATATATATCAAGTCTATCCATTATTACAATATAAATTTGACAATTTTTCACCTGCAGAAATTTATTCTATCAGTATTTATTCATCTCCTATTTTAAAAAATAAGATTAACTTGAAGCTCATAAATGCTTAAATTTTTCTGGTAAATTTGTGAAAATGAAAATACTGTCCAGGTTATTGTATTTTTTTTACAAAGTGTTTTAAAATCTGAAGCCATTCATTTGTGGTAGGTGGAGTCTAGGGCTCATATAGGTTATTAAGAAAGAGAGGGACAGAGGGAAGGAAGGAAGGGGGAGAGAAAGAAAGAAAGAAAGAGAAAGAAAGAGGAAGAGACAAGAAAATAAGACAAAGAAAAAGGAAGGAGAGAGAGAGATAAGAAAGAGAAAAAGGGAAAGAAAAAGAAAGAAAGAGGAAGGAATGAAGTGAGGAAGAGAGACAAGAAAGAAAAAACATAGCATTAAATAGCATATTTGGCATGTTCAATAGTAGTAAATAAAGAAACAGGGTAATTGTTACCTCATTGAGGCCTTTGAGGCGAGGAGAGGACATGCACCTTAACCCTAACCCATGATGTGAATTGGCCACGCCAGTCCCACCCAGTCACATGACTGCCAAACCATTCCCACCCAGTCACATGACCATCAAGGCAGTCCCACCCAGCTACATGACCATCAAGCCACACCCACAAAATTAAGCCACACCTACATAGTAGTAGTAAAAAAAATTAGAACCCTCCCCTGATTACAAGCCATAACGAATGTTATACTTGGAGAAAATGTTATACAGTACTTAGAGAAAACAGGTATAAGATGTTTTACTTCTTATTACATTACTCCTGTTCTGTAATTACTGTTAAAATGGACAATTCATTCTCTAAACAAGGGCTGGAAATATTAATATCAGGTTGGGTCTTTGTTCCAAATTTGATGCAATACTGCAAACTCAATAATTTTGGGAAATTCTTTATAGTAGAATGAAATATTGTAAATCTAAAAGCTGCCTTTACCTTCCTACCTGCTATTTCTAAATTAAATGTTTCTCAGCTCTATAGTCCCACCAAGTATAGTGAACTGCTTTACAAGGATACTCTATGCTTCCTATTGGAAAGTATGCTTAGTTCCTTCTGCAGAAGAATCTATGCTAATTAAGCTCTGGGAGACTGCCTCAAAGTCCAAAATTAGCTCACATTTTAAAAGTAAATCTGACCCAGAATTTAATTCAATGAGGAAACCACTTTTAAATGATAACACAAGATACGGGGTTGTCTTTAAAGTCTTTAAATAGTCATGTAATTCTTAATCTCATTTTATGATTTACATTGTGTTGACAATTGCTTTTGATGCTCATATATGAGGATGTAAAATTCCATCCTGAAGAAATGCTTAAGTTTTGTTTTCTTGATTTATTTTTTTATTTATTCATTCATTCATTCATTCATTTTATTTCTATGCCACCCCTCTCTGAAGGGGCTTTTGTCTCCTTGAAAAGACTCACAAAAGTTCATTGTTCTAAATAAAAAAATGTAACCATATATGATAGGACTAATGTGTGTTGCTTTTTGATAGTTTGTAACCCACCATAGCTGACATAGGATTGGGAGGAGACAGTAGGGTATAGCAATGCAATCTGCTTCTGGAAAAAGTGTGGTTCTTCTTGTGAAGAATCCATCAGGTTTTGCAAATTGTTGATTTAGAGAGAATAAAACTTTGATCTTTTTATTCCTCTTGGGAAATATTTGAATTTCTACAAACATATATTTCCTGGATTTTAGGGGGATTTTTTTAAAAGTATAGAATAGAATTCTTTATTGGCCAAGTGTGATTGCACACACAAGGGATTTGTCTTTGGTGCATATGCTCTCAATGTACATAAAAGAGAATAGGCGTTGATTGCTTACCTGAACGCCTCTTCTCGTACGGTGAGCGGGTACAGCAGTCACCTGGGTTGCTCATGTCCAATCCGGTGGAACTGAGCCTAGTGTTAAAAAAGCTTGCTGGATCCGCCCCTTCCCAGAATTCGCGAATCCGTAGACTAGGCTCAGATGTGAAGCTCTTTAGTGTTCAACTCTCATTGTTAGAGGAAAGAAAGGTTATAGAAGGTATAGAAGACACATACAAGGGCGGGAAGTGACTGCTGTACCCGCTCACCATACGAGAAGAGGCGTTCAGGTAAGCAATCAACGCCTATTCTCCGTACTGAAGGAGCGGGTCCAGCAGTCACCTGGGACATACCCAATAGATTGGTCCCTAGGGTGGGATTAGATTGCTATCGTGAGAGATAACGGATTGGAGTACCCTTCTGCCGAAGGCAGCGTCCGCTGAGGCATAAGAATCAATCTTGTAGTGCCTGATGAAGGAATTTGGCGAGGCCCAAGTGGCTGCTTTGCAGACCTCCTCCAACGGAGCTTGAGTCGCCCAAGCGGCCGAAGTGGCTGCGCTCCTGGTGGAATGCGCTGTGATGTTCTTTGGAACTGAGAGGGAGGCCGACTCGTAGGCCTTAGAGATAGTCCCTCTGATCCAACGGCCTATCACTGTTGAAGACACTTTGGTACCCATGACTCTGGGGTGATAGGCTACAAAAAGTGCTTCCGACCTCTGAAAGGGTCCTGTGCGTTGGATATAGATCCTCAGCGCTCTAGTGAGGTCCAGGGTGTGCCATCTAATTGCCAGAGGATGGTCCCGTTGGAGGCAGAAGGAAGGTAAGACAATATCTTGGGTTCTGTGGAACATGGAACTGACCTTAGGTAAGAAGGTGGGGTCCAGTCGTAAGACTACCGTGTCCTGATGGAATTGGCAGAGGTCCTGCCTGATTGAGAGGGCTGCCAACTCCGAAATGCGTCGGGCAGAGGTAATTGCCACCAGGAATGCTACCTTAAAGGATAGGTACCTGAGGGACGCAGATTTTAGGGGTTCGTAGGGTGCCTGCGTGAGGGAATGGAGAACCCGTGGCAAATCCCAGGAAGGATATCTGTGGACCTTAGAAGGTCTGAGGTTGGCTATACCTTTGAGAAATTCCTGAACTTCTGGGAAGGAACGGAGAGGCTGTCTGCGAGGCCCTGCTAGGACAGAGGAAATGGCCGCCAGATGACGACGGATAGTACTGGTGGAAAGGCCTTGATGGAAACCTTGCATAAGGAAGGATATGATCCTGTGTATGGGAATGCACAGGGAAGAAAGACCTTCCTGTAGACACCACTGGTGAAACTTGGACCATGTATGGTCGTAGATCCGATTGGTCGATCCTCTTCTGGCCTTTAAGATGACCTCCACTGTGTCGGGGTCGTGTCCACGCAGTTCTAAGTCTCTCCTGATAATAGCCAGGCGGTGAGGTGGAACCACTCCGGGTCTGGATGGAATGAGGCCCCCTGCCGTAGCATATCCCCCAAAATGGGGAGTCGCCAGGGGTCCTGAACGGACAGCTGTTGGAGGTCCGCGAACCAGGGCCGGCGGGGCCAATGAGGGGCGATTAGGATTACTCGGGCCCTCTCGATGAGGACCTTGTGAATCACGTCCGGTAGAATTGGAATTGGAGGGAATGCGTACAGGAGTCCTGGAGGCCAGGGGCTCCTGAGGGCATTGGTTGCCTCTGCTCCCGGGGATGGGAACCTGGAGAAGAATCGAGGGAGTTGGGCATTCGCTTCGGTCGCAAAGAGATCCAGCACTGGGAGGCCGAATCTGAGGCTGATTTGATGGAACAGTTCTTGGTGGAGATTCCACTCTCCTGGGTCTATCGTTGCTCGAGAGAGCCAATCCGCCTGGACGTTGAGGCTCCCCAAGATGTGATCGGCTAGGAGCGACTGAAGATGTTTTTCCGCCCAAAGGCCTAACTTGAGGGCCTCCTTCATGAGAACCTTGGATCTTGTGCCTCCCTGTCTGCAGATGTGGCTTTTTGTGGCTATGTTGTCGGTGAGAATGAAAACATGCTGGTTGGGGATGCGAGGCTTGAACTGTTTTAGAGCTAGGGATACGGCTCTTAATTCTAGCCAATTGATTGGCCTGGAAGCTTCCTCCGGTGACCACGTGCCCTGGGCTATCATCCCCTGGGCATGGGCGCCCCATCCTGATAGGCTGGCATCTGTGGTGATGACGAATTGGTCCGGGCACCTGAAAGGTGATCCTTTGTCCATGGCCGGAGACATCCACCACTTGAGAGATCTGCAAACCATCGATGGAATGGCAATGCGACGACTTGAGTTGCTGAGCCCCGATCTCTGAAAGGGTAATAGAAGCCACTGTAGTTCCCTGGCGTGGAGACGAGCCCAGGGAATGATGCCTATGCACGACACCATTTTACCCAAAAGGGAGGACAAGGTGACTATGGAGACTGATTGCAGGGGTAAAATGCGAGAAATCAACTCCCCTATATTATGTTTCCTCTCAGGGGAGAGGAAAACTTGGGAGGATTCTGAATTAATGATAGATCCCAGGTGCAATATGGAAGTAGAAGGCTGGAGGTGGCTTTTGTCAAAATTAATGGAGAAGCCATGGTTCTGTAAAACTGACATGGTGACAGAAAGGTTTACCTTTACTTCCTCTAGGGAATTTCCATGAACTAAAATGTCATCTAAGTAACATAAAATGTGGATGGGCTTGGCCCGGATATAGGCCGCCAGGGACCCCAAAAGCTTTGTGAAGACTCTAGGGGCCGAGGAAAGACCAAATGGCATAGCCCTATACTGGAAGTGTCTGCCCTGGAAGGAGAAGCGTAAGAATTTTCTGTGGCATTTGGCAATGGGAATATGGAGGTAGGCCTCAGTGAGGTCTAAGGAGACCATGAAATCCCCCGGATGAATAGCGGCTAAGATGGATGACAAGGAATGCATCTTGAACTTTCTATATTTGATGAATAAATTCAGCCTTTTGAGATCCAAGATAGCTCTCCAACCTCCGGAGGTCTTAGGGACCATAAAGAGGATGGAGTAGAAGCCCCGGCCTCTCTGACCGGAGGGGACCGGCTGAATGGCTCTAATGGATAATAAATGGGAGATGGCTTCCTCCATTCGGCTACGAGCTGAGGAAGATCTGGGAGAGGGACAGGAAATAAAACGTTTAGGGGGAGAAGAAATGAACTCTAAAAGGAGACCTTTTTGTACTGTATCAATGACCCAGGGGTCCTTGGAAGATTGGCGCCAGCTAGAGGAGAAGTAAGCCAGGCGCCCCCCTATGGGGACCGAAGGGAAATTACCATCTAGGCTTTTTAGAAGCCCTGTTAGAGGACGCTCCTCTCTGGTAACGGTATCCTTTACCCCTGGAGTTCCTACCCTGGGAACGAAAACGAGGGGAATACTGACCTGGATTCCTCTGGTAAGTGGGCGCCTGATCTTGTTGGCGCCCCAGGCGACGAAAGGACTGCGTTTTGGTGGTCTTTTTGGTAGTCGGGCCCAATACTTTTTTCTTGTCCGTGGTTTCAGTTAGGAGTGGATCTAGGAGATCTCCAAATAGGAGATCGCGTTTTAATGGACCTAGAGCTAACTGCCACTTCTGACGTACTCCTGCCTGCCAGGGGCGAAGCCATAGGAGTCTTCTGGCCATTGTGGAGGCCGCAATAGACTTGGCTGCGAATCTGGTGGATTGCAGTGTGGCATCAGCCACGTATTGGGCGGACGCAAATACCTTGTTGAAGTCCTGTTGACCTCTTAAATCATCGGGAGGAATATGTTGTTGAAGTTGACGAAGCCATAGGAGCATGGCTCTAGAAAAAAAGGAAGCAGATGCGGAGCTTTTGATAGCCCAGGAATCTGCGGTGAACCCTCTCTTGAGCATCTGTTCAATCCGCTTGTCCTCTGGGCGGAGAACCTCCTCTGCTTCACCTGGAACTGCAGCCGCAGAGTGTAGGGTTTTGACAGGTTCATCAGATTTAGGGCAGGATAAGAGATCTTCATAGGAAGGGGATAATTTATACAATCTTTTGTCTTTGGTGGTGGGGTTAAGCCCCGATGCTGGAAACTCCCACTGCTTAAGCAAAGCATCTTTAAACAATTTTGGCATAGGGATTACCTCGTTATCCTCCTGTTCCTCTGTGAAGTAGGGTAAGTTCTCCTCCGGAGGGTCAGTGGATGTAGTGGCCTGCTTCTCTTGTGCCGCTAGCCCTGTGGAAACTCTAGCCTTGAGAAGGAGAGATTTGAACAATTGAGAGGGAAAAATAGTAACTGGAGAAGGAACCTTGATTTGGGATTCCTCATCGTCCGAGAGGCCTTGACATGGATCCTCATCCTCTTCCATATCCTGATCATATTCATCCTGAGAAGAATCTGATTCTTCCTGAATAGGAGCTCTGACAGCTGGAGGAGAATTCAAGGGACGGGGGGGGGGGGCGAGGAGGAGGAAGAGGTAAGGAGGGCACATTGATGGCAGAGAGCTTGGCATCAATGGCCTTGGACAACACAGAGAAAATAGATTGGAACTCTGGAGGGAGGCTAGAAATATCAGCAGGAGTGGCAGAAGAATCTCTGAAGGCCTGAGAGGTTCCTGGCTGGGAAGAATCTTCAACGATATCTGGTTCCTCTGGACCTAAGCCCCATAGGTTAGGTTGGGGTCTGTCTAGGTTTGGCTCATCCAGAGATAACACAGTGACACCAGAGAGAGGCAGGTTAGGAGCCTCTGGGGGGTCAGGACTGCTGAGCACTTGGGCCTGCACTTTCAAGCGTTTTGCTGATTTATCATGGATTTTTTGTAGGGCTTGGTCCCTTCTCTTCTCAGCCTTGGTGGTTTTGATCAAGGGGTGGGCTCTTGAAGAAGAGGGGGCCGAGGCCTGGGGGATACTGGTTATCTCATCACCTGTAGGCCTGGCCTCTCTGGGACCCTGTGTGGTGCCTCTCCTGGGAAAGGAAGCCATAGTCTGACAATCTACAGAAGACAAGGCTTGAGCCAAAAGAAATCTGATTTAGGGGGGAGAAGAATTCCAAGCTTTCCCAAGAGGAATGGGATCCTGCTCCTAGGCCTCGGAGCTGCTGCGACTTGAGGGCAATCTGGGCAAACCCAGAGTTCGTGTCCCCAAATACAGCGTGGCCAGCCTCCCTAAACTTCAATTAAAGTAACCAAGGCACCCTGGTTGGAGGCCTGGCCGGTGGAGAATTAAGCCTGAGCGTCTCAAAGCCCACTCCAGGATCCAAGCGGCGGACTGAAGCACCAACGGCTGGCAGGAGGCCAACACGAGAGTACTAAATTACAGGGCGCGAAGGCCTTCGCGCCAAAAACGAAACCGCTCTGTAAAAGTTTTAAAGGAAACGGTCGACTAAGTCCAGGAGACTGAGAGGGAAGCGTCTCACACCGCGGGAGGTAAAGCCCTTTAAAAGTAATAAATATATATATATATAGACTTGCCTAATGACCTCCAGGCCGAAGGATTGCTAAATAATCCAAAACGGCAGCAGGAATAGCCAGCGGCGAGGGAAAGCCGCGGGAGGCTAAACCGCTACTTCTCCCCTGAGAGAAAGCCGAGCCGCAAATGGCTGGCGCTAATTAGGCAAGTCCCGAAAATTCAATAGAAGGATTTCTTACCTTTTTTGGAAGGATAGAACGAAGGGAAGGTGTTAGTGTTGAACGAGCTATTCACAAACGTTCCGCTGGATGCGAGAACTGAGCGAATTCTGGGAAGGGGCGGATCCAGCAAGCCTTTTTAACACTAGGCTCAGTTCCACCGGATTGGACATGAGCAACCCAGGTGACTGCTGGACCCGCTCCTTCAGTACGGAGAAAGAAATATTTGTCAAGAATCATGAGGTACAACATTTAATGATTGTCATAGGGATCAAATAAGCAATGAGGAAACAATCAAAATTAATAAAAATATTAAGGATAAAGCAACAAGTTATAGTCATATAGTCATAAGTTGGAGGAAATGGGTGATTGGAATGGTGAGAAAAACTAATAGCAATAGTGCAGACTTAGTAAATAGTTTGACAGTGTTGAGAGAATTATTTGTTTAGCAGAGTAATGGCATTTGGGAAAAAACTGTTCTTGTGTCTAGTTGTCTTGGTGTGCAGTGCTCTGTAGTGATGTTTTGAGGGTAGGAATTGAAACAGTTTATGTCCAGGGTCAGTAAATATTTTCACGGCCCTCTTTTTGACTTGTGCAGTATACAGGTCCTTAATGAAAGGCAGGTTGGCAGCAATTGGTTTTTCTGCAGTTCTGATTATCTTCTGAAGTCTGTGTTGGTCTTTTTAGGTTGCAGAGGTGCAGATGACAGACTCAATGATTCCTCTATAAAACTGTATCAGCAGCTCCTTGGGCAGTTTGAGCTTTCTGAGTTGGTGCAGAAAGAAAATTATTTGTTGTGGTTTTTTTAATGACTTTTTGGTGTTAGGTGACCATTTTAGGTCTTGAGATGATAGAACCTAGAAATTTGAAGGTCTCTACTGTTGATATGGTGTTGTCTAGCATTGTGAGAGGTGAGAGGATGGGAGGATTTCTCCTAAAGTCTATCACCATTTCTACGGTTTTGAGTGTGTTCAGTTCTAAATTGTTCTGGTCGCACCACGAGGCTAGTTGTTCAACCTCCCGTCTGTATGCGGTTTTATTGTTGTCACAAATGAGACCAATCACTGTTGTATCATCTGCAAACTTCAGTAGTTTAACAGATGGATCGTTTGAGATGCAGTCATTGGTGTATAGAGAGAAGTGGTGAGAGTACACAGCCTTGGCGTGGGGGTGGGGCTGTGCTAATTGTACAGGTATCTGGTGGGATTTTGCCTAGCTTCAACTGTTGCTTCTTGTCAGTTAGCAAGCTTGTGATCCACTTACAAGTGTGTTCAGGTACTGCTAGCTGATTTAATTTAATTAAAATAATGTCCAGTGTGATGGTGTTGAATGCTGAACTAAAGTCTACAAAAAGGACCCTAGCATAGGTCTTTGGAAGTTCAAGATGCTGTAGGATGGAATGCAGAGCCATATTAACAGTAAATATTGTTTTAAAACAATATATTCAATTACTTAAACTATATTAAGGAAATATTGCCTTTTTAAAGTTAATTCCATGATACTTGAAAATAAATGTAAGATTATGCTATTGTGAATTACATTATACAAGTAGTCCTTGAGTTACAACAGTTTGTTTGTTTGTTTTTTGTTTGTTTGTTTATTTACTTACTTACTTACTTACATATTTATTTATTTATTTATTTGACTTATATGCCGCCCCTGTCCGTGGACTCGTTCACTTAATGACTGTTCAGATTTACAACAATAAAAAAGAAATGAAAAGAGTGTAAATTAATCAGAAATAAAATAATAGAACAATAAAATAAACAATGAGAATGCATCAAATTGACAACAAAATGATGGATAGGGCAGAGAGTAGAGATCAACAGGGAGGTGGAGTCTGCCATCAATCCAGCAGCCACTTCCAACATGGAACTCCCCTATTTTGTGCCAAGACCAACTTGCAGAGCCAAATCTTCTGCTCTTGGGGACAGATAGGAGAGTGGGGGACACATCTTACTGGCCCCAACCCTGGGGCTGCAGCCCATTAATGGACCATGTGCACATGTATGCCAGCCTGCTGCTCACGTAGTCTGGATCCCCTCTCCCCCTCTGCCATGCCTCCAAGTTGCAAAGTTTGCGGGCTGCTGCCCTGAGGGTAGGATCTTCCAAAGGTGGGATTCTACATCAAAAGAGGTTATTCATCTAGATCCTGGTAGTTGAAGTTATTTGACCAACAGTAGTTGCTCTCTGCTAGCATAAGTAGGACAGGATTGAGATGGTTCATTACGTAGCCTAGACCAGTGATGAGGAACCTTTTTTTCCTCAGGTTCTGAAAGCATGTGTGCATATGCTAGCATGCATATGCAAGTGCCCACACCCATAGTTCAATGCCTGGGGATGGTGCAAATGGCCTCCCCGCTTCTCCCGGGAGAAACAGTCCATTTCCCAACCTCTGGTCGGCCAGGTAGGCCTGCTTTTTGCCCTCCCCAGGGTCCAGAGGCAAAAATGCCCCCCACTTCTCTGGAGACTCTCCAGAAAATAAGCCCTAAAGTATCTTTGGACGCAAAATTTAATAGAAAACCTTATCTTATTTTGGAGAAAACATGGTAGAATAATAATAACGGTGTGAATAAATTATAAAATGAACAATTGGCGCGCCACTTAAACACCATTGGCATTGATAAATTCACCGCTAGCCAATTACAAAAAGTGGTTTTACTCAGAACAGCTTACATCCTGTGGACGATATCCCTAATACCGTCAAAGATCCATATCTGCCTAGTCCAGTCCTTAGGTAGACAAAAATGCCAAATCCAGTCTGAACAGCTGGATGAATGTGTGACAAACTAAATGAATAAGAAACAATAACAAACAGTAAAAGAAAAAATGGGTGAGATGGGACTTCTCCACAAAATTAGATCACAATAGTGAGGTGTGTGTGTGTGTTATACTAAGCAAGTGTTGTGGAACAGCCATGACTGTCTTCTACTATGGCAAAAATAGTCACTTTATCCACCCTTGTTCTGGATCACAAGAATTATGTGCTCCATCCAGATTGTTCACTGTGTGTGTATCAGAAGGCTCTGCAAAGCCAAGGTCACATGCCTGCAAGGGAAAGAGTGCAGTGGCTCAGGCACTGCATTCGCTCTTCCTCCTGCTGTGTCATGCACAGACAGATGTACCCAGCCACTTGCTCAATGTGACTCTGGCATGTGCCCTACTTGTTCAGTCACTGAAAAAAGAAAGGAAAAGAACAGATTTATTGTATCTCATCTTTATCAACCCCTGAATTTGAGGTTATTGATAACATTCTCCATCGGGTATGGCAGTAGAACCCGTCTTCTGTCATTTTAGAAAGGGAAGAAATCCAGTTCCTAACAGACACTTGCATAGCCCCCTCTCCCCCCCCCCCCACTCCATACAGCAATGGCTGGACAGCCTTCTTCTTCCAGGAAAGCAGAAAGATGCCCTACAGCCCAAGCATCAATGTTCCCTATCTTGCCTATCCTTTTGCACAACTCCAGAAATCTTGAATGAGATTTCATCTCTGGAGCAGAAATGAAAATATAATAAATAAAAAATATAATATTTTATGAGACATAAAATATAAAGGTTTAACAACGTGCACAAAACTACAGAGCACCAGCCATCACTCTACTGTTACCTTTATTTCCTTCCCTCTCCCCAAATGGAGACAAGCACGGCACGCTAAACAATGCCTGCCTAGCCAACCCTTCAGGACAATGAAGCATTGAGTGCCCAGGCGACAGCAGGCCCAAGGACTGCCAGCCACCGAAAGTTGCTATTCTTACATGCATCCGACACGCCCACGCCAACAATGACACACACAGCTTCCTCCTCTTCAGAAGGGGCAACTGCAGAGGGGGCAGGGAGGAGGAGGCGGAAATGTGTACTTTTTCAGATCCTGGAGGACTGTGCCATAAGGCTAGACTGGGAAAGAATGCAAGGTTTTCTTTCTTATTGGGTTTAGGTATTACATATTTATGGACTGTTATTTCTGTAGCCACCCTACTGACCACATGACTCAGGTGTACATACATGATCAATAATAATGAATCAATAAAAACCACATAATAAAACAAAATAGCAATAGCACTTAGGCTTATATACCACTCCATAGTGCTTTACAGCACTTTCTGGACAGTTTATAGTATATTGCCCCAACAATCTGGCTCCTCATTTTGCTGATCTCCTCAGAAGGATGAAAGGTTGAGTCAATCTTGAGCTCCGTCAGGATTGAACTCCAGGTTGTGGGCAGAGTTTGCCTGCAATATTGCACTAGGCCACATAATAAACAGGAAATAAATAGAAAAATATAATAAACAAGCACTTGAGTGCTGGGAGGAAATTTCGCCCAGTAGGTCATATCACTCCCATACCCAATGCCTAAGGGGAGGGTGGAGACGAAATGAGTCTTCAATGCCTTCTAAAAAAAATTCTATTCTATTCTATTCTATTCTATTCTATTCTAAAAGACATACAGTAGTTAGGCTAATTGAATCTCAGGTGGATGCTGTCACAAAGAGGTCAAAGAGCAATAGGAACAGGAAACAGCCTCCTGAATCCTGCCCAACTGACACTGACTAAGTAACAGGACCCAAATGCCAATGATGTCAGATCTTGCTGGTCAGACAGATGGGATAGGGGGTAGACAGTCTCACAAGTATCCAACCCCTGCACCATTTATAGATAAACATCAGCACCCAAGAATTATAGTTAAAACACAATGGTCAGTAGTCCTGCTGCAAGGGCAGAGGTGTTACTTGGGTATACCAATGTGCATGATCCCATTTTGCCCTATACCACACCCCCTATTTCACTCATCTTTTGCAGAGCACTTGCAGCTTCCCATGTAGAAGTGACCATGAACAAGGCTTCCTGGCTCAGGAAAGTGCACATTTGGAATACCAAGTGAATCTATTCAAAGCCCCCCACCATGCTGGAACCTGGGTCTTGAGCAGGAGCCATGAGTCCAGGACTCTAGGAGGATTCAACTCAGTCTGGGGAGTGCCACTCCACCCAGAGATGAAATATCATCTTTTTTTTTAATATTTTGTATTGATTTTTAACAATTTAACATCACACAACATAAAACAGTGCGTAGTGAATTATGCCCACCACCCCGACATACACACATTCCCCACCACCAAATTGGGGGTATTTCTTGTACAATCCACTTAACCCAAGAGCAATATATCTGTTTACATATTATAGAGTGATTCCAATTTATTTGTTGTAGCTTGGTCTCGGATTCTGCTCGTCATATATCATCTTACCTTGTCCCACCGTCCCATCAGCTGCCTGAGCACTTTCTATTGCTGCTTTTTTTATTTCTCTAAATTCTCCCATCGCATTACTTTTTACTAGTACTGCCATTTCCTTAGTGATTGTCCATTGTATATTTAACATTCTATTGATATCCTCTTTTTGCCAAAATTCCTGCACTATCGGGCATTCCCAAAACATATGCATAAACACTCCTTTGTCTTGACAACCATGCCAACAATTCCCCCTGACATTCTGCTGAAAATGTGCAAATTGAACGGGAGTGAAATACCACTTATGTAATATTTTCCTTCTCATTTCCCTGATTCTATTTTTAATTTTCCTTATATCTTCTACTATATTTTCCATTTCTTGTACCTCTACTAATATCTCATTTTGCCACCATTTAGTCAATCCATCAATCGTGTCCCCATCTGACTGCACTAGCAATTTGTATATATTAGTTGCTTGCGCCTTTATCCCCTCACTTTTTTCTCTTATTATTTTCTCTAACCCTGTCTCCTCCCTCCATAATACTTCTTTATTCTCCCTTTCATTTAAATATTTACATATTGCATTTATTTGTAGCCACCTTCCCTCACCTAACCACCATTCTATACGATTTCTACTTGGCCTGCCATCCTTCTCGTATAACTGTTCTATCTTAGTTATCCCTCTTCCCTTCAACTCTCCTATAACCCTATTTAAGTTAATTTTGTTTTCTCTATTTATTACATAAAGCGATGACAGTTTAGATTTATATAATCCTATTTTCCCCTGCCATTTTTTCCAAATTTCCATAGTCCCTTTCATTGGGCCTATTAATTTACCTATATCACTCCTATTCCACTTTCTAAAAATTAATTCTCTATTGTTCATCCCGTTTATCTGTTTTTCCAATTTCGCCCATTTATTTTCACCTAATTGCAATTCCATTAACCTTTCCATTTGAAAAGCTTCCCTATACAGCTCCAAACATGGAACTCCCCATCCCCCCTCTTTTTCATTCGCAATTAACCACTTTCTTCTTATTCTTGGTCTCTTGTCTTCTTCAATCCAACAATTTAGTTTTTTGTCCCACTCTTTAACCTTACATACCAATAGCCCCACCGACAGCACCTGAAATAGGTACATCATCTTGGGAGCTATCATCATTTTTAAAGCTCTTATTTTAGAGAGTCTCCTTAGCTTTTTATCTTTCCAGCTCCTCATCTGTTTCAACATTTTTCTCCATATTAATCTATAATTAATCTCTTCAATTTTCGCTGGGTTTTTCAATAACCAAATTCCCAAATATTTTATTTTTTTAAGTTCTAATTTCAACCCTGATTCTTTCCTAATTTCTATCTGTTCTCTCGGATCTATATTTAAACACATAATCTCTGATTTTTCCATATTAACCGACAGTCCCGATTCCTGCTTAAACTCTTGTAAAATATTTATTATACCTTTAATCATCTCCATCGGGGTCTGGGTCAATATAATTGCATCATCTGCAAATAAATTTATTTTCATTTCTAATTCCCCTATTCTATATCCTGCCCAAGTGTTATCTTGCCTTATCTTATTAGCTAAGATCTCTATTGCTATTACGAATAATTTTGGAGACAAAGGGCATCCCTGCTTGGTGCCGTTTAATATTTTAATACTCTGCGTTCTTTGTCCATTCACTCTTATATATGCTTCATTTCCTTTATAAATCTCTTTTATAGTTTCACAAAAATTTCCCCCCATATTTAATTCGTTACATAATTTATATAAATAACTATGGTTAACTTTATCGAATGCTTTATAAACATCTAATTTCAAAATTCCCAATTTCCTTTTAGTAGCGGTAGCATGGTGCATCACATTCATTACATTTCTAATTGGTTCACTTATTTTCCTTCCCTTCACGAATCCATATTGATCCTCTTCAATTATTTTTGGTAAAATATTTTCTAATCTATTTGCCGGTATTTTCATAAATATTTTATAATCCTGATTTGCCAAACTGATCGGACGGTAAGACCCAGGCTCTCTTAAATCTCGACCTATCTTTGGAATGGTAACAATTTCTGAAAGCTTCCATGTCTGCGGGATATCACGATTTAACAATATATTATTAAACAATTTCCCCAAATGCGGAAACAACACATTCACATAAGTTTTATAGAATTCCCCTGTAAACCCATCTGGGCCCGGTGCTGTGGCTTGTTTTAACCCTTTAATTACTCTAGCAATTTCATCTTGTGTAATTTCTGCATTCAAAATTTGTTTATCTTCTTCACTTACTATTTTCCCAACCTTGAGGACTCCTATCTTCACTTGCTCCTCTTTATACAAATCTTCATAATATTTCCTCATTATCTCCTCTAACTGGTCATTACCATATCTAACCACTCCACTAGTGTCCCTCAATGCTAAAATACATGATTTTTCTTTCCTCTTCTTCAGATATCTCGCCATTTGCTGCATTGATCTTGTCCCCCAACTCTGTATTTTTTGTCGCATCGTCATTCTCATCTTGCTCCATTTAATCTCATCATACACCATCAACTGTTTCTTTTTCAATTTCAATAAACTATTCCAATCTCTACTTTTCGTTAATCTTAACTGCTCTTGTATCAAATCTATTTCCCTTATCTTCCTTTCCCTCTCTCTACCCCACCTCTTCCTAATATCTGCTTCCATACATATACATTGTCCCCTCATGAAGGCCTTACATGCATCCCATACAATTGATTGTTTAATACCACCCACATCATTAATTCTAAAATATTCTGATAACTCTGTTTGCAATTTCTCTTTATCTTGTTCCCTAGCAGTTACAACTGCATTATATCTCCAAATTCTTTGATTACATTCCTGACCTATTTCCAATTCTGCCAATAGTGGGGCATGATCTGATATCCATATACTTTAAATGTCTACTTTTTTAACTTGTATATTGCCTCCCCTATTCATTAATATGTAGTCTATGCATCTAAATGTATGATATCTTGCTGAATAATATGTAGCTCTGTTTAAAATATCTGCATGAAGATCCACCATATTAAGTCTGTTTAAATGTAACATCCTGCTATTTGCAGTCCCATTTGTTAATTGCATATTAAAATCTCCTGCCAAAAAAGTTGAGCCCTCCGTAAAGTTGTCTATCTTCTTCTTAGTATTTATTATAAATTGTTTTGTTTTCACATTTGGGACATAAATTGCTGCTAATGTCAGCTTCTTTTGATTTATTTTCCCTTTAACAAATATCCACCTTCCTTCTCTGTCTTTCTGAATTCCCACCTCTTCAAAATTAACCCTCTGATGAATCAGAATCGCTGTTATCCCTTCCTCCCCTTCTTTTATGTGTTTCTGTCAAAATCATAATATCCACCTTGTATTGCTTAGCCATCCTTAATATCCTAAAACGTTTCAAATCCGATCCCAAACCATTCACATTTAAAACCATTATCTTACACTCCGTCATAATATACCAAAATCACCCTTTTCCCCTCTTGTTTTGCCCTTGGTTTATTTTCCCCCCTTTCTTTACCACTATTACCCCCCCCAACGTGCCTCCCCCTGTGCTCCCCCCACTGAGAGGGGAGAAGACAAGAAAAAACCTTGCCCATACATGAGGCCCATTATCTGGATTGCGTTCCCACTCAACTAGCTCCTCTTTCAACCCTTTTTAATTTTATTAAAGAGAAATTTTCTCCCCCCCCTTTCTCCTTTAAATAATTCCTTCTTTAATTTTAAATTCTTAAACCACCTTTTTCTCCCCCTTAGACTTCCCCCACTGAATGACAGATATACAGGAATCCCAAGGCATCTCCAAGAAAAATAATAATAACAATAATAGTAATAGTAATAATTCTTTTCCTCCCCCCCCCCCCCACAACAAGACAACAGACCAAACACCATCACTTTCTGGCTCTCTTCTCATGCAGAGCCCGTGTTTTTCTCTGCTCCTTTCTGATGGCCTCCACCTGCCCGCTTAACTCCTTCAGCTGCTCTTCCCTTCGTCTTTCCTCCTCATCTGGGGTACTCCGACTGTCAAAAGCCTCTTCTCCTTCATATGCTAGTGCTCCAGTTTCATCAAACTTAATCCCCAGTTGATCCAATAAAGCCTTTCCCTCCTCCAATGAACGTGCTCTGTACATTTTATTGTCCTGGAACACCAAGATGGCCACTGGGTAGCCCCAGCTAAATCTGGTTCCACTTTGATATAGCCGGCTTGCAATTGGTTTCAACACAGCTCTCGCTCTCAGGGTTTCCCAGGAAAGATCCCTCAGAACCCTTATCTCATTTCCGTCTTGTTTAAGGCTCGTAGAAGTCTTCAAAGTTTTATAAATCATCTCTGCTTTTTTTCACTGAGGAAAGCGACGATCACATCTCTCTGCCTCCCGTCTCTTCTGGGGGCTGCCCAGTGAACTCGCAACAACTCCTCCAAGCTGACATGCATGTCTGTCTGTTTATTTAACCAAGCACAGACTGCTTCTGTTAACTTTAAATCAGAGGCCGAATCCATTCTGAACCCCCGTAAACGCAAATTCCTCCTTCTCTGTCTGTCCTCTAAATTTGCGATTCTATCATTTATTTGTCTTATTTTTCCATCGTAATCCATCACTTGTTTCTCAACTTTCAGTATCTTTCCAGCAGAGGATTCATCCTCCTTTTTAATTTGCTTTACTTCTGAATCCAGCTGTTCCAGATGAAATATCATCTGGTCTCAATTGTGGGGACAAAAACCCAGAGCCATTCCATCTTGCCATGATTATGTTGGTTGATTCCTCCCCATCCATACCTTAAGCCAACACTTGTCCAGATAGATAGGTGGAGATATATGACTGAGTATGATCAGTATACCCTGCTAGTGATACCACAGGTCACCACACTGATACTGTGCTAGTGATGTCTTCCCCCAGCTATTTCATATAGATGTTGAAGAGGAGAAGCGAAAGGTTTGAGCTCCTGGGGTGCTCCGCATGACAGAAGCTCCAGGTCAATCTCTCCCCTTCCACCAACACTAATTGGAGCCAGCCATGGAGGAAGGAGGAGAACCATCCTAACACAGTGCCTCCCATTCCCAACCCCTCAAGCAGATCCAGAAGGATACCATGTTTGATGGTGCAGAGAAGAGAAACACAGATCTGATGATAAAAAGTTTGGAGGCCAAATCATATAATGAATGGGTAAGGGAACTAGATATGTCTACCGCCGGCAAACTGTGGCACGCAGAGCCATATTTGAGGGAAAGAGAGGCATTGCCCTATGTCAGCTCCAGCGCACACATTTCCAAACTTCCAGTTAGGCTGTTGGGTCCATTTTTTTTCCATCCACAGGCTCTGGAGGCTTTCCTGATATCTGGGGAAGGCAAAAATGACTCTCTCCTGCCCACCCTTCAGAAAGCCGAAAATCAGCTGGAATCCGTTTTTCACCATCCACAGGTTCCAGAGGCTTCAGTGTGCGCATGTGTGCATGTGCAGAGGGAGGCAGCGGTGGGGTAGTGGTTCTGTGCACATGCACATGCACGGGGGTGGGGGTGGGGAGTTAGGGCATTGCATTATGGGTGTGGGCATGCATGGGCCCTTTTGGCACTTGAGCAAAAAAAGGTTCGCCATTGCTGGTTTACCATATCAAAGAAAGGATTAGGGGAGACATGTCTTCCAATACTGAATGCCCAGGCAACAGAGAAGGAGAGTTCACTTATTCTCCAAAACACATGAGGGAAGGATAAGAAGCAATGAGTGGAAACTTCTTAAAGATTGATCCAACCTAGAACCACTGTAAGGACATATTTTCTGACAGTAAGAGCAATTAATGAGGAACAGTTTGCTTTCTGAAGTTGTGAGTGTTCCATCACTGGAGATTTTTTTAAAAATCAGCCATTTGTCTAAGAAAGTAAAAGATCTCCTGCTTTGAACTGGAGATTGGACTAGAACAGTGTTTTTCAACCAGTGTGCCGTGGCACACTAGTGTGCCGTGAGACATGGTCAGGTGTGCCGCGAAGCTCAGAGAGAAAGAAAGCAAGAGAGAGAGAAAGAAAGAGAAAGAAAGAGAGAGAGAAAGCAAGAGAGAGAAAGAGCGAGAGAGAGAGAGAAAGAGAACAAGAGAGAGAAAAAAAGCAAGAGAGAGAAAGAGAACAAGAGAAAGAAAGAAAGAGAAAGAGAAAGAAAGCAAGAGAGAGAGAGGGAGGGAAGGAGAGAGAGAGAAAGACATAGAGGGAGGTGAGAAGGGAGAGAGAAAGAGAGCAAAAAAGAGGAAGGAAGGAAGAGAAAGAGGGAGAGAGAAATAGAACGAAAGGGAGGAAGAGAGAATTTTTTTGTCCAAACTTTTTTTAGCGCCCCCCCTCAATGTGCCCCAGGGTTTCGAAAATGTAAAAAATGTGCCGCGGCTCAAAAAAGGTTGAAAATCACTGGACTAGAAGATCTCCAAGCTCCCTTCCAGTCCTATGATTCTATGACAGTATTAAAAACTGCTGAGAGATCCAGGAGGGCCAGAATAATTGCATCAACAACAACCCCCTTTCCCCCCCAGGCCTTCAAAGTTCACCAACAAGTGCAAATCATGCTGTTACATTGCTGTGTCCTAGTCTGAACCTGCATGCTCTCACATTTGTGAACTGGTAGGGAAGGTAAGTGAATCCCACCCATGTGTGTGTGTGTGTGTGTATGCATGCACGCACGCACGCATGTATGTATGTATGTATGTTTTTTCCTGTTGAATCACCCTGGTATACACAAATATGGGAGGAAGTAAATCCCAGGAAGGTTATGGCTAGCTGATGAGAGCTTGAAATAGATCTATACTAGTCTCTCTTCATTTTCATAATCAGCAAAAATATGTTACACATATAGAACATAGTTTGTCAGCTATAAAAATTATTGCTTTGGATATGGCCACTGGAGGGGCCAAGGAGCAAAAAGGAAGCAGTATGCTCCCTCACATACAGTGACCCCTCGATTTTCGCAATCTCGATCTTCGCGAAACGCTATATCGCGATTTTTCAAAAAATAATAAATTAAAAATACGTGCGCGGTTTTTTATCTACACCACGGTTTTTCCCGCCCGATGACGTCACACGTCATCACCAAACTGACGTCTGTCATTGCTGGTTGGCCGAAATCTCGGTCAAGTGGGGCGAATCGGGTGGGCGGGGGATAGCGGCGAGGAGCCCGGAGGCGCTGGGGGGGGTGGCCGGCATGAAAAACAACCATTGCCAGCCTCCGAACTTTCGTCGCTCCACCATCTGCGCATGCGCGGCCATGGAAAAAGGGCACACATGCGCAGATGGTGTTTTTACTTCCGCACCGCTATATCGCGAAAAATCGATTATCGCGAGGGGTCTTGGAACGGAACCCTCGCGATAATCGAGGGATCACTGTATTTCGGTATACCAGGGTGATTTGATAGGAAATAAAACAAACATAACTCTTCCCTGGTACAAACTGAGACAAGGAGGAGATCCTGTGGCCTAGAGGTTAAAGCTAATGCCTTACAAGCAGACTGCCCAGGTTCAAACCCAGGAAGGATATGGCTAACTGATGAGAACAAAATAGCTTGAAATAGATCTATATTAGTCTCCCTCCATTTTCACTATCAGCAAAAATATGTTACAATGTTTGTGTGTGTGTGTGTGTGAGAGAGGGGGGGGGGTATTTTTGCTGATAATGAAAATGAAGGGAGTTTAGTATAGATCTATTTCAAGCTATTTAGCTCTCATCAGCTAGCCATACCCTTACTGGGATTTGAACCTTGATGGCCTTCCTAAAAGGCAGTAGCTTTAACCTCTAAACCAGGCTCTCCTCCTGTATCAACTTGTACCAGGGAAGCATTAGATACGTTTTTTTCTGTTGAATATTTTGCAAAACTAGGATGCGCAGAGGGTTTGGGAAACCTGCAGAGTGTTCCTGGGGGTTTGGGAGAGCAAAAACACTCCTATTTTTATAAAAACCAAGTCTGCTTTTCACCTCCCAACCCCCCCCCCCCACACACACATCAGCATCGTATTTTTCCCTTCCCAGCTCCCAGGAGCACTGAGGGCCTCCCAAAGCTTCTGCATGCCCCCCCCTTTTCCCTGAAAAACGGGCCTGTTTTTGGCAAAAATGGGATGCATGGGACGGGGTTTGGGGAACCCCAAAATGGCTGTATTTGGTGTATAAGACACACCAACATTTCCACCATCTTTTGGGAGGGGGGAGTGCAGCTTATACTCTGAAAAATACGGTATATAAAATATGTGTGTATATGAGGCAAACGGGATGTGACTGTTTAGCATCCCTTTAAAATAGAGAATTCCATAGTACATACTTGGGACAGGTGGTATGATTGGATAATTTTTTTAAAAAATACCTAAAACTTTAATACTGTATACACATTCAAAAGAAAATGGCAAAAAAGGAAAAACAGACAAAACTGTTGCTAAACACAACCACTGATCTCTACAGAACCATTAACCCCCAGTTAAATACAATCCAAGGAAAGAAGTACAAAGAGACAGAAACAAGGTAATTTAAGAAGAACAGTATATAACCAAATCGGGAAATGAAATGGAAGAAAACATGGAGAGGCTGTAAATAAACAGCTGGCATTTATGTTATTCATAAGAAGTTCTGATACCAATGTAAAATATATTATAAAGCAGTATGCTTTATTATGTTATGCTGTTTGTATATTTTCAGTTTTTTTCTTTGTGTGTGTTTATGTTTTCCTTTTGTTGTTTTAAATGTAAATAACTAATAAAGATATTTAAAATAAAATAAAATCTTCAAACTGTTCTTGTCTCCCTCAGATATTGTCCTTGACCCAAGTCTAAGCTGTAGAAGGGGTGAACTATTCTGATTGATCCTATCATTAAGAGGTCCAGATACAGCTAACCATTAAAGCAATGGGAGGGGCAAAGACCTTATAAGGTTCACCTTTGAAAAACTCATCATCTAACTAAACAGGAGGGCTCAAAGAAAGAAACTGAGTCACAACTTTGGAAATGACAAACTGAGTACCGTATAAGGTTTATCATGTACAGATGACAATTAAAATTACATACAGTCCTTAACTTATTCTTCAATTCAATTCAATTTATTAGATTTGTATGCCGCCCCTCTCCGAAGACTCGGGGCGACTCAATCAAATTTCAAAAATTCCCTGGAAGGACAACTTTCAGGTCTTCCTCCATTGAGAATTATTTTGTCTGAGTGAAAGTTACCATAGTGCTATTGCAGTGATGGCAAGCCTTTTTTCCCCCCAGGTGCTGAAAGAGTGTGGGGGTGTGCTATCACACATCTGTGAATGCCCGCACACATAATTCAATGCCTGGGGAGGGTGAAAACAACTTCCCCCATTCTCTGGAGGCCCTCTGGAGGCAAAAAACGGCCTGTTTCCCAACTTCTGGTGGGCCCAGTAAGCTCATGTTTTGTACTCCCCAGGCTCCAAAGGCTTTCCTGGAGCTGGGGAAGGGTAAAACACACTCCCCCATCCCCCTAGAGCAGTGGTTCTCAACCCAGGGGTTGGGACCCCTTTGGAGGTCGAATGACCGTTTCACAGGGGTCGCCTAAGACCAGGGAGAAGACAAATTTCCCATGATGTTAAGAACTAAAGCTTCTATTCTGGCACCTTGGAACATATTTTTACAATCCGACCAATCATGCGTTTACAGTGGGGGTGTCCCTCTGACCTTCCTGCCAATCAGCTTAAAGCTCTGTTGGGAGAATTGGCACTAGACGTATGGTTGGGGGGGTCACCACAACATGAGGAACTGTATTAAGGGGTCACAGCATTAGAAAGGTTGAGAACCACTGGCCTAGAGGCTCCCTAGAAGCCAAAAATGTCCTCCCAGAGCCTCTGTGGGAGCCAAAAATCAGCTGGCTGGCACACACATGCATGTTGGAACCGAGCTAGGGCAACAGCTCATGTGCCAACAGATATGGTTCTGTGTGCCACCTGTGGCAGCCGTGCCATAGGTTCACCATCACTGTGCTATTGGGTCCTAGGTCCTGCAGTATCCTTCCTTTGCCATGCTCAGCAAACCATGCCCACACAATTGGTAGGGAAAAATTTGAATTTAACCCCTGATTTGAGCGCAAGGGTTTTATCTCTGGGACCTATTACAGGGGCAGTAGCATGGTCTCTTAGGTCTAATTCTATCAATTATTAGATTCTTTAGATCTAATTCAGAACTTCAAGACTCACTAACAGCAAAATAAGTCATATGCCTACAAGTAGGTTTGCACATCAATTTTAGTAAGTCGCTAAAGGCAAAAGAGAGGAAAAAGGTATTTAAGCATGGGGTTGTAGCTTCCTCATATCATTTGCAATTGCAGTAGAAATCCAATCTTTGCTTAAAATTGTGTACTAACTCCTTTTATTGCAAATACAATCATAAAGTATTACAGTTTTGTGTCATCTTAAAGTTTAATCAGCTTATTGTGGCACTAGCTTTCATGGATCAATATAGTACCTCTTTCATTTGAATTATGCAATCCTTTATCGTTGTGACCAAAATGGATCTTGTCTGATGCAGGAAAGCATATGCCTCATTCAATCTATTAATATTTAAAGGTACCACAAGATTTTGTTGCTTTTTTCCCGCTTAGGATTCAACATTGTCATTTGCAGTTACATAGGCAGAATCTAGTAAAATAAACATCAGGAATCCAAAGGACTGAGCAACTCTTCCAGTGGCCTGCAGTGACTGCATGCATCACAATTTTCTAGGTTTCCACGCTTGAGTCTTCCAGAAATGTATCAAAATATATCAATTCCAAACACCAAAACCCTATATACAGATTTAAAATAAGCCAGGTTGACTTGATCAACGTAATTTGTTGCATTCAAAGAAGTTGGATTTCTTTAGAATTTGAATATTCCAGTACAGGAAAAAGTGGATGATCTACAAATATTTTAAAAATTAAGGGGAGAAGCACCAAGTGAAGTTGATATAAGCTTGATTTTTCCTATTTTATGCTATTTTTTGCTCTCTTTCTGCCCTTTTATTTATTACTTAGATTTGTATGCCGCCCCTCTCCGAAGACTCGGGGCGGCTTTGTACTTTGCATACCCCAAATTAGAATGTATGTATAAAATATGAACAGTCATGACTGAAAACTAAAGTCAACTAGTGGCCCCAGAACTAAACATTCCTCTTCCCCTACCTTTAAAACCTTTACAAGCAAGCAATTCAGATATTTGGCCAGAGGAAAAGAGGGTGGCAGAAAGGGAATAATAATAATTAATAATAATAATAACAATAACAACAACAACAACAATAACAATAATAATAAATCAATAAAATAATTTTAAAAAACCAATAATATTTGTAGCTCAGGGTTGAAATGAGTGGTCCTTGGTGCTCTCTGCACATGTTAGTTTCTTTTCAGAGATTACATTACCCAAACTAGGAAACATCATCAGTGCCAGCAAGGACCCCCCCCCCACACACACAAAGAGAAATAAAATATTGGAGTGTGATCTTGCTCACAGCTAGTTCTAGCTCAGCATCACCACCAGGCAGCTTTGAGTAATGGGAATGTGCCTACAGTCTCCTCCTTTGCCCCTGTAGACAGCTCCTGTGGACAGAATGCCCTTATTAAACCTTCATTTCATTTCCAGTTACTCAATATATGAAGTCTGGATACACCACATTAAGCAGCAAGCAAGAGAGCACCACAGAGTCCCAGGAACAACAGACCAGTCCAGGAGAGCAATTCAAATGCCAGAAGAAGCTAAAGCATTACAGGCTGCCATTAAAGCAAAAAAGTGGAGCTCTGCAAGTTTAAGAGATTATAAAGCAATATGCTGGCAAAGACGGAATACAGCAAAATGTAGTCCTTCACAGAGCATTTACTAAAATGCTTTAGAATGCCACGCAATTGGAAGGCCTCCTGGTTCAGAACAGAAGTCATTATAGGTAATGATACTTTGCATAGAAACGATGTTAGAAATGAAGCATTACCCTTCAGTAAAGTAAGCCAAGTCCCCCATATTGCTATAGAAATTATAGAACTGATGTCTTTGGAAGAACTAAAGTAGGCCAAAACACCATTGGCACAGTCTCTAAGCCAGTGATGGCGAATCTTCTCTCCCTCGGGTGCCGAAAGCATATGCAACCATAATTTAATGCCCAATGCACCCTGTTCCCTCCGCATGTATATGCAACTCCCCTTGTACTGCCCCATCCCCATGCCTGTGTGCACAGGGCCCCCTCCCCCATTTTCAGTGGGCCTGTTTTTTTGCTTCCCCCCCCCCCTGACTTCAAAGGCTTTCATGCAGCATGGGGTAGGCGAAAATGGACTCCTCTGCCTGCCTCAGAGGCCAGAAATTGCCCATTCCCTGACTTCCGGTAGGTCCGTTTTTCACCCTCCCAAGGTTTCTTGGAGCATGGGGAGGGTGAAAATACCCTCAACCCTCCCTCAGAAGGCTGAAAATGCCCTCCCAGAGCCTCTTCCCAAGCTGAAAATCAGTACACATATGCACACTGGAGCTGAACTAGAGCAATGGTTCATGTGCCAGCAGACAGGGCACCTGTGCCATAGGTTCGCCATTATGGCTCTAAACCTCTTCCAAAATTACTACCAACTATAATTTTAACATATTGCAAAGGACATACATAGGAAATAATCACACATCAACTTGATGAGAATATAATTAGATCAAGACTTAATGCAAAATTAAAATATGAATGTAAATAACATTTAGTTTTGAGCAAATCTCTCCTCCTTTTACAAATGCAGTTTCAGCTATGCCATTTATAAATATTATAATTCAGTGTTTTTTTTAAAAAAATGTGCATCTTTCCTTTTCTTGTAGACCAGTGTATACTAGACCCTATTATACAACCTACTGACTTCCTTGCAACCATGGTCTAAGATCTGGAATAACAAGCAATCATCAAAAACTGTTCCTGCCAAGATACATTATTTGTGCAATCAATCACTCCCAAATCATCCACCAAAACCCATTCTTCTAAATAAGGGATGCATAACCTTTTTGTAACCAGTTGCTGCACTTACTATTTTGGAGAAAACTGAGGGGGTGGATTCATGTCACACCTGTGGGTAGGACTTGAGTTTTCTTTCTTTTTTAATAGTGACATGTTTGTTTAAAGCTTAGACTACAGTTTTCATCTGCTTCTCTGATGACAGCAAGAAACTGGGCCATCACAGTTTCCAGCAATTGCAGCCAGAAGTATTCCAAAGGTACTGCAGGCTGCTCATCCTGCCCTAAAAGGTCAGCTGGAAATAATGTGAAAGATGTATATTCACACTGTGGGGCAACAACAACAACAACAAAACACAGTAGAAAATCCAACAAGAACTAGCTCCCAAGCCAGGTCATTGATTTTCTAGAAATTTAGTTTCTACTTCTAAGGAGTAATGCTCTCTTCTCAATGACAGTTTTCTCCAACATCTTCAAAATTTCCAGCTAGATTTCAGAAAGGGAAGAGATAAGGGTTAACTTTTCTCCAATGTAATGTATCCGCTGCTGTGACTAGATATTTCTGAATTTATTTATTTATTTATTAGATTTGTATGCCACCCTTCTCCAAACACTCGGAGAATGGTTGTGGAAAATCATACGTATACAATTATGTATACAATTTATGAGCATATCAATTCAAAATAAATTGCTCCATTTGTTACAGTATACATGCTAAAAGCTGTAATTGACCCAGGTACAAGAATTATTTGAAATGTGGAAATATCAATTTAGGGTGAGAAAGCTTCTCAGAAGACTTAAGGAGTATAATCAATAGGCATAATCCATAAGAAACAAATGATGGAAAATAGCATACACTTTCAAGGGGGAAACTCAAAGACGCACACCTATCATTCTAAATTAAGCATACTAGAAACAGAGCTCATCATAATGTGCCTCCAGGGACATTCTTCAGCTTTATCTGTGAGACAGCCAAATGAATCCTGGAGCTGACCTCAACAAATACCATGTGGTTCTGTTGGGTCTTTTCTACTCCCCAGAGGCCACCCCACCTCCCAGGAGAATATGCCAGAAGCTGGAGACTTATACCAGAACAAGTAAAAACAGTCATTTTTGCCCAGCACTTTTCAGAATACTAAGAGAGCGGTCAAAGTACTGATGGAATTCATAATGCAGTCCTATGCCTCTGCACTTTCACTTGTTCTGCTAGCTTAACTGCATCTTCCACTAAGGACTTACAACAGTGGCTCTCAACCTTTCTAGTGCCATGACCCCTTAATATAGTTCCTCATGTTGTGATGACCCCCAACCATAAGTCTAGCACCAGTTCTCCCAACAGAGCTTTAAGTTGATTGGCAGGAAGGTCAGAGGGATACCCCCACTGTAAACACCTGATTGGTCGGATTGTAAAAATATGTTCCAAGGCGCCAAAATAGAAGCTTTAGTTCCTAACACCAGGGGAAATTTGTCTTTTCCCATGGTCTTAGGCGACCCCTGTGAAACAGTTGTTCAACCCCCAAAGGGGTCCCAACCCCCAGGTTGAGAACCACTGACTCACAAGGATTGCAGTCCAGTTTCAATTTGCTCACAATAAGCAAAGTTTTTCTCCCCAATCCCAATGCAGCATTGTTGTTTTACTCTGCAGGATTATCATTCATTCATTATTTTAGACAAATGTCTGCACTCAAGGTTTCCTACAAAATGCTGCTCGCTGACCTGGGGCAGGGTTCTGTAAACAACATGTTTAAATGTTGCTTTGGAGGGTTTTTTGGTGGGGGCAGGGAGAAGCATTGTTTTCTTTATTAAATTTATATACCACTTATCATATTATCCAAAGATATGAGGAATGCCAGGAGGAGATGGAATATTTTATTCATTATTTATTTATTTATTGGATTTGTAAGCTGCCCCTCTCCGAGGACTCGGGGCTGCTCACAACATATATAAAAACATAGTAGTACATCTAATCCAATTAATATAATTTAAAAACCCTAAAAATCCTAAAATAATTTAAAACATTCATTATCATTCACTCCATAAAACACACTAAAAAACACTCGTTGGTCAGGGGGAAAGATCTAATGACCTGAGGCCTGGCGACAAAGATGAGTCTTTAAACTTTTTCAGAAGACAAGGAGGGTGGGAGCAGTGCGAATCTCTGGGGGGGGGAGCTGATTCCAGAGGGCCAGGGCTCACACAGAGAAGGCTTTTCCCCAAGGTCCTCCCAGCCGACATTGTCTAAATAGGGCCGCAACTGGTGCACCAGGCGGACCTGGGCAAACGCCCCCCTCGCCACAGCCGAAAGATTATGTGGATTGAGGAGGACACCCAAGTTGCGGACCCTCTCTGTGAGAGTCCAAGTGATAAGTTTTCCAAATAGTACAGTGTGTGAAAGCTTTCTGCTCCTTCAGTTATTTTGTAAAGCCAGATAGTGCAGAAGGGATGGGGGGGGATAAGGGAAAAAGATTTCAGCAGCTGGCACTGAAGTCACAACTATTTTAATTAACTATTTTGAATGAAAATTTCAATTTGATCAAGAAATTCACGTAAGTAGTTTCTGGATGCTCAAATGAAAGTTTGCTAGGAGTTGCCATTAGTTTTGAAGACTAAGAATCTTTTGACAATGTCCTCTTTAAAAAAGGTTCAAGGTGTCACACCAGGAAAAGAAATCAGATTTTTTAAGCAACAAGAGTCACACCCCTTTAAGTCCTTGTTGATAGACACATCTTAAGCAATAGTAAGTTATTGATCATTTTTGGTTCTCTTTAGATCATTGTAGGGGTGGGTAGGAAGTAGCATGCTGCTAGAAATTAGATGAGTAAGTGTAGCATTCCCCCCCCCCCCCGAGAAGCTCCAGCCTCAACCACACCTATAGGTAAAGCCTGACAGTTGTTTGGTCCCACCCACCCCAAGCTGTGCATATTAACTAATGGGACCCAAGAGTCCTACTTCCCATTCCTTTTGTCTTGAAGAATAGAAGGAACTCCAAAGGTCCAATTTCCTGTTACCAAGTTCATTTTAAAGCTGGGGGCTAAGCTTGTAACTTCCCACTCAAACCCAGTAAATATATCTTTCCTGTAACTAATGCACACATACTTTGGAAGCTAAAAGAGGACATTGATGAACCCAGTATATTTTTTTACCAGAAGATCCCAGCTGCCTCCTGCGGCAGCTTCCTATCAAAAACATTTCCCTCATTTTCATGCTCCTGTTTCGCATCTTGAATGATGCAAAACTTGTCTGACAGTCTCATAGTAAAACCAACTGGTATTTTCCTCCAAAAATTGGGTTTAAGTGAGATACAGGAAGATAGATGTAGAATGGGTGGGGGGAGGGAAACTAGGATTAAAGCGACATATCTAACTGGGAGAAGGGAAATATATTGACACGCAAGCCTTCATTCCCAAAGAACCATGTATTAAAAGATGACTGGTAATACCTTTTCAAACTTATATTAAATAGGCATAAGCTTTTGTGAGCTGCTGCTCTCTCCATTAAATCAAATGGAGTCTAAAACTGATGCTTTAAAAAAAAAATTGTTAGCCCAAATAGGTGCTGCTAATTTCCGCCTGTTTTTTGGTTACCATAGATTAACTTGGTTTTCTTCCTACAAAATGTATTGGAGACCATTTAAAACATTTAAATGCTGTTCAGTATGGATGCCACATTCTCTGTCATCCATGTTTCTTATCACAGCACTAGCAAGCTCAGTGAGTAAAACCTGTCAGCTCAGTTTCATTCAACCATATAACAATGTCCCTGTTAGAATCCAAGCAGAATTATTTTGTTTGATGGACTATACAGTATATTGCCTCTGTCCAGAGTCAAATTCAACCCAATCTCAATTCATTTTTTTGCAAAATGGAAAGCAGCTCTCCCAGCTTGTTAGGAGGATCAGCTCACTACTGTGAGGATGTCTACGTTAAATTTCAGATAAGTAATTTAATTGCTGTTACAATGGTAAAGAAAGATACAGCATCTTATAGACTAAACTGAATGTTACTCTGTAATTTTTCTACCTCAAATGTTATCTGTGATCTGCACTACTTCATCTGAATTTCAACTTGTCTGAAATGGTATAACCTGCTTGCACAGCCGGATGGACTAGATGACTTCTAAGATCCCTTCCAGTTCTATTTAGATTGAGGTTAGGTAAATCAAAGCAGTTCAATGAGGCCATTTCAAGTCACCCCTTAGTGATTCTATCAGCCCCATTTGGGAAGAAAATAACCTGCTTCTCTCTACCTGTGTTGATGCAGCATCACTCAAGTCATTGTTTCTCACCTCTTTACAACTTAATAGCACTGCAAGAGATTAAAAAAATCTGGGTTTTCCCTGCCAGTGAGAGAGATGGGGACCTACAATAATGAATGGAATAAACTACCTGCCCCCTTCTGCTAAATCAAAGCAACTGTACAGCAAAGACACTCCCCCCCTCCACGTTGCCTGCAAAAGCCCCACAGTCCTCCCTGCTCCAGCACACACCCCATCCTTCTGCTTGCAACTTGAAGAATCCAGTTTCCTCTCCATCTCTGGCTCACCAGCTCTCTACTGCATTGCTGACCCTTTGGCTTTTCTCTCTACTTCCCTCTTCTGCGGCTCTTGCAGAAAAGAGAACCCACATCCACGTTTAGACACCCCCACGGAACCCCCCTTTTTCTTAGCAAGCCCTATTTCCAAAGGGTGGGGTATTCAATGCAGCAAGGAAGGGGGGGACAACACCCAGAGGAATTGCGACAAGGTCAATGTGGCTTTGTGTCAAAAGGGTCCGTTTCTCTCTTGCCTTAAGGATTCACCTTGCCTCTTGTAAAGGGGAGAAATGTGGCGGTGTTGCATCCACCCAGCCTGCCAGGCTTCCCTCTTGTACCCCCCAAAGCCATTCAGATCTTGCCACCTGCCCTCCACGGCTCCTAACATCACCACGAAACGCTCCGGGTTTTCCTCCATCTCAGATCGACACATTTCTTCCTTCCCACCCCTTCTTTCACCTCTCCATCCCTCCCCCCCCTCTTCACACCCAAGGGATGAGCATTTGCAATAGTTCAGTGCAAGGAGAATGGGCGCGGAGGAGGCACTTCGACCTCTCCCCTAGGCTGCTGCCAGCTCCTATTGTTTGGTTGTAATGCTCCCGTCGGCAGACTCGCTCTAGTTTGTGGGGTGGGGCTGACGAAACGGGACTATCTACGCTAAGCAGAAACGGCGGGGGAGGGGGCTTCGCAAAGGAAGAGAGCTGGCATTTGCAAGCACACCGCGACATGCAACGCGCTCGAGAGGGAGCATCGCCTCCTTCTCCACTCTCCTCTTTTTCACGGGAGGGTAGGGGCGGCGGCAGCGTAGTGATGCGGATTCTAGATCGAGGCACGTTGCAATGGGATCGATCCCGGCAGCCTCTTTTTCCATTCTCCGTTATCTCAACTCCGAGGCTCTTTCTTTCGCGTCCCGCCCCCGCTCCAATGCGCTGAAGGTGTCGGCCGTTAGCCTTTGAAGATACGCGTCGGTGAGCGAGACTGGAAAAGCCCCCCCCAGCCCCGTCCAGCCCCCCACTTCCGCGGGCATCCGCCTCTCTGTCAAGGCGCTCCGATCCCGCCTCACCTGCAGGATCCCGACGTGCGCAAGGCACAAGCGGTTGCCCGCCGGGGATGTTGCGGACAGCCCAAGGCGAATCAGGTGCACAAAATGACCCTTCGAAGCTCTGCGGAAATGCGCAGCCGGTTGGGGCCAGGTCTCCTTTGGGCACCCCTCCCAAAGAGACCCTCCCCCAAAGATCTCGGCTGTCTTTCTCCCCCCTCCCCCTCAAAACACGCAGAGACGGGAGGAGAGACACACCCTAGTCCGAATTTTACGCCGCCTGGTTAGGCGTCAATGGGGGGCCCTGCTGCTCTGGTGGGGGGGGGGAGATGTCCTTTCCCTTTCCTTCCGGAATGACCTCGACCACAATGGATGGAGAAGTGAACGGATGGGTTATCTGATCCGCATAGCCATCCCTCCTCCCCCGTCGAGTCGCCTTAGAATGGAAGAGCGGTCGTTCCAGCTCGCCTTCGCGCGCCATCAGTTCCACCAGGATCCGCACTCGCCCTTCCCAACCCGCGCGACGCAGCCCGGCTCAGGTGTGGGTGTGAATCCCCCAAGCACATCTGCGCCTTTCATCGCGGGTGGGGGGGATTTATGCTGTGCCTCTCAAAGGCCACCTCGCCTAAACACAGGGAGAGGACGCGAATCCGCTCGCCCTTTCCGCCCCACCCGCCCGAGATCTCTCTATCCACCCCGCCCTTTCCAGGCCAAGAGCCCCCGAGTCGAGAAGGGACCCCCACCTACTCCTCACCGAAGGCATACACAGGAATGAGGGAAACGCGAAATACCTACAGTGACCATGCTGGGGGAGCTCCGGGGTCCAGCCGGGCGGCGGCGGCTCCTCGGAGGACGCGGGCTGCCGTACGATCGGGCTTCTTCGTCCTCCCCGGGTGGGGCGGGTCCGAACGGATTGGTTCCGCGTGCGGGAGGGGTCGCTCTGCCTTCCCGATCGATGGTGATCTGGACCCCCCTCCCCAGCTGCAGTGGCGCATACAAAAGGGGGGTCCGCCCGTGCGGAGGGAAGAAAGAGAATAAAAAATGGTTGCGCGGTAACGGGAAGAAAGCCGCTCTTGACCAAACCAATTCCCTTCTTGGGGTAAAGGGAGGGAGGGAGGGAGGGGAGGAGAGGAAGGAATGAAGGAAGGAATTGAAGCGAAAGAGGAAAATCGCAGGCGTCAAAGCGGGATTTAGGAAAGCGTGGCAAATATCTGGAAAGAGACAAAAAGAATGAAACGCGAGAGGGGAGAGAAAAGAAGAAACAGATTTGGGTGGATTTTGAAAGGGGGAAATGTAAAGGAGAAGGAACAGAGTAAAAAAACAACAACAACGGAGGAGGGATAAACGCAGGCGACCGACCCGCGAAGGCGCACACAATGCTCCTTTAAACGCCCTTGACTATTTACACCCGGAGATCTTGATGGGGGGGAGGGGGATGGGCGGGTGCTCTTCCTCCCAGGCCCCCTCGAGGCCTGTCTTAGGCTCAGGCAAGGCGCTAGTCCGTGGGGGGGCGCGGCAGCTGGGCTCGTCTCATGCCCCCCCCCAGCCTTTTTGTGTGTCCCCCCCCCCGTCTACCGGGCCAGAAGCTTTCATGAACCCCGCACTCATTGGTTGGTGGATCCAATCCATCGCGCAGCCGCGCCCCTCCTCGCTTCTTTAGAACCCTGCACCTCGCTGAGGAGAAGCCGGCAGGGGAGGGTTATGCTCCGGAGAGTCGACCCCCCCGCCCGGCCGACCACGGCCCTTCTTCTCTCCCTCATCTTCCGATGCCCCGCGTGTCTTTAGAGGAGAGCCTTCGGGTGGGTGTTGGGCGCGTTAGCATTGCGGGAAGGAGACCGAACAAGCAAGACGCCATTTAAGAGGAAGGCAAGGCGGGAGGGAAGCTTGTGCCCCAGAAAGCGGGGTGGGGGTGTCGGGGGGGGGGTGCGGGGAAAAGGACTCCCAATAGGGTCCCGGCAAGCCTCGAAGGAGAAGCTGGAGCCCCATTCAGAGAAGGCAGCAAGTGCGGCCATGAATTGCCCTTCGGCGTCCATTGCAAAGAGCGCCAAGGATGCTCGGCGTGGCGAGCGGGGCTGCAAAAAGGAACGGCGCCGAGCCTGCCTGCAAAGCAGACCGAAGGCGACTTCGGGGCGCGTTTCCGAGCCCGCCTCCCGCTCTTCCCCTGACGGCGTGGCGTTCTCGTGGAGGCACAAAGGCCGCCCTCGCGGAGGGGCTCGCTCAGTTACCCCGAGAGAGACTTCACGTGATGGGGGCGCCCTACCGCCAGGTCCTTGTTTTCCTTTTCTTCCTTTCATTAAAGAGGACCGAGAAGCAAAGGTAGCCATTCGGTTGTGAGCAAATGCTACACCACTCCAGGGGTGAAGAAGAATCAAAGGTGCCCTTCCGATTGAATTGGATCTCACGGTTTTTAAGACAGGTTCTCATAGTGAGCGGCACAGCAAAACTAGTCATCTGTCACATTCTTGCATTTGGATTCAACAAGGGTCTAACTATTTACAGAGCGAGGCATTGCTGCTTTGTCGCTGAACCAACCCTCCTGCTACCTTGTGGCATTATAATTTCCATTGAAGTTTACTTGCCTGCGGGGATTTTTGTAGCCCTTCTTGGAGATTTGGGGGGGGGGTGTTAAACCAACGAGGGCGGGCTGTTCTGCTGCTTTCTGGGAAAATGGACACAGGAAAGAGCCATGTGGCCTTGCTTAGCTGGAGCGTTTGCTATGGTATTTGAACATATGAGACATCTCTGTTAACTCACACAACTCATTGAATTTGAACTTACAAAAACTGTGAAAGTTGCAAGACACATTTTATCTTGCAATAGAAAAGCCTTAGCTTAAAAAAAAACAATATTGCCCCCCTTTCATTTGGCTTTAAATGTAATATTAACTGAATTGCAGAACGGTACTCTAATTAAACATAGGCATCTGGCATCTCAGAAACCTGCAGGTAGACTTAGTTTCAGGGCCTGTGGGTTCCCAATGCATTGCTTCTTGCAATTGAAGTCAATGAGACAGGCATAAGAATAACTGTAGAATTGAAGTTAGACTTGTTGAGGCAATACTTACTTCAAACTGGCCAAAGGTTTTACTTAGTGTTATCTTTTGAATTTTACTTAAAGTCATGTTGTGTTAATCAAATTTGCTTCTAGGTAAGTGTAAGATTGTAGAGTGGCTTCAAATCTGTCCTTCCCTCCATCTCTTATCCTTTTCTCCTTTATAAAAGAGCTATTTTGGTTATGATCTGGAGCCCTTATAGTGCTATAGTACCAATGCAACACAGAGAACTTGAGAATTTGAGCCAAATCTTTTATAGTAAGAGCTCAATTTCTTTATGGAAAAAGCTGGTGCAGATTTCTTGTAGAGTTTAAAGTAGAATCCACCAATTTAATTTTGACTCTTATGACAATGTAACATATTCAGGCTCTTTTTGTGGCAACAGTATTGGTTTATCATAAGCAAACTTCTTCCAGGATGTTCTTTCAACTGTCTAGTCTAGCAAACTGTCCTGGCTCTTGCTAGTGGTGTCCTCTTCAAGGACTAACCAGGTCTAAATTTGATCCCCCCCCCAAAAAAAAAATTAGTCAAGGTCAATAAAATACTAGAATATTAAATACCTGAAGTCATGTCCTTATGGGCTTCAGTATTTGTTGATGTTGTATCTTGATGATACATTTATGGTCTGTAGGATACATTTATATTGTGGAACCTCTTCTTAAATTATATATATCTTCTGAAATTTATTTCCTTATAGATCTTTGAATCATATTAATCATATTAGTCTCTCTTTCATAATTTAACCTGGTTCCAATGGTATCCAAAAGATGCTTGTCATGATCACCAAATTGAACTCTGGGCTGAAAAATAGAAACCCATCACCTAAAACCATAGAGGTCATTGGGACTGGAGTGAATAAAAGTTACTTTGGTTTTGATCTTATATTATCACTTAAACTTTCCCTTTTTTCTGACCTCAAACTGAAGTTTTGTCTACTTTTTTACTCCAGAATAAAAACTGTTCCACAGAAGAGCAGGCCTACTATGATTCAAAGGATCTGACTTGTCACACATCCCCACAAATATTAGGAATGGGACTAATTTGAGCAGTATTTTATGGAAAATAGTCCATCATTAAATCTGAAATACCAGTCAAATCACACACACACTCACAAACCTAACCCGCTCTGCTACTTCTAAGATATATCTGGAATTCTTCCACATACGTACTCCATATGCAGCAAGATTTTGCTGCTTCCACTGATAGTAGTGAATACATTTTTTCAGCTGAGTGACTTACTTAGTGAGTGGCTATCATTTATATAGCATTTCTTAAGTACTTTTTGCAGTCATCTCCATTTTTCCATATTCTATAAGACAATGAATATTTCTGTTTCCCATTTACAAACAGAATAACTGGAGCTGAAGAGAGATCTGCAGAGGCCAAGGACATGATTCAGTAGCTGAATTAGGATTTAAATGAGGTTTTCCATCAAGACTGCTATAACATGCTAATTCATACTTTTTCCTTAAGCTTGTTTAGTTTAATCTCACCAAGAGAGTACTGAACTGGGATTGAAGGCTCAATACAGCAGCAGCAAAAGACATGTATTCTTTCTTGGTAGTTGCATTTTCTCACACACAAGTACACCTCTTGCCAAACTCAGATCAGAACCCAGGAGTGTTGTTCTACCAGCAACAATGCCTCAGTTCTCTGGAGACATTTTGTTTTCAGGTGCTCTCCCTCCCTCCCTCCCCTGCTTCCAGAAAGTCTCCTTAGAGGTGTATTTGCCTGGTTTTTTATTCCCTCCCACCTTGCTGTGCAACACTGAGTAGCCTGTTTACGAGGGATACTGCCCATGGCTTTCAGAAAACCAGCATCCATTTCTCCCTTTGGCTTCCCTGTGTGGCATTTCTCCACTGAGATCAAGAGGGCTCACCCACACCCCTTCCTGATCCCTCAATACCTGCTTGCCCCATAAATCTCTATGCAAAGTAGCCAGTGAAAAGGACCCCTCACACACACACAACTGCCAGGGATTTCTATCCATCTGATGCCCACACCTGAGTTTCTCTCTACTAGGAGGAGAAACAACACTCGGCATTCTGAAACAGACACAGTTTCTGGTTGCCTCTCCTGGCCACTGGCCCTGGTTTCAAGTGGGTGGGAACATAAGGAGTAAAACAATATTGGTTTAAGGAATGCTAGGCATGGCCCCTACCTCATTTGCACACAGGAAATATCGGTCTGGATCTTGTGAACATCTGCTCATTTTCAGTAACGTTTCCATTTCTAATGGAGAGGAAGAGAGCAAGAGAAGAGAGGAGTGGAGAGGATCATGGTTAGTCCCAGGGGGGAGAGAAAGAGAGAGACACGCATGCATAACTAGGTAACGGTTTGGTATCCACATCCGGTGAATTACAGCTATGCTGGGCCTATTCCGCGGGGAAGATCTGCAAGCCAGGCAGATTACACTGCAAAGGAGAGGAACCAAAACTGATCACGTCCACGGAATCCGTCCTTCTCAGAGAGTTACTCCCACATCTGCTCAAAGTGGGAATTTAAACCAGGACCTCATCCTCTAAGAGGGAGTTCCAAGAGGAAATGGGATGACAACAATCCTAGACCATCTACCAAGTCATCACAGCCAGCCAGGCTGGAGAAAATCCATGTCAGCTTCAAGCACAGGATGGCAATAGCTGCCAAGATGCAGCTGCTCCTGGAGTGAGGACCTGGCAGTCATTTTAACAATCTGAACAATTCGGGAGCAGAAGGGAATTTCACAGTTGGGGTGCAGTCATTTTGATCCAAAGGGCTGGGAGTAATGAAGTATGTGAGTGGAAAGGGGATGGCGCATTTCTTGCAGCCAAGACAAACCCTACCATTTAAGGGGGACTCTTACAGGTTTCTGCAGTGGACTGTCCAACCATAGAATGATACCTCATGAAGCCAATGAGCAATTCACAAAAAACTGCAGGTTTTTTTAATATAGATGATGCTTTGTATGTTGAAGTTCTCATTCCTAATCTCTAGTCAACCAGGATCTCAGTTAAGGCAATTTAGGAAGAAGTCTCCTTTCTAGAAACCTCCAAGGAGACACAGAAAACTCTGTGGCTATATGATGGTTAAGTATCCAATATAGAAGGCAGTTTCATACAATCAGATTTAACAACACCAGACATTCTCAGTGATTTTTGAATTTGGACCCCATATGATTCATCACAAATATCTCCCAGAATTTAGGTATACCAGAGAAAAAGTGGTTTGCTTTTGGGATTGAATGCTGCTCCCATACTTTCCCCCAGCAGGGGGAGGACTTCTCTTCCTGGATCACCATGCAAAGCTTTGGCTTCACTTGTTCCAGCCTCTAACTTTCCTTCTCAGAATAACAAACTAGGAAACTCCCCTCTTAGAATAAAACTAAATAAAGTATTCCCATTTATGTAGCCTTATGGTTTTTATTAATGTTGATGATTTCCTGATTGCTTATTTATACCCTATGACAATAATTAAGTGTTGACCTTACGATTCTTGGCAAACATATCTTTTATGTACACTGAGAGCATATTTACCAAAGACAAATTCCTTCTGTGTCCAATCACACTTGGTCAATAAAGAATTCTGTTCTGTTCTGTTCTACAAATGTTTAAAATAGGAAATCCGTATTTGGGCTGGCTGCTCCTTTCTCATTTGCTGTTTATGGGAAAAGAGGCCAGGTTGGAGATAACATTTCCAGTTTACCAGAGATTTTTGCCCTTTGCACTAGTCACATGATGGCAAACCTATGGCACAGGTGCCACTGGTGGCACACAGAGCCATATCTGAGGACACACAAGACATTGTTATATGTCAGCTTCAGTGCTCCAGCTGATTTTTGGCATTCTGGAGGGTGGAGGAGGCCGTTTTCACTCTCCCCAGGGTTCAGGAAAAATGAACTTCAAAAACGAACTTCCAGTAGGCTTCTTGGCCCCAGGCTTCAGGAATGCCCCCAGAGCCTATGGATGGTGAAAAAAGGTCCAACAAGCCTACCGGAAGTCCAGAGGCTTCACTGAGGGCTGTGAGCATGCACGTGTGGGGGCAGTTGTGCATTAATGTGCAGGGGGAGGGCATTGCATTATGGGTGTAGGCACACACGTGTGCCCTTTTGACACCAGAGCAAAAAAAGGTTCACCATCACTAGGCCTTGCTTTCTGCTCTTGGACACCTATTTCCCAAATTGGACAACTGGATTTGGTCATCTTCTTAAATGTAAAATGGTTCAACTCGGAGGTGGGTTCTTCCTGATGCAGTCTGCTGTGCCTGCACCGGTAGTGGGGGCCCACTGGTTATGTCATGAAGATGTCACCATCATGCCCTCCCATCTCAGGAAATGACTTGAGCCCTTGCCATAGTGCAGCTCTCCCTCCCGTTGTTCCCATTCCGCACCTCAGACAGCTCAGGTAAACTGATTCCCTCCCTTCTTTGCTGAAAGGTGAAGACAGAGAACAGCTCCCCCCCCCCCGTGTGCCTCTCGGCCACCTCCTCTCGGCCGTGGGCTGCCCCATTAAGGGCGGGGAAGGGGTGGGAGCAGTGATGGGCTGCCAAAAATTTTACTGTCACACTGTAGGTGTGGCTTGTTTTGTGGGTGTGATGGGGTAGGAGTGGCTTGCTAGTCATGTGACCAGACGGGAATGGCTTGACAATCATATAACTGGGGGTGGCTTAAAGGTCATGTGACTGAGTGGGAGTGGCTTACTGACCAAGATAGGTTTTCAAATAGATGCTTGGATTCTTTTTCAGGTGATTAAGTCACATTATTTTAATAGCCACGAAAAGGACAAATGATAGACAGCATTATTTGTTGAGGAAGAAAATAACATTTTAAGATTTTGTACTGAACCCACAAGATTAGGCAAGGAGTTCAATTTTCTTTAATTGCTATAAAAGTTCAGTTTTAGGTAATGATTAAAATGATTAAAGCCTTTATGGGTAAAACATTCTATTTAATTATTTCGTATTTTAAAAGTAATTAAGGATGATACTGAGGTACTAGAGAAGGAAAGACAATAAAAAACTATCAAGTATTCAATAAATAGTGCACAAACTTACTATCCCCATTGTATCCCCCCCCGGTGGGGGGCAGGAGCCCATTTCTGAGTGGGGGCAGCGTGACATCTCCACAGGGACAAGCCTGGAGCCCACCACAAGCGAGTCCAGAGTATTCTCTCATACTGGGCTCATTAAAGGTGGGGAAGGGGTGGGAGGAGCCAGATGGTGGTGGCCAATGCTGGGGGTGAAGAGGGGAACTCAGGAGCAGCTGGAGAAGTGGGGGGACATTGTCCAACCACTAATGCAGCCCCTCACAGCAGGAGCAGCAAGACCGTGGTGGCAGTTCTTCTAGGACAGTGTTTCCCAACCTTTTTTGAGCCGCGGCACATTATTCATATTTTCAAAATTCTGGGGAACACTGAGGGGCGGGGCGGGGGCCCTAAAGAAAAATTTGGACAAAAAAAAATCTCTTCCTCCATTTCACTCTATTTCTCCCTCCCTCTTTCTCTCTCTTCCTTCCTTCCCTTCTTTCTCTCCATCCCTCTTTCTTTCTTTCTTCCTCTCTTTTTTGCTCTCTTTCTCTCTCCCTCCTTCCCTCCCTCTATGTCTTTCCCTCTCCCTCCTTCCCCCCTCTCTTTCTCTCTCTCTCTTGCTTTTCTTCCCTCTCTCTTGCTGTCTTTCTCTCATTCTCTCTCCCCTCCTTTTTCTCTCTCTCTCTTTCTCTCTCGTTCACCACGCCGGCAACAGAGAGAAAAAGAAAGACAGAGAGCCGGAAAGAGAGTGGAGGGAGAGAGCCGGCGGCCGTTGTCTTCGCCTCGGCCCGCTGGCTCTGCAGATAAGAGGCAGCAGCCATCAGCCCCCTCGCCCTCCCAGATGTCGCCAGCGCCCAGCCACGCGCCGCCTCCCGTTAGCCCGGCTGACTTTTCCCTGCTGCCATTTTCTCTTCATGGCGCAAAGCCACAGTCCCGGACTCCCGGATCGCTTGCTTCTCCAGCCAGCAAGCCGGCTGCCCGGAAAAGCATCACACTTTTGCAATGCGCGGCGCTTTCCTGGGCAGATGGCTTTGCTGACTGGAGAAGCGAGCGATCCGGGAGTCCGGGACTGTGTGGCTTTGCGCCATGAAGAGAAAACGGCTCGGGCAGCAGGGAAAAGTCGGCCGTTTTCTCTTCATGGCACAAAGCCACACAGTCCCGGACTCCCGGATTACTCGCCCCAAGGCAGGAAGCGCCGGCGGAGGAGAGAGGGCAGATCGTGCCCCAAGACAGGAGGTGGCGGCGGCAGCGGAGGAGAGGGGGCGAATCGCGCCCCAAGGCAGAAGGCGGCGGCGGAGGAGAGGGGGCAGCTTACGGGGAACGGTGCTCGCAGCTGTCCCCCGGCTACTGCAAGATGCCGCTGTTTCCAGCGCTTTCCTGCTGGGCCCCAAAGAAGGAAGGTGGGAAAAAGGAGGCATGAATAATGAAGCTCTCCTTTTTCCCGCCTTCCTTCTTTGGGGCCCAGCAGGAGAGCGCCGGAAAAAGCTGCATCGGGCAGTAGCCGGGGGACAGCTGCGAGTGGGAGCTCCAGGTCCGAGGCACCGGCGGTCCGGCACCGGCAGCGCCCCGCCCAGCTGGAGCTTCCCTAGGCTTCGCGGCACACCTGGCCGTGTCTCGCGGCACACTAGTGTGCCGCGGCACACCGGTTGGGAAACGCTGTTCTAGGAGACTCTGGCTATCTCTGTTCCCCCCATGTCACAGCCCAAGTAGCTCCAAATACATGGCGATGATCCAAGACACCGCACACATTCGGACTCTTCTTGGGCTGCCGAGGAAGAGATGGCAGGAGCCTCCTCTTCTGTGAGCCCAGGCCCTGCCTGAACCATCTCCAGAAAGCCAAACATATCGGTGCCCTTGCATGAACACCAGAGGCGCCTTGGAATTTTCCTCTGGGGGACATCTGATTAACCTCAGCCAAGGATTTCTGGACTGGGGAGAACAGCGTGTCTGCTTGGGGGGGGGGAAGGGGACTGTGCGTGGCTTTCCCCAAACTCTCTATGTGGAGAAGGACAGAAACTGAGAGGAGGAAAGAGTCGAGTCCCTTCTTGTCTGGTTTCGTCTTGTCTTGAACAGATCAGAGGGTAGACGAAGCATTTCCCCCTTAGAACTGGGACATTGCTGCTGATTCCTTGTAATAATGCCTTTTGCTAAACACTGGGCTGGCCACTCCCACTTGGTCACATGACCACCAAGCCACACCAACAAAATAAGTCACACCCACAGTGTGGTAGTAAAAATATTTAGGAACCCACCACTGGTTCAACTGCCTAGTTACTTTCCCTAAGTAACAATGAAACCAATCTATTGGTTTCTTGCCAAAAAAGCCCTCGACTCATGATGAGGACCCTTATAAGCAAACCTTTTTATAGTGAGCTACTGGCCTTTCTCAGCCTGGCAGATGCTGGTCGGCCAGATTGAGAAAATCTAGTTTATTAAGTCGGCTGTAATTTGGGAACACAGTAAATTTGGACATACCAAAGTCAATTCTGAGAACAAGATCTGCTTTTGCTTAGGCTAAAAAGCCCAGATTAGGGTAGAAATGTAACAATGTTTTGGTGGATAGCTTGTGACCAACTTTGTTTTGTTAGTTGGCATCCATATCCCCATATCCATATTTCTGTAGAAAGTTAGCACTCATCCCTCTCCTAGAAGAATGAAATGTTCTAGGAAATATTAAAAAGACAGAATATTATACTTCCCTGGATGAGAAAAGGAGAAACTTGCTCTTGGAAAGCAGCCTCCACCTTTGTTAATAGCCCCAGAAAAATTGGACCATGAAGACAAAAGGGCTTAAGTTCCAGAGTGATAAGATGAGCCCTCACTCAAGATCTAAACCAGGACAAAGCCATTAAGCCATAATAGTAATTGCCCAACATCCTTTCAGAACACATGCCTCTTGATTACATGACCCAGCATAGTTCAACCCAGCTTGATTTAGAAAACCTACAAAAGCTATGACCCCTACAACAGCCAATAGCTTGCCATAGGAACAGGAAACTCAAATTCAAAGTCAAGAGAGGGTATAAAACTCTCTCTCTCTCCTCTCTCTTGTGTGCTCATTTGATCAGAACCAAAAAACCTATGTGGTCCTGTCCACCATTAAACCATCTTTCCAAACAGCCTACATGTTTCCAGTGTCTTTCTCCCCACTTGGAACTGAACCCAGATGGTCATTTCTTTCAAACTTCAATGCCAGATTTGCACCACTTGTGGACTGCATGCAATCCCATAATTTTAAGAGATCCCTCCAGAATGGCTGTCCACCTATGCTTTCTTTACATTGACAATTTCAGTTTAAAAAAAATTACTGTATTAATCTAACTTCAACTGTCCTAAAACATCCCACTGACAACTCCCTAAATCAAAAGAAGGAGACTAATGCTTCTCTACTGCTGGTGCAATTTATCCTGAAAATTCATGTGTTTCTGCTGCATCCCCTCACCTGCCCCTTTTAATTTCTGTTTTATGTAAACTCTTGGTTAGCTGTCTGTTTCCTGTCTCTCAGATGAGTTGACAACATTCCCACTTTGATCTTCCATCATTTCACACATATAAAACATGCTCAGTGTGTCTGCTTTCTATATTCCTTCCTTAAACTCCTCTACTTTTCACTTTTGTGCTGACATATTTCTGCTACCATGTTTTTGACCCGTCTTTATTGGATTTTACTCAGATACTATTTTAATATGCCTTTAAATTTTGCTTTGGAGAATTCCCTCTGTCCATCCTACTGGTGCACATGAACCCACTAGCCTTGCCTTGCTTATCTGAACTTGGGAGAAGAAAGTCATCCTTCACTTGATGTTGGGCTGAAAGCCCATATGTGCAAATAATATTTCATTAGGCTTCTCCTAACTCTATCCCTGCGGGACATCCTGTGTGATATAATGGAACCAGAAGTGTAAATAGAAATGGCACTCATGACAATAATTAAAGGCAATAATTTAATAATAATAATTTTTTAGATTTGTATCTTTTATATCTTTGTATTTTTTGTATTTTTTGTATCTTTGTATTTTTTAGATTTGCACAAAATGTGTGTCACAAGGGTCTGTTCTGGGTCCTATTCTTTTTAATATGTTTGTGAGTGACATAGGGGAAGGTCTGGTAGGGAAGGTTTGCCTATTTGCCGATGACTCTAAAGTGTGCAATAGGGTTGATATTCCTGGAGGGGTCTGTAATATGGTAAATGATTTAGCTTTACTAGATAAATGGTCAAAGCAATGGAAACTGCAGTTTAATGTTTCCAAATGTAAAATAATGCACTTGGGGAAAAGGAATCCTCAATCTGAGTATTGCATTGGCAGTTCTGTGTTAGCAAAAACTTCAGAAGAGAAGGATTTAGGGGTAGCGATTTCTGACAGTCTCAAAATGGGTGAGCAGTGTGGTCGGGCGGTAGGAAAAGCAAGTAGGTTGCTTGGCTGCATAGCTAGAGGTATAACAAGCAGGAAGAGGGAGATTGTGATCCCCTTATATAGAGCGGTGGTGAGACCACATTTGGAGTACTGTGTTCAGTTCTGGAGACCTCACCTACAAAAAGATATTGACAAAATTGAACGGGTCCAAAGACAGGCTACAAGAATGGTGGAAGGTCTTAAGTATAAAATGTATCAGGAAAGACTTAATGAACTCAATCTGTATAGTCTGGAAGACAGAAGGAAAAGGGGGGACATGATTGAAACATTTAAATATGTTAAAGGGTTAAATAGGGTTCAGGAGGGAAGTGTTTTTAATAGGAAAGTGAACACAAGAACAAGGGGACACAATCTGAAGTTAGTTGGGGGAAAGATCAAAGGCAACATGAGAAAATATTATTTTACTGAAAGAGTAGTAGATCCTTGGAACAAACTTCCAGCAGACGTGGTTGGTAAATCCACAGTAACCGAATTTAAACATGCCTGGGATAAACATATATCCATTGTAAGATAAAATACAGGAAATAGTATAAGGGCAGACTAGATGGACCATGAGGTCTTTTTCTGCCGTCAGACTTCTATGTTTCTATGTTTCTATGCATGCCGCGCCTTTCCGAAGACTCAGAGCGGCTCACAACAAACAATATACAGTGTACAAATCCAATGTTTAAAAAACAGTTTTAAAACCCCCCTTATAATAAAAAGCAATCATACAACCCAAACAAACCATACATAAACCATAATAGCTAAGGGGTATATCAATTTCCCCATGCCTGGCGACAATGGGTTGGGAAGTGTTGTGAGTGCTCCTTATCCACCTCAGGTCATGTCAGATTCTGAGGATGATGAGCAAGACACCTGGTCAACCTTAGAATTGGGACTGTGCCTTAAGCTGCCTGTAGCTTTCTGCTAACTAGATAGAACTGTAGCAGGGAGAGCCACATAACATTTATCACAGAACCCATGATGAGGGGAATGGGGTAATAAGTTAGTTTTGATGATATTCCAGGGACGGAGAGACCATTAATCCTAGGCATGGCATGGCTTCTGGAGTGGAACCCTTATGTCAACTGGAAAAGCAAATTCTAAAGTTCAGAGAAACAGTAGGGAGCCCTCAAAAGAGACCCTGGCCAACCCCACCTCACTTACTCTACTGAGGGAGGAATACATGGCAGATGTCCACCAGATTCTTGCATCCTCCAGGAATATTGGGACAAGAGAGATATTCAGCAAAAAGAGGTCAAATGAGCTCCCCCCTCACCAACCAATGGACTTCTCCATTGAGATCCTCCCAGAGTCAAAACTATCCAAACCAAAATTCTACTCAATGCCCCCAAAAGAGTTTGTAGTTTTCACAGATAAAAACTTTAAAAGGGGTTTGATCCAATGTGCTAAGCTCTGGTGCTTTTTAGGAAAAAGAAAGGTGCTTGGACTATTGAGGAATGAACACCATTGTGACAAAGATGTTTATCATCTTCTGTTAATGAAGGACATATTAGTCCATTTGGTTAAAGGGAAGATTTCCCACTAAATTGGACTTACTGGAAGCCTATCAAGTAGGAAACTGAATTTAACTGTCCTCTGGGATGTTTCCAGTTCCAGGTTCTCCCCTTTTTCTCCAGTGCTCTTTTTCTCCAGGACTCCCTGCTGGGTTGTTGTTTTTTAATTATTATTATTATTATTATTATTATTATTATTATTATTATTATTATTATTGTTTAGATTTGTATGCCGCCCCTCTCCGTAGACTGATAAACAAAGTTTAAAATCTCCATCCATGTTCACTTACTCTCAAAACATTTAATTTACGGCATACAAATCCAATAAATAAATAAATAAATAAATAAATAAATAAATTTCTGCTTTGAGAATTTTAGGTTTTCTTTGATTTACACTGCTCACAAGCCATGTTCCAATTATGTTTGTCACAGAAGGAACTCCATGTTCAGTACAGGCAGTACTAGTAATCAAATTTCCTTGCAACCTAGTTTGATCATCTCATCTAAATTTACTTGTGAAAATAACTTTATTTAGCAGGCAGAGGAATATTTTCTAAATTGCCTGTCTCATTATTTGGCATTCAGATTTATACACGTGTAACAGTCACAGTAACAGTGTTGGAAGGGACCTTGAAGGTCATCCAGTCCAATCCCCAGCTCACACTGGAGACCTATACTAGGGATTGAAACCACCAAACTACTTACCTTTCTGATCAACCAACTCAGTGTCTTAGCCACTGAGCCATTTTGTCAGGTACATGAGCCATCCATGTACAGTTTCTTTGTCAAATTACTGGAATGATTCATCATTACCATTTTTCTGGATTTGATTTGGAGTTCTCCTAATTATTCATTTCCATCTATCTTACAGAACCACCTGGCATTTAACCAGCAAAGCTAAACCATAACTATCTAAGTTCATCGGAGATATATTATTATTATTATTATTATTATTATTATTATTATTATTATTATTATTATTATTATTATTAGAGTTGAAAGGGACCCTACAGGTCATCAAGTTCAACCCTCTGCTTGAGCAGGAAATCCTACAGCACCCCAGCCAAATGGCAGTCCAATCTCCTCTTGAAAATGTCCAAAGTTGGGGAGTTCACAATCTCCGCTGGCAGGCCGCTCCACTGGTTGATCGCTCTCACTGTCAGGAAATTCTTCCTTATCTCCAGATTGAATCTTTCCTTGGTCAGCTTCCAACCGTTGTTCCTCGTCCGGCCCTCTGGTGCCCTGGAAAATAGTGTGTCTCCCTCCCTCCCTCCGTGGCAACCCCTCAAGTACTACCATGTCCCCCCTAGCCCTTCTTTTTACTAGACTATCCATTCCCAGTTCCAGCAACCTTTCCTCGTATGGCCTGGTCTCTAGTCCCCTTAGCATTTTAGTTGCTCTTTTCTGCACCCTTTCCAGAGTCTCTATATCTCTTTTGAAGTGTGGTGACCAGACTGGATTCAATACTCCAGGTGCAGTCTGACCAGGGCCGTATAGAGTGATATTATTACCTCTCTGGTCTTGGAGTGCATCCCCCTGTTCATGCAGCTTAGGATTGTGTTGGCCTTTTTAGCCGCTGCTGCACATTGCTGGGCCATGTTTAGCTGGTTATCCACCAAGACTCCAAGATCCCTTTCACAGTCACTTATGGTGAGTGTGGTTTCGCCTAATTTGTATGCATGTTTTGGGTTGGGTTTTTTTTGCCTAGGTGCAGGATTTTACTCTTCTCTACATTGAACTTCATTTTGTTCATTTCAGCCCACTGTACAAGTCTCTCTAGATCTTTCTGTATCCTGTGCCTATCCTCTGGGGTGCTGGCCACTCCTGCCAGCTTGGTGTCATCTGCAAATTTAATTAATTCCCCCTCTATTCCCTGGTCTAGGTCGTTGATAAATATGTTAAAGAGTACTGGGCCTAGGACTGATCCCTGTGGTACCCCGCTGCCTACCTCTTTCCATGTGGAATTAGTCCCATTGAGGGCTACTCGCTGGGTGCAATTAGTCAGCCAGTTTTCAATCCATCTTGTTGTGTTACTGTCGATCCCACTCTTCTTTACTTTGGAGAGTAGAAAATTGTGGTCCACCTTGTCAAATGCTTTGCTAAAGTCTAAGTATATTATGTTTGCTGCGTTTCTCTGGTCAATTGATTTGGTCATAGTGTCGAAGAATGAAATGAGGTTGGTTTGGAATGATTTGTTTCTGACGAATCCATGTTGGCTGGTGGTTATTACGTTGTTCGATTCAAGGTAGTGGCAGATCTGTTTCTTGATTATCTTTTCCAATATTTTCCCAGGAATAGACGTTAGGCTGATCGGCCTGTAGTTTCCTGGGTCTATTTTTTGCCTTTTTTGTAAATAGGGACCATGTCGGCTCGTTTCCAATCATCTGGTAGGTCTCCTGTGGTCCAGGATTTTTGAAATATGTGGTACAGAGGTTCAGTGATGACATCGGCAAGCTCCTTTAGGACTCTGGGGTGCAGGCCATCTGGTCCTGGTGATTTGTACTCATTCAGTTCCAATAGGTGGTCTCTTACTGTATTTCTATTAAAGTAGTATTTTGTTCCAATTTTGATTTCTGCAGCTGTGATGCAAGCTAGTTGTTTTGTTGTTTCTTTGTGCGTGAAAACTGATGCAAACTGATGCTTTCTCTTTATTGTCCGTTACTTCTGTGCTGTCTCTTCTTACTAGTGGACCGACTGCTTCCTTGATTTTTTGGGGGGTGTTTATGTGTTGGAAGAAGCTTTTTTTATTGTCTTGGACCTTTGTTGCTAGTAACCCTAGTTCATACTGGGCTTTTGCTGTCCTGATTTTTTCTTTGCAGATTCTGGCTGTTTGTTGGTAATCTGCCTTGGTTATGTGCCCTTCTTTCCATTTTTTATATCTGTCTTTTTTTTCATTCAGTTTGTTTGTTAGGTCCTTGTGTAGCCAAGCTGGTTTCTTTTTGGATTTTGGGTGTTTCTTTTTCATCGGGATAGCATTGTTTTAGGCTTTTGTGATCGTGGTTTTTAAGATTTCCCAAGCTTCTTGTGGGGTTTTGCCTTTTAGGACTGTTGTCCAAGGGATCACTCTCAAGTTTTCTCTAAGTTTATTGAAGTCTGCTTTTTTAAAATCTGGGATTTTGGTATTGTTGGGTCTAGTTGATTGGGTTGATATTGAGCTTTCTAGCTTTTGAGCAATCTATAAGCATAACCTCTACAAAATATTTTACCATTGGCATTTACCCCCAGCGAGATTGTCCAAAATGTTCCCAAACCATTCACCCAAATGTTGGAGATGAGGTTATAAAAGGATACATTTTACCATATATACTAGGCCTGTTCCACAGCTAGAAAGTATTGGCAAAAAATAAGGAAATGGCTGAAAGAAATTACTGAACAAAAGATTGAAATGAAGCCGGAACTACTTTTATTAGATATTTTAGAGGCAAAAATGGGTTAAAAATTCAAACATATAGTATTACATATATACCAACTGCAACTAGAATAATTTTTGCTCAGAATTGGAAACAGTCTAATATTCTTTCAGAGGCAATAATTATAAGAAAGATACTTGAATGTGCAGAGATGGATAGGTTGACTATGGAGTTGAAAGAGAGAGAAGAATCAGAGCATTATCAAGTTTGGAGTTGATAGTATACTTGGCTAGAGAACAGGAAGATAATTACCATATAAGAATTATAGAATACTGATGCTATGGAAAAATTAGTATTGTATAATATAGAATAGTCAATCATAGAAATAGAATTTATGTAAATACGGAAATGCTGCAATGAGTGAAAATTTGTGTTTTGTTCTTTAATGTTGAAAATGTTTAACAAAAACTTTTTTTGCTGTTTTCCTAGTTCCTAATATTTTAATTACTACTTATATTTCCTTTTAATCTGGAGAACCCAACTATTAAAATTCACTCTTCCATAGAAACACAGAAGAAAAGTCTGTAGGATTTTTTTCTTGTTACACAGAACCAATTTCAGCACCAGAGACAGTTCTCTCCCCTCCTCTCTCTATATAATATAATATTATATTATTATTATCACACACACACACCACAATACTACTACTACTACTATTATCATCATCATCATCATCATCATCATCATCATCATCAATTTGATTTTTCATGTAATATGATGATCGCTTAAGAATAGGCATTCAACTGCTACAGAATTCAGTGCTCTGTTTGGATGTCATTTATATAGTGAACACCCCCAAATCTATTGTAACTATGCAATCATAATTAAGTCACACACACATTGTTGGAAATTCCAGAATTTTGACTCTCATAATTTTTCCTAAATAAATAATAGGGATTTTTTAAAATAAAAAAACCCTTTAAAGTTTTTTTTATTTTTAAAAAAACAAACACACATACAAATAATGCATTTTTTCTGAACAGAGTATTGGCCGAGTCAAAACACTTATACAGCTTATAACATCTCCAAACACATTTTATACTTTTAAATTTCTGTCATAAAATTCTTTCTCTGTATTTTTTAAATTTTTCCTCCTCTTTCTTTTTTAATATATAAACAATATTACTATTTGCCCTAACCTCAAATGTTTCTTATTCCTTTTTTTCAAATTTAAGCCCTATCACATACAGTATTTTCTTTAAATTGATTTTTCAAATCTCCTTCAAGGAGATTTTTCAAATCTCCTTCAATTATCCAAATTCATTATAATAATAATACTATACCATCCAATTTTGCTCTTCAGCATTTTTTCAATTTATTTTCAAAAACAGTACATTTCTTTATATTTGCTTCTCACACCTGCTTCTTCAACTATCAAACATAATTTTCTAAACAATAAACATATTACGTTCACAAATATTAATCCACCTCAAATCTCCTTCAATAATCCAAATTATTTATAACAGTATAATACTGTCTAATTTGCTCTTCAAACGTAATTTTATAAACCATAATCAACATATTATACTCACAAATATTAATCCATATATAAATATGGACTGTAGTCCATATGACTATAGATATTACTTTGGGTAAATTCATTTGTTACAATCCTAAATATTAAAATTCAAACAATTATAAGTATATGGCACATTTTCTTTCCACCTTTCCATTCCATTCATCATAACAACTTATTCAAATATTGCAATTACACACCTTAATCATTTCTTTTGGTCCCGCCTGCACTTTACCTCTTAATTTTTTCCCCTCACCCTCCCATTCTCTTATCTTCCTCCCCCTTTTCTTCTTCTTTTTATAATTAATATGTCTTTTCTTCTGTTTCATTTCTCTAGCATTTAAGTCTGTGACTTGTCTAATTTGCCTAAATCCCATCTGATCTCTCTTTTTCCTTTTTCCTCTTTTTATTTCTCCACTGATAATCCCAGTGTCATTTTTAAAAAAATGTGCCTAGCCTCTTCACCCTTTCCCCCCCTTCCCTTTTTCTGTAATTATAGTGTAATTATTAATCCTTTTCCATTTTCTTCTCTTTATTGGCTTCTTTTTGCTCCCAATGTCATAATCAATATTTTTGTCTTCAATATTAATTTCTTACTTCTCTTTCATGGTTTCTCTGTCCACTTGGATATATTCTGAGACAATTTCTGGTTCATCAGACTTGCATCATTTTTATCATTTCTTTCAATTCAAATTTTAGTGATACATGCATCACTTTAATAATTTCAATTAATTCCTGTGACATTTTGTTGGTTGCCCAATGTTTTTACTTCAGTTTAAGATTTTGTTAATCCACCTTCTTTGATTGCCAAATGCAAACAGTTTGTAAGAAAACAAACTCTCCTTAAAACTTCATTTAAAAAAAAATTGTATTTTTTTTCTCCACATTTATCTCGTAACAACACATACACCGTAAAAGATACATCCATAAAGTACATTTCTGAGCTTATTTTAACTTCAAATCTTACTGTTATTAGTCAGTCTGTTCCTATCTTCTCCCTTCACTCCGTTCTTTCTCTCCCCATTTCTACTTCCCTCTCCTCTCCACTTCTTCTCTCCCCCCTTTTCCTACTTTCTCTTTCAAGCCCTTCCCTGAGTGAGTTAATGCTATTCTATTAGATATTATATATAACAGACTGACAACATATTTCTCTGCTTCTCTAATTTTATCTACATTGTTATTATACTTCTAATTTCTTAACCACATACTCATACTATTAAACCTATATTTTGGGTATATGTCAATTAACTAATGCTGTTTCCTTGTCTAATTTCATCATCTGTGTTATTCATGTTATTTTCACATTTTCTTCCCTTTTCTTTTATTCATACCAATTTAATCTCTATCTATATTCTTCCTCTAACCATTCATAAAATTTTGTCCCTACTTTATAGTGTTACTGTTGTGGTTAGCTCTGGCCCAGCTCCTACCCCAAGGACTGTGGATGTGGGGGAGACATCCACATGCTGCAGGCCTGTTTTGCCCCCGGTGGAATCTGCTGATGAAGGTTCCTCTGACCAAGAAGACATGAGTAATAGGGAGGAGGAGAGTGTGGCAGACAGCTCAGAAGGAGATCAATTCTCTAGCTCCTCCTTGGATTCAGAACAAGAGTTAATGATACAGCCACGCATGCGGAGACAGATGCATAGGCAACAACAACTGAGAGATTATTATCAAAGAAAATGAGGCCACCTGTGGTTGGGTGGGGCTGTGGTAATTAGTGAGGCTGCTGTAAATAGCAGCCTGTGGGTTTGGCCGTTGTGGAGGATTATCTGATCATTGTGTTTCATGCCTGCTTTGCTGAATTTGATCTTTATGTGCTGATTTTCCCCCGCTTTGAAACTAAACCAGAGCAAAGTGTGTTTCACTTTGTGAAAGAATAAGGACTGTGAATTGCCTCACAGCTGCAAGCTAAGTATCACAGAACTGTTAAGGGACTTGTACAAATTACCAATTTGTTTGGAGACAAGTGCTCTTTGTTATACAAAAAGAGTGCTTCGTTTATTTGCATTTTTCGGTATAAAGAACATTGTTTTGAATTTTCAAACATATGTGTGTCTGAAATTGTATCTGTGCATTTTTGGGAGGATTCTACCAGAGAGCTCGACAGAACAGTTACAAATTTTCTTTATCTTTAATTTTCATTGTTAATATATTCGTCTCTGCATATTTTCCTCAATGCTTCTCCTTCACTCAGTATTGTATTTAATTTCCATTTTTGGGCATATGCTATTCAAGCAGCTATCACCACATTCATAGTTAAATATGTTTCTTCTTTATTGAATTCTAGTGGATATTTGAGTATAAACACCAAATTGTCAGCAAATGCTTGTAATTTGTTTTCCTCTTTTTAAATTGTTGATCCATTTTTGATAGTTGAATTCAGTTTGTAGGAAAACAAACCCTCCTTAAAACTTCTTATGGCTTGCAAGTCAAGGGCTTAAAAAGCTGTTTTTCAGCTTACAAATTGTTTGTTGTAATTCTTTTTTCTCACCATTAGATGTTTCTCTCCAATCCAAAATTCTGATTAACAAGGTAACAAATACTCAATTTCCATGTTAAATCCTTGTTAGAAATATTTAAAAAATTAGTTATTTCGAGTCTTTTTACACAATTGCTTATTTTTGGATTTCTTCTTTAAATACTTTAGTTATCTCTCTCCCTGTTTTGGGTTGGTGCTTAAACTTCTGCTTTGTTCATCTAACTCCATTAACTCCCCATGCCAATTAACCATTGTTTTCATGCCGGGAACAGCTTTTACATTTTTAAAAAGAGTTTTTAAAAAAGTCTGTGAGTTGGCCAATCACTCACCCAGTACCAGTTCTCCATTCAAATCACTGCTCCTGCACAAAACTTATTCCAGTTGACCCAGCTTGATGATGGCTTCTTTCCCCGCTGCCAGATCGAAGAATTTTCCTCCAATATCTGAGGATCATGCCTATTCCTCTTGGTCTTCCGAGGTGCCTCTCCTTCTTCCCTGTCCTTATAGGATGGATCTGACCTAAAGGCACCCCTCACCCATAGTGGTTTGTCTGGATTTTTGCTGGATTATTTCCAGACTGTTGTACCTCAACACTTCCAGTTGAATCCCCCAATAAATTTTAATTTTATAGCATACATTTCCATATTCTGATAGATTTCAGATGTTCTAATTAAAACCTCTATTTTTCTTCTTTGTCTTGTATAATTTATTTTTATTTATTTATTTATTTTGTCCAATACACAATGAGAGTTTTAGTGGGTATATATATATACACATAGTAAAATACATGATGAAGGTTATAGAGGAGATACTCATAGTAAAATATATCCATGAAAGAATAGAAAAGAAGATATAGTAATAGAACATATCAATGAAAGAATAGAAGAAGAGATATAGGAATAGAAGAAAGGTATAGGAGATATAGGAGAGCAATACGACAGGGGAGGGAAGGCACTCTAGTGCACTTTTTTTTTTTAAATAAATTTTTATTGATTTTTAAAAGTTTACATAAAACAAACATATAACAATGCACAGTGCATGTGCCCATCACCTAACAACAACACACACCCCATCACCCCCACCACCCATACAAGAGGATTCAAAAAAATTTAATTGTTTATCTATTATTCCTTGGCTCTATCTTGATCAAGTATTATTAAAAGAGTGATTGCAATTTATTTTTCGTATTTACATCACAGATTCTACTTAACATATAATATTTTACCTTGTTCCATCGCACCATCAGCTTCTCCAATTTATTCTTATCAAAATTATTTAATCTTATTTCCACAATTTCAAAATGTATGTGATCCACCATATACCAGTACCAATTTTGTAGTGTCCATTTTGTAGAATCTTTCCATCCTAATACCATCACCGCTTGAGCACTTTCCAATGCTGCGGTTTTAATTTCCTTAAATTCTCCTAGTTCTCTATATTTGATTAAAATTGCTATTTCTTTTGTAATAATCCAATTAATGTTTAACATTTTATTAATTTCATTCTGGACTACATTCCAGAATTTCTGAATTTCTGCACACTCCCAAATCATATGCATCAAAATCCATTTTTTCTGGCATCCGTGCCAACATATGCCCTTCTCTTTCCCCTGGAAGTGTGCAATTTGTACAGGTGTATAGTACCATTTATGTAAGATTTTTCTTCTCATCTCTCTAACTCTTGTATTTTTAATCTTGTATATATTTTCTATTATTTCTTTCATTTCTCTTTCATCTATTTGTAAATCATCCTGCCAACATCTTGTTAAACTTTTTGTTACTTCTTCTTCCATTTGCAATAGCATTCTATATATACTACCGGCTTGTGCTTTACTTTCATTTGTCTTTTGCTCTCCGCAAAATCTTTGGGGAAACCTCTCAAACGAAGATTAGATCGGCGCTGTCTGTCTTCCAGATTTATGATGCGAAGTTCCTGGCGAGATTTTCCCACCTCCAGTTTCCCAATTCTTTGATCTTGTGTTTTGGATTGTTCTTTCAATTCTGTCATTCCAGTTCCCAATGCAGATAAATCTTTTTTCATTTCTTGGAGCAGTTTCCCCATGTCAGCAAAGCCTTTAAGTAGCGAATCCATCTTTCCCTCCAACTCCTCGGTAGACGCCATCTTCTCTTTGTTCTCGCTTCTTCACACAGGCACGTTAAAAGCAGTCACTTGCTTCAATTTTTAACTCCTTCTAATAAAGTTTTTCCAGAGCTTGTTCAGTTCGCTCTCCTCTCAATCCACTTTCACCAAGCTAGAGAGGTTGTTAAGGGTTAACTTTTACTTTTACTTTTCCACATCTGGGAGCCTTCTTTCGGAGCGTTCAGCTATACCAACGCATGCGCAGAACCCCCTAGTGCACTTGTACTCGCCCCTTACTTACCTCTTAGGAATCTGGATAGGTCAACCGTAGATAATCTTAGGGTAAAGTGTTGGGGGTTTGGGGATGACACTATGGAGTCCAGTAATGAGTTCCACGCTTCAACAACTCGGTTACTGAAGTCATATTTTTTACAGTCAAGTTTGGAGCGGTTAATATTAAGTTTAAATCTGTTGTGTGCTCTTGTGTTGTTGTGGTTAAAGCTGAAGTAGTCGCCGACAGGCAGGATGTTGCAGCATATGATCTTGTGGGCAATACTTAGATCTTGTTTAAGGCATCTTAGTTCTAGGCTTTCTAGGCCCAGGATTGAAAGTCTAGTCTCGTAGGGTATCCTATTTTGAGTGGAGGAATGAAAGGCTCTTCTGGTGAAGTATCTTTGGACATTTTCAAGGGTGTTAATGTCTGAGATGCGATATGGGTTCCAAACAGATGAGCTGTATTCGAGGATGGGTCTGGCAAAAGTCTTGTAAGCTCTTGTAAGCAGTGTGAGATTGCCAGAGCAGAAGCTACGTAGGATAGGTTTACAACTCTTGAAGTCTTCTTGGCTATGTTGTTGCAGTGGGCTTTGGCACTTAAATCTTTGTAATGGTACAAGTTTCTCCAGAAAGATACTGGAACAAGACAATGAAGTCTTCCTTCTGAGATTGGAACAGCCCCATTCCTCATTCCAATTATACAGAATATATATATATTCATAATTCACAGGAATTTGCTTCATTTTAGCTGCAATTTTTAGTGCATGGGTAACACTGAGCTTGGTAAACTTCTGAGTACATAAGATATACTGTTAATATTCTTATTCCTAGTTCCAATAGCTTTTCATTTAATTGTATATAATTGTGTATAATTTAAATATCTCACTTTCAAATTTAAAAATATATTAATAAAATTTTAGATTAAAGAATCAGATATGATATCTGATATAAAGATAGGAAAGGCCTTCATTGCATAATGTACTCATTTGAATATGGAGGTTTTCATAGTAATGAGATCAATGGGTCTGACTCACAATCAGTTGTTCAGTACCTTGTATAAGATGCATCAAATGAAATACAAAAATTGATATATTTTGCTGTTAAACATGTGGTGTAGAAAATCCTTTCAACAGGTGGCTAAGTTAGCAGGCATCAGCATAACTTGTGATTTATGTTTTGTGTAGGAAAATGCTTTCTTTGCTTGCCCTGAATTAACTACCACCTAGCCCTGCAATATAAACTCATCCAAAATAGGGGAAATTCTCTCTCATCCCTCCACAAAGAGGATAATTTTATAAACTCTAACCGTTCCTTTTATTATTTTTCTTTGTCTATCTTCATCCCATTGAAAAGCTTAAGAAGGCGCTTTGCATCTTTGTTGATTTTTTGTTCTCTTTTGCAATGTTTCCAATTTACGGTCTTTTACGGAAAGAATATTTTCAAACCATACATTTTCTGCATTAAATTAACTGCATCACAGATCACTCTTGTAGTAATCTAGTTTCAAGGTCATCTTATTCCAAAGTGTTATAATCATTGTTAACAAGCAAGGCAAGATAGTGTTTCTTTTGTCCATTATATGGATATAAAAATATTGTCATTGCTCATTATCTCTAAATCCATTTAACCCTGTAAAATATTTCCCCATGCAGATTATTTCTGATTTCCCAGTGCATTTTTCTTAATTTTAAATATTATTTTCCTCATAATATTAGCTTCCACATCTTAAATAAAAATGAATTATTGGCGAGAACATATAATTTTAATTCTTGTCCTTGTTTCAAATTACAGTAATTGTCCAATTACAAGAAACCCCCACTCTCTGACCATCTATCTCCCAAAGATGTCACAAGCAGACAAGGCCATCCTTTCCACTGAATTCCCAACCTGGTCTCTTTACTCCTTATCCCAAGCTGCACAAGCTCCCCTAAATATATATTTTGCACACTTTTTCACTGCACAGTTTCTCTTCTTGGCCCCTTCCTAATGTTGAAACTGATACAGGCCTTCTAAAAAATGTTTCTGCCAGAATGCTAATGCCTAATGATGTTGGCCATTCCCATAGAGCTACCTCATAGCAGAATGTGCAGCACTCTGAATTTTTCATCTCAATACATGAATTGTAATGTCTTCTGACTGCTTGTTCCATGTCAATTCATGGGCCATGGTGCCACCCATATGTCACCAGGAAAGGACATGGCTTTGCAAATATGTATCATATTCAGTACTTTGTTCATTCCTATTCTTATTAATAAAGATGTTCTTCACTTTGATACCAGTCTAAACAGATTAATTCTCTATGTACCACCGTAACAAAAGTGTTTATGAATGCCAATTTTTTGACTTATTTCAATCATCTTTTCATATAAATTAACTCTTGCAAAGTATTGATGTAGAGGTGAGTGCTTGTGAAGGGCTCAGGCCTCAGGACCAACAAATGGTCCTTAAATCTGCAAGGATCCTTAGATGTTTGGAGCAGAAGAGTTGTAGGAGAAGGAGGGGAAAGAGAGAGAGAGAGAGAGAGAGATGGTGGGGAGGGTGGGTGGAGGAGGAATGAAACAGAAGCCTGAGGAAAAAGAAGAGCAGCAGAATCTCACATATTGATCTGAGATTCCAGCCAGAAATCCTTTGCTGCAGGCTTGTTGTTTGCATTTTTCAGTAGGTAAGCTTAATCAGAGATAAAACATTGAACAAGACATTACTATTCTTCATTTTTGCCTATATTCCATTTTAAACATCCATGTCCTATTTGCAAAAGGGGTGTATGTCACACACCAAAATACATCATTTACAGGGAAGGACATGTTTGATACCTTAAGCTGTGCAAATAAAGGAGGCTTTTTTGGTATAGTATACATTATTTAATTACTGCAATGGAAATGGGAGTGGAATTATGCTCCAGAAACAGCGGTGTATCTGCTATAGTGTATGGCTAGAAAGGGGTGCCAGAATGCCGCTGGCGACTTACCAGCCGGCGTGGGTTGCGGCGCGGTCGGGGAAGGAGGCCGCCATGTTGTGGGCAGAGCCTGCGGCCCCACGTCATCCCCGGGGGCCGCAGTGACGAGTTTGCGGTGCGCTGGGCACCCATTGGCCGGGCGAGAGGGAGGCAGCCCTATAAAAGGGGCTGCCTCGTGGCGCAGTTTCTCTTCGCCCGGCATCGTGAGACAGCCCTGCAGCACCCGGAGTCAGCGGCGTGGCGTGAGGCGAGGCCCGAAGGCCGAAGAGGACGTCGGAAGACGCAGCAGCACTCGGAGTCTGCTCGGGCCGGCGGCAAGCAGCAGATCAGCTGTTTTTCGGGAGATTCTGGGTTTGGCTTTGAGCGTGGGCCGGAGTAATGGCGCGGGGCAGCAGGGCAAAGGCGGGAACCCGGCGGCGGGCAGCGGGGGAGCAGGCCGGTGATCGTGGCAACCCCCCCATCGAGTCCCGCCGTACGGGAAGGAAGAGGGCCCTCAAGAGGGCATGGATGGAGGCCCCTGGGGTTGGACAGGCCAGGAGGCTTGGGAGAGAGGGAAGCCCCAGGGGGGAAGAAGGAAGCAGGGGGAGGGCGGCAAGCCGCCGGGGGCTGACCCCAAGGGCAGGAGGCCGCCGCCGGGGGTGGGCCCCACCTCGGGGACCACATGGCAGATTGGCTGAGGCATCTGAACCTGGGGTGGGGGAACCCAGCGCATCAGAGATTAGCGTGTCTGAGGATGGGTCCCCTGCAGTAAGGACAGCTAGGAAGGTGGGTGCAGGGGATGAATCACTGTCTGTTTCCTCGCATCTTCTCTCTGCCTTACTCGAGAAACTGGAGAAGAGGTCAAGGAAGAGGGGCAGGCCCCGGCATGAGGGGGCCATGGGCGCCACGAGCGCGGAGGGGACACGGAGCTCCTCGGACTCGGCGGAGAGGTCCCAGAAGGAACGATCAGACCGTCGCGCTAAGAAGAAGCGCAAGAGGAGGTGGGGAAGCAGGACTGCTTCCTGCTCTGAGGATGCCGACGACGACTCGTCACATTGGGGTGAGTGCCCTGTACCTAAGCATCGGTGGTCCCGTCCAAGGGGGCCACGAGGCAGGCTGCAGGCTGCTAAACGCAATACACATAAGTCACACAGAACATGGCATTCGCGCACGGCAGCCCAGGTGTGGGGGAGGGGGGGCAGACGGGGGTGACAAAACGGGGCAGGAAGAGAAGGGACACATCGAGGGATAGCTCTGAGTCGACAACAACGGAGTCCACTGACCCCTCCGAGGGCGACAGTGACAACCCTTTCACCCCTGGCCTCCCCGATACCCCGCTTAGAATGCACATGTCGCAGGCCCTTAAGCGAAAAATTTGGCGTGGGGCTTATGTGGATATATTCAATATTTCGTTACCTGAGAAGTCCAAGAAGGACAAGGACAAGGACGGTAAGAAGGGGTCCGATGAGCCGAAAGACACTAAAATGGATAAGGGGATATTAGCGTGGTCCTATGCCTTCTTGACTTACCATTCAGTGGTAGTGGAGGATGATGTGCACAAGACCCACGAGCTCATACTATATATGAATATGATCTTGAAGGCGTACCAGGAGTTTGGGGGTGAGGCATGGAAACAGTATGATGAGACATTTCGGAGGTTTGCCGCACACAATAGACATTGGCCTTGGGACATGAGGCATAACGATCTGTGGCTTCAGGCCACGCAGCAGGCAGCTACTCCGACTAGCGGGCGGACGCCCACTGGCCACCTGCTGCTGACCCAGGGAAAGGAAGCCACCCTCCCCCGCCCCGTGGTGGGTTCGGGGACCCAGGGCTCTACACAGCGCAGTGGGTCGGGTTCGTCCTTTCGGATCCCGCCGTACTGTTACGAGTACGGTGCCAGGGGAGCCTGTTCAAGGCCAGTTTGCCACTTTCGCCACGCATGCGCTTTGTGCAATGGTAGACATCCAACCTCAGCATGCTACAGGGGCAGGGGGGGAGGCGGCAATAAGGAAGCAGGGAGCCCCTCCAAACCCCAGGCGGGAGGAGCTCAGGGTAAGGGGCCCAACCCCCATTAGGTTGGACAGGTTGAAGGACAGACTTACCGGCTACCGACCCAGGAAAGGTGCCGAGTTTTTGTTTGCAGGTTTTTCTGAGGGCTTTAGGATTCCATATGAGGGGCCTAGGAGCGCCTGCCTTGCAGATAATCTGAGGTCGGTAGCTGGCATGGGGCACGTGGTACGAGAAAAGATTATGAAGGAGGTGCGGGAGGGCCGGGTGTTGGGCCCCTTTTTGGAGCCGCCCCTGCCCTCCTTGCAAGTATCCCCCCTGGGGGTGGTGCCCAAGAGAGCAGCCGGGGAGTTCAGGCTCATTCATCATCTGTCTTTCCCTCTGGGTGAATCGGTAAATGATCACATCCCTGAGGAACTGTGCTCAGTGCGCTACACACCCTTTGAGACGGCTGTCTCAATGGTCCGAGAGTGTGGAATAGGGGCCCTGATGGGCAAATGTGATATTAAGTCGGCCTTTCGACTTTTACCGATTCACCCCGAGGATTTTGACCTCCTAGGTTTTCAGTTTGAGGGGGGCTTCTTTGTGGACAGGGCCCTACCGATGGGTTGTTCTGTGTCATGTTCTTTATTCGAGAAGTTTAGTTCGTTCCTAGAGTGGGCCCACATGAAGGGCACGGGGATTCGGTCAGTTGTCCATTATCTAGATGACTTTCTCTTCGCAGGGCCGGCTGGCTCTGACGAATGTCAGTGGGGAATGGCAGGATTTCAAGAATTGTGCGTTGACTTGGGCGTGCCTCTAGCCCATGAAAAAACCGAGGGGCCCACCACCAGGCTCACATTTCTAGGTATTGAGGTAGATTCGGTAGCGCAGACGTGTAGGCTGCCTGAGGACAAGCTGGCTAGGCTTAAGGACACGGTGAAGGTTGTTCGAGCCGCCAGAAGGGTGACTCTTAAGCAGGTTCAGGAGCTAGCTGGACTGTTGAATTTCGCTTGTTGAATGATAGCGCCGGGTAGGGCATTCATGTATAGACTTTACCAGGCGACGGTGGGTCTGAGCAAGCTGCACCACAGGATTCGCCTGACGGCTAGCGTTAGGAAGGATCTAGGGGTGTGGCAACAATTTTTAGACACATACAATAGGGTTTCCTTTTGGAGACAGGACATGCTGTTGAAAGGGGACTTGCAGGTGAAGTCTGACGCAGCCGGGACGGCTGGTTTTGGCATCATATGGAAGGATAGATGGTTTCGGGCGGACTGGCCGCAGGAGTGGTGGGGTACCGCGGTTTGCAGGGATTTGACGTTCCTGGAGCTGTTCCCAATTGTCGTGGCCATAGAGCTTTGGTCCCCCAGCTTCACCGGGAAGACGGTACACTTCTGGTGCGATAACATGGCAGTCGTACATGTGGTCAACACGCTTTCCTCCAAGAACGAGCGGGTGATGGGGTTGGTTCGGCATATGGTAGTGAAGTGCCTGGCCCATAACATGCTTTTTCGTGCACACCATGTCCCGGGGATTAGGAACGGGGTGGCTGATGCGTTATCAAGGGGGCAGTTGGCTAGGTTCCGGCTGCTTGCCCCACAGGCCGAGGAGCACCCGGAGGCAGCCCCCCGTCACCTGTGGCTGATTGGAGGGCCGACGTAAACAGGGCAATGGATATGTCCATAGTCGCAAGCACCAGGAGGTCATACCAGCGGGCAGGTAGGGAATTTTGGGCTTTTCGTCACCTCAGGAGATACGATCAGCTATGGCCCGCCCCGGTGGAGCACCTACTTGAGTTTTGTGCGCTTAGCAAACACCGGGGGTGGTCAGCCCGCACAATACGGGGCAAACTGGCAGGCTTGGCTTTTATAGCCAAGTCAAGGGGTTTCTCAGACACCACGGGTGACTTCAGGGTTAGGAAAACACTGGAGGGCTGGATCAGGGAGAGGGGTCTGGTTCGGGGTGACAGCAGGCGTCCCCTTAAGCTAGTTCACCTAAGGGGGCTGTGTGACTTGTGGGACGGGCTATGCCGCTCTCAGTACGAGGCAACACTTTACCATGCGGCTGCGGTTACATTGTTTTTTGGGGCTTTCCGTATCAGCGAGGTTTTGGCGGCATCCAGGTTCGATAGCTCCGGCCGTGCCTTGACGGCAAGGGATATTAGGTTTAGGCGGGGCTCAGTGTTCCTATGGCTGCGACGATCCAAGACTGATCAAAGGGGACGGGGCATTACGGTTAAGCTTTCCCGGACTAGCAACAAGAGGGTGTGCCCCGTGGGGGCAATTTCAGCATACTGGGCTCTTAGGGGCAGAGAGCCCGGCCCACTTTTCTGTCATTCCTCTGGGGAACCTCTCACCAGGTACCAGTTTTGGGCGGTAACGACTAAGGCCCTGGCCCGGATGGGCGTGGACCCCAAGCACTATGGGACTCACTCTTTTAGGATTGGTGCAGCTTCTTTTGCAGCTGAAGAGGGTTTCAGCACACCGGACATACGTGCTGTGGGCCGATGGAGATCTGCGGCCTTCCAGACTTACATCCGCCCTTAGGTGAGTAGGGCAGGACAGGGTGCAGTCTGCGCCGCCACTTCTGACACTGCTTTGTTTCCTCCCTTCCTTAGATAACATACAGGGTGCGTGCAGGATCCTGATCTGTGGCCACAGCATGGTATACTGGGCTGAGAGGAGGGCCCAGGTGACGACGCCCGGCACGCAGTTGGAGCTGGACCAGCATGTGATTGTGCAATGGTTGGGCCGTAGAGGCCTACGGTGGTTTGATTTGCTTCCCCTGTTATTCAACAGCGGGAAGGTGCACGGGGTGCCGGGATGGTTGGTCTTACATGTGGGTGGTAACGACCTGGGATCACTGACGGGCGTTGATTTGCTGTGGCACATTTGGGATGGCTTACAGGTAATTTGGAAGCGGTGGCCGGACACCCGCGTGTTGTGGTCCAACATCTTGCCACGAAGGTGCTGGAGGCATGCCATAAACCCTAAGGCGGTTGATGGGACCAGGAAGAGGGTCAACAGAGCAGTTAAGAAGTGGGAACTCCAGGCGGGGGGTGGAGTGATAGACCACCCCGATATCAGAGCATCCCAGATAGACTTATATAGACAGGACGGGGTACATTTAACAGACCAGGGGAACGACAAATTCTTAGCGGACCTGCAGCGGTGCCTGCACATTCATGTGCAGGTGGGGGAGCAGGGGGAATAAATTATAATTTCACCCCCTGCTGTGGCCAATAGGGGGCGGAAATGGGCATAAGCAGCAACTGTGTGATCTCCTTTAGGGGCACCTCCACTGAGGTGAGGGGCGATCTCCTTCTCGGATTACAGGGCTCGACCGGCCTGGGTTCGGGGAGGGGGTCGCTCCTGTGGCTCGCTGCCTGGAGATTATCAGAGACCAGTGGCGAGCCATCCCACACGCCGTGGGGGCGTGGCAAGGGGCAGGGGGCAGGTGTAATTTTACCATGACCCTGCACCCAGGCAAGGAGCTTTCACCCTAGAGTTGCTCAGTTGAGGTTTGTTGGAAAGTTAACTCCGCCCCCATTTGATTTATGCACCACTGCAGGTCACGTGGGTTTATTTGGTTAATAGTTAATTTGATTTGGTTTAATAAAAGTGACCCTATTTATACCCATACTTTGTGTCCGACTGTTACTCCGCCTGCGCCGCAAATGCTAGTGCAACATATTGGGAGGGCTTTGGGCTAAGAAAAGTTGATGTCTCATCATAACAAAAGAAGCATTAAATGAGTGTTGTGCTATTTTCAAGGGTAGGTGGCTCCCTTTTATTTGGTTTGCTTCACCCCTCAGAATCATTGCTGCATCCTGAATACTTTGTTTTATTTATTTATTTGTTTGTTTTGTCAAGTACGTATTGGTGGTATACAAAGATATAACAATGTTTATATACATGATACTAGTAAGAGAGAAACATTAGGACAGGGAACGGAAGGCACGCTGGTGCACTTATGCACGCCTCTTACTGACCTCTTAGGAATTGGGTGAGGTCAACAGTGGATAGTCTAAGGGTAAAATTTTGGGGATTAGGTGATGATACTATAGAGTCAGGTAGTGAGTTCCATGCATCAACTACTCAGTTACTAAAGTCGTATTTCCTGCAGTCGGATTTGGAATGGTTTACTTTAAGTTTGTGTCTATTGTGTGCTCGTGTGTTGTTGTGGTTAAAGCTGAAGTAGTCATTGACAAGAAAGACATTGTAACAGAAGATTTTATGGGCTATACTTAGATCGTGTTTAAGGCAACATAGTTCTAAGCTTTCTAAACCTAGATTGTAAGTCAAGTTCCATAGGGTATTCTGTTGCGAGTGGAGGAGTGGAGGGCTCTTCTACTAAAGTATCTCTGGACGTTTTCTAGAGTGTTTATGTTTGAAATGCAGTGTGGGTTCCAGACAGATGAGCTGTATTCAAGAATTGGTCTGGTGAAAGTTTTGTATGCTCTGGTTAGTAGTGTGAGATTACCGGAGCAGAGATTGGGTTAAAAATTCCTGAAGCCTTTTTGGCGATGTTGTTGCAGTGGGCTTTGGTCATTTAGGATTGCATTGGCCTTTTAGCTGGTTGTCCAGTAAGACTCCAAGATCCCTCTCACTGCTATTAAGCCTGGCTTCACCATGTTTATATATGTGCTGTTGGTTTTTGTTATCTAGGTGTAGGACTCTACTTTTCTTTACATTGAAGTTCACTTTGTTAGATAAGACCCAGTGTTCAAGTCTGTCAAGACCCATCTGGATCCTTAGCCTATCTTCTAGGGTATTAGCTATTTCTGCCAGCTTAATATCATCTGCAAATTTGGTAAGTCCCCCTCATCTAAGTCACTTATGGAGATGTTAAAAAATACTGGGTGTCAGAGTTCCAAATAGCATCCAAAATTAAATCAGAGTCCAAGGCAAAATATTCCTGAAAGTTCCAATTTATTAATAGAGCCAAGTTGGCACATCTGGATGAAACCCGAATGCGAAGCTTCCCAGGTTTCATCACCCAGTTGAAAGTTGAAGTCTTTGCCTCCCACCCACGTCCATCACATTGCCCAATCTTCTTTTGCCATGCTGGCAGAGTCCATCCATCTCTTTCTGTGCAGATTCAGAGGTACAGAGACAAAGGATAATCTTGACTTTCTAGAAAGAATTTGTTATGGCTACATGCTAGCAACTTATGGTTGCTAGCAATCCCCCCTCCCATTTTCCCACAATAGAAAATGTATAGTAGATTAGCATAAAGTGTAGCAGGCCTAGTAAAATAGCATAAAGTGTAGATAAATGTTAGCCTGACATTGGGCCTAAGATGCTACCTTGTGGTACTTACTTCTCTCTATGTAGACTTAAATCCATTAAGGACTACTCCATGACTACAGTTTGTCAGCCAGTTGTGAATCTATCTGGTTGTGAATCTACCCATCCCCTTTTTTTCTAGCATACAAAGAAATAAGTTGTAGTTTACTTTGTCGAATGCCTTACTGAAGTTTAAGTATTTTACTGCATTACTGTAATATTATCGTATTGCAGTAATATTAATATTACTGTATATTACCATAATTCCTGTTATTTTAATCATTCCATATCATATATTTTAAACATTAAATCCCCTTAAAATAATCACACACCCTTTTATTCATTTTCCATGGGTCCCAAAATACTATCTTTCCCCAGTATAATTTTACCCTTAATCATTTCAATTTTCCTTCTCACATTCTTCTTTTCTCATATAATTTTCAGTGTAAATCAAATAATCATTCTCAAATTCATCTTTTAAACATCCATTTAAACAAATTTATTATTATTGCCCTTTCATTATCCAAATCTTCTTCCACCTGCTCTTCTTTTTATTTCTGCTTTTCTATGTTTATTTTATTTTAATTCCTCATAGTCATTCTTCAAAGTAATTACTGCCACTTCTTCTTATCTTCTCAGTTCTATTTTTATGGTACAAAATCATCTCTGTAGGTTATTGTTTTCATATCCCAACAGTCCAAAGTCCAACAGTCCTTTCCATAAATCTGTAATTTATATAACTGCAAAGTAGTCCTTAAAAAGCTCTATAATACCTCATCTTCAAATACCATAATATAATCACCACCATTCACCAAAAAAACAGTCTCTTTGTCTCCACAAATAGGTAAATAAAGAATTAATTCCATCTTCACAGCCTTCCCAGATAAGATGTTCCAAAGTCGAAGACCAGTGATGGCGAACCTATGTCATAGGTGCCACAGGTGGCACACGGAGCCATATTTTCTGTTTTGTTCTGTTCTCTCTTATGTTTTTTAATATGTATTCAATAGATTATTTTTAAAAAAATAAAAAAGAAAGTTCACTTCAAGAGTAATTTAGTAATCCCGCTCAAAAGTAAAAACGTTAGGCTTTTAATTTTTCTCCAAAAGCTTTCAGCTATGGCATTTCTTGTTAACATAGCTGCTTCCTCCATTTTTGCCTCAACATTTAGTTCCCATTAAGATTAGAATTAGTCCAAAATTCCTTTTGGCACCATCACTCATCAGCACAAATCTTGAACTTGATTTCTTCACCTCTCCAGAACTCTCCAGCACTATTCCTCATCCCAAGTGTTTCCGTTCTTTGTACCATCAATCCTCGTGATGTGCAGTCGCCGTGGCTTGGTCGGCTGAAAGAAGCTGATTTCACGCCATTGCCGGTCGAGGCCCTAAGTCGCTTTATCTGGGGGGCATGCCGATCCCAAACCAGATTCCTGGCAGCATCCCCATCTTCACCTCCCCTTCAGGGAGGATCTGATCTGGTTCCATAGGGACCAGAACCCCCAGAGGGCAGGGATTCAGGGCTCCCCTATGGGCAAAGAGGAGCTCCGTGCTGTCACGGCTACTGACCATGCCACTCCTCCAATAACTCGGATGGCTGAGACACTGTCTGGATCAGTTAATCCTGGCTTGCAAAGGAGCCGACCATTGTCTTTGGAAAACAATTCGTGATCAATAAGATGCTTGATGGGATCCATGTAAAATTGAGGGACATGAAACAATCACAGAATGGATCTCCTGATGCATTTGGGAGCCTGAGTGATCGTACCTGTTCTGAAAGGACAAAGGGATTCTTGAGTGTGCAGTAGATTTTCTTATGTCTTTCCATTTGTCAAATAGAACCTAATTTATGGAAGAAAGGGGGTATTAAAAAAGATGATTCACTCAGCAGTGAACCATTTAATTTTGTTTACGCTGTATTCAATGAAATCCTTTCATTTCTACTGATCAACAATAGCAGCTCAGGTGCTTGTCTTTTGCATGAGCTTCAGAGACTTTCATTTTACCTTCCCAGTTCAAAGATGACAAATCCAGAAATTAACTTATTACTGGGTTTTTTAAAAAAATATTATTCATGTATTAAATTTATATGCCATCCATTCACCATCAAGCCACTATGGGCAGTTTACAATGTAAATACTCCCTAACATTACTTCCAAATACTCCCTAAAGAGTTTGTAGCAGGGACAGTTCTATGCTGAGGTCATGCTGGACTTCCTCGTCAGCCAGCTGTTACCAGGGAAGGTTCTGTAGCCTGCAGCTGCTCTCTTTCCTGTGCTGGACAGCATGGCCTAACTTATGGGAATTGTCATAATCACCTACATCATTTTATTTGCCCTATTAATATGAGTGAAGGAGGTCAAGAAACATCAGCATTAATCAACAATTCTCGCTCCCTCCTGCCAAAACATTGCTCCTGCTTGGCTCAATCTTCCTGTTCCAGATCTTCTGCAATGGGATGGAGTAATTTTGTGCATCAGTTTAAAATCACCTTGGTGAGGATATCCATTTTGTAAGCATTGCTTGTAGTTAATCTTGCCTTTATTTTATCTATCAGTTATCAGGGTTCCAAATAGCGTCCAAAATTAAATCAGAGTCTGAGACAAAATATTCCTCAAAGTTCCAATTTATTGGCAGAGCCATGTTGGCACATCTGGGAGAAACCTAAATCTGAAGTCCCCGGGGATTCTCCAACGCAGGGAGACCCTTCGGTTTGTCTGGATATTTGTCGTGGAATTGCTTCAAACGCCTGCCGGTTTTTACGTTCCAACTTTTCACCCACGTAGCTTCTGACAAAGGGTACCTCTTCCAATGGATTAGTTATTGTAAGATCCCTAAACACTTGAGAATCTAACATTTTCTTTACCTCATAATGTGTTTTTTCTTGTATGACTATAGGGGGAGGTGGTGGTTGGGTCTTATGCTGGATCACTGGTTTTAATAAGTAGCAATGAAATACAGAATGAATTTTCCCCAATATTCTGGGCAACTCCAGTTGAACTGTGACTTAGTCGATAATTTTAACTATCGGGAAAGGACCCAAGAATGGCACTAGCCTCTTCCTGGGCATTCTCAACTGGATAAATTTGGTGACAGGAAATCTTTATCCTTCACTCGGAAGGAAGGCTGGAGCAATCGGTGCTTGCCTGCTTGCTTCTTATAGGCTTCTGCAGCTTCAGCAAGTGCTTCCTTGGTATTTTCCCACCGTCTTTTTTCAATGTTTCCATCCACTCAGTCAGGGACATCATAGTGGGAGCCTCTGTAGGTAGCTCAGGCAGGGGAACAAATTCCATGCTTCTGGTAACTTGGAAGGGAGTTAGTCCAGTGCTGCTATGGACAGCACTGTTATATGCTACTTCTGCAAAAGGCAGCAGCTCCGTCCAATTATCCTGCCTGTAATCTACATAACAATGGATATATTGTTCCACCATTGTGTTCACACATTTTTGTGTTCCATTTGTACTTGGATGAAATGCCTGGTGGAATCCTTGTGTAGATCCAATTGCTCTCAGGAACCCCCTCCAAAAGTTGGCGATGAACTGCACACCCCAGTTGGAGATTACTCATTTTGGGATACCATGTAGGCAGTCGATGTGCTTGAGAAATAGTTTCTTATTTCCGGCCAAGGGTAAATCTTCTGGTAAACAAAGTCAATAGGGAAGCCAGATTCACTTAATAACCAGTCAGATTAACATTACAACTGCAATGATTACGACTGTGGCAAGAAAAGTCATAAAATAAGGCCTAATAAAACAGCCCCAGTGACTGGGCCAAAGTTAGTTGATTTCTTGAGCAATGAGCAAAACCCCCAATGCTAGCTGGGTAAAAAAAGCCAGAATATGAGGATCCTTGGCCAATCAAAAGCCCTTTAATTTGCCTCCCATTATGTAAATACTTTATTTTTAAGATCGGGTCCCTTGAAGTCAGATTTCTTGAGAGAAAGAAGGCTGAAGAGCATCATCCTTCCTCCCGGTCTCCCTTCTCTCTTCTGTCACATTATCTTCTCTCTTACACAATAACCTTCCCTGCCTATGAGAGCAGCTCCAATGGATCAAGTGTTTTAAAAAAGAATGAGAGAATTCACATTGCTCCCCATATTCACATATTTCTATAACACAGTGGGCAGGAATATTTCCTCTTCTCCATGCAGAAAGGCATTACTCTCTCGTTGCTGTGAATTTCTATGATTTTATTTCCCACCTGGTACTCTATTTTCACTTCAAAGAGCCACTTGATGTTAGTATGGAACCTCATCAACGGCAGAAGAGGCTCTTATTTCACTCTGAAGTCAAGGGTCACTACCTCCAATCATGATTAAGAACAAGTGGCCATGCTGAATGACTGGCTGTGTAGAAACCAAATGGAGATAAGCCAAGACAATCCAGTGACAAGCTTCACAATCTCATCCTCCTTCCAAAATATTATTGTACCTTCCCTAACTATTACTTCCAAGCAGTGATGTATAGGACAGTTAGATACTTTCAATTGTCCTCCTCCAGCTAAGCAGGGCCACCATGTTCACTGGAAATCAAAAGAGGGCTGATTCTCCCTTTAGACTGAGTTGCCTTCAGAATTGGTCAGGAAGCTCAGGATGTGTCCTACATCCTACTATCCAAAAGGCTTGGATCCTGCACAAAGAAGAATTCCAATCTCTCCCTCCAATTTAAAGATCATCCTGCAGGAAAAGCAAAATCAGCCTTACCTAGTGGCTGCACTATTTCCTGGACAGTTCTGTAGCCATTCCTACAGTCCTTAATACATTAGGGTGAAATGGCTATCCCAAGCAGCGGATTCTGAGAATCAGTGCAGCTGCTGGGGGGATGAATTATTGATGGTGGCTAATGACTGGATAATTGAGGCAGAGCAGAGAGCAGCAGGTATCAATTATACATGGGGTAATGGGCAGCTGGGATTGAGCAAGAAAGGAAAGAGGGAGGGAGGGAGGGAGGGGAGGGCTACAAAGGTCAGTGCCAGGTCTTGTGGAGAACATGAATTACCACAGAACCGGAGTCATATCTGACATGGGACTATCTGAAACGCATGGATATAGGCTGTGCAAGGATAGCCTGACTGTTAAAGCCTTCAAAATGCTGATTTAGGTAGTATTTTTTTCATCAGCAAAGGAGTTGCAGCTGACCATAGCACCGCATTCTCGAAATTCAGCAGGGATCCTCTGAGTCTTGACCTTGACCTTGACTGGACAGCAAAAGCTCTAGAAATATATTGAATAAGCTCTCCCCCTTGATTACAACTTTCAAGCAAGGAATACCCCTTAACTCAATACTGTGGTGACATGCACCCCCTGCTAAAATGAACACAGTTTCCATGATGTAGATCAGGGCTGTCAAACTCTCTGCCCATGGGCCAGATGCATCATGCACTGGCCATGCCCATGCCAGGTTTAGCAAAGAGGAAAAAGTCCTGATATGTCATGTGACACCTCTATGATGATGCGAGTTTGACACCCCTGATGTAGAGTGGTGTAAAGAAGTAATCATGGGGCATCATAGATGGAAATATGGAAGGCAACTAATCCAAATGTCTGCATCATCCAGTGATGGCGAACCTATGGCATGGGTGCCACAGGTGGCATGCAGAGCCACATCTGCTGTCGCATGAGCCATTGCCCTAGCTCAGCTCCAACCTGCATGTGTGTGCCGGCCAATTGATTTTTGGCTCCCACAAAGGCTGTGGGAGGGCATTTTAAGCTTCGAGAGAGCCTCTGGGGGGTTGGAGGAGGGTGTTTTTACCCTTCCCGGCTCCAAGGAAGACATTGAGCCTGGAGTGAGCAAAACACAAGCCTAAGGGGCCCACCAGAAGTTGGGAAAGAGGCTGTTTCTGGCCTCCACAGGGCCTCAGGGGAAGGCAGTTGAAGCTGGTTTTGCCCTCCCCAGGCCTTGATTTATGGGCGTGGGCACTTGCCTATAATTGTGCAGAAAGAGCAGGCACTCATGCTCTTTCGACACCCGATGGAAAAAAGGTTTACCATCATTGATATAGACAAATTAACAAATTAATTGTTAATTGGCCTTGCCCAATTAACAAAAAATAATTCTGCTCCATCTTACAAATTTCAGAGAATTCTTATGTTCTTTCAGCCTTCTATCCTCTAAACCAGACCTGAGCAAAGTGCGGCCCGGGGGCCAGATGCAGCCTGCCCACTGTCTGTGGAAGGATAAATTCTCTTTCCATGCCCTTTTGCAAAAGTCCAATGAATGCTCATTTTTTAATTGTTCATTGATCTCATTGGCCTTTCCAAGAAATTTAAAGCAAACCCCCCACCCCACCTCTCAGGGGGAAAAAAGGGAGGAGGAGGAAGAAAAGGAATCCAAAGCTACTTTCAGGCAAAGAAAAGTAAAGAACTGCCCAAAAGCATATATAAAAGGCAGAGAAAATCAGAGAGACAGAAGCTTCTCTCCATCTGGAGAAGGAAGGAAGGAAGGAGAAATGGAGGGAACAAGGAAGGAAGGAAGGAAGGAAGGGGCAATTAATTTATAATTATAATATAATTATAATAACATAACATAACATAATATAATATATAATTATAACTTATAATAATATAATTAACTTAGTTCTACCCAATAATATACAGTATTGGGTAGAACTGAGTTAATTATATTAATCCGGCCCTCTAAAACCATCCCAATTTCTCATGCGGCCCCATGGCAAAATTAATTGCCCACCCCTGCTCTAAACCTTAATACAAACATAGGTATTTCAACCATGAGATTTTCTTTCCCAAGACCTGGGTGGCATCTATAGACACCATACTGAAATTTCCAGGCATATAAAAACACTGAACACAGAACTGTCCAGTTGCCTCTTGAAAAAAAAAAACAGTTTTGGGACAACCATGACCTGAATGACTGAGAATCTCCATACACATCCAAAGCCTAGCTTTAGCAAAATTCATCAGGAATATTTCCCTAATCAGGAAACTTCATGAGTTTTAAGTGAGAAAGGGAAACTTAAAACCAGACAGGAACTACAAAACCAAGGGGTGGATTTAGCATGGGCAACACCTGCAAATAGAATCGAGATACAGTATAAGAAACATGAGAAAAAATGGGGATCTTTTTTTAAAAAAAATGTTTTATTGAAGTTTTAAAACATTAAAAAAACATATATACATATTCATGTTTTTCATTCCTATGACATCGGTCTAGGATCTTTATACATATATATAGTGCCATCATATTGTCATTTTATACAATAATTACATTACATTGGAGGTTTACTTGTTCTCTCTAATTTCTAGCCAATTGTAAAAATTTTCTCACACTATATAGTACTCTCTTTCTCCACAGCTTTGTAGCTCTAATGTCAGTTTTGTCATTTCTGCACAATCATCATCATCATCATCATTATTGTTATTATTATTATTATTTATTATTACCATACTCTCCATAGGGGGATATTCAGCTTTCCATGATTGTGCAAAGACTATTTTAGCAGTGGTCAAAATGTGTACTATAAGATAATGATTTTCTTTTGTCCATTGTCCTCTGATAATCCCTAATTAAATATCTTTCTGATTTGAATTCAGTTTTGTAGTTGGTTTTTTCTTGTATCCATACTTTTATCATGTTCCAATATCCTCTTGCCACTGGACACGATCGCCACATATGATAATATGTGCCATGTCCCTGTTTACATTTCCAGCATCTTGGTGGAGGTAGATGCCAATGATAATTCATTTTGTATAAATTCTCTTTGTGGGGTGCTGATATGGTCAGTTTGCAATTTTTAGTCCATAGATTTCACCAGTCATCTAATTGATTGGAGTAGCCAAAATTTTTCATCCATACAATCATGTTCTCCCTTACCATCTCTTCGGATTTATCAAATTGGAGTAAATAGTTATACATTTTGGTTATAAATTTATTTTTGGATCCCAATAAGATTTTTCCGATTATATTTTGCTATTTATTTATACCAAATTCTTCCATATCCTTTTTGTACTTATTCCGTATCCGAAATTCCTTCCTCCTCTAATTCTTGTTTAGTCTTTAAATTTCCATGTTTGTCCAATAGTTCTTCATAGCACCTCATTTTTTAATCTTTCTAAGATATTCCGGTAAATCTAACACTGTATTGTTCAGGCAGTTCTTTTCACAAAAGGAAAAAAAATGACAGTATAAAAAGAAACTCCATCAGTTAACAGCATCATCACATGATGTATTGGGACTTTTCCCTCTTTTGCTAAACCAGGCAGGGGCGGAGCCAGCACCTGATGCATTGTGAGTTTGACGGTGTTGTGTCCCCAGCGATAGCAGGGAGCACAGCTGTAGGCTCTCTAAAACAGTGAGAAATCTTATCTCATTGATTGGTTGTTGAGTAATGACACCCTGTTATAAAAGGAGTTGTAGGGGGGGTTTACACACACATTCCTTGTTTTAGCCTGTATGCATTGGGTTTGTTTTATGTGTTTTATTGCTACAATAAACTGAGAACTTTTCTACCTTTGAGCTTGTCCAGTATTTAACAGACACTGCTCAACTAGATGATATTAATATAATCTACTATATTGATTTTAAAAGCAAAGTGCTCTTAAAAAGAAAAATGAAGGAGATTTTAGCTGTTTCATTTAAATCCATGTCCTTCACACACAACTCAACTTAGTCATAAAGCAATGCCCAAGAGGGGGAGGGCAGCAACCCACATTATAAATTATGAGTTTAATAAACTAGTATTTACTGGTTGAGGAACCTTCTACAAACACTGAGGCAGACAGCATAAAATAGAAGCATCTGCAGAATTGATATATCAATTGAGATAGTCATAGAGTCCAGAATGGGTTCTTGGGGCCAGCTTAGGCAGACATTTGGCATCATCTGTCTCTAAGAAAATTTCCTTGCCAAAGAGCCCCAAGCAGTGTGCTGCTCTTGGCTGGAAAGGAACAAACAAAACTCCTGCAAAACTCATGAAGCAGCAGCATTCTCCTATTATTGCCCAGAGCTGGGGCTAGATCGCAAAGAGTAGGCCCTGATTTTAACTAACAACTAACACTAACAGTAGCTTCTGCTACTACACATTTACAAAGCTGCCAAACTAGAGCTGAAAGGTAATCAAATGTCCTTCATTTGTCCTCTGCTATGTTCTGTGTTTCATGCTCATTGTCTTCCTCCCAATCTCTTTTCATCCTTCCCTACAAAAAGAAATTACAATTGATATTTATTCAAGCGCCCCCACCCCATTGCTTCTACTCTCTGAGCCTGCAGCACTCAATACATTGAATCAGGGAAATGCTTTATAACCTAGGAAAGGCTCTTGGCTAGGCACCAAGAACTTGGGAACCTCACCATAGCATGAGAAACCTGCCTGTCATCCTACAAGCAACATTGGTAGCTCACTGATTTTGTGTGACACATTGTGACAGCAGACAGATAGAGTGCCTCAACAAAGGAGACACTCTCCCTTTCCTGTCTCTTTAAAGTAGATGCTACAATTCCAGTTTTTAGTGTGGGATGCCATAGGACGGACAAACAAAGCAAAGGAAATCTCTACAGCCATACTGCAAAATCCTGAAAGGACACCCTCCCCATCAATTGTGATTTTACCTGTGCAAAATCTCTGTGCACAGACCCTGATAGGTTTCCATTTTACAAAGGATTCAGAAAGATGACACAGCAGAAAAGATGCTCACAGCACCACTGCAAGAAGAGAAAGATGATGTTGACTGCATAGACATAAGAATCTATTAGGTATTACCTTGAGCAGCAAAAAAAGAATGCTCTTATGGCATTCTTCAAGTATCAGCTGGTTCCCGTTTAGAATGACCCATCCTTTTTGGATCAGGAGGGCTGGAGGAATACTTGCAAAGCAAATGTGAGGGCTACTTTCAACACTTGTTAAATAGAATCCTTTAGATTTATGCCAAGTTGGATTCCAGTTTGCAAGTCCTATAAAGTTGACTTGTATTCTGGGAGGAGCTGAATTCTCTATCTTAAGAAAATGTACAGGGTCCTTGGTCCTGTCTGTACAACAAATGTTTTAAATCCATGTTCCCCCTAGTTAGCCAAGGTCTCCACAGAAGGGGTATGTCATTGGATCTATATGATGATAAATTTATTTATTTATTCAATTTTTATGCCGCCCTTCTCCTTAGACTCAGGGTGGCTTACAACATGTTAGCAATAGCACTTTTTAAACAGAGCTAGGCTATTGCCCCCACAATCCGGGTCCTCATTTTACCCATCTCGGAAGGATGGAAGGCTGAGTCAACCTTGAGCCGGTGATGAGATTTGAACCGCTGACCTTCAGATCTACAAGTCAGCTTCAGTGGCCTGCAGTACAGCACTCTACCTGCTGCGCCACCCCGGCCCATAAATGTTCTTTGAGAGAGGAGGTAGCTTCTCCTCTCCTCAAGGAGCCCTCCTCAATGTCATTCCTGGATCCTATGGAACCAGACAATTTTTCATCCTGTCTCCAATTTTTCCTTTTCAGAGAAATGGTTAGTTTACAGTCCCAAAGGATTGTTTGAAGAAGCTGATTATATGAATTTCTTCTAGTCTGGAGTCAGCCCAGGATATAGTAGCAACCAGTTTTGATTGCATTTGTTGATAACCTATTGCAAGTTCTGGATGGACACATCTATCGTCTGTGATCTTTCAGCAGCCTTCAATGTTATCAACCATGGTACCCTTCTGGACTTGTTTAGGGGTTTGGGGAGCAAAATATTGTGTTGATTCTCTTTCCTCTAGGGCCAGCTACTTTGAACATCTTCATGTAACTGCTGGGTCTTTGTGGTGTCATCAATATCATCTGTATGAGAATGATACTCATTATATATCTCTGGCCATGGTCAATTAAGTGAGGCTGTCAAGTTTCTGTCCCATTATCTGGAGGCTATGGGAGTCTGGATGAGGAAGAACGGTGTTTGGTTCAAAATTTCAAGATCAAATGGCTGCTGATTTTAAGCTCCCAGATTGTGAGTTTGAAGATGATTCATCCTTTGTTCATTCCTAGTTGGACTATTGCAGTGGACTCTACATGGGACTGTTCCTGAAGATTATCTAGAAGCTGCAATTAATCTAGAATGCAGTGGCATGGATAATTAAGGACAATTCAGTATGACCATGTAGCATCACTACATGGTCAACATCACTACAAACTGCCTTTCAGAGAAAATTCAAGATGCTGATTTTATCTACAAATCCCTACATGACACAGGACTGGTTTATCTGCTGAACCCCATTTCCCCAGCAGTATCTGTCAAACTCATATGTTCTGATACAATAAGGAGGCTTTGAATCTCTTCCTTGAAATTATGCCATTTCACTGGATTCAAGAGGGTGCCTCTTTTGAGTTTCCATCTGGAATAACTAAGAAATGTCATTGATTGCTGATTAATTGCCTTTTGCTTTTAGCTGGTATTGTTTATTTTGTTTTTGTATTTTTGTTCTAGAAGGATGGCCATATAAATCTTAAATAAATAAACAGTGCTATCAACATTTCCAGAGAGATTGATTTCATTAGGGAACAGCCACAATGCAAAGGAAATTATGGGACCAACCAAACCAATTGATCAACAGAGAGCAACATGACCCCTCCAACTTCATTTTGTGGTTTTCCCCACCCAACCCCCATTTTGTAATGCAAAGAATTAATGTTGAGATCATCGCAAGCCAGAGGAGCAGATGCTTCCATCTTCCGGCCTGGGTCTATTTCCCATCTTGGTCTCTTGAAAGCTTGCAGCAGATCAGAAGATGGGAGCGGAAACATCCGCTGGGAGGTGGAAATCATCTCCCATTTTCTCATTCTCTGATCCAATTTCCTCCCAGAAGAGGCAGCGTCTGGTATTCACTAATGGCTCAATCTGTCTTAATTAGCCAAAGAGAGAGAGAGAAACCAGCAGAGGAAGGAGAGGCTGCAAATCTCCAGCCTTCATAAAAGAAACAAAGGAGGTGTTCCTAACCCAGGCTAGCTGGAATGTATTCCCCAACTATGAATGGACAGACATGGCACAACAGCCAGCTCCTTGTTCCATTCCCCCAACATTTATTTCCTCCTTAGCACACAAATGCACACAGAGAGAGAGAGAGAGAGAGAGAGGGAGGGAGGGAGGGAGGGAGGGAGGGAGAGAGATGGAGTAGAATTAACTTATATCATAATCTAGCTTTATATTTATTTATTTATTTGATTATTTATGCCGGCCTTCTCCTTAGACTCAGGGCATCTTACAACATGTTAGCAATAGCACTTCTTAACAGAGCCAGCATATTGCCCCCACAATCCGGCTCCTCATTTTACCCACCTTGGAAGGATGGAAGGCTAAGTCAACCTTGAGCCGGTGATGAGATTTGAACCACTGACCTACAGATCTACAGTCAGCTTCAGTGACCTGCAGTACAGCACTCTACCTGCTGCACCACCCCGGCTCATCATATAAAACAGCAGGGATAAAAAATGATTGGTAATTTGGGGGAATGTTTTTTTGCACCCGCAACCTAAATCCCACATATGCACAAATGAAGCTTCACATACTCACAACCTGCTTTGGTGGCCCATTTCCCAACAGGCCATGGTCAACCAGTTGGGGACGCCCTGCTCTAATGTATTCCCTATTCTATAAGCAGGGATTTCTGGATTTACTCATGGTCTCCTAACACATTTCATATGAAGGTCTACAATGGATACATATGTAAGGAATCACTAAAACAAAAACTTATCAAGATACTCTGCTACAGATGGTCCTTGACTTACTACTCATTTAGTGACCAAAGTTACAACAGCAATGAAAAAGTGACCTATGATTGGTCCTTGTACTTATGACTGTCCCAGCACCCTCATGGTCACATGATCAAAATTCAGGGACTTTGCAAGTGGCATATATTTATGACATTTGCAATGTTCCAGGCTCACACATTTTGCAATCTTCCCAGCTGGTTTCCAACAAGCAATGGAGGGATTCACTTAATGACCATGTGATCCACAAAACAAATGCATTGATTCAGTTAATGACCGGCAAAAATGGTCATAAAACTGGGCACGACTCATTTAATAACCACCTTGTTTAGCAATGGAAATTCTAGTCCCAATGTGGTTATAAATCTAGGATCTAAACATTCAAATTTATTTAGTTTTATTTGTCAAACATGTACAAGATAGCAGGTTTTAAGATTTATTTAGATTTATTTATTAGAGTTGAAAAGGACCTTATAGGTCATCTAGTCCAACACACACACACACACACCCCGCTCAAGGAGGGATCCATACCCCATTTGAGACAGATGGCAGCCCAACATCCGCTTGCAGGTTGCAAGTGTTGGAGTTCTCACAACCTCCACTGGCAAGCTGTTCCACTGGTTGATTACTCATGTCAGGTATAGGTATAAACATAAACATAAGTAAAGTACAGACAAATAAGGACAATAGGACAGTAAGATAGGGATGGTAGGCACAATGGTGTCCTTATGCACTCCCCTTACAGAGTTCTTAGGAATGGGGTGAGGTCGACAGTAGACAGTCTAAGGTTAAAGATTTGGGGGGGTTGGGAAGAAACCAGAGTTGGGTAGTGAATCCAGGCATTGACCACTCTTGTTGCTGACGTCATATTTTCTGCAATCGAGTTTGGAGCAGTTTACCTTGAGTATGCATCTACTGTGTGCTTGTGTTGTGTATTGTTGTGATTGAAGCTGAAGTAATAATTGACAGGTAGGACATTGTGGCAGATATTATAAACTACATTTAGATTGTTAATATTATGAGCTACACTTAGATTGTTACTTATTTCACTTGATTTTTTCTCAGTTCATCCCTACTGTGTACTCAACCCAAGATAACACATAGCAGCACTAAACATTGTACAATACTACAGTATTGAGCTGTGGAAACTTGATGGATGCCCTTAACCCAAGTGCTTCTTTGAATCAAAATATACCAATAGCTCCATCTGCCGGTAAAATCTAAAGCCCGTTAATGAATAACAGAGTTGCAGTGAATTGGAAAGCCTTATAAACCTGAAAGAACAAATGAAAGTGGAAAAATGCTTACTAATTCTTCTATTTAAATTCCATTAAGAAAATGGCTGCTTGAACTTTTACAGGTTATTAATAGTTTCAAAAGGTGGATTTAAAAAAGACTTTGTCAAAAAGATCACCAAAATGATCTCATGCTCATCAGTGCATCCTCAGGTCTTTCAAAGTTTTACCGAATGTGGTCCTCTCTGTTTCAAGAGAGTACATAATCGAAGTGTCCTCTTGTCAGCAATAATTAATCTGGGTGATTCTGTTTCAGCATAGTATCCCAAGCCAACAAAATCTGATCAGCACCAGCATCATCAAGTTGTTCATGTCAAGCTCACCAAACCCACTCCTTCGTGGTAGAATGCTTGGCTTTTTATTAGCTTTGCTCAATCCCAGACCACCTTCTTCTCTTCCATATGACAAAAGGAAGACATCTTGAGAGTGTGAACAAAATGCTTGCGATTGCAAAGGGAGAATATCCAGGTTGCAGCCAAAGGAGAGGAGCTTCTGAGATGTCCTTGGTGTTCAGAAGAGTTCCCTAAGTCTGCATTATTAATAAGGCCTTGTCAGGTAGTGAATTATTTATTTAGCATTATTTGCAAGATGTGCAAGAGGCACCAAGATGCTTTTAAAGTAAAGAGTACAGAACTTATATGGATTAACTCCCTTCCTAACTAAGAAGAGGCTAGAAAACAAAAAAGATGAAGCTTGTAGGATGTAATTGTTTAATTGGTGCCATAGGCAATAACTACAATATTGCTTTTACTAGTAATATGTAAAGCATTGTGGGAGGTTATTCAGTTGCACAATAGAAAAAATAAAAGATACACAGAGTGCTGCATCTGACAAGAGGGCTTCTACTGCAGGTACAATAACTGCTCAACAGTAGTTTACAGAGAACAGCAATTCTTTCCTGGTGGCAAGACTCCAAAGGTGGTGTCAGGCACAACTCTTAAGACCTTCCTTATCAAAACCTACCATTAATCTCTTTCCCAGTCCTTTAGAATAAGTAAGATTCCAGTGTTTAGTACAGAACCAATTGGTATATATTCCATCTTTTCCAGGGATGGTGGGGATGAGGACTGTGAAATTGTATGCCCCTATGTTAATTCTGAAGGTCTGCAAAGCTCACTTTAGGGCTTCACCCATTGGTTCATTTTGCTTCGTTAAGTCCAAGGTACCCAATAGGACATAAAATACTTATAGTAACCTCCAAGACCTCCAAAATGTCCTATCCTCTTTCTTGGGTGTGGAAACAATTTTCTTCCCCTCCAGTTTATGTTCCTGAGAGCCTAAAACATTTCACAGGTATCTCATTTCTGTACAACCCAGATCACATTTTGCTAGGTATATGGGCAAACCAACCTTGGGAGGGCACCACTGTACTTTTCAGAGTACTATAAACTACAGTATTAACCAGATACACCACAAAACTTCCTTCATAACCTGTTCCCGCAAGGACTGGAAGGTTGGAGTGGCATCATCATGCAGACCAATATTTCCCAACATTGGCAAACTGAATGTATTGAACTCCCAAAATGCTTAGCAATGGCTATGCTGGCTGTGGAATTCTGGCAGTTGAAGCCCATGTATCTGGAAACTGCTAGAGTTAGGAAATTCTGATGTAGACCAAGTGGTATCTTCACAAAACAAAATACTGTACTTCAGCATTAAAAAACCCATTCCCATTAGAAATGGCATCCAAAGGGCCTTGTCAATTGCAATGTATTAAATCAAGGATTGATAAATACCTTTATCTGTTTCATTTACATAGCAAATCATCATCAATTTCGAAACATGCCCTGTTTTTATTTCTCAGCTTGCAACAGACTGGGATGGGGGCAGAGAGATTTGGAATGCTAGCTCAGATGACAAGAAGAAATCATCCTATATGAACCAAGGTCATCTCAACAGATATTTGCCAGTACCTTGAAGTTGCCATAGAGTCATCAGAACACCTAATTGGACAATGTGACTTGGTCAAAGAAGAGGAAAGAATTCATTCTTTAATAAAATTTCCATTTTTTTTCTTATCCTTTCAGCTTTTTCATCCCATAAACAGTTCAGTGAGATAATATAAGTTATTTCCATTTGTACTTGTCCCATTGTTTTAGTGTCCATTTACTTTTATCCTTCCATCCATATACTATAGTTGCATGAGCAGCTTTTATCATAGTCCTTAATACTTCTTGTTCTTCTGTCTTCATTCCTTGATTTTCTTTAATACCTCCTTCTATTATGTCCCATCCTACCCACAATTCATTTTTAACTATTCCATTTATATTTTTCAGTATTAAAGTCCAGAACTTTTGAATCTCCTCACATTCCCACCAAAGATGTGTGTACCATCCCACTGCACGACCTCGGTGCCAGCATTTGGGGCTTAGTCCTCCAATCATATATGCCAGCTGGGCAGGAGTTCTATACCATTTTAGATATATTTTGCTTTCCATTTCCTGAAACTTCTCTATTTTAATTTTTGTATCCCTCTCATTATTCCTTCTATTCTTTCATCCATTAAATTAAAATCATTACTCCATTTATTTGATTCAGCATATATTCCTTATCATGTGTCATTAATTAAATATCGCTTTTCCTCCTATTAATCCTTTCTCTCTATATTTCAAAATTATATTTATTTTATTTTCTCTCAGCCCCTTTTTAATCTTATCTATTAGTTCACTCCATCTTAACCAATTTTGGGGTCCACCTATTTGTATTATCTCATTGATTTTCATTAATTCATCACCTTCTTTATATAAATCTTTTATTTGATTATACCCATTTATTTCTAACTCTTTATTTTGCATGGGTGAAAAGGGATAAGGCCAATGAAGACATAAAGGTTGACTCAGCCTTCCATCCTTCCGAGGTGGGTAAAATGAGGACCCAGATTATGGGGGCAATATGTTGGCTCTGTTAAAAAGTGCTATTGCTAACATGTTGTAAGCCACCCTGAGTCTAAGGAGAAGGGCGGCATAAAAATTGAATAAATAAAATAAATAATAAATAAATAAATAAAGAAGAAATTGTCTAGAACTCTGACCTGGCTGGGCCTATGAATAAGATAGAACTGAGGGAAGGGAGGGGGAGGGTTAAGGGTGAAAAGTATGAACATTAAAAAAATAAAATAAATAATTATAGAATTCATTCTTTAATTAGGCAAAATCCATGGGAAGTAATTAGAGTTAGTTTTGCTTCATGCATGCTGAAATGATGTACTCAATAAAGTTATGCTTAAAGAGATCTGATCGTCACAACTTACTGTGTTGGTTGAGTTGGGTTCGTCAGTCAGAACCTTGACATAATCTTGACAGAACCTTAAACCAATTAAGAAACCATGGCAACTGAGGACCTTTACCAGACAGAAGAGGTTGTCTGGCGGAGGAGAGCACTGAAAGCAAATTTTGAATGCTATTTGCAACCCTGACAGAGTGGGTGGGAGGGGTGGGTAAGGGGCAGGGCCAGCCAGTGATGGGATCAGCCAGTTTGCTGAACTGCAGAAAAAGTTAGCTACCAGTTCAGTTGAGATGGTGCGAACTGGCTGAATCCCACCACTGGCTGCAGCCCATCGGTAGAGCAGCTGAGGGAGAAGTTTCTCCATGTGGAAGTGTGTAGAGCAGAGTTAGCATGGAGGATGGAGCCATTGACCAAGGTCCAACCAGCCCCCTCACCTCCACATTGGAGCCCAAGCCCGGTTGCTGTAGCAGGGACTTCCTTCATGGTGATGAAGAGCTGTGGCCTCAACTAGCTCAGGTTCAAAGAAGGGCCCTGCAAGACACTACTGGGCTGGGAGCTCACCTGCAGGTGCTGCTGGTTGGGCAGGTATGCCCTAGCCCAGTGATTTTCAACCTGTTTTGAGCCTCGGCACATTTTTTACATTTACGAAACCCTGGGGCACATTGAGCGGGGTGGGGTGGGGGCTAAAAAAAGTTTGGACAAAAAAATTATCTCTTCCTCCCTTTCGCTCTATTTCTCTCTACCTTTTTCTCTCCCTTCCTTCCTCTTTTTTTCTCCATCCCGCTTTCTTTCTTCCTTCCTTCCTCTTTTTTGCTCTCTTTCTCTCTCCCTCCCTACCTCCCTCTATGTCTTTCTCTCTCTCTCCTTCCCTCCCTCTTTCTCTCTCTTGCTCTCTTTCTCTCTCGTTCTTTCTCTCTCACTCTTTCTTTCTCTTTTGCTTTCTCTCTCTCTCTTTCTTTCTCTCTCTCTTGCTTTCTTTCTCTCTCTGAGCTTCGCGGCACACCTGACCATGTCTTACGGCACACTAGTGTGCCGCGGCACACTGGTTGAAAAACACTGCTCTAGCCTGCCCTGACAAGGTTTCAATCGCGAATGCCATCACTGCCAACCTTGAAGAAAAGTGGCAGAGTAGATGATGGATCTCCATGATGAGAGGTGACAGAATTGGGAAACGTTGATGTTTTCCTGGGAGAGTTTCAAGCCAGGTTCAAGGATGAGAACCAGCTCCGGAAAACTGAATCAGAGATACAAGCCCTCAGGCAAGGGGGGGTGGGGTGTTCACCACCATGGTGAGACCTGTGGGGATATGCCGAATCCTCGCTGTTTGTGGGTGCTGTTGGATCAAAATGGGCATTTTCAAAAGGAACAGACAAAAGGACACAAGATTGAGAATTTAGATGACTTAATGAGGTGGAAGAAGATGAGAAGCGATGTAAAAAGATAAATGAATTAGAAATTGGTTTGATTGAAGAGGGGGTTGATGTTCACATATTTGAAGATGATTATAAGATAAGCACTAATAAAATTGAAAATAGGTGTTCTGATACTTTGGAGTTAGCAGAATGAGAAAGGAATTAGAATGGAAATTAAAAAATTTGGAAAGATTGTATATTCAAGGAGGAAAAGGGGAAAGAAGAAATCAATGGATTATAAAAAGATAAAAATGTATGTATTGATTGGATTGCTGAGTTGTGGGTTGTTGTTTTAATTTGTACTTGACTTCTTTTTATTATTAACTGTACTTTTTTTATATTGTTGTAAGACGCTCTGAGTCCTTTGGGATTGGGTGGTATAGAAGTCAAATAAAGGGAGGGAGGAAGGAAGGAAGGAAAGAGGAAGGAAGAAAGGAGGGAAGGAATGGAAGAAGGAAGGAGAGTGAAGGAAGAAGGATGGAAGGAAAGAAAGAAGTGAAGGAAGGAAAGAAGGAAGGAAAGTGAAGAAGGAAGAGAGAGAGAGAGAGAGAAAGAAAGAAAAAAAGTACAATCAATAGAATGAACGTTAAGATTGGAATGTTTTATTGTGAGGCAATGCCTCTTCTGAAAGACGAAGGATGTTTTTGGCTGTTGTGGCTGTGTGGCAGTTAATAACTGAGATCCTCTCTCTCTCCTTCCCCTCCTAGATTGTTAAAGAGGCCTACTCTGATCACACCCAGTTTGAAAAAAGTAATCCACACTACGATGCTTCCAGCAAAAAGGAAGACCCCAAATGGTCCATGGTAAGTGTTCTGTTTCATGGGCTTCTGATAAATTCCAATCTCCAAAAATCACTTCTTTATTAATAAAACTCACTTTTTATTCAAACTCAAGCATACATAAATGAAAATGCAGGGTTAAAAATAGCATAGAAGCCAATTCTATCTCATTTAGGGCCAGCTTTGATCTGGGTCTGGGAAGCGTGCTAAACACAGTCTTTTCTACATTCCTTAGATCAGTGTTTCCCAACCTTGGCAACTTTAAGATATCTGGACTTCAACTCCCAGAATTTTGGGAGTTGAAGTCCAAATATCTTCAAGTTGCCAAGATTGGGAAACACTGTCTTAGATAACACCCATTCATTTACTCAAAACAGATGCATTAGAAAACTTACTAGCACAGCATCTATCACTGATGGTCCTTTTGAGGCAGAAATCATAAACTTCTTTTCAAGCACAACCCGTTTCTCGGCTCTTCCAAAGAATGAACGCTGAGGTTCCACGCCCCATTTCACACAACCCCCTTCCTTTTATAATGCCTGGAAGTGAGATCAGAGAGCTAAGGCTGTAAATTAATACCTTTTACTCTGGAGCTCCTCTTGCCTTTGAATCATTTTACTATAGCGAGGATTTATCCAATTGTTTTCCACTAACTTGTCTTCCTCACTGTCTGACTGGGACCATTCCCCCAATATCACCTCAGCTCCCTCAGGCTTTGCGAGTTTGGCAAGAGGGGCAGCAATTTGAGGAGGGATGATTGATTATTAAATACTGTATGGATTGATTATGGAATGATAGTAATAAATATATTTAGGTGTATTAATAGATATATTAGGATATATTAATTTGTAAAATTGGATTAGAATTACAGTATATAGAATTACAAAATTAATTGAGTTTGGAAATATTGAATGAAATTATAAACAAGTAAATATGGAAATATATTAGTTGATGCATTGATGTGCAGATAGATTTTCATAATATTATTAGATTATTATAATACTATGATAAATACTTAAGAAATGAAATTTAAAAGCATGGATTCATTAATAGTTGAGTTTTTGCTTTTGCTGATTTTTTAAAGTTTTAATAGTAATAGATTTTGGTTTTGTTTTATTATTAATTTTTTTAATAAAAAAGAAGGGGAATTTTTTTCTACTAGTTAGGAAAAGGTTGTATAAGGGTTTTTAGTTTTTTTAAAGAAAAATGTATAAGAAGGAGGAGTAGGCATAACAGCCTATCTGGATTTGTAAGAGGATAATGATATTAATTGAATAAGATCAAAAAGAACTCAACGTTGAATTCAATTAGCAAAAAATTATTTATCTAGATGACAAAATTAGAGGCCAGACTTTGGAGGTTTCATGCCTTGAAGCTGGGGAAAAGGACAGAGCTTGGAGAAGTGAGCGAGTGAGCGATTCCGGACTCAGAGTGGACTGCACATCTTCAAAAAATGCTGTGCACAGCATAGAGGGAACAATGCACGTGACCCCAGAAAAAAATTTAACAGGGATAAAAAGAAAGGAGGCGAGAGACGAAGATGAGACAAACATAAGTCTCCCAAAAGTTAAGGCAAGGAAATATGACGAAGCATATGTAGTCCTTGGCTTCACCATGACTATGGTGGGAAACAAGGAAAGACTGGTACGTTTAATGTGTCTAAAATTAAGATGTCACTTAAATACCCCAATCACGCTGATAAGCCGCTTAAGTTTTTTCAGCGAAAACGTGCTGAATATTGCAAACAATTATCCCGGCGGAGAGTTGGGTGTGTGTGAAGTGTTTACTTCTTCCTGGAGGGTGGGAGTGGGCATAACAGAAAATAATTGAGAAGCACTGCCATAGAAACACCAGAACACCTAATTGGACAATGTGACCTGGTTGTAGGAGGCAAGGAAAGAATTCATTCTTTAATTAGCTGAAAAACCATGGGAACATACATGCTGAAATCATATACTCAATAAAGTTATGCTTAAAGAGATCTGATGGTCTCGATGTGCTGGTTTAGTTGGGTTTGTCAGTTTGAACCTTGACAGAGTTCAAAACCACAAAATTCCAGTGTGTATTGAGTCTTTCTCAACTGTTCAAAGATATAATAATTCTTTTTCCTATTAGATATTTCAATGTTGATCAAGTGTTTTAATAAAAATAATGGTTCCCATTTTACTGGTGATAGGCTTTTATGGCTCACATTAATAAAAGGAGTGATGATCTTTCGGGCTCAATGGATATGATCTAGATTTCTGCTGACCTGTGGTTTCATTAGCAGCTATGACTGGCCTCTTCAGAAGCAGTATGTTCATTGTTCCTTGGTCCTTGATTTGCCTGTGAACACTACTGTGCTCCTTTATGAATCTCTCCAGACTTGCCGTTCCACTCTGATCTGTATCTATATGGATTTTAGAGTGATCTTTGCCTGGATTAAGAAAACAAACATGCAAGGCAACAAGATAATTTCATTCAGCCAGCTTCCCTCTCAAAATGATAAAATATACGGTATGTTGCCTCCAGTTTACTTTGATCCTTCACCAAGGGCAACAATAGTTACTAAGACATATGGGGAGCTGGAATGCAGCATTAGGAAGGTCCATCCATTTTAGCACCTCCAAGTTCAGAAAACAGGGAGGGAAGGTTTGGCAAGTTTTAAATTCATTTCACCAATGGCTTGTACACCTTTGAGGAACAGCCACACAAAATAATCTCCAAAAGTAGAACTAGCTAAACTAATTTGACCCAACTAAGCTATTTTGTCTGCTGGCAATTCTATATAAACAGGTCTTCAAAAAGAGTTGTTTTTTGGGGGGAGTTGTCGTGATGAAAACTGGTTACAAGCGGTGTGCCACAAGGGTCTGTTCTGGGTCCTACTCTTTTTAATATGTTTGTAAGTGACATAGGGGAAGGTTTGGTAGGGAAGGTTTGCCTATTTGCCGATGACTCTAAAGTATGCAGTAGGGTTGATATTCCTGGAGGCATCGGTAATTTGGCAAATCATTTAGCTTTACTAGATAAGTGGCCAAAGCAATGAAAACTGCAGTTTAATGTTTCCAAATGTAAAATAATACACGTGGGGAAAAGGAATCCTCAATCTGAGTATTGTATTGGCAGTTCTGTGTTAGCAAAAACTTCAGAAGAGAAGCAATTTCTGACAGTCTCAAAATGGGTGAACAGTGCAGTCAGGCAGTAGGGAAAGCAAGTAGAATGCTTGGCTGCATAGTTAGAGGTATAACAAGCAGGAAGAGGGAGATTATGATCCTGCTGTATAGAGGGCTGGTGAGACCCCATTTGGAATACTGTGTTCAGTTCTGGAGACCTCACCTACAAAAGGATATTAATAAAATTGTATGGGTCCAAAGATGGGCAACAAAAATGGTGGAAGGTCTTAAGCATAAAACCTATCAGGAAAGACTTAATGAACTCAATCTATATAGTCTGGAGGACAGAAGGGAAATGGGAGACATGATTGAAACATTTAAATATGTTAAAGGGTTAAATAAAGTTCAGAAGGGAAGTGTTTTTAATAGGAAAGTGAACACAAGAATAAGGGGGCACAATCTTTGAGGTTAGTTGGGGGAAAGATCAGAAGCAACGTGAGAAATTATTATTTTACTGAAAGAGCTTGGAACAAACTTCCAAGCAGACGTGGTTGGTAAATCCACAGTAACTGAATTTAAACATGTCTGGAATAAACATATATGCATCCTAAGATAAAATATAGAAAATAGTATAAGGACAGACTAGATGAACCATGAGGTCTTTTTCTATGTTTCTATGAAGAAATAGCAGACCCCCGCTCTTGCAGAGCCATGCCAATTTTAGCTGTGGAAATTTTTTTGGGTCAATTTTCACCTTTAATATTTTTAACTTAGTCCCAAGGATTAAATGGCATTTTAAAGTCAAAAGCCATGTTTCTTAATAATATAATAAAAATACATTGATGTCATTAAATTTTAGAAATTACTTATTACCAACAAGGCTGTGAATATAGCAAACTATAGAGCAGTGATGATGAACCCTATCGCATGGGTGCCGTAGGTGGCACGCTGAGCCATATCAGCTGGCACACCAGCCGTTACCCTAGCTCAGCTCCAATGTGCATGTGTGTGCTGGCCAGCTGATTTTCAGCTCACCTGATGGCTGTGGGAGGGCATTTTCTGCTTCTTGAGAGTCTCTGGGGGGATGGGGGAGGACATTTATGCCTTTGGAGCCTGGAGAGGGTGAAAAAACAGGCCTACTGGGCCCACCAGTTTGGGAAATGGCTGTTTTAGGCCTCCGGGGGGGGGGGGAGGCCATTTTTGCTGTCCCCAGGCATTGAATTATGGGTGTGGGCACTCACGCATGCGCAATAACACATGCACACACGCTTTCGGCACTCGAGAAAAAAAAGGTTCACCATCACTGCTATAGAGGATGGTCATAGATAACAAGAAGAATAAAGTAAATTAGAGCTGGAATCCAAGTTCAGAACCTGTGCTTTATAATAACAGCAATATTTCAAGAAAACAGGTACAAATACCAACTCTGGATTGTCTTCAAATGCAATAGCCCTGAATGTTGAAGGAAAAATAGTTCCTGAAACAGAACCATGCTTAGGACAATATATGACTACATTCAACCAACTATTTCAAGAAAATTGAATTAATGCACATCAGCCAACTGTTGTTAATAGGTATTAAAACATTCACTTCAACTAGACCGGCAGCTATACATTGGAAGTAGTTTCTCCATAGTGAAATGATATGCAACTAGACCTTTCATATTGCACTCCTCCTTCAGATCAAGTATCATGTGCCTAAAATGCGGAAAGTGCTGCCAAAGGATAGCATAGTATAATTGGCTGTTGCTCCTGCTGTTCTTTTCCCCTTGAAAAACAGGACAGATTAGCACCATAATCTCCAATTATAAGATGTTTTAACTCTATGCTATCGAAACACCCTGAGCATACTTGCATATCAAACTTGAAGTTTTTGTCCGTCATCATCTGGTCTTAAAAAAAACTACTCCATATCATCCTACCCATCCCTTTGTATGATGGGTAGCACACATCATGTCTTCAGTTGTGACTATGTAAGACATTGGCCTCAACTGCTTTAGGTATTTGGAGGAACAACAATTAAAGTGATTCATGATCAGGGTCAGGAAGCCTTATGGTCTGGGTGGCTCTTTAGTTTGTGGAACTTGACACTGTCCAGCTTCTCAAAACGTTTGCCACAGTACTCGCAAGTAAAGTTATATTGGACTTCTGAAGTATGCTTCTTCATATGCCAGTTGAGGGAAGACCTCTGACGACATTGATAGCCACAAATCTCACATCTGCAGAGAGAAAGAGTTATCATTCCATTATACTCCAAACTAGAGTCCAGAAAAGCCTCCCCAGCCCAAATCACTACCTATAGCTGTTGCTGTCTATTCAAAATCTTCTACCATAATCAAGCAGAGCATGTATTTCAATTTACCCACTTTTCTTGTCAAATACTGAAAGTAGCTTTTCTTAGTACAGTTGTAATTAATAATTGCATAATTACAAAAATAACTAATGCAGTTGTTTAGTCTGAAATATATGAAAGGTACAGATGGTGCAATGATTACTAAGTAGCTCACTCAGAGTTCCCATTAAAAAAAAAAATGGTTAGATATTATCAGTCAGATTGAGCCCTGGCCAACTTGCACAAAGAAGGCAAAGCAAGCAGGCTCCAAAGACCTCGCCCAGTTGCTCTCATGCTGGAAGGTGGCTCAGCCCAGACTTCCTTGTCATGCCCCAGGTCACTCACTGGAGAGGTGTCTCTCCAGTATGTGTTCGACGATGGACCTCCAGATGGTTCTTCCGCTTGAAGGATTTTCCACAAGTCTCACAGGTGAACTCACGGACTCCTGGGAAGATACAGGAATAAAAAAAGGAACAGCAAAACCCATCATTAGCTAACATAGGAACATTCTCTGTCCCAAAGAAGAGACATCTCCTGAAGTAACTTGTTTGAATGAGCAGCCCTGCCATTAATCTAAGTGAATTAAACCTTAAGACACATGCACCACTTAAAGGAATATAATATTGCTTTAAAATTAGAAATAAGAAGAAGAGTCCCAGTCCCATTGGTCCACCAATTCAAAATTCAATATTCAATACATTTTTATTAAAAGTTTCATAGAACATAAAAACTAACGCAAATTAATAGAGTAAAAGTACAAAAGAAAAAAGTAAAAGAGCAAATAGAAAGAATAATCTGCTACTATGGTTTATTTATCTAGAACATTTATGTAACTGCCTATTTTTAATCCAAATTCTGAATGGCTCCCAATCAAGGTTTAAAACAATATCACTTTGTTTTGTACAAACATATCTATGAAGGATTTCCAGTCATCTCAGAAAATTTTATCATCTTCACCAACGATCCCTTCATTGTCGATAGTGTTAGATTTTCCATTTTTGAATAAATAGTCTTGCTGCAGTTGTCCTCTATAGAAACAATGTTTCATGATTTTTCCCCCTAATTGTACATTACTCTCAAAAGAAAAGTCAGAATAGTCTGATTCTTCATAACTTCCAGGAATCAAAAAAAATACAGAACAATGGATGGGAATGACATTTCCTTTTCTACACTGAATTGAGGGAATCTTGAAAACTGTTTTGCTGTTTCCACTTGCTCCAATAGGCAAGAGAAAAAGACACTGCAATAATAATACCTACACTGATAGAGAGCACCTCTTTCCTTCTGAGTAGCAAACCTATTATCTCCTCTGTCCACTGTAGAAAGAGAACCTTTAAGTCCATACTTCATTTTCCTACAGTGGAGAAGCAGATGGGAGATAGAATTCTGCAAGATTTTTACAAACTTCCTTTAACAGAGGAAGACACAGAAATTCATTTAGTGGCCTGGAACAAAAAGAAGTTCAAGGTTGCTTGATAGCTGAGCTGTTTATACGCTACTCAAAAAATAAAGGAAACATTTAAAAGAATATAACTTCAAATAAATCAAACTTCTGTGAAATCAAACTGTCCACTTAGGAAGCAACACAGTCAAGTTTACATGCTGTTGTGCAAATGGAATACAGTGGTACCTCTACTTACGAACTTAATTCGTTCCGTGACCAGGTTCTTAAATAGAAATGTTTGTAAGTAGTAGCAATTTTTCCCATAGGAATTAATGTAAAAGCGAATAATGTGTGCAAACCCATTAGGAAAATCCAAAACTTTAAGGCTTAAAAAAAAAGTGGCAGGCAGATGAAGCGAAGGCAAATGGAGTGGAAACAGGCAAACGGAGTAGAAACAGGCAGTGAGGAGAAGCAAGGAATGGAGGTCCTAACGAAGGCAAACGAGTGGAGATGGGCAGCGAAGGAAGTGTCTGTCCCAAATCGCTTCCAAAATCACCCCTCCAAATGCTTCCTTCGTTGCCCCAAATTGCTTCTAAAATCACCCCTCCAGACGCTTCGTTCGTTGCCCCAAATCACTTCCTCCAGCGAAAGCGTTTGGAGGGGTGATTTTGCAAGTGATTTAGGGCAGCGAAAGAAGCGTCTGGAGGGGTAATTTTGGCAGCGGGATGGGGCGAAGGAAGTGGTAGGCGAGGGGGGATTTTGGCAGTGGGATGGGGCTGCTGCAGGGAGAGGAAGTAGCAGAGGGCAAGAGGGGAAAGTGGCAGTGAAATGGAGCGGCTGCGGAGAGCGCTTCCAATGTGCCGTTTTGGCCGCTGCTCGCAGCAGCAGCCAAGAGAGAAGCGAAGGTTCGTAAGTAGAAACAAGTTCGTGAGTAGAGGCAAAAAATCTTGAACACACGGTTTGTATCTTGAAAACTTAGTCAGTATAGGCATTCGTAAGTAGATGTACCACTGGAGCTGTGCAAATAAAATATTCAATGAGAATATTTCATTCATTCAGATCTAGGATGTGTTATTTGAGTTTTCCCTTTATTTTTTTGAACAGTATAGAATGGGCTGTGATGCCTCTAGACTATTAATCAATGTTTCTCACAAGGGAAACAGAAGACTAATCTATTTTGATATGGCTATGAAAAATCTCTGCTATGTATAAACTGATTTTCAGAAAATAAATCAATATATAGTTATAAAAGACTAAATCTTTATTCCTCTGTGAATGTTCCAACCTATTCTATGCCTCATTTAGAATAATCTACACTTATGACTGGACAATGGTAGAAGCAAGAGGAACAGATATAATATTGTGGGACTGAATTATTTTATTTTAAATGTAAGGACTACAAAATGGCTATCTCTGTGATGGTGAACCTATGGCACGTGTGACAGAGGAGGCATGCAGAGCCCTCTCTAATGGCACGCAAGCTGTTGTCCAGTCCACCTCTGCCACGCATATGTGTGCGCCGGCCAGATGGTCTTCAGCTCTCTGCCGTGCATGTGGGGGAGGGATGCATGTGCATGCACAGGGGCAAGGGCGTGGGGGACATGTGCGTAGGGGGTGTGCACATTGCATTTTGAGGGTTTGTGTGCACGCTTTGGGCACTTGGTCCAAAAAAGGTTAGCCATCCCTGGGCTATATAATTAATTAAAAGGCATACACTACAGCCCTTTAGCTAAAAATTAAAAAATACCTAGAGAAAATTATTCAGAAGTCGATCCCACTAAAGCCAGAACTCTTCCTACTAGGCATAATTAGACAGCAACAAGATAAAGAAGATAGATACTTATTAATCAACATGTTAACAGTTGCAAGAACAACCTTCACACAAAATTGGAAATTGGACCATACCCCCAACAACTTTAAACTTCATTAATAAAAAATGGAATGTGCTGAACTGACAAAAATGACCTCAGAACTACAGGACAAAGAAGAAACAGAATTCTGATAAATTGAATAAATGGTACATTTGGCTTGGCAAAAAAGAATATAGAAAAACAACATGAATTTCCGAAGACTCATTCAGTGTAACCACTCCATAAACTCACAAAAACCTTGAGTAGATAGATAGATATATAGACAAAAACGACAAGAATGCACTACTTAATACAACAATAGACTAAATATCACTGGAAAAAAACCAAAACATAAAGAGGTTAACATGAGAGCTAATCCAAATCAAAGATGGAAACTATATAACTTTAAGAACATTGATAGTAAAATACCAAGAAGCTGTAGGTTAGTGATGGCGAATCTTTTTTTTCCTCAGGTACCAAAAGCGCATGCGCACAGACTATTGTACCTCCGTAAATGCCCACACCCATAATTCAATGTCTGGGGAAGGTGAAAACAGATTCCCCTGGCCCCTGCAGAGGCCCTCTGGAAGCCGGAAATGGCCCATTTCCTGACTTCTGGTGGCCCAAGCCTGTGGAGAGGGAAAATGCCCTCCCACACCCCCAGAGGCTCTCTGGAAGCCAAAAACACCCTCCCAGACCCTACATGTGAGCCGAAAATCAGGGGGCTGCCACACACATGTGCGCTGGAGCTAAGGTAAGGCAATGGCTCGTGTGCCAGTAGATATGGCTCCATGTGCCAACTGTGGCATGCGTGCAATAGGTTCACCATCACTGCTGTAGTCAACAGATAGGTTGACAATAAGTACTTTTTATAGATACATAGATATAAATTTGTTATTCTTGTGCTTTTCCTTTTCTTTTTTTCTTCCTCTTTCTTCTTTTTCTTTCCTTTCTGAAACATTATTTTGTATTTCTAACGTGTAATGTGATCCAATATCATATATTGAAAGTTTATATATATTTATATTTGTACCTTCTCTTTATTTTATATACCCTTTCCCTATTTATTGTTAATGAACTTTATATTTTTTAAATAAAAATAATAATAAAAATTAAAAGGCATACAACTGTGTACACAATTATTAGGCAAGTTGTATTTCAGAGGATTAATTTTATTATTGAATATAGTGCTCTCGGTCAATCCAAAATATTAATAAACCTCAAACCTGAATAGTTAGAAAGTAAAAGTGAAGCTTTGGCATTTTTAGGAGAATATCTCTGTGTGCAGAATTATTGGGCAACTATTAGTGTGCAGAATTATTATGCAATTAAATGAAAAAGAAATATGTGCCCATCTCACTCATTTATTTCCATGTATTACTCAAAATTTACAAATAAACATTTCTGAGAATTAAAAAAATAGTGACTAATATAGCCACTCATCTTTTCAATAACAGTCATAAGCTGTTCATGGAGTCTGTCAGTTTCTTGATCTGTTGATGACCAACTTTTTGTGCAGCAGCAACCACAGCCTCCCAGACACTGTTCAGAAAAATGTACTGTTTTCCTTCACTGTAAATCTCCTGTTTAAGAAGGGACCACTAGTTCTCAATAGGGTTTAGGTCCATCAAGAGTCACTCTCATCAGTCCATAAAACCTTTGGAAAATCTGTCCTCAGATATTTCTTGGCCCAGCCTTGCCATTTCAACTTATGTGTCTTGTTCAGTGGTGATCGGGTTTCAGCCTTCCTTACCTTGGCCATATCTCTGAGCACTGAACACTTTGTACTTCTGAGCACTCCAGGTAGGTTGCAGTTCTGGAATACGACAGCACTGGAGGATAATGGGTCTCTGGTAGCTTCATATTTGATTCTTCTCAAATCTTTGGTGCGTCTTTTTTCTCAACATGTTTCTTGTGATCCTGTTGACTAGTTGCAACAAAATGTTTGATGGTTCTGTAATCACGCCCTAATATCTTAGCAATTTCAAGAATGCCTCATCCCTCTGAAAGACTTTTTACAAATTTTTGACTTTTCAGAGTTAAGTCTCTTTTTTGGATCATTTTGTCTGAGGAAAAAACTGCCTATTAATTATACACACCTTGATATAGGGCAGTGATGGCAAACCTTTTAAACAGTGAGTGCCCAAACTGCATGTGCATGCCCAAACCGAAAGGTGTGCATGCATGAAATATACCTGAACAATCTGACATTCACACATGCATGGACATGTGTAGCAGAGACCTGAAGACCATTTGGTCAGCGGAAAGCAGGGGATCCCAACATAAGGTAAGGTCTTTTTCTTTCATGAGCTTCTGTTTCGTTGTTTACAGGGAAACGGAAGGTCACGAAAGAAACACCACTGACATCTAACCTGGGGCAATGGCATGCGTTCCATCAGAGAGGGCTCTGCGTGTCACCTCTGGCATGCCTGCCATAGATTTGTCATCATGGGTACAGGATGTTGATCTCCCTTAGGCAACCCCCTCCCTCATTACACAACTACATCTCACCTAATATGCTTCTATCCAATAAGCATTCAAATTTATACAGCTTGGAGGTGGAAAACATGCATAAAAATGATATGGTCAAAATACTCATTTGCCTAATAATTGTGCACACAGCATATGTCAACTCTGAAAGTTACAGCATTTTAAACATTTTAGCATGTGCAAAAAAGCTTGCTAGACTGGACACAGCTGTATTATTATACAACTGTAATGAAGCCTGTCCATCATGATAATAACTCAAAGACAGTTGTAATTCGGGCCACTCATGCGAGGAACCTGATATTATCTTTTTTGCAGTGGTTATTAAGTGAATAACCATCATAGTCTCTAAGTAAATCCACAATCATTAACTTAACACCGTTGTCATTAAATGAACCAACAGTTTGCTACAGGCAGTTATGCAAAAAAAAAAAAAAAAGGAAATATATGCTAGTTTTCCACAAAAAGTCATAAATTTCAGTGACATTCCACTGCAAATGGCCATAAATGCAGCTCAGTTGCTGAGCCCTCAATATGATCCTTTTTAGAGAACCTAGCAATTCCATTAAAAAATTCCCTTGTAGGAAGAATGAAAAGCATTTGCAATCAGTTCTAGGAAAAGCTAATGGGTCTTTGATCAGTGAAAACACCAAGATAAAATTATACAGTTAGAAAATGTGCAGCATGAAAAAATGGAAATTAGAACCATTATGCCACAAAAAATGTACCACCTTTGCCAACTGCTATTCAAGTGCCCAATGAAAAGTGAGAAAAAATGGAAATCTTGCAAAATATTTAATTACAGCACTTGTCACCATGTTCACCCTGAAGAAAAACAGTAAATAGGCGTTGATTGCTTACCTGAACGCCTCTTCTCGTACGGTGAGCGGGTACAGCAGTCACATGGGTTGCTCATGTCCAATCCGGTGGAACTGAGCCTAGTGTTAAAAAAGCTTGCTGGATCCGCCCCTTCCCCAGAATTCGCGAATCCGTAGACTAGGCTCAGATGTGAAGCTCTTTAGTGTTCAACTCTCATTGTTAGAGGAAAGAAAGGTTATAGAAGGTATAGAAGACACATACAAGGGCGGGAAGTGACTGCTGTACCCGCTCACCGTACGAGAAGAGGCGTTCAGGTAAGCAATCAACGCCTATTCTCCGTACTGAAGGAGCGGGTCCAGCAGTCACATGGGACATACCCAATAGATTGGTCCCTAGGGTGGGATTAGATTGCTATCGTGAGAGATAACGGATTGGAGTACCCTTCTGCCGAAGGCAGCGTCCGCTGAGGCGTAAGAGTCAATCTTGTAGTGCCTGATGAAGGAGTTTGGCGAGGCCCAAGTGGCTGCTTTGCAGACCTCCTCCAACGGGGCTTGAGTCGCCCAAGCGGCCGAAGTGGCTGCGCTCCTGGTGGAATGCACTGTGATGTTCTTTGGAACTGAGAGGGAGGCCGACTCGTAGGCCTTAGAGATAGTCCCTCTGATCCAACGGCCTATCACTGTTGAAGACACTTTGGTACCCATGACTCTGGGGTGATAGGCTACAAAAAGTGCTTCTGACCTCCGAAAGGGTCCTGTGCGTTGGATATAGATCCTCAGCGCTCTAATGAGGTCCAGGGTGTGCCATCTAATTGCCAAGGGATGGTCCCGTTGGAGGCAGAAAGAAGGTAAGACGATATCTTGGGTTCTGTGGAACATGGAACTGACCTTAGGTAAGAAGGTGGGGTCCAGTCGTAAGACTACTTTGTCCTGATGGAATTGGCAGAGGTCCTGCCTGATTGAAAGGGCAGCCAACTCCGAAATGCGTCGGGCAGAGGTAATTGCCACCAGGAATGCTACCTTAAAGGATAGGTACCTGAGGGACGCAGATTTTAGGGGTTCGTAGGGTGCCTGCGTGAGGGAATGGAGAACCCGTGGCAAATCCCAGGATGGATATCTGTGGACCTTAGAAGGTCTGAGGTTGGCTATACCCTTGAGGAATTCCTGAACTTCTGGGAAGGAACGGAGAGGCTGTCTGCGGGGCCCTGCTAGGACAGAGGAAATGGCCGCCAGATGACGACGGAGAGTACTGGTGGAAAGGCCTTGATGGAAACCTTGCATAAGGAAGGAAATGATCCTGTGTATGGGAATGCACAGGGGGGAAAAACCTTCCTGTAGACACCACTGGTGAAACTTGGACCATGTATGGTCGTACATTCGATTGGTCGAACCTCTTCTGGCCTTTAAGATGACCTCCACTGTGTCGGGGTCGTGTCCACGCAGTTCTAAGTCTCTCCTGATAACAGCCAGGCGGTGAGGTGGAACCACTCCGGGTCTGGATGGAATGAGGCCCCCTGCCGTAGCATATCCCCCGAAACGGGGAGTCGCCAGGGGTCCTGGACGGACAGCTGTTGGAGATCCGCGAACCAGGGCCGGCGGGGCCAATGAGGGGCGATTAGGATTACTCGGGCCCTCTCGATGAGGACCTTGTGAATCACGTCCGGAAGAATTGGAATTGGAGGGAATGCATATAGGAGTCCTGGGGGCCAGGGGCTCCTGAGGGCATTGGTTGCTTCTGCTCCCGGGGATGGAAACCTGGAGAAGAATCGAGGGAGTTGGGCATTCGCTTCGGTCGCAAAGAGATCCAGCACTGGTAGGCCGAATCTGAGGCTGATTTGATGGAACAGGTCTTGATGTAGATTCCACTCTCCTGGGTCTATCGTTGCTCGAGAGAGCCAATCCGCCTGGACGTTGAGGCTCCCCGAGATGTGATCGGCTAGGAGCGACTGAAGGTGTTTTTCTGCCCAAAGGCCTAACTTGAGGGCCTCCCTCATGAGAGCCTTGGATCTCGTGCCCCCCTGTCTGCAGATGTGGCTTTTTGTGGCTATGTTGTCGGTGAGAATGAGAACGTGCCGGTTGGGGATGCGAGGCTTGAACTGTTTTAGAGCCAGGGATACGGCTCTTAACTCTAGCCAATTGATTGGCCTGGAAGCTTCCTCCGGTGACCACGTGCCCTGGGCTATCATCCCCTGGGCATGGGCGCCCCATCCTGATAGACTGGCATCTGTGGTGATGACGAATTGGTCCGGGGACCTGAAAGGGGATCCTTTGTCCATGGCCGGAGACATCCACCAACTGAGAGATCTGCGAACCATCGATGGAATGGCAATGCGGCGACTTGAGTTGCTGAGCCCCGATCTCTGAAAGGGTAATAGGAGCCACTGTAGTTCCCTGGCATGGAGACGAGCCCAGGGAATGATGCCTATGCACGACACCATTTTACCCAAAAGGGAGGACAAGGTGACTATGGAGACTGATTGCAGGGGTAAAATGCGAGAAATCAACTCCCCTATATTATGTTTCCTCTCAGGGGAGAGGAAAACTTGGGAGGATTCTGAATTAATGATAGATCCCAGATGCAATATGGAAGTAGAAGGCTGAAGGTGGCTTTTATCAAAGTTAATAGAAAAGCCATGGGACTGTAAAACTGACATGGTGACAGAAAGGTTTACCTTTACTTCCTCTAGAGAATTCCCATGAACTAAAATGTCATCTAAATAACATAAAATGTGGATGGGCTTGGCCCGGATATAGGCCGCCAAGGACCCCAAAAGCTTAGTGAAGACTCTAGGGGCCGAGGAGAGACCAAATGGCATAGCCCTATACTGGAAATGTCTGCCCTGGAAGGAGAAACGTAAGAATTTTCTGTGGCATTTGGCAATGGGGATATGGAGGTAGGCCTCAGTGAGGTCTAAGGAAGCCATGAAGTCCCCCGGATGAATAGCTGCTAAGATAGATGACAGGGAATGCATCTTGAACTTTCTATATTTGATGAATAAATTCAGCCTTTTGAGGTCCAAGATAGCTCTCCAACCTCCGGAGGTCTTAGGGACCATAAAGAGGATGGAGTAAAAACCCCGGCCTCTCTGACCGGAGGGGACCGGCTGGATAGCTCTAATGGATAATAAATGGGAGATGGCTTCCTCCGTCCGGATATGAGCAGAGGGAGTACTAGGAGAAGGGCAGGAAATAAAACGTTTGGGGGGGGGGAGAAATAAACTCTAAAAGGAGACCTTTTTGAACTGTATCAATGACCCAGGGGTCCTTGGAAGATTGGCGCCAGCTAGAGGAGAAGTAAGCCAGGCGCCCCCCTATGGGGACCGAAGGGGAATTACCATCTGGGCTTTTTAGAAGCCCTGTTAGAGGACGCTCCTCTCTGGTAGCGGTATCCCTTACCCCTGGGGTTCCTACCTTGGGAACGAAAACGAGGGGAGTACTGACCTGGATTCCTCTGGTAAGTGGGCGCCTGATCTTGTTGGCGCCCCGGTCGACGAAAGGACTGCGTTTTAGTAGTCTTTTTGGTAGTCGGGCCCAATACTTTTTTCTTGTCCGTGGTTTCAGTTAGGAGTGGGTCTAGTAGATCTCCAAATAGGAGGTCGCGTTTTAATGGACCTAAAGCTAACTGCCACTTCTGACGTACTCCTGCCTGCCATGGGCGAAGCCAGAGGAGTCTTCTGGCCGTTGTGGAGGCCGCAATGGACTTGGCTGCGAATCTGGTGGATTGCAGTGTGGCATCAGCCACGTATTGGGCGGCCGCAAATACCTTGTTGAAGTCCTGTTGACCTCTTAAGTCATCGGGAGGAATATGTTGTTGAAGTTGACGAAGCCATAGGAGCATGGCTCTAGAAAAAAAGGAAGCAGATGCGGAGCTTTTAATAGCCCAGGAATCTGCGGTGAACCCTCTCTTGAGCATCTGTTCAATCCTCTTGTCCTCTGGGCGGAGAACCTCTTCTGCTTCGCCTGGAACTGCAGCCGCAGAGTGTAGGGTTTTGACCGGTTCATCAGGCTTAGGGCAGGATAAGAGATCCTCATAAGAGGGGGATAATTTATACAATCTTTTGTCTTTGGTGGTGGGGTTAAGCCCTGATGCTGGAAACTCCCACTGCTTAAGCAAAGCATCTTTAAACAATTTTGGCATAGGGATTACCTCGTTATCCTCCTGTTCCTCTGTGAAGTAGGGTAAGTTCTCCTCCGGAGGGTCAGTGGATGTAGTGGCCTGCTTCTCTTGTGCCGCTAGCCCTGTGGAAACTCTAGCCTTGAGAAGGAGAGATTTGAACAATTGAGAGGGAAAAATAGTAACTGGAGAAGGAACCTTGATTTGGGATTCCTCATCGTCCGAGAGGCCTTGACATGGATCCTCATCCTCTTCCATATCCTGATCATAATCATCCTGAGAAGAATCTGATTCTTCCTGAATAGGAGCTCTGGCTGCTGAAGGAGAATTCAAGGGACGGAGGGGACGAGGAGGAGGAAGAGGTAAAGAGGGCACATTGATGGCAGAGAGCTTGGCATCAATGGCCTTGGACAACACAGAGAAAATAGATTGGAACTCTGGAGGGAGGCTAGAAATATCAGCAGGAGTGACAGAAGAATCTCTGATGGCCTGAGAGGATCCTGGCTGGGAAGATTCTTCAATGATATCTGGTTCCTCTGGACCTAAGCCCCATAGATTAGGTTGGGGTCTGTCTAGGTTTGGCTCATCCAGAGATAACACAGTGACACCAGAGAGAGGCAGGATAGGAGCCTCTGGGGGGTCAAGACTGCTGAGCACTTGGGCCTGCACTTTCAAGCGTTTAGCAGATTTATCATGAATTTTTTGTAGGGCTTGGTCCCTTCTCTTCTCAGCCTTGGTGGTTCTGGTCAAGGGGCAAGCTATGGCAGAAGAGGGGGCCGAGGCCTGGGGGATACTGGTTATCTCATCACCTGTAGGCCTGGCCTCTCTGGGACCCTGAGTGGTGCCTCTCTTGGGAAAGGAAGCCATAGTCTGACAATTTACAGAAGACAAGGCTTGAGCCAAAAGAAATCTGATTTATAGGGGGGAGAAGAATTCCAAGCTTTCCCAAGAGGAGTGGGATCCTGCTCCTAGGCCTCGGAGCTGCTGCGACTTGAGAGCAATCTGGGCAAACCCAGAGTTCGTGTTCCCAAATACAGCGTGGCCAGCCTCCCTAAACTTCAATTAAAGTAACCAAGGCACCCTGGTTGGAGGTCTGGCCGGTGGAGAATTAAGCCTGAGCGTCTCAAAGCCCACTCCAAGGATCCAGGCGGTGGACTGAAGCACCAACGGCCGGCAGGAGGCCAACACGAGGTACTAAATTACAGGGCGCGAAGGCCTTCGCGCCAAAAACGAAACCGTTCCGTAAAAGATTTAAAAGAAACGGCCGGCTAAGTCCAGGAGACTGAGAAGGAAGCGTCTCACACCGCGGGAGGTAAAGCCCTTAAAAGATAATAAATAGACTTGCCTAATGACCTCCAGGCCGAAGGATTGTAAATAACCCAAAACGGCAGCAGGAATAGCCAGCGGCGAGAGCAGCCGCGGCAGGCTAAACCGCTACTTCTCCCCTGAGAGAAAAGCCGAGCCGCCGATGGCTGGCGTTAATTAGCAAGTCTCGAAATTCAATAGAAAGGATTTCTTACTGTTTGGAAGGATAGAACGAAGGGAAGGTGTTAGTGATGAACGAGCTATTCACATATATTCCGCTGGATGCGAGAACTGAGCGAATTCTGGGGAAGGGGCGGATCCAGCAAGCTTTTTTAACACTAGGCTCAGTTCCACCGGATTGGACATGAGCAACCCATGTGACTGCTGGACCCGCTCCTTCAGTACGGAGAAAGAGGAATACTCTTTACTTAGACTAGAAAGCCACAGATTTCTCAGTCACATGGCTGAGACTTTAGAGGAGAGGTCTCCAAACTTGGCAACTTTAAGACTTGTGGACTTCAGCTCCCAGAATTCTCCAGACAGCATAACTGGCTGGAGATTTCGGGAAATTGAAGTCCACAAGTCTTAAAGTTGCCAAGTTTGGAGACCCCTGCTTTAGGGAGTGCTGCACATCTTTTACTATTGAGGTAAATAGGAGGAACAACTTTCCTCTTCCACTGAAGAGACAGTGGAATGGAGTGGATGACCGACCGTGGGTCATTGTCATGTCTATTGGCTTGCCTGTGGCCCACAGTGAGTGTCAAGATGGCCTGCCTCCTCCCCCATGCCCCACACCTATTTCTGTCTGCTGTGCGAAGACAAGCTGTGGCTGCCCATCTGCCCCGACCCACTGACTCTTGGCTTTCCCACAGTCTGTCTGGATTGCCTGCCTTGCCCCACCTCTGCCTGCTGCTTGGATAGGTAATTCACTTGTGCTGCACAGGTTGGGGCTGCTGGACACTGCCGGCCACTGTGCCCTCACAGCCTCTGTTGCTGTCACCCCATGATGATCTTCACTAGGGCTGTTCTTGGGGTAGGGGTTATATTAGGCACACTTCAAACTCAGGCTAGTGTTTGTTTTCAGGGAAACACCATACCTCCAAAGAAATGAAGACATACCACGAATAGCAAAACTTAGAGGTAACAATATACCTGAATGGATTATCATGTGTCTTCGGAGATGATTAGATAGGTAAAACTTTTTGCCACAACCTGGGTGTGAGCACACCTTCGTTTTTCCTTTCCGATGAACAAGATTAACATGATTCTGAGGATTAAAAAAAATGAGATGAGCATCGTTCCTCTAGAGCAGTGTTTCCCAAACTTTTGACATATGTGTACCCCTTCTATAATTTCCGTAATGCTTAGTACCCCTCGTCAAAAAAAATGGATGTATTTTAATAACAATCAAAATATTTTTATTTTTTATTTTTTGGGTACATACACAAAATAGTAATAATAAATGAAAAATAAAATTATTCATAATAAAATATAAATAAAAGTTATATTATAAATAACATTTATTTGGATCAATGAGAAGGATGAAATTGTTTGTGCTGAGATGACAGATCGTCATAATTTGGTTTCCTGGTTGTTAATTTTAATCTGAGATGCGGTTCCACATTCAATAATCTGTTCCTTTTTTTTCGGCTTAATGTCTACAAATGCTGAAAAAGCAATTTCACATAAATATGAAGTTGTATTTCAGAACTTTTTCTGAACGCGTACCCCTACCAAACTCTTCCTGTGCCTCTGGGGGCACGCGTACCACACTTTGGGAAACACTGCTCTAGAGCAATGACGCCAAACCTTTTGGGTACCAGGAACCAATTCTGTGGAGACGTTTTTCTGTGGACTAGAAGGGCCATTTCGCATGCTGCCTGCATCCCATGGATGGGTTTGTTTGCACAGACCTGTTTCTGGCATGCTGTGCCAGTGCTGGTCCACAGACCAGGGGTTGGGAACCCTTGCTCTCTTGTACAAATTGGAAAGTTTTACTTCTTCATAAACACATGAATCTATAGTAATTAGAGTATATTACTACCTGTCCATCAATATATTTGTCTTTAGAAGTCAAACATGGACAAAATGATGCATAATATGTCCTTGGTTGCATTAAAACCTATTAGGATTTAATCAGGCTAATAGGGCCCTGAGGTCTAACCCAATGTTTCATGCAGGAATCCAAATTAAGGCATCCCTAGCAGAAGGCTGTTTAAATTCTGTTTTAAGATATCAAGGGTTATTAGATCCACTACAAAAAAGTTGCTCTATTATTTCCTACATTTTGCCTGAATCCCCAGCATAGAATATAATTTGTGGTCAAATGAAGGTCAGAAGCTCTTTTACTCTACCAACATAAAATTAATTAATCTATGAGGTCAAAGGAACTATACCTGGAAGCTACTAAGTGCTACATAGACTTGGGTGCATCCTTCATAAGGACAGTGAAACATCTCCAACATGCCATCTGCATCTATGACACGGCCTCTTTTGTTCCGCCTCCTCCTAAGAGTAGAAAAATTATTGAAAGAAAAATTACTATACAGTATCCATTCAATGTCACAAAACAGGGCTGCAGAAAACCCTGAAAAGACTCATTTCTGAAAGTCTAAGATCCAGGAACTAGCGCTAAATTCTGCCAAATGTTTTGTTAACTAAGCTACCATTTACTGTGCTCTAGCAAAAATTAATCTACATTTCTCTGGTTCAGAAACACCATGCTGGACCAGGTTAAGACCCAACTATTCCAGTATTTTTTCTTACACTGACCAGTCCGTGCGGGGGGGGGGGGGATTTGGGGGGGGGGGAGAGTTGTCAATAGAAAATCTAATTTACAGAATCATGCTGATTCTTCTTCAACAATGTTTGCTCCTCTGTAGGCTTATTTATTTTTGCATAGATTACTATTAATACAGTATTAGTATTTACCACCTAAATATTAATCTGAATGGATGTATAATTTTCTGTTTTTACCCTTGGTCCCTTTTACAGGTGCAAGTATATTCAAGGGTATCAATGTTTACCATTTAAGCAATTGTATCTCACTTGGCAGCAATTTTGGAAAAGTAATCAGAATCTTCAAAAGTTGGACATTCACAATACTCCATCAAACACATAATACACATTTCCCATTGTTCCAAGAAGTAGCACCCAGTTGCTTCCTAAATGTAGAGATCTAGATGGCCATATCTCTTTCTGCCGCTCACTCACTTTTCAGGCTCCTTTGGAATCTCATAAATAATGGACGACAGGTTGTTTCCATCAGTCTCCTCCTCTGTTTCAGGCTCTGGTTCCTGCCCCCTGCTCTGATGGGCTGGTTTTGAGTCACAGGATGCTTCTGTTTCTATTGGAGGAGGATGCTCTTCTTTTTTGAGTTTAAAGAATGCCTTATTTTCTGTCATCAATCAGAAAGCAAAATTGTATTTCTAAATGCTGACCTCTCTCTCAATTTGTATAGGGATATTAGCCAAAAAGCAATCAATTCTGAATTGTGTTCTCTCCTAAAATATTGTGCAAAGGATTGAGGGAGAAACAGCAACTAAATAAGCCGCTTATTGAAGATAAACTGGAGAATCTCCATGAAAAGAAACAGAAGGCAATGTCAAACACTCCAAAAAGAAGTTTGTACCATTTCTTTACATGAGTTTTACATAAAGCCAGATTTGCACATAAAACTAACAGGTGCTACCAAAAAATGAAAAATCATTTAAAAGTTAACATAAAAACACACACACAAACACACACACAAACTATACATTTTCATGTCCCAAATATGAAGATATCAATTAATCTATTTTAAAATTAACATTAGCCTTCTTGCAATAATATTAAATAGAGGCAAACCCTCCAATTCTTGATTTTCTCTATTATGGACTTTATAAGCAATTGCTGATATATTTGTAGTTTTGGCATGAGACACAAAAAGAATCATGTGAGTTATTGCAAGATGAGTGAAAAAGTACAGAAAAGATCTGTGCCTGATTCCCTCAGAGAAACGTCACTTCTTCACATGATGCTGCACTGACAGCTGGAAGAGTACTGATGGAAAAGAACAGATGTGAATTTACATGGGACTCCTCCCACCCCTTCTGAATTTTAAAGCACAGAGATGGGAGGCTCCTGTACTCTCTCCTCTATAACAGAATGTCCCAAATTTTCTGGATTGGCTTAGAGCAGTGGGGAGGAGGGAAAGAGGGGATGATTTTGTGGGAGAGGCAAGCGCATGTGTGCATGCATTGCGCCCGTGATGTTTCGCGAGTGGGGGCACCTGAAACAAGGTTTATTCAAGTGGAGCTTTGTGCGTTTGTGGAGGAGCATGCACTGGCTGGCCACTCAAACCGCCCAGTGGCAATTAGCCTATAGCGTGGTAGTGGGCCATGGCCCACAGGTTGGGGACTCCTGCTCTATAGCAAAAATGCCGTTTTTATACTTTACAACAGTGCATTAAACCTACACATTTTAAAGCAAGACACCTGGTCATTTGAGAATAGGCAGCCAAGTGGATGATGGAAACTACCTTTTTTCGTTTTGATGTATTCCATGCTACTCTGTTGTCCACTCTCAGGCTCTGCTTGAGTGTAAGGCGCTACACCCTCTATCATAGCACAAGGCAGGCCCTCTTCTCCTGTGCTGGTAACATTCAGCTGGATTCCTTCTGCTGTGAGAGAATCATAGCCATGTCCAGCAATGATGATCACCTGTGAACCTTGCATCATATCTTGCACAGGGCAGCTGGCTACTACTTCTCCAAGTGTCTCTTGTGAAATGTTCTCAAACAGGGTTCCATGACCTGAACCCATCTTCATGGGCACTGGCATGCATACCACAGTTTCCATTGTCTCTGATCCATTGAGGGATGGACTGTGGCTCATGATAGCACCCTGTTCTGCTCTTAAGTTCTCAAATGGAATATGGATGCCATCCTGTGTGATGAGACCACTGGTATTTTCTCCTTCTGCATTTGCTGAGGATTGTTGAACTTGGGGCTTGTCTTTCTCATTCTCCAACTGTTCCTCTGTCTCAGACCTAGAGCTCTCTTCTGAAGACTCAGAGCTTCCAGCTCCAGTGCCAGTAGCAACTACAATTTCAACAAGGATAAGAAAATTAGCAGATAATTTCTTGGGAACACAGACAGATAAACCTTACAGTTGGATACTTCACCTGTTTACTATCCATAGCTGTATCCAGATAAATTAGGATATCTAAACATCTGCTGATCGATTGCCCTATTTGCCTCCATTTAAAAAGGCCTCTTCTTCACATTCATTAAGAATTTTAGATCACTTAATAAAATCAAAAGTGCATCTTCTTGCCTTCTGTGTCTTCCACCATTACGCTCTGGGCAGAGAATAAGTATATCCAGAACTGATTTTACTGAGAAGAGATTACAGTTATTTATTGTTCTCTATTGTACTTCCTCAACTTCTATATAAATATGAACATTATTTTCTGAATGGTATTCTGGGGTCTAATTCTATAGTACTTGAAATCAGACAGACAAGTCAATTAGCCAAGAATACTTTTGGAAAACAGTGTGCTACAATCATTGGTTATAAATATCAAGTCTGGAACATAAACTGTTTTCTGTTTGGCACTAAGAAATGTTCTAATGCGGCATTTTAAAAATCATTTAAATCTTTTAAAAAAGATATTATTTGTCATAAACTATCAGAAATGACAGGGCTAGGGAAAATTATGAAAAAACACTGGTTAAAATGGTGCAATATTACATAGACATTTTAATATAAACATTTAAAGATATTAATATCTAACTGACGTTATTTATTTCGGAAACGAACTTCTTTTAATTAATGTTGTTCTGGGCCATCTCCAACTTCACTGCCCTAACTATCTTCATGCATTTCCAAAGTTATCCCACCTTGTGTTACTGATTTCCAAGCTCAGATGCACTAAAGAATAACTCAGAAAACAACCAGCTATATGATTTGCAAAAGCTACAAAGAAAGTCATATTGGAGTTTTAACATCGAGGACACACTTACCACTGTCACATTCATTTTCAGAATCACTGAATGGTTTGAGTGGTGAGTGTAAGTCCTGGAAATAGCGATGCCCTGCTTCACATTGCCACACAGCTGTAGTGTACATCCCAAAGTTGGGATCCAGCTCAGAAAGATGAGGCTCATAAGGGCAGTGATCCTTGTGATCTTCATACCAGATGACTGTATTCTTCAAGCTGTTCACATTTCGCCTTCTTCCTTGGGACATGGTAAGGATGGGAAGCAAAGAAACAAAATAAAACAAAAAAAAGTATTTGGGAAACTTGGCACAGATGGTATGCTCTCTCTGAAAGCTAATAACAGAATCCATCTGTCTATCTATTATGTAATTTAATGTTATTTCTACATTTAGGAAAACAACTAACCAAATGAATTTTAGCCAAATAGAACGTAAAAAAAGATAACAGACCCATGTTAAAATAAATATGGTATACCTCAGTGTATTATAATGTATTATATTGTTCATAATGTCTTTTATGATTAATGACAATAAAGAATAACATTTTGAATTTCATCAGAAGGAATACATAAATGAAGTTATATTCCACTTTCCTTTGCAACATCAGTACTTTGGAGTACAAAGCCATATTCCCATGCATCTTATACTCCGAAAAATACAGTATCTCTCCTACATCTAACTAACTCACAAGGCTTGGAAATGTCTTACAACAGAAACCAAAAGCTTAGTAAATGAATAAATAAAAATGCTGTTTCTAGTGATTGTGACAAAAATTTAGTTCAATGGTATTTATTCCGGGATTTTATAGGACTACAATCATATATATCAGTGATAGCGAACCTATGGCACGGGTGCCACAGGTGGCACATGGAGCCATATCTCCTGGCATGCAAGTTGTTGCTCTACCCAAGCTCCAACGTACATGTGTGTGCTGGCCAGCTGATTTTTGGCTCTCAGAGGCTCTGGGAAGGCGTTTTTGGTTTCCAGAGAGCCTCCAGGAGGATGGGGGGGGGGGCATTTTACCCTCCCCTGGCTCCAGGGAAGCCTTCCATCCTTAGCAGTTGGGCAAAATGAACACCCAAACTGTTGACTCTGTAAACCACTTAGAGTAAAAGCATTTTGAAGCACTATATAAGTCTAAGTGCTATTGCTATTGTATTTATATTTTAATCTCTATTGATACTTTAAAAAACAAAGCAATGCAATTCCAGAAAGTCAACAACGATACATTATGAAAATATGAAGAATTTTTCAGCATGTACATTTTGGCTTTTTTAGTTTTAAAAATATTTGAGCTGGTTATATGAAATTTAATTTGTAATGAATACTGAGTAGTTTCAATGTTAAGTTTAGTGTGGTCAAATGTAGTAGAATCAATAAACAATTTATAATGTGCCTTTTGATGTCTTAATTCTTTTTGATAGGTGTAAAGGTGATTGTAGCCAAGAAAAAAATTACTTGATTTTTAGATGTAAATATAAAGCAAACTAAAAATTGAGAACGTTAGATTTAACAAAACTAATAAACCAGATTGTCCTATGGATTGGAGACTTTTAAACTATTAAGAAACAAGTGAACATTATTTAGAGGCCACTGGAATTAGGCAGCTATAATAAATTTAAATAAATATTTCTGAAATTATTACATAGATAAGTGAAGATTCTTATACCAGGAATTTATGCTAATAATTATATATGTTCAGTCAAATTTATTGAGGTTTATTTTGTAAAGAACTGCTGCCAATTTCTGTATCACTGTAAATTCATTCCAGACTTTCTTCTTGATTTCTTTATACTTTGCAGCATTCAGCTTTTTTGTTTTTTTTTATTAAAAAACTGACAGCAATTGGTTGTCTGCATTTTTAGAGTATGAATAAAACTTGACATATCAATGCATAGATTACACTTACTTTTTTTTCGCTGTGGATCATAAGGGATCTGCTCCCAAGGTTTTCTGCAAGTAAAGATGGTAGCATATCATGGTATGCACATAGAAGTGAATGACTTGTTTGCCAAAGGAAATCCTTAGCCAAAAAGGTACTAAAAGCCTTTGAAAAACTTCTTCAAAGATAATATTTCAATAAGATTAGCATTCACAGAAAGTCATGGCAAGAAATAAGGAAATTATGCTTCTGAAGACACCTAGTTTATAACCTGATTAATCAGCACTATTTTCTAACAGTTTCTATCAAAGCAACAAACAACTAAAAACATGCTTTCGGTTTCTCAGATAGAGCAAATACTGCCAATAAGCAAACAAGGAGTCTAGCAAGAACAGTTATCCACTATTACTTGATCTGATATAATTTCCAGGTCACCTTGCATAGTAATATGGATTGGTTTCTAAATGTCAGAGATTTCATTTGAAGAGAATACATGCATGCATTACAAACTAAAGATATGACCAATCATTTTTAGGAAATGTTTTAAAAGATTTGATAAATAATTCTTGGTTACACAAACATAGTGAGTTATGGATAGCTATGAAGAATAGAAAACTGTATTCAAATGTGACAATCAAATTATATGAGGGTTATCCAGAAAGGATTATCCGCTCCGAGTCTTCGGAGAGGGGCGGCATACAAATCTAATAAATTATTATTATAATTATTATTAAGTAAGGTTACAAGGTAAGTAGCTCTCGTGGGGAATGCTAGCAGGGGAAGCCACTATTGTATAGTGGGAAGCCAGTGGAAGTGAACGAGCAGTGCCAGTGGTCAGTAGATCATCGACTGGTGTTGTGGTGAAGGTTAGAGATGAGCATCCTCATTCCATTTCCCCCAAAATGTGAAGTGTGTACTGTAATACGCTACCTGAATGCTAAGGGCATGAATGCTGCCGCGATGGGTGTCCAAGATTTTTGTCGCCAATTGTTGAGGTTTGAATTTTTGGCTGAAGAAGAATGGGTATAGTGCATTGATTGACGTTTGCTCTCTGGAGTATGGTGATAAGCCCAATTTTCATTTCCTATCACTATACAGTTAAGAAAAGCCTTACCTTCAATCTTGCAACGATGGAGAAATTCTCAGACGGCACTGACTCTGTAGATTTTGTGCGCTTCAGTAAGCATCTTGGGCACCCATCGCAGCAGCATTCGTACACTTAGCATTCAGGTAGCATATTACAGTATGCACTTTGCACTTGGAGGGAAACGGAATGAGGATGCTCATCTCTAACCTTCACCACAATGCCAGATGAGCACTGCTCATTCTCTCCCGCTGGCTTCCTGCTACACCAGGGGTAGGGAACGTTGGCTCTTCTATGACTTGTAGACTTCAACTCCCAGAATTCCTGAGCCAATCATGCTAGCTCAGGAATTCTGGGAGTTGAAGTCCACAAGTGACAGAAGAGCCAACATTCCCTACCCCTGTGCTACACCATAGTAGTTATCAACTTCCCCTACAAACATTCTCTGTGAGAGCTAAGTGTATTGCAACCTTACTTTCCAGATAACCCTCATACATTGGAAAACAGCATATAAGTGGCCTCCCTGATGGTAATAGGAAAAAAAAACACAGAATGGTTGTAGTTATGACCTATAAAGCCCTTCATGGCACCGGACCAGAATATCTCCGGGACCGCCTTCTGCCGCATGAATCCCAGCGACCAGTTAGGTCCCACAGAGTTGGCCTTCTCCGGGTCCCGTCAACTAAACAATGTCGTTTGGCGGGACCCAGGGGAAGAGCCTTCTCTGTGGCGGCCCCGACCCTTTGGAATCAACTCCCCCCAGATATCAGAGTTGCCCCCACCCTCCTAGCCTTTCGTAAGCTCCTTAAAACCCACCTCTGTCGTCAGGCATGGGGGAATTGACATGTTCCTTCCCCCTAGGCTTATAAAATTTTTGTATGGTATGCTAGTGTGTATGATTGGTTTTTAATTTGTGGTGTTCTTAAAATTAATTTAATATTGGATTTGTCTTGTATTGCTGTTGCTGTGAGCCGCCCCGAGTCTGCGGAGAGGGGCGGCATACAAATCTGATTAAACTATTAAACTATTCTAAATGACAAGATGATGTAAGATAACTATTTGCAGAATTAACCATCTCATCCTCCTTTTGTCAAATGCCTCGAAAGCAGCCGAATTCGAATGTACCCAAGGAGAGCAGGGCTAAGTGGAAATCGTGCCTTAAACTGACTTCCGAAACGTCAGGCAGTTTTGCTGGCAAAAAGCTCGCCATCAGCACCCCCTCTCCGCGCGCACAAGAAAAGGCCTCGCGCCTCTCTCTGTCTTTGGACAACCCTTCATCTTTGGCCCTTGCTTGCTTTGCACTGGGCCCTCGAGAGGGCCCCGCACCCTATAGGACCACGAGGCCTCCTGCGGCTGAGCGCTTCCCCCACCCGCACTTCGCATTCACTGTCTAGCCATCCCCTCCCTCAGCCCCCTTCTGCCGACTCTCACCCGCGGCGCCCGGCCCGCTCTTCTCGCTCCAGTTCCAGTAAATAAGCCGCCAGCTTGGCGTCACTCCAGCCACTGCGCTGCCTGAGGTCCACCCACGAGCCGTGACACTCGCCCAGGTAGACTCGCCGCTCGTCGTATTTCTTGCGGGATTCGAGGCGTCGTCGTACCCGGTCAGAGTCGGTGAGGCGCGGTCTACCCCGGGCTTTCCGCCCACCCGGCGCAGTCTCGGCATCCACATCCCCAGCAGCGACCTCTTCTTCCTCCTTTTCCCCTTCTTCCTCGGGCTCCCCACCATCCTGCTCACCTGGGCCGCGCTCCGAGTCATTCATCCCTGCTTCGTAACCAGGGAACCAGTCTCTGGCGAAACCTTGTCTTTCATTAGGCGCGCGCTAGTGACGTCATGGGGCGACCTCTCTCGTTTGCTCCTTCATTCGCACCCTCCCATTCCAGCTGGAGGTAGGTTCTCGCGCTCGTTCCCTGCCAGTCCAAGAGGAATTTGGATGGGAAGGGGATTTTGGACTACCTGGTCACAGGTAGAGGAGTCCAGATTCTGGAATGTGTATTTTGGTACACGGGAGCACTACCGTTAGAAAAGAGAAAAGTGCAACCGACTTACCTATGGTAGGACGGTTTAAATCCTGGGCTTAGAAAGCTTAGAATTATGTCGCCTTCGGCAGGACTTAAGCATAGCTCATAAAATCATCTGCTACAGCGTCCTTCCTGTCAATAACTACTTCAGCCTCAACCACAAGAATACACGAGCTCACAACAGATGCCAACTCAAAGTGTTCATCGAAACAGGCCCAGGTTTCACACTAAGTGGAGTATAAATACATTTAGAAACTATATTATTAACTATATGTATAATATGTACTTTGTTAGTGTCATTTTGTGTCATTTTGGTTGGTTGTGTGCCCCAGGATTTTGTAAAGGTAAAAAATGTGCCGCGGCTCAAAAAGGTTGAAAATCATTGATCTATATAACTCCTTGCTGGATTTACAAAAGAGGTTACTAACTGAGTTCAGTTTTCACTGAAACAGAAGTTATTTCAGTTTGACTGCAGTTCAGAACTATTTGTGAAGTTCAGCGGAAAAAGGTACAGTGAAAAAAACCTAAACTAAGCAGATTATAGAAATATTGCAAATCAATATAGAAAAATTTAATGGACTTAAAACTGGTTTGTCTAAGTGTCAGCAGTAAACACTAGGAATTCTTCTATTTATCAAACTATTTATTTTTTTAGTGAACCAGGAGAATTTCCTTACATGACACTGATAAATATAATGTCTCCTTTAAGTCTGTGTGAACATAGTATATTTAGATTTTCAGTAAGGCATTTGACAAAGTAGACCACAACCTACTTCCTGGTAAACAAGAAAAATGTGGAATAGACAGCATCACCATCAGATGGATTAGTAGCTGGCTGACAAACTACCCAACGGGTATACATTAATGAATATGGAGAGAAGTTAGTAGTGGGGTACCACAAGGCTCTGTGTTAGCACCAGTATTCTTCAATATCTTGAATAATGGGCCTTATTCAACAAAATGAATTTTAATGTGGAGAAAAGCAAAGTTTTACATTTAGGCAGGTAAAATCAAGGGTGTAAATACAAATTAGGCGACCCCTGGCTCAAAAACAATAATTGTGAGAGGGACTTTGGATTCCTAGTGGATGATCACTTAAATATGAGCCAGCAGTGTGCAGCAGCAGCCAAAAATGCTAATACAATCCTGGGTTGTATAAACAGAGGCAAAGAATCAAGGTCACGTGAAGTATTAATACCATACCGCTTTATAAAACCGTAGTAAAACCACACCTGGAATACTGCAACCAATTTTGTTCACTATACTACAAAAAAGATGTTGAGACTTTGGAAAAAGTTCAGAGAAGAGCAACTAAGGTGAAACCATATGAAGAATGGCTGCAGGGTTTGTGTTTGGAGGGCAGGATAAGAAGCAATGGTTGGAAACTAATCAAAGAGAGAAGCAACCTGGAATTAAGGAGAAACTTTATAATAGTGGGGACAATTAACCAATGGAACAGCTTAGCTCCATAAATCATGGGGCTCCAGCACTGGATATTTTTAAGAAATGTCCATACCAGGGATGTACAAACTCATGGGCCAGATGCACTGGTCATCCTTACACCCAGTTTAATGAAGGGGAAAAAATTGCAATACTGTACATCATGTGATGACCCCATGAGTTTGACACCCCTGGTCTACTCTAGACAATCACTTATTTAACCAGAATACAACCACCTTTTTGTACTAACTACTGTAGGCAATACTCTTCAGCTCTTCCTCCAACACATGAAAAGATGAACAATTTGGGTGACATATAAAGTGTGATTTATTTTATTTATTTATTTTTTAGATTTGTATGCCGCCCCTCTCCGAAGACTCGGGGCGGCTCACAACAAGATAGAACAAATCATAAATAATCCAAATAACTTTAAAATATTTAAAGATTTAAAAGAACCCCATATACTAACAGACACACACACAAGCATACCATTTATAAATTGAACATGCCCGGGGGAGGTGTTTCAATTCCCCCATGCCTGACGGCAAAGGTGGGTTTTAAGGAGTTTACGGAAGGCAGGAAGAGTAGGGGCAGTTCTAATCTCTGGGGAGAGTTGGTTCCAGAGAGTCGGTGCCGCCACAGAGAAGGCTCTTCCCCTGGGGCCCACCAACCGACATTGTTTAGTTGACGGGACCCAGAGAAGGCCCACTCTGTGGGACCTAATCGGTCGCTGGGATTCATGCGGCAGGAGGCGGTCTCGGAGATATTCTGGTCCAGTGCCATGAAGGGCTTTAAAGGTCATAACCAACACTTTGAATTGTGACCGGAAATTGATTGGCAGCCAATGCAGACTGCGGAGTGATGGTGAAACATGGGCATACCTAGGTAAGCCCATGACTGCTCTCGCAGCTGCATTCTGCACGATCTGAAGTTTCCGAACACGTTTCAAAGGTAGCCCCATGTAGAGAGCATTACAGTAGTCGAACCTTGAGGTGATGAGGGCATGAGTGACTGTGAGCAATGAGTCCCGAAAGATAGTTCTCTAATGTGAGCTGTGGATCGAGGAGGACGCCCAAGTTGCGGACCCTCTCTGAGGGGGTCAATAATTTCCCCCCCCCCCCAGGGTAATGGACGGACAGATGGGATTGTCCTTGGGAGGCAAAACCCACAGCCACTCCGTCTTATCCGGGTTGAGTTTGAGTCTGTTGGCACCCATCCAGGCCCCAACAGCCTCCAGGCACCGGCACATCACTTCCACTGCTTCGTTGACTGGACATGGGGTGGAGATGTAAAGCTGGGTATCATCAGCGTATTGATGATACCTCACCCCATGTTCTTGGATGATCTCACCCAGCGGTTTCATGTAGATATTAAATAGCAGGGGGGAAAGGACCGACCCCTGAGGCACCCCACAAGGGAGAGACCTCGGAGCCGACCTCTGACCCCCCACTAACACCGACTGCGACCGGCCAGAGAGGTAGGAGGAGAACCACTGGAGAACAGTGCCTCCCACCCCCAACCCCTCCAGCCGGTGCAGAAGGATACCATGGTCGATGGTATCGAAAGCTGCTGAGAGGTCAAGGAGCACCAGGACAGAGGATAAACCCCTGTCCCGGGCCCACCAGAGATCATGCATCAACGCGACCAAAGCAGTTTCCGTGCTGTAACTGGGCCTGAGTCCCGACTGCTGGGGACCTAGATAATCGGCTTCTTCCAGTGATACAGTGAGAAGAGGAATTTCCTTACAGATTTAGTAAAATCCAGAAAATGGTAACTATTATCGACAGAATTAAGCTTGATCATGGAACTAACTGAAGAATTATAACATTTTGAACATTCTCAAATTTGTTTAATCTACAGCTACCTAGCACTGAAAATAAATATACACATAAGACAATTGGAGGTTTTATGTAAGATCTTATTTAATAAAGCCTCAATTCTCCTCCTTCTGCAATATCAGAACCGTATTATATTAATCTACATCTTAACCTGATTTAACAATTCAGGAATTTATTGGCTCAAATGTCCTTAAAAAATTCATATAACATAACTGAAACCTAAACATGATCAGTGAAGTTTCAAACTTCCTGTTTGAAGAATTTGTCCTGTGTTCTTGCATTATCACCCTCTATTTCTTCGTTGCACTGCAGCTCCTGAGGGCTGTGTGTGAGACGGAATATGACAGTTATATCATGCAAAATAGGGTTTGTTTCCTGAAGACCCACAATCCATTTGGCCAAGGTAGCCTTGTTTTCTGCCCCAACCATACACATGGCAAACACAGGGCCCTCTTTAACTGTAGGGAAAGCACAAAATATAGTGTTAGCATTCTAAGGCAGCTCAAAATGGATTACAAAAAATGTGTGAAATATTCAACTCAAGCATCAGAGGGACAAATGCAAATACCTCAAGGCCAAGTCATCATCCACTGTCAATTCCTAGAATACAGCTTAGTTTACTTCCATGTAGTTCTTGACAGTTTAATGACTCTTCGAAGAATGGCACTTTAAACAAGTGGTCATTACAACCATCATTATAGTGAAATAATCAGAATTTGAGAATTTGGAAACTGGCATGCATTTACCACAGTTGCAGTATCCTGGGGTCAAATGATTGGCATTTGTGACCTTCCCAGCCCCCACCTCACAAGCAAAGTTAACGAGGGAAGCTAGATTTGCTTAATGATTGCATGATTCACTTAACAGGTTTATCATAAAATTGGGTGCTTAGCAATGGAAATTCTTATACCAATTTGGGTCATAAATCGAGAACTAGCTGTATATGCATGCGACTTTACACAGGACCCACATCCTGGGGGTTTACATTTTCGTAAGGGAAATCATAGATAAGCAGGCAGGAATCTTTATACCAAATGGCCATGTAAGACAAGAGAATCCGTTCACTAGTTTTTACCTTATCTAGTTTCATCCTATTTGATAGGGATCATTGAGATTGTCATTTTTGCATACAAAACACAACACCCACATATATGATGGCTACCTTTATCTGTGTAAAACTCATAATCATCCAAAATATCCCGTTCCAGATCAATATCCAGATACATGGGGTAGTAGAAATTCCTTTCTGGGTCAATCACTTCCACCATCTGGGAAAAGAAGGAAGTGCTGATTATTTTTTCAACAGCAAATTATCTGATCAGAACCCTACTATCTTTAGAATAGAATAGAATTTTTTATTGGCCAAGTGTGATTGGACACACAAGGAATTTCTTAGTGCACATGCTTTGGTTAGGAAAAGTAAACAGAAACATCCAGTCACTTATTACTGTTCCTGTGTTCGTCTCCATTAAGGCTACTTGCTTCAGAGGATATTGCAGAGCAATGTATTATATTCTAACAATCTCAATTTTCAGCAAGGCTTTAGAGATATTCAAAGGATATTAAGAGTTATTGGCCTCTAATATATCTGATTGATACTAGTGTTCAGGTTGTTCTTCCAGAGCCTGCTTATCCTTTCATATGTCCTCTGAAGTATAAAAATGTCATTTCCCCTATATAAGCAATTAATAGCTCCTTGTGGTTTTTTCTCTATTATCAAGAAGCTTTTCCTTACGAAATCCACAAAATGAGCCTCTTTTCTCTTATTTTTTCTATAGCTGAATGCCCTCTTTATTCCCCGGTTAGAATTGTGGACTCCTCAGTTTCATTTCTTTTGGCTTCTACAAACTTGCATCTGAACATGTCCAACAGAGATTTTGTTTAAAGTGCTTGGTGTTGAATTATTTAAACAAAAACAAATTGTCACCATTTTGTTGCTCTCCTCTGGACCTCGCTTCTAAGTAACTGATCAGAAGTAAATGGAAATGCTTTGCTTGAGCTTCAACTAGTACAAGACTCAGCTTGATCTTGAACAAAATTTAGTCTTTGTCTTCTCAAATAACCAATAATTACTTACTCTTCTCTCTCAACTAAGACCTTAAGACTAAAAATAGCACCAAGCCATTCAGATATTCAGATTCATTTGTAAGTATCCTGCTAATTACACTGGTTCCATCTCTAAAATGTCTAGGCTGCACAAACTCTTATCAGGTAGGAATAATTTTTCACACCTTAAATGGCTTCCCCCCCCCCTCCGCATGACACTCCTTGCATTCAGAGTATAATTATAGTTCATCCTTTTTTTATTACGGTAGTTTATTTTGCACTGACATATGCTCACACAACTCCATCTGGTGTACTAGCAGAGAAATTACATGCGTCCTTCCGTGTCTAACTCAATGTTACAAGCAGCCTTTAAAGAAGATATCAAATACTAATTTACATGTTCTTCTGAAAGCTTTGCTCTGAGCACATAGTAATAAACACACTTGGTCTTGAGCCATAAGCGAAAAGGGCCTTCAAGGAAAATGGGCATTTCAGTGTTATGAGAAGCAAGCAATAACTGCTGATCAGGGCTTTGAGTTCCTGAAAGGCAGAGAAGAGACACAAAAAGAGCAGGTTATAAAATGAAGGTTAATCATTATTTTTAAATATAAAAATAGTATGTCAACTCTAGCTCTTTGGTAAATTAAAAAAAGATATGTGTTGTATTTTGTTTTAATCCAAAACAAGAATTCTTAACATTATTAGCTATGTCGAAGAAAGAGTTTAGAAACAAAATTCCAAGAAATCCAGACTGAGATTTCTGGATAATATCCACAAATATTTCAAATCTTAGATCCCACTATCCATCCATGTTGATTCATTATCAACTCTGAAGCTGGCAACCAAAGCATTATATTGTGAAGAAATTTTATAAGTCAGTATTTCAGTTCATTGCCACAGCATTTCTATCACCGTATAATTCTCCTATAATTGTAAAATCTGTTAAATTTCCAGTTTCAGCTGTTGCATTTCTGAAGAATGAGGATTGCACTATATTCCCCAACTGGTACACAAATAGCCATGCTTCCGAAGTCTACTCAGGTCAAACAATGCCTTGTTGCATTCCTATCTGTAATTTTTATTTCTGGTCCTGCTGTATGCATTATAAAAATAATAATTATGCAAACGATGGCTATTGAGTCACACATTTTTGTGGAGTTTCCTCTGTCTCCTATGGCAGAGTGAGAAGGCAAGCAAGAAGGAAGAAGCCAGACTGGCCTTCTTCCTATATATGCACTTGATAGAAGGATATCAGTTAATTTGCAACAAAATCTCTCGTACAGGAGAAAATCTGGTCCTGGAGATTTAATCATTCAAATAAAGGGGTATTTTCTTACCATAAGTTTGCCATCAGGCTTCTATCTTATCCCTTTATCCTGTCTTTCACAATTTCATTTATGTTGAGGAAAACTGAATCTGCAATTAAATAGCATTGCCTTTTTGTTGCCCTTGAGCCTTCTCTGAGCACCTGGTAAGATTCTTTTCCTTTCATTTTGAACATAGCCAAAGAAGCTCCCTTGACTTACCTGCAGCTACCATGGCACCTACAAACATTATGATGGAAATCCCAATTTTGTTGCATATTCATTTGATCCTCAAATCTGAGATTATCCAGTCAGCACAAAGTAACAATGACAGAAAGAATTCAGTACCTACGATATGTGGATGATTGATTTCTTTTCCAGAATCCAGCTCTTCTGAGTAGGGGTTCTGCAACCGTTAAGAGAGTTTAAATTCATTGGTGATCCAAAAGTTGGCAAAAAAAGCAACATAATTAATTACAGGAAGCCATTAAGGGCATAGCCAACGCCGTGGCAACACAACGGATTCTTCGGAGCTCCCAAAGAAAAGTCAAATCCCAGCTGATTCAGGTCTTTATTTACCTAAATTGTTCTGGAGGAAGTGGATAAAGAGACATGAGGCAACGCAAACAGGGAAAAGGAAATTTCCTTGAAGAGCCGACTGAAGTCTCAGAACCCGGCAGCTGAGGAAAGCAGCCATTGCAAGCTGCAACGAAGCCAGGGCAGCCACACCAAGGAGAGAAGCAGGAAGAAGAAAATGTGGATTGTTAGGGTGTGAAGATTGCTTTGATCTAAGTCAGGGGTCTCAAACTCGTGGTCCACGGGCCAACTGCAGCCCTTGGGGCAATAGTTTGCAGCCCTCACCTGCAATATTTCTTTGTTGAGCAGAGGGGCATCCCGACGTGTCTTATTTGCACAGAGAAAGTTGCGATGCACAAAGAATACAATTTGAAATGTCATTACACATTACACAACTAGACATGCTGAGGAGTTTCAGATCCAGGGGGTTAAAGCACAGAAGGTTTTGTGCTTTTTTAGAGGAAATGGACTCAGAATATGAGGATGTGCTCTACTTCACCGAGGTACATTGGCTCACAAGGGAAACATATTGAAGAGATTTTGGGAGCACATACTTGTGCGAAAAGCTCTTCTCTACCTTGAACTTCAATAAGTCCAAGTACAGGTCCAGACTTACTGATGAGCATCTTCAAGCCCTACTGAGGGTCTCAACTGCTTCCTCCCTTAAGGCAAATGTGGCTCCGCTATGTGAGAGTAAGCGCTGCTAGACCTCTAGCAGCAATAAGTAGGCAGAAGAAGCCATATTCAAAATTCAAAATACATGTAAAGATCTGGAGACTCTCTGGGTTTGCATGCAAAATAAAGAGGGTTTTGTCATTAGAATTGGGGTAATCTATAGGCCTCCAGGGCAATCTGAGGAATATGACAACAAGATGGTGGATGAAATTACCCAAATGGCAGTAAAGGGAGATATTGTGGTTATGGGTGATTTCAACATGCCTGATGTTGACTGGAATATCCCTAGTGCCCTTACATGCAAAAGTAAGAATATATTAGAGGCCTTTATAGGAGCAGCTCTGGCACAGCTGGTTAAGACACCGACTAGAGGGGAGAATATTCTAGATTTAGTTTTTACGAATGGGAATTGGGTTTCAAAAGTTAAGGTGGGAGAAAATTTAGGTTGCAGTGACCACCTATGTTTGTGGTTTGATGTAAAAACTGATTGTGAGCAATCCTATACTGCAACCAAAGTATTGGATTTCAGAAAAACAAATTTTAATGCAATGGGGGAATATTTAAATAATGAATTAAAGGGGAGGGATAAAATGGCAGGAGTGAGCACTCAGTGGACTGTATTAAAAAAAGGCCATCTTAAAAGCCACTGGACTGTATGTAAGGCAAATAACTAAAGGTAAAAGGAAGAAACCACTATGGTTTAGCAATGAAGTAAGGGCTATAATCAATGAAAAAAGGCTGCCTATAGAAGGTATAAAGAGTCTGGAAGTGTAGCTGACAGAGAGGTGTATAAAATGAGACAGAAGGAGGCAAAACAGATAATATATGCTGCTAAAGCCTCAAGAGGAAGAAATTGCCAAATCTCTAAAGAAGGGGGATAAAACCTTCAGATATATTAGTGATAGGAAGAAGAAAAACTGCAGCATCACAAAGCTTAGTACCAGGAATAATACATACATTGATGGGAATAAGGAGGTTGCTGACCATTTCAATAGCTACTTCTGTTCAGTTTTCTCAAAAGACACTTTACAATATAATACTATAGATGGATATAGCATTGCTTCCAGCTGTATGGATTCAGCTGCAGTGATCTTAGAAGCCGATGTCTTAGAAGAACTTGAACGATTAAAGATAAATAAGGCAATGGGTGAAGATAGCATCCACCCCAGAGTTCTTAAAGAATTCAGATTTGTCATTGCTATCCCCCTGACTGATTTGTTTAACCAATCCCTGTTAACAGGAGATGTTCCTGAGGATTGGAGAATGGCCAGTGTTGTGCCTATCCACAGAAGGACAGTAGAGAAGAAGCTGGTAACTACAGGCCAGTTAGCTTGACATCAGTTGTAGTTAAAATGATGGAGACTCTACTCAAAAAGAGGATAAATCAGCACCTAAAAAACAATAACTTATTGGACCCAAATCAGCATGGCTTTACTGAAGGCAAATCATGTCAGACTAATCTCATTCATTTCTTTGACTATGTCACAAAGGTGTTGGATGAAGGTGGTGCCGTGGACTTCAGCAAAGCCTTTGATACGGTTCCACATAAAGAGCTGATAGATAAGTTAGTGAAGAGTGGACTTAATTCCTGGATAATTCAGTGGATTTGAGGCTGGCTGAAGCGTAGACATCAGAGAGTTGTTGTTAATGGCGAGTATTCTGAGCAGAGACTGATTACAAGGGGTGTGCCACAAGGGTCTGTTCTGGGTCCTATTCTTTTTAATATGTTTGTGAGTGACATAGGGGAAGGTTTGGTAGGGAAGGTTTGCCTATTTGCCAATGACTTTAAAGTGTGCAATAGGGTTGATATTCCTGGAGGCGTCTGTACTATGGCAAATGATTTAGCTTTACTAGATAAGTGGTCAAAGCAATGGAAACTGCAGTTTAATGTTTCCAAATGTAAAATAATGCCCTTGGGGAAAAGGAATCCTCATTCGGAGTATTGTATTGGCAGTTCTGTGTTAGCAAAAAGTTCAGAAGAGAAGGATTTAGGGGTAGTGATTTCTGACAGTCTCAAAATGGGTGAACAGTGTGGTCGGGCAGTAGGAAAAGCAAGTAGAATGCTTGGCTGCATAGCTAGAGGTATAACAAGCAGGAAGAGGGAGATTGTGATCCCTCTGTATAGAGTGCTGGTGAGACCACATTTGGAATACTGTGTTCAGTTCTGGTGACCTCACACATATTGACAAAATTGAACGGGTTCAAAGACCAGCTACAAGAATGGTGGAAGGTCTTAAGCATAAACCGTATCAGGATAGACTTAATGAACTCAATCTGTATAGTCTGGAGGACAGAAGGAAAAGGGGGAACTTGATTGAAACATTTAAATATGTTAAACGGTTAAATAAGGTTCAGGAGGGAAGTGTTTTAGGCAAGTGAACACAAGAACAAGGGGGCACAATCTTAGGTTAGCTGAGGGAAAAATCAAAAGCAACATGACAAAATATTATTTTACTAAAAGAGTAGTAGATGCTTGGAACAAACTTCCAGCAGACGTGGTTGGTAAATCCACAGTAACTGAATTTAAACACGCCTGGGATAAACATATATTCAATCTAAGATAAAATACACAAAATATTATAAGGGCAGACTAGATGGACCATGAGATCTTTTTGTGCCGTCAATCTTCTATGTTTCTAAAACAGTTTACGTTCAATGTTCCATTCATGTTCAGAAAGTTAAAGTTAAAGAACTTTTAATAAAGACATTTGAATCTGAATAATAATAATTACATTTCTCTAGTAAGCAACTATATGTGGTTTCTTCAGTCTTCTATATCTGTTGTATTATTATTATTATTATTATATTATTTTCATTTTATTTATTTATTACTTTTTTTTTAATGAATTTGTTAATTTATTTTTATTTTTTAACACAAAAAAGATGAAAAAATAAAGACATTTGATAACATTGGAATGTTTTTGTAAGAGCTTTCCTTGTGGAAAACCTGATGCAGCCCAGCCTCACCCAGACTCTACCTCCAGCAGCCCTCAGGTAAATTGAGTTTGAGATCCCTGATCTAAATACTGTGCAGGAGTGATGAGTGAACAAGGGGATGACACTGGGTGAGTCAAAGATCAATTTACAGATAAAAGGAAACTTTAAAAGAAGACTGTAGGAGAGCCCAGAATGGAAATTAGCAGCTAATTGGTTGCAGTCCCCTTTTGTGACCTTCTGACAAGGAAAGTCAATGGGGAAACCAGATTCACTTAGCACCATTATTACTAATAAAAAACTGCAGTGATTTACTTAACAAATGTGGCAAGAAAATTTGTAAAATGGGGCAAAACTCACTTAACAAATTTCACTTAACAAAATACATTTTGGGCTCAATTGTAGTTGTAAGTTGAGGACTACCTGTATTGGTAGAGGAGCAGATGGGTATTTTTCTTTTACAAACTTCCAGAATATTTTCAGATTTAGCTTTCATTTACTTGAGAATTCCTAATTTTGGTTGTTGTTTTTTCTCTTAAAAAGCTAAGATTTTCATAATTAAGCTTTCTCTTATTTTATACATTTCACACAAAGCCAGTGGCCCACATACTGTAAAAGGGCAAAACCTCAAGATTTTTAGTTTTTCTATTAAGGAATTTGAATGTTTGACACATAATAAAGGAAATGTACTACATCCAAAAGAAACATCAGTACTTTAAATTAGTGGGGAAACTAATCATTTGAATCCATACAGTAGATCAGCGTTTCCCAACCGGTGTGCCGCGGCACACTAGTGTGCCGCGAGACATGGCCAGGTGTGCCGCAAAGCTCCTGGGGAAGCTCCAGCTGGGCGGGGCGCTGCCGGCGCCCCTGCCTGAGTGTCGTCCTGTGGATGGTCTTGGGCTTCACAGTCGCTTCCTGGTTCCCTCTCCTCCCACCGCCTGTGTCTCCCGCCGTCGCCTCCCACCAAGCCGGCGGCCGTTGACGTGGGTTCCTCGAGTGGGAGCTGCCGCTTCCCTCCGGCCAGCCCAGCCACGCTGCAGTAGAAAGCACAGCGGTTATTGCCACCGCTTCTGCCTCCACTCAGGGAGCCACCGTGGTCACCACGCCTTTTCCTCTCACTCAGCTCAACCACGATGGCTCCCTGAGTGGAGGCAGAGGCGGCGGCAATAACCTCTGCACTTTCTACGGCAGCGTGGCTGGGCTGCCTGGAAGGAAGCGGCAGCTCCGGCCCGAGGAATGAGGCGCTGGTGGTAGACACAGGCGGTGGGAGGAGAGGGAACCAGGAAGCAACCGTAAAGCCCAAGACCAGCCACAGGACGACCTTCAGCCAGGGGCGTCGGGACTGCGCGCAGCCATGGTGGGAGCAGCATGAGAAAGAGAGGATTCTATCCCACGAGGAGACGCCCACCAAGCTGCAGGTCCCGCTGCCGTCGCCTTCATTCCCTCCGCCTCTTTCTCCTCATGCAGCCTGAGCCCGCCTTTGCTTGTCCGCCCTGGCTTTCGCTTGACCCCATGATTTCCCCGCAATTTCATCCAGGCCACCTCTTGCCTCCTTTTGAACTGCGGGAAAATCTGCGGGCGAAGCAAAAGTCAGGGCGGGAGAGAAGCGCGGGGGTGGGGAAGGAGGAGAGCCCCTCAGCGCTTCCCCTCCGCCAAGCTGCCTGCTTGTCCTCGCGCCTCGTTGCTACCTCCTGCCTTTTTCCAGGGGCCTTTGGAAGGCACCCAGGGAAGGGGGATTGGGGGTGGCTGCAGCGACTTCTCGTCCTCCTCATCCGGCTGCTAACGCCCGCCCGGTCCCTCTTGCAGTCCCTTCACCGAGCGCTTTTGTCCCAGGCTGTCAGCGAAAGGGCTGCAGGACAGGCGGGGCAGGCGTTCTTCTCACAGCTGAGGCAGGATTTGGAATGTCGGGTGTGTGTGCGTGCCCCTGCCACCCGGAACATTTAAAATAAGAAAAACCTTCACTGGCCTCCGCAGAGAAGAAAGGAAGAGAGAGAAAGAGAGAGAGAGCAACAGACAGAGCAAGATAGAGAGAAAGTGAGAAAGAGAGAGGGGGGAGAGAGAGAGAAAGAGAGACATAGCAAGAGAGGCAGAGAGAGAGAAAGAAAGAAAGAGAGACATAGCAAGAGAGACAGAGAGAGAGAGAGAGAGAGACAGAGAAAGAGAGAGAAAGAAAGAGAGCTAGCAAGAGAGAGAGAAAGAGAGACAGAGAGAGAAAGAGATAGCAAGAGACAGAGAAAGAGATAGCAAGAGAGAGAATGAAAGAGAGATAGCAAGAGAGGCAGAGAGAGCAAGGGAGAGAGAAAGACATAGGGAGGGAAGGAGGGAGAGAGAAAGAGAGGAAGAAAGAGAGGAAGAAAGAGAGATGGAGAGAGAGAAAGAAGGGAAGGAAGGAAGAAAGAGAGTGAGAGAGAAATAGAGCGAAATGGAGGAAGACTTTTTTTTTTGTCAAAACTTTTCATTAGCCGCTCCTCTTCCTCTTCCCCCCCCCCCCCGGTTCAGTGTTCCCCAGGATTTTGAAAATATGAATAATGTGCCGCGGCTCAAAAAAGGTTGGGAAACACTGCAGTAGATTATCTTCTCTACCAGTAGGACTGTGAATTTCTCAATTTACCTGATAAACTGTAATCTTGGAATTCAGGTCGGCTGCAATCCTATCCAAGCTCAATTTTGCAAGTTCAATAGGATCTTCTGGGAGGGGAGTTGGGACTGGATAAGGATTGATATGCTTAAATTTAGGGAACCAATACAGGAGCCTCTGATATTTTCTTAAAGGGTAGCTTTTATTACCAAAGATCTCGAGCAGCAAAAACCTGGTTTCCTGGTTCGGCAAAACACCTTTAGGACAAGAGAAAGAACAAATTTATTAGGAATTAGAGAAACTGTTTTTACTGTTTTTTACGCCAGTTTTAAAGGAGAAAGCCTCATAAATAAAAATAGCTTAATTTTACCAGACTTAGATCACTGATAAAGGAAAATTAAGTCGTGACTATTAATTGGCTCCAGGTCAAATTTGCATCAAAATTATGAAGGGGATGTGTGACTATGCTCCATAAATTTTCTGCAAAATGTGATGTACCAGTGAGAATGGTGCCGCACTAATCATTATAAATTTATGTTTTTATTAATACCAATGATATAACTTTCCATTCATTTCTTGGTTTTTCATGTAATATTTTCATGCTCTTTGCATAAAAAACTGACAAGCTCTAACATCAGATTAAAGTAAGAAGGTTCCATCTTTATTCGGTATCTAAAACTGCTCTTTTTGGCTTTTCTCTTGTGAACTGCAGTAGGATCATCCCTGAGGAGATTCCAGCAATAATCAGCAAGCAAGGACAAACTCTATTTCCCTTGGTATCTCTTCTCCATGCCTGCGATATCCTGGTAGAATCTGCTCCCATGCTCATCACTCACTGCCCCACAGTTCAAAGGGAAATAGCCTTAGTGAATGCCACCTGCCAACAAAAGTGCATATATAGTCAAGGCTGTGGCTTTCCCAGTTAGCAATAGCACTTAAGACTTATATACTGCTTCACAGTGCTTTTACAGCCCTCTCTAAGTGGTTTACAGAGTCAGCAATCTGGGTCCTCATTTTACCCACCTCGGAAAGATGGAAGGCTGAGTCAACCTTGAGCCTGGTGAGATTTGAATTGGTGAATTACAGCCAGCAGAAACAGCTTGCAGTACTGCACTCTAACCACTATGTCACCAAGACTCAGTTACAATGCATGGCTGTGAAAGTTGCACTATAAGGAAGGCTGAGCGCCGAAGAATTGAGGCCTTCAAAATATGGTGCTGGAGAAGAATCCTGCGAGTTCATTGACTGCAACGTAATCAAACCGGTCAGTCCTAGAAGAGATCAACTGTGACTGCTCTCTAGAAGGCCAGATCTTGAAGATGAAACTCAAATACTTTGGCCACCTAATGAGAAGGAAGGACTCACGGGGGAAGAGCCTAATGCTGGGAATGACTGAGGGCAAAAGGAGGGGACGACAGAGACTGAGGTGGCTGGATGGAGTCGCTGAAGAAATAAGCATGAGCTTAAATAGATTCCAGAGAATGGTAGAGGACCAGGAAGGCCTGGAGGAACGTTGTCCATGACTTCGCGATGGGTGAGACATGACTTTGCAACAACAAATAAGTGAATTTTCCGTGACATGTTTGCACAAGTGCTTTATTGGACCTAAGTAAATTTTCCACATGTTTTTCACAGTCATTTGCCTTGCTGTTCTCAGTGAAGATAAACTTATACATTTCCATGCGGTACCATTTCATTGTTCTACTGTATTTGTTGAGAAGTTACGATGCATCATAATCATTAGACACATCCTTTCTTTGTAGGCAAATATACTCGCCTATATATAAGTTTTTAATGTGAAATATCTTGAAATCAGCACCATTGTCATCTGTTTTCTAATTCATCTAATCAAAATATGTAAACATTTTATCTTGGAGGTCAATAATTTCCCAACACTTGTAGACCAGTGTTACTGACACTTAACTAAATATATCTGCAAAGAGGGAGGTATCAATAAAAAAAATCATGGACAGAGACACTTAGATTTGTTACTCCCATCACTGACAGAAAGAACCAAGAGCAGCAGATTTCTCTGTGATGTCACTGCTCAGAGGCAGGTATAATATTAAAGACAACTACCGTAAATGCCTTTATGTCAGCAACTGACTTCAAACTGGTTGGTCCTGTAGAACTCAACAGCAAATTTAAATGTTGATGCTTCTCAACTTTCTTCCCATACTTATTTCTGTTGGGTTTAACCACTCTACTACATGCTTGCACTGTCTTGTAAACACATCTGTATGGTCAGGTCGCAATTAACTGACCAGTGTGTCACCTTTTGATGACCAAAAGGGGCAGGTACTCTGCGGACTAAACCTCTGCAGAGTGGATGCTCCCCCCTCTTCTGAACTCTTTTGTCTTGATGACCCTTCCTTGTCCACCTCCTGTGTGCTCCATTGTCCTCGGCTGAGGACACATGTGTGAGATGAAATCCAAAGCCATCCTCACACGTGGGAACATCCAGAAGTTATTAATATGGACTGGAATATAAACTTATCTGCGTGCAATTTGCAATTGCATGAATCAACATAAAGATTGTATTTTTTCATCTTTATGAAGGAGTGGTCATTCATTGCTAACAAATGGGATTCTGAACCATGTGTTATTTCTTGCCATGCTAACTCCGCTGCAAATTAAGCCAGCTGAACTCTGCTAATACAAATGATATTAATAATAATCAAAATACCCAACAATTTCTTCATATTAAGATAACAAAAATAGATAGTATTCTACTATTTCTTGTGAACTATATTGTAAAAATCTTTCCAAAGCAAAAACCAGGGAAAAAACCTCCAAATGACTGGAAAGTTCTCCATTAACAGTTATTTTATCAGCAGTGTTAGTCAGCATTCTATCCTAAGATTATTCATGTAATCAGTGAAGGGCTACCAAAATTTTTACTACCACACTGTGGGCGTGGCTTATGAAGGACACCCTGCATTTTCTTTCAACATCTTTCAGGGCAAATTGGGTGCTCTGGGGTGGAGCTCCATTTTCGCTACCCCACTGTGTCCACCCCTACCCCTCCATCCGGGCAGCAGCCCACCCCTGCATGTAATACAGTGAACAATTTTTAAATTAAGAGCAAGCTTGTGGAGATGGAGGATCTCATGTTTTTTCATATACATATTATTTTAAAAATTCCCACTTTTGGGGCCCTCATTGCTATTACTACCAGGTATGTACTTACCATTGTGCTCCATCTGTTCAAGTAGCATGAGAGCACAATCCTGCTGCCTGGGATAGAATTTGAACATTTTTTGAAAAATATTTTGAGGAATAAATACTTTCTTAGGGAAGACATCCAAGATTTTGTTGTATACATTAACATCTTTCTCCACTCCAAATTCTGGCATTTTCTTCAGAGCTGCATAGATAAACTCTACATGACCTGTGCGGCGGATATCCCTCTTGCAGAATATGTCCACAGCTTCCTGAAATGTAGCTGAAGTTTTTTCATGTTCAGGTATGGTGTCAAATATATCTTTAATTTTCACTAACGACTGGTTGGTAGATTCTTCATCGGGTTTTTCATGCTTCTTTACAGCAGAGTTGGAAGTGCTAAGAACTGTGCTCATTTGGATACTTCTCACAGGAACCAAAGTTTTGGAGTTCTAAGAGAAGCAAAGTTTATTGGAGAAAGTTTATAATAATTACAGACCAGAGTACAGTCAAAGAAATATTGCAGATAAATAGACTCACATTTTTATGCAGTTTCAGAAATTGAGAGAAGTTTTTATGTTGTTGTTTTTTAGTACCTGGAAATAAGAGCTTCTTTGCAATTGTAGAAGATCCTTTTTAAGGAATGAGCCTCTTCTTGCAGAAAGCTCCCCAGCCACTAATAATGCTCTGAAGCACTTCATGATAGTCCATCTGTTTTCCAGAACAAAATATTGGGATCTGTCAACTGCCCACTACATGCCTAAATCAAAGACCTAAAAATAGAAGAAGATGAAATTATGGTTACATTCAATGTCATAACAGTCTTTACACCCATTGAACCAGAACTAACAAAAGAATCCATGGCAGCAGTACTACACAGCATACTCAATCTAGCCATGTACATCAAGATGGAGATACCCAGAATCATGGAACATCAATGTCTGCCTCACTAGCAACTTTCAATTTGATGGACAAATATACCAACAACTCAGAAGAACACCCAAAGGATCACCACTCTTAGGACTCATAGTAGACACTGTAATGCAGCACTGAGAAACAATAGCACTCTAACACATACAACATAAAGCATGGGTCAAGTAGGTAGATGACAGGTTTTCCGTAATAAAAAGGAACAACACATGAAATAATTAGCAACATTTTAAAGAAATAAAATTTACAAGAGAAGAACAAAGCAACAACATATTCCACTTCCTGGATATCCTCATCAACAGAGGAAACAACTGCAAATTAGGCATGCAAGTCTATCGGAAAACAACTTACACCAACCAACTACAGTGATCCCTCGATTTTCGCGATCTCGTTCTTCGCGAAACGCTATATCGCGATTTTTCCCACCCGATGACGTCACTCTCTTCCTTCCTTTCTCATCTTTCTCTCTCTTTCTCTCTCTTGCTTCTTCCTCTCTCACACTCTCTTCCTCCCTCTCTCATCTCTTTCTTTCCTTCTCTCTCTTTCTCTATCTCTCCCCCTCTTGCTGGCGGGCGGCGGGCGGGCAGGCGGGCGAGCGCGGGCATCAGCGAGGAAGACCCAGGGAAGGTTCCTTCGGCCGCCCAGCAGCTGATCTGCTCAGCAGCGCGGCAGCAGCGAGGAGCCGAATCAGGGTTTCCCCTTTGCGTGGGCGGCGGGGAAACCCCGATCTTCGTCTGCTCGCTGCTGCTGCGCTGCCGAGCAGATCAGCTGCTGGGCGGCCACAGCAGCAGCGAGCAGATGAAGATCGGGGTTTCCCCGCCGCCCACGCAAAGGGGAAACCCCGATCTTCGTCTGCTCGCTGCTGCTGCGCTGCCGAGCAGATCAGCTGCTGGGCGGCCGAAGGAACCTTCCCTGGGTCTTCCCCGCCGCCCACGCAAACTCTACCATCTGCGCATGCGCGGCCATGAAAAAAGGGCACGCATGCGCAGATGGTTTTTACTTCCGCAACCCTACATCGCGAAAAATCGATTATTGCGAGGGGTCTTGGAACGGAACCCTCGCGATAATCGAGGGATCACTGTAATTAACAAGTAGACCAGCAAAATTCTGTGGACATAATACACTTAAGATTTTAGTAAGGCACTTGACAATGTATACCAGAGTCTACTGCTTGGTAACCTAGAAAAATATGGAATAGACAACATCACCACCAGATGGCTGACAAATTGTATTCAATGATAGTCTTTTAGATTTTAGAAAGAGCTGACATGGTGATACTCCACTCAGTATCAAGGGTACAGCTGTAGAGATGGTCAACAGTACTAAGTATCTGGTTGCAGATAACTAACAATCTGAACTAGTCACTCCACATTTCATCCTCAGTGAAGTGTGCATCTGCATTTCCAAATAAAAAGGGTTTTTTGGGGGGACAAGGAGTCTGTTTCATGATTTTATAAAGCCTAAGTCAGAACAGTTATGATCTTCAGCCTCAACGTTAACAATGGATAAATGATGTTTAGAGAATGTAATTTACTTCAGGAGCAGGAAACCCTATACATTGCAGTCTCTTCTTAAAAGCCTCCAGTGATGGAGCATTCACAACTTCTCAAGGCAAGCCATTCTACTGGTTAATTGTTCTCACTGTCAGGAAATTTCTTCTTTGTTCTAAGTTGCTATTCTCCTTGATTAGTTTCCATCCGTTGTTTCTTATCTTGCCTTCTGATGCTTTGAAACACAGGTTGAACCCCATCTTCTTTGTGCCAGCCCCTCAAATATTGGAACATTGCTATTGTTTCTTTTTGCTAAACTAGACATATCCAATCCTGCAAGCATTGTTCATGTATATTAGCCTCCAGTCCCCTAATCCTCTTAGCTGCTCTTTTCTGGACCCTTGCCAGAGTCTCAACATCTTTTTTATATTGTGGTGACCAAAACTGGATGCAGTATTCCAAGTATGGCCTTACTAAAGCTTTATAAAGTAGTGTTAATAGTTCACATGGTCTTGATTCTGTCCCTCTATTAATGCAACCTAGGATTTTATTGGCTTTTTAAGCTGTGGTCACACAATGTTAACTCATAATTAAGTGACTCCTCACGGTTCCTGCTTCTGAACCAGGTTTTACCTAATTTGTACCTGTACATTTGGTTTCTCTTGCCTAAGTGTAAAACCTTACACTAAAGTTCATTTTCTTAGATAGGGCCCAGTGTTCAAGTCTGTTGAGAATCATCTGGATTTTGAGCCTATATTCAGGAGTTTGGGTTATTTCCACAAATTCTGTGTCATCTGCAAATTTGATGAGTTCCTTTTCTATTTCCTTAACTTATGGGTGTCAAATTTGCCACGTCATGTTGCCATTCTGTCACATTTTACAATGTTTTCCTCATTCGCGGAGCTGGGGTGAGCATGGCCTTCATATGACACATATGGCCGGCAGGCTTCCAGTTTGATACACCTGCCTTATCTAGATTGTTGTTGAAAATATTGAAGAATACTGGAACCTAAACAGGACCTTGGGATAGCCCAGTGCTTACATTCCTCCATGTAGATGTAGTTCCACTGAGGATTATACATCGAGTATGGTTTTTCAGCCAGCTGCTGCTGGTGCTATCCCACATTTTTTCTAACCAAGAAATAGGTTGTGATCTATCTACCCTAGTAGGATATGATATTTATCTACCTATTTAGCATGATATAAGTAGTATTGACACTTTAATATTTATGTTGGAAACGATCCTGAGAATACTATGCACATCCAAGAAAACAAATAAACTGATAATTGATCAAATTGCCCAGAGGTTTCTCATTTGAGATACGAATTATCAAGTTCAAATTGTCCTACTTTGGACATGTTATGTGAAGACCTAGCTCTCTTGAAAAGGCTATACTGTAATGCAGGGAAAGATTGAAGAAAAGGATGACTGGTAGCAATGTGGATAGTCTCAGTTACAGTGACATTGGAAAACCTGAAACACCAGGTTAGGGACAGATCATCAATAAGAAAATGTAACTATGTAATCACTAGGTATCAAAATTTATTTGATGGCCCACAATCAAGATTTGAAATATGTACTATACTTCAATTCCCAACTCGGTAGTACATACCAACTCTCATCTAGTTTTCAGATTACACAAGTATAGATTGTGCATTACACAAGACTGTCCATAATTCCAGCTAACTCCCTCATAGCTCTTTTAAATATTTATGCCCCATCCAGCTTACTTGTGGCTCATGCTCAGCACTCTGAATTCAGTCAGAATCTCCTTTAAAAAGCTAGGGAATATTAAATGTATAGTTAAAACCTAGAGCCAATAATCCACGTTTACATATTGGTCATATAGCGATATAATGATATATTAAATGTTAACCGCATTGTCCAACCTAATTCATATTTAAATGGAATAACGCACATGGACAGTTACGATTCCTATCAGACTTTCTCCCAGCTCTGGCGCATTCCTCTGTCCTACTACCGCAGGTCTTTCTTATTCAACAGCACCCCAACAACCCCACTTCCCCCCGAGGGGCGGCCGCACACTCCCCTTGTGCTTCTGACCTTCCGCGGTTCGCATCGCCATCCTGAGATTTCTCAGCGTGACGTCTTCTCTCCCAATTGCTCAGATTGTTGCCTAAAGTCCCGCCTCCTCTCATAGAGTTACGCGAGAGCCGCCTCGGATGGGAGGCTTCCTGCGCAGTCTTGTTCAACCTGACTAACGTTAAGAGAGTTGGACTTCAACTCCCAGAATTCCATAGCCAAGCATTAGCTTTAGCGCGCGTCCGTGGGTTCCTTCGATTGGGATTGTCTTTTTCATTACTTAGCTAACCTTCTACAGCTGGAAGCTGGACGTTCGCTGACTCTTGGAGATTACAATTTTCACTTGGCGGGGGTGGGTGGCTTTTGCGGGAAAATCCTGCACCTATCCGACAGCACTGTTGTCACTAAGTTCTAGGCTGTGGGCTACAACACCTTCATTTGTACAGAGCTAATGCTGCAAACGTGCTATCTCATTTTTTGTTCTTTCCTCAATTTCAGACAAGATTTAGGAGGAGGTGGGGAGAGTACATTAATTAACTTGTGCATAGGGAGGGTTTTTTTTTTAGTTTGGACTGGTCTCTGGACGTAATGTGACTTTAGTTGTATGTGCATATTTATTTAGGATAAATCTGTCTGACCAATAAACCGGTAGTTGGTAAATCAGTATTTGAAGGGATGTTATAAGAATGGAGATTGACTTATTCTTCAAAGTATAAAGGGCAGAACAAGAAGCAATAGGTGGAAGCTTGTTAACAAGAAATCCAGCCTAGAAGTAAGAAATTTTCTGGCAGTGAGAACAATTTAATACTTGCCTCCTGGAGTTGTGGGTGCTCCATCACTGGAGGTTTTCAAGAATTGACTGATAATCATTTGGCTGGGATGGCATAAAGTCTTCTACCATAAGAAGAGGGTTAGAACTGGAAGACCTCCAAGGTCCCTTCTAGTCTAGTGATTCTATATTCTAAAACACTGGCTGGACACTTGGTGGCCAGAGGGACAAACTCTTTTCACCATGACCTGCTTTTAGGTATGTAACTAACTCTTCTAGAGATGTACCTGCTGCTGCTTTAATCCTGACCATCCACTTTTTCTGCTGTTCTCCCATTCTTCTCTCAATTAGCTCACATCATCTGGTCCATCACACATTCAAAAAGCATTGTGCAAGTTTCTGTTGGCTGATCATAGCCTTAGGGAAACAGCCATTATCTGTTCCACAATTGGTTTGTTGTTTTATCTTGCACTTTGTACTCTTTTGGTTTGCCAAGTTAGCTAGTTTAAGATGTGGTCCACCATTCCATGAAGTGGCATGAAGAATGTCAATATAAATTTCATTTCTTTACCTGATCACTTGTGAGATGCACAATCAATCTCAATTGTCTATCCCTGTCAAGGCTGATTGGTAAACGTCTTTCACAGTTGCTTCGCTGCCTTTTGTGTTCTTCCCATCTGCCTGGCAGGGGCTGGCAGCCAGAAGGGTAACAGGCTGGGTGCTATTGAAAACTTATTATGCCAAGCACTTGTTGCTCACCTATTTGTGAAGAGATTTCAGGTCAGGTCTTTTTGCTGGTGAAAGCATATGCTGATGAACTGCTGTGCCCTGCTGAGTAAGTGCTTGGCCAGATACTTTTGCTCCAGCACCACTCTAGCAGTGCTCTGCATGAACAACACAGTTGGCTCTGGCAGGAAGAATGCTAGGCATTGCACTGATAAAAGTTTGGTGAACTGATGGGTAAGGTATGAAAGGTAGTACAAAATACAGGCATCAAAAGTATACCCTGTGCCTGTGTATTACTGTGCTGCAGTAATTGGTCTGCATTGTGCATGACTGGGTTGCAGACCTCCCAAATCCCCTGTATGACTTGTTAGCATGTCATGAGGGAAACATGGACTTCCTTCTCTTTCAGCCAATCCTTCCATTATGTGTAACCTCCGACAGATGATATGCACCTTGCTGATGTGCTTTGGAGGATTTGAGAGGATTTGTGACACAGGTGCTAGAAGTGCTAGAAGTGGCACACAGCTATGCCAAAGATGCCAAGTTTGAAGTCTTCTGTTGCAGAACTTCTAATAAAAAATAAAAACTTTTGCAATATCATTTCTCTTTCCCACCCTTTCTCTTTCCTTCTCAACCCCTCTTTCTCTTCCCCTTTCCCCCTCCCTGTTTTTCCCTCTCTTTCTCTTCCCCCATTTCTCTCTTTCCCCGCCTCTCTTTCCCTCCTTTCCCCCTCCTATTTCCCCCTCTTCTTGTGGGGCTTTTGCCAGTGATGGGCGGTAGTGGGGAACAAGCTTCCTACAGCTAGCTTTTCACACACACACATACACTGACCAAACCCATACGGGGAAATTTACCAGGTGTTCCAAGACAGCCCCCCTCCAACTCCAAAGTTTTTTCCTGCATGGCTTTTGCTGATGGGGAACAAGCTGCCTGCAGATTCTCTGTCTAGGCAAGTCTGGGAATGGCAGCAAGGAAGTTCCTGCAACTCAGCTTCTGGGCATGCACAAAAGAAATTTAAAAATAATTTTTTTTTTTTAAAAAAAGATGGCAGCGCCCAGAGGCCGGCACCGACTGCACCGGGCTGGTGACATCACCAGCGGGCCGCTACTGATATGCATGCACTGTACCGGTAGGAATCCACCCCTGCCTTTCCTGAATAATTATTGCTGTGTCGAATCTGTTCATTGGATGTGGAATTCATTGTCATGAATTATGAGCTTGACTAAATGAAAGCTTAACATACTGCACTTTGTCTTAAAATGAATTGAGGAAGACATGCAAAAAAGTCTTCTTTGCATCTGCTCGGGACTGGGTGCCAGTTGTACAGAACTTTGCTTCTTGTGCCAGGATTTTTCAGTGCTTATTTGGCCATAGGGACTGCATTGCATTTTCTGTAGAAGGAGTTGTCCACCTGAAATTTCCATGTCTTACCCGGCTTCTGTAGGCAATCAGGCAGGAGGTCAGTGGCTGGATTAAGAAAATTGTCAGTACTTTTTTGAAGGAGGGAATAATTTGGAAGAAGTTGTGTGTCTTCTCTTGAAGATAGATCAAATCATTTTCCATACTGGATCAATCATTTTTAATACATTCTACCTGGCCACCTTGTCTTTGGAAAGGAGACTTCTGAGAAAATGGTTGAGACTCAGTTTCAGAAACACCCCCCCCCCCCAAAGAAATAGGTTATCTGGATTGCTGCCAGATGCAGACCAATCATGAAATTGAAATGGTACAAATCCTGGATAATCTTTATTGCGCCCTATTCTAATGTGCTCTTCTAGTTCTTTAAAACTTGCAGCAGCATATATAATAGAATGATTGATTTGGTCATGTCATTACACACAAAGAATTTGCCTCTGCTGCATAAACTCTCAGTGTATATGCAAAACAACAAAATAATAATAATCAAAATATCAAAGTAATAATAATGATACCAATAAGAGAAGACAGTGGAACAGATAAGAAGGATAAAAGTAAAACACCCATACTACATGGGTAAATATACTTAGACATGTGACAGTACTGTGGGAATTATTTTGAACAATGTAGTTACAAAATTATTGAGTGAAAGCTACTTTTGAGAAACTCTTTAGACTACATGGGTTCCCACATTGTGCTAAGCTTAAATTCAGAAATATTTCAAGTAATGGCATACTATATTTGTTATTTAAACTCCTCACCCTCTCCTAAGAATTCTGATTGTTTAGACAAACTTTACTGAATAAAGAATAGTTGACTGGCTTTGCCCAACAATCTCAGCCATAAAGAGGGGTTTATGAACAACTGTGTCTGCATTCAGAACACACAACATTAAAAACCAAGTGTATTATATTTAAGCAAAGTTTACACAACTCATGTTGTAGCGCACACATAATGCTTTTCTTGGTTTGTATTTGGCATATTGTATGAACAGTCATGGTGCTTTCTAAATAATGATTAATGGCTTACTGTGCATCCATTTGATCATGATTTATTTCACAAATGATAGTTAAGCACACGTCTTACTGTGATTATATACAATATACTGTACTGTACTGTAATCATGAATCATAATGATTCTTTTAAATTATGATTTTTCACATAGTAAATGGACTTGATGACTTGATATTTTTAAAACCGGGACATCACTCAAAATAATGAGCAAAATCCAAACATTTAAAATATGTCTTAAGTAATATGTGCCACTATCACAGTTCTTTGAATGTTGGATTGACCTAAGGGTATCAAATATAGACTTCATTTGGTGATCTTTTTTCCCCTTGGCTCAACCTACCACACAAACTTGTTGCTTATCACACAAAGGATAAAATATGGGCTGACTGAACATATCCTACCATGAAATGAATTCCTTAGTCAGATCTAATTAAAAAAACATAGCACCGTGGGGACTGGTAGGTATACACACACACACACACACAGAGCCAAATTGTAATTTGCTTGTTTGTGGTTGAGTGCCTTGTGTAAATCTCAATAAACATGGTAGATGACTTAGCAAGCAGTGTGAACCCTGCAGAATCGTTTCATTTAAACCCCAAACTTCCCATAGTCTTGTGGAGTCAGGAGCGAGTCTTTCTATGTGAAAGGGAAGATACCTGCCTGCAGGGAAAGGTGACACGTGTCGTCGGCAGGCAGGGCAGTGGTGCTGAATTTAATTGCCAAATAGGTTGGCGGCGGCGGCGGCAGAGGGCGTCCTTCCCCCCCCACGACCGTCTCCGTTAACATGCTGGCCGCGTTCAATGGCAAGCCCGAGGCACAAGGGGGGCAAGGGACGGGGTGTTTGCGCGAGCCCAAATTTGTCTCTATTTCGGCCTCCTCGCTGACCTTAGACGGAAAAGAAACCCGTTGCCTTGATTATGCGATTTATGACTGTCGCAGTCTGCGGGGGAGGCGGAGCGTTTCCTGAGGAAAAAAAGAGAGCGGGGAGAATCAAAAAGGGAAAATAAGCAGCCTCGGAACGGAGCGCAATTTGTACAACGTGGAGCCACGCTTTTCTTTCGCGTTCCGTGGCAGAGCACTCGTGGGGGGAGGGGGCGACACATTCGCCCCACCCAGATTTCGGCTTCTCTCTTTTCCCCTCTCCCAGTCTGCAGGGCGGGACCGGGGCTGGGAGGCAGCGGTCGATTGGCCGGAGCTGAGGGGGGCGCTGGTCCGTCGGGGGTGGTGGAGGGGGATGGCTATCCGACTGAAGCCTCGCCTGGACGGGCTCAGCGACGCCAGTGTACTTGTCTTCCCGGCCGAAAAAAGAGCCACCAGGCAAACGGAGGGAGGTGAGTACCCCACGCGGTGGAGGCGCGGCAGGACGAGCTACAAGCTGCTCCCCATGGAGGTGTGTGTGTGTGTGTGTGTGTGTGTGTGTGTGTGCAATCGTTCTGAGCAAAGAGCGACGAAGCTTCGTTGGCGTGTCAAGTCGAAGCCAGCTGGCTTACTGCGGAGCGTTGGCTTAGCGAGGAAAGAAGCTGTGTTCGGCAGATATGGGTTGTACGCTTATGCTTCGGGGAGGTCGCGATCCCGAATCGAAGAGGCGCTCGGCATTCTTCGTTTTGGGGACGAAGCCTGGCGCGTTCGCACCTTCCGTCGCCATAATCATTTTTGCGGGGAAAGAACTGAAAAGCAGTCGCCCCTTCGGCGGCTCTCCGGCTCAAAGTGCAGAAGGTCCTTTTGAATGTAACGCGTAGTTCGGAAGCATTGCATCATAGGAATCCCGGACAGGGGGTTCTGTTCGAAAAATGGGAAAGCCCCCTGCCCCCTTCCTCCCCGAGGTATTCTTGGGAAATATCACACTAAAGATATGACCATATCAAGTGCAGAGAATTTGGGAAAAGAAATTGCAGCCTGAAATAAAATTTCAGTGCTTAATTGAGAGCATCAAAGATCTTTAACTCAGGGCATAGTTTAGCAAAGATATGATAGATAGGGAAAAGGAATATATTTTAGATCTCTCTCTCTCCCTCCCTCCCACCAGCAAGGAACAAGTTAAAGTGAATGGTTCTGCTTTACCATTGGAAAATCCCATTTACTACTAAATTGGATTGCTATTATTATAATATAAGGGAGTCCCTGCAGCCTTATTGAGGCAGCTTTATATCCTAGAATTGAAATTTGACATTTGAAGCCACCCAAGATTGGCTTATGTAAAAAATCCAATACATTTAATGAAATATAACTACAATATTAATATTAGAATTTCCAGATGTAACAAACCATGACTAAAGATCTTCAAGGGAGGAGAGGAAAAGAGTTCCATAATGAGGACCTGGATTGTGGGGGCAATATGCTGGCTCTGTTAAAAAGTGCTATTGCTAACATGTTGTAAGCCGCCCTGAGTCTAAGAAAAAGGGCGACATAAAAACCAAATGAATGAATGAATGAATGAATGAATGAATGAATGAATGAATGAATGAATAACTACTGTTTGAAAAGATCTGATATTGCACACATGGCAGGATTGTATAGGTTAGTGGTTGGCTGAGGCTGAGCAGAAGGTGGTCATTTTCTAAAGATATTTCCTGGAATGAGGCAAGAGATAGAAACAGGCATACTCAGCTGCCCTCAGTAAATAGACTGAAAGCGGCCATCTCTGATTCCAGATTGTACAGCTGGGTAAATCAGTTTCAATCCAACCTTAAAAACTCATTTACAGCTGTATCTTTGGGGTATGGCTTTGTATGGGAATAATCTCTTCAGGAAACTGTTTACAAATCACTGTCACACATCACAATAAGTCATGTTATGAGTTGGTATAATATACTTAGTTATGATATAACAAAAATATTTTGCATATTTTGATATATGAATCCAGAATTCAGAGTGCTAGCATATCCAAATGGACACTAAATAAATCAGGCTATAGATATTGTAAAAAATAATCAAAAAACCAGATCTGTGAACATCTAGAAACATCTAGAAACAAAGTTTTAAGTAGTATGAGATGTGGTGGCACATTGGTTAGAATGCAGTACGGCAGATTACTACTGCTGACTGCCAGTTCGCCAGTTTGAGTCTTCCCATCTTCCAAGATGGGTAAAATTAAATTGTTGGAGGCAATAGGCTGGCACTGTAAATCACTTAGAGAGGGCTGTAAAACACTGTGAAGCAATACATTAGACTAAGTGCTATTGCGTTGGTTGCTAGTAGCCAGCACAGGTTTGTTAAAAATAAATCATACCAAACAAATTTATTTCATTCTTTGACAGTGGCTAAATTAATAGACAGCAAAATGCTCTTGACATAGCATATTTAGACTTCAGCAAGGCATTTGCTAAAGTAGACCACAACCCATATTTTGGTAAGCTAGAAAAATGTGGGAAAGAAAGCATCACTATCAGATGGATTTATAACTGCGAAATACAATGGACATAATAGACTTCAGCAAGACATTCGACAGGGTAGACCACAGCCTACTACTTCATAAGCTAGAAAAATGTGGAATAGATAGCTTCACCTCCAGATGGACTCACAACTGTACAAACTGACTCAAAGAGTAGTCCTTAATGGATCTAAATCTACATGGAGAGAAGTAAGTAGTAGAGTACCACAAGGTTCCACCTTAGGCATAGTACTCTTCAATATATTCATAAATGACTTAGATGAGGGAATAGAAGGGGAACCTACCAAATTTTCAGATGATACTAGGCAGGAATAGCTAATGCCCTAGAACCGTGATGGCAAACATATGGCATGCATGCCACAGGTGGCACAGGGAGCCATATCTGAGGGCATGTGAGGCGTTACCCTATGTCAGCTCCAGCACACATGTTCATTGCTGGCCAGCTGATTTTCAGCCTCCTGGAGGGCAAGGGGGAGGTCATTTTTGCCTTCCCCAGGCTTTAGGAAAGCCTCCAAAGTCTGTGGATGATGAAAAACGGATCCAACTAGAACTTTGGAGACAAACCTCTGGTTGGGATGTTGGGACATTTTTCACCCTGCTCAGACTTTAGGAGGCCTTCCTGAAGCCAGGGGAAGGCAAAAATGACCTCCCCTTTCCTCTGGAAGGCCAAAAATCAGCTGAAATCTAATTTTTGCCATCCACAGACTCCAGAGATTTTAGTGAGCCCTGTGCATATGCATGGGGGGGGGGGCAGTGCAGGGGTGTGTGTGCACACATTTACAGGGGGGTGGCATTGTATTATGGGTGTGGGTACACGTATGACAGTATTACGTGCATGCACGCCCCTTTGGCACCCAAGCAAAAAACATTTTGCCATCGCTGCCCTAGAAAATAGACTCAGGATCCAAGTGGAGCTTGACAGATTTGAACACCAGGCCCTATCTAACAAAATGAAATTCTATGTAGGGAAAAGTAAAGTGAACTAAATATGAGCCAGCAGTGTGCAGGGGCAGCCAAAAAAGCCAATGCAATCCTAAGTGGCATTAACAGTGGGATACAATCAAGATCAAGGGAGGTACTAATACCACTCTATAAAGCCTTAGTAAGATCACACCTAGAGTACTGCATCCAGTTTTGATCACCACACTATAAAAAAGATGTTAAGACACTAGGGAAAGTGCAGAGGAGAGCAACCAGGATGAGTAAGGGACGGGAGGCTAAAACATATGAAGACTGGGCATGGCTAGTCTAGTGAAGAGAAGGACCAGGGGAGACATGGTAACAGTGTTCCAATATTTGAGGGGCTGCTACAAAGAGGAGGGAGTCAAACTATTTTCCAAAACACCTAAAGGAATAATGGATGGAAACTGATCAAGGAGAGATTCAACCTAGAAATAAGGAGGAACTTTCTGACAGTGAGAACAATCAACCAATGGAACAGCTTGTGGTCAGAGGTTGTGAGAACATTATCACTTGAGACTTCCAAGAAGAGATTGGACTGCCATTTGTCAGAAATGATCTAGGGCAGAGGTCCCCAACCTTTTTTGCACCAGGGACCGGCTTTAAGCTAGACCAGTTTTCCATGGCCCAGTGGGGGGGGGGGAGCTAGCTGTCAGCGGCGCCGTAAAAGGGGCGATCAAGAGAGGAATGGGTGAATGAATGGACGGAGGGTGGGAAGGAAGGAAGGAAAGAGGGAAGGGACAGGAACAGAAGAAGGGTGCAAAGGAAGCAAGGAAAGGTGTGAAAGGGGAGAGTAAGAGAGGAAGGAGTGAAAGAAGGGAATGAGGGAGGAAAGAAGGGAGGAAGGAAAAGGAAAGCAAGAAATGGAGGGAGGAAAGGAAGGAAGGAAAGAAAGAAAGAAAGAAAGAAGGGGGGAAGGGACAGGAACAGAGGAAGGAAGCAAGGAAACTTATGAAAGGGGAGAGTAAGGGAAGAAGGTAGGAAGGAGAAAGAAAAGAAGAAATAGAGGAAGGGAAGGTAAAAGAGAGAAAGAAAAAGAGCAAGAAAGAAAGAAAGAGAAAGAAAGAAAGAAAGAAAGAAAGAAAGGCAACTTCAAAGAAAGGCTCACTGAGCATCTCTCACTCTCTCTCTCTCTCTTTCTATCCCTCTTTCTTTCTTTCTCTTCCTTTCTCTCTCTCCTCTTCCTTTATCTCCTCTCTCTCTCCCTCTCTCTTTCTCTCCCCCCTTTCCCTCTCTCTTTCTCTCTCTCCCTCTCTTGCTATCTCCCCCCCTTTCCCTCTCTCTTTCTCTCTCTCCCTCTCTTGCTATCTCTCCCCCCTCTCCCTCTCTCTTTCTCCCTCTCCCTCTCTTTCTCTCTCTCTCCCCCTCTTTCTCTCTCTTCTTCTCACTTTCTCTCTCTTGTTTTCTTTCTGTCTCTTTTTCTTTCTCTCTCTCTCTCTCACTCTTTCTTGTTTTCTTTCTCACGCTCTTTCTGTCTCTTGTTCTCTCTCTTGCTATCTCTTTCTCCCCCCCTTTCTCTCACTCTCTCTTTCTCACTTTCTCTCTATCTTGCTGTCTGTTGCTCTCACTCACTCTCGTTCTCCGTTCTTCTCAGCGGTGACGCGCGCACGCCCTGCCCGCCTCACCTTTGCGAGAGCACTTTCGCCCCGGGCTCTCAGCAAGGCGGTTTGCAGGAGAGGTGGGGCCGGCGAAGGTGATATTCAATGTCGGGGGCGCACAGGCGGTTGCACGCGCTCCCTATCTCCCTGCTAGCCCACTCGGAATATTCAAAATAAGAAAAGCCTTCGCCGGCAAAGGTTTTTCTTATTTTGAATACTCCGAGTGGGCTAGCAGGGAGATAGGGAGCGCGTGCAACCGCCCGTGCGCCCCCGACATTGAAGACCTCCGCTGAGAAAAGCCTTTGCCGGCATTTCCTCTCGGCGTCAAGGAGGCGCAGCGGCGGGCGGAGAGAGGGAAGGGGGGGGCAGCGGCGTCCCTCCTGGCCTTGGCGGGCCGCCCGACCCTCCCCACCTCCTGCAAATGCGGCGGGCGGCGGGGGGAGAGCGAGGAGCCGGTTCCGGCGGGCGCGGGGCTTGGCTGGCTGGCGGGGGGAGCGCCGCTGGTGGTGCAGAAAGGCCGAGGGGGCCCTGGCGCTGCGGACCGGCTGAAAACCCCCAACGGCCCGGTGCCGGTCCGCGGACCGGCGGTTGGGGACCTCTGATCTAGGGTCTCCTGCTTGAACGGAGGGGTTGGATTAGATGACCAATAAGGTCCCTTCCAACTCTGTTAGTCTGTCACTCTGTTTTTAATAAGGTATTACATCTATATGGAGAGAGGTAAGCAGTGAGGTAGGACAAGGTTCCATCTTAGGCCCAGTACTCTTCAATATCTTCATAAATGACTTAAATAAGGGAATAGAAGGGGAATTCACCAAATATGCAACTGACACTAAGTTGGAAGTAATAGCCAAAGGTCAGAAGATAAGCTCAGGATCCAAAAAGATATTGACAGACTTCAACAATAGGCCCTATCCAACAAAATGAAATTTAATGTAGAGAAAAGCAAAGTTTTACATCTGAGTTGAAAAAAAACAAAAGTACAAGGAGAGATTAGGTGAAACCTGGTTCAAAAAGAGTAACTGTGAGAGGCACCTTGATTATATAAACAGAAGCATAGAATCAAAATCACATGGAGTATTAGAATCATTTTATAAAGTCTTACTAAGGCCACACCTGGAATATTATATTCAGTTTTGGTCACCGCATTACAAAAAAGATGTTAAGATTTTGGGAAAAGTGCAAAGAAGAGCAACTAAATGATTAAAAGTCTGGAGGCTAAAACATGAAGAAGAGCTAGAGGGTTTGGGTTTGACAAGTCTAGAGAAAAGGAGGACCAGCGGGGTCATGATAGCAGTATTCCAGTATTTGAGAGGCTGCCACAAAGAGCAGGGGATCAATTTATTTTTCAAAGTACCAGAGAGCAAAGCAAGAAAGTTTGGATGGAAATTAATCAAGAAGAGAAGCAACCTGGAATTAAGGAGAAACTCCCTAACGGTGAGGACAATTAACCAGTGGAATAGCTTGCCTTTAGAAGTTGTGGATGCTTTGTCACTGGAGTTTTTAAGGTGACTAGACAGTGACTTGTCTGAAATGGTATAGGGCAGTGATAGTGAACCTTTTTTCCCTTGGGTGCTGAAAGAGGATGGGTGCGCGCTATCACGCATGTGCAAGTACCCACACCCATAATTCAATGCCCGGGGAGGGCGAAAACACCTTTCCCCACTCCCCAAAGACCCTCTGGAGGCTGGAAATGGCCTGTTTCCCAACTTCTGGTGGGTCCTGTAGGCTCATGTTTCGCCCTCTCCAGGCTCCAAAGGCTTTCCTGGAGCCGGGGGAGAGTAAAAACGCCTTCCCCAACCCCTGGAGGCTCTCTGGAAGTCAAAAATGCCCTCTCAGAGCCTCTGTGTGAACAAAAAATCTGCTGGCTGTCACACACATGCATGTTGGAGCTGAGCTAGGTCAACGGCTCATGTGCCATCAGATATGGCTCCATGTGCCACCTGTGGCACCTGTGCTATAGGTTCGCCATCTCCTGATTGACCAGTGGGTTGAACAAGAAGACTATCAAAGTCCCTTCCAGCTGTATTTTGATTGATTGATTGATTGATTCAGTTTGGAGCACCTATCTTTCCTGATGTGTTCATAAAACACACAGAACTTATTGGACCACAATTTAACATAGTATATTGTGCAAATCTATTTTGTGTGGTTAACAATGATTTATATACAACATTTTTCAGAGTATAAGACACACTTTTCCCCTCCCTAAAAGTGGGTGAAAATTTAGGTGCATCTTATAGACCAAATACAGGCATTTTCTCCCTTTCCGGCTCCCAGAGAAAAATCTGCAATGCTCCGCATGGCCCATTTTCACCAAAATGGGCCCATTTTGGGGCTCCCAAGCCCTCCACACATCATGTTTTTGCCCTTCGTGGCCCACAATAAAATGCACTCTGCAACCGTTCTTCACCGTTTTTGGTGAAAATGGTCCATGTGGAGCACTGCAGAGTGCTTCTGGGGGCCGGAGAGGGCAAAAACTCGACACAAGAAAACCTTTTTTTTTGTTTTCCTTGTGTAAATTTAAGTGCATTTTATAGTCTGGTGCACCTTATAGTCCAAACAATATGGGTACATATGGGTACATACTCAGGCAATTAAAAGCTGTGAAATCCCTGTGGCTGCCTCTTGAAATCCTTTCCATATGTGATGGAAAGCTAATCTCTGATAGGCACTGTTATATCATTTTTAACAATTCCAAGTTTTTCTTTTTGTTACTAGTATATTTATTAAAAATCCAAGTCAACAGTAGCAGGGATAGGTTCCCACTTACCTTGCTGATGGTTCGCTTCCTCCACACCACACGGGCGCATCTCAGGGGCATGCGTGCACTTTGCGTGCACATGCATGTGCAGTGGCAAAAGATCTGGAGGGGGGGAAGCTGAAAACAAAATGGCGACCGCATGCACAGTGCCGGAAACTCTACTTCTGCGCATGCTTAGAAGAAAATAAATAAATAAAAGATGGCGGCATCCAGTGACCAGCACCAACCGAACCGGGTCGGTAACATCATCATGACATCACCAGCAGGTCACTAACGGTTCGGGCAAACCAGGAGGAACCCACCCCTGTTCAGTAGAGTTTTGCAATATGCAAAGTACATTTCTCTCTCAAATGTAGTGGTTCCATTTGAATGGGCTAAAAGAAACAATATAACCCTCCAGCCAAACTATAACAGTTATCTGCTTAATCATCTTGCAGGAAGATCGTAGCGCGCGTTGGCTGCAGCGGCGGCGACATTGCTGCCGGCTTGGCTTCGCTCGCCGCTGCAGCCAACGCGCGCTACGATCTTCCGGGCCAGCCAGGCTCAGCGGATCAAGCCCGGCTCCTCTCGGCCCAGCATCCCGGGCCAAGCGGCTGCCTTCCGTGACTGAGCCTGGCTGGCCCGGAAGATCGTAGCACGCGTTGGCTGCAGCGGCGGCGACATTGCTGCCGGCTTGGCTTCGCTCGCCGCTGCAGCCAACGCGCGCTACGATCTTCCGGGCCAGCCAGGCTCAGTCACGGAAGGCAGCTGCTTGGCCCGGGATGCTGGGCCGAAAGGAGCCGGGCTTGAAGATCGCAGCGCGCGTTGGCTGCGGTGGCGAGGGCTTGCGATGGAGGGTGGAGGAAGCGGCCATGGGAGGGCGAGCTGCCTCAGGGAGGAGGATCGGGCGGGACCAGGTGGGGGCTGGAATTTCTCCGCCAGGGCGAAGGGCGGGCGAGCGGGTGCTGGGGAGGGCTTCTCGCCCTCCCGCCAGCAAGAGGGAGAGCGAACGGCGTGGGCAGGCGAAGGGCGGGCGAGCGGCAGCGAGGAGTTTGCGTGGGCGGTGGGGAAACTCCTCGCTGATGCCAGCAAGAGGGGGAAGACCCAGGGAAGCCGCCCAGCAGCTGATCTCCCGGTTGCCATCTACGCATGCGTGCCCATAGAAAAAAAAGGGCACACATGCGTAGATGGTATTTTGACTTCCGGGTTGAAAAATCGCAAATTACCCTGTTCGCAATGGTCGGGGACTCAATAACCGGGGGATCACTGTATAAGATTAGACTAAAGGAACAGGCAGTTCTGCTGCAAGAGTGATGAGCTTTGGATGCACATTTCAGCAGCACGTTGCTTAATTATCAATATTTAATTTTTCTGATCTAAAGCTACAGTGTTTCATATCTAAGGGTTGAATGAAAAATAATGCTTCCAGTGGGCGGTGACTGGACTTGTGTTTTTAGACCCACCTTCCTGACTTCTGATTGTCCAGGAGCCCTCCGAGGGCTGCTCAGTTGCCTGGGATCTCACAGTTTTAACTCCTTCTGCCATGCAGCTCAGACTTGATGTTATAAGATGTTCATCTATCCTCTAAATTGAAGGAATGCTTTGTGGGCATGTTGTGGCTCAAATTAAGAACTCAAAAGAACTTTTAGGGTAGATTAAGAGACAGTTTTAAGAAGCTGGCCAATGTGGAAAGAAGTGTTTAGTTGTGTGTTTAGGAGATGGAACAGGTTGTGAGGATTATAACACTTTCCTGTTTTGATTTATTATGCTATCCCTGATTAAATAAAAGCTATAGTAGTGGAGGCACTGCTTTAAATTCAGCCCTCTTCTATCTGTTTAGCTCCTGAAAGGGGTTGGGTGGGTTTCAGAGCAGTCATGTGTGGAGATGTATATGTGCCAACAAGATTTGGAGCCATTAAAGCTTTCTCTTAGAATTATAAGTCTGGATGGCCTTCCAGAGATTTTAGGATAGCAAAGTGCTTTGTGTTTTGTTGATTGTATTTTAGAGACTCTTTCTCAATCTTGGTAGCTTGGTGATCTTCAGAATTCACTATTCAGCATAGCAGAATTGTGTCATTTAGCGATGGAATTGCCAGTCCTAATTGAAGTCATTAAGTGAGGAGTATCAGTGATTGTTACCCATTCTGTAACAGGAGACTGAAGATGATGACAATATTGATGATGACTACAATGACGATTTCCCTTGTGCTGGTCACAGCTCAGGTGTTCCTAGAAGAGAAGCACAGGCAGCAGAGACAAAGGGGCAGGTTAACAAAAAGACCAGAGGTTTTCTCCAATTTGCTAGCCCTCTGGGAAGGAAGGAGTGGAACTACTCTGCATATTTAGCAAAAGGAAAAAAGATGAAGGGAGCAGGATTAGCTGAAGGTTTAAAAACATTTAAAAGGATTTCTGAGCAAAGAATGGGAACAGCATGTCTTGCGAGCAATAGTAATGTATAAGAAGCTTAATTTCAGTTCAGGTGAAAGGCAGACTTTAGAATAAATTTGCTAGGAAAATCATGACTCTTTCTGATTAATTTTCAAGTAAAGGGCAGGCAAACCATCATCCGATGGTCAGCAGGAAACAATTACACAGCTTGGATTTTGAATTTATTTATTTATTTTATTTATTATTTAGATTTGTATGCCGCCCCTCTCCGCAGACTCGGGGCGGCTACTATGAGGCTACTATTACTATTACCTTGGGAGTTGAGGTTGAATGCTACAAGTTTGCTTTTTAATCTTTGTACACTCAGAATCACCTTTGTGATATTGGTGGTCATACAAATCATATACGTAAAGAGATAAAATGAATTATTGGGTTTAAAAATTGAATAAACATAGAATTAGCTGTATATTCATTTGCAACAAATAGTACATGCACTTACTCTGAAGTAAGGTAAAGATAATGTCAGCAGTCCAGCTTGACTGCTAATGACAATGCAAATTTATATATCCATGCTGTAATCACAACATGGATATCATGGGAGTCTATAGTCTGTGGCAGGAGTCAGTTATAATGTACCTTGCTGCCAGTTTACGTCCTCCCCCCCCACGTGGGTGGGCTTTGTCCTGACATCACCAGTGGGTCACTACTAGTTTGGGCAAACTGGGAGGAACCTACCTCTGGTCAGTAGAATTTTGAAACAGATTGCAATATGTAAAGTACTTTTCTCTTTCAAATGTAGTGGTTCCATTTGAATGGGCTAAACAAAACAACATAACCACCCCAAGTCCTTGGAGAAGGGTGGCATACAAACCAAACCAGACCAGACCAGACCAAACCAAACCAAACCAAACCAAACCAAACCAAACCAAACCAAACAAATAAATAAATAAACAAATAACCCTCCACCCAAAATGTAAGAGTTATCTGCTTAATCATCTTGTTTCTCTGATTTGTGCTGTGCTTTGGTAAAGGATAATGATGATGCATAGGAATATATTTTATACCTCAGTAAGTTAAATTGTTGGTTTTTTTGTTAATCTTTAAATCCTTTGAATACCCATTAAGAGTATTTTGTAACAACTGGCTAAATCTAATTGTGTATAAGATTAAAGATTAGACTAAAGGAACAGGCAGTTCTGCTACAAGAATGATGAGCTTTTGGGTGCACCTTTCAGGAGGGCATTGTTAAATTATCAATATTTAGTTGGGGGCTGAATGAAAAATAATGCTTCCAGTGGGTGGTGACTGGGCTTGTGTTTTTAGACGCACCTTCCTGACTTCTGATTGTCCAGGAGCCCTCTGAGGGCTGCTCAGTTGCCTGTGATCTCACAGTCTTAACTCCTTCTGCCATGCAGCTCAGATTTGATGTTATAAGATGTTCATCTATCCTCCAAATTGAAGGAATGCTTTGTGGGCATGTTGGGGCTCAAATTAAGAACTCAAAAGAACTGTTAGGCTAGATTAAGACAGTGTTTTTCAACCAGTGTTCTGCGGCACACTAGTGTGCCGTGAGACATGGTCAGGTGTGCCGTGGGGAAATTAAACATGGGTCCCCAGACTACTATTCCTGCCAGGATATCCCTTTTGTGTTCATCGAAACAGGCCCAAGCTTCACATTAAGTGAGTATAAATACATTTATAAACTATATTATTAATTATATGTATAACATGTACTGTGTTAGAGTGTCATTTTGCGTCCTTTTGGTTGGTGGCGTGCCCCAGGATTTTGTAAATGTAAAAAATGTGTGCCGCGGCTCAAAAAAGTGAAAATCACTGGATTAAGAGACAGCTTTAAGAAACTTGCCATTGTGGGAAGAAGTGTTTAAGGAGTGCGGTCTTTAGGTGGAAGAGGTAGTGATGTCAACCGCAGGTGGGTTTGGGCGAGCTGGTTTGAACAGGAAGGAACCCATCTCTGGTCTGTGGTGAACAAAAACTTTTTGCCAATTAAACTGTGATACTATTGGTGGGTAAAAATGGAACAAGAACTGAATGGTCTAATATTTTCCTCCACTGTCCTGTATTATTAGTCCAGTATTATTGGTACTATCTGTCGTTTATTAGTAGTAATCAATTAATCAATCAATCAATATTAGTAATTATCTGCTCTTTAATAGCAGTTATCAATTATTAGTAGGAGCCTTTCTTTTCGCCCCAATGTTCTTAGCCCCACGTAGAACTCGTTTCTTCTTTACAAGATGGCTTGTCAATTTTTGTCTGTACAGTGGTACCTCGAGATACGAGTTTAATTCGTTCCGGACCTGGGCTCTTAAGTCGAGCAGCTCTTATCTCGAACGACTTTTCCCCATAGGAATTAATGTAAATAATTTTAATTGGTTCCAGCCCTCAAAAAACTCACAAAGTTAGTCTAAATTATGCAGAAAGACATGTTTTTAATGAAGAAATGTACATGTACATATAAATGAATAATGAAGTTTCTTTCACTTAACTTGTAAACTTTCTTAAACTTTTAAATTTACATATGTTCAACTTCTCTGCCACCCAATCCTGTAGGACAGAGGTCCCCAACCCTTTTTGCACCAGGGACCGGCTTTAAGCGATCAAGAGAGGAATGGGTGAATGAATGGACGGAGGGTGGGAAGGAAGGAAGGAAAGAGGGAAGGGACAGGAACAGAGGAAGGAAGCAAGGAAACTTATGAAAGGGGAGAGTAAGAGAGGAATGAGTGAAGGGAGGGAGGGAGGGAAGAAGGTGGGAAGGAGAAAGAAAAGAAGAAATAGAGGAAGGGAAGGTAAAAGAGAGAAAGAAAAAGAGCAAGAAAGAAAGAAAGAAAGAAAGAAAGAAAGGAAGGGGGAAGGGACAGGAACAGAGGAAGGAAGCAAGGAAACTTATGAAAGGGGAGAGTAAGAGAGGAATGAGTGAAGGGAGGGAGGGAGGGAAGAAGGTGGGAAGGAGAAAGAAAAGAAGAAATAGAGGAAGGGAAGGTAAAAGAGAGAAAGAAAAAGAGCAAGAAAGAAAGCTGCAAGCCCCCCCCCCCCCGAGCCCCCCAGGCCGGCTGCAACCTTTTAAAACACGCGCGCCGCTTTGCAGCTGTCTCCTGAAGCCGAACGCGGAAGTTAGCGTTTGGCTTCAGGAGACAGCTCCTTGGCGCTTGTATCTCGAATTTGGGCTTGTAAGTAGAACAAAAATATCTCTCCCCTCCCAGCTCTTATCTCGAGTTGCTCTTAAGTAGAGCAGCTCTTATGTCGGGGTTCCACTGTATTTTGTTTTGCATAGTGGCTTTTATATATTGTTAGTTCTCCTAACAGTCTCCCTTCAGAATTAATTTGATGTTCTTGTAATTTTTTATGTTGTACATATTGTCTGCTGTCCCCGTGTTTCTTTGTCTCAATTTCTCTCTTCTTCTGAGAGAATTTGATTAATCATATGTTCGTCACATTCTTGGAGAATTTAACTTTCTGGCTGAGGTCCAGCCCCAAACTCCCACATTCTTTTTCAAAGTTTCTTTTTGCCCCTCAGGATCCACTTTTGACCTACTTCCCTTTCCAAATACAGTATGGCAAAACTAGATTTAGGGAGAGTTTTTCATCATACAAGTATTTATTTTCTCCATCTTGATTTTCAATGTTGATTCTTTGATCGTTTCTCTCTGTTTAAAAAAAAAGGTCCCTTTTTTGTCTCTATCCTTAGTTCTGAGGCCTTTTACTAGAACAGACCCTTTTGTCTACTTGCAGGTGCTACTGAAACTCAATGGAGGACTTCACTCGCTTGGGTTACTGCATTGTGGCTGGCAGCTTCGTAGCCTTCCAGTTCTCCTTCTCAGCCCTCAGTCCCCAGCTGTCCTTGTCCTTCAGCCCCAGCTACTCCAGCCTTCCTTCGGTCAAGCAGAGTGAATGGAATTCCAGGTAGAGAGAGGCTCTGGTGGATGTGGCTGGACGAATGGTTGCGAGATTTGCAGTTTTCTCACCTTTCCACTGTAAGAATCTCCATGGAACTTGAGAGGTTACGTTCCACACCTACTGCGCTTTGCACAGAATAGTTGCATGCACATTGCAAGAGAGAGATTGTGTAGTTAGTGTTGCAATTATGGAATAACCCTTATGTGTTATCCTTTTTAGATGTGTGTCTACTCTCCATGCGGTGATTGTCGGCCTCTTCTGCCTCTACATCCTTTGCTATGACGATGCTGTAAATGCCAACCCCATCTGGTAAGAAATAACAGGCAATTGACTGCCATGTGTGCCTCCTGGGGCACACATGTATAGATTTGGCAGCCTGCTCTCCCTGGCAAGGGAGAGAAAGAGAGGGAGCGAGGAAGAAGGGGAGGTGCCTGTGAGCATGATTGTTTTCATTGTGGTGAGAAGCACAAGGACTGTTTTATGCTGAAAAAGAAGAAGCCTTTGTTATAGTACTTGGATTTTAGGATGTGAGGGGTGGAAACAGGGTCACTCCAGGCAAGAGGATCTGAATTGGCCTTGGCATTGAGCCTAAAAAGGTGCAAACACTCCTGCCCAAGACATAATCACTCCTTTCTTTAACCCTATTTCACATACGCTCCATAGAACTATGCCACCTATTTCAATGAATGGGCTGAGTTGATGGGAGATGCTAAAGCTAAGAAGGCACTGATGCCATTACTGCCTCTGTCTATAGCAGACCTTTTCTCCCCAATTCCTGCTTGATCTCACTTGTCCAGTTTCTTTGTTGTTTGACTTTGCAAACGGCATGGGTGAAAGTCAAGGCACTGTAGATTCTGAACTCCTCGTTCAATATTTAGATGCAGAAGACTCACAAATACAACTTGACTAGAGTAGCTATTTTAAAATAAAGCCCTAGATAGTACACGGGGGTCAAAATATATATGTTTGTACATCAGAATTTAAGACCTAGCCATCTTTCTTTGTCTTCCCATCTCTTCAAGGTGGCTGCAGTTGAAAGATTGATATAACAGTTTTCTCAATAATAATGATTCCTGCTATAGCAACTTCACTCCTACCACCTATCATATATTCAATTCAATTTCAATTTCAATTCAATTTATTAGATTTGTATGCCACCCTTCTCCGAAAACTTGGGGCGGCTGTCAAATATCTTGGCCTTAAATTAGAATTATATAGAAACATATTAATGCCTTTGCTTATAGTCTCTTGTGGATTACAATTTCTCATGGACATTCTCATGGACAGAGTCCATTTCAGAGTGAGCAGCATATAAATGCAATAATTAAAAAAATAAAATTTGAGTTAAAAATTGATTTTCCACCTTGAAAAATGAAGTGGGAATTCTAAGGGTATTTCAAATAACAGTACTAACCATATGGTAGTTCAGAACCAAATTATTACTAGACAGAGAACAACGAAAGAACACAGGTGGTTGAATCTAGGAAAAGGTAGAAACATTATAGCTTTTTCACAGTTCTAAATTTATTACTGCATTTACAGTAATTCTTTTTTTTTAATTCTCCACAATTTTCATATATATATCAATGCATATACATTAAAATATATCCATAATATACACAATTATACATTCTTGTCCAATCAGTCATAAATCAATATCCTACTTTGCACCTATTTTATACTACTGCTTATCAGTCTATTTTTCTTCACTTCTTTGCACTCCCTTTCCTATGTCTCCACCCCCTCCCTCTACCTTTTTACTCTTTCTCTCTCCCTTCCTACTTCCCTCCACTCCTCCTCTTCTCTCTTCATCTTTCTACTTCCTCTTTCTCCCTCTTTACCTTTCCCTGAATGATTCTTATTCTAGTTCATCCCATATTTAATAGACTGAAAAATATTGGTCCAGAGATAGGCTAGTTGATGCTAGAAGAATTTCTGAATGACTTGGATGGAAATGACTTAAAAAGTCATTTTTCAAAATGCTACATGATGTTGCCCGAGGGATGGTGGGGGAAATGGACATCTAATAAATTAGAAATGGGGTTCTTCTCTCAATACCAGATCTTTGTGTTTTGACCTTGTCTCCATTCATTCATTCTTGTAGGGGAGATCCTTGGTTGGTCAAACTGAATGTAGCTGTCACCTGTGGCTATCTGCTCTATGGTAAGCACCACCACACCCTTGAGTTTCACAAGGTAGGCTAGAGGGTTTGTTTTTTTATTTTATTGATTAAATTTACATGCTGCCCATTTCATTGCTGGTGTGACTACTAAGACAGGCTTCAGACTTGTTGTGAACATTTTTCTTGCCATAATAATCCTGACATATAATATTCATCTTTGTTAACATGCTTGTCTATTCCCTGCCTCCCTCTCAGCCAATGCTACTGGGAATACCTCCTACATGAGATCCATTACAATATACAAGCAGTTATTATTCCACTAAGATATTTCCAATAGCTTGTATCCAAAAGAATTAAATTAGAGCAAAACTGCCGGGAGTTTCCTCCTTCATTTTTATCATGATGCATGATGAGGTGGAGGACTCCTTAGAAGGGACAAAACTTTGCAAGGGATTGAATTAACTGAGGCTAGTTGAGGTTGTGTAGTCAGTTCACTGGGGTGATAGTGTGGTATTTTATTGCTGCACTTTTCCTTTCAGTCATTTTACCCCATGCTGCTTGGAATAACTTTTCAGCTTGACGGAAAGCCATATTTTCAAGTGGGATCCATATGTCTAAATAAAGATGAACAAATCTATCATTGCCCCACGATGCGCACAAATGTTGTGTGCCTTTCGTTCCCTTGTCTTCCTTTAAATCAGTGCCACTGGGAATATCTTGCAATGTGACCCATTATAGAAAATCTACACTGGAATTTTTTCTGAACCTTGCTGACTTTGACCATTAAAGAGGAGCAATTGGATTAGACTCGGAAGAACTGGGTTTGATCTCCTGTTTCTTATTTTATTTTTGATCCATAACTACATTTAATTTAATTTAATTTAATTTAATTTAATTTAATTTAATTTAATTTAATTTAATTTAATTTAATTTAATTTAATTTAATTTAATTTAATTTAATTTAATTTAATTTAATTTAATTTAATTTAATTTAATTTAATTTAATTTAATTTAATTTAATTTAATTTAATTTAATTTAATTTAATTTAATTTAATTTAATTTAATTTAATTTAATTTAATTTAATTTAATTTAATTTAATTTAATTTAATTTAATTTAATTTAATTTAATTTAATTTAATTATTTGACTTCTATGCCGCCCAATCCCGTAGGGCTCAGGATGACTTACAACAATAGAAAACAATACAATGATACAATGATAAAAAAAGAAGTCGATCAACAACAATAATTAAAACCCCCAAAACCGTAACAAACCCAAATTATAACCCCTCTCACAAATAATCTAAGAAACATCCATACCAACAAACATATTCGGGCACATCCGGTGTTAAAATTCATGGCCCCCAGGCCTGTCGGCAAAGCCAGGTTTTAACAGCTTTTCGAAAAGCCAGTAAAGTGGGAGCAGTGCGAACATCAGGAGGGAGCTGGTTCCATAGAGCTGGGGCAGCAACAGAAAAGGCCCTCCCCCCCAGTCCTGCCAACCTACATTGTTTAGTCGCTGGGACCTGGAGGAGGCCGATTCTGTGCGATCTAATAGGCCTCTGGGAGGTATGTGGAAGAGACGGTCCCGTAAATAGTCAGGCCCTAAGCCATGTGGGGCTTTATAGGTGATAACCAACACCTTCAATTGTGACTGGAGACTAATCGGTAGCCAGTGCAGTGCACAGAGTGTTGGTGTTATGTGGGCATATTGAGGTATACCCATAATAGCTTGCGCGGCTGCATTCTGGACTATCTGCAGTCTCCGAATACTCTTCAAGGGTAGCCCCATGTAGAGCGCATTGCAATAATCGAGACAGGAGGTAATGAGCACCTGAGTTACTGTGCGCAAGGCCTCCTGGTCGAAAAAGGGATGCAGCTGGTACACCAGACGAACCTGGGCAAAGGTCCCCCTGGCCACAGCTGAAAGATGGTGTTCAAGGTTTAGCTGTGGGTCCAGGAGGACACCCAAGTTACGAACCGTATCTGAAGGGGTTAGAACCTCCCCCCCCTCAAGAGCAACGGATGGACAGATGGAACAGTCCTTAATTAAAAAAAAAACAGTTTATAGACCACAAGAAATTAAATACATATAAGCAAATAAACAAAACAATAAATTGATCATGTAGAACAGGGGTCCCCAAACTTGGCAACTTTAAGATTTATGGACTTAAACTCCCAGAATTCTCCAGCTATCATAGCTGGCTGGAAAATTCTGGGAGTTGAATTCCAAAAGGGTTAAAGTTTCCAAGTTTGAAGACCTCTGATGTAGAAGGTATGAAAAAACGAATCAGTTTTTATTTGATGTTTGCAAGGTGTGTGTATGTTAGTGCCACGTTTTCCAGTTATAAAAGAATTTCAAGTCCCCTCTGCAACACACACACACACATACAAATTAAAAGGGTCATATAAATAATACATGAAAGCAAATGAAAAATAACTCTTAATTCCCTAATTCTACAATATTTGTTCATATGCCGTTGTCATCAGTCATGTTGGCAGCATTAAAGCCAGCCATTTATCTCCACGTCCTTTTTATGTCATATGAAGTACTTTCCCACCCCACTTCTAGGAATAAAGAGTGGTATGATATTGGCTCTAGGCAGTTACGTTCTAGAGGATCACTTTATCATTAAAACAGGGGAGGTTTCCAGCTTAACTCTTGCCTGCCAGAGTTAAAGATGCTTCTAGGTCAACAGGGTCTGTGATGTATAGAGATATCACTTTTCTGAAAGGCCCTAAAAACATGGTATTGCACCAGGCTTGGGAACCACAAATGGAGATGAAGCCAATCAAGTGGATGATTTGAGTGTGCTGTTGGAACCATGGGTAGGGGAGTTTGTTATGAGTTTTTATTATGTAATGGATTTTAAAAATGCTTTTAAATTTTTTTGATAATTTGATAGGTCTACAACATTTCAAAAATCGCTAGCAATGGAGCTACTTATGAATAAATTAAGCAGCTATATTAATTTGTTGAATAATAAATAAATGTATGGGATATGTGAATTTGGAGGTAGGGTTAGCATCAAAAGTGAGTGAGTACTGATGCAAATGAGATTACCTGCAATTGCCTATCTGACAGGATTAAAAAAATACTAGAAGAATCTGAGGTGAATTAAGCTCTTTTTTCAGTGAAAATCCAATTCCCATAAAAATGGAGCCAGGGCCATGATAATTTATCCTGATCTTCAGTCCTCCCTGTTTTTGATGCCCAAGAAGGCTGGCACAGATTGCAGGGTTAACGCTTAGCCACTTCGAGAGGGAACATTGAGCATAATCATGGTTTGTGCAAAGGACTTTCCTCCTAGCATTTCCTCTGAGGAATTATTATCCTTTCAGTGGTTTCAGCCTTTTCCTCCTCTCATTCACTTTTGGTTGGGATTAGTCTGTTGCCCAGCGGCATTCCGAAGTCTCTCGCCCCCACCCTGTGATCTTCTGAGATTAGTTTTGACTGGATCTTTCCAGTGAGGTTTTGATCTCATGTGTTCAATTAGATGATGAGATGTACTTCCTCAAACAGGGATATTTAGTTGGTGGAAACAGTGGATTGCTGAGTTCTTGTTAAATCAAGGTCTCTTTAAGAAAGGATGGAGGGGGCATGTAAGATGTTTGTCAATGAAGGGCATTTTGTATGCAGAATATTGGTTGAGTTATTCATGAATAGATGATCTCAGTGGTCAGACTGCCAGTGTTTGCCATGCACCCGTGCTACTAATGGCAGCATTAAAAAGAGAGAGAGAGAGAGAAAAAATAGGAATCAATTTTTTTCTATCCACATTTGGAAAAGCCTTAACTGCTAAATCCCTGCAGGTAGCACAGCAGAAAGAAGGGGGGGGGGGAGAAATCACCTTATTCTTGCATTTACTTTCTTAAATATGAAATTATTTTCTATATGTTTATTTTCTAATTAAAAACAAGGTGCTTGTTTATGAACATGTGTTTTGCTCTGAATTCTAGATCTGTTGCTGCTAGTGCGCTACTGGAGGACATTGGGAGATTCTCTTTTCGTTTGCCACCACTTGGTGGCACTATATGCTTATGGATACGTATTGGTTAGTTCCCGTGTCCTTTAATTTTTCTGAGGGGTGGGATGGGGCAGAGGGGACTCTTCATCCTTTTTTTAAAAAAAGGCCAGCCTTTTTTCAACCTACTTCAGTGCATTCTGTAGTATCCATCACCTCAGGCACCTCCATGAGCAAACATTTTCTGGTTTTTGCCATTTTGATCAGTTTCCATCTAAGAATGAAGAGACCAATGCAGCAGAAATGAAATGTAAAGAACAGATGATGGCAAACTCTAACTTTTTGCTGCCATCTAGTGGTCACTTGGCTTTTGTTGTCTGAAGTTACATGCAATACAGATACTGTAGTCTTCAACTACAATTGAGCCCAAAATTTATGTTGCTAAAGGAGACACTTGATGAGTTTTGCCCCATTTTACAACCTTCCTTGCCATAGTTGTTAAGAAAATCACTACGTTGTTAAATTAGTATCATGGTTGTTGAGTGAATTTGAAATCCCCCTTGACTTGGTGTGTCAGAAGATTGCAACGACACTGGGACATTGCAATCGTCATAAATTTGAGTCAGTTGCCAAGCATATGAATTTTTATCATGGGACCATGACGAATGCTGCAATAATTGCAAATATGAAAAATGGTCATAGGTTACTTTTTTCAGTGCTTTTGTAACTTTGAACAGTCACTAAATGAACTGTTGTAAGTCCAGGACTACTTGTACATTGAGGGACTGAACTCTTTAGAGAAGAAGGTGTTAGCAGTCTTGCATTTCTGAGGTGGTGCCCTTTTAAGGTCATGTTCATGTTGTGGATTCTCAGCCAGAAATGTGAGATGTCTGACTTCTCTTAAAGCTACATTTGTTCATGCTTCCAAGATGCAATGGGCAAATAAGTTCTTCCAGAATTCTGCTCTAGCAATCCATTTTGTGGTCTGAAGGACATTCCCTGCCTTAGGATTGAAATGCATTTTAGGTACCTAGATTTTATACATGATTTAGTCCAAAAAAAATAAAGCCCATCCTAGGATAACATTTATTTTAGGGCAAAACCTATTCCAAATGAATCACAAAAATAAATTTATAATAAAGATTTGATTTGATTTGGGATAAGAAATATTAGCAATAAAAGAGTATTTAATATTTAAACCTGATGATTTAGCATTTAAACCTCCCTATGTCAATTTTAACAATCAAGCATCCTTCAGAGTAATCATATAATGAACTGGAATAAAGCCAAGTCAGGGGAAAGTCAGGGTTTAATACAGTAATTATATCCCCAGGCTATGCTAAAACCTAGAAGTTATCACACTTGAATGTGGAACCCCAAGGAAAAATGTTCTCTTTAGTGTTAGAGTTTAGTGTTTGAATTTTCTACTTAACCAGAAATTTGGCGTATTATCCATACATCTGTCAAATAGTTTTGGGTCAACTGTGTTGTGCCCAAATGTTAAGCCAGTATAACAGAAATTATAAAACAATTTCCTGAAATCTTCTTTGAGTCCATTAAGAAAAGAAAGATCACAGTTGCCTTTGTGAATCTATCATATAATCCAAATTGATTTGGGTTGAAAATAGGCCTTCCCAATCTCTAGTTGTCTCTGAACATTTGAGGACACACACGTAGATATATGTAGCTAAACCCACTTCTTCAGAAAACGAACCACTTCAACAAAACGGCAGAGAATCCAGGTAAAAATAAAATATGCAGTTTCTTCTCAAAGTTCCTTTTATGTCTTGAAATATGAATGAAAAAAAATCACTGCATATCAATGAAGAGAGAAGAGGGAAGAAAATGTCTATGCTCTATATCCGTGATGTCGAACCTATGGTATATGTCAGCTCCAATGCACATGTGCATACTGGCCAAGCTAATTTTCATTTATAAATATTGTTTATGTAGAGTATGAAGAGCACTCATGCCCAACGATCTAAGTGTTATAGCCCACTGTAACAACATTTCCAAAAAGGCACCAAGAGTTATTAATGTAATCTTACGCAGCTTCTTCTTTGGCAATATTACGCTGCTAACCAGAGCTTACAAAACATTTGTTAGACCAATTCTGGAATACAGCTCACCTGTCTCAAACCTGTCACTGCATATCAAACATTAATATAATCAAGAGAATCCAGAAAGATTTCACAAGGAGAGTTTTTCACTCATCCGCTCGCAACCACCAGACTTGAAATACTGGGATTAGACAATTTACAACTATGTCATCTCCGATCTGATCTAAATGTAATTCATAAAATCATATACCAAAATGTCCTTCCTGTTAATGACTACCTCACCTTTAACCACAGCAATACACAAGCACATAATCGATTCAAACTAAATGTAAATTGTTCCAAACTCTACTGCAGAAAATACAGCTTCAGCAATAGAGTGATCAATGCTTGGACTCTGACTCTGTGGTTTCTTCCCCAAACCCCAAAAACTTTAATTTTAGACAGTTGACCTCTCCCTGTTTCTACAATCAACCTCTCATTTTTTCTAAGAAATCTGTAAGGGGCATGCATAAGTGTACCACTGTGCCTACTGTCCCTGTCCTACTGTCCTATTGTCCTCTTTTAGCATTACTTTTTTAATTTACGTTATGTTTATACAAACTACTACTATCCTATATATGTTTGACAAACAAACTAACCAACCAACTTTAAATATTCACTAAAAAAGGCAACAGTTTTAGAATGGCCATGGGATGGTACAATCAAAATCTGAGATATTTTTTTCCCCTTTGCCATAGAGTCGTGGGGTGCTTCCCTATTTTGCCAACTTCCGTCTCCTTTCAGAACTCTCAACACCCTTCGTGAATTTGCGGTGAGTTTGGTAATATCAGAAACAAAATGGGTCCATTCAATAGGTTGCCCAAGAATGTGCCCCAGTTCTTTGACAAAGAGGACCTTCTATCTATGTTCTAGGGAAGGACAGCAGCCACCCATATCCATTCCTCATTAAAGCCACGGGGCTGAGCTCAACACCTCAAGCCTGCTGCATGCTCATATCTAACTATTTTAGTTATCTGTTGAAAATTCTGAGAGTGATTTTTATGCTGTTGCTTTACTGGGGGAGGCAGAGAATCTGAATGGACTGACATCCATTTTATTTTATATTTTAAATTTTGTGTTGCCTCAGGTGGTTCCTGGATGCAGCTGGCTGGCCACGTACTTCCAGTCTTGTTTTGGCCAATGGTTTGGCCATGATGGTAGTGTTCTTTATGGTGCGCATTGCTGTCATCCCCAGCTATTATATGCAGGTATACTCTTGGTATGGAACTCCTGAATATGAACGTTTGGGCCTGGGTGTGCAACTGGCCTGGATTGGGCCAAGCATTGCCTTGGAAATTCTTAATTTGATCTGGATGTACCGCATTGTCCGTGGCTTCTACCGAGCTTTACGTTGGTCTAAGACCTACAAGTCAGCATGAAGAAAGAACTTGACCTAGAAGACCCAAGTTCTGCTGGACAAAATTGGATTTCCTCTTCTAATCCCCTTAGAAGCCAGTAGCCTAGGAATTGCTCCTGACTATATCCTTGGGGAAAGAATCCCAGATTCATTAAAAATGGAGCATATAGTTTTCCATTCAATCAAAGAAAGGTCTTGGCTAAATTGACTAGATTCAGCAATTTGCCATCTTCTAGAGATGCGACTGTAGAAACACTTCACAGGGCTGAAGATAAGCAGTTTTAAAATGGAGGTATATTTAGCCTAGGGATTCCTTTGGCATAAATGGGAATGCTTGAGAGATACAGTTTGGGAAATTCATCTGACACTCCATGGGACTTTTGAATGAAACTTAATGTAGCTTTGTGCAGCTAAACAGATGATGTTTCTAATATTTCAGGAATTTAACCTCTTTCAACTATCAATCCGTCCATGATGAGGATCAGGTACTATTTCCTCCTAAGAAGAAAATACAAGCTTCTGCTAGGGGTTTTGGGACCATGTTTAGCGGTAAAGAGGATTGAAAATAGTGGAAGGACGAGGGAAGAAATAATGCCCAGTTATGACTACAAATGGTGGCTGGATTTCAGGACTTTCACTAAAAGGACAGCAATATGTAATTAGCATCCTTGTTTTACTAAATCAGTTGAAACAGCATTCCAGGAAAGAACTTGCCTATACAATAGCAGCAAAATTTCTAAAGACCAGAAAACAATAATTTTAAAGCTAGCTTCAAGGCAGACTAGCCTTTGCTCAATGGTTTGGATAAATCAAAACTAAAGTGATATTGAGTGCCTCTAAATATGCCAGGAATACAACTCCCCAAATCCCCATCCATTATGGCTGTCTTCCACTCTGGTGTCATTCCTTTTTGTGGTTGTCATTCTTATATATGACAATCACATCTTCCCAACAATAGTTTACAATGAAAGTTTTTTCACTCCCAAATGTATGCCTCAGTGAATGCAGCCCTGTGGAAGGATATAGGTCCGTGATGGTAAACCTCTGGCACACATGCCACAAGTGGCACGCGGAGCCACATTTGAGGGCATGTGAAGCATTGCTCTGTGTCAGCTCCAGCACACATTTGCAGGCTGGCCAGCTGATTTTTGGCCTTCTGGAGGGTGGGGGGAGGTCATTTCCGCATTTCCCAGGATTCAGAAAAGCCTCTGGAACCTCTGGATGGTGAAAAACGGACCCAACCGGAAGTTCGGAAATGAACTTCTGGTTGAGCCATTTTTCACCCTCCCCAAGCTTTAGGAGGCTTTCCTGAAGATTGGAGAAGGTGAAAACGACCTCCCCCAGGAAGGCCAAAAATCACCTGGAATCCATTTTTTGCCATCTCCAGGTTCCAGAGGCTTTAGTGAACCTTGTGCACATGCATGGGGAGGTCAATGTTTGTGTGTGTGTGTGTGGTGGTGGGGAGTTGTGTGCACATGTACAGGCATTAAAAGGTAGTCATTCATGGCCATACTGGAATGCTCCGGGCACTGTGCATGCATGCGCATGCATGCACCCTTCAATTTCCTGTGTATGGGGGGCTGGGTCCTGCGAGGCGTGGTGGCGGCAGTGGCTTTCAGTTCCAGCCAGCAGCCGCCAGTAGGAAAAAATGCTCCAGGGCCGGCTTGGTGGGTGGGCAGGGCTGGTGGCAGCCACCTCTCCGAGCTGCTTCTTGCACTGGCTCGGCCACAAGCCGCGCCTGCCATCCCACCTGCTCGAGCCGTCACGCCACAGCCAGAATGGGAGGGGGACAGCTCGAGTAGGCAGGGTGTCGGGCCTGGCCGAGCCAGCAGAATTGGCTTGGAGAGGTGGCCGCCACCAGCCCTGCCCGCCTGCCAGGCCCGCCCTGGATCATTTTTTCCTGCTGGTGGCTCCTGGCTGAGACTGATAGCTGCCGTCGCTGCACCTCACAGGACTTAGACTTGTGGCCGCTGGCCAGCCCCAACAGAAGCAATGGCAGAGACAGCTCACACCCACTGGGTGAGCACTGCACTCTCTGGGGCCACGGAGGTGCTGTTGCTGCTGACTGGAGCAGTGAGATTTGGCTTCTGCACATGCACAGAAGCCGAATCTTGTGTGCACGCGCATGCACGCCTGGCAGTGATGGACCTGCGCGCGCAGGTCCATTTCCGCTGGTGGAATGGCGTTTCATGCCGTTCCACTTGCTGCCCATCCCTGTGTACAGGGGAGGGCATTGCATTATAGCTGTGGTCACATGTACAGTGGTATTGCACACACACACGCCCTTTTGGTACCCAAGCAAAAAAAGGTTCGCCATCATTTGTTTTGGTACTACCACACTAGGCTGAACTTGTTTAATATTTCATTGTTCTCAAGAATCTAAATAAATAGCTGGTGCAAGATTTCCTTCCCCAGAAGCTATTGTCAGAAGGTTCTTGTTTTCCCCTCTGTGTTTCTATGCCTTTCTTCTTCTGTTATAGTTGTTTTTCATCCTGACACATGCAAACACAGCCACCAGTACAGAGACAAGATATCATGATGTTGATTCTGTATCAGAGTTGACAAAAGTATAATGGTAAGATATAGCAAATCTTAATAATTAGAATTCATTCAAGAGTTTTTAAATCTGTGAATTCCAACAGATGCCAGGGTCAGAGGACTAGTTGAAATTTAGGTAGTATCAACACAAACCTAGAAAAACAACTGCATTGTAGAAAATTCCACAAAGTTACTAATTTCTCATTTGCTAACATGGAATATCAGACCATACAGATGTACAAGGAATATGTCCATGTATTGCATGGCTAGCTATTGCTAATTTTTGAGAAAGTGTATATTTGTCTAAAGCTAGCCTTAATAACAATAGCATGAAAAGGTACATTGACTGTGGCTAATGGATTCAATTCCTTCCTATCCTTTTCTTTATTTAAAATACATTAATAAAATAGGAGCTGCCATCTGTGAAAATCAGCTGTCCTGTGATTGGTGGATAGTTTCCCACCAGCTATTGTCATTTAGAAAAGGGGCAGGCAGGAAAACCAGAAGATTTAATTAATGGCTTTGCTTAACATGCTCTGCACCCCTAGAATCAGAACACCACTACAGAGTATTAATGCTATAAAGGCATCTTTATGGATCAACAGAAAACTTTATGGTTGAATAATTTTTGCCAGCAGAAGGACGAGCAGATAGTACTACATTGAATGTAGTTTTTCCTCTGATTTTAGATTACTCAGTAATCTAATCTTCATGCTCTTTTAGTACTGTATGTTGTTTCTTTGTGATAAAAACCTTTGACTATTCATTCTTAAAACTTCCTTACTTAGATACCAGATCATTATGACTTCTTATCCCTTGGGTTAAAGCCAAGTATATGGTACCATGCCTATTCTGCCCTCAGAATCAAAATCTCCAGGAGACTTACTTTCATAAGACCCATGGACCTCCTAGGGAGAATGTTCACATGGTTGGAGCTCCTCAGTTTTGGAAAACTAAAACTGACTCCAGGTGCTAAATGCCTTAACTTGTTGGGGGGAAACTGCAAGTACCTAGATTGTTTCTTAAATTTACAGTATCTAATACTTATTTGGTGCTACGGGAATGAGCTGTGATCTTTAAATAGAAGCTGAAGAGCTTTGCTTCTAAATATGTGCCTTAAAACAACATTGCCAAACAGTCCCTTATCAGCCTCAAACAACATTGCCAAACAATCAGCCAAACAGCCAGTTGTCACCCTTATTTTGTTGCCTCTCAGTTGTATTAAACTGCAATTCTCAGAGTTCCCACCAGCATGGCAAACAACCTCCCTCCCTCCCACTACTGCCTGTAATTGTGGGAGCTGTAGTCTCAATATTTTGGGAAGCTATCAAGTAGGGATGATTGTCCTAAAAACCTGAAAAAGCCCTCTCAGTTTTTTAGATCGCTACAGATGGCAACATGTATTGTTCTATTCCGATGGGTTATGCCTCATATATAGCAGTGAAAAATGGCTGATCCCCCCCCCCTGCAATTTTCAATAATTAAATTTTTGCAATGTAGTGTTTGTAATTTTCTATCCTCTGTATATTAACTGGAATCAATGAGTGACAATTTAAATAATAATTATATAAATAAATAATATTAATTTATTAAACTCTTCCCCTCTGTTTTGATCTTATGTGAGCATCAGTGAATTGTACTTTGTGGATGTTAAATTTCAGCCTGAGCTGTGGGCTATATTGATTGAAGCGTGTTTGTACCATATATGGATAGATGGAACTTAAAGGCCACAACCCGCTGTACTTTACTAAATTCCTTCTTAACATATACCTAAAGTAGTCTGCCAGGCATCTGGATTGTGAAAATGAGAGGAGAGCTCATTTCAGGGCAGATGTGCTGCTGCTTCTACTGTATTTTGTTTTATCCCCCCCACCCCCACATTCATGCATTTCTTTACTGTAGCTTTGGATTTCTGTTTCTATTCAGAATTAAGTGTCTGTTGTGTAGTAAAACTACACAAAGAACCCAGCCTGGCCTTCTGCCCAATTTGATGCCTAGAAGATCTTGGGATGTCTATGAAACAATTCAAACAGCTGGTGGGTGCTGTGAAGCAAAAAAAAAGGAACAGGTTTCAATCCAAGCAGACTCCAGACAAGATATCCTCTATGGTCAAGCAAGCAGAGAATAATATTCAAAACTTAGTTTCTCCTTTCAAATATTTTGTAAAATCAGGTGAACTTGGAATATATTTTTAATTATGGAAGGGGTTTTTTGTCTATGTTTCGATTGGTTATACCACATTATTCCCCTCTCTTTTCTTTTCTTTCTGTGTTGGAAATTGTTCATTTTTATTTTATGTAAGTCTGCTTAGAAATGAACTTTTCTTTTAAAGTGAGAAAATGATTGCTTTTGGAAGCAACTTCTGGCAACTTAAAGACAAGAAACAACCTTTGGTTCAGTATGTGTCCCATCCAAAATTTTGTTTTTAAAGTTGTTATGAGACTTAATTTTTGCTGCAACAGTCTAACATGATGATTACTGCCATGGAAATCAGGAGTCTCTGAGAAAGCCAAAGACAGCAGATAACCAAAACCTAATATTTGTGACTGTTTATCTAAGACGTATTTCCATCTAGTAACTCATAAAGACAGATACTACACACTGAGCTTAGTCAGTCCTGAGTATAGTGTTAGGGTGAATTATGCTAGTAAATTTATACTAATGAATTACAAGCCCTCTTGGCTGTCTATATTTCATCTCCCAATCATTGCATGGGCCGAAATATTCACATTCTTTGGTTACCACTTGAGTATGGCTGGGAAAAGATTTGGAGTCAACAAACTCTTTAGAAAAAGGGAAGAATGCACAAGGTCCACATATTATGAACTGAACATTTCTGAGATAAAGTTTTAGGAGGAAAGGAAGAGAACCCCAAATATAATTGCCTCCCTCACATAGTTATTGTTAAAGTATAAAATTCACTGAGGTAATAATTTTGGAGCTGTGGTAACTTACTAGATTGGAAAATTTTCATAAGACTACTGCGCCACAGGAAAATGGAAAATGAATGAGAAAAGTTGTAAAATGGTGCTTTCCGCAACTCGATTATCTTGATATAAATGTCCTGTATTCTATCAATCTTAATGACTCATCTACTAAGGTCTCAAAATATTATATAAAATTGTAGAAGTAAAAACTTAAATGACACAATCAGGAATTAAATTTGAAGAATAAAAGTAATTAAATTAAATTGCAATTAAATGCCAACATACTTAGAAAGTATTGTAAAAATAGGAAAAAAAACCTGCACAAAAAAGAGACCTTTTTAGATACCAAATAGCTTTGCATAACTTTTCTTTCTTCCTTTCAAATTTGGCTGAATTATGATGGCATAACAATTCTTTGAACTCTCCAGTTGATTTAATACCAGCTCCAAAAATGGTATGCAAAAAAGAAACAAGCCTTTCTTTAATAACTAACAAAGTGCACACTTTTCTTTGGGGACCTTGTGTTCCATCTCTTGTTAGATTTTTGTTAGACTGAGACATTAGAAAGAAATGGCACACACACAATTAATGGTAGTAGCTTTCAAAGCTTATTGTGTCATTTGGCACACACACAGCCTCATCAATTCCTGAGGGAACTACTAGGAGTTTAAATTTTGCTGATGATGTGAGGCTGGGCCTGGGATGCATGGAAGCTGAATCAGAACTTTCCTCTCTCCCCTTGTCTCTCTCTAACAATAAGCATTTCCATTTATAGAACCTTGGTAGATGGGCTGATGTCACTGCTTATTCACTTGATAAACATAGCCACTGTGTGTGTGTGTGTGTGTGTGTGTGTGTGTGTGTGTGTGCATTGCTTCCTAGAAAAAGAGCAAAATTGCTACTGGATTACTACTGCTGCTAAATCCCATTGTTGTTAAGCCATTAACCTGGACAGAGGAGAGAAGAGGAGTGAGGTCTCAGCACTTAGGGATCTCTCTTGCAGAAAGGGAATCCATGGTATGACTATTCTTTTTCATCACATTGCAATGAATGTACTAAAGTTACATGTGATGATGCTAAATTCAACTCCTGGCAATTTGCATAATAAAAATATAAATCATTACCGACATCTGAGAATAACCGATACGGAGAGATAATACAGGCCCTCTGCTTCAACTTTGGCCACTTCTCCCTACCCACTTCTTTCAGGCAGCACCAACCTCTTAACCAGTCTCCCCAGGCCAATCCTGGTCTTGCCTCTTTGATGCCACTCCACAAGCCATGCCCATCATGCAGCACAGGAGATGGTTGAGGGAGACTCCTGGATTGGCAGCACTGCTCAGCACGGGAAGTGCAGACTCTGTGACCTGGCTCATCAAGCCTTGGTGTTACAAGAAGAGATGGGTCAGGCTGGGGATAACACCCTAAACTGTTCTCTTACTAGAGTATTTCCTGTGGCTCAGACTGTGTGTCTATTTATTGATTGACTTGTTCGACTACCTTACATCCTGGAGTTCAGGGCAGTCCTATTTCCCCCACAACACTACCGTGAGGAAGGTTGGGTCAAGAGAACTTAAATAAAACCCAAGTTCCTGTCTGACACTCAGCACCCTGACTTATCCAGGTGGCACCTTCATGCAAAATATTACTCGGGCTCTAATGAAATCCACAGGCCATAAATGAAGACCAGTTTGAAACCATGTACACATTCAGAAACAAGAATGAATATGAATGCATATTTGTTTGTGACAGTTATATTCTGCTTGTTGTCCATAAGCTATAGAAACATAGAAACATAGAAGTCTGACGGCAGAAAAAGACCTCATGGTCCATCTAGTCTGCCCTTATACTATTTTCTGTATTTTATCTTAGGATGGATATATGTTTATCCCAGGCATGTTTAAATTCAGTTACTGTGGATTTATCTACCACGTCTGCTGGAAGTTTGTTCCAAGGATCTACTACTCTTTCAGTAAAATAATATTTTCTCATGTTGCTTTTGATCTTTCCCCCAACTAACTTCAGATTGTGTCCCCTTGTTCTTGTGTTCACTTTCCTATTAAAAACACTTCCCTCCTGAACCTTATTTAACCCTTTAATATATTTAAATGTTTCGATCATGTCCCCCCTTTTCCTTCTGTCCTCCAGACTATACAGATTGAGTTCATTAAGTCTTTCCTGATACGTTTTATGCTTAAGGCCTTCCACCATTCTTGTAGCCCGTCTTTGGACCCGTTCAATTTTGTCAATATCTTTTTGTAAGTGAGGTCTCCAGAACTGAACACAGTATTCCAAATGTGGTCTCACCAGCATTCTATATAGCGGGATCATAATCTCCCTCTTCCTGCTTGTTATACCTCTAGCTATGCAGCCAAGCATCCTATTTGCTTTCCCTACCGCCTGACTGCACTGTTCACCCATTTTGAGACTGTCAGAAATCATTACCCCTAAATCCTTTTCTTTTGAAGTATTTGCTAACACAGAACTGCCAATACAATACTCAGATTGAGGATTCCTTTTCCCCAAGTGCATTATTTTACATTTGGAAACATTAAACTGCAGTTTCCATTGCTTTGACCATTTATCTAGTAAAACTAAATCATTTACCATATTACAGACCCCTCCAGGAATATCAACCCTATTGCACACTTTAGAGTCATCGGCAAATAGGCAAACTTTCCCTACCAAACCTTCCCCTATGTCACTCACAAACATATTAAAAAGAATAGGACCCAGAACAGACCCTTGTGGCACACCGCTTGTAACCTGACTCTGCTCAGAATACTCGCCATTAACAATAACTCTCTGATGTCTATGCTTCAGCCAGCTTGAAATCCACTGATCTATCCAGGGATTAAGTCCAATCTTCACTAATTTATCTATCAGCTCTTTATGTGGAACCATATCAAAGGCTTTGCTGAAGTCCAGGTAGGCAATATCCACGGCACCACCTTCATCCAACACCTTTGTGACATAGTCAAAGAAATCAATGAGATTAGTCTGACATGATTTGCCTTCAGTAAAGCCATGCTGATTTGGGTCCAATAAGTTATTGTTTTTTAGGTGCTGATTTATCCTCTTTTTGAGTAGAGTCTCCATCATTTTAACTACAACTGATGTCAAGCTAACTGGCCTGTAGTTACCAGCTTCTTCTCTACTGCCCTTCTTGTGAATAGGCACAACACTGGCCATTCTCCAATCCTCAAGAACTTCTCCTGTTAACAAGGATTGGTTAAACAAATCAGTCAGGGGGGTAGTAATGACAGATCTGAGTTCTTTAAGAACTCTGGGGTGGATGCCATCTGGACCCATTGCCTTATTTATCTTTAATCGTTCAAGTTCTTCTAAGACATCGGCTTCTAAGATCACTGGAGCTGAATCCGTACAGCTGGAAGCAATGCTATATCCCTCTATAGTATTATTTTGTACGGTGTCTTTTGAGAAAACTGAACAGAAGTAGCTATTGAAATGGTCAGCGATCTCCTTATTCCAATTAATGCATGTATTATTCCCGGTACTAAGTTTCGTGATGCTGCAGTTTTTCTTCTTCTTATCACTAATATATCTGAAGAAGGTTTTATCCCCCTTCTTTACAGATTTGGCAATTTCTTCCTCTTTTGAGGCTTTAGCAGCATATATTATCTGTTTCGCCTCCTTCTGTCTCATTTTATACACCTCCCTATCAGCTATACTTCCAGACTCTTTATACCTCCTATAGGCAGCCTTTTTTTCATTGACTATAGCCCTTACATCATTGCTAAACCATAGCGGTTTCTTCTTCCTTTTACCTTTAGTTATTTGTCTTACATACAGTCCAGTGGCTTTTAAGATGGCCTTTTTTAATACAGTCCACTGGGTGCTCGCTCCTGCCATTTTATCCCTCCCCTTTAATTCATTTTCTAAATATTCCCCCATTGCATTAAAATTTGTTTTTCTGAAATCCAATACTTTGGTTGCATTATAGGATTGCTCACAATTAGTTTTTACATCAAACTATGAATGGAATACATAGCAATTTTGTGTTAGCAAACACACAGATGTGAAATTATACTTCATTCTTTTACGCAGTCCTCAGAGACTTGTGCTGCTGCCCTGTATTGGCAGGGAGAACTCCAACCTCTGAAGGCAGCCAATTAGACTTTTTCTATTTGGCTCTCACAAAAACAGCCTCAAACCAAGGATAGTAGAAGACTGGTGGGGCTATAAATGACCAGGAAAGTAACATACAGACTACTTCTGCTTGTACAGAGCAACTACTCTGCAGCCAGATGTTTCTTATAAGGAAACAGGTGCCATAATGTTAGAGTTCTAGGACCAGTTTGGAAAATTGGGAAAGTAGTTTTGGGACCCAAAACATGATTAGGGTGATGAGACTTTAAAGGAGAACTCAGAACGAAAGAAAGCCTGGAGTTATTTCCCAAGGCAAAATTAAAAACTATGAGGATATTTATCCTATTTGATTTGAGAGGAATGAACTATTATGGGATAAAATTGCATTGTTCCATAATTGAATAAAAAAGCGTAATCATGCTACCATTGTGAATAAAATGCAATATAGGATTCTTAATTAGTTTATCATGTAGCTTTATTTGTTTGATAACTATCTTTAATTTTGCCTTGAATTTATGATAACTGAATGCAGTCAGTTGAATGTTAACTGACACTGGAGAGAGATTTCTTCCAGAGAGCCTTGTGTTGGAAAAGAAGATTCTTCCCCTAATTCTTAGAAAATGACTTTGCTTGTTCCCAAGGGCTGGGCCAACACATTTGCTGACTGATCAAAGCTATCTCCAGTTCTTGGTATGGGAATAGAGTAAATTGTTGGTTGAATTTTATTAATGGCAACTGGGGAATCCCCTCCATTTCCCAAAATAGGCTAATTTAGGGAGCCATGACGAGCTGTGCCATACATCCATCTTCAACATCTTGCTGGTAATTCCTATTGTTCTGCTTTGCCCCTGTTGGGTAATGGTCAGTTGGTGCTGCTCATTCTCAAAGCTAAACATTAGTCTCTGGAAAAGTTCCCCATGTGTCTAAAGCTCATGGCTGATGGAGAGAGAAAGGAAGAGAAAGAGAAAAGCTGTCTTTCCCATTCAAAATTAAACATTCAGCCTGAACTTTATTAGCAGGAGCATCAGCTTGAGATGGGAGGGAGCCATTCCAGCATCAAATAGCATCAACCTGACATGCTAACTGATGACTATCTGAAGGTCCTGCTGGAAAGCCTTTGCCCCACCATGGGATAAGAAGAGCCCCAAGGGTTCTCAGAGGCCCCATTTCTTTGCAGTTTTCCCATATAAAGGCTGAAAATGTGCAGCCCTTGGCTTAAGGCAAATATGTTTATAAAAGTACTGTGGAAATTGGCATCCATGCAGGCCGGCGCACTCCCCCTCCGCTCCCCCTCCTTCATTCCAGCCCGCACAGCCTCCCTGGCCCACTGCTCTTTGCTTCTGATTGTTACCAGATTTATGGATAGCCAAGGGAAAGAGGGAGGAGGGAATATAGAAAAGCAATGCAGGCGAGGAAGGATACAGGACTTATAAGGCAAGTAAAAAGCAGGTCTGAAGTTGCTACAGCCAGACATTTGGCTTGTTAGCTGTAGTGCTGCTAATATAAATTAAAGACACACTGCTCACCCTCCATGAGCTTCATGCTAGATTTGCAGAACAAAAATTCAATAGGAGTGTTTGGGGTGAATTAGCTTGCAGCTAGAGCAGAGGGCAGCCTGCTAAGGCAATCTTTGTTTATCCATTCTTATCATAAAATTAGGGCAGCAAACTTCACTTTTGTATCATAGAAAAGTTATGACGGGGAAGATTACGAACCAGAATATCTGAGTTCTGTTCCTTTTTCAGTTCTGGATCCAGTAATGGAGAATCATGATTATAGCAAACCATGTTTGCTACCAGGTCTAAAGACAATTCTGTTCGGTGGCACTGGTCCAATAAAAAACATTTCTTCCTCTTCAACCAGGTATTTACCATGCTGGGGAGAAATAATTGATATAGTAATATGCTTTTACATTATCTGCCCTTTGCTTACAATTGGTACTAAGAGCAGGTAGTCCTCAACTTACTACAGTTCATTTAATGACCATTCAAAGTTACAGCATCACTGAAAAATGACTTATGACCATTTTTCACACTTTTGTCCATTGAAGCATCCGTTTTGGTCAACAAAATTTGGATACTTGGCAACTGGTTCATATTTATGACAGTTCCAGTGTCCCAGGATCATGTGAGCATATTTTGGGACCTTCTGACAAGCAAAGTCAATGGAGAAGTCAGATTCACTTGTCAACCATGTTACTAACTTAACCACTGCAGTGATTCACTTAGCAAATGTGGTAGAAAAAATTGTAATATGGGACAGAATTCACTTAACAACTGTTTCAATTAGCAATAGAAATTTGGGGCTTAATTGTGATTGTAAGGAGTTGTAAGGACTACTTGTACTATTTCTGTTGCCATCTTGTGATTGCTTGGAATTTTGCAGCTCAGTTTCCCTAAACTTTGAGGTAAGTGAGTTGATATGAGGCGGTTGCAGAATGTTAAAGTAGTCAGGGAGCATTTGGGGGGGAAAACAGTTTCCACCCATGGGAGCTCCAATCTTGCAATTTTTGGAACAAATTTTTCAACAGATCTTGGCTCCGTTGCAAAACAAACCCAAAACCCAGATGCATTGTGGAGATCTGTTTAATGGGTAACTCTGAAAAGCAATAAGCAACCTAGTAGGTGTAATGATTTGAAATATTGCTGGAGTTCTTGGAGCTCAGTATCTTTGTGACATGCCTCTGGGATGCCTCATCATGCTCTGCAACCTTGCAGATTCCCCTCTTGCACTATTTGAGACAGACATATACTAGAAGCAGCAGATGCTGCTTCAAAAAGACTGATTGCCAGGAATCTGTTTGATGCCAGCATGCATCTATAAATCATCTAAGAACTTTTAGGAGGAGAGAATCGAATTTAGAGCCATGTTTTTATTCCTGTTATTAATTGATAGGAGATCCAGTTTGGTACAGTATTTAAAGATCAGGCTAGAAACCAAGAGTTGTAGTCTCACCTTAGGCACAAATCCATCTAGGTGACCTTGTCCCAAACCCCACCCCCACCCCAGCCCTGGGAAGCAAGCAAAAGCAAACTGCTTGTGAACAACCTTGCCAATAAATCTGCAGGTACTTGTCCAGGTAGTTGGCAGACATCAAAAACTGACTCAAAAATGTACACAATAAATTAACTTATATATATCAGTTCATTTTGTGTGTGTGTGTATATGTATGTATATATATACACACACATACATACATACAGTACATACAGCACATAAAGCTTTTTAACATAAAAAATGAGATCAGCTTCTTCAGAAATTTTCTTGATACTGTTTTAAAACTCCAGTGTTTCTGCCATCTGTCCAATCATATAATTGGTTTTTTCTTTTTAAATTGACTCCCTGTTATAGTAAGAACAAGAATGCATCTACAGTAGATGAGGAACAAACCACTTGCTTTTTGTAATAATTGCTGTTTGGCAGAAACTCCTGTCCAGCTCTGTAGGAGGACTAATAGTACAATTATAAAAAGAAACTCCTGTGCTAACCAGTACTAGAAAAACATTCTGCACTGTTTTGTTAAATTTATGTCCCTTCCCTGTCTTTAAAATTTAGATATTGATTGCTTAATACCAGTTATTTTACACTTTTAACTGTAATCTGTATAGCTGGTTTACCAGGAAGACACTATTCAAGTTATTAGTCACAAAAGAAACAAGTGAACAAATTTAGAGATCACTATTTATAGGACAAATGCCTCTGCTGATAATGGGCCTCATTACATAACCTTATGTAGTTAGCTGAATTTGAATAGTTTAAAGTAATGATTTTAAGCACAGCATTCCATTATTTAAAAGTATTCTAAAAGACAAAGTTTTTCAGAGCACACTTAAGGAATAAAGTGTGAGAAATATCCCTTAAAAGTTGGTTTTATGCAGTGGTGGCTCATGGCAGAACTAAGTATCTTGTTGTCAGGATCTCCACCATCGGCCTGCTGCCTTGCTGTATTTCTACCATTAAAGGGAAAGAGATGAGAGAAACATTTGGGGGGGGGGGGCAGGCAATTTACCTGTGTATCTAATAGAAGGAAATGGAGAAGAGGAAGTGATAATGGAAAAAGATGAACTCGTCAAACCAGCTTGTATCAGGATCTTCAATGCTGTTTGGCCTGAGAACAGAATACAGTATTACCAGTTTCACACCTCAGAGTTTCTCAGTACAGTGGTACCTCGAGATACGAGTTTAATTCGTTCCGGACCTGGGCTCTTAAGTCGAGCAGCTCTTATCTCGAACGACTTTTCCCCATAGGAATTAATGTAAATAATTTTAATTGGTTCCAGCCCTCAAAAAACTCACAAAGTTAGTCTAAATTATGCAGAAAGACATGTTTTTAATGAAGAAATGTACATGTACATATAAATGAATAATGAAGTTTCTTTCACTTAACTTGTAAACTTTCTTAAACTTTTAAATTTACATATGTTCAACTTCTCTGCCACCCAATCCTGTGGGACAGAGGTCCCCAACCCTTTTTGCACCAGGGACCGGCTTTAAGCGATCAAGAGAGGAATGGGTGAATGAATGGACGGAGGGTGGGAAGGAAGGAAGGAAAGAGGGAAGGGACAGGAACAGAGGAAGGAAGCAAGGAAACTTATGAAAGGGGAGAGTAAGAGAGGAATGAGTGAAGGGAGGGAGGGAGGGAAGAAGGTGGGAAGGAGAAAGAAAAGAAGAAATAGAGGAAGGGAAGGTAAAAGAGAGAAAGAAAAAGAGCAAGAAAGAAAGAAAGAAAGGGGGAAGGGACAGGAACAGAGGAAGGAAGCAAGGAAACTTATGAAAGGGGAGAGTAAGAGAGGAATGAGTGAAGGGAGGGAGGGAGGGAAGAAGGTGGGAAGGAGAAAGAAAAGAAGAAATAGAGGAAGGGAAGGTAAAAGAGAGAAAGAAAAAGAGCAAGAAAGAAAGCTGCAAGCACCCCCCCGAGCCCCCCAGGCCGGCTGCAACCTTTTAAAACACGCGCGCCGCTTCGCAGCTGTCTCCTGAAGCCGAACGCGGAAGTTAGCGTTTGGCTTCAGGAGACAGCTCCTTGGCGCTTGTATCTCGAATTTGGGCTTGTAAGTAGAACAAAAATATCTCTCCCCTCCCAGCTCTTATCTCGAGTTGCTCTTAAGTAGAGCAGCTCTTATGTCGGGGTTCCACTGTACATCGTATTGGCATCACGTTGCACTGGTCATGGGGGGATGAATTGGGAGTTAGAAAGAATACTTTTGCATTTTGCATGAGAACACCAGATTTCACCTGATTTTGCTGCAACCAGTTTCCTTCAGGAAAAGTTCCTTTGCTTCAACTAAATGGAGTCACGAGTCATATTTCCTGAGAGAGCCGACTGAGGCAGGTCTGACATTAGGTGGAATCTGCAATCTTGGTTAACCCAGAGAAGATTTTACCTCTGCAGTGGTGGCCAAGCATACAAGATCGACCCAAGAAGAAACCTAGAGAGAGACATCTAAGAGACCCCCTCCAGGAGGGCTGGATCTGTCTGTGGCTGGGTGAAGATGACCCATCAAGATCCTGATGGTCCCTAGGGGTTGGGAAAAAAGAGGAGCGAGAAGAGAAAACCCAAGAAGCGACATTCACCTGTGGGAGCAGAGGCACCCACCAACATGGAAAGGGAGCTGAGCTGGAAGGGCTGGAGGAAGAAAGTAATGAGGAAAAAGCGACTGGGCAGATTGGATGATGGAATAAGCCATAAAGCTCCTGCATGGGCCCTTCAAGAATCTCAAATTGTATAAAATACTGGCTTAGATGAGGCAACCTGACGCACATCCACCCCCCTACCACAGTTGGCAATGGAATATCCATCCCCACTGTAACCTCCGGCATCTCAGCCAGCCCGACAGCCTAGCAGGGAGTGCTTGTGGCACCAGTCCAGGGGGAAGGAGAGCCTGCAAGGCAACCTCGTCCAGATGTGAAATTTATTGGAGACCCCCAACAACTGGGATTTACCCATTGAAGGAGCCAAGGGGACAGATATATTACCGTGGCCCTGGAGGGGCCAGGTGCCCAGTGCCCAGTTGTGGGCTACTAGCCAGAACGCTGAATTGCACTTGCCGCTGCGGCTCGTATGTGCTTGCGGGGCCAGTGTGATTTTGCTCCTGCAGCTTTGGAGGTTTGCAAAATCGCACACAGAGCCGCAAGTGCACCTGTGTTTCGGCATGCGCGGAAGCAAAAAAAGCTCACCGAAACACAGGCGCACCTGTGGCTCCGTGCGCAATTTTGCTACCTCCACAGGGGCAGAAGCAAAATCACAGTGGCCCAGCAAGAACTTAGGAGCCGCGGCAGCGAGCACAATTTAGCGTTCCGGCTAGTAGCCCACCTCTGCCAGTGACCCTCCACACTGACAATGCCCCAGAGCTCAACCACTTCGTGGCCACCCTCGAGAAGCAGTTTGGCTGATTGTGAGGGACCACAGCAAAACCATACTGCAATGGAGGAGGCAGGTGGCCAAATCTTTCTTGCCAGAGTTCTAAAGTTAATAACTGCAGTTGATAAGTTAGTAACATGGTTGTTAAGTGAATCTGGCTTCTCCATTGACTTTGCTTGTTGGAAGATCACAAAAGGTGATCACATGACCTTAGGACACTGCAACCGGCTTGAAGTTCCCCAAAGCTCCATTTTAATAGAGATGTCATATTGGCACATATGGGAAAAGCTGAATTTGAGAGCTTTCAGGTTTTCTCCACCCAAATGAAAGTCCCTGCCCAGCACCCAAATGTCCATCATGTGATCCAATCAGGCATCGTCTAAAACTGAAGATGCCTCCTGGTCACTTCATCACAGCTGCAGGAGACAGCAACCGTGACTTTCTAGAAGAATGTTGTTTAGACTACTAGACACCACCCACTCCATACAATCCCCCCCTGCCATTTTCCCACAGTAGAAAATGTGGCAGTCCTGAATACAAAAAAGGTAAAATATGGCTTCCATGCCTGACACCACATTGAATACATGTCAGTTGCTAAACCTCCACATTTTAATAATCTTAATGTTTTTTGTACCATCATTCTGCAATAGCCACAGAGGTTGGAAACCAGGAACACCATTTTACAAGATGGGAGCCCTTAATTCTCCCTGAGCTTCATTGCTTTCTTGCAGACATTTCAATACCCAAACTAGGTAATATCATCTGTGCACTGATGATGTTACTTTGGGTAATGAAATGTCTGCAAAACACAAAACAATCAAGCTCAGAGAACACCAAGGACCCCTTATTTTAACCCTGAGGTACACCTACTCTCCCTTAATTGCACACAGATTACAATGTCTGTCTTACTTTCAACCTGGCCAGGTGATGTTGTCAAGGCCCTGTCCAAGTACCTGGGAGCTCTGTGGGTCTGCATGAAGAGACATCAACAATTAATTAATCTTACCAAGACTAAATGGTTCTGAATATCGGTATTCCTCCCGCCCCTCCCAGATTTGGGGATTTTCCATCTTTAATTTTAAATGATGATATACTTCTCCATGTCTTTGTACATGTTCTATATTGATTATGTGGATGTTAACTTCTTTATTTAACTTGTTTCCTGGTTCCAATCCTTCCCTGCAGGGAGGCGGAACCGATTAGGATGTTCCGCCCCAGGCGCCTGATGGACCCAGAGGGCTTTCAGAGGGCGCTTGGGGTTATTCCAGATGTACTCATCCACAGTTTGGCAGAGTCTCTTGCTGAGGCCTGGAACAAGGCTGCAGCGGAGACTCTGGACCGGATTGCGCCGTTGCGACCTCTCCGCGGCACTAGACCCCGTAGAGCTCCATGGTTCAATGAGGAGCTCCGAGAGTTGAAAGGCCAGAAGAAGAGACATCTAGAGAAGCAATGGAGGAAGAGTAAGTCTGAATCCGACCAAACACTTGTAAGAGCTCATATTAAGACTTACGAAGTGGCGCTCAAGGTGGCAAGATGCGCGTATCATGCCGCCTTGATTGTATCAGCGGAATATCGCCCGGCCGCTCTGTTTAGGATGACCCACTCCATTCTCAACCAGGGGGGAGTTGGGGAGCCCTTGCAGAGTAGTGCCGAGGATTTTAACACATTTTTTGCTGATAAAGTTGCTAGGATCTGCACGGACCTCGACTCCAATTGGATAACAGAGTCGATTGACGATGAGTCAGTGGAGGTGACTGGGGCCCATACTTGTCCATCTGTCTGGGAAGAGTTTGATCTGGTGACACCTGATGAAGTAGACAAAGCCATTGGAGCTGTGAGTTCTGCCATCTGTTTACTGGATCCGTGTCCCTCCTGGCTGGTCTCGGCCAGCAGGGAGGTGACACGGAGTTGGGTCCAGGAGATTGTCAATGCTTCATTGGGGAGGGGGTCATTCCTGGATCCCTACAAGGAGGCACTTGTGTGCCCCCTCCTCAAGAAGCTTTCCCTGGACCCAGCCATTCTCAACAACTATTGGCCAGTTCCCAACTTTCCGTTTATGGGGAAGGTTGTTGAGAAGCTGGTGGCGCCTCAACTCCAGTGGTCCTTGGAAGAAGCCGATTATCTAGGCCCTCAGCAGTCAGGATTCAAGCCTGGCTACAGCACGGAAACTGCTTTGGTCGCGTTGATGGATGATCTGTGGCGGGCCTGGGACAGGGGTTTATCCCCTATCCTGGTGCTTGTTGACCTCTCAGCGGCTTTTGATACCATTGGCCATGGTATCCTTCTGCGCCGGCTGGAGGGGTTGGGAGTGGGAGGCACTGTTCTTCAGTGGTTCTCCTCCTACCTCTCCAGTTGGTCGCAGTCAATGTTAGTGGGGGGTCAGAGGTGGGGTGCCTCAGGGGTCAGTCCTCTCCCCCCTGCTATTTAATATCTACATGAAACCATTGGGCGAGATCATCCAAGGGCATGGGGTGAGGTATCATCAGTATGCTGATGATACCCAGTTGTACATCTCCACCCCATGTCAAGTCAACGAAGCAGTGGAAGTGATGTGCCGGTGCCTGGAGGCTGTTAGGGTCTGGATGGGTGTCAACAGACTCAAACTCAACCCTGATAAGACGGAGTGGCTGTGGGTGTTGCCTCCCAAGGACAATTCCATCTGTCCATCCATCACCCTGGGGGGGATTACTGACCCCCTAAGAGAGGGTCCACAACTTGGGCGTCCTCCTCGATCCACAGCTTACATTAGAAAACCATCTTTCAGCTGTGGTGAGGGGGGCGTTTGCCCAGGTTCGTCTGGTGTACCAGTTCGCCTGGACCGGGACTCACTACTCACAGTCACTCATGCCCTCATCACCTCGAGGTTCGACTACTGTAATGCTCTCTACATGGGGCTACCTCTGAAAAGTGTTCAGAAACTTCAGATCGTGCAGAATGCAGCTGCGAGAGCAATCATGGGCTTCCCTAGGTATGCCCATGTTACACCAGCACTCCGCAGTCTGCATTGGTTACCGATCAGTTTCCGGTCACAATTCAAAGTGTTGGTTATGGCCTATAAAGCCCTTCATGGCATCGGGTCAGAATATCTCCGGGACCGTCTTCTGCCACATGAATCCCAGTGACCGGTTAGGTCCCACAGAGTCGGCCTTCTCCAGGCCCTGTCGACTAAACAATGTCGTCTGGCGGGACCATGGGAAGAGCCTTCTCTGAGGCGGTCCCAACCCTCTGGAACCAGCTCCCCCCAGAGATTAGAATTGCCCCCACCCTCCTCGCCTTTCGCAAGCTCCTTAAAACCCACCTCTGTCATCAGGCATGGAGGAATTGAGATACAGTGATCCCCTGATCGTTGCGAGGGTTCCGTTCCAGGACCCCCCGCAACGAGCGGGTTTTCGCGAAGTAGCGCTGCGGAAGTAAAAACACCATCTGCGCATGCGCAGATGGTGTTTTTACTTCCGCAGCGCTAGCGAGGAGCCGAAGATTGGGGGCGGCGCGGCTGTTTTAAAACGTCGCCGCCGGCATGGGGGGTTTCCTAGCAGCCCCCCAAACCCGGGTTGGGGGTCCGGGGGGTGCTGGCAAGCCCCCCATGCCGGCGGCGACGTTTTAAAACAGCCGCGCCGCCCCCAATCTTCAGCTCCTCGCTAGCGGGCAGGCAGGCGGCGGACAAGCCGTTCGCTGGCGCTCGCTCTCGCCGCTTTTCCAGCTGAGTCCTGAAGCGAATTCGCTTCAGGACTCAGCTCGCTCAGTGCGCTCGCTCTCGCCGCTTTTAAAACAGCCACGCCGCCCCCAATCTTCGGCTCCTCGCTAGCGCTTTTAAAACAGCCGCGCTGCCCCCAATCTTCGGCTCCTCACTAGCGGGCAGGCAGGCGGCGGACAAGCCGTTCGCTGGCGCTCGCTCTCGCCGCTTTCCAGCTGAGTCCTGAAGCGAATTCGCTTCAGGACTCAGCTGGGAAGCGGCGAGAATGAACGGCGTGGGCGGACGAAGGGCGGGCGGCAGCGAGGAGTTTGCGTGGGCGGTGGGGAAACTCCTTGCTGATGCCCGCCGCTCGCCCTCCCACCAGCAAGAGGGGGAAGACCCAGGGAAGCCGCCCAGCAGCTGATCTGCCCGGCACCATCTACGCATGCGTGCCCATAGAAAAAAGGGCACGCATGCGCAGATGGTGTTTTGACTTCCGGGTTGAAAAATCGCAAATTACCCTGTTCGCAATGGTCGGGGACGCAATAACCGGGGGATCACTGTATTCCTTTCCCCCAGGCCTATACAAGTTATGCATGGTATGTTTGTGTGTATGTTTTGTTTTTTAATAAGGGTTTTTTTTTAATGATTTTTAATTATTAGATTTGTAGTATATTGTTTCTATTGTTGCTGTGAGCCGCCCCGAGTCTGCGGAGAGGGGCGGCATACAAATCTAATTAATTAATTAATTATTATTATTACTGTTGTTGTTATTATTATTATTATTATTAATAATAATAATAATATTTGGGGTGGAGGGTTGTTACTTTTTCATAATGCGATCTAATTTTGGAGTTGGGTAATGCCAGTATCTAAATAATTAAAAATAAATAAAGCTGAATCATTAGCAAATCTGCCTAAACCAGCCTACTTTGCAGCAACATTTTTTAAAAGGAAGCTACAATTTCAAACCCACTGTTTCCCATAAATTGCCATGTTTTCCTATACATACACGAAGGAAAGAATCCCAGTCAAGTACTCTATCTTTTGTTAGGCTTCAACGGCAGTTGTCAATGTCATTCAGCTTTCCAAATTATTTGGATACTGTTCACTGGGAACCACAGCTGTGCAAGCAACAATGGAGTGAATAAGCCTTCAATTTGGTGATTCCAACGAGAACAAGAAATATTCCTTATAAAACCTCACCATTTAATTAATTAATTAATTAAAAGGCCGCCTATTTACCGATGGCAATTCAAGGAGGCTTACAGAATATAAAACCACATTAAAAACAATAAAAGTAATAAAAATAAATTTAGAAAATTAATATAGTATAATATAATAAAATCATCCCCCACTGACCCCACATCAGCAGAACACATGAACCTTCAGCACCTTCTGGAAGAATACTAGAGTGGGAGCCATTCTAATCTCTGGGGGAATGATATTCCAGAGAGAGGAAGCCACCATGAAGAAGGCCCTTCTTCTGGGTCTCACCATACACCTGGATCTCACCAGGTTATTTTCCTCGGGGATGGGGCCGACAGCATTACCTGCCTCCCTGCTCTGATGGGTTAGGTAGATGTGACCAGAAAAAGATGGTCCCTCAGATAACCTGGTCCAAAGCCAGGAAGGGCTTTAAAAGTGACAATCAGCACCTTGAATTACTCTTGGAAGCAAAAACCATGTGGTGCATTTTGCACCAACTGGAGCTTCAGGATGCTCTTCCAAGGATAGCTCCATGTAGAGCATGTTACAGTAGTTAAGATGAGAAGTGACTAGGGCATGAGTGACTGCGAGTAGGGATTGTTGGTCCAGGAAAGGGCATAACTGGTGTACAACCTGCAGTTGCACAAAGGCCCCCCTGGCCATGACAGCCACCTGCTTTTCGAGCAGAAGTTGTGAGCCCAGGAGAACCCCCCAGATTATGCACAAGGTCTGTAGTGCGACCCCATCTAAGACCAAAGATGGCAATTCTCCCTGAGCCAACGAATCCCAAACCCAGAACCGCTCGATCTTGCCAGGGTTTAGTTTCAACCGATTGCTCCCCATCCAGCCCCCAACAGCCTTCAGGCACTGAGAGAGGGAGGACATGGCATCATTTAACTCACCACAGGCTGAGACATACAGCTGAATATCATCAGCATATTGGTGATGCTTCAGTCTGTGGTGACGGATTATCTCACCCAGCAGCTTCATATAAATGTTGTGATAATGTGTTGGAGTGCCCCAATTGATGCTAAAAGGAGAAAAAAAAACCTTGATGCACTGGGTCCAGTAATGGGCTGCTGCCCCCATGGGGGGGGAACGCAGTGGGGATAGTAAGTTAAGGATTTATTTAATACTTAATAGTTTTTTTATTGTCCTTTCTTTTCTAGTACCTTAGTGTGATCCTTAATTACTTTTAAAATAGGAAATAAACAGTATGTTTTTACCCATAAAAGCTTTAAGTGTTTTAATCATTATCCATCTAGAACTGAACTTTTATAGCAATTTAAGAAAATTGATCTACTTGTCTAATCTGTCATCATACTGAATCTTGTGGGTTCAGTACAAAACCTTAAAATGTTGCTGTGCTCCTCAACAAATAATGCTGTCTATCATTTGTCCTTTTTCTGGCTATTCAAATAATGTGAGAGTCCAAACACCTATTTGAAAACTTATTTTGGCCGGTAAACCACTCCCACCTAGTCACCTGACCTTTAAGCCACCCGGTCACATGATTGTCAAGCCACTTCCACCCAGTCACATGGCTGGCAAGCCATTCTTACCCAGTCACATGACCATCAAGCCACACCCACACATAAGCCGCACCCACAGTGTGGTAGTAAATTTTTTTACAGCCCTTCACTGACTGTGTCCATTTCTTGGTGTCTGTTAAATTTACATTGCCTTTCTTTTCCAAATGAGAAAGCAAACAATACAGCTTACAAAACATAAACAGCATCAAAAATAAGGGCTATGCTTTTGAACGAAGAAAGAGCAATCAGCAGAGTAAAATGAATGCATATGTAGATGATTCATGGACCGGTGTTTTGGAAAATAGTGTGATTCTCTCTTATTTGTGGTAACCCCTGAGATGTTGGAATACTGCTATCATGTCTCCCGTGGTCCTTCTCTTCACTAGATTAAATATACGGCTGCAAACATTCATCGTATGTTTTAGCCTCCAGTCCCCTAATCATCTTTATTGCTCTTTTCTGCACTCTTTCTAGAGTCTCAACATCTTTTTCACATTGTGGTGAGCAAAACTGGATGCACTGTTCCAAATGTGTGGCCTTACCAAGATATTATAAATCCTCTGCTACACCTGTGATTTAATAAATAAATACAGCAAACCTATTATAGTACTCAAAAATTCCACCACCACTGATGTGGGTGGCATAAAAAAATACAGTGATAAATAGAGTGTGACTTTAAATATGCTTTAGTCCATTCTGAAGCAAATGAAGACAAGAAAATTACATCAATGTCAAGCAATAGAGGATCATGTCAGACTATGACAATAGGCCGCATGCATTTGTGATTCAAGGTGACATTGTGTGAGGGAAAGCTATGCTGCATCACAAGCACTGGAAAATATGTGATAAGTAAAAAGTGTCTTATTCCAATCACTGATTCAATGAATCAGAATCAGCTGCTGGAAGGAAGGTTTTCTGAGTCAGGCTAAGTAAGCATATTAAAGTGTGCTTAAACATGTAAAGCTTTTGATAAAGTAGATCACAATCTCCTACTCTACAACATAGAAAAAATGGGGTAGATTACAACACATGTAGATGGATTTACAGTTGGCTGACCAACCGCACCCAATGAGTTGTCATCAACAGCTCAAAGTCCACATGGAAGTATGTAAGCAGTGGAGTACCACAGGGTTCAGTCCTGGGCCCAGTGCTCTTCAACATTTTCATTAACGATCTATATGAGGGAATAGAGGAGGAGCTAATTAAATTTGCAGATGACACCAAACTGATGGGGGTAGCCAATACCCCAGAGGATAGGCTCAAAATACAGAAAGATGTTACTAGACTAACACTGTGGGCCCAAACTAACAAAATGAAGTTCAACATCGAGAAAAACGAAGTCCTACACCTAGGCAAGAAAAACCCAAGAAACACATACAAGCTGGGAGGAACCACACTTAACAGTAGTGACTGTGAAAGAGATCTTGGAGTCTTGGTGGATAACCAACTAAATATGAGCCAGCAATGTGCAGCAGCAGCTTAAAAAGCCAACACAATCACTGCATCAACAGAGGGATACATTCCAAGACTAGGGAAGACTAATGCCCTAGTCAGACCACACCTGGAGTACTGCATTCAATTTTGGCCACCTCGCTACAAAAGGGACATAGAAATTCTGGAAAAGATACAGAAGAGAGCAACCAAAATGATAAGGGGACTAGAAACCAAAACATACGAAGAGAGGTTGCTGGAACTGGGCATGGATAGTCTAGTGAAAAGGAGGGCTAGAGGGGACATGATGCTTTTGGGAGGCTCATTTGAACTTTCCTGATTGTAGAAACATACCTCAGCAATCTCTTGATATTGCCTTCATTAATCACCATACTTGAAGCAGCCCTAGGTGATCCTTTATTATACTGAGGGTAATGTTTCCCCCCCCCCCCATTGTAACCTGAGGATATACTAAATTCTGTTATCTAGAAAGTGGGAAAGGGGTGGGTTCCTCTAACTTAACTTGCTGCCAGTTGGCTTCCTCCCGTGCCTCATGGCCATGCATGTGCTTTCCATGCCCATGCACCCACAGTGCCAAAAAATCCGGGTGGGGGGAACTAAAAACAAATGGTGACTGCATGCACAGTGCCAGAAACTCAGCTTTTTTTTAAAAAAAAAATATGGCGGTATCCATGGACAGGTACTGGCCAAACTGAGTTGATGACATCATCATGACATCACCAGAGGGTCGCTACCAGTCCGGGCAAACCAGTCCAAACTGGGAGGAACCCACCCCTGATGTGAGAGTATTTATTTATTTATTCTTTTAAATCAAGGGTCATCAAACTTGGCAACTTTAAGACTTGTGGACTTCGACTCCCAGAATTCTCCAGCCTGCATAGCTGGCTGGAGAATTCTGGGAGTCAAAGTCCACAAGTCTTAAAGTTGCCAAGTTTGAAGACTTCTGTTTTAAATGATCTATATCAGTGATGGTTAACCTTTCTTCCTTTGCATGTCCAAAGGGTGTGTGTGTGTGTGAGGGTGCTAGCATGGTTGCACATGCCCATCCCCTGCATTCGTACCACCCATCGCGCTGCCCCTCACAGGCCTTTCTGAAGCCTGTTAGGCAGTGGTAAGTTCCTATCAGTGTGGTCCAGAGAACCGCAGCAGTATAAACCCACTGATTTTCGGTGATATTTTTTACCGTGTCTCTGTGTGGAAGAAGCTCTCCTGCCTGCCCTTGTCTTAATGCTGACATTTATTCTTCATCCGAAGCACACCTGAGGGCTTCTTCCACACAAAAACACAGGAAAAAAATGTGGAAAATCAGTGGGTTCATAACGGTGTGTCTGTCCGGACCACAGTAGGAACCAACTACTGCTGGTAGGTAAAAAAAATGCCCAAACAGGCAAACCGGAAGTGGGGTTTTCTGAACTTTTGGTTTGTCCATTTGTAGCCTTGGGGGCTTCAGGGAAGCTTCCCTGAAATATTGGGAGGATGAAACTACGTTTCCAAAGGCTGAAAACTAGCTGGCCAGCGCATGTATGTGTACTGGAGCTGACTCAGGACAAAGTCTCACATGCCCTTCCATAGGGCTCCACATGCCACCTGTGGCACGCATGCCATAGCTTCACCATCATGGATCTCTATAGTTATATATCTCAAAACAGTGCACAGAGTTAAAATAGTTTGAACTATCCAAGCCATTACAATTGAGATGGCAAGCAGTAATTCCAACTGGTCAGTAAACAATATAAACTAGTTGAGTTTGTTTAGCTTCATAACCCAGATTCTGGGGGTGGAATAGCCAGTCTTTAATTCATTACAAAAGACTAAGACCCACCAGATTCCATAAGTCTCTTGAAGGACGCTCTTCCAGAGGAATGGATTGGCTCAGCACTTATTGATCAGTTTAGGTGGTTCAGGTACACTGCTTCCAGTGATGGGTTGCTGCTGGTTCAGATTGGTTCCTTAGAACTGGTAGTGAAAATTTACTGCCGCTCACTGAACATGATACCGAAACGGTGCTCCAGTTGCCACAGCTTGCAAAAATCCCTCTTTGCATGTGCAAAGGCATCTGCGCATGTGCAGAGGATTATTTCCAGGTGTTTTGCATGACATGATTGGGGCAGGCACATGAGCAAAGTGAGCGTGGGCGTGCAAAACACACACTTCCATCATAATGCAAACTGGTAGGGAAGGAAAGCAGAACCCACTCCTGACTTTCCTCTTGAATCCCTGCGATGGCCTTTCACAGGTTTTCCATTTTGGAGAGGAGGAAAATCCAAACTGGATTTAATCTCCATTCATGTCTCTGATCTAGGTATACTAGATACTCATCAGTAGTGGGTTGTAAAATATTTTGCCACCAGTTCATGTGTGGCAATGCAACACTTACATGCATGTGCAGAAGCATCCTGGGTGGGTAGGCTGAGCTTCCCACTGCCGGCACTATTGATTCTAAGAACCGATCCAAACCAGAAGCAACCCACTACTGATACCCAGGAGACTTAGACTGGCCTTAATAGCAACAGATCATTGGAGGGGAATTGGAGTTGCCTCTTTCTGAGCTGCCCAATTCTCCTCTCCCACTTTCTAAAGTTGTTCTGCTTTTCAGACAGTTTTAACATTCCTCTGGAGTAACACTCTACACATATGCAGCTGATTTTGAACATGGATAGGCTCCTATTGAATATATCCACTGTGACAAAACCGTAACAAGTCTAGCTAGATCATAGATTGCTAAACCCATTAGTCCAGCCACCTGTTATCGCTCATTATCTCCTCTTCCAGAACCATCTCATGTTAAGGAGAGAGATTGCAGGTATTTCCAACTTACAAATGATGTGTGAGGGGAGAAGAAGGAAATAAATCCAGCAAACAGTCCTCAACTATAGGGAGTAAAAATGATGGCCTTGAAAGGCATTCAAAAGATCTGCTACCAAGGCAATGCTCAGATAAATGAGACTCAAGACAAATAAGTCATTTATGAAAATGCATCAGGCAGCCCTTCTCAACTCCAATTCTCATGCAGAGGGAGGAAGAGAAACACCAAGCTATAGAAACTGACAGACATCGCTTCAGATTCATACTAAAAGTTTGACATGACAGAAACAAAAAATATGTGCTCAAGTTGCAGTACTTTGAAAGGGAACTCACCAAAACACCAAAAACCACGGCAGGTTTCTTTTAGCTAAGAGTCCCCCTTTCAGTTTCTGATATGGTTATCATCCAAGCCTTGTCTCCACAACTCTTTCCAAGTAAGAGACCTTTTAGAAAATCTGTGGCCAAGGCCCGTGTACTGAGCCTGGTCTATCCAGTGTTTCCAAACCTTGGCCATTTGAAGATGGGTGGACCTCAACTCCCCATGTGGAGTTCTGGAAGTTAGTCCACACACCTTCAAGGTTACAAAACCTTGATCCAATCTCAACTTCCCTCCCTCCTCAAGTCTTCTCTGATTAAAAAGTCTGATCTTATTATACCACAGGCATCAACAAGTACAGTACTTTCCAAAGTAATCAGCTTGAATTCAGGAAATTTTAGCTGCCTGGGTTTAGCTATGGGAGAACTGGCTGTTTCCCACCCACTTTAGGGATCTAGAACCAAAAGCAAAAATGTAGACATTCAATTCCTGATGGCTTAAACCAGGTGAAAAATAATAGTATTTATTGATAGGATATTAATGTCAGTGAAGGAATACTAAACTAGTAAAAAATCCCTGAAATATGCTACTGAATTCTCTTTTCTGTTCATGCTAATTTCTTTAATCTCTTCACTCTTGAAATTTAGTTCCCAGCCTTGTCTAGAGGATTCCTAGTAGTAATTGCAGGTTTCACTGAATCATAACAAGTGATTAGTTGAGGACAAGTTGTCTCTTCCTATTTGTCTCCTCTATTCTCACTAGGAGAATTATAGCCTGGTACTTAAATTGTAAAGTTTTTACTTTCCCCCACCCGGTAAATCTGTGTTTTGACTACAAATGAATCAGCAGCTGGTTGTTGCTGCTGGGGAAGAATGAAGAGTTAAACCTTTGATAGTTTATCACATGATAGTTTGCAAAAGTGTTTTGCTAGAAAAGATGCCAACTCTCAATGCCAAAATAACCCGAGACCCAAAACTCAGAGAAGAAGACAAAGCAAAAGGAACTAGTGTAGAGTCAAGGAGGCTTGGCCAGACAGTGCTGCCCTCTGAGTGACTGGATTTTGTTTTTCTAGCTCATTCTTTTGAGGCTTGGTTACATGAAAAGGAAAGTGAGTGGTCTCGATGGATGCTCGAAGCTACTTCAAAGGAGAGAGGGGAGGGAATTGTGAAAGGCAGGAGGGCTACATGGAAGCATGAAATAGAAGTGGAGTAATACAGAAGTAGCAGAGCAGGCAAGTTGGGAGGGAGAAAGAGCTGTGGGCAGGGGATGCTCTGCCAATCAGATCCACCAGCATTTCCCCATTTCACACATGCTTGGGCTTCTGTAAATATTTAGAATCTCCATCCATCAGGAAATCGAGTCAGCAACAAAACTGGATGCCCCCCAAGCCTCTCAAGGTGGAAAAAATGACACCATAGCTTCTTAATACCATCAGGCTGACATCAGCATCCTTGGCAGGTGGCGATTGGCCACGCAGCCTAGCCAATGGAAGAACTCCTCAGACCGGAGAAGGGGGAGAGTGCCAGAGCGAAGAGTTTTTAAACTCTTGCAGGGAAAGCTCTGGAGAGTCAGATCCGACGTGCAACCAGGGAAGCAGAGAGCCGCACTGAGCAACAACACCACACGCCCCCTCCCCATCATGTCTGCAACACATTTCAACAGGGGCCCAGCCTATGGCATGTCAGCTGAAGTCAAGAGTAAGGTAAGGGTAGCCAAGATGCTAGGTGTTTGTATATGTGTGAGAGAGGGATTTCGAGTATCCCATGGAAGGGCACTTTTTCAAGTTGGGGATGGGACTGAATCAATCCTAGGACTGGAGAAGTGCAAATGACTGTTTGCCTCTATGAAAAATCTGGGGACCAACGGAGAGAAATGCACTGCTTTGGTGCAGCTCTTCTCAAACATTCCAAGCATTTCACAGACACCCTCTCCTTTCAATTTCCATGTTTCAAACTAATCTTCTCCTGTATCCTAATATTACAGGCGGGAGATGGACTGAGGCTGGGAAAATTGTAGAGTAAACTTTGGAGCAGGGATAGAGAGAATGGAATAGTGAAAGAAAATGTTAATACCCATGAGCTGCATTTTTACTAATTCTATTATATGTCTGGAAAGTTATGATTGTATCCATTTTACAAATACAGAACAATTGATATGATACAATTTTTGTCCCTTAACAGTATAGAAAGAGAATTGTACACATGAGGCTTTCCATTCTCTGTTTTATGATATTTATAATGTCTGTTTGTTGAACTCTCAGAAGTTAGCTTTTGGTCATGTGAATAAATATTCTGGCCAGTGGAGGTTTATAGCTGTGCTTTAAATATTAAGTAATGGCCACTGAATTCAACAAACCTCACTTTCAGGCAAAGTCTAGGACTTTGCATCAACACACAATTCCAATCCCTGGCCCAGCATCATCCCACCCCATGAGAGTTGTTCACTAATATGAACAATATATTTGGATGGCTCCAGGTTGGGGAATGCTGTGCACCTGTCACAATTACAGAAGCAGTTCCTCCAGAACCCTGGGGACAAGCCCAATTCCACCCCAGCCTAATAAATATAAAATTAGATTTTATGGTGAATTCTGATGTACACAGAACTTAATTCAAAATAAGTCAACTTTAGACTACAGTTCTAATTATTTGCTATTGATCTTTTTATTCTTTCCAAAAATTAATTTCTGTATATTCAAGCTGGTAAATATCGAATCCAAAGCAGTCTTGCAACAAAGTATTGACCAGACTGAACTCTGGAGGTTCAGGGGTGACTTGTAATTAGTTTTTGCTCTTACAATGCTTGTTTCCCATCTTAATATATATATACACAGATTGCAAACAGAGGTATTTTGAACCTCTGTCTGCATAAAATCCCTTCCTACAGGCCTACATCATATCAGTAAATTTGGAGATGAGATTTGAGAGCCAACAAGATTCACAAGTCTCCCTTGCTAGAGTTGTTTAAAGAGAACTCAAAGGTTCATCTATTGAGAATACTGTAGTAATAAATTCCTTCTATAATCAAGGGTTTGGACTAGATGATCCCCAAGATATATTCCAACTCTTTTCTTGCGTGATTTATTAACAAGATATTCCATAAGTCATGTGTTCCGCTCTATAGAGGCTGAGTAATTATGGCTTAGCATGTCCAGGGACCCATGTTACTATGTGCATGAGGCTTCTCTTGCCTCAGATATCAGAGAGCTGGAAAGATGAAGATTAGTAAAATAGTGGAAAGCCCAAGAAGCATGATGTGACGGAACTCCCATTCGCTATCAATGATTCTTCACTAAAGACATAATGAGGCAGCCATTTCAGATTATTGGTCTGAGGCATCATTGAATGGAAAACAGCTAACATAGAGCTAATAGAATAGAATAGAATTCTTTATTGGCCAAGTGTTATTGGACACACAAGGAATTTGTCTTTGGTGCAGATGCTCTCAGTGTACATAAAAGAAAAAGATATGTTTGTCAAGAATCATGAAGTACAACACTTAATGGTTATAGATGTCAAATAAGCAATGAGGAAATAATCAATATTAATAAAAAATCTTAAGGATACAAGCAACAAGTTATAGTCATATAGTCATAAGTCATAAGATACTTGAATCATGGGGGAAGGCAAACCCCTGATTTTGGAGGGACCCTTACTTGCTATTTTAGGTGGCTTCCAGAAGGGAAAACATGATTAAAATAAAAGAAACTGAGGGAATGGCCATGGCTGATTTGTTTATGTCCTCCCAATACCTTTTCCTCCCACCAGTACAGGAGCTGCATAGTTACAATCGAGCAGAAAGATTCCCCACCCAAGATCAAACCTAGACTTGTGTTCTTCCTTTCATTTTATGATTTGTGAGGGAAAACATCAACAGGACTATGAGGATTGTGCTCAATTTATTGGGCAGCAAAGTGTCCTACACTTTTGTCCTTAGCAGAAACAGCTGTTAGACGCTTGGCAGGCCTTCAAGTTAGGACTTTGTTATCTTTTGCTGCCTCCTTGTCTATGTCATGCCCTTTTATTCTAAATCGCATTGGAAACAAGAGCTGATCAGCAGGCTTTTTTTCCCTTTGTAACTTAGCCTGATTGTTTTTTGAATATGTGTGGGGAACACTCATCTACATCCTTGGATGTAAGAGCGTCTGTCCAGCTCTGATCAGAGTATCCTTTAGATACTGTCCAGAGAGTCAATGAATTGCACATCAAAGTCAGTTAGCATCTCTAACTGACTCCCTAATCGGTCAGGAACAGCTCAGGAATGCATCCTATCCCCAGTCAATGAGCTAGATGGACCATGGCTTGGCTGGGGATAAGACAGCTTCCCTAGCAATTCCTCATCATTAGATAGAGCAGAGCCTTTGTGGATTAGCCAGGAGGCCCTGATTTCTCTCCTGATGCCCAGCCTTTCCCATGAGGGCTGGTTCTAGCCAAAGACCAGTCTCTTCCCTCCCCCTCCACAGCTCCTCTCTGGCCTGTCTTGCTGGAGTCTCGGCAGCAACAGACTCACCATATATGGTCAGTTTTGGGGTTTCTTTGAAGGCTAGTTCTAAATAAGGGCATGGCTGGCCAGGGTGTACATTTTAACAAACAGCAGAGGGGCTGCATTGAGATACCAGGTAATAGAAGCTACCAATACAGCCTTCACACACGTGTGTACATATATGAGTGTGTGCATGCACACCCTTACATACACACAGATATACTATAGACAAAGGTCCACTCTCCCCTTCAAGATATAAACGCCATCTGTAGCCATCAAAATAAAATATTTTTTGTGAATTCTGGAAAAAAGAATCAGATTTTCTGAAAGAGAACTGGTACCTTTCTCCCTTTCATCCCATGCAAGTTGATTACTCTGTGACATTACCACCTTTAATTGCGATAATATTTGTTTTCTTCTTAAGAAAAAAATGTATCCTTTCAGAACAATTATGGATGCTAAGATCCAGAATGATTTTTAAAAAAAGCCATTCAGTTTTTAAAATTCCAAACCTTCTTCCAATTACATAGGTGTCTGGTGCTCTGTGTACATATTTTGTATATGTTGTATTTTGTTTCAGTCTTCACCTCAAAGATCTACAAGCAAAGAAGCAGACCTTAACACTTTCAATTGATGTAAGATTTTGAAATAACTAAATTCTATAATTTTATAGAACTTTCAGGCAGAATAAAAAAGAAATCCAGTGAGAACCCACAGAAAGAGCAAACATAATTAAAATTCAAATATCTCCAGTTCTTTCAAACATCCCCATAATAAGAAAAAAAAAACCCATGGGAAATTTTATATTTTTCTATCATTAGATTGTGATTAAATATAGAGAAGGGCATTGTGCATCTGAACTTGAAATTAAGTATACATTAGAACATTCATTTTCAGTAGCTTTGGAATTCTACCATACTATATCTTAGTGCAAATATTAGACAAAAATATCCCCAGGTCCTACGGGGAATTACTACAGTATACCCCTAGAGGTTGTTTTCCGAAATGGAAGTTATCTTAACAGAACTTTTGTGGAACTGTTGAATTGAGATGGTAGTAAACAAAAAGCACTGATTTTAATTTCTCAGGAATATATGCAAAGGAAATTTTTCTCATAAAAATCAAATTTGTATATCTTTCACAGGTACTGCTAACTGCTTTTGTATTATAAATGGAGGGCAGAATTTATAGAATCATAAGGCTAGAAGGGTCTCCTAGTCCAACTACTTGCCCAAGGCACGAGTCCTTATTTCATCCCAGACAAATAGCTATCCAATCTTTTCTTGAAAATGTCTGGTGATGGAGCACCCACAATTCTTGGAGGCAAGCTATTGCAATTATTAATTGTTCTCAGTGTCAGGAAATTTATTCTTATTCCAGTTTGAGTATCTCTTTAACGAGCTGCCAACCATTGCTCCTTGTCCTGCCCTCAGGTGTTTTGGAGAATAAATGGACACACTTATTTTGCAGTCCTTCAAGTATTGGAAGACATCTATCATGTCACCCTACTCTTCATTAACTTAAACATACCTAATTCCCTTAACCATTCATTGTATGAATTAATCTCCAGACACCTTATCATCTCTGTTACTCTTCTCTACACTCTTTCTAGGGCCTCAGCATCTTTTTTTGTATCTTGGTGATCAGTATTGGATGCAAATTCCAACTGTGGCCTCACCACTGCAGTATAAAGCAATACTATCACTTCTCATAATCCTTCTATTGATGCACCCAGGGGCTGCATCAGCTTTTTTTTTGGCATCTGTAGCACACCTACATTCCTTTCACAAGTACTAATGGTGAGTCAGATACTGCCTATTCTGTACATGTACATTTGGTTTTTTCTGCCTATGTGCAGGATTTTATTTTCTCACCACTGAATTGCATTTCATTTGATTCTCAATGCTCAGGTCTGTCAAGATTCTTCTGAATCCTGAGTTTATCTTCCAAAGTGTTAATGATTGGTATTGGTATCATCTACAAATTTGATGAGTTTCCTTTCTATCTGTTCATCTAGGTTAATTATGTTGAAGAATACTGAGCCCCTGGCAGAACCGTGAAATACCTCACTGCATGCTTCCTTCCATGTAGATGTAGTTCCATTGAGGACCACATGCTGTGTGCAGTTGGTCAGCCAACTGTAAATCCATCTGGTGGTAGTACTGTCAATTCCACATTGTTGTAAGAAGTACTGTCAATTTCCACATTGTTGTAAGAAATTCCACATTGTTGTAAGAAGAATCAAATGAAATGCAATTCAGTGGTGAGAAAATAAAATCCTGCACATTGGCAGAAAAAACCAAATGTACATGTACATGTACAGGCTGTGGCCTACTTTATCAAATACCTTATTGAAATCCAAGTATACTATATCCAGAGTGATTCCTTGATCCACTAATTTAACCACTTTATCATAGAAAACAATAATGTTTCTCTTAAAAGTGCTCTTCTTTTCCAGGATTTTCCCAGGAATTGATATCATGCAGATTGGTCGGCAGTTTCCTGGGTCCAATTTTTCCCTTTAAATTTGAACTGCATCACTTCATTTCCAATTCTCTAGTATTTCCCCCATCTCCAGAAGTTCTGAAACATTTTATTCAGTGGATCAGAGGTTATATCTGCCAGCTCCTTCATAACCCTGGGATTTGATTTCCATGTGATTTGAACATCTACAGTGGATAGGTGTTCTCTTACCAGTTTTTAGCCTATTTTAATCTATATTCCTGTTCTGTCTCCCAGGTTGCTGCTTTTGATAGGCTGGTCTACTTTTTCCTTATGTGTAAAGACAAATGCAAAGAAGGAATTAAGCAATTCTGCTTTCTCCCTGCCATCACCTTCTTGTGATTTTTTCCCGTTAGTGGGTGGATCATTTTCTTGACTTTCTTCTTATTTTCTACATATTGAAAGAAACCGTTTTGGTTATTTTTGTCATTTGTTGCAAGTCTTAGTTTTTTCAAAGCCTTGACTTGCCTGGCTTTATCCTTGCAGATTGGGGTTATTTGGGACTACAGTAGTAGTTATATGTCCCTCTGTCCATTTTTTAACACATGTCCTTTTTTTCTTTCTGTTTATCAAAGTGCAATCTTTATGCAATCAGGCTGATTTCATCTGAGTCTTGTTTTTCTTTCTCTGTGGCATTGTGTCAGATTGGGCTTTTATAATCTCATTTTTCAGTGTTTCCCAAGCATTTTGCGTTGCTTTCCCCTTTAGGATTTCCATCCATGGAATTCTTTGTAATCTCCCTCTTAACTTATTAAAATCAGTTCTCTTAAAATTTAAAACATTAGTCTGACTATTCAATTTCCTGTGCTTGCATTATGGAGAGTTCTAGAATGACAAGGTGACATTCCCCCAAACTTCTCTCAAACAACTTATCCCTTTTAGTAAAAATTAAGTGTAGAATAACTGACCCTCTCGTTCCCTCCTCTTTCTTTCCATGACAAAGTTGTCAGCTAGGCACATCAGGAGCCTGTTTGATTTCCCACTTGCTGCAAAGTTTGTCTCCCAGATGATATCAGGGTAGCTAAAGTCTCCCATTACAGTGGTGTGATTCCTGTACACCTCAATTTACTCATTAGCTAATAGTTATTCTATTTCCTCTACTTGGTTAGGTGGCCTATAGTACATAACCTATAAAAACATTGTTTATTTTTCCTCTAATATTCACCCGGGATTCAGCAGAATCCTGCCCAGCTGCTCTGTTTAGGGTGACCCGCTCCCTTCTTAACCAGGGGGGAGTTGGGGAGCCCTTACAGAGTAGTGCCGATGATTTTAACAGGTTTTTCACTGATAAAATCGCTCGGATCCGGGCGGACCTCGACTCCAATTGGATAACAGAGTCGACTGACAACGAGTCAGTCGAGGTGACTGGGGCCTGTACTTCTCCACCTGTCTGGGAAGAGTTTGATCTGGTGACACATGATGAAGTGGACAAGGCCATTGGAGCTGTGAGTTCCGCCACCTGCTTACTGGATCTGTGTCCCTCCAGGCTGGTCCAGGAGATTGTCAACGCTTCTTTGGGGATGGGGTCCTTTCTGGATCCCTACAAGGAGGCACTTGTGCACCTCCTCCTCAAGAAGCCTTCCCTGGATCCAGCCATTCTTAACAACTATCGGCCAGTCTCCAACCTTCCCTTTATGGGGAAAGTTGTTGAGAAGGTGGTGGTGCTCCAGCTGCAGCGGTCCTTGGAAGAAGCTGATTATCTAGGCCCTCAATGGTCAGGATTCAGGCCCAGCTAATGCATGGAAACTGCTTTGGTAGCGTTGATGGATGATCTCTGGCGGGCCCGGGACAGGGGTTTATCCTCTGTCCTGATGCTTCTTGACCTCTCAGTGGCTTTCTATACCATCGACCATGGTATCCTTCTGCGCCGGCTGGAGGGGTTGGGAGTGGGAGGCACTGTTCTTCAGTGGTTCTCCTCCTACCTCTCTGGTCGGTCGCAGTTGGTGTTACTGGGGGGTCAGAGATCGACTTCAAGGTTACTCTCTTGTGGGGTACCTCAGGGGTCGGTCCTCTCCCCCTGCTATTCAATATCTACATGAAACCGCTGGGTGAGATCATCCAAGAGGCATGGGGTGAGGTATCATCAGTATGCAGATGATACCCAGTTGTACATCTCCACCCCATGTCCAGTCAATGAAGCAGTGGAAGTGATGTGCCAATGCCTGGAGGCTGTTGGGGTCTGGATGGGTGTCAACAGACTAAACTCAACCCGGATAAGACAGAATGGCTGTGGGTTCTGCCTCCCAAGGACAATTCCATCTGTCCATCCATAACCAGGGGGGGGGGGAATTATTGACCTCCTCAGAGAGGGTCCGCAACTTGGGCGTCCTCCGTGATCGACAGCTCACATTAGAGAACCATCTTTCAGCTGTGGCGAGGGGGGTGTTTGCCCAGGTTCGCCTGGTGCACCAGTTGCGGCCCTATCTGGACTGGGACTCACTGCTCACAGTCACTCATGCCCTCACCACCTCGAGATTTGACTGCTGTAATGCTCTCTACATGGGGCTACCTTTGAAAAGTGTTTGGAAACTTCAGATCGTGCAGAATTTATTTATTGATTTATTAAATTTGTATGCCGCCCCTCTCCGTAGAATGCAGCTGCGAGAGCAATCATGGGCTTCCCAAGGTATGCCCATGTTACACCAACACTCCGCAGTCTGCATTGGTTGCCGATCAATTTCCGGTCACAATTCAAAGTGTTGGTTATGACCTATAAAGCCCTTCATGGCATCAGACCAGAATATCTCCGAGACCGCCTTCTGCAGCACGAATCCCAGTGACCGGTTAGGTCCCACAGAGTTGGCCTTCTCCAGGTCTCGGCAACTAAACAATGTTGTTTGGCGGGTCCCAGGGGAAGAGCCTTCTCTGTGGCAGCCCTGACCCTCTGGAACCAGCTCCCCCCTGAGATTAGAACTGCTCCCACCCTCCTTGCCTTTTATAAACTCCTTAAAACCCACCTTTGCTGTCAGGCATGGGGGAATTGAGACATCTCCCCCGGGCCTACACAATTCATGTATGGTATGTTTGTGTGTACAGTGATCCCTCAAGTATCGCAAGGGTTACGTTCCAAGACCCCTCGCGATACTCGATTTTTCGCAATATAGTGGTGCGGAAGTAAAAACACCATCTGCGCATGCGCGCCCTTTTTTCCATGGCCGCGCATGCGCAGATGGTGTTTTTACTTCTGCACCTGGGAAGACCCAGGGAAGGTTCCTTCCGCCGCCCAGCAGCTGATCTGCTCGGCAGCGCCGCAGCAGCGAGGAGCCGAAGATCCGGGTTTCCCCGCCACCCACGCAAAGGGAAAACCCCGATCTTCAGCTTCTCGCTGCTGCCGTGCCCGCCGCTTGTCCGCCCGCCACTTGTCCGCCGCTTGTCCGCCCGCCGCTTGTCCACCGCCTGCCTGCCCGCCTGCCCGCCGCTTGTCCGCCCGCCACTTGTCCGCCGCTTGCCTGCCCGCCGCTTGTCCACCCGCCACTTGTCCGCCGCTTGCCTGCCCGCCACTTGTCCCCCCGCTGTTTGTCCACCGCTTGCCTGCCCACCGCTTGTCTGCCCGCCGCTTGTCCGCCGCCTCGCTTGTCCGCCCGCCGCTTGTCCGCCCGCCGCTTGTCCGCCGCTTGTCCGCCCGCCGCTTGTCCACCGCCTGCCTACCCGCCTGCCCGCCGCTTGTCCGCCCGCCGCTTGTCTGCCGCTTGCCTGCCCGCCGCTTGTCCACCCGCCGCTTGTCCGCCCGCCGCTTGTCCGCCCGCCGCTTGCCTGCCCGCCGCTTGTCCGCCCGCCGCTTGTCCGCCGCCTCGCTTGTCCGCCTGCCACTTGTCCACCGCCTCGCTTGTCCGCCTGCCGCTTGTCCGCCTGCCGCTTGTCCGCCTGCCGCTTGTCCGCCGCCTGCCTGCCTGCAGCAGCAGCGAGCAGACAAAGATCGGGGTTTCCCCACCGCCCACGCAAAGGGGAAACCCCGGCTCCTCGCTGATGCGCCCGCCCACCCGCCGCCCGCCAGCAAGAGGGGGAGAGATAGAGAAAGAGAGAGAAGGAAAGAAAGAGATGAGAGAAGGAGGAAGAGAGTGTGAGAGAGGAAGAAGCAAGATAGAGAAAGAGAGAGAGAAAGAAAGATGAGAAAGGAAGGAAGAGAGTGACGTCATCGGGTGGAAAAATCGCGATATAGCGTTTCGCGAAGAACGAGATCGCGAAAATCGAGGGATCACTGTATGTCTGCTTTAATAACGGTTTTTTAAAATGTTTTTTAAATTATTAGATTTGTCTTGAATTGTTCTATTGTTGTTGTGAGCCGCCCCGAGTCTACAGAGAGGGGCGGCATACAAATCTAATAAATAAATAAATAAATAAATAAATAAATAAATAAATAAATAAACAAACAAACAAACAAACAAACAAACAAACACTTTCAAGAAGGCTTTCATCTTTGGTATTGTGAATATTTCTAAAGAGGTGTAATAATTCTTTACATACAATTTAACTCCTCTTTTGTTGAGTCTGTTGTTTTTGAACAATTTATACCTTCTAACAGTATGTTTCAATCATGGGTTTCATCCCACCAGGTTTCAGTAAAGGCAACAATACAGTATAGTATTTGCTATCATGTACCAGCACTTCAGGCTCTCTGTGTTTGTTTGTTGTATTTGTAATATTTGTCAAACAAGAATAGAATTATATTTTGTGTTAGCATAACAAAGTATAAAGAAGTGATAAAAAGGATAATAGGACAGAAGTACAGCGATGGTAGGCACAACAGTGCGCTTATGCACGCCCCTTACAGACCTCTTAGAAAAGGGGAGTGATCAACAGTAGATAATTTAAAGTTGAAGATTTTGGAGGTAGGGGAAGAAACAACAGAGTTAGGTAGTTTGTTCCCCATACTTTTAGCATTAGTGTACAGGCATCTGAGCCCTTAATGTTGACCCTATATTTGGTTCCTGCATCTTCTGTTAATGTATCTGAGTGTCTCTGCCTTCTCACCCCCTTCTTCCTCATTGTCTGCATCTGGCAATGGACCCCTAGGCTGCATTAACAGAGTAATAGAATCAAGACCACACAAAGTATAGTAGTCCTCTACTTAAGAACCTAATTTGTTCCGTGACCAGGTTCTTAAGCAGAACAGTTTGTAAGTAGAAGCAAATTTTCCCATAGGAATCAATGTAAAAGCAAATAATGTATGCAAACCCATTAGGAAAGAAATAAAAGCTCAGAATTTGGGTAGGAGGAGGAGGAAGAAGAATAGGAGGAGGACAGTCGCTGCCGAAGGATGAAGGTGAGGTGAGGTGAATTTAAAAAATCCAAAATTTTTAGGCTTAAAAAAACAAAGAGGGACTCTGAGGCGGTGAGGAGGAGCACATGCCTCCCATACACCCGGCGCGAGGCTGCCTCCCATACACTGCACCAGAGAGAGAAACCCAGGTGCGCAAGAGGGGGGGAACCTCCCGCTCCTTTGACTGAAAGGTGGCTGCTGCTGCTACCTGCTTCCTCTCTCTCCTCTCGCTCACTCGCTTTGTAGCCAGCACCTTTCCTTCACTGTGGTGACCCCTCAGTTTGGTTGAATCTGAGTTGATCCAGCCGGGGCGAAGTGCCCCCTTTTGCCTTTCTGCACCCAGACGCTTCTAGAGGCAACTTCGTGACAGGTGTATGGAAGGCAGCGTGAGGGAATCACCACAGCAAAGTGGTTTATTTCCTCTCCAAGCACCCAGAGAAAGGAAAACACTCAATTCGTTCTGGGCTGCCCAGACCAAAGGGAGTGTTTCTTTTCTCTGACCGCTGACAGAGGTTTATTCCCTCTCCAAATACCCAGAGAAAGGAAAATGCTTAATTCACTCTGGACTGCCAAAGCTCCTTAAGTGCCACCAAAAGGCTTCTCTGGCAGCCCAGAAAAGCCTGAGATGGCCAGGATTAAAGGGGGAATGGCAGGAAACTGGCTGGGCATTTGTGCCGCTCTCAAATTTCCTGGGAAATTTTTCTGGGCTTGGGTTCTTAAGTAGAAAATGGTTCTTAAGAAGAGGCAAAAAAATCTTGAACACCCGGTTCTTATCTATAAAAGTTCTTAAGTAGAGGCGTTCTTAGGTAGAGCTACCACTGTATTAATACCACTTTATAGTGCCTCGGTAAGACCAGATTTGCAATGTTGCTTTCAGTTTTGATCACCTCAGTATAAAAACTCTAGAAAGAATGCAGAGAAGAGCAACAAAGATAAATAGGAAACTTAAGGCTATAATGGTGTAGAGTTGCCTGCTTGAGCAGAAGGTTGGATTAGAAGATCTACAAGTCCCTTCCAACTTTGTTTACTATTTTATGTTGTTCTTATTTGTTTTCTTAGGGTTTATGCTTTGGTTTTAATCCTAAAAATGATCTCCTTCCCTTTTCAATTTTACTTTAAAGCTCTTCGGATGAGCTGAGACTATTCTCTTCTTGGTCCTTTTGAGGTACCCCCTGTCTTTTGCATTGTATTGCATCTTGTAATACCAATGATTAATCATCTTAGCTGCTCCTTCCGCTATATTCAATAAGGATGCTACCTTTTCAACAATAGTCATGGCTTGCAGAAATAATCAGGTTCCTCTCCTGCGTTATTGCGTCAGGCTTTTCTCTAGAAGTGTTTGTTATTATTTATTTTGCACCATGGTTGTAAATTTGTTGTGTTATAATAGTTTCTTCTTTTAAAAATTGGTCTTGGAAAATAAATATTTTCTGTTAGAAAGGCAAAAGATGGACTTGATTCCTGCTCCCTTGATAAAGGGAGCAGGTAGAACTGCTGCATAACAAACTACATAAGAGATCTGTTCTTCAGAAAAAAATGGGCAGGAGGAATTTTATTAAATTTTATTAGAAAAATGGGGAAAAAATCTACGTAATCAGAAAGGGAATGTATGAAGGGACAGGAATCTCCCTCACCAAACCAAGGACACAAGCTGAAATCCTTCAATATATATGAAAGTCTCAGATTTAATCTGGAGTTGATCAAGACAAAGCAACAAGCAGGCATGGAATAGTGTATCTAGAAAATGTCCCTATATCTAAATCTCCTTCAATGGTGTCTAATTCAGAGGGATCCTCCTCTTTCTTTATTAATATTACAGACTCTAGTTTCTTTATGAAATTATAATTTACCAAACGTGGCATGACCCTTATTGTGGAGCAGAAGAAATGAAAGTATTAGAGATGATTTTAAGAATGCAAGAGAAGTTTCTAGCACAATATTTACAGTGCTTGGCATGAGAAGCTGCTGCTATTGGCAACATTTTTGCTTGATATCCATGACTTGCAATTGTTTGCATCTGTGAAGCTGCTGTCAGAGATTTTTTGGAATAGATCCCGATCCAAACTTGCTTCCCCTTCTTAGGTCAAAAGCAAAGTTTAAAACACAGAACAGTCTGTGACAGGCATTCCTGTGAGAACAATGTCCCATTAACATCATGTGATAAATTCAGATAATCAGTCACAAAAGCCAAAGCTTCCAACAATCATGAGTCACAGTGGCGCAGTGGTTAGAGTGCAATACTGCAGGCTACTTCTGCTGATAACCAGCTGCCAGCAGTTTGGCAGATCGAATATCACTAAGTTGCTTCTCTATTGATGTGCTCAGTGCTGGTATTCCCTAATGCTACCATATCTAGAGTGCAGATATATGGAAAATGCCTAGATAGCTAATGGAAATAATTAAATGTTTCTATAGCTTTTTACAAAAATCTAGTACAGTAGTACCTTTACTTAAGAACACCTCTAATTAAGAACTTTTCTAGATAAGAACCGGGTGTTCAAGATTTTTTTGCCTCTATTTAGGAACCATTTCCTACTTAAGAACCCAAGCCCAGAAAAATTTCCCAGGAAATTTGAGAGTGGCACGAAGGCCTGGCCCGTTTCCTGCCATTCCCCCTTTAATCCTGGGCATCTCGGGCTTTTCTGGGCTGCCAGAGGAGCCTTACAGTGGCGCTTAAGGAGGCTTTGGCAGTCCAGAGCGAACAAAGCATTTTCCTTTCTCTGGGCACTTAGACAGGGAATAAACCTCTGCCGCGCCCAGAGAAAAGAAACACTCCCTTCGCTCTGGGCAGCCAAGGAGTCACCACGGTGAAGGAAAGGCACCAGCTACAAAGTGAGCGAGCGAGAGGAGAGGGGGGCCCTTCAGCATGGGAAGGAAGAGGCAACAGGTTGCAGCAGCAACAGCCAGTGTATGGGAGGCACCTCACGCCAGGTGTATGCTCCTCCTCGCCGCCTCAGAGTCCCTCTTTTTTTTTTTAAGCCTTAAAGTTTTGGATTTTTTTGTTTCCCCTCACCTTCCCTTCTTCCTTCGGCAATGACTGTCCTCCTCCTCTTCCTCCTCCTCCTCCTCCTGCTCCCATCCAAATTCCAAGATTTTATTTTTTTTCCTAATGGGTTTGCACGCATTATTTGCTTTTACATTGATTCCTATGGGAAAAATTGCTTCTACTTAAGAATGTTTCTGCTTAAGAACCTGGTCACGGAACGAATTAAGTTCTTAAGTAGAAGTACCACTGTACTTGTAACAACATATAGATTTCTGCATTCAATTAGTAGCTGTAATATTTTCTCTTTTAAAATGTTGTGAATATGAGAGTGAAAGAATTACATTCTAGTTATACAATTTAAATTTGATTTTAGAACTGATTCATTTGTTTGATAGTTGTGAGTTTGGACATTTATCCAATTAATTATTTTAGAATACGTAATCCAAAATTCCTTCCAGTAATTAATATGTTGAAAGTAGTTGCAATTGCTATGTTCAGCTTCAAACTGCATGGATCAACTTGACAGTTGAAACCTGAGCTTGGATTAGCCACAACACAAATTACACAGTTCCACATAAACATTTTAACATCTTTAACAGCAGAGGCCCATATCTTCATTCATGGATCTAAGTTTTCATTCTTTCTGCCAAGCAACATATAGATAAGCTTCATTTTTTCCCTTTAATTCACAGAAGTCTAGGTACACATATTTGTAATTGCAACTAATTTTTGCAGTATTCAGATTGCATTATTTGTGCCTATTTGTATAGGGCCAGATGAGCACTTTCTGCTCATGGTATGCTTTAGAATTATTTCAGGCACCAGCCAGTATGCATGAGAGCTTTATGATATTACCCAGGAGATTTCACTTCTTAACAATGAGATTTCACTGACTTAACAATGAGCCTGAAGTATGTCCCATATTTCTATTTTTTTAATAAAATTTTTATTACAAATATATACACATTTACATACAATATATGTTTTATATTAATACAAGGCTAAATCAACGCATAACAAATAAACAAACAAACAAACATGACAAACAAACAAACAAACAAAAAAAATATTCTTAAAAAAAGATCTAATTGCTTATTTAAGTACATTAATAACAATAACTATTCACTTAGCATATTTTATAATATTTGTATTTGTATTCCCTTCAGGAGGTAAGTTTTGAATGATTTTTGGTTTTAAATTATTTTCTGGTGAAGTATGTTGTGTCCTCAGCGTATACCATTTTCTCTTGTAGATTGTCACTGTTCTTTAAATCATTTAATTCTTTCTTATCCGCCTTCTTTTATTCATATTCAATTTCTTTAATATCATACAGATCTTTCTTTATAAAAAGGTTTTTTGTATATATGTCTTTTGTATTTTTTTTCCCTATGTAATAAAAAGGATATAAAGTATTGTTAATTTGGTTTTTTCTTTTGAGTTTTATTTCTTTTCTTAAACCAGTTATAAAGATGTATCCAGGTTTTATCGTGTTCGGAATCTTCTTTATTTTTTAATTTAATTGTTAGTGCGTCAAATTCAGCACAGTCTAATATTTTTTTAATTATCAAATCGTCTTCAGGTGGTTCGGGTTGCTTCCAATTTTGAGCTATCGTTATTCTAATTGCTGTCAATATATGAATTAATAAGTAATGTTTGTTTTTTTCAATTTTTTGATCTATAATTCCCAGGAGAAAGGCTTCAGGTTTTTTATTTATCTTCATTTGTAAAATCTCTTCTATCCAATTCTGCATTTTGTTCCAGAATTTTTTCATTTTTGGGCAGGTCCACCAAATGTGGTAGTAGGTCCCCATTTTTTTACACCTCCAACATTTTGGGCTTGTTCCTTTATACATTTTGGCTAACGTTGCCAGTGGAAGGTGCCACCTATAATACATTTTGTATATGTTTTCCTTATAAGCTGTAGATTTTGTTAATTTATAGTTTTTGATCCAAATTGATTCCCACTTATCTAAATCTATGCTATACCCAAAATTTTTGCCCCAACTATGTATACTATTTTTAACTATGTGTTCCTCCATTTTGTAGTGTAGCATATATCTATATATTTTGGAAATCATTTTCTTTTCTTGGCCTAAAATTATCTTATCTAATTCTATCTCTTTTATTTGTATTTCCTTCCTTTTCCCTTCTTGATGTTTTGATTGAATTACGTTATACGCCCACCAATCAATTTTGATTCCAATTTTTTCTAATTGTTCCCTGGTTTTTAATTCCCCATTTTTTTCTAATGTTTGATAATAATTTAACATTTTGTTTAGTTCTCTTGAGTTTGGGTATATCGTCGCCTCTAAGCTCGAGTACCATTTGGGGATTTGGTGGTAGTACATTTTTTTGATTTTTTTCCAAGTTGTGTATAACGAGTTTCTTATTATATGTTGTTTGAAATAACTATGTGTTTGTTCTTTATTTTCCCACAGGATAGCATGCCACCCTGTTCTCATATCGTGTCCTTCCAGTATTAATAGTCTTTTATTTTCCAGTTTAAACCAATCTTTCAACCAATCCATAATTGCTGCATTATAATATAATTCGAAATCTGGTAGTGCAAATCCTCCTTGTTTGATATTATCTTGTAGATATTGTATTCTAATTCTAGGTTTTTTTCCGGCCCAGACGAATTTTGTAATCATTCTATTTAATTTTTGAAAAAAGTCCTTTCTTAATATAATTGGAATCGTCCTAAATAGATATAGAATCTTGGGTAAGATGGACATTTTTATTGTTGAGATTCTACCTATGAGCGAGATAGGCAATTTGTTCCATTTTTCTAATTTCTTTTTTATTTCTTTTATTAAAACCGTATAATTATCTTCCTTTATTGTGATTGCTTTTGCTGTTAATTTTATTCCCAAATACTTAACTGTTTTTACTATTTGTAGGCCTAATCTGTCTTCTAATATTTTCTTCTCTGTATTTGTTAAATTTTTTGTCAGTATTTTGGTTTTTTGTTTATTAATTTTAAGTCCTGCTACTTTTCCGAATTCAGTAATCTCCTTTAATAAAACTTCCCCTGATTCAATTGGATCTTCTATATTGAATACTAGATCATCGGCAAATGCCTGAATTTTGTATTCTTGTCCTTTCAAATTTAATCCTTTAACATTTTTATTTAACCTTATCTGATTTAATAAGATTTCTATGGCCAAAATAAATATTAATGGGGAAAGGGGGCATCCTTGCCGTACTCCCTTTTCTATTTTTCTATTTTGCGTTAATTGGTCGTTTATTATAACTTTTGCCGATTGTGTAGAGTATATCGTCTTGATTGCTTTTATAAATTTTTCTTTAAATTTCATTTTGGTCAGTTGTTTAATAAAGAAGTTCCAATTCAAATTATCGAATGCTTTTTCCGCATCTAAAAATATTAATGCCAAATTCTTTCCTGGGTTTGCCTCATAGTATTCTAAAATATTTATAATGTTTCTCAGATTATTTTTTATATTTCTGTTTGGTAAAAAACCGTTCTGGTCCGTATGTATGATTTCGTTAATTATCCCTTTAAACCTTTCTGCTAATATTGTTGTGAAAATTTTGTAATCTGAGTTTAGTAATGCAATTGGTCTGTATTGTTTTATTAAATATCTTTGTTCCAAATCTTTTGGTATTAGTGTTATTAACCCTTCCTTCCAGGATTCAGGCATTGCTCCTTTATCTAACACCTCATTCAGCATCTGTAGTAATAATTTTTTGACTGGTTCGTATATTTCTTTGTAATATTCGGCTGGTATTCCATCTACTCCTGGGGTTTTGTTATTGTTTTGTTTTTTAATTGCTAGCTCTAATTCTGTCATAGTTATGGTTTTATCCAGTCTATCTATGTTGGTCTCCGATATTTGGGGTAGTTCAATCTCGTTCAGATATTGATCTATTTCTTCCTCTTTTATATCATCTTTCCTATATAGCTGTTGAAAATAGTTTTGTATTATCTTTTTTTTCCTTCTATATCAATTTGTTTTTTCCCCTTTTCATCTTCCAGTTGTTGGATATATTTCTTCTCTTTCTGTTTTTTAATTTTATAGGCAAGCCACCTTCCCGGTTTGTTTGCATGTTCGAAGTAGTTTTGTTTTACACTTTTGATTTTTTGGGCTATTTCTTCCTGTGCTATCAAGTTAATCTTGTGTTTAATTACATCTCTTTTTTCTTTTAGTTCGATTTTTTTTGGATCTTTTATCCATTCGGCTTCTATTTGTTCTAATTCTTTTTGATTTTCTCTCATCTCCCTATTTTTATCCTTATTTTTTTTACTAGTGTATGCAATGGTTATCCCCCTTATATATGCTTTGGTTGTGTCCCATATATTTTGTATGGTTGTGTCTTCATTCCAATTTTTTTCTAGAAAGATATCTAATTCTTTTTTTGAAAATTCTTTGTATTTGTTTTCTTGTATAATTTTTGTATTCATTGTCCATCTATTTTTTTTGGTTTGGTTTCCTCTAATTACAATACTTACTGGATTGTGGTCTGCCCAAAAGTTAGGTTCTATTTCTGCTGATATTATCTCTTGTTATAATTCTATGTTTGTCCATATCATGTCCAATCTAGACCATGAGTCGTGTGGGTGTGAATAATAAGTATATTTACATTCATCCCTGTGTCTTTCCCTCCATGTATCCTTTAAATTCTTCTATAATATCTTTGAGTTTTTCTGGTATAGTTTTTTTCTTTTTACTCTTTTCTTTACCTTTATAGTCTTTGTCATAATCTATTATTATATTAAAGTCCCCAATCACACAGATGTTTCCTTTTTCAATTTTTATTATTTTTTGGTACAACTTTTTATAAAAAGATTTTTGGTCTTTATTGGGAGCATAAATCACAATTAAATTAGTTTCTTTTTTAAATTAATTTCGATTTCTATTATAAGTATTCTACCCTCTTCATCACTGTCAATTACTTTTGGATTTAACCAGCTTTTAATATATATTGCAATTCCTCTTTTTTTTTCATTTGCAAGTGATGTGAATAGTTTCCCCAGTTTCGGGTATTCCAATACTTTCTTATCCTTTTTCTTTACATGGACTTCCTGAAGGCATATTACATCTAGATTTTGTTTTATTAGTTTTGTAAATGTTTGTCCTCTTTTTTGAGGAGAGTTCATTCCATTTATATTCACCGAAAATAATTTAATTTCTTTATTCATTCTTCGTCAACTATCTTGCCCTTTTGCTGCTTCTAAGCTCTCTATAGTTTTCTGTTTTCTCCCCTTTCCCCTTGCTTATCTTGTCTGTTCTCTCTTCCTCTATCTCTCCCTCCTCTTGGCTTGTTGTCTCCAGTTCCGTGCTACTTTCCCCTTCTTTCTTCAGATGTTCTCGAATAAATTTGTCTGCTTGTTCTAGTGTTTCTATATTTATTTTCTTCCCCTTCCACGTTACCATTACCCCCTCTGGCACTAACCATCTAAATTGTATCTCGTTTTTTATTAATTTGTTTGTAAAGTAATGGTAATCCCTCCTTCGTTCCCTAATTCTTTTGGGTATTTGTTTCAATACAATGATGTCTTTTCCTTTATACGTTAAGACCCCTCTGGTATTCCTATATATCTCATCTCTCAGGGTTTTTTTAGTGAATCTAAGGTGGACCTCTCTGGGGAGTTGATGGCGACGTGCGTAATTAGTTTGCACTCGATATACCTCGTCTACGTGGTTAATTAGTTCGTTTTCATTTATTTTTAACTCTTCAGCAAAGAGTTCAACTACGGTCACAAACAAGTTCTCCCCTTTTTCTTCTGGTATATTTTGTAGCCTAAGATAAAATGAGGCTTTTTCAAATTCTAATTGGGCAATGGCCCCTTCTAAATCTTTGTTTACCCTCCTGAGGTCTTCTTCGTTTTTAGTTAATCTTAACTTATTCGCCTCGGTTGTCTCTTCCACTTGCTGTATTTTAATTTCCTGTTGGTCTACTGCTTCTTTAACACTTTCTATTATATTATTAAATTTGGCAAAATTTTCATTTACTTCCTCGAATTTTTTTTGTGTCTCCTGATGGTTTTTAATTATAGTTTCTTGGGTTTGGTTAGAGGACTCCTGTTGTTTTATCATAAATTCTTGAATTTTGTCTAGGGAATTTTGTAAACTTTGAAGCGAGGGTGTCTGATCTTTAATCTCTCCTGTAACAATATCGGAGGTCGATGAGGATTTCTGCACAGCTGGTGATAGTAAGGTTAAATTACCCCTTCTCAACGACTTAGTTAATGTTTGTTGAGTTGCCATTTGTGATAAGTTTTAGTTTTCTAATGCTTAATTCAATACCTAATCAATCTATTCAATATCTAATCAATCAATCAAATTACTCTTTAAGGGTTAGTTCAATATGTAACAGTCGATCCAATCAATTTATACAACTTATTTTTCAAAAGAGAAAAGAGGTAAGGTTAATGCTTTCAATTATTATCGGTGTTTCAATACTTAAACTATATTTAATCTATCTTAGCTTATCCTTTTCTAATTTATATTTGATATTCTAACTTAATTATTTAATCCTTAATATCTAATATCTTAATATCTAATACTTAATGCTGTAACATTTAATACTTAATACTTAATCAATACTTAATACTTAATACTTAATCAATATTCAATATACAATGCACAATATATAGTATACAATTAATTAATTAATGGTTAGGAAATCAATAGTTATTAGTTGAATAATAGTTAAGTCAATTCTTATAGGTATTCTAGATAAACAATTTCTAAGGGTAGAGTAGAGGTAGAGTAGAGGTAGAGATTTAAATAATAATGAATTAGCAAATTCTTACATCCATTAGTCACTTAATTAATTCGTTAGTTAATTGCATTTAATTACAGTTTACATTTAATTACAGTTGATCGGAGTTATTATTAGTTAATGACAGCAATTACTTTGATTTCATCTAATTGTTTTCCAGTCCAGTGTCTGTCTTTTGTTTCCTTTAATCTTATATATTAGCCAATAGATGTTCCTTGATTCTAATATTTATTTTAGTCCAGATTTAGTCCAGATTGTTCCAAAAATGAGTAGGTCTAATTTCCTATGTTTCCTTTCCTATGGGAAGGTCTGCTATAGTGGTATTGAAAACCAGTCCAGTCAAGTTGATATCTGTTAAATCAAGTTCTTGTCTCTTTAAATTTATACCTTCTGTGTTTATGGGATTTTAAGTCCTTAAAAGGTCCAAAGGCAAACGCAAACCAGGTAGATCAAATAGATCAAAAGAACCGGCTAAGCAAAATGGAGGGATGTAGATCTCCAGGACGTTATCTTGCTGTTTCTGCTTTCTACTTTCGTAGCTCTATGTTTTCGGAAGTGAGGGAGGTTTAATTACGTTGGTGTGACGTCCGTAGTGAAAGCTCACGCCGGAGGTTTTTTTTTTTTTTTTTTTAAATCGCCGCTTTCGCTACTCCTATTCCATCTGGTAATCCATGTATTCGTAAAAAATTTAGCCTTCAAACTTTAAGATCGTATCACCCGGTTGTATCCGTCTCCGCTCCGTTCCGTTCCGTCTCCGTCCCTCCGACCCAGCTCTCCTGTCCCTCCGACCCAGCTCTTCTGTCACACACCCGAATCTCCTGTCACCGCACGCTGTCTCTTGCTTCTCCTGTCGCTCAACCCTTTTAATCGCCGCTTGTTTCGACTTTGAGCTCTTCTATCCTTTTACCGTCTTTCCCACGATTGTTCAATTACACCAGAAGTTTCCAAATTAAGTTTGTTATTTTAGGGTAATTGCTGAGGCTCACCGATCTCTTTTCACTTCCTCCTCGATGTTTACGGGGCGGCCATGTCTTAGGGCCAGCAAATGCTGGCTTCTTTTTTGCCCGGTCCTGGCAGTTTAAAAAAGCTTGTGCCAGTGTGAGCTAGCGACTCTCACATCGGGCACAGCATAACCACCTCTTACGACACCCTTCCCTCCAAGTTGGGTGTCTGATTTTATATTTAAAGGCAATAAAAGTCATGCTGGGAGAGCAGCGGTTCACTCACCAGCTCCACATCGACCAAGCCCCGCCCCGGAAGTCTCATGTCCCATATTTCTAAATAGTCCCTACCTCCCAGGGTACAACTGAAAATACTCCAGGCATTTTAAGGAAAGTACAGCTCGCATGAAGTTTGGAAAGTTCCATGATTTCAGTTTTGAGAATGCTAAGAATTTAGTGATAAATAAATCAAAATACAAAATATTCGAAGCTTTTAACTTCCATCACTCTAAATCAAAATAATGGAATGAAAACTATCTTAACATGAATTTGATTATTTTTTATGCTTCAATTTTTGTAAATGCACCAAAAGGTTAAAAACTACAAAATGCACACTACAAAATGAAAAAGGGAAAGAAAAGGAAGAAGAAAGCAAGCATTTGATTGAACACCTGATATTTTAGCCATAGTAAAATTTAATGTAGAAATTACAATACAAAAATATAAATAGCCATGTATCTGATCTCGATGATATATTTCACTTTTGTTAGAAGATCAGTAGGGTAAATTCCACTGAAATATAGTGCTATCTTGATTCCATGAGACATATATGTGAAGGCAAACTGCATTACAGTATTTTTTTTTCCATAGCTTTTGTGGTTAGTTTATTTGATTTGTATCGCTCCCCATCTCACCAAAGTAACTCTGGGCAAAGTTATAAATAACCCAGTAAAAAGTTGCTAATATAGATTTCCCTTGATGTTCCAAGATCACCTGCTGATAAATCCAAATCTGGTTCTATGATAAATTCCTATAATTAACAGGGAAAATAAGTTTAGCTGACTCACATGATAAAAACAAGACACACATCAAAATAGAATTCTTATCATTGCTTTTTGCAGTCTAATCACTATTACATGTATAGATAACAAAGGAAAGTATAATATTGGGCACAGCCGTGAAAGCTATTTTAATAATGTAACAGATAAAGTGCCAACACTCTGCCAACACTTTTTTTGTTTTTGTTTCATTAACATCTAGTTCATTCTCTGAGGAAAATTAAAAAGGAACAAATAAGTGTGTTAAGTTCCTCTACTGAAGAGGCAGGAGACCGTTTAGTGACTTCAGCTCTTTATTGGTCATAGTGAGCAAACATCAGCAAGAGCCTGCTACAGGCAGGGGTTTAAATTGAGAGCCCTTTAACTCGGGAGCCAATCAGATTTTACCTACTTGAGTTCCTGGTCAGACTGGAGTGAAAACTTCCAGGTTCTCAGGACACAACAAAGTGAATCTTGATAGCAGGCTAAACATACACTCCTCCATTTGCTAAACTTCCACATAAGTCCTGCCTCAATTTAGCTAGGCCTGTTCTTTGAAACATCGCAACAAAGAGATAAATCTTTTTGTGGATATGCGACAAGTATGTCCTCCATTTTTCTCCCAAGTTTGGTGAATTCCTTGTTGAGGGGACACAGCGTGTTTGGATTGGCAGAACTCCCTGGCACAGCTGATGGTATGAAACTGCCTCATATCCAGAGAGAGGAAAGGCCCAAGGAATGCATATGAGTTCTTGTTCTCAGCTAAGGCATTCATGCCAAGCTCCAAGAATGGAGAAGAACAGTGCTGGGGAGGGATGCAGTCAGGTTGCCAGTGAGATCCAACACAGTCTTCCCTTTTACATAAGATGAAATAGAACAGCTTGCCTTTCCCTAAATACTTAGTCTTCTAATGGTGGCAGTCTTACTTGGGTAAAACTTTTGCTAGGAGATAGCCAGGTCTCTGGTTTACACATTCCTTTCTAGTTTTAGATTGATATTTCAAATCTGATCTGTCCCCTCTAGTTTTTCCTGATTTCAAGCAAATTGCCCTGTGCTTTTTCTTGATAATGTTTATGCTTGTTTTTTAACTCTTCACTTGGATTTCAGTACTAAAGAAGCTATTCTTCTGTCTGTGCCATGCAATATGTACTGTATATGTGCAGTGTGTTATGCATATCACATACAAATGTTTACTCCAAACCATACTCCAAAATGTTCACTCACAAATCACTTCCTAGAAGGTTGATTTGCACGTTCCTTTAGCACTCTTCTTTTTTCAAAAGTGAGGAAAGTATACCTGTAACTAATGTTCCAGCTCTAGAGACTCACTGACTGATCGATTATGTGCCATTAAGTCATTTTTTACTCAGAGCATCCAGATAGGTAGATTTTCTCCCAATGCTGCCCTCACTGTCATTGTAATTGTGTCCATCCATTGCTAGTGGTTGTTTCTTTCTTCTCTATCCTTCCATCTTTGTCAGGATTAGAGCCTCTTCTGAGAGTGTACCATAGATGTTTGTATATATGTCTGAAGCAGGATAATTTGAGTCTTGTCATTTGCACTTCTCACGAGAACTCTGGTTGATTTGTTCAATAGTTCGTTACTTTATTTTCTTATTTCTATGCTATTCTCCAGAGTCTTCTCCAACACTAAATTTCAAAGGTGGCAATGCTCTTCCTGTCCTGCTTATTTAAAATCCAATTTTCACTTCTATTAAATGCCACAGGGAATATCATTGTTTGCCTGATTGTAATCTTTGTAGGTATAGACACACCATGGCATTTGAACACATTTTCCAAGGCTTTTATGGCTGCTCTCACCACAAAAAGTGGAAGTCTTCAGCAGATTTCTTGACTGCTTGTTTGTAAACTTTTGGCAGAAGCCATCTACCATTTTTTAATCTTTCCCAGAGAGGTCACCATGAGCCATGAAGGATTCCGTGACTGTATTGTAAGAAATCCGCCAGGCCTGCTGGGTATCTTGGATGGTCACATTTTACTTTATAGAGGACAACCCCGTGTCCAAAAAGATGCAAATTCAGTTTAAAAATAATGAATCATAGGAAGGAAGACCAAGAAACTGGAAGCCCTTGGATAGTTCCTCTCTCTGAAAGCTGCCAAGCTGGATTTCAGATTTGACATCAGCCTCGACTCCAAGGAAGGGGGGGAGGAGTGGCTATTATAGCCAGGGAGAGCCTTTGCCTACGTAGACTCGTTGCTCCAGAGATTGCGGGTTGTGAGTCCCTCCTGGTGAAGTTGGACTTAGGGGTACAGGTGGGCTTGTTTCTCACAAACCTGCCTCCCAGCTGCATGTCAACAGCCCTGCCTTGTGCTGCTTGAGGAGGTAGCCAGGCTGGCGGTGGGGTTCCCCAGACTTATTGTCTTGGGTGAATTTAACCTACCATCGCTCGGCAAAACCTCTGGACTGGCACAGGAGTTCATGGCCACCATGACAGCCATGGACCTGACTCAAGTAGTACAGGGTCCGACTCACAAGGAGGGGCATGCACCCGACATGGTATTCCTCTCTGAGCAACGATCTGAGACTAAGGGGCTTAAGAGTGTTGCCTTTGTCATGGTCAGACCATTCTCTACTGTGGCTTGACTTTCTGGCTCCAATCCTTCCCCGCAGGGAGGCGGAACCGACTAGGTGGTTCCGCCCCAGATTCCTGATGGACCCAGAGGGCTTTCAGAGGGCGCTTGGGGTTATTCCAGATGCACTCGTCCACAGTTCGGCGGAGTCTCTTGCTGAGGCCTGGAACAAGGCTGCAGCGGAGGCTCTTGACCGGATTGCGCCGTTGTGACCTCTCCGTGGCACTAGACCCCGTAGAGCTCCATGGTTCAATGAGGAGCTCCGGGAGTTGAAACGGCAGAAGAGACGTCTAGAGAAGCGATGGAGAAAGAGTAAATCCGAATCCGATCGGACACTTGTAAGAGCTCATATTAAGACTTACAAAGTGGTGCTCAAGGCGGCAAGATGTGCATATCATGCCGCCTTGATTGCAAAAGCGGAATCCCGCCCGGCCGCTGTTTAGGGTGACCCAGGGGGGAGTTGGGGAGCCCTTACAGAGTAGTGCCGAGGATTTTAACACGTTTTTTGCTGATAAAATTGCTCGGATGCGGGCGGACCTCGACTCTGATTGGATAACAGAGTCGACTGACAATGAGTAAGTCGAGGTGACTGGGGCCAGTACTTGTCCATCTGCCTGGGAAGAGTTTGATCTGCTGACACCTGATGAAGTGGACAAGGCCATTGGAGCTGTGAGTTCCGCCACCTGTTTACTGGATCTGTGTCCCTCCTGGCTGGTTTCGGCCAGCAGGGAGGTGACACGGAACTGGGTCCAGGAGATTGCCAATGCTTCTTTGGGGAGGGGGTACTTTCCGGATCCCTACAAGGAGGCACTTATGCGCCCCTCCTCAAGAAGCCTTCCCTGGACCCAGCCATTCTTAACAACTATCGACCAGTCTCCAACCTTCCCTTTATGGGGAAGGTTGTTGAGAAGGTGGTGGCGCTCCAGCTCCAGCGGTCCTTGGAAGAAGCTGATTATCTAGGCTTTCAGCAGTCAGGATTCAGGCCCGGCTACAGCACGGAAACTGCTTTGATCACGTTGATGGATGATCTCTGGTGGGTCCGGGACAGGGGTTTATCCTCTGTCCTGGTGTTTCTTGACCACTCAGCAGCTTTCGATGCCATCGACCATGGTATCCTTCTGCGCCGGCTGGAGGGGTTGGGAGTGGGAGGCACTGTCCTTCACTGGTTCTCCTCCTACCTCTCTGGTCGGTCGCAGTCGGTGTTAGTGGAGGGTCAGAGGTCAACCTCTAGGTCTCTCCCTTGTGGGGTGCCTCAGATGTTGGTCCTCTCCCCCCTGCTATTTAATATCTACATGAAACCATTGGGCAAGATCATCCAAGGGAATGGGGTGAGGTACCATCAGTATGCGGATGATACCCATTTGTACATCTCCACCCCATGTCCAGTCAATGAAGCAGTGGATGTGATGTGCCGGTGCCTAGAGGCTGTTGGGGTCTGGATGGGTGTCAACAGACTCAAATTCAACCCTGGTAAGATGGAGTGGCTGTGGGTTTTGCCTCCCAGGGACAATTCCATCTGTCCATCCTTCACCCTGAGGGGGGAATCATTGACCCCCTCAGAGAGGGTCCGCAACTTGGGCGTCTTCCTCAATCCACAGCGAGGGGGACATTTGCCCAGGTTCACCTGGTGCACCAGTTGCGGCCCTATTTGTAACGGGAGTCACTGCTCACAGTCACTAATGCCCTCATCACCTCGAGGCTCGACTACTGTAACACTCTCTACATGGGGCTACCTTTGAAGAGTGTTCAGAAACTTCAGATCATGCAGAATGCAGCTGCGAGAGCAATCATGGGCTTCCCTAGGTATGCCCATGTCACACCAACACTCCGCAGTCTGCATTGGTTGCCAATCAGTTTCCAGTCACAATTCAAAGTGTTGGTTATGACCTTTAAAGCCCTTCATGGCATCGGACCAGAATATCTCCGGGACCACCTTCTGCAGCACGAATCCCAGTGACCAGTTAGGTCCCACAGAGTTGGCCTTCTCTGCGTCCCATCGACTAAACAATGTCATTTGGGAGGACCCAGGGGAAGAGCCTTCTCTGTGGTGGCCCCCCAGAGATCAGAATTGCCAATTGCCCCACCCTCCTTGCCTTTCGTAAGCTCCTTAAAACCCACCTCTGTCGTCAGGCATGGGGGAATTGAGATATTCATTCCCCCCAGGCCTATACAATTTATGCATGGTATATTTGTTTGTATGTCTGGTTTTTAATAAGGGTTTTTATTTATTTTAAATATTAGATTTGTTATATATTGTTTTATTACTGTTGTTAGCTGCCCCGAGTCTACGGACAAGGGCAGCATACAAATCTAATAAATAAATAAATAAATAATAAATAAACTGCGCATGCAGACAAATTACACAATGGCTATAGTCATCACACTGTGTAGATGATATTTTATGGCATTTTTATTTCAGTTTTAATAATTTTTAAATAAATTTTTAAATTTTTAAATTTAAATATATAGAATATATATATATGTGCAGCCATTCTGTATTCTGCAATGAACATGATCAAAGAATAAGATGCACAGGAGATACATTTCAGAATGTCAATAATGATTAGCAATCTATTTTTGAGAGTATGTTATTTATCATCACTAATATTCTGATACCTGAATTGCTGCTTAAAAACTCATAACTCTAAAGAACATAGCATGAGTTCTACAACATCATAGAGGATCCAGCAGTGCACTTCTGCAGTTTCATGTTGTCCATTGCTGCTTCTAGAGCTTGGCCCTCCTAATTAGCAGTTTGATGAGCTCGTGTAGCCAGGATTGGAGCGGAGGAAAATAGCAAAGGAGGAGGAGTTGCGTTTTTGTTGGAGGCAGAGTTTTAAGTTATTCCTTAGCCATGAAAGTGGTTGCCTGGCCAGCCTTGGATTAGTCCCCAGATCTGCAAATCTGAATTCTTAAATGATTTACACATATCTTTTGGCAGAGGTTAGTTAGGATTAAATTTGATGTCACACTAACCTCTCCATCTGCTTCCAAGCTGTATTCAGCTTTCAATTTCACCTTGTAAAAACTGTTTTTCTTCCACTGGAGGCCATATATGCATAAACATATGGATATCTTTCCTCATAGACAAAGCCATGCTATTTTCTGTCTATTTTATCTAGTGTATCAAATAAAGTTTTTTCTTACGAAGTTTCATAGTATGACCAGTTACTTGTCCTAAATTAATTTTTTTCTGCTTTAGCTGCATGCAAAAGGAAGGTATTTAAAGAGCTTTCCTTTCACTCTCTATAATACATAAGAGAAAACCAAGGTGGATTTTTCAAAGGTCTCTAAGCATTGCTGTGTGAAGGTTGGCCAAATCCTTGTTCCTTTAGTAGTAAAGTTTCTCCCCTGCACTGCTCGGAGAGTCCAATGTGGGTTGTTCTTCAGCCTCATTGGCAGGGACTGAGTTAGAAATTAACATATTTGTTATGTCCCGCCCACCTCTACCTCCCTAGGTTCAGTCTTAAAAACTCAGTCATAGTGTAGGGACTATGAGTTTTCTTCTCTCGAAAGAGAGAATCCTTTTCTTGTTTTCTAACTAATGTTTCTTTTTCTTTTTCTCTATAGGAGGAAGACTTCATGCACCGAGAGCCACTGCCCTCCGGGGTATTGCTCTCCAACTCTTCAATCCTTGAGAGGCCACTGCTCTCCGGAGTATTGCCTTAAGGACAGGGATCGCTGGATTGGGGTCCCTGACGTCCGTGTTCAGACCCCCCCCCCCCACGCCTCCGCTTTCATCCAGCGCAACGATGCCCCCAGTATCGGTACTTACCAATCAAAGGGGATGGCAACAGTCAGGAATCTCCCCGGAGGGGAGATCAGCTGTTTGGTGGTCTAATTGCCTTCTCCCGGCTAAAACGTTTGCCGCTCGAAGTGGCACAGAAGAAAAGCAGGCGGCAAGACATCAGCTGTTTGGCGGTCTAATGAACTTGCGGCTTAAATGATTGCCGCTTGAGGCGAAACGGCGGAAATGCCGGCAGCAAGGCTATCAGCTGTTGGCGGTCCGGTCCCGGGCGACCAGCAAATTGCCGAAGGATCGGCAAATAGGAAGACCGGAGGACTGGGAGTGAGGCAACCAAGCAGAGGTCGCCGGCCGCTGGGAATTGCGCCCGCCATGTTGAGCATGTCTCATGGGCTCCTTCAATCTATTTTTGAACCGGGCGTTTTCCCGCCTGACGTCACAGCCGCCATCTTGGAGGAGTGAGTAGGCTTTATTCACAATCGCCATTTTGGAGGGGCGTTACCAGGGCAACAAAGCCCATGAGGCTCCTGCCTGAGCATTTAGCCACTCACAGGCGAGGGATTGATTACGTTTTTTGGTAGGGGACGCAGGGTCTCCATTTTGCTCTTTACCTTCCATTGGGTAGCAGTTTTTCTCTTGTGAGTGCTGCAGTTATGTCTCAACCACCTCAGACTAGCCCCAGTGCCCCAGCGGTCTCTTCAAAGACTAAAAGTAAGGACAAGGGGCCCAGTTCAAAATCCAAGGGGAAGAGTTCTCAGTCCTCCACTGCCCTTAAAGAGGCTGAGAAGAAAATAAGGGCCCTCGAGGCCCAGCTGGAAATGACCAAGCCAAGACAGGGGCCTAGCCCTTCCACCATGGTCATCCCTCCTATTCACCACAGTCCCTTGGGACCACCTGCCTTTCCATCGGTGGCCTTTGAAGGGCCTAGTTTGCCTGGTGTGGGGGATCTGTCGCCAGACCGCCCTCTAAGTGCTCCCCCACCAACTGAAGGACTGCAGAGGTCAGAGTGGATCAGACCTACTCCACAATCTCAACCTGCAGCAGCCACCTTTACCCCAACTGCAGCAGGGCTCAGAGGGCCTACAGATAACTGGCAAACCATGTCTCCTTCATTGCAGGACATGATTGCATCAGCATACTCGCAGGGCATAGCAGTGGGTGCCCAACAGCGCCAAATCCCACCACCTCCTCGCCCCAGCAGACAGGATTTATGGGCAGACCCTACTTCTGCCCCTTCCTTGCATGACTCCCTTCAAGAGAAGCACGAATTAAGGGAGGTTCTCACTGATCCAGAGGATGAGCTGTCAGGGGACGAAACCACTCCTCCTGATCACCCAGCACCTGCAGGGCTATTTAAAGCATCTCTTTACAGGGTGCTGCTGAACAAGGCTAAGGCCACACTAACTGTGACAGACTCTCAGAAGGTAGCTGGCGAGGCGGTAGGCATCTTACCCGCTGCCAGACTTATTAATGAGCCTCAGAGGGAATCTGAGCACATCCCTTCTGTTCCTATATTTGCTGAGAATATTAAAAGACCCTGGCAGCAACCAGCAGCAGCTCTGTGCCCATCAGCATTGGACAAGAAATTCTATTCTTTTGATCCAGAGGTTGAGGACTTGCTCCAATATCCTTCTGTGGATACCCCGGTTACTTCACTAATTTCCAATGCCAAAGTGCCCTCAGACATGGCAGATGGCTTGAGGCCTGACGACCGAAAAACTGAGAATCTGATTCGGAAAATGCATCAACTTTCCGCCTGGTCCTTGAGAGCAGCACTGGCTGCATCATTCTTCAAAAGGGCCTCTGTCCTTTGGCTTCAGGACATACTCCCGAGACTGGGCCCAGAGGACACACGTCTACGCCAGGACATTAATAAACTGATCGCCTCTACAGAGTTTTCCGCTGACGCTACCCTAGCAGCTGCAAGGTTTTCATCCCAAGCGGTGGCAACCAATCTTTCTACTCGTCGCCTATTATGGCTTCGTTCGTGGCAGGCGGACGCTAAATCAAAGTGGCGTCTGGCAACCGCTCCTTATCTGGGCTCCAAGCTCTTCGGAGAATCATTGGATTCGGTCCTGATCGAGGACAAGGACAAAAAGAAAGTCCTACCTAGATCGGCAAGGAGACAAGACAGGTGGGCGGTGCCTTACTTCCGAAGGCAGTCCTTTCGGTCCGAGACGCCCGCAGCCAGGGCCACAGGCACAAGGACCTATGGACAAGGGTCTACACCCAGCCGTCTTTCAGGTCAGACAGAACCTATTATGGAGACAGAAACCATCAGTTCCAACAGTCCCGCAGACCCTTTTGGGGCGGGAACAGAGGAGGGTACCGCAAACAGAAGTGACTTCATCAGCGAGATGCCCATAGGTGGTCGACTACAGTTCTTCAAAGAATCTTGGGGAACTATCTCCACCGACACATGGGCACTAAACACTGTAACACACGGCCTTCGGTTGAACTTTCTACAAATCCCTCCAGACAGATTCTTGCAGTGTCCAGCGACATCACAGCCACAAAAACGGTCCCTGCTTGCCCAGGAGGTCCAACATCTTTTGGACATCGGAGCAATAGAACCGGTGCCACGGCAACAGCAAGGACAGGGGTTCTACTCCATTGTATTTGTGGTACCCAAGACATCCGGCGGCTGTCATTTAATTTTAAATCTCAAACGGTTGAACATTTACATTCGTTATCAGCGCTTCAAAATGCATTCACTGCACACAATCCTGGCATCCATTCGGCATCTAGACTGGATGACATCCATCGACCTCAAGGAGGCGTATTTGCATGTACCGGTCCACCCACAACATCGACGGTTCCTGCGTTTTTGCATCCAGGGCCAGCATTTCCAATACAGGGCCATGCCCTTTGGCCTTTCTTCGGCCCCTTCACCAAGCTCTTGGATGTGCTGTCGGCCGACCTCAGGACACAATCCATACGCCTCCTTGCCTATCTGGATGACATAATCATCTTGTCCAGCAGTCCACAACAGGCCAGACGAGACCTGACACAGACAATACAGTCTTTGGAGAATTGCAGCTTCACAATCAACTACCACAAAAGCCACCTAGATCCAACCAGACAGCTGCTTCACCTTGGCACCTTGATAGACTCAGCAGCAGGTATCATTTACCTGTCATCAGAGAGACAGCTGAAAGTGAGGACAATGATAGCTTCCATTCAACACCGCACCAGGGTCCCCTTAGCCCTTCTCCCCCAACTGCTGGGAGTATTCATTTCCTGCATCAACATCGTCCCGTGGGCTCATCTACATGCCCGCCCACTTCAGTGGCTCGTCCTCCCCTTCCAGAGGGAACGTCTGAGCCACTCCAACCGCCAGGTGCGCCTCACAACACCGGTTCGTTACTCTCTGCCTTGGTGGACGTCTCCAGCAATAACCAGGGGCACCCCCTTTCTTCATCATCGGGAGGTGACTATTACCACGGACGTGAGTCTCTCCGGCTGGGGGGAACATTGCGGTTCCCAGGTGGCCCAGGGACTCTGGTCAACAGACGACCTGAGGGACCCCAACATCAACCTGCTGGAGTTGAGAGCAGTCCACAGGGCACTACACTCCTTTGCGGACAGGATAGGGGGACAGCATGTCCTTATCCTGACGGACAACGTGGCGACAAGGGCACATATAAATCATCAGGGGGGCACGAGGTCGGGCCGTTTGATGGAGGAAGCTCATTCCTTGATGTCATGGGCGGAAACGCACCTGACTTCGATCCAAGCAGAACACATCTCCGGGTCGGACAACACTCAGGCGGACTGGCTGAGCCGCACAACGATAGACCCAGGGGAATGGTCGTTAAACCCAGAGATCTTCCAGGAAATTGTTCATCGCTACGGAGAACCAGTGGTGGACTTGTTTGCCACGCACCGCAACAACCAGGTGCCCAGATTCTATTCCCGGTTCCCATCCCCGGGAGCCGACTGGGTCAATGCACTACTCTCCCCATGGCCAAGGGGACTGCTATATGCCTTCCCTCCAATTTGCCTACTGCCCAGAGTAGTCTCCAAGATACTCTCAGAACAGGCGGAGGTGATACTAGTCGCTCCCTTTTGGCCCAAGCGACCGTGGTTCGCAGACTTGATAGACCTCTCCACCGCCCCGCCATGGAGGATCCCATGCCACAGACTCTCCCTTACACAGGGATCGATAGTTCACCCAGATCCTCAGTGGTGGAGACTTGCCATGTGGCAATTGAGGGGGACCTCTTGAGGAAGGAACATCTGTCGGAAAAGGTAATTCACACCATTCAATCGGCTCGACGCCCATCGACAACTCGCATTTATCAAGCGACCTGGACAGTGTACTGTAGATTCTGCAAGACTCAAGGTACCCCGCCTCGCTCATCCTCCGTTTTGCATCTCTTGGACTTCCTGCAGAAGGGGCTGGATGAGGGGTTAACCCCTAGCACTCTGCGCAGGCAAGTGGCGGCAATAGCCACCGTCTTAAGACCAGACCCCCTCCGTCCAATCTCCCATCACCCATGGATCAAAGATTTTCTCCGGGGAGCTTCAAATCTCTCCTCCCCAGTTGTCCACCGTTTCCCATCCTGGGATTTGACATTGGTCTTGCAGGCCCTTACAGGCCCACCATTTGAACCACTAAGAGAGGTCACACTCTGTCTTTTGTCAATCAAGGTAGCCTTTTTGGTAGCCATAACGTCAGCACGCAGAGTATCGGAGCTCGCAGCGTTGTCAGTCCGGCCGGATCTCTGTGTGTTCTATCCGGATCGAGTTACTCTTCATTTAGACCCCAGCTTCTTACCTAAGATTAACACGAGGTTTCATAGGACCCAGGACATCGTCCTGCCTGACTTTTGCACCCGGGGCTCTCACCCGTCAGAATTGCGCTGGCATAAGGTGGACGTTCAGAGAGCACTCAAAATTTACGTTCGACGTACAAGCTCCTTCAGAAAATCGGAAGCATTGTTTGTTACCTTTCTTCCAGGATCCATGGGCACCAAGGTGTCCTCCAAGACAATCAGTAGATGGATCCGATCTTGCATCATAGAAGCATATAAGACTCGTGCCACACCTTTGCCTAGGACAATCACAGCACACTCTACCAGGAGTGCTGCCGCCACAGATGCCTGGACCACGCAGGCTCCAATTGAGGACATTTGTCGGGCCGCAACCTGGGCGGCCCCCACGAGTTTCATCAGACATTACCGCATAGATGCCTTCGCTTCAACAGAGGCAGCCTTCGGTTGAAGAGTGCTGCAACGGGTTTGTGTTCTGGCACCCCTGGACCAGCCTATCCCGCCCTAGTTTGTTTGCTTGGGTATATCCCACATTGGACTCTCCGAGCAGTGCAGGGGAGAAGGACCGTTGAACTTACCTGAACGGTCTTCTCACTGCACTGTGAGGAGAGTCCAAACCCTCCCGGCTTCTTGGCCCAGGGGTTCAGTTATGTTTGACAGTTATTTACGTAGATTAATAAAGTTACTGCTTCACTATTCCTTTGTTTTTATTGACTGAACCTAGGGAGGTAGAGGTGGGCGGGACATAACAAATATGTTAATTTCTAACTCAGTCCCTGCCAATGAGGCTGCAGAACAACCCACATTGGACTCTCCTCACAGTGCAGCGAGAAGACCGTTCAGGTAAGTTCAACGGTCCTTCTCTCCCAAGCTCCAAAGCACTCAGTTTTGATGGAAATATTTCAGTACTAATTTATGGTAACTTGTGTCAAAGAAAACCAGCCAGAACTGTGCATATCACCAAAAAATGTATAAGTGGAAGCATTTCAATACATTAGAGTTTCTTTTTTTTAAAGTTTCTTTTAAAAGTATCACTGCCCTGTTTTTAATCATCCCTGAAAAATCTTTACTCCTTTAGCCAGAATATAGGAAAATTAAGCAGAGTTGAACCTGACTAGTAGTTAAGTGGCATATATAAAGGCTACCATCTAGGTTACTTTCCTTTTCTTTTTTTTAATCTGGTATCAAACCATTTCTGTATTGTTTCCAAGAAATATCATGAATGCATCCATGAAGACATCGAGAGGCATTCTCAACATAAAGGAGATTTTATCCAAACTGTTGCTGTTGATTGCTAGTCTTGTTGGCTTCTATGACTTTGGGGGAAAATGTCTAGATTATTCCATGCATACTTAGGGCTTCACTGAATTGTTTTGGGCCTTCCACATTTGATCTTGTTTTTTGTGTTTTGACTTCAATAAAGATTTCTCCAAAGACAGCTGATTCATTACTGAAGATGAATCTGTTTATTTATTTATTTTTGATTTGATTTGATTTGATTTGAATGCTGCCCCTCTCCGGAGACTCAGAGCAGCTTAAAGGTTCATACTCTAAGAATAGCACGTAAGCAATTGATAGCTGCAAGAAAATATGGTAATGTAGAATATTATTAATTAGGATATATGCCTGTCAGTCAGACTCTAGTTCTTATTTCCATCTTCATGGTTAGCCAGTCCTGACCCAATTAATTTCTCACCCTCTTTTTTTAGACTATGACTATTATGATTATTATTATTATTATTGTACTTCTGCAAATATTCATTTTTTCATCTCCATTTTGGTACGAATGTTCTCTAAATTATGCTGTGTGGAACACAAATATAACTTAAACATTTTCACAGTATTCTGCAACCTATTTTCCTCTGCCAGCAAGATTTTCCTCTGCAGGACCTCTATCCTGAACTGAATCCTAACCCCAGGCTAAATCCATATTCATTTCCTACAATCAAATGGTTAGATATGTTGCAGTTTTTTAAAATTCATATTCCCAGATATGCTTTGGCTAAAAAGTCATATTAAAAAATTAGAAATGTGGTATTATTCCAGATGTCAAGGAGTGGTTGGCAATATATGATCTGTTTTGGATTTTCCACCACTCAAAGGATACAGCAATGTGACACTTTATAACAATATAGAAACATTGTGACACTTTATAACAATATTTTAACTGATTATATTATGCTAGCACATTTATTGGGAAACAGTGACGACTGATAAGTATATAGATTTTTCATCTTTCATAGCTATGTTTTTTGTCTTTTTTTCAAATTTTTAAAGTATTTTTAAAAGTTTAATTGTTTGTGCATAACGAAGAAAGAAAAACCGTGCACTCAAAAAGATAATAAGTTCATTTCCTCCCCATTCACATTTATGTAATTAAGTGTAACAGAATATGTAGTGTGTTACCCAAACTTTTAAAAAAATATTTTAAAAATACAGACTAACAGACTTGGAAGGGACCTTGGAGGTCCGACCTCTGGCAACAAGCAGGAGACTTTCTACTATTTTGGACAACTAGCTGTCTAATCTTTTCTTTAAAACACTTATGATGGAGCACCCACAATTTCTGAAGCCAAGCTGCTCCACTGAATAACTATTCTCACTGACAAGAAATTTCTCCTTAGTTCTAGGTAGTATTTCTTCTTGATTAGCTTCCATCTATTACTTCTTGTGTTGTCCGTAGGTGTTTTGGAGAATAGCTTGACCCCCTCTTCTTCATGACAACACCTTATATATTGGAAAACTGCTATCATGGCACCCCAGTCGATTTCTTTGTTAGAAATACCCAGTTTTAGCAGCTGTTCAGCATATTGATGATGATCTCCTAATCATCTTTGTTACTCTTCCCTGCACTTTCTAAATATTCAACATCTTTTTTGCATTGTATTTTGTACTGTATTGTATTTTGTATGCAGTATTTCAAGTGCAATCTCACTAGTGCAGTGTAAATTGGTATTAACACTTCATATGTTGATAATATCCCTCTGTTGGTGCAACCTAGGACCACATTGGCTTTTTATGGCTTCAGCACACTGCTGGCTTATATTTCAGTGGTTGTCCACTAGGACTCCTATATCCCTCTCCCAATTAGTGCTGTTGTGCAAGGTATCACCTATTCTATACCTATGTATTTGGTTTTAATCCTTCCCTTCTTTTTAAAAGAATCAGTCATGTGTGGTCTTCATTTAAAAAAAAGCACCTATTGAAAGATTAAGGAACATGATATTGTGTAGTCACCTTTGCCAACACAGCACAGGTGGCGTAATCTGAAGGTGTTTTATGAATGAATGACTGAAATGAATGACTGAAATGCTACTAGAGAATTGTGTGCATTCCGCATAGTCTTTCTATTGCTTAGTGCAAAATACTGCTTGCTACTGTAATGTCACATTCATTTGCCAGTATAAGAGGAAATCTGATTGGCTTTATTGCATCTAAAGAAGAAACAAAGGTCTAGAAGAGCCCAATTAACCAGGGTTTCCCCCTGGTTAATTGGGCTCTTCTAGACCTTTGTTTCTTCTTATGCAACTCAAAGCAAAACTCTCCAGACCTTTGCAACAATTTGCCAGGAACCCTGGTTGAGAGCTTTCTAAAAAGATTGACAGAAATTCAAGCATGGCAATAGGCTTTTTCCACTGGCCTTCCCAATGGCAAATGTTGTTTCCATTAAACCAAAGTTTTACCAGTGAATAAATCATACTGTGTTAGCCTATTGGCCAGGTTCAGACTGTACAGTCCAAACTCTGAATCAGATTACACCTGACAGGAACACTTGCCTGAGTGCACATATGCTGGTTTTGGCTTTTTAAATACCAGCAGCTGCAGGAATTCACAATCTGAATCAAATTTGACATGTGGAAGCACTCTAATCAAATTCCTCTCCAGCTGCATGAGAAGTTTGCAGTAATAAACATTTGAGTGAAAAATAAACAGGAGTCAGGAGTCAAAAATCTCTTTTTTTAGTGGTTAAAATCTGATGTGGATCAACTTCCAGCAAATACGTAAAAGGTCTTTAAAGAGTGTGGGACAAACTACATCTCTTGTAGTTTGGTCTTTATATGCTTGCTATATTCTTTCCAAGACATTCTGACAAGGCAGAAACAAAAAAATAAATAGTGTTGGTCTATTTTATATTATTTATTTTTATTTTATTATTAGAGTTGAAAGGGACCTTGCAGGTCATCAAGTCCAACCCCCTGCTCAAGCAGGAAATCCTATACCACCCCAGCCAGATGGCAGTACAATTTCCTTTTGAATGTGTCGAGTGATGGGGCATTAACAACCTCTGTTGGCAGGCCATTGCACTGGTTGATCACTCTCACCGTCAGAAAGGTCTTCCTTATTTCCAGGTTGAATCTCTCCTTGGTCAGTTTCCTGGTCTGGCCCTCTGGTGCCCTGGAAAATTGTGTGACGCCCTTCTCTCTGTGGCAACCCCTGTTTACTGCTATCATGTCCCCCCGGTTCTCCTTTTTGCTAAACTATCCATGCCTATTTCCAGCAAAATTTCTTCACATGTCTTGGTTTCCAGTCCCTTTATTATTTTAGTTGCTCTTTTCTGTACTTTCTCTAGAGTTTCAATGTCCTTTTTGTAGTGGGGAGACCAAAATTGAATGCAGTATTCTAGGTGTGGTCTGACTAGGGCATTATAGAGTAGTATTAATACCTCCTTAGTCTTGGAGAGTATCCCCCTGTTGATGTATCTTAAGATTGTGTTGGCTTTTTTAGCTGCCACTGCACATTGCTGGCTCATATTTAGTTGGTTATCCACCAAAACTCCAAGATCTCTCTCACAGTCGCTGCTGTTAGGTGTGGTTTCTCCCAATTTGTATGCATGTCTCAGGTTTTACCTAGGTGTAAGATGTTGCTTTTTTCAACATTAAATTTCATTTTGTAAGTTTGAGCCCACAGCAATGTTCCCTCTAATTTTTTTCTGGTGTGGGCGGAAAAGTATAGTGTCTGAGTGGCACATTTTCATGCCTGAGCGCAGATGTCACCCAAGACAACTTGTTGCGTACTGTATTTTTCGGTGTATAAGACACACCGGTGTATAAGATGCACTTAGATTTTAAAGGAGGAAAACAAGGAAAAAAGTATCTGAATCAAATGGTGCAGTATTATATTGTTTAATAAAATACCAGTGTAGCAGAATACCTTTTACAACCATGTATACTTTTAAAAACTAATGTACTTTTTAAATCCATGTACACTTTTTACAAACTTCAAACTTGACAGCTTCAAGGACATCAAGCTTGTAGACTTCAACTCCCAGGATTCCTCCATCAGCCATGCTACCTTAGGAGTGGGAGTTGAGGTCCACAAGCCTTAATCTTGCCAGGTTTGAGACCCTTGCACTTCTAACCCTAACCCAGGGGTCTTTAAACTTGACAGTTTTAAGACTAGTGGACTTCAACTCCCAGAATTCACTCCACCCACTAACCCTCTAGCTACCCACCCAGATTTCTTTCTTGGTTTGCTAAAACTTGGAAGGCCAGTTTGCACTTCTGAGGAAGTAGGGGGGACGAGAAAGCAAAGGGGTGGATCCACCCAATTACCTCTCCCTCCCTCCCTCTCTCTGTCTCTCTCTCTCCCTCCTCTTTTGCTCTCCAATGCAATCCATTGGAACCCTCCCGCTTCTCTGCAGCTGACACCGCATGCGCCCACCTCACCTGTGGCCTTCCAAATGCACCCCCAAAGGCAGAAGATTGGGGTGGGGGATGATGGAGCTGAGCCCCCTCACACCGATCAAGGCTGCCCCGCGGGCTTTCTCCAGTGTCTGGATACACAAAGCACCGTCCGCTTTTCCTCAGCTGAGGCATTTCTCATGGGATCCCTGCCGGCACTGCCCCCATTTCAGATGCCCATAGCGACTAGCCATCCCCATCCAAACTGGGGGTGGTGCCAGCTCATTTCCAGTCTTCCAGTAGTTCTCCTGTGTTCCATGATTTTTGGAAAATAAGGAGTAGTTCTACAGTGATATCTGCCAGTTCTTTTAAGATTCTGGTGTGTAGTCTATCTGGTCCTGGTGATTTGTAGTCATTGAGGTCTCTCAGGTGGTCTCTTACTATGATTTTAGTTACATTGAGTTCTGTTCCAAAACTGTTTTTTGCAGCTGTGATACTGGTTTATTGGTTGGTGGTTTCTTATGGTGTGAAGACTGATGCAAAATATGTATTGAGCAGCTCTGCTTTGCCTCTGTTGTCTATGATTTCTTTGCCATCTTCTCTTTTTAGTGTACCAATTGTTTCTTTGATTTTTTTTCTTGTTGTTTATGTGTTGGAAGAAGCTTTTTTGTTGCCATTGACTTTTGTTGCAAGGTTTTGTTCATATTGGGCCTTTGCTGTCCTTATTTTTTGTTTGCAGATTCTTGCTGTTTGTTGGAACTCCGCCTTGGTTATGTGTCCCTCTTTCCATTTTTTGTATTTGACTTTTTTTTTCTTTTAGAGTGTCTATGATATCTTGGTTTAGCCATGCTGTTTTTTTGTTAGATTTCCTGTTTTTCTTTTTCATAGGGATTGTGTTGTTTTGGGCTTTTATGATTGTGTTTTTCAGGGCTCCCAAGCTTCCTGTGTGGATTTACTTTTTAGGACTTCCATCCAGGAGATCTTTCCCAGCTTATCTCTAAATGTGTTAAAGTCTGCTTTTTTTGAAGTCCGGAACCTTAGTGATGTTAGGACCAGACGTTTGTGTTTGCATTATATTGAATTTTAAGATGACGTGGTCACTCTCACCCAACGCCCCTTCTACTTCAACTCCTTCTATCTTTTCTTCTCTGTTGGTGAGTATTAGATCTAATGTTGCTGTTCGTCTAGTTCCTACTTCCACTTTTTCGGCTACAAAGTTATCTGCAAGACTGGTTAGGAATCTATTAGACTTTTCACTTGGTGTTGAGTTGGTTTTCCAATTGATGTCAGGATAGTTAAAATCACCCATTATAATTGTGTTATGCTTTTTGCATATTTCCATTAATTGGTTTGTAAAAAAGTTGTCCATAGTTTCAGTTTGCTCTGTAGTATACTCCTATTGTTGTGTCGCATTTTCTTTCCTTTATGTTAACCCATATGCTTTCTAGGGGGTTTTCTTCTTTAGGTGGATGTAGCTCTGTGACAGTGTAGTGGTCTTTTATGTACAGTGCAACTCCACCTTGTTTTTTGTGTGACCTATTTTTCTTGAAAAGTTTGTATCCCTTTATCCGTGTGTTCCAGTCATGTGTTTCATCCCACCAGGCTTCTGTTATTCCAACTAAATCATGTTCACCCTCATGCATTAATATTTGCAGTTCATCCTGTTTGTTTCCCAGGCTTTGTGCGTTTGTGTAAAGGCATTCAAGTTGCTTGTGCCTGAGGGAGGGCATTTTGTATCTTCTGGCTGGTGTTTGAGCTTGACTTGTTCCCCATCCTTATTTTGTTCATTGTTTGATCTCCTAGTTAGTCACCCTCCCCTCTCAGTCTTAGTTTAAAGCCTTCCTGACAAGTTTGGCTATTCGGTTTCCTAAGAGATTCTTCCCAGCCCTGGTGAGGTGTAGCCCATCCCTTTCTAGAAGCCCATCTTGGAGATATTGTAGCCCATGATCAAGGAAACCAAAGTCCTTTTGGTGACACCAACCCTTTAGCCAATGATTTATTTCTGGAATTTTGTGTTCTCTTGCCGGGTGCCATCCTCTTGTGGGTAGGATGGAAGAAAAAACAACCTGTGCACCTAGGTTTTTGACTGTGTTGCCCAATTGGTTGTAGTCTCTCGTTATTGCATTCAAGTCCTTCCCTTCTACTCTTATCCAGGGCTGGCTTCGGCTAAGTCCTCAGAGAGGGGCGGCATAGAAATCCAATCCAACCCAACCCAACCCCACCCAACCCAACCCCACCCCACCCCACCCCACCCAACCCAACCCAACCCAATCAAAAAATAAATAAGGCTAAAAAGGCACTGGCCTAAAGCACCAAAGCTTGGGGGGGGCAATGCTGCTTCTCCTTCCAAGTCATTCAATAAATGGACATTTGTGAGAGATAGCATTGTCAGTATAGCATGGGGGTATCACCCACCCTTAAATCAACACTGATCCAATGATATTTCATCTTGAGGATAGGAGCTGTCACATTCAAATACATTCCTTAGTTTTTTAAAGACTTTGTTTGGGTTGGGGGAGAGCAATCTCAACCTGTTCCCTGCTGGATAGATAAGAAACTTTGTTTATTCATTTTATTGTAACAAAATGTTCAGAATCATAAAATGGCAGAGTACATTCTCTCACCTCAGTTCAAGGGATATGAAGATGAAGCTCTATTCCAACTTTATCCATCTTTTTGCATAAATGAAAGGTTGCCATTTTTTCTTATTATGACAGATTTATATTAGCATGCATTTAAATTCCAAAACATTTAGTTTCTGAAGTGTATGTACCTGGTAGAAGGACAGAGGGTCCAAAGTCAAACTAAATAAAAAAATCAAAGGAAATACATGGCAGATGACAACCAGGAATAGATTTGTGAAACATTATGCAATACCATGGTGGTACAGTAGTTAGAGTGCAGTATTGCAGGCTACTTTTGCTGATTGCTGGCTGCCTGGAATTTGGCAGTTCAAATATCACCAGGTTCAAGGTTGATTCAGCCTTCCATCTTTTAGAGGTGGCTAAAACGAGGACCCAAATTGTTGGGAGCAATGTGCTGACTCTGTAAACCGCTTAGAGAAGGCTGTAAAGTACTGTAAAGCCGTATATAAGTCTAAGTACTCAGTGAAATAAACCATTTTATGAATCCTCTTTGGAGTAGATTTGGGGGATTTCATTCCAATCAAGCTTGTGGGAGATTAATACTTGCAGGAAAAATATCTCTCCACTGTATCTCCTTCCCTCAAAATAATCTTGTTGACTTTTGCACAAGGCAATAGAGCACTTGGCACTTCCTTTTTTCCTGTTATAGGAAGAATAGCCAATGTCCTCAGAAGTATGGTTTTGAAATGTAGTGTGTTCAGATGGTTGAAGTGTGACAGAACAGAAGCAACCTCTTCAGAGGACTCTACAGCGCTGTAAGTGTGGAATATATTCTTTGTAAAAAAGTGAAAATGGGCGACTTAATTACATTAAGCTTAATTCCCCACATGCCAAAATAAGCTACCATACTTTTCAGAGTATAATATGTACCTTTTTACCCCCCAAAAGAAGGTGAAAATTTGGGTGCATCTTATGCACCAGAATTATCCCCACCCACCCGCCAGCCCCCACCCTTTGCAGGTTTTCAGCCCCTGTGCATTGCATTTTTGGGCAGTTCCAGACAGTGGGGATCCTCACTTCCACCTGGAGGTTTAAAACAAACCCTACTACCCTATGGGCATTTACCTGAAGAGGGTGGGAGATGATTTTCATGGGGGCAGAAGAGGGACTAAATACTGAAGGCTCCACCCCCATCTTCCTACTTATAGTCGTAGGCATTGGAAGCCTGATTATCTTGCAGCAAGGTCCAATAGAGACACAGCACTTTAGTCCTCCTGGACACTGCCATCTCATAAACATATTGCCGAGCTTCCCAGCAAGCCCCCTGTGCCTTTGCTGCCTTGGTCAGAACCTGATTCCTGAAGTGGGAAGTCAGGACTCATTTGGCGAAGGGGGCACTGTGTGAGAGGGATGGTGGGGAAGGGATAGGAGGGGAGCCAGGCAGGGAGGAAGAAAGTGTGGAATGGGGGGGGGGGGTTCCATCCTCCCCAACCCTGATCAAGCAGTCCTCACAGGCTAGCTGCCAGGGGAGAGATTCATGTGGTTCTCCAGCCAGGAAGCCTGCACTGGACAACAGGAGCCAAAGTAGCCTTCCAAAAGCAAAATCTTTGGAATCAGGGAGGAAAGTTTGGATGAGGTTGGGAGTGGGTGCGTCTCTCGACTTCCAAAGCCATTTGAGTTCCATTTCACTGATTGCTCTGATCACCACTGCTGCTAAGGCTGCTTGTGAGATGGAATGGTTTGTCCAGGTACATGTGGTGCAAGGTGTGGGGTAAACCAGCTGTGGTGATGCTTGGCCATTGCTGCAATTCTGATTTCTGCAGTCGGGATGCAGGGTGCAAGATTGGGGGGAAGCACCTTTTCCCAGTTGTTATCTATACCACAGGTGATTTTTATAGGGTCCCTTCCTCCTGGGCCATGCTTGCAATTCGCTCGCCCCATTTTCCACATTAGTTAAAGACACATTACAGTGCTAGCACCGTGCCAGGTGAACGTCTCCTGTTCTACCCCCTTCACAATCTCACACCCTGCGTCCTGATAGCAGAAATCAGAATTGGAATGGGGCTTTTCTCCCCCATTCCAAAAACCTTGCTTTTGGAAGGTGGCTTCAGTTCCTGTCGCTCAGTGTGGACTTTGCAGCCAGAGTGGTGTCCCCCCCCCCCACTCTTCCCATTACAAAGTCTCTAGCCAGAGAACCCCACGGATCACTCCCCTGGCAGCTGCCTTGCGAGGACTGCTTGATCAGGACTGTGGAGGATGGATCTTCTCATTCCATGCTCTTTTCCTCACGCCCAGGCTCCCCTCTGAGTCCTTCCCTACCACATGCAGAGAAAGGCTATGTGCAGAGAAAAGCCTCGGAGCCTCAGTGGTGCAGTGGTTAAAGTGCAGTACTGAAAATTACTTCTGCTGATCACTGGTTGCTAGCAGTTTGGCAGATCAAATCTCAGTAGGCTCAAGGTAGACTCAGCCTTCCACCTTCCAAGGTCGGTAAAATGAGGACTCAGATTGTTGGGGGAAATATGCTGACTCTCTGTAAACTGCTTAGAGAGGGCTGTAAAGCACTGTGAAGTGGCATATAAGTCTAAATGCTAAATGCTAAGGGGAAGCAGCTGGTATTTTGCCTTGAGTCTGTATATGTGTTCTGGAGATGTGCACGCTAGGAGAATGTGGTTGAGATAAAGGGAGATGGTAGTGCTAGATCTAAATTTCACAAAAGCAACAGGGGGACAAATAGCATTGTCCAACATTGACAAAGACAGAGAGAGAGGATTTCGAAATAATATGGAACCTACGAAAAGATGATGAGGATGCCAGGCTAGAAACTCAGAGGGCTCTTGCCATTCAATAGGTGGAGTCCTAACAAACTAAAAAGGAAATAACAAAATAAGTTTTGAAGTTTCCTTAATGGCTTTGTGTCTATGAAGATTCTCAGTCATTCAGGTCATGGCTTTGTGATTTTGCTTTCAGCCACAAATCCTAGCTAACTTTGGCTGATATTACAAAGCTAAACAAGCCTGGTTCTAATTAGTATTTGGATGGGAGATCAACTGGGAATACCCAGGCAGTTCCCTAAACTGAGAAAAACATCTGAGAAGGAAATAGTAGCAAGCAAACCACTTCCATAAACTGCCAACAAAACTGCAGTGTTGCAATCAGCAGGATTCAAAGTTGATTCAAGCGAACCTTTGACTTTTTAAAGCTAAACAAGTTAACACTTTTCTCTATTTACCTCCACGTTCACCAAAAACATTTTGTCCCATTAAATATGGCAAACTGTTCATAAAAGATACAGGAGTAATGTCACCAGAGAGTGCTGAGAAGAAATTTGGAGTAGGATTTGAGGGTGGGTGACTTTAATGCTATACATTGATCTAAATAACCAACAAAGGTATTTGTCAAAAAGCTTTTAAGAATCTAATTGTTGAAAACACTTACAGGCAACATTTTCTTTGCTTCAGATGATGTTTCATACTTCCACCTACACTGCTGTTTTAGACTTTAAATGTTTTAGCAAAAGGAAGTTTTTCTGCCATGAGCCCTTCTTGGGAATCTCATCTTGAAAGAAGGAAGAGAGTTGGGTTTGGGTTTTTTGCCCACCACCATCCTGAAGTAGGAACATCTTTTTGCTCCAGCATCTTTCCTGAGAGAAGTTTATTTTTTAGCAATAATGAGGAGAAACCTAATCTTAATTATTCCACCACCTGACATTTTCAACTGGCAGAATACTTTCACAAGACTGAAATACTGTTTTGGATTTATGTTTAATGTTTTTTTTACCAGATCAGTTTAAAAAAAACCTGTCTCCTATCACTCAAGCAGCCTATTCCCAGAAGAACAATCAAGCTACCGCTTCAGCTAATTTGAGGGGCTGAAAATACCTTAGAAGGAAAGTGAGGACTTGGCTTGGAAGTACATTTCCAAATAAAGTGGCAGACTAGTACCAACATAGCTTTTCCCAGTAGTGTAATAATAATTTTAAAAAACTGGGGATATTAGTCCCACATCTGATTAAACCTTTAAGGCATTGGACTGATGAAACTCTGGATTCTCAAGGACCACTACTTCAGATATATTAAAGTCTATACAGAATTTAACTACTATCAGAATTTCAGTTTGGCAGCACAAAATGTATTTTTTGACAGTATGATTCTCTACCTGCCATTCCTCCCACCCACAATAGCAGCACAATGGATGCATTAAATTAAACCATCACAATGATAAATATGGCCATCTTACTTTTCAAACACCACATCTTGAAAAATCAGCAAAAAGAACACCAGTGCAGTCTATGATGGGGGAAAAATCTTAAATGTGCTGCAGCAATCTATTTTAAATAAGGAAAATTATCGAAATCATGAATGATCTTGCAGACAGAACATATGATTTTCAAGATTAACATAGACAATATAAGCAGAATAATGGGATAAAATAAACCAGTGCTGCTTGCCCTTTTATTCAGAAAGGATATAAAAAAATCAGCCTTCAGCATTTATTTCCTGTTTTTCTTTGAAATAGCAGCTATCTGGAGCAATAAAGAGTTTATGGAAAACATATCTCCCATATTTATACTGCAGGGCCTTTTGTCCTGGAACATACCTTTGCTGACATCCAGAGTAGGATATGAATCAAGAATCTTAGCTAAGATAGCAATAATGAACTATAGGTTCAATAGCTAGCGAACTAGTAAAACTAGCAGTACATGTATATTGTTTATAAACCAATCGACCTTGGAAACTTTTTCCTAGTCCCAGGTACATTACTGTACTAAATTATTAAAATCAGGTAATACAGATACTGTATTCTTAAGATTATTGTATAGGTTAAGTGTATATTTAGAAACACAAAGTGTGGAGTGACCTAGAACTTTCACATATGCTATTTCCTATGATTAAAATAGAAGGTTTCCATTGCCACAAGTAATCGACAACATATCTTTCACATGTATTTATATTGGTTAGGCATTCAGACAGTGCTGAAATATGTTTTTTTAGTGATATGAGAAAGAGGGAGGGAAAGAGGGAGGGAAGGAAGGGGGAGAAACAATCTGGGGGTCCCCTGGATCCATGCCCTGTGTACTGCTGGCGCCAGCCTGATGATCACCTGGGTAGGGCCAAGAGAGAGAAAGAAAGGGGGAGAGATAGAGGGAGAGAGAGAGAGAAAGAGAGGGGGAGAAAGAGAAAGAGAGAAAGCAAGAGAGAGAGAGAAAGAAAGGGGAGAGAAAGAGGGAGAGAGAGAGAAAGAGAAAGAGAAAAAGAGAGCAACAGACAGAGCAACAGACAGAGTGAGAGAGAAAGAAAGAGAGAGGGAGAGAGAAAGAGTGAGAAAAAGAGAGAGAGTGGGTGAGAAAGAGAGAGAGAAAGAGGGGGGAGAGAGAAAGAGAGAGAAAGAAAGCAAGAGAGAGAGAGAGAAAGACAGTGAGAGGGAGAGAAAGCAAGAGAGAGAGAAAGAGAAAAGGAGAGGAAGGAAGGAGGGAGGGAGGGAAGGAAGGTAGAAGAAATGGAGGGAAAAGGAATGAAGGAAGGAAAGAAGGAAGGAAGGAAGGAAGGAAGGAAAAAGAAATGGAGGGAACAAGGAAGGAAGGAAGAATGAAATGAATGGAGGGACGGAGGAATGAAGGACTTTTGGGGGGGGTTAATTTTTTTTAAATTTTTCTCTCAACATACTTTCAAATAATACAGTGTACCATCTAATTTTCCATGAATAAAATGCATTATTTTGTTAGTAACTAATATCTATCATCCAAAACGTTGCAAATTTCCCCCCCTAATGTTGTCCTCCATGTACATACTTTTCCTTTAATTAAATTCCCTCCTTAATGTTCCTTCAAAAAGTGCAACACCAGTTATATTTCTAACTTATTAACCATTATGCCAAAGTGCTTCCTTTTTTCTTTATACATTTTTCTATAAACCAAGAAAACCTTGTATAGCCAATTAGATGTGAACAAAAGAAAATTAAAAACAAAACATAAACATCTACAAATTTCAGATTTCTCCCCCCCAAAATAGTACATTTACCTAATCCAAAATTTAAAAATTATTTCAGCCCATCTAACATTTAGCAAATTAATACTTATCTACATTTCTTACTCAATTATTAGTCTTAAATTTCAATTTGAGAAAAGAAAAAAAGGGGAAAAAATCTAAATATTCTCTATTTTCAACCAAGTAAAAATCATTAATATCATTAATCTCCACAACAATTCTAAACTCAATTCTATTTATGCATTAATCCAAATCAGTTATCACTTACTAGATATCTTATTATAATCAATACTTCTAAATTTATTAAAACAGATTAGCAATTCCTAAATTCATATAACTAAATAGAAAAAATAATTTAAAAAGAGCAAACAAAACAATACTCCAAGCTTAATCAACCCTTCTCAAACTCCAATTTCTTTAATCTGAGCAGAACTTTGAACCGAACCCTTTCCTTTTTTATTTTTTTGTATCCCCTTTTAATCCCCTTTTCCATTTTATTCTTTCTATTCTTCCTTCTAGGAAGGAAGGACTTTGTTAGAAAAATTAATGGGTTATTGGATTAAACTTTGGACACTTGACAATGTAGTTATGATGGTGGCAATGTCCCAGGGTTATGTGAACATCTTTTGGGATTTTCTGACAAGCAACTGCAGGGATTCACTTAACACCTGTGGCAAGAAAGGTGTAAAGTGAGGCAGAACTCACTTAATAACTGTCTTACTCAGGAGATAGAAACGTTGGCCTCCATTGGGGTCAGAACAGAAGTCGAGGATTATGTGTCTGACCAGTGCACTCTTTTAGAAGCAGATCAGCAGATCAGGAGTCCATTTTGAAGCTCCACAGAAAACATCTAGGGGGAAAGGCAGGTTGTTCTCGACTGACAATGGTTCATTTACTGACCGTTCAAAGTTGCAACGGCCCTGAAAAAAGTGACTTATGCCCCTTTTTCACACTTAGGACCTTTGCAGCAGCCTGATGATCACAGGATCAAAACTTTGCTGCCGTTTCATATTTATGACCGTTGCTGTGTGTCCTGAGATCACATGACCCCCTTTTTTTTCTAACCGATCCATTCCCGGGCATGAAAATGTGCTGTTCAGACATTATACTTTTCCGCCCACACCGGAAAAAAATTAGAGGGAACATTGAACATGTCCAGTCAGTAAAGCAGTGGAAGTGATGTTCTGGTGCCTGGAGGCTGTTGGGGTCTGGATGGGTGTCAACAGGCTCAAACTCAACCCTCACAAACAGAGTGGCTGTGGTTTTTGCCTCCCAAGGACAATGTACCATCTGTCTGTCCATCACTCTGGGGGGGGATTATTGACCTCCTCAGAGAGGGTCCGCAACTTGGACATCCTCCTCGATCCACAGCTAACATTAGAGCACCATCTTTCGGCTGTGGCGAGGAGGGCGTTTGCCCAGGTTCGCCTGGTGCACCAGTTGCGGATCTATTTGGACCGGGAGTCACTGCTCACAGTCACTCATGTCCTCATCACCTCGAGGTTCGACTACTGTAACGCTCTCTACATGGGGCTACCTTTGAAGAGTGTTCAGAAAATTCAGATCATGCAGAATGCGGCCGCAAGAGCAATCATGGGCCTACCCAGATATGCCCATGTCTCATCAACACTCCATGGCCTGCACTGGCTGCCGATCAATTTCTGGTCACAATTCAAAGTGTTGGTTTTTATGACCTATAAAGCCCTACATGGCATCGGACCAGAATACCTCCGAGACCACCTTCTGCTGCACGAATCCCAGTGGCTGATTAGGTCCCACAGAGTTGGCCTTCTCTGGGTCCTGTCGACTAAACAATGCCATCTGCTGGGACCCAGGGGAAGAGCCTTCTTTGTGGTGGCCTCGGCCCTCTGGAACCAACTCCCCCCAGAGATTAGGACTGCCTCCACCCTCCTCGCCTTTTTTAAGTTATTAAAAACTCATCTTTGCCGCCAGGCAGGGGGAAATTAACACGCACCCCAATTGTCAAGGTTGGTGTATGGTTTGATTGGATTGTGTGATTATTTTATTATAAGAGTATTTTTTAATAATTGGATTTGTACACTGTTTATGTTGTTGTGAGCCGCCCCGAGTCTTCGGAGAGGGGTGGCATACAAATCTAAATAATAATAACAATAACAATAACAATAATAATAATAACAACAACAACAACAACAACAATATAATAGTCCGTCTTTTCATTAAACTAGACATAGTCCTGATACTTTTCTTCTTCATTGGTATTATGCCAGACTGGGCTTTTATACTCTCACTTTTCAAAATTTCCCAAGCTTCTTGAGTTGTCTTTATCTTGAGGATTCTCATCCAGGGAATCCTTCCCAAGCTCTACGTTTTTTGAAATTAACAATTTTAAAAAGTCCAATACTCTAGTTTGACTTTGTTCTATTACTTGTGCTTGCATAATGTTGAATTCCAATATTGCATGATCACTCCCACACAAAGTTCCTGTAGCTTCAACACTTTCTATCATTTCATCTCTGTTAGTGAGAATTAAGTTCAATATGGCTGATCTCTTAGTTCCCTTCTCTTTGTCTTTTTGGGAGACAAAGTTGTCTGTTAGGTTGTCAGGAACCTGTTTGATCTTCCACTTGGTGCAGACTTTGTCCCCCAGTTGATTCAGGGTAGTTAAAGTCCCCCTATTTTCGAGGTATTCATGTTGACATAAATTTTTACCCAACTAGGCCATGAATTTCTGCTGGATGCCTTCTCTTACACAGTTGCCAGTTATTAAGGTTTACAGGGAATGCTTACTGGATTACATGATATTTGCCAAGAATTCACTAGGCAATAAGTTGTAAAATGTTTTCTTTACAAGCATCCAGATATGGAATTCCCCTTTTGAAATTTACATCTGGAGCCAACCCTTAAAAATATCTAGCTTTTAAATGAATATGTTTTGTTGTGGTGGTTCTTGTTGTTCTGATGTGTGTAATACATTAACAGCTTTATTATTTGAAAACGTATTTTATGTTCCTGCCTTCAGATTAACCAGATAAATTTCTCTTCTTGAAATACAATCTTAAATACAATCCAATATCAATCAATATCAGATTACTATTGTACACTGTTTTATTGTTGCTGTTAGCCACCCTGAGTCTCCGGAGAGGGGCGGCATACAAATCCAATAAATGAATGAATGAATGAATGAATGAATGAATGAATAAATAAATCTATTACTGCTTTGCATGCATTTTCTGTTTCTCATTTATGAATATGAACAGTTCTGAAGTATAATTATTATAGTATCAATTACACTCTTTTAAATTCTTGTATGTTATTCTCAGATGTAATCAAAGAGAAGGCATTGCATCATGCTTGTGAATGAATCTTTGTTTATTCCTTGGTTAAATATTCCAAAATGTATCATTTCTTTCTGCAGCTAGCACAGAAATATGATCCTCAGCGGGAACTTGAATTGCGACAATGGATTGAGGAAGCAACAGGGAAGCGCATTGGAGACAACTTCATGGAAAGTCTGAAAGATGGAGTCATCCTGTGCGAGTAAGACAACACAGAAGGAGGGGAAGCTTGTTCCCCAAAGACTAAGGATGGACAAAGAAGGCTTAGTGCGAGTTTAGACCAACATTAATTATCTAACAAAGGACTTGGAATAGTATGTTTAACTTATTAAGAAAAGGAAATGTTTACATACTTTCCTCTGGCTTCACAGCATTAGCCGCTTTAATTCAAATTAAAATTTTAATGGCTATCTTTTTCTAGATGGCCATTTTCAGATAGAATGCAGCAGGGCAGGGGGGAGAAATATTATCTTCTTTTTAAAGAATACCCATACATGATTGTTGATCCTTGCCAAGGATTCATCAATACCAAAGACAGTGGATCACATTATAGATAATTTGAAAATAAACCTGGGTTATAAAGATTTAATACCCTGACCCTAAATATGTCCCCCCAATTCCAAATAATGGAATAACTCAAGGATGCTTTAAATTTAATTGAATTTAAAGGGGATTAAGAGACATTGCTTTTTGGTGGCTTAGACATTATTATTATTATTATTATTATTATTATTATTATTTATTAGATTTGTATGCCGCCCCTCTTCGTAGGATGAAATGCATCAAAGATATTTTTTTCCTGGTAATCTGGCAACTTTATTTACCATTTCAGCCAACTGGCAGAAAAGCAGATGTGCCACTTTTCCATTATACTGAATTTGTTTTTATTACTTTGAATATTAAACAATTTAAACATAACCAGTATTTGTACACATAGGTATAAAGACTGCAATGCCAGCTCTATGTGGCCAAAGCAATCTCAAAATATTTGCAGTATCACTGAACTACGTCCCTTAATGTAATTTTAATCCCTTAATTCCATTCAATATCCACACCAAGAATCATGACTGAAAACACCACCTAAACTGCCTAATAAACACACTACTTTTTCGGAGACCAATTAATTAGGAGCTTGGAGAATTTGCACCCTTAATATATTTAATTTATATTGGATGCATGGGATTTTAAAACTATGATTACTAAGCTGAACTGGGTCTTAAAAAACCAACAATACAGCAATTTTCTTCTGACACCACTCGAGTACATTCCATGGGTAAGAACACATAACTATTTTTGTTTAGAGAGAACTTTTCAGAAGAAAAAAGCATACAGGTTGGCACTTCTGAATCACATGGTATTCTTGCATCAAAGTAAAAACACAGAAGTCCTATATTGATGCTGAAGAAATAAACACCTTGGAATAAAACTTTCCTCTCCCTTTCTCTTTCAGACTTATCAACACACTCCAACCTGGATCTGTAAGAAAAGTGAATGAGTCCACCCAGAACTGGCATCAGGTACCATTCTCTCTTATTATGTTCATATCAGTGCTACCTTTATATCATTAAGAAACATTTACTAAGGTATATGAGAGATTAGCATTATGGCAGCAGGAAATAGCTGAGCTTTTCTCTTTACTAGACAGTAAACAATAATAATTAATAATTTATTAGATTTCTATGTAACTTTCCAATATTTGAGGGGCTGCCACAAAGAGGAAAGGGTCAAGCTATTTTCCAAGGCACCTGAAGACCAGAAAAGGAATAATGGATGAAAATTGATCAAGGAGAGATTTATCCTAGAAATAAGGTGAAATTTTCTGACAGTGAAGACAAAGGGAGATTGGGCTGCCATTTGTCAGAAATAGTGTCAGGACAGTGAACCTATGGCACGTGTGTCACAAGTGACACATGGAGCCATATTGGTAGGCACGTGAGGTTAGGTCTGGTTCGGGCCTTCTAGGCCCATTGGGAGTCAGAAAAGAGGCTGTTTCCAGCCTCTGGAGGGGGTGAAGAAGGGCGGTTTTTGCTGTTCCTAAACTCCAGAGCCTTTCTAGGAGCCTGGGCAGGGCAAAAATGGCTTCTCCACCCCCCTGGAGGTCCTCCGGAAGCTGGAAACATTCCATTTGCCAATTTCCAATTGAATTGAAAGTTCTATTTGTTTTGCTCTCCCCAGGCTCCAGAGCCTTTCTAGGAGCCCTGGGAGGGCAAATATGGCCTTCCCCATCCCCCCAGAGGCCCTCTGGAGGCCAGAAATGGCCCACTTCCCAACTTGGGAAACTTTTTGCTCTCCCTAGGCTCCTAGAAAGGCTCTGGACCTTAAGGAGAGCAAAAAAACAGGCCTTCTTGTTAATTGGAAGCTGGCAAATGGGCCATCATCAGCCTGTGGAGATCTCCAGGGGTGTGTATTTTCACCCTCCCCATGCTCCTGAAGTCTGGGGAGAGTGAAAATCGGGCATGCCATCGCATGCCAGGAATGGCGGGTGGGCTGTCACTCACACTTGTGTGTGTGTGGGGGGGTATGGAATTATGGGTGTGGGCACATAGGAGCACAACCCCCCCTTCCCACTTTTGGCATGCAAACAGAGGTGGGCTACTGCCTGGATGGGGGGGGGGAACGCAGTGGGGTAGTGAAAATGGAGCTCCACTCCAGAGTACCCAATTTGCACTGAAAGATGTTGAAAGAAAATGCAGGGCATCCTGCATAAGCCACGCCCACAGTGTGGTAGTAAAAGTTTTGGTAGCCCTTCACTGCACTCAAGCCAAAAAAGATTCACCATTACTGCTGTTGGGTCTACTGCTTGGGCAGGGGTTGGACTAGATGATCTATAAAGTCCCTTACAATTCTGTTAATCTAATCTAATCTAATCTAATCACAGCTGTTTGCTGTAAACAATAATGAATTGGCACACAAATGAAGAAATGTTTCAACTAAAATAAAAAGAAAAAAAGTGAATTTTTAACAAATTCAAATGTATGGGACAGAAATAAATAGTGAAATTCAATTTCAAAGCCTAATGAGCAAAAATACACAGCCAAATATTATAGGAGAAAGACTGGCAGATGGATTTGGGAGTATGAAAACTGGGCAATGAGGAAAGGAATTCCCTTCCCTGATTCTTTGATGCTCCCTCTCAAAAGCAGCTTTTACTTTTTCTCCTATGCAATACATCAGTGGCCTCCAAGTTTTTGGGTACCAGGGACCAGTTCCGCTGAGAGTTTTTTCTGTGGAGCAGAGGGGGTGGGGTATTTTTGCACGCTGCTTGCATTCCACGGATGGGGTTTTCCTTGTTTGCATGGCCCAGTATCTGGTATGCTGCAGCCTGATGCCAGTCCACAGACTGGAGGTCCTGCATTACTTGTTGCTTGGCTGTTCTGATAGTAGAGGCCCAGAGCAATTACCAAACTGGGGAGAATAATAATCATCTTTTTACTTTCCTATCTTTTTACTAACTGCTATATCTTTGCTGTAAAAAGTCAGGAAAGCACTTCTGGTTCATGAATCCACTCATTACACTACAGTCTTTATGTAGTCTTTATGCTTGCACCTTTGCACTTGTCATGCATTATGTTAGATGGCTATATTTTTTGTCCTTGTGCTTTGAGACAGGACTACCATAATTCAGTCTTCCCCACCATAATGCTTTTCAGACATGCTGGAATTACAGTTACATGCCATATTGGAGAAGATTCTACCATTCACTTTTTTTAGGGGAAGCACTGTAAAGGAAATCACTTTTGGGAAATGCTCAGTGATTGTAAATGATTATTTGACTCTCCTGTTTTGCAGCTGGAAAACATTGGCAACTTTATTAAGGCTACCACAAGATATGGAGTGAAACCCCATGACATTTTTGAAGCAAATGATCTCTTTGAAAATACAAACCATACCCAGGTCCAGTCAACCCTGATTGCTTTAGCTAGCATGGTAGGTTGTTTTTGCTCATTTTTTTCCTTCAGTGAACCCTATATGAAAGTATTTCCATAAATATCACCCCAATAATCTAATATCTGGTAGAGCTGGGATGGCGCAGCAGGTAGAGTGCTGTACTGCAGCCCACTGAAGCTGACTGTATATATAGGTCACTGGTTCAAATCTCATTGTCATCTCAAGGTTGACTCAGCCTTCCATCCTTCCGAGGTGGGTAAAATGAGGACCCGGATTTTGGGGGCAATATTCTGGGGCAATATTCTGGTTCTGTTTAAAAGTGCTATTGCTAACATGTTGTAAGCCGCTCTGAGTCTAAGGAGAAGGGTGGCATAAAAATCGAGTGAATGAATGAATAAATAAATAAATAAATAACGGATAATACAAATCAAAGTGGCCTCAGATTACATTTAAAATGACAACCTCATAGCTAACTCTTCACTATTAGAAGAAAATGCCTGTTATATTGCTTCTGATCTACAACATCCCTTATTGGTCTATACGTCTTCCATCAGAAGAATTATATTGATGGGCAGGAAGAACCTTTTTCAGTATGTTCAGTTAATTTCTACCAAGACTCCTTCCCAGAATTTTACATGCTAGCAGTAAACCCTAAATTATAGAAGTACATAGAGCTCTTTCTCTTTGCACATCCATATACGCTCAGCCTAATTTTACACATTCAGAAGGAAGACGCTGAGAGTTCAGTTTGGACATCACTGAGATGATATTTCAAGGAAATCGTTTGCAGATCTAAACACTGAGACCAGGGTTTTTTATCCAATTTGAAATGAAATAATTACCATAGGAGGTCTGGGGAAGGGGGAAATTCCCTGCTGCTCTCAACTCAGCTGCAAAACAAGACCTGAGAGAAACATCTGAAAAGATTTCTGATTGTCACAACGCAGGCAAAGACAAAAGGCAACAGGGTGAACGTTGGAGTAAAATATGCTGAAAAACAACAGCGGAAATTCCTGCCTGAAAAGCTGAAAGAAGGAAGGAACATCATTGGATTGCAGGTGTGTAGCTTTAGTTATAGCAACTGTTCCTCTAAGATATAGATACTTTGTATCATTGTCTGTAGCAAACAATTTAGGATACCTTGCTATACCTCCAAAGTTAGTTTCTTTGTGCAAATGTGTACTGTGGCCAAATACATAATTGCCATGGCCCTTTCATCCTTCTGCCTAAAGGTCTTGAAACAGTTTGAGACTGCAACATTTTTCACCACAGCCAGTCTTGAAATACCAAAAACTAGACAACACTTCCTCCAATCAATCAATTGCAGAGGAGAGGAAATGGTGCCAAACCAGTGGGTCTGCTATTCTTAGCTCGTTAGATGCCAGACTGATACAGCAAGATGCATACGTGTGGATCAGCCAGGTGTGCACTAGGCAGTAAAAGAATGCTGATGAGAACCATGAACAAAATGAAATTGCAGGGAGGAGACAAGCAATAGAAATTCCCTTTCTCCCATTTTACATTGCAGGGAAAGAAAATATGCTGTTAGAAGACCAATTTCTCCTCCAAAATAGACAAATCCAGGAGGCAGGGAGAGGGAGGAGGGGCCAAAAGAAAACAATCCCAAGCTGCAGGAAGCATGCTTTGAGCCTACTGCTTAGGGAAGAAAACATAGTCAAATTCACATGAGCTCTTTTCATCTGAGTTATTGTGTACAGGGAATCAAAACAATTTACTGCATAGTAAACTGGAATCTGTAGATATTGTTGTTGTGATATGCATCAAAAATATAGTAGCAGTTGCTGTAAAGATCTCTCTATAAAACTCTCAAGTCACTTCTGTTTAAGGGCTAAGTGAATACCAGTGGAATCTGCAAAATTGAAAGTGATTTTGCTTTGTAGGCTCCACCATTTTGAAACATGTGACATTATAATGCATGCACAAAAGGAATGGGCTTGCAATGTGATGCTATTTTCATCATTCTGACTCCACCTAGCCCACAGTCTAGATATCATTGATGCTCTGCCAGTTCTGAAGCCTGGAACTGGAAAATGGCAAGAATTTTTGCCAATAGATTGAAAACAGACCACTCAAAAACTCTTCCAAGCTTCATTACTAGAAACATATCAGTATTTTACACTGCAGGCTCAACTGGTGGATAAGGACAGAAGCATAGGAAATTAAATTCTGGGAAAAAAATCAGAACTGGTACAAAGACTGTGGGTGAAGTGCCCTCAGTTCCATTTAATACCTGACTGGCATCTTGTTATCTAAGAATTATATTGATAGGGGATTTTTGCCAGTTTTTTCCCCCAAAAAAATTTTCTCTAAGAATATTAGTGCTTTGAACTGAGTTTTCCTGCATTAAAATCACTGCTGAGTAGGTAAGGGGAATAGAAGACATGAAAAGGACCAGTTCTTCACTTATGATTTACAGTGACACCATAAAGCTGTCTTCATATGAAATGTTTTGTTACCAGTCACGGCTGAATGTCACATGATATAAATCACTAGGGAGAAAATGAAGAAAAGGTCTAAGTGACAGAATGAAGAAGCTTTTAACCTATATAATATATGAAATAGAAACTTGGCAAAGAGAGAAAGATGAGTCTAATTGTCAACACTGCATTCCTCTTAGATGGGCACCAACAAGTTTGCCAGCCAGCAAGGTATGACAGCATATGGCACACGTCGACACCTTTATGATCCAAAATTGGGTACAGACCAACCTCTAGATCAGGCCACAATCAGTCTACAAATGGGAACCAACAAAGGGGCTAGCCAGGTAAGAAATATGAATGGGGAAAAAGTGGGGACTGAGATGATTTTGATACTCTTACCTGTTTTCTCCTACTCATTCTTTCACTGGAACACCAATGATTTATTGACCATTAGGATTACCACAACTGCTTGTACAATAACAGATTACGCTGCTTCTACCACAGTGTGATTTCTATGTAGAAACAAAGGATATGTTCCTGCTTAGCAGTTTCTGTATACAGTGATACCTCGCCTTACGAACGCCTCTTCATACGAACTTTTCGTGCTACGAACCCAGGGTTCACGATTTGTTTGCCTTGTCTTAAGAACCATTTTCATTTTATGAACCTGAGCCCGGGTGCGTGGGCTCTTACTGTGTGTGCACTCTCATACTGTGCATGCGCTCTTAACTGCCATAGGAATTCCCCTGCCTTGTGACTGTCACCGCCGGGATTTCCCATTTGATTACAACCCCCATCGGGATTCTGTGGTGGGGGGCATGCCTGAACCTGGAGCCCACTTAGGAGATGCCGCCTGCTCGGAGAAGCCGCAGCCACTACCACCACTGCAGCCACCGCTGCGGGAGGAGCCATGCTGGGCTCCAAAGTTTGCAAAAGTTTTCATGGCTCCTCTGCGACCGGGAGGCTCGGTGTGGAAGGAAGCCATGTTCGGGCACAGGAGTCCAGGCCCCCTCGCCCGCCTCTGTCCCCCTCACGCCCCTGGCCTCCTGCCACTGCCCCGCACCCGCCCCTTTCCAGCTTTCTCCTCCTCCACCTCCCGTCTTGGGGCACAGCTCCTCCCTCAGCGGTGGCAGCTGCGGCTTCTCCTGCTTCTCTGGCCGCTAGTGAGGATCCTGGCGGGAAGCTTCAAGCGGCCCTCTTGCATCCCCTTCGCTGACAGCGCTCCCAGCAATGGGGCTGCGAGAGGGGCGGGGCAGGCGTTCCCAAAGTGCTCATCGAAAGCACTCCCAGCGAAGTGGCTGTGAGAGCGCTTTCTCTGGGTGCTTCGGGAATGCCTGCCCCGCCTCTCCTGCAGCCCCTTCACTGACAGCCCTGGACGAAAGCACTCCCAGCGAAGGTGCTGCAAGAGGGGTGGGGCAAGCGTTCCTGAAGCGCTCGGAGAAAACCCTCTCACAGCCCCTTCATTGGGAGGGCTTTTGCCAAGCCAGCCCCTTCGCTGACAGCCCTGGCACTGAGCCCCCAAATGATGCAGGGGGCCTCCCGCAGCCACCCCTCTGCTCCAGCCCCACCCTCCAAAAGGGTGAGGGGCTGCCACGTCCCAGCGAATTCCATCCCTCTGGCCAGGACGATGGTGGCAGTGGTGGCGGTTTCCCTTTGAGAAGCAGCAGCAGTGCCGGGAATGTTATGTCGCTCCCCTCCCCCCCGCCACCCTACCCCGAACAAGGATCCGAATACTGGCAGTAATGAGCAAAAGGGGTGAGTTTTGGGCTTGCACGCATTATTCGCTTTCCCATTGATTCCTATGGGAAACATTGTTTCATCTTATGAACTTTTCACCTTACGAACCTCATCCCGGAACCAATTAAGTTTGTAAGACGAGGTATTACTGTACTTCTGTATGCTTACTTAGATACTAAGCTCTTCAGATTGAAGACAAATAGGTACTTCAAGGAACACTAATCTTATTTAGAACTCTTCAAGCTGTATGCAGCAACCACACAGCAACTTCAGTGCAGCTGCTTTAACAAGTCAGACAGGTGCTACGCTCCAGGCTACAAAGCCTGTTTGCATTTGACTCAATAGTATTTCAGAGGTAGCCATCTGTCTACATGGCTGGGACATTCCTAAGGGTTTCAGACAGGGGTGGATTCCTCTTACCTGAGGATTCTTACATGCATGTGTGTGCTACAAACACTTGTGTTTGCCCCAGCGTGATTTTGCTTCCCTACATGTGCAGGAAGCAAAAATGCACTGAAATCTTGTGAGGGGATGCACACTTGCGTGAAATTTCAGTGATTTTTTTTTGCTTTCATGCATGAACGGAAGCAAAAAACCCACCAAAATGTCATATGCACATATGTCCCCTCACAAGATTTTGCTTCTGCGTATGTGCAGGAAGCAAAAAAGACCAAAAATTAAAGAAAAAAGGTGGTAGTGCCCAAAGAACCGGCACTGGAGTGGTTGCACGCAAATTGTGCAATCTGGCGGCCACTACTGATGCAGAGTCATCTACTGACCCGGTAGCAACCCAGCATTGGTTTCAGACCTACACTGTCACTGTGTCAAACCAGGTAACTGTATCTAGAACACTTTTTGTACCTTGTGTTTAGATCTGACAAAAAACAACTCTCAAATTCTTCCAAACACAAAGTTCTTATTCCTGTTTGTACATCAACATTTAATTCGGGAACACATGATTCTTTGGATTTTGGTCTCTGCAAACATGTGAACTGAGGCTGAAGCAAGTTCAAGAGGCAAACACTATTATCTCAAGTTATATTTGGTGTAAACAAGTCATAGTTTATTCTTTCCTCTAAGAGTAGTATAGAAATTAGGCACTTCAAATCTCAAGAGATTTTTAGCTCTTAAAAATCGAGATAAAGAAATTGTTGAGGTATGTTAGAAAGCCAATTACTTCATTCTGAGATATAAATTATAAAATAAACATCTTACAAGGCAAAGTGTCAAATTCTTTGGGGGGAGCATATTTTCTTCAACACCAAGGCTTACTAATCATGCTAAATGCTAACTGGCAGGTATATGTGCGTGGTCATTTATAAGTTATTTCAATCTTTTCATACTTTCTCCAAGTAACTGCGTTTTATTTTTCTATTTCTCCCCTTTTTTCCTCTACTGCACCCTCTCAGGCGGGCATGACAGCTCCTGGAACCAAGAGACAAATCTTTGAACCCACCCTTGGCATGGAGCGCTGTGACACCCAAAATATCTCCCTGCAAATGGGTAGCAACAAAGGAGCCTCACAGCAAGGCATGACTGTGTATGGACTGCCACGGCAAGTCTATGACTCCAAGTATTGTCTCACGCCCACCTATGCTGCAATTGGAGATGAGGAGGACCAATATAACCACAGCCATCATAACTTCTACAACTCTGAATAGCCAGCAGGAGTTGTGGGACAGATACAAAATAAAGACACCAACACTGCAAGGCGCTTCCTAAAAGATCCATCATCATGTGATTATTTTAAGTCAGGAATATAAGAAGATTCAGACAATTCCATAAATTGTTAACCAGCTCACTAAAGACTCCTTAATACATGCCAGAGCCAGGCTTCCCTGTCACTGAGTGTAAAAGCTTCACCTTGATATCTTCACGCTTTGACTTATCAACTACTGTCACTGCTTTTGAGCATGCACTAATATGGCTCAAAATTCTCAGGATGAAAGATCAAATAATAAAACCAGTAAGTTGAGAAAAGTTGAAACAAAAGAATGAGTCCTCTTAACTTGGCTTCTCAATTGACAAAAAGCCCTGGCAGCTGTCAATCATTTCCAAGTGCCAGTTGCTGCTAATCTTTTGGATCAATGCAAGGGCAGGCAATGACGGTACAACTTGTAAAATTGTTAGTTGCTGCCCTCTATTTTGTATTCATTAATTACACAAATTGCTTCAGGGCAAGCCACATTTTCTGACCTGCTTAGATATAAAATATCAAGTTCTCCATATGTTAACTTTGCCAGAGGCTCTAATCACTTCAATTTCCTGAAACACACAAAATTTGTGAAAGAGCACTGGTAACCTGAGCCAGCCAGTAACTTCTTAGAAAGCAAAAACTGAATGTGTATGGGTGGAGAATGATTGCAGGAGCTGGTCATACCAGCCAGGCAACATCACTAGACTGGTGACACCTATAAATATGCCTTAAAATCAGTAGGTGACCAATGTGAGGTAATTTGGAAAGGATGGTAGAAAAAGGAAGATGCAGAAACCAAGCAGATCTGCAATTTCAGGTAGAAAATGCCTGGAAACTGAATGGCTAGATGCCCAAGAATACAAACTTTCCTGCAAAATAACCTAATACTTTAAAAATTATTTTATTGATGTAACAAGCAGGTTCTGCGTAAATCTATTTGTATATTACATAGATAGGAATGTCTTGGCGATATACAGTACAGCTGTTTCTTTGTATTTGCCCTAGTTATCTTTCATTAATCAGCATGTCACTACAGTATCTCTAATCTTATTTGTTCCATTCATCCCCAAGGACATTTAATTTGCAGTAAATAATAGATATTTGTGTATTTGTATGCCAAATTTGCATACAATCTAAGAATTTAAAGGCATGGGAAATTAGGTAAGACTAACTAAACAATAGGTTATATAAGAACCAAAAATATTTTATAAAGTATCCATCTCCATATTTATATAAATAATCATGTGCCTACCATCTACCATAAAGACAATATGTACTGCAGTTCAAATTATAAGCCCAACAAATATACGCTTCACACAAAAGTAGGATTTATTGGTGCTTGCCTGTGCATCGAGCTGTCTCCTGCCTTTCTTCCAGGAAATACAATCTTTCAATTTCTCCTATAAGGTAGATTGTAAGATAGCTTCAACTGAGACAGAGAAATTGGCTCACAGTCGCCCAGAATGAGCTTTTCTGGGTGTCTCTTCTCCAGTGTTTCTCAATTATTTTCTCTTACACCCCCCTCCCAGGAAGAAGTAAACATTTCATGCTCCCCCCCAACTCTCCACTGGGACAATTGTTTGCAATATTCGGCACATTTTTGCTGAAAAACCTCAAGCGGCTTATCAGTGTGATGGGGTGTGATGTGTTTAAGTGAAACCTTAATTTATTTAGTGTCATGCTGTCTGCTGCCAACATTTTAGACACAGTAAGCATACCGGTCTTTCCTCGTCTCCCACCGTAGTCACAGTGAAGCCAACTCCTATATACACTTCATCATATTTCCTCATCATAGCTTTCAGGAGACTTAAGTTTGTCTCATTATCTCCGTCTCTCCTCCTTTCTTTTCATCCTTGTTAAATATTTTTCCATGGTGTCTTTTGAGGGTTTGTTATATGCACTTCACATCTCCTACTCTGTGCTGTGTGCTATTGTTCAGTGCAAAAAACCCCTACTCTCTGAGGCCCCACTATTTGAGAGACACTGCTCTACTCCAATACCTAGAACATAACATCACACTTGGATATCACTTTTTGCTGCCCAATGAATCTTTAATTATGCATATTAAAACATTTTTCTATTAACAGATAAATTTTATTCTATTATCATCTAACCCCTGCACTTGTAGTTCAGGATTGGTGTGCCTGTCATCTATATGTATATTTAGTTGAGGAATGGCTGGCTTCATTATTTTTTTCTATTGCCATGTTCTCTGGTAATTATGTAGAACTAGAGAAATATTTGCTCATTTTCCAAAATGGCATAAATATATACTACTAAAAAGTTAATAGAATCAATGAAGGCACTTGCCCTTTATCATCCTGAAAATCCATTCTTCCTACAGTTCTGCATGCTGAACAGCTAAGACACAATTCTCTTAAAACAAAAACATATTAAAAAGTATGTTTCATTGCAATGTTCTGCTAAAATTTACTTCATTTCACTGTGGCACAATAAAAAGGGGGGTTTTATAATGTGATTTTAAATGCAATTTAACAAATACTTCTGATGTGTCTGTTTAAAAACAAAATGAAGATGTCACTATAGCCCTTCCTATTACAATATGTCAGATAATTTACTTTAGAGGGTCTCGATATTCTTCAAGCAGAGATCTTTTGTAACCCTTGGATCTAAGATACTTCAAGAGAAGACAACTACACAGAATTTCATTATTCCATGAAACCTCTATCAGCTAAGTCATTTGTTTGAATTTTTATATAAGTATCTCTTATTTAATGGAAGCAGTCAGCACTGCAAAAGGTGCTAAAGGCAAAACCCATTACATTCATTACTCTTAGCACGAGATGTGAAGCTACATGATCACAAATGCATTCTTTAAATTGCAATATAATCAACAGTATGAAAAAAGACTTCCAGCCAATGAGTTATCATTAAAAGTTTTCAGTGAAGCTAAAGATAAAATCTCAATATAGACAGTCTATGCTCACCTGAATATTTCTGCAGGAAGGAACTATAAAGATAAAGCAGGTCTGTAGGCAGCATTGGGAAATGTAATGTGTTTGTATCTGTATCTATCTATTTATCTGGAAAATAGCAAAAGCAACCATCACTGTATTGTTGCCAAAATAATTATTGATGTATGCATATAACCAGCAAGAGTCAATTTTGCATATCTTGAATAATTTGGAATATTCTTAAAAGTGAAATATTTCAGTTTTTAACACTTTGTTGTAGCAAGTCTGCTCAGTGAATTTTCAAATAATAAATTATCCCCTACACAGCTGATTTTTCACATAACCCCATGGACAGAATTGCACATAAAAGCCTATTTAGTGTGCCCCATTATTGATGATGTTCCATTCAAAGCAATTTCCAAGAGTGATAAGTAGGTGCTGTCCCTACATATAACATATACAGGCCAGACACATACAGAAGATTAAACAGGGAAATTAACAATTGTGATCCATTGAGAGACATTTGCTGAGATGAACAACTATGGAAATCAAACAAAACAATGAAACACTTGTCTCACTATGTTAAGTAGGTTCAGTTCTGCCATCATCATACTATATCCAGTTTTGATCACCACCAGCGGTGGGCTACGAGCCGGAATGCTAAATTGCACTCGCCACTGCGGCTCGTAAGTTCTTGCAGGGCCAGCGTGATTTTGTTTCTGCACCTGCAGAGGTAGCAAAATTGTGCAGAGCCACAGGTGCACCCATATTTTGGCATGCGCAAAAGCAAAAAGCCCTCACTGAAACATGGGCGCACCTATGGCTCCATGCACAATTTTGCTACCTTTGCAGGTGCAGAAGCAAAATCGCACTGGCCCCACAAGAACTTATGAGCCGCAGTGGCGAGTGCAATTTAGCATTCTGGCTCGTAGCCCACTGCTGGTCACCACACTATAAAAATATGCTGTGACTCTAAAAAAAGTGGAGATAACAACCCAGATGAATAGGGGACTGGAGGCTAAAACATACAATGAATAGTTGAGGAACTGGACATGGCTAGTCTAGTGAATAGGACCAGGGGAGGCATGATAGAATTGTTCCAGTATTTGAGAGGCTGTCACAGAGGGAGGTGGGTCAATCTGTTTTCCAAAGCACCTGAAGGCCAGACAAGGAATAATGGATGAAAACTGATCAAGAGAGATTCAACCTAGAAATAAGGATACATTTTTTGACCGTGAGAAGTATCAACCAATGGAACACTTGCCTTCCAAAGTTGTGGGAGCTTCATCACTGGAAACTTTAATTTAATTTGTCTGACTTCTATGCCACCCAATCCCATGGGACTTTCTAGAAGAGATTGGACTGGGAGGATTGGACTAGATGGCTATAAGGTTCCTTCCAACTCTGTTAATCCTGCCATTTTTCTAACCAGAAGATAAATTAAGAAACTAGAACAAGGCAACCTTTTTACCAAAGGAGAGGATTTTGTCAAAACTCCAGGGTGAAGCAAACATATTGTTAAGTATGTTGTCAATTCAGTTAGGAATAAAAGCATCCAGTAGAGAACACCTCCCTGCTATGGTTATGCTTCCCATATTTAACTTACATAAATATTCAGTTAGTGCGGTAATATCATTAGCTTCTTCACAAGCTGCTGATTCATTTCCAAAATGATTTAGAATCCTGGAAATCCACTGGAAAGGTTGGATACATTCACATGACAGCTTATAATAAGGAGGTAATAGCTTATTATTTAAAATATTTCACACTGACAATCACTTAGCTCCATTGTATGCATCCATTCTATGCATTCAGTTAAGTGATATATCCTGAGGTTCCAGTTAACCAAAGATTTATAGACACTGGAAAAATGGAGTGATCTCTTCGCTGTCCTAGAATACCCTCTCTAAAGTATCAATATGCCCTGAAAATTGGGTAACTCACAGAACAAACAAGCCTAATCAGCTGATTTGCCAAAAACACACCATTCTATAATCCCAGGTTCTTAGATTATTTGGTTGTTCTGTAAACTGGAATCTTCACGACTACTCTATATTTTTCCTGGCAACAATATGGAAGTGGTTTGCTACTAACTTCCTTGAAGTAAAAAAAAAGATTTTCGCTGCATATATATTCTCTTTGTTCCAGATTTGCTTTTGTGTTATTTACGGGACAATTTCCCCTTATCATGAGCACTTTCCACTCCAGAGATGAGACCTGCCTTGCCCAATACTCCCAGGAAATGCTTTCTTCAAATCTAAATGATCCTCTATAAAGAAAGGAATTTTTTTGCGTAGTAACTAGGCCATTCTATATCATATATCTATCTAGTTGGTTATTTAATGACATTGCCTTTCTACTTACTCGGAGCAACTATGAAAAATGAAAAAATGAGATATAAAAATTAAAATCATACAGATTATTTAAATGAATGGGAGGCAATTTCAGAGCATGTGAATCTCTATTTGATAATCAGAGAGCAAGATAAATGCACTACATTATAGTCATGGAAATCAAGGGATGGAATTCAAGTTTGGGCTACAGCAGGAGTGTCAAACTTATGGCCTGCAGGTTGGATGTGTCATGTGCTGGCTCCATCCCTGCCTGGTTTAGCAAAGGAGAAAAAAGTCCCAATACATCATGTGATGCCATGAGTTTGGAACCCCGGGTTATAATAATGGAAGGATACAATTAGTTCAAAAGAAACTGAGCAAGAGAAATGGATTAATTATCACATTAAACATACAGAATGACTACACCAATACGGACATTTGTGAGACTCTGGCTGAAAACACTATTGAAAGAATTTGGATGAATATGAAGGGGAAAGAATCAGGTTAATTATTTTGCTTAGTTAGGCACCTTGTAAAACTGATGTGTTCAAAAGCACTAGGAAATTTGCCTAAAGAGAAAAAAGCTAGCGGAGGGGGCATACAAGTCTTCCAATACAGTCATACCTCGTCTTACGAACCTAATTGGTTCCAGGGGGAGGTTCATAAGACGAAAGGTTCGTAAGACGAAACATTGTTTCCCATAGGAAACAATATGAAGTCAATTAATCCGTGCAACAAAAAAACCCCCCGCAAAAAAACGCTGCCGCCCGGCTGTCACCTTTTAAAACAGTCCGGGGGCTTCTCAGCGACCTCCCGAACGCCGAACCCGAACTTCTGGGTTTGGCGTTCGGGAGGCCGCCGAGAAGCCCCCCGGCTGTTTTAAAAGGTGACAGCCGGGCGGCGGGGCTTCTTGGCGGCCTCCCAACGCCGAACCCGGAAGTTCGGGTTTGGCGTTCGGCTTCGGGAGGCTGCTGGGAAGCCGCCCGGCTGTTTTAAAAAGTGACAGCCGGTCTGCGGGGCTTCCCAGCAGCCTCCCGAACCCCGAACTTTTGCCGAACTTCCGGGTTCGGGAGGCTGCTGGGAAGCCCCCCAGCCCGGCTGTCACCTTTTAAAACAGCCAGGCGGCTTCCCAGCAGCCTCCCAACGCCGAACCTGGAAGTTCGGGTTTGGCGTTCGGCTTCGGGAGGCTGCTGGGAAGCCACCCGGCTGTTTTAAAAGGTGACAGCTGGGCTGCGGGGCTTCCCAGCAGCCTCCCGAACCCCAAACCTGGAAGTTCAGCAAAAGTTCGGGGTTCAGGAGGCTGCTGGGAAGCCCCGCAGCCCTCTCTGCGGCTCCTTTTTGGCTGGGAGGGAAGGTGAAATGCTGGCGGCTGGTAAACAAAAGGCAGAACTTTCGGCTTCTGGGTGGATGGGAGCGGTGTTTTACATTGATTCCTCCGGCCGCTTAGCTCCTCCCATCGACTCAGAAGCCGAAAGTTCAGCCTTTTGTTTACCAGCCTCCCGAAGGTGTGGGCTGCGGTCTTTCCGGGAGAGCAAGCAGCCCAAAGCCAAAAGAAACGCGTGGAGACTGTTAAACAAAAGGCAGAACTTTCGGCTTCTGGGTGGATGGGAGGAGCTAAGCGGCCGGAGGAATCAATGTAAAACGCCGCTCCCATCCACCCAGAAGCCGAAAGTTCTGCCTTTTGTTTACCAGCCTCCACACGTTTATTTCGGCTTCGGGCTGGACAGGAGGAGCTAAGCAGCACGGAGACGTTGCCAGCCCAGCGGCATTTTACATTAATTCCTCTGGCCGCTTAGCTCCTCCCATCCATCCAGAAGCTGAAAGAAAAGATCAGAAGCTGGGGGAGTCGGGGTGTGTAGAAGAGGTCCGTGGGAGAACTGGGGGGAGCTGCGGTGCCTAGACACCCGCCTGCAGCAAAACCACCCTGCGACCACCACCTTTGCTCCTAGGGGAAAGACCCCAGCCCATGCCTGCTGCTTGCTTTCCTGGGACGACGCAAAGACCACCTTCGGGAGTTTCCCAGCCGGGTCCCTTCCACGGAGCGGTGGCTGCGGTTCCCCCCAGTTCTCCCGTGGACCTCTTCCACACACCCTCGCCGCCCCCAGCCTCTGCGCCGCCGCCCGACTGTCAACTTGTAAAGAAGTGAGAAGACAAAGAGGAGCTGGGTGCCGATGGCGGCGGAGGAAGGCCAATGCTGCCCGAAGGCTGGGAGGGAGGCGGAATACAGGAGAAGGAGGAGGAAGAGGAGGGAGGCAGGGAGGAAATTCCGGAAATGACATCACAAGGCAGGGAAATCCCTGCTGCAGTAAGAGAGCACAAGGTAGAGCGCATGCCCAGTAGGAGAGCCCACGCCCCCGGCTCGGGTTCGTAAGGTGAAAATGGTTCTTAAGACAAGGCAAACAAATCATGAACCCCGGGTTCGTATCACGAAATGTTCGTAAGACGAGGGGTTCGTATCATGAGGTACCACTGTACTTGGAAATGGGCTGTCACAGGGAAGAAAGTATAGATATATTTACTGTATTGCTTGAGAATACAACCAGTCAATGAGTGTAAGTTTTATAGAGAAAGCACCAAATTTGAAATTAAAAAATGAATTTCAATAACTGTAGAATCAGGCTGCAGCAAAACAAAATTGAAAAATATGAAGAGGATCTGAACACTTTCTGAATGCACTGTATACAAGATTCAGACTTAAGCCATAGTCTGTCTTCCTATATGCATGGACATATTCATTCTAAAGTCATAAAAATGTTTACTGGGATTAATGTGTTAGAGGGAAAAAGCAATTGAGTGAAATGTTCTCAGCAGAATGTATTGTCAAGCTGGTGCAGAAGTTGATGATAAATTAACGGCTTGCCACACCATCTATAGAAGGTACTTGGGAGGGATGATTTTCATGAGGGAATAGATGCAGCCACAAAGCATTATTTCGAGAGGTTCAAGGCCATGCTATGCCCACCCACCTGGGCGGAAGTGGAAGGACTTGCCATGCTGGCACAATTTGAGTGGGCAATGTGACAAGTTTGGGAGGGGCAGACAAGGGATGTGAACTTTCAACTGGGTGGAAACTCAGATACAGGTTTCCCAGTGTAGGTGCCAGGATGGCTCTTGCAATAAATCGGAACTTTGAGGACTACTTTGACTTGGACTCTGATTTAGTTTGGATGCTACCTGGAACCTTGACATGTATACTTGTTCCATACATAGTATTATGATAAAAACAAAACAATCAAATAAATGTCTCTACTAAAGGAATTATAATAGTAAAATCGCCCTTGCATACGTTACACTAAAATGTTTTTAAAACGACAGCACCATTTCTCAGTGAGTCATGGTTTGCTTCTCTGAATTTTTATTACATACTTTATTACATAACACAGTTCTCAAAATCTCATGCCCAGTGCCACAGAAGAGCCCTGCGTACAACTTTTTCTGAAACACAGGCAACACACTGCTATTCTAACTGGAGACATGTTATTGAGAAAAAGGTTGACTTCATGATTATTGATAAATATAAAGTTTGTATCATGAGACCAAGATAGGGTTATTTTTTCTTACATTCCATATATTCTTTCTGACTATACTTCGCAATTTAAAATGGAATACAATTCCAAGGATCATCACAGAATGGAAGAGAAGCTTGTGTGGAAGCCCTTCTCTATAAGCCCAAAATAAATTAACAAAAATGGAACAGCAGCATCTGATGCACTGAACCTTATATTTCAGTCTTGAGAGAAAAAATTCCCAAGCCTCAACCTGAATAAAAGCCGATCTTTCCCCCACTTGCAGGTCTTTTTTGGTAGTCATTAGTCTTTATACTCCACAATATTCATATAAAAAGATAGATTACTGAATAGAAGAAAAGAGCACAAACCACCATTTCATAGTCACTCCAGCTGTATCATCAATGCACTGTGAAACAAATACCCCCACCCTTGAATAAAGAAACATTAACTTCCAACAAGTTCTTTTAAAGTTGTTATTGATTGGCTGCTTCACAAGCATCTATCCAATCACTGTAAACATCCACTGGTTCTGAAAGATCTTTAAAGTCAAAAGTTAAGGATAATAATATATAAATGTGTCTTCTATCTAGAAAAGACATCTGAATTCAGAATGAATATGCAAAGGCAATATTTCTACTATGATTGTACAGATACCATGGAGAAAAGGAAAGTATACAATTATGCTTAATAAGATCTTGATCAGGGTTTACTTACAGTTTCTTAATACTGGGTAGACAATGTGCAAATTTTAAGAATCAGTTAAAGCATTTGATCTAAAATAAAAACTGGAACCACAAAATCAAGTTCAAATTTACACAGCAAAACAAAAGTAGATGTTACCAAATATAATAAACCCTCAGTTTAATGTGCCTCAATGCATTTAGATATCCCAGAGACCTTTTTTCGTTCATCCATTCTACCATCACTTTGTGAATTCATATCCATTAATTTGAGAGTAATGGCTCAAACAAGAGTTTATTGTAAATATTACCATTTATGCCAATTACATGTCCTGAAGCAAGTGAATTTAATTTGTATTTAATACACAATCCTCATCTTGAATGTTTGATTAAATTGAAGCTTTAATATAGATAAAATCAAGCATATTTTTCTTAAATGTAAAAAAAAAGCTAGGACAGAGCAGAGCAATTATTTGATTTGAATTACTTGAAATAAATAAATGAGCAAAGGATACAAGTGATAGGGGTCTGAAATTCTTCCAGACATACAGTACAGGATATCACTCCAGTATTCCGAGCCCTTTCCCTGGAACAGAAAATCATAAAGGCAATTAAATAGTATAGTTATTAGCCTAAATCAGTCTACTAGAATTTTGATTGCAGAATACAATGCAAATAGGTCTTAGGTGTTAGATATAAAAGCATATCAAATAAAAATACTATATATTAATGCTAACTTGATTACTATTAACACTTCAAACTTTCTCAATTTCACAACTGCCCTACCTAGAAAAATACATCTTCCTGTGTTTTTGTTTTCAAAATCTTTTCTTCTGGAGATCTAAAGCCCCAATAGCTGTACAGTGTTCCCTCGATTTTCGCGGGTTCGAACTTTGCGGAAAGTCTATACCATGGTTTTTCAAAAATATTAATTAAAAAATACTTTGCAGATTTTTCCCCTATACCACGGTTTTTCCCACCCGATGACGTCATATGTCATCGCCAAACTTTCGTCTGCCTTTAAAATTTTTTTTTAAATAAACTTTAATAAACATGGTGAGTAATAATCTGAATGGTTGCTAAGGGAATGGAAAATTGCAATTTAGGGGTTTAGATGTTAAGGGAAGGCTTGTGATACTGTTTATAGACAAAAATAGTGTATTTACTTCCGCATCTCTACTTCGCGGAAATTTGACTTTCGCGGGCGGTCTCGGAACGCATCCCCTGCGAAAAGCGAGGGAACACTGTATCATATTCAATTCTGTTTGCCATCAAACAGGGAAGCTGTGTTCCCCCATCACTTATATAAACAGCTTACATTTTAACATCACAGGATTTCTCATGGTTACAAAAAGGACATGTGAATTGGGTCTCAAGTGTTCCTGTCATCTTCTTCTTGGGTGGAGGCTTCCGCTTTGACTTCCTACGACCCATGTTTGCCTACAGAAAAAAGAAACAAAAGACTAAGAAGGATTTGGGGAAGAAGTGGGGGGAAATCATTTAAAATTATCTAATACCAACATTTGTAAAGATTAACGATGTAAATCTTTGCAAAAAGTCTAGTGCAGTTTGTTACTGGATAATTGTTAAGATTTATAACCTGCTGGGCCCTAGTAGAATTCTGTGATCATTACAAACAGAAGGCAGTTTCCTGCTACTCTGAAGTAGTGATACTCTGTATTGTCTGATCTAAAATATACCTAAAAATTAGGTTATATGTGGCTGCTATTAACAATGTTGTAATGACTATATTAGAGTGATGCACATATTAGCAATGAGATATGCTAGGTAATTTATTGTATACTGTTTTGGTAAGCTGCTTAGATCATTAAAAAAAACCCTTCAGTGACATAAAAACAAACATAAGGCTCTACCCAGAGCCAATACAACAATAACAATAAAAAAAATTAGAATTGCCTCCTGTGATTTGGGGGGGAAACTATTTTCAGATTAATTTTATTATTAGAATATAATAGAATTTTATTGGCCAAGTGTGATTGGACACACAAGGAATTTGTCTTGGTTTTATTATATTTTTCAGTTGGTCCTAAAAATAACCAAACAGCTGGGCCTCCGTAAATCGAGTGGCCGTGAAAGCAGCACCGGGATACGGAGATATACGGCGATTCTTGCAGCATCTCTGCCACCATATACATCTGGGCACACAGGGCTGCAGTATCCTAAAGCGAGGAGAAGCGAAGTCAAGCGGGCAAGAAGAGCTCTTCATAATACTCCATGTTTTAGAAAGCGTATTTGCAGCTGGGAAGTCCAGGATGAGAGAGAGGGGAGCATCAGCAGCAAAGGCCTAAGCGAACCGGCACCGATGGTTAACCCCGCCGCGGCCCCCACGTCCTTTCGCAGGAATAACGGTGCGGTTTCGGACGGAGAAGGAGAAGCGCTACCTTCTTTTCCCCCCTTTCGACCCTTTCCTTTTTTCCAGCACGAGGGCGGCTACAGCTCCCGCAGGCCGCGTTTCCAACGGAGACCAACGTTTCCGGCGTTGAGGCCGGAAACGGATGTTGTCATCTGCCATTCTCGACACAGTAGAGAGAGAGCAGAAAGTAGAAGCGTGATAAGTACAAACTTCCGAGTCCCCCTGGCGTTGAAAAGGGGGTTGCCGCTGCTCTGAGGCGTTTCAGCGACAAATACGGTGGTGATAACAGTGTGTTTTTGCTTATGTGCAGCAGCAGCAGTAGCCAAAAATATTAGTACATTCGCCTGAGTTATATAAACAGAGGCATAGACTCAAGATAATCGGAAATATTAGTTAGTACCACTTTATAAAACCCTAGTAAGATCACACCTAAAATACTGCAACCAATTTTGGACATCATACTACAAAAAAGATGTTGAGACTTTGGAAAAAGTTCAGAGAAGAGCAACTAAGAAGGTCAAAGGCCTGGGGACTAAAACATATGAAGAACGGCTGCAGGATTTGGGTTTGGCTAGTCTAAAGAAAAGAATTAGGGTGACATGATAGCAGTATTCCAGTATTTGAGGAACTGCCCACAAAGAAGAGAGAGTCAAATTATTCTCCTAAGTATCAGAGGACAGGACAAGAAACAGTTGGAAACTGCTCCAAAAGAGAAACAACCTGCAATGAAGGAGAAACTTCCTAACAGTGTGGACAATTAACTAGTGGAACAGCTTGCCTCCAGAAGTTGTGGGTTCTTCATGGAGGTTTTTAAGAAGAGACAAGAGACCAAGTGACCGGTGTACGTGTGCACACTGGAAACTGGAAGCAGGCACCAGGGAACTCTCTTCTGATTTGTGGTGCTTCCCTGCACACGCATGCACGCTTCCATTTCAGCACTCTGTGCTGCAAAGGTTCACCAATACTGGTATAGGTTCTCCTGTTTGAGCAAGGAGCTGGACTAGAAGAACTCTATGGTCCCTTCCAACATTATTCTATTCTATCTAGACTTCTAAAATGAATACGTATATACATACCTATGTTTAAAAGGATAGCTAAACATTAAAAATGAGGAACTAACAGAGGAAAATAAGGGAAGAAAACAGTTACTCTTTTTTCAGCTGATTCCTATTTTGAGGAACTGCTATCTGTAATCATGGAGAAGCAAGTTATGAAGGTCCCACGACATTTTGTACATCTGTTCTTACTTTTCACAGGATACTCATTCTTGTCAATATGTGCTGATTTCAGGAGGTGTTGTTCTGAGAGGCTGAGAGATTAATCCATCATTTGTTTGCCATTGTGAACCACATGAATTCAGGACTAAGAACTGCTGACCAAAGAGGTCTTCCAGATGTTGGATTATAAATCTGATGTTGGACAATGTTTTATGTGATACATTTCTGCTGTATAAATAATTCTAAATTGTATATTCAGAGAAGGGCAGCATATAAATGTAAATAATAATAATAATTATTATTATTAATAATAATAATAATAATAATAATAATAATAATAATAATAATAATAATATAGGAGACAGAGAGAGAGAAGAGAGAAAGTGACACCCTATGGTTTTCTTGGCAAGATTTTGGAAGTGAAGTATAGGTTTATGCAAATATAAAATAACTTTGAACACATATTGCTGGTGGTTACTACTGACATATACTATCTGCATTTCTAGAAGTTTAGGTTTTAAAAAGGATAAACAGTAGTGCAATAGCATCAGAACTGAGTCTTGTAATAAAAATTGTGTTCTGTATATTTATGCCATGTCATTTGTGCAAACAGATGCAGGCTACCCATTTTCTTACGCAAGGAGGGGCAATAGAAAAATGATGAAGGAATTTCACAAAGTTAGCATTGTGTTATAAGCACGAATTAGTTTTTTCAACAAGATCTTAATATGCATTTTATTTTTATCTTGGGGGAAAAAGCATATTTCTGATATATGTAATGTTATTTCATATTAATACACCAAGCATGTGAGTTATGGTGGAAAAAACAGACCAGTACATGTTTTGATAACTGAAAATCCTTTTCTGTGGCAGCAAATGATGGAATGTACGATCTCCAGAGCCAATGCAGTTTCTAAGGAAAAGAAACTGCTTGATTCTGATCACTCCTGAAATGAGATTCTACATTTCCTGAGTCCATCAGAAATTGTTCCAGCCCCAACAGCTCCAGAAGAAATATTTCCAACCCATCAGAAAGAATGGAGTGACAACAGTAATATGGCCGCAGGAAGTACCAGCTATCTGTGGTGGCTACTGCCACCAGGGACATGTAAATTGATGTAATATATAAATTGGTGAAATAAATAAACAAGGTACAGAGCTCCTTTGGGAGCCATAGTACAGTGATGGCTAAACCTTTTGCCATTGCGTGCCAAAAGAGTGGAGAGCACGGAAAGGGGGTAATGCACGGGTATGCCCACACCCATAAAGCAATGCCCCCCTGCACACTCTGCCCCCACTCATGCATGTGTGACCCCCCCCTGCACTCCACTGCCCCTTACATGATCCCATTGCTCTCCGTGCATGCATGTGTGACCCCACTGAGCTTCCCCAACGCCACCAAAAACATGTGCGATAACCCCGTGCATGAGCACCAGCCACCCATCCTTTGCCTGTTTTGGGCCTGACAAGCCTCCCTGAAGTCTCCTGGGACTAAAACTGGATGGTGGTGGGGGTGCTGCTGGAACCCAAAAGAGTGTCAGTGAAGTGCCCACCCAGCCTGCCACCGAGAACAAGCCAGTGTAGCCCTCCTCCCAGCCCTTCTCCCAAGGGAGGGTGCTCGCTTCTCAGTTGGCTGCATCTATTACAGACGTTCCTTTAGCATGAACTTAACTCTTGTGGCAGCACTGCTTGTTCTCAGTGGCTGGTAAGGGGGAGGGTGGTTTTCCAGCATCTCAGCCAAAGGTGGCTGGGTGAGAAGTGCTGCGCAGCCCCAGGAGAGCACCGGGAGCAGGGCTCCTTGTTATCAGTGGCTGGAAGGGGGGGGGATTTCTCCTCCAGCACTCCGGCCACAAACAGCAGGATGAGAACCGCTGCACAACCCCAGGAGAGCAGCAGGAACAGGGCTGCTTGTTCTCAGTGGCTGCCCCCCCCCTTACCAGTCACTGAGAACAAGCAGCCCTGTCCCTGCTGCTCTCCTGGGGTTGTGCAGTGGTTCTCACACTGCCACTTGCAGCTGGTATTCTGGAGGAGAACCACTAACCTCACCTGCCACAAAGAACAAGCAGCACTGCTGCTGCCTCTCTTCTGGGGTGCCCAAGCTAGCCAGGCATTCTGGACTGTGGATGCACATCGCTCTAGGCTGGAGGGCTCGGGCCACGCAAGAAGCCCACTTGGGCAGGGAGGGGGAGAAGTCCCAGCTGGCCAGTCGGTCCTGACTGACAGTTCTGCTCTCTTAGGAAGTGTTGTGGTTAGCTCTGGCCCAGCTCCTGCCCCAAGGACTGTGGATGTGGGGGAGACATCCACATGCCGCAGGCCTGTTGTGCTCCCGGTGGAATCTGCTGATGAAGACTCCTCTGACCAAGAAGACATGAATGACAGGGAGGAGGAGAGTGTGGCAGACAGCTCAGAAGGAGATCAATTATCTAGCTCCTCCTTGGATTTGGAACAAGAGTTAATGATACAGCCACGCATGTGGAGAGCGATGCATAGGCAGCAACAATTGAGAGATTATTATCAAAGAAAATGAGGCCACCTGTGGTTGGGTGGGGCTGTGGTAATTAGTGAGGCTGCTATAAATAGCAGCCTGTGGGTTTGGCCATTGTGGAGGATTATCTGATTGTTGTGTTTCATGCCTGCCTTACTGACTTCGACCTTTGTGTACTGATTTTTCCCTGCTTTGAAACTAAAGTGTGTTTCACTTTGTGAAAGAAGAAGGACTGTGAATTGCCTCACAGCTGCAAGTTAAGTATATCAGAACTGATAAGGGACTTGTACAAATTACCAGTTTGTTTGGAGATGAGTGCTCTTTGCTATACAAAAAGAGTGTTTAGTTCATTTGGATTTTCGGTATAAAGAACACTGTTTTGAATTTTCAAACGTGTGTGTGTCTGACATTTGTATCTGTGAATTTTTGGGAGGATTCTACCAGAGACCTTGACAGAACAGGAAGTGACTGCCAGGATCCCGTCTCCACGTCTTTGGACACATGAGCTGCATGCTGGATATCAGGCCAAGTAGCCAGCGTGCATGCGCATGCCGGAAACAGCAAGATCATCTTGCCAAGTGACTGCTCTTTCAGTTTCTGGTGCTCTCACATGCATGAAGACCAGCTGGCTGGAATTACCGGAACCCGGCAGGGCAATGGGCAATGGTTCTGCATGCCACTTCTAGCACGCGTGCCATCAGTTTACCATCACAGCTATAGTAGAAATGGCCAAAGAGCACAGAGCCCTGTGGCTGAATGTGTGTGTGTGGGGGGGGGGGGGGGGCTGCGGAGTAGAGTGTGTGTGTGGTCCTACAGTGAGCCAAGAGGACATTTGCAAGTTGCTCAGTAGCAGATTCGCCCCAGAATAGAGCTGACAAGGGTATGCCTTGTCAAACAAACACTTAGTAACCCAACTCAGAATTGGAATGGGAACAGATAATGGATGAATCCAAATACAGTGGTACCTCGAGATACGAGTTTAATTCGTTCCGGACCTGGGCTCTTAAGTCGAGCAGCTCTTATCTCGAACGACTTTTCCCCATAGGAATTAATGTAAATAATTTTAATTGGTTCCAGCCCTCAAAAAACTCACAAAGTTAGTCTAAATTATGCAGAAAGACATGTTTTTAATGAAGAAATGTACATGTACATATAAATGAATAATGAAGTTTCTTTCACTTAACTTGTAAACTTTCTTAAACTTTTAAATTTACATATGTTCAACTTCTCTGCCACCCAATCCTGTAGGACAGAGGTCCCCAACCCTTTTTGCACCAGGGACCGGCTTTAAGCGATCAAGAGAGGAATGGGTGAATGAATGGACGGAGGGTGGGAAGGAAGGAAGGAAAGAGGGAAGGGACAGGAACAGAGGAAGGAAGCAAGGAAACTTATGAAAGGGGAGAGTAAGAGAGGAATGAGTGAAGGGAGGGAGGGAGGGAAGAAGGTGGGAAGGAGAAAGAAAAGAAGAAATAGAGGAAGGGAAGGTAAAAGAGAGAAAGAAAAAGAGCAAGAAAGAAAGCTGCAAGCACCCCCCCGAGCCCCCCAGGCCGGCTGCAACCTTTTAAAACATGTGCGCCGCTTCGCAGCTGTCTCCTGAAGCCGAACGCGGAAGTTAGCGTTTGGCTTCAGGAGACAGCTCCTTGGCGCTTGTATCTCGAATTTGGGCTTGTAAGTAGAACAAAAATATCTCTCCCCTCCCAGCTCTTATCTCGAGTTGCTCTTAAGTAGAGCAGCTCTTATGTCGGGGTTCCACTGTACAGGATTTTTTTAGAGCAGTAATGGTATATTTTGACATTTAAACTAAATTGAGAATTGTATGCAACAAAACAAAGTTAACAAATGAACTAGAAAGGAGCTATGGGACTGGTTTTGTCCTGCGGAGCAGCTGTTTAAATTTGCTGGCTTCTTAGGGAAACTTGCATGCTTATATTCCCTAACCCCTTTGGAAAGCACCTCGTTGTACCATCTGGGTGTTTAGAAGGAAAGTTTCAGCTCCCATCGGCAGTATTTTGCTGGGAATATTAAGTAAATCATTATCTTGGCATCAAATATCTGCACACATAATGTAACTGAAATGGGGTTTTATATTCTCACCTTTTACCTTTGCTGGATTTGCTTCTTTCATCTTCCTTTTTATTTCTTGAAGGCAAAGCCCCATGCTTTTTACCGGTTACAAAAATGTTCCCTCATCATCCCAATGTGAAAGTTGCCATTTTAATTTCCTTTAAAATGGTCTACCTTACTTCCAATTAGTCTCTGGGAAGAATTCAGAAGTGCTGTTTTTGAACTTTAAAGCCAGGCGTCCTGGGGATGTGCCTGTGGACGGCTCCCTTGGGATCCACCAGTCTCACTGCATTGCCTGACATCTCCCTTCCCCACCTGTGCTATTTTTTAAAGGCCTCTTTTAATTAGATTAAAAATGACAGGCTGCAAACAGTCGTCCAGTATTATTTTTATCTCCCAGTAGGCCTGTAGAAACCCTTTTTCAGAAAAAGATGGGTAGCTGCAATCCAATTCTTTATTTTTTTCTACCCAGAAAAAAGGAAGTTTGCCAAAGGAGAAAAAAAGTTATATCCCAGCAGTTTTGCCTTTTGATTTTTGACTGGCTGTGCCCACCCTGGCAGTCACTTTGTGATGGTTTACAATACAGTGGTCTATATGTTTGGATGACTTTGAGTCAGGGAAACTAGGAGCCTAGAACAATGAAGTTGTTACAAGATGAAATGTAGAAAGAGCAAGAAAAATGCCATTCGTTTTAAGTTGAACCTGAATTTCTTAATGGGAAATAATACCCTGTTCAAAAAAATAAAGGGGACATTTAAATAACACAATATAACTGCAAGTAAATCAAACTTCTGTGAAATCAAACTGTCCACTTAGGAAGCAACACTGATTGACAATCAATTTCACATGCTGTTGTGCACATTCAACTTTGTACAGAACTAAGTATGCAATGAGAATATTTCATTCATTCAGATCTAGGATGTGTTATTTGAGTGTTCCCTTAATTTTTTTGAGCAGTATAGAATAACAGCATTGGAAGGCACCTTAGAGGTCTTACAGTCCAACCCTCTGCTCAAGGAGGAGTCCCTATACCAGGGTTCGGCAACCTGCAGCTCCAGAGCAGCATGTGGGTCTTTGGGCCATCTGCAGCAGTTCCTTGTCCCATCACTGGCTGCCCTGCCCCTCACCTTCCCCTCTCTCACTTGGCCTGAGAAGGTAAGGGTGATGGCGGGAGATAGAGAAGTTGCTGGGGCTGATTGTCTAGTGCCTCACTCTTGTGGAGCTTCTTCTGGCCCTTGTTAGTACTGGACGTGGCATGCCTCGGTCGCTTGGGGAGACATGCAACCTGCTCTCCTCCCCAAAACACTGGCCTGGCCCAGATGCGACCAATGCCAACCTCACTAACACAAGGGCTGGCAGGGTTGAAATGGGATCCAGGAGGAGGGGATGTTGGAAAGGGGAGTGGGACAGCAGCACCCAGCCATGACCCCCTGGCCAGCTTTGATGGGGCTGAGAGGGTGCGCACGCATAGGGAGACCCTCAATTGAGCGCCAAAACACAGCAAAAGCGCATGTGGGGTGGCCAGCTGCTTCTTAAGGAGGGCCTTAACAGGATGCGAAAGGACGTGGCTTCTCTCCTGCATGAAGGCTCCAGCCATCACTTGCCATGTCCCACCCACGGCAATTCTCCGGCCAAGTGCAGAAGGCACGAGCTCTAGCCCAAAGCAGCAGGCATCAAAGTCTGCCTTGTGCACAAATGTGCCCTGGGCTGCTTTCTCCTGCACTAAGGCTCCAGCAACCCTCCCCCTCCTCCCTCTCCTTCTCCTCTCATGCAGTGGCAGCAGTGGGTTGCTCCCGGTTTGGCCTGAATCTGTAAACTGGTAGTGCCGGTAGTGGGATGCTCTGCCCTCCCCCTCAGCATGCTCCGTCTACCCACTTGGGATGCTTCTGTGCATGTGCAGAAGCATCATCTGCTGGAAACCTGAAGTCAGCATCCCCATAAATCAACACAGACTGTGATGTGAAAACTTTTGTATCTCATTTGGAAACCAAGGAACCAGAATATAGAGGAAGAATGCAGAGGCACACACAGCAAGATGCTTGAAGTCCAGTGTGAAGTTTCCACAGTCTGTGTTGATTTGGGGAGCCGTGTCATCTGTTGGTATTGGTCCACTGTGTTTCATTAAGTCCAGGGTCAATACAACCATCTACCAGGAGATTTTGGAGCATTTCATGCTTCCTTCTGCAGATGAGTTTTATAGGGATGCTGACTTCAATTTTCCAGCAGGACTTGACACCTGCCCACACTGCCAAAAGCACCAAAACCTGGCTCAATGACCATAGGATTACTGGGCTTGATTGGCCAACAAACTCACCTTACCTGAACCCCATAGACAATCTATAGGGCATTGCCAAGAGGAAGATGAGAGACCTGAGGTCGAACAGTGCAGAAGAGCAGAAGGCTGCCATTGAAGCATCCTGGTCTTCCATAACACCTCAGCAGTGTCACAGGCAGATAGCTTCCATGCCACGCCGCATTGAGGCAGTAATTGCTGCAAAAGGGCCCCAAACTAAGTACTGAGTACATCTGCATGCTTATACTTTTCAGAGGTCCAATATTGTTTTATGTACAATCCTTGTTTTATTGATCTTATGTAATATTCTAATTTTCTGAGATGGTGGATTTGGGGTTTTTATGAGCTGTACCCCATAATCATCATAATTATGACAAATCACAGCTTGAACTATCTTGCCTTGCATGTAATGAGTCTGTCTCATACATTACGTTTCAACTTTCAAGTTGCGTTACTGAAATAAATGAACTTTTGCACAATATTCTAATTTTACAAGTTTCACCAGTATGTTTTATCTTCCAGCCTCCTAATTTATTTATTTATTAATTGGATTTGTATGCTGTCCCTTTCCAAGGACTCGGGGCAGCTCACAACATATCAAAGTACAGTACATATATATTGGGTTTTTTTTCTTTTTAGACTTTTTATTGTTAAATTGTTATTTTAGATTTTAATTATTAGATTTGTTACCATGTATTGTTTTTATCACTGTTGTGAGCCTCCCCGAGTCTACGGAGAGGGACGGCATACAAATCTAATAAATAATAATAATACATCAGTATACATTTTAAAAATTCTATTAAAAATCTAATCATCTTTGTTGTTCTTCTATGTGTTCTTTCTAGAGTTTCAACATCTTTTTTTGTATCATGATGACCAAAACTGGATGCAGTATTTCAATGTACTAGATACCTTCATTCTATACCTGTGCATTTGATTTTTCTTGTCTAGGTGTAACATCTTAATTTTTCTCACAATTGAATTGCATTTTATTGGATAGGGCCCAGTGTCTGTCATGATCCTTCTGGATCTTGAACTTATCTTCTAAAGTGTTGGCTATTCCCCCCAGTTTGGTGTCATCTGCAAAATTGATGAGTTCCCCTTTTATCCCCTCATTTTAACCATTTATTAAGATGTTGAAGAGTACTGAGCCTAAGACATAATTGCCTTTCAGGGAGCAATTGCTCTTTACCAGACAAACAATTGCTTGTAGAATATTGTGAATATGAAGCTTCTGCAGCAAAGATACACTATGTGTGGATGTTTGATGCACATTTGAGATATTCAGTTTTATGATTTTACAATTTTTATCATAACTGTTTTGAGGAATTCTTTGCAAATTCCAAAAGAACCAATTTTAGTTGGATTCATTCAGTCTCACTTTTAAAGATAAAAAAAGAACAAAAATGAATATAAACAAAAGAAAGAAATGTAAGGAAAAAAGAGGAAGAAGAGAAAAGACAAAAGCACAAAAAGAAAAGATTAAAACAATAGAAAGAAAAAACTTACAATACCCTTTGTAGCCAATATAAGAATGATTACAAATTTACCTCTTACTCTATGATTAAGACACTCACCCTATCCAGGATTGTCATAATTTATTAGACTCAGTTGTCACAGAGTTTTGCAATATCACATTTCCTTGTGCCAGCAAATGTATATTTGTGATGGATGTATTATGATTTCTTAATTGTATGTAATGGTTGTAATTTGGTTGAGCTTTCTTTATTTTTGTATGTTTTTCACAGATACTCAGAGTTGTATTATATAAAATATGTGGCCATATATGTATTTTAAAGAAATAAATAAACAAGTACTGTACATTTCTTTGGAAAAAAAGTTGAACAAGAATCTGCCTTTCAAATGGGTGTGTACAAACTCCTAGCAAGCCAGCCAATGAACAAGGCTGCAGGGTTTTAAGGAAACCACACATTTTTTTGTGGTTTCAATTATGCTGCAACCTTGCCAGAAATATATCAGTTTGGCTCTTACACACAGCTGACATCATGGCTTGTGGTCCAGAGCTTGTTTCAAACTGATGCACACTTTTTGTTTGTTTGTTTGTTTGTTTGTTTGTTTACTTACTTACTTACTCACTCACTCACTCACTCACTCACTCACTCACTCACTCACTCACTCACTTACACCTCTAACAAAACAATTTAAAAACAATTTAAAAACAATACTTAAAAACCATGCCTGCCATTTATGGCCAGATTCCCATGGCACACCATCAGATCAACAGCCCCATGTGTGCCGGAAAAGTCAGGTCTTTATGGCTTTCCAGAAGGCCGATGGGGGTGGTCTGGATCTCAGGAGGTCGCTGGTTCTAGAGAGTCGGAGCAGCCACAGAGAAGACCTTTTTGGGTATACTCTTAGAATTTATTCTTCCACTAAAGCAACTCACATGGCTCCTACTGTGTTGGAATTGGCAGCCAAAAGGTTTTTGCTGCTCCTGGTCATCAACAAGCCTCAGATGGACTGCTTCCTCAAGTAAAGGCGGCTTCAATTTGTGGAGTGGTTGCTGGCCAACATTGGCACCTTCTTTGCTGGGGGGGTTGCCATCAGCTTCTATACCACCAACTCCCCCGAGGCCTGTTACTATGTTGCGGAGAATTGCGAGACCAATATAATTGTGGAGGAGAACAACAAACAGCTACATAAAATCTTGAAAATTTCCTGCTTAAGCAGGGGGTTGGACTTGATGACCTGCAAGGTCCCTTTCCACTCGAATAAATAAATAAATAAAATTATGAAGGTGGAGAAAATCTTCCCCTCCAGAAAAGACAAACCCGTGCTGGTTTGGGGGACTAATGCATATGCCTTCTATGACTTCCTTGCATTTCCTTGCATTAACTGTCTGCTGTGCTTGATATTTGTTTTTTGTCGTTGGAGGTGTGTATGTGTGATGATTCGATGGATTGGATAGAGTGAATGGGGATGTTCATCTAGTGCACCAACTGCGACCCTACCTGGATTGAGAGGCGCTCCTCACAGTCAATCATGCCCTTGTCACCTCATGATCATGTTCTACATGGGACTACCCTCAAAGAGTGCTTGGAGTCTACAACTGATCCTTGCAGTGTGGTCGGGCGGTAGGAAAAGCAAGTAGGATGCTTGGCTGCATGGCTAGAGGTATAACAAGCAGGAAGAGGGAGATTGCGATCCCCTTATATAGAGCGCTGGTGAGACCCCATTTGGAATACTGTGTTCAGTTCTGGAGACCTCACCTACAAAAAGATATTGACAAAATTGAACGGGTCCAAAGACTGGCTACAAGAATGGTGGAAGGTCTTAAGCATAAAACCTATCAGGAAAGACTTAATGAACTCAATCTGTATAGTCTGGAGGACAGAAGGAAAGGGGGGAACATGATCGAAACATTTAAATATGTTAAAGGGTTAAATAACGTTCAGGAGGGAAGTGTTTTTAATAGGAAAGTGAACACAAGAACAAGGGGACACAATCTGAAGTTAGTTGGGGGAAAGATCAAAAGCAACATGAGAAAATATTATTTTACTGAAAGAGTAGTAGATCCTTGGAACAAACTTCCAGCAGACGTGGTTGGTAAATCCACAGTAACTGAATTTAAACATGCCTGGGATAAACCTATATCCATTGTAAGATAAAATACAGGAAATAGTATAAGGGCAGACTAGATGGACCATGAGGTCTTTTTCTGCCGTCAGTCTTCTATATTTCTATGTTTCTATGTTTCTATCCAGAATGCAGCTGTGCAAACTGTTGTGGGTGCACCTAGGTACAACCACGTTACACCAATCCTCCACCAGCTGCACTGATTCCCTATTAGGAAAGCCCTACATGGCTTAAGGCCAGGTTAACTTCGAGACTGTCTTCTGTCACACAACTCCCAGCAACTGATGAGATCCCACAGAGTTGGTCTCCTCCGGGTCCTATCAGCTAAACAGTGTCGGCTGGTGGGCCCCTGTGGGAGGGCCTTCTTTGTGGTTGCTCTGAATCTCCAGAACCAGTTACCTCCGGAGGTCAGGAGTGCCCCCACCCTATTGGCCTTCTGAAAAGCAGTTAAGACCTGGCTTTTCTGGCAGGCCTGAGGTCGTTGACCTCGCAGTTGTAATCGGCGAGATCTGGCCATGGAATGGTTTGTATGGGTTTTAATTGTTTTAACGCTTAACATGTTTTAAATATTTTATTCTGTTATTTATTTATTTTTTATAATATTTTTATTGGTTTTTTCAAAGTAACAAACACAACAAACAAAACATATAACACTTAATGGAGCTACAGTCGCTCCACTCAAAGTAGAAGTCTTCATATAAAAGTAAAAAGTTTATCTGTAAAATACATTTTGTTATATAGAGTAAAAATTTCAATCTTAATATAAATCTAAATCTGTATCAAAATTTATAAAGATATATATGAAAAAGAAAAAGTTTTTATGAAAAACAAAGAGAAAAAAGGGAAGGGGAAAAAAAGATGAAAGAAATTTATATTTGTACTAATAATTACCATCTTATACAATTCTAATACTAAATTCAAATATGCAAAATAATATAGCAACACACATCTCTTATTCCTTGTTTCCCACCAAATATATACTTTCTGCCAGTTATCATAAAATTCTGATTCTTCTTGATTATTTAACTGTCTCGTCATCATATCTAATTCGGCACAGTCTAAAATCTTCTTAAGAATATCTGTTTCTTTTGGAATCTCACTATCTTTCCATTTTTGTGCAAAAACTAACCTAGCTGCTACTAATATATGAACTATTAAATGTAATATACATATATCTTTTTTGTATTTGTAATTTGATATGCCCAATAAAAAAAATTCTGGTGCTTTCTTAATATCTAATTGAGTTATTTCTTTCAGCCATTTTTCTATTATGTTCCAGTACTCTTTAGCTTTTGGGCACATCCACCAACAGTGAAAATAGCTACCTATTTCTATTTTACATTTCCAGCAATTAGGCGAATTAGTTTGGTACATTTTTGAAATTCTACTTGGTGGTAAGTGCCATCTATAAAACATCTTGATCTGGTTTTCTTTATAGGCAGTTGACTTTGTTATTTTCCAGTTATACATCCAGACCTTTTCCCAGGTATTCAGATCTATCTCTCTATTTAAATTTCTACACCAACTAATCATGTTGTCCTTTAATATCCATTCTATATTTTTACTATTAATTAGAAATTTATGTTTTACCTATCAATTTTCTTTGATCTGTGGTTAGTAATTTACCTAATATATTATTATCCTTCCTAAGTATATATGTTGTTTTATCTTTATGAAATCTCGATTTGATCTGTGTATATTGCCACCAGTCTATTGCCAGACCCGATTCCAACAGTTCCTGCTTTGTTTTCAAATTCCACTGATTATCTACTAAATCTTTATATTTCCAGATCTTATCCTCTTGTAATAAATTTGGAAAAGTTATGGCTTCAATGGGAGATATCCATTCCGGCATAACTAAAAAGTGATCTTTTTTAACCTCATTCCAAACATCTATAAGTGCTTTCCTAATGATATGTCTTTTGAAATAGGAATGTATTTTATACTTTTCATACCATATAAAGGCGTGCCATCCTAACATTAAATCATGTCCTTCTAAATTTAATAATCTTCTATTTTGTAAAGTAAGCCATTCTTTGGTCCAAGTCAAAGTTGCGGCTTGATAATATAAATTCCAATTTGGACAGGCAAGGCCTCCTCGCTCTTTTATGTCTTCTAAAGCACACTGTCTTATTCTAGGTTTTTTGTCTTGCCATATAAATTTTTTTGTTATTCTATTTAATTCTATAAAAAAATCTTTCCCTGGGTTAAATATTTTATTCTGTTATTAAGCCGCCCAGAGTCCTTTAGTTGGGTGACATATAAATTTAATAAATAAATAAATATTTAAATATTTTTAAATTAATATTGATTGTTTCTTCATTGCTTATTTGACCCATATGACAATCGTTAAGTGTTGTACCACATGATTCTTGACAAATGTATCTTTTTCTTTTATGTACACTGAGAGCATCTATACCAAGACAAATTCCTTGTGTATCCAGTCACACTTGGCCAATAAAGAATTCTATTCTATTCTATTCTATTCTATTCTATTCTATTTAGTTTAATTTGTGAAAAAAATCATGTTCCTAAGACAACTAATTTTAATAGTAAAAGACATTAAAAATTAAAGCTAGGTTGATAACATAGCTTTTATTCATAATTTTATTGAAAAAGTAAAAATTAAGACACTATCCTGCTATGTAATGGAAAATCACTGTTCTTTTCAAATTCTCTTTTTCAGTGATGAGGAGAGTAAGGTCCTGCTCTTAGGCATGGAATACTAAATGCATGTGTCTAGTATAGTCAGTACCAGGCTGAATAATAGTGCTTGTAAGTGGGATCTAGGTGTCCTTGTGGACCACCACTTAACTGTGAGCCAGCTATGCTGCAGCTGCCAGTCCTGTGCTGCATTAAGAAAGAGATGGCATTAAGATCACAAGAAATGATAATACCTGCTATGGTCCCATTGGATACCAGTTCGGAGGAGGACAGTCCGATGAGTATGGTATGTGTCCCTTGGAATGTTTGGAGAGGCCAGAGGCTGAAGATCATGCTGTCGTAGGACCCTCAGGCATTGAAGGAGGTGGTCAACCAGAGGGCTGCCTGGCCTCCGAGGCATGGGGCAGGATTGGCTGCAGACAAGGCAGTGGTGCTGAGAGGCAGCAGATCCCCTCTGATGAGGAACAGCTGCCTCCTTCACTTGACCCAAGGGCATGAAGAGTAGAGCGGAGGCAAGCTCAAAGGAGGTCTGCAAGGTTGCTCAGGAGAAGGTCGCCCCACTGCTCCACACAAGGAACACCTGGCATGGGATCACCTAAGCAGAAGCTGGGGTGGGGTGTGTGGGGGAGATTGCCTTTGTCAGAAATAATTGTTTGCTTTGGCATATACCCTCTTGGCTTTGGACTCAGCCTCAATTCATGTTTCTGCTATGCTTTGCCTTTGCCTTACAGACTGCTTTTTGACTTGTAGACATTCCTTTGGCCTCATGGACTTGCCTTAACCTGTGGACTGACCTTGTCCTTTGCCCTGTGAGCTTGCACCTTGTTTTTGGACTTTCTCTCTGCCTTTGCAAAGTAGTTTTGATGCTTACTGGCTTTTGTTTGGGAGACTGAGCGTGGCTGTCTTGACGGAAATGTAGGGTGGAGTCTTACCAGCCATTGTAGGGCTATTTTTTTGTGGATTTTAACAGAGCAATAAAGCCTGTCTCTAGCCCAGGTGACCTGGGTCATAACAATACCACTCTATACTGTACCAGACTTGGAATACTGCATCCAGTTCTAATCACAATGATACAAAACAATGCTGATGCCCTGCAAAGCATGCAGAGAGGAAAAACAATATGATGAATAGCTAAGGGCATTAGGTATGTTTAGCCCAATGAAGAAGGGCTGAAGGTGATATGATAGCAATCTTTCAATAGTTACCATGCAGTTGCCTTTTGGAAAAGTATTTTTGGGACAACGATGACCTGGATGGTTGAGACTCTCCATAGACAGTCTTCCAATATTTGAGGGGCTGACACAGGGAAGAAAGATCAATTTATTCTCCAAAGCACCTGAGGACAGGTCAGGAAGCAACAGTTGTACTCTTATCAGAAGGAGATCCAACCCAGAACTAAGAAGGAATTTCCTGACAGAATAATCAAACAATGGAAGAGCTTGCCATCTGGAATTGTGGGTGCTCCATTGGTGGAGGTTTTCAAGATGATTGGACAACCATTCATTTGGAATGGGATAAGGACTCCTGCCTTGAGTAGGGAGTTGTACTAGAAGACCTCTAAGGTTCCTTCCAGCCCAATGATGTTATTAAATATTTATCTGCATTGTTTGAAGACTTAATACATCACACCCCACCCCTACTGCCCAAATATTATAGATAGTCACCTGGCACATTCTCAATGCAACTAGAATAGCTTCTATAGCTTTTTCTAACAATTCCCTTGATAACTGATAAGTACACATTATTTGATAAAACAAAACTGAAGTAGGCAGACTCAATATAAAGTTATAAAAAACATATTTTTACTGTCTGGCTTTTTCCTATTTACTAAAATAGGGTAGGTAGAATTTTATCAAACTGGACTTGTGTTGTGTGGCTTATTTATTTTCTAATTATTGTATCAGATTATTACACCATTTCACTTGCAACTGATTGCATTTAAGCTTTTATTCTGGTTTTAACCAAGTGAGAAATTGAATAGGTTCCTGACCAACCTAGCTAACAACTTTGTTGTCTGAAAGGTAGAGGAGGGAACTAGAGGAAAATCCATACTGGACTTAATTCTTACAAACAAGAAGTGACAAAGGGAGTCGAAACTGCAGCAACCTTGAGTGAGTGTGTCCATGTCATACTAGAATTCAACACAATGCAAACACAAACAATTGATACCAGAGTCCTAGATTTTAAAGGGGCTGATTTTAACAAACTCAGAAAAAACTTGGGAAAGGTTCCTTGAAAAAAAAATCCAAAAGGGAAAAAACTACTCAAGAAGCTTGGGAAATTCTGAAAAACATGATGATAAAAGCCCAGTCTAGCACAATACCACAGCACAATACCACTGAAAAAGAAAAACAAGAAGTCCAAGAAGAAATCAGCATGACTGCACAAAGATCTCTTGGACAAATTGAAAGACAAAAAGGACAAGTACAAAAAATGGAAAGACATGTAACTATGGCACAATATCAGCAGATAGCTAGAATCTGCAAAGATGAGGTCAGGAAAGCAAAAGCTCAGAATGAACGAAGACTTGCAACAAAAGTCAAAGATAATAAAAACAAAGTTTCTTCCAACATATAAATAACAAGAAAAAAAATTAAAAGAGAATACAGCAAGGAAGTAAAACAGAGCTGCTTAACTCATTCTTTGTATCGATCTTCATATAAAAAGGAACTATATCCCAACCTATCAAAAACATAACTGTAAGAAAGCACCTTCTTGAACTTGATGAATACAAATTACCGAAATCTGACAGACTACATCCCAGAATACTAAAGGAACTGGCAGATGCCATCTCAGAACCACTGGACCACATCATTCAAAAATCTGGAGGCACCAAGGAACTACTAAAAGATGATGTGGTTCCCATCTTGAAAAAAGGAAAAATAACAGATCCAGAAAATTATAGACCAATCAGTCTAATATAGATGCTTGGGAAGATACTGGGAAAGATAATTTTAAAAAACCCAGATATGCCAACATCTAGAAATGAGTAAAGTAACAACTAGAAGTCAGCATAGGTTTGTTAAAAACAGATTGTTAATATATGATCAGAGTAATCCTTTTTTTACCAAGGTTATGCACATACAAAAATGTTTAGATTGAGATTAGTCGTGAATAACTACTCAGTCACAAACAGATATACTAGCTTGAATTAAAGTTTAGTTTGAGAAATAACATATTCAGATAAACAGTCTAAAGTCATACACATAATAAGTCAGAATAAAAATCCAAGTATGGTATTACCAAAGTACAGTCTTTTAACAGTTGTCTTTGTCATAATCAGCAAAGTTAGCAAGCCTAAACACATTTTAGCTAATATACATGACTACATTACAGAGAGATTGCAGAACTAACTTAACAGTGAGGACAAAGAGAAAAAGAGGGTGACTCAGAGAAATAAGCTATAAACTCTAGCTCCCTCTTGTGGCAGTCTGCAACATCTGCAGCCAATATATTGCCAGCCCAACTGTTATGGACAGAGTCCTAACACAGATCATGCCAAACCAATCTTATTTCATTCTTCAACATGGATAAATTAGTAGACCAGTGAAATACTATAATAAACCTAGACTTCAGGCATTCAACAAAGTATACCATAACCTACTACTTGGTAAGCTAGAAAAGAGTGGGATAGATGGCATCACCATCAGATGGATTTGTAACTGGCGGACAAACTGAACTCAACAAGTATTCCTTAATGATATTACATCTATACAAAGGAAAATAAACAGTTGGGTACCAGAAGGTTACATCTTAGTCTGAGTGCTCTTCAATATCTTCATAAATGAGGGAATAGAAGGGAAACATCTACTTTGTGGATGATGCTAAATGGCAGAAATAGCTAACACTCTAGATCAGGGGTTTCAAACTCAAGGCCCAGGGGCTGGATCTGGCCTGCGGAGTGCTTAGATCTAGTCCATGGTGCTACCTTGGAAACAGCAAAGGGCTGGCTCGCGGTGCCTCTGCGTCACCCTCCTGAGCTCAGATTTTGGCCATGATGGCCTCCTGCAGCCCTCTGCCAGTGAAAATTATGCTTGGATAGGCCGTGCGCACTCACCCACCTGAGCTCCATTTTTGCTGGCAGAGCTGCAGGAGGCCACCACAACTGAAAATGGAGCCTCAAATGATGTTGAGCTGCCCAAGCCCTCCCCCAGCCCTCCAAGGTCAAACACAACCCTGATGCAGAGAGGTTTAACCCAGACATTGTGGGAGCTTCATCACTGGAGGCTTTCCGAGAAGAAATTGGACTGGCATCTGTCAGAAATGGTGTAGGCCTGTAGGTCTCTTTCTTAGGTGGAGGGTTGGACTAGATGATTTGTTTCTTATTTGTTTACCCCTGAAATTCAGCAGAACAATTTCTGGGTCCTGCTTCCAATATTCCTTAGTCATACTTTGCCTACATTAAAGATCAAGATTTGTGAAACCACTGCACTGATATTCTTGCCAAGCAATGTGGAAGAGTACCTACTATCCAACTAGTCAAGAATTTTCAATTTGAAGGAACCAGACTTGATAGGCAAGCTATTTTTCAGAATATCTTACAGAAATTAAATGAATGAAAGAAGCAGACATTATTCATGAGACATTTATTGAACAATCGTTTGGAAGAAAAAAAATGAGAAAATTGCATTCTCTTATAAAGCAAATTAAGAACACTGAATAGAGAATAAAATTGAATTCTGGTGGTAAATAATCATAAATATAATAGAAAATTGAATTTTCCCAATTTTTGGCAAATATATAATTTGAAAAACATAACTGCAGCTAATATTTCAAGGAAAATGAAACAAAAAACAGATAAGACATAAGAAAGGAAATGATGCATCATGGCTTTCCTTCCCTCACTGTATTTGCAATGCAGAATCATCATTAGTCAGATAATCCGTTTAAAATACAGAAAAATCTCCTAATCCTTTGGCAGGCATGTCACTTCTTTAAGTCTGAAGCATTGTGGCATCAACTCCTTCGATAAGTAAATGAACACTAAATCCAAAGCCCTGATGTGGCTAAACAGTATAATATCCAACACATGCAAGAGATATCCTGTGTACTGTTGTTCCTTAGCTATTACCTATCTCCTGCTCTATAGGACTTGCATGCAAAGAGGAGGGAAGTCCCTTGCTAAACTACTTAAATTCATACACAGAGTGCTGAATTGTGAAACTAAATGGTCTGACAGAAAGAAATGGATATAAAATACTAAAATGGCAGTGTGGGAGAATGACAATAAAGTCTTCCTTATTCTTGAATCCAACTTAATCTCTTCTCCAGCACCTCAACTGCAGGTGTTGAAGTTAATTTCTGCCCCACTTTTCAGCTTGTTGAATCCCATCGTCTTCACCTGAAACTGGCAGCATATTAATTTATTTAGAGTTGGTGGCATCATTAGGACCAGTTATTTCTTCTACAGTATGCTCATAACAAGGTCAGGCTTTTACTATACTCCTGGGGCAAACTACATAATCAAATCAAAGAACTGTCCTCACTTTTCCTTTACAGTGTTGAGGAAAGCTTGGAGAATTTATTAATGTGTTGCCCATGCCTCAATAATTGGCACCTTTATTTATGTATGCATGACAAGTAGATGCTAAAAGCACTGCCAACAGAAACTGCCCTCCATATGTTATCTAGCAATAGACTGTGCATACAGCAGGACTGTGATACTATCTAGGAATAAGAGTAGGGTTAAGCTAGATAGGAGTTGTATTGCTGGCTGATATTACTAAGTCTTCAGCTCCTATTATTAGCCTATCCTAAAATCCTGAAAAACAAAAATGTACTACTGTTCATAAATGAGTCAGAATCACCATCCATACAGCAAATGAGTAGGATCATTGACAATTCTTGATCTGTGGTTATCAAGGAATGGCAGGAGCCACAAGCCTACCCATGGGACTTCAGAGGTTACATTCGCTGGGAATGTTTGGAATATTGAATAGATAAAGGTTACCAGGAATCAGTCTCAAAATATGAGAAAAAGTAACACAAACTCTCATTAATTCCCCTTCTTACACTTAATGGAAAGCAGTGAGGGTATGTGTGAGCCAGAGTTGCCACCAGTGCCACTCTCTCTGAGTCAAAGTATCTAATGCTTTGATACTAATGCTTAGCAAAACCGCTGTCTGAATTTTAGACTAGTCTCCGCCTGGGTAGTGCAGTCTTGTAAAGAGACTTGCCCCTGGCCTCAATATAGAAGATTCGCATTTCTTTCCCATCAATCTCGAAGTAGACAAAGCCTCCTAGGGAAGAGGACTGCCCATAGAAGAAGCGTAGATAACCATTTGGGACTTGGTGGAGGTGTTGCTTGGAGGCATCCATGAAGTTTCCTGCTCCACTTAGCACATGACCTATGCCACCTTTGTCCTGTAGGTACTATTCAATGAAAAAAGAAGAAGAAATGACAGATTTAAATCAGGACTGCATCACACCATTTGGGGGCATTTTTGTCCATTATGCTGTAATTGCACATTAACATTCCTATGGAGAAACATTAATTAGATTTCTATTCAGAATACAGAATAACAGAGTTAAAAGGGACCTTGGAGATCTCATAGTGGTCTGGTCCAACTGCCTGCCCAAGCACCTATACTGAGCTGTCCAGTCTCTTCTGAAAAACCTCTAGTGATGATCACTCACAATGTTGGAGTCCACTAGTTAATTACTTGACATGTAGCTCAGTCTGGGATTTGCAGAACAACCATGGCAAGCTCATTGTGATAATCACAGCAATGAAAAAATAATAGATGCTCCAGCCAAACTAAACCTGGAGAACAATTGCTGCATTTAATACTCAGAATATACTGGATGACAGAGACAATGAAATGCATGGCTGTGCTAAAAGGGATTTCAGTGTGTGTAAAATGAACAAAAGAGAGTGGATTGGGGGTTAGAGCACACAGGGAAGCTAAGCTCATTGAAGAAAAGCTTTCATGAACTTTCAAGAAATCCAAAGTGCTGGCTAGAGAGAAGGCAAGAATAGGCGTAACACAGAGTTCAGGCGCAATATGACAAGGTAAGTCAAGGCAAAAGAACACTGCCTAAGTTTCTCTCATTCAATCCACAATGAAAGTAGAAAGGTTATGCTTGAGATTTTTATAAGAAATAAACTGAAAAAAGCAATACATTTCACTGCAGCCTGGAAAGTAGATAAAATAAAATGCAAATATGCAAAAAGCCTATCAATAACTTATTTTACATTTATTGCCATAAAGCACTTACAATCTTGGTCATCTCCAGCAATTATAAGGGAGCCTATTGTCCTTCCCATTTTGCAGGTTAAAAATAAAGACTAACAGGCAGGTTTCCTGATAGACCTGGGGCTGAGGCTCAGACCTTCTCTCATTCATCAGTTAGGTTCCCATTCCAGCAGCCTTCCAAACATTCTATGCTACAGCTACAACCACCTCAGCCAAGATGGTCAATGGGGCAATTGAAGTTGTAGATCAGAAACATCTAGAGGGTGGTAGGTTCCCTCCCTATGCAGGACAGCAGAACTCAGTGATTTTTCTCACCTGCAAGTTGTGATCATGGCCACACAGGTAGGCAGTGGCCTTGTGTTTCAATAGCAGTGGCTGAAGCTGCTTGACCAAGCATTCGGTGGGGCCGTGCTTTCCCACAGACCATACAGGGTAGTGCCCTGCCACCAGCAAGTAGTCATCCTGGGAACTGGCCAACTGTTTGCGGAGCCAAGACAGTTGGCTACGGGCCATGCCTGCATTCTGAGGACGTAAGGGTTGCTCGCTTTGGAAGTCATCCGAATTACCGCAGATGGTCACTGTATCTATCATGAGGATTGCAACGGTAGTATTGCTGCCAGGCACCTTGAACCTCAGCTTGTAGTAATATTTAGGGAAATGCCTGCGTAAAAAAGATTGAAGGAAGAAGGTAGGGAAGCAAGAGAACATGCTTCTACTTCATAAGAGCATTTCCAAAGTACTTCAGGATCTGCAAAAGACGTATCTCCTAGATTACTTTTTTTTTTTAAGTCTCCATCCTAACTGGAATATCATAGCAAATAGCTGAACAAACTGGCAGTTTTGGATCCTTGAATCAAAACTTTATTTACAAATGTAATTTGGGGAAGCAAGGAAAACACTTCTTGTTCATATGATTGAAGCATTGTAGCCAGCCAGTTCATAGAGGTGCAGAAGTTCAATGCAGGTCAACTTTCAGCCATAAAAGTAACATGGGATTTCCTAAAAACTTATTGTTTGTTTCTCAATGTAAGGAGAAACAAGTGTCAGAAGACTATTCCAAGAAGTCAGCCGTGTATTAATAACAGTACAGATATTGGCCAGACTCCACTCTTACGTTCATTCAAAAGCCAGAAAGGGCTTATGTCTAATAATCTCATATTGTTGGCAGGAACCTTTTTTTAATCTAAGCATATACTTTACATATAAAAACTGGATATAAAATCACATTTTATATCTCCAAATCTCCATTCCTCTGCTCACAACAGAATACCTTATTCCACCAGACGTGAAATTTTGGGCTTAGATAGCCTAGAACTTCAGCTTCAACTGGAACAATACACGAGCTCACTACCAATTCAAACTTAATATAAACTGGTCCAAACTCGACTGCAGAAACTACGACTTCAGCAACAGAGTAATCAATGCCTAGAATGCACTACCTGACTCTGTGGTTTCTTCCCCAAACCCCAAAACTTTAACCTTAGACTATCTACAGTCAACCTCACCCCATTCCAAAAGAGGTCTGTAAGGGGCATGCATAAGCGCATCATTGTACCTACCGGCCCTGTCCTACTGCCTAATTTACCTGTACCTACTTTGCTAATATTTATGCTTACACTAATACCTACTATCCTGTACAGGTTTGACAAAATAAAATAAAATAAATAAATAAAAATAAAAAGAACTTATGCCCAGAATGTCCCTTGGCAAAGAGGAACACTTTCACAGCCAGAGCATTAGAAGCCACTTTTAAATTGTGTACTAGTGTATGATGCAAAAATTGTGACTGATTTATGTCAAATGTGTGTACCTAAGAATAGAGTTTGAATTATTACATTAATCTGTGTGCTGCAATTTTGGTTTGCTGCACATATGTAGGAGGCAAAGAATTAGAAGTGTTAAACTTATGACTGTTGTGGGTAGGACAGGACACAACTGTACAATTTGCATAGTTGCGTGTATGTGTTTCTATTTAAGAAGAAGGAAATATGAAGGAGGCAAAGAAAAGTGTTACTTGCTGAACGTGTTTGTGGGTAGGGCAGGACAGAAGTGTTTAATTAGCATAATTGGAGGGGGGAGAAGGGTGTTTCTGTTTAAGACAAGAACAAAGAAAGCATACAAGTCTCTGTTAACATCTGTTCTCACACCACAAGGATATAAAGGATTTTATGATACAATATTGTAGAAGATAATTTAAAATAATTATTCATTCTCTTTTTGAGAGATAGCATAATTTGGTGGCCATTGATACTTATTGTTTGGTGGGAATCACTTTTTTTCCAATAGTAAGTGCAATTCAACATTTGAACCAATGGCTATGAAAAGTGGTCATCTGCCAACAGTGATTGTGCCCAAATGGAGGTTAGACCACCATCTACCTAAGATGCTGTAAGAGGCTGCCTGCACTGAGAAGGATTAGCCCTAGTAGCCTCTTCTGGTTCTAGGATTCCATGCTTCTAGCATGAATTTTCTAGCAGAGGATATTCAATGCAAGGCAACAGCACTCCTTGCACCTTGTTTCTCTACCCACCAACACCTGCACACCCAGCAACACCATTTCCTTCTGTCCTTTGTCAGACCCCAGACTCACCAGCGCTTGGAGATTTTGCTGTAGGCAATCTGGGCAGAGACATTCCCAGAATGGTCATGGTTTCCGGCCACAACATACCAGGGCAATTTACGCAGTGAAGGTGCTTTGAAAACGGATTCAAAGGTTTCCTACAAAGAAACCAGAAACATTTATCTGTGGAGTAGAGGAAGAAATGTTTTCTGCACAATATCAACTGCTGGTAAAAAAAATTTCAGGTACTACAAAAAGTAGCAATTGTTTATTTTACAATACTTGGCTTCCAACAAGCAACGTCAATAGGGGAAGCCAGATTCACTTAACAAGTGCACCAACTCACTTAACAAATGCAGCAAAAAGGTCATAAAATGGGACACAACTCACTTAAGAACTGTATTGCTTTGCAATGAAATTTTTGGGCTTAATAGTTGTTATAAGTAGAGGATTACCTGTCACTGATTTAAGAAAATGTTCCTTCACCCTAATACTTATTGTTATTCTTGTAACTTTACAGACTGATATCTCCTTTGTATCACACTCCTAGGAAAAACTAGGGAGCCTCTGCATTTGAACCTAGGTGAATTCTTCAGGGATTAAACTTTTTCTTCTGAGGTTTTAATGAAGCATGTTGCCTTTTTAAAACGGGCATCATTGCCTATAAATCCCTGCAAGGGGCCTGACCAGTTCTGATGGAAGAAAGGACTTGTCAAAGGCCCAAAATGGGATTCTTCCCAAACAGGAATCTGCTTCAGTTATTGATTGATAGCCTCCCACCCGCTTGGGATGTTCAGTTGCAGTCTGATGCCATATCAGACATAATTCCACCCTTCCACTCGAAAGAGAGTCCTGCCCAACTAAGTGATTAGAAGCTGCCTAATCCCGGGAGAAGCTTCTCTTGGAGGCTAGAAGGCGACCTCTCCCTCCCTCCCAAGCAGCCAGACTGCTCCTATATAAGGGTCCCTGTTTCCTAAGACAAACTTATTCCCAAATAAGGTTTTGTCCTCTGAGGGTAGAAACTGCACATTTGTAAATAGTTGAAGAAGAAAATCCCAGGAAGGTTTCCTGCTTATCCTTCTTCCTATGTAGAGAGGAATATGTTTACCCAATGTGCATACATCTTTACAATACAGGCACACCTTGTTTTATTGCACTTCAGCTTGTTGTGCTATGCGAATGTGGGGGTTTTTTTACAAGTCCCTCCACCAGCAAAAAGATCATGACATGCTGATGGCACAGATGATGATTAGCATTTTAGCAGTAGTTTTTAAAAAAAAATTAAGCTATGTACATTGGTTTTCTTTACACATAATGCTATTGCACCCTTAAGAGATTACATTATAGCATAAGCATAACTTTTATATGCACTGGGAAACTAAAAATGTGTGTGGTGTGACATTTACTTTATTGTGAACCAAAATTGCAACATCTCTGAAGTATTCCTATGTACAGTAGTTGTTTTCTGCTGTTATCATTCTCAATGCAACGATTGAGAAATTTCCCCTGCCTCTAGGTACAAGTTTCTACAGAGGTAATTCACATAATTCGGTTACAGGACAGAAGCATCAGCAATTCTTTTTCCTATACTAGAGCAAGGTTGCAGTGAGTTTTCTTCATTGTTCAAGCCCTTCCCTTGTTCTTTTGATTATATGCTTCTCACATTTGAGTGTTTCTATTCTCTGAATACAGGGGAGGGGGGGGGGACATATTGTCCCAAGGTTCTGAAATCATTCATATTTAAAATAATCTTCATTTCTTCACCTCCTCTATCACTTCTACACAAACAATTTGCTTTTTCTATTGATGTGGCAAGTTGTAATCTATTTAAATGTGCATTTCCCAAATTTTAGAATTTTGAGTACATATAGGTTCCTTCAATCGAATAAGTATTTCCCCCCTTATCTCTTTCTTCCCCTTCTCGCTAATCCTCTCATGCAACCTTTTGTAACATCTTGCTTGGTGAAGACATCTGGAGGTGTCGAATACCTGTACTTGCTTCCTCTTTTGGGGCAGGAACCCACTGACTAATGGCATTTAAATTGATTTGGGACGAGATTGCTTCCCTGTCATTCATATGCTTCAGTTGATTAACCTTTAGTCAAACATTATATAACAAAATAAATATCTGTAAGAGTTATCTGTAGTATGTGTAATTCTGATATTCAAGGTGAATCTAGGAGCAGGACCTCCCACCTCATTCTGCTTCCCAATTCCCTCTCTCTGCTGAAGGGAATGATGCCTCACTTTCAGTCATCTTTTGTTTTGCTACTCTCCACTAAACAGATAACTTCATTTTATAACTAATTAAAGACCAGGATTAACATGGGCTCAAATGCTGTCTGCATGCCATTTATGGCGGTTAATTAAAACCAAAATGGACACTGGTTGACTGATGAGGAGAACTCAGCAGTAATGTCAAGAACATTTGTAAGGTGGCATGATAATGCTTCAGTGAGCAAAAATGGTACCTGGGTAGACATACTAATTGTCAGACAATAGTTTATGGAATACGTTAGCCAAGATGTCCTTGAACATTCCTTGCCTTGTGCCAATTTTGTGTTGACAGCTAGTTGACCAGATTCTTGTGTGTGATACATCTTTCTGAGCTACAACTCAACCTATGGTCCTGATCCTTTTGCAACTGATATATATTTCACATAATAGTGAAAAAAATATCTATATAGGGCTAGCCAAAAGCTCGACATTAGCTCAAAAGAGGTGCAGAATGCCAATTAGATGAATATTAAGATTACACATGAATATTATTCAGGGAGCCCTGATGGAGTTTTCATGACCCTCACCTGAAAACGCTTGTCATACATATCAGTCACTCCATTGTAATAAAAGTTGTCTCCAAGAGATAAGATGAAATCAGCTCTCAGTGAAGCAACAGTTCGCCCCATCTCTTTGGCTACGGCTAATTCATGATCAGTGTAGAAAGGGGCATGGGGGAGTCCACCCCAATCTCCAATGGCAATGAAGCGCAGGGAGGAACCAGCATGAAGGCTTGGAAGGACAGCCAGGAAAACACCCAGGAGGAAAAGAAAGCTCATCCTCTGAAAATGAGAGAAAAGATGAAACCATATTATGAATTTTTATGCTCACAGACAAAGTATAACAAAGGGTAGAAGAAAAAATTCCAGGACTTATCTAGAAAGCCCAGCCAAATTCTGGTTCCTACCTCTAGCTTTATTATTTATTAGAGTTATGTCTTTCCTTTCCTCTAGTCTAGAAGCTCAAGAGAGGAAATCTGAATCCAATCCTGTCCTCTCTACAGATCACTTGAATGTGATCCTAATGGCCAGGTGACATAATTTATACTGGATCATCTAAAACATCCAAACCACACTGCAATTTTTGGGATATTATGAAATAAAAAGCACAGCAATATCATCGTACTTTTTAAAATCCAGATTCAGAAAGAAGCCAAACTGGACTAATGATCAATTTCCCCCCCTCCAATAATCCTGGGAAGAAAGCATTCTCCAGCTTTATGTTCCAACACTGTGATATTCACTCCTCAGAACCTGCTATATTGTGGTCATTTCTTTACCTAAAAGTGTATCTTTTAGAATACTAATAATGCTAAGAATGCCTTATGCATCTAATCACTCACTGTTATTTTTTACCAGTCATGATAAGCTTTTGTATGGCAATCCCAATGGGAATTGAGATGGAGAATGCTACAAGATCAATGGATCTATCAGACAAGTAAGCTGTTTTAGATAAAGCAAATATATTATCTCAGTGCATCTTGCTCATTTTGTATGTTTTTCAGTGACTCTGACTTATTCAAAAATATTACCTTGGTTGACCAAAGCCATCAGTTGTGACTGAGGCCAATATCTATTGACCTATCTGGTTATGATCATCTTTGAGTTCATTTTATATATATATTTTAAAAAAACATGTTTAGAATTCTACTTTTGTTCTTTTTCTTTTCTTTTCTTTTCTTTGTAGAATTTAAAATTGTTCTAAGCCATCTAGATTCATGCATTTAATGGGTGGCTGTATACATCCAAATAATAAATACATAAATACAATATGAACATTTACAACTTGAATGTCAGGTAAAAATGGTAAAATCATGAATTAAATAGAAAAATGTATAGCGAATTGAGGTATAAATTACATTAAATTACATTTCCCTGCCATGAGATAGGTAGACATGCAAAATTCTCCCAAAATATTGGAAAGATGCCTCGCTTAGATAATCTTAGGGATTAAACTCAAAATAAAATTTCTAAAATACAATATATTTTACAAGAAATAATTCCAGAACATATAAATAACAAACATTATAATTTACTAAGATGATGTTATTACGATTATTGCTGTGCGGACAACTTTCACATACTAAAAATGTGAACCTTTTTTTCTCTTTTAATACTTAGAGTAATATAGAAGAGATATTAGCATTAATTTAAAAAAAAATTGCTTATTTTTTATTTTATCTTCTATATCTTATATTTTCTATATCATATTTTCTATATCTTATATTTCTTATATTGTATTTTGCTCGGCATGCTTCATTTTTTATTAATTGAGCATTTATTGTATAACTTTTCTATTTTGTAATTATTGTCGATATTGTTTTGAAAATATACCTTGTTTAAAATAAAAATAAATTAATTAAACAAAACAATATAAATTGTAAAGATACCACCAATATGATTATAATCATGTGGGAAGAGATGAGATGAAAAATAGTAACCACAGTCTTAGTAAATAACTTGACAGTGTTGTCAGAATTAGTGGTTTAGCAGAGTGGACCTTTGGATAGTTTGATAGGTAGTATATGTTGAAGGCTGTTGCCGTATGTTTTTCAGAAGTCATTTTGGTGTAAAATTAAATTCGGTTTTGCGCTTCCTCCGTGTGGTCTAATGCCTTCCTGTCTCTGTTATTTAGCCACGTTGGCATCCCATTATTCATAGGTCTTTCCCAGCTAGGAGCCACCCGGTAGATCCTGGCAAAGCCAACGAGAGAGAGAGAGAAAGAGAGAGAGAGAAGGAGGGTGGAGAGAGAGAGGGAGAGAGAGAGAGAGAGAGAGAGAGAGAACTTCAAGCGGCGCCTGAAGTCTCTCTGCCCGCAAAGCCGCCCTCCTTACGTCTGTCAGTTTTCTCAGCCAAAGCGCCAGTCCAGGGGTTCTCTCAGCGCCGCTCACTTCGGGATCTGTCGCCAAAGGCAGAACAACTGAAGCGACTCCCTGGGCAGCGGAGCATTTTATCAGGGGCTGGAAACGGGAAATAGAGGTGGGGTGGGCAGTTCCTCCCGGCACCCCCCACCCAGGGGAGCAGTGGTTAAAGCAGAAAAACTGAGTGTGTAGCGGAGGAACAAACCACAGGTTCCCGCCACCCTCCACCACCACCCTACCCCCACCTCCGCCATGTGACGCTCCCGCCTCCGCGCAGGCTGGGGTTAAAGTCATTCTTTAACCGAGAGGGGCTGATAAGAGCGGCAGCCGTCCGAAGGCATTTTTTAACCCTTCTCAGCTGCCCAGATGTTGGATCCGAGGAGGTCACGCTCTGCAGTTTACAGGGCCTCTGAGGACACCTTGGAAGGCGGAAGGGTGGCCGGCCGTTCTGCAGGAACGATCCCCGCGGGACGGCCGGACGGAAGGTGGGGAGGGGGCTTTTCCTAGTCAAGCTGAAGCTAAAAAGAGGCCGCTCGAGAGCCTCGAGGCTAACCCCCCAGCCTGAGGCCTTCGGGAGACTCGGGGCGATCTTTGGATGTTAAAACATAAACTGGAAAGGCTTTTGTGTCACTTAGGGAAATAAAAGGTCAAAGGCTGCTGACACTCCTGGCAGAGATAACAAGGAAGATAGCTGGGTCTGTTCAAGCAAGGAGCTGGCCTTGAATGTTATCCTTCAATCCTACTTGATCCTCCTGAATCAGAAAAACACAACAAAGCTGACTTTTAATAGCTGAAGCAAATGTGATAGGTAGCCACTAGGTACAATATCTAAACAGAACCTGCACATGCAATAGGAGACCAAGTTAGGAGTAAACATCAAAATACTGACATCTCTTTCAAGCCCTGAGAGTCAACTATTGATAAGTTATCGTGACATACCCAGAATAAAAAAGGAAAACAAAACGATCCTCTTTTGGAATGCATTGAAGTTTACTTAAAAGTTTTCGATCAAAACACAATTATAAAATAGAAAGATAACAATGCAGCACATTTCAGAGAAGAGTTACCACTGCATCATAGGCTCAGTTGCCTTCCTGTATGTAGAGTGTAGGCAGAAATCAAAACTGGCTAGCAAGATTTATTTATTTATTTATTTTTATTTATTTATTAATAGAGTTGAAAGGGACCGTTAGGTCATCGAGTCCAACCCCCTGCCTGAGCAGGAAACCCTACAGCACCCAAGCCAAATGGAAGTCCAATCTCCTCTTGAAGGTGTCCAGAGTTGGGGAGTTCACCACCTCCCCTGGCAGGCAGTTCCATTGGTTGATCACTCTGACCGTCAGGAAGTTCTTCCTTATTTCCAGGTTGAATCTCTCCTTGGTCAGCTTCCAACCATTGTTCCTCGTCCGGCCCTCTGGTGCCCTGGGGAATAAAGAGACCCCCTCCTCACCGTGGCAACCCCTCAAGTATCTGTAAACTGCTATCATGTCCCCTCTAGACCTTCTTTTTTCTAGGCTGTCCATGCCCAGTTCTCTCAATCTCTCTTCGTAAGTCTTGGTTTCGAGTCCCCTAATCATTTTGGTTGCTCTTTTTTGCACCTTCTCCAGAGTTTCGATGTCTTTTTTGTAGTGAGGTGACCAAAATTGGATGCAGTACTCCAGGTGGGGTCTGACCAGGGCATAGTAGAGTGGTATTAGTACTTCCCTGGTCTTGGAGCGTATTCCCCTGTTGATGCAGCTTAGGATTGAGTTGGCTTTTTTGGCTGCTGCTACACATTGCTGACTCATGTTTAGTTGATTGTCCACCAAGACTCCAAGATCTCTTTCGCAGTCACTACTGCTGAGTGGGGTATCTCCCAGGCTGTATGTATGTCTAGGGTTCTTTTTGCCGAGGTGGAAGACTCTGCATTTGTCGGTGTTGAACCTCATTTTGTTGGTATGGGCCCACTGTGATAGTCTGTCTAGGTCTTCTTGTACCCTGAGCCTGTCCTCAAGGGTGTTGGCTACCCCTGCCAGCTTGGTGTCATTTGCAAATTTTATTAGTTCCCCTTTTATTTCCTCGTCCAGGTCGTTGATGAAGATGTTAAAGAGTACAGGATAAAGATCCCAGGGTAGGGAAGGAATTGGGGACCTCTGGACTTAACAGGGAGAGGGAGGCCTAGGATATTAAAAGGGGGTGAAAAACATGTTTTAACAGACCCCAGCAAGTGCCAAGATGGCCACTGAAAAGCAGAGTACAACTTGCAACAGAATAACTTATTCCACCAGACTTAAAATGTTGGGCTTAGATAGCTTAGAGCTACGTCGCCTTCGATCTGATCTAAATGTACTTCATAAAATCATCTGCCACATTGTCCTATCTGTCAATGAATACTTCAGCTTCAACCGCAACAATACACAAGCATGCAAAAACTCAATGTAAACTGCTCGAAACTCGAGTGCAGAATATACAACATCAACAACAGAGTGATCAGTGCCTGGAATGCACTACCTGACTCCCTGGTTTCTTCCCCAAAACCTAAAAACTTTAACCTTAGATTGTCTACAGTTGACTTCACCCCATTCCTAAAAGGTGTGTAAGGGGCGTGCATAAGCACACCACCATGCCTACCATCCCTGTCTTACTGTCCTCATTTATCTGTATTTACTTTGTTTATGTTTGTATCAATACCTGATATCTTGTACATGTTTTGACAAACAAACAAATATGCAGCAAGTGCTGTCTTCTTTATGTCAGAGAAAGTTCCAGTTACTGTCCCATGGCTGGATCTGAACATGGGGATATTTGGAGAAAAACAAGGTCAGAAGGAGGCCATATATAAAAAACCCAAAAAGATGGAGAAACTCTGGGCTAATAGATAAAAAAGACTGGAAGTGGGAACCTTGATTTGGACACTTCTCATGAAATGAAAAGAATGTGTCTGGCAAACATTCACTAAGTTTTAAGGAATTCGTTAATTTAGGTAATGAAATGCACAGAAAAGTGATATGCAGGAAGTGGCCTGTTCATCTTCCACCATTTGGCATTAGGTGCAAATTTCTTTCATTTTCTGTCTCAGTATTCCTCTGCTGAACAGATAAGATGGAAAATCCACTTGAGACCAAGTCAGAGTAAAAGCAACCAAACATCATATCTTAGTTGAAATGCAATATTTAGGAAGAATCTGAGATGCAAGCAGGATTCAGTGGCCCTTGGAGAAAAGAATATTTTAAGATTATTGTTTGGTATCAACTTTAATTTTGAGAGCCAGCTCAGTGCAATGGTTTAAAGCAGGGGTCTCCAACCTTGGCAACTTTAAGCCTGGCGGACTTCAATTTCCAGAATTTCCCAGCCAGCTTTGCTTTGGAAACCTGCTGCTACTGGTGTGCTGTGCATGCAGCTTGAGTTTTCTCGCATGCATGCACTGCTACATGTGCACCTGCGTCCCCAGAGTGATTTTGCTTCCGTGCATGCACAGAAGCAAAAAAATGCTAAAAATGGGCAAAATTTGGCATGCGTGAGTGTCCTCGCATAAGATTTCACTCCTGGCACATGCACAGAAGCCAAATCTCATGCAGGCACAGTGTGCACATGTCAGGGCATGGAGATGCATGCACATCTCCATTTCCTCTACTGGGTGCAACCCACTACTGAATACGATCTGCCTGGCTGGGTTAGCTGGACAGGGTCAACTCGATGTCACTCATGTCGAGGGGCACCTTGCCAGCCTCTATTCACCATTCCTCGCCTGCCTGCCTGGACTCCTTATGGCCCCAACTGGAGCTAAGCAGCCACCACGAGAAAGAATTAGCAAAACATCTGGCTTTTGTTCAAATTGGATCTGACTAAGAAGGAGGCTCAGCAGAAGCACCTCATTGAGGACTATGAGCACAGCCTTTCCAAGCACGGGAAGACCTGAAGGAATACAAGGCCAGTTACCGGTGCCTGGAGGCTCAATGGGATGAGATGGTCAGCCAGTTCCAGGCATGACGCTGTCAGGGTTCCAAATGACAATCCCAGCGAAAGAAGACTCTAAGGCTAGAAGTCCCTCAAAGTTTCATTTTATTAGAGGTGTCATATTGTCACATCTGGGGAAGCCCGAATCTGAAAGCTTCCAGGTTTTCCCGACCCAAAAGAAAGCCCAAGACCCTGCCTCAACACACGCATGTCCATCACATGGTCCAATCAATGCACCATCCCAACTGGAGATCAGAAGTGGGTTCCTACCAATTCCTACCTATAGAACCTTTAGTAACTTGGTGGCCTGGATCGCCCAAACCAGCAGCAACCCAGGCCTGCTATGCTCCCGATCCAGTTCTCTCAGGGGTGCCGCAGGCACTGCCATCTTGTTTTTTGCTTCTGTGCATGCGCAGAAGGTTTTTTTTAGTACTGAGCATGCACACGGGCCTGCACAGCACAATCGGCAGTAGCAGAATCTGGGACCACCCGTGCCATCCTCCCAGATGCAGGGCAGATTGGCCTTGACTCTTGGAGAAAAGAATGTTGTTATGATTATATATCTCTCCAGCTCCATACAATCCCCCCCCTCAGTTTCCCACAGCACTAAATGTCACAGGCCTGAAGATCCAAAGCCCAAGATGGCTTCCAGGCTTGACATGCAGTCCCAGTGGAACAAAGCCCTCCAGCTCTTCGTCACTAGTGGCACTTCCCTGTCTTATTTTATCCTTACTTTTTACTTATGTTATGTTTATACAAACTACTACTATCCTATACATGTTTGACAAGCAAACAAACAAACAAACACTCTGCAGCAAAAGCATTTACAGTATAAAACAGTAAGCAGCAGATTTATATTTTAAACATTTTGATGAAGCTGAGTGTATCTTTAGCCATGGCCTGGGTTGCCCTAAAATATAGATGAAAATAAAAAATGTTTATTCTTTCATTCATGGTTAAGCTAAACCTCAATTCATACATGTTTGCTGAAACAAACAAAACAGTATACCACAAACCTGGTACAGTGGTACCTCTACTTAAGAACTTAATTCGTTCTGTGACCAGGTTCTTAAGTAGAAAGGTTTGTAAGTAGAAGCACTTTTTCCCATAGGAATGAATGTAAAAGCAAATAATGCGTGCAAACCTATTAGGAAAGAAATAAAAGCTTGGAATTTGTCTAATAACAAGGAGAGATTCAACCTGGAGATAAGGAAGAACTTCCTGACAGTCAGAGCGACCAACCAGTGGAACGGCCTGCCAGCAGAGGTTGTGAATGCCCCAACTCTGGAAGTTTTTAATAGGAGATTGGACTGCCATGTGGCTGGGGATGTGTAGTGTTTCCTGCTTGAGCAGGGGGTTGAACTTGATGACCTGTAAGGTCCCTTTCAACTCTAATAAAAAAATAAATAAATAAATAAAACAAGGCATTGCTTATGTTGATGGTGTGGGGGTCTTTTTAGCAGTGATGGTTTATTTTGTCTTTAGGGCATAATAAAAGCTCTACTAAGAGGAAAGTGGGGGTGGAAACCACTTTAAGAGAAGCTTGTTCTTACCCTTTGAGGAAGTGAGATCTAGAAAAAACCTTCCTGTTTATGGGAAAAGCCACTACCCAGATAGAAAGTAAACCTGCTTTCAGCTTCTAGCAATCTATTGGTGGTATTTTTAATTATTTGATAAAATAAGCAAATGAAAAGTCAGAAGTATCTTAACTTCTAACAATACTTTAAATAAATAAATACAACAAATATTCTTCAGATATATAAAGTCTCTTCTGCAGAAGGAGAAAAATGGTTTGCAGGGGGAAATTTGATCTTTGTTAAATTGAAACAAACTGCCTCAGCCCTTAGGATCATGGCTGCCCATCTTGTTGAGGGAATAGATGCCTAAGAACGACTTCCCTCCCATGTGTGCTGACATGGCATATCACATAGTTTCTCCAGCTCCTATCAGGAAACATGGGCTTTTATCTGTGGCCAAATTGCTCAGTCCCTCTTTCTGCCATCTTTTCCTCCTGTGGGATATTGGTGAGCAAAAGCATCAGATGATAAGTGCCTTATCGCTGCACTTGACACCGCATGTTCTGTAGCACATCAGTATAATCATGATACCCAACATCAGATCCTAAGAACAGGAATAGCATCATGCCAGCATAATAAACATCATGCTTGGGATCTGTTCCCTCAACAAACCACAGTTTGTATTTTTCCCTGATAAGCTTCTGGAAGAAGAGATTACATTCTTTTGTACAGATACTATAGTCCTCAACTTAGAGCCATTCATTTAGCAAACATCCAGAGTTATAACATCAGTGAAAGAAGTGACTTTCAATTTGTCCTTGCACTTACAACCATCACAGCATCCTTATGATAATGTGATCAAAATTTAGGCACGTGGCAACTGGCATGTATTTATGAAAGTTGCACCATCCTGAGATGGCCTTTTGTGGCCTTCCAAGCCAGTTTCTGACAAGTAAAGTAAATGGATTTGCTTAAGGACTGCATGATTTACTTAACAACTGTTGAGTAAGGCTGACAAGAGTCCATTAGGAATCCTCAGGAATCATCTGGAGCAGTGGTCACCACTGGTGGTCCATGGGAAAATTTTGGTGGTATGCAGAAAAATCATTTGCATTTTTATATTGCACTGAATATTATTTATCTTTTTTTTAAAATCATATTAGTGGTCTGCAGGGTTTAAAATTATGAATTTAGTGGTCCCTGAGATCTGAAAGGTTGGCAATCCCTAATCTGGAGGAAGGATCTAGGAATTCTTTAGCTTGGAGGGAAATCTAGTTCAGGAAAGATAGCAGAAAACATCGATTTAAATAGGCTTGATTAATTATATGCCATTAAGTTTCCCCATCAACTCTTACTGACCACATACTTTTTCTCCATAAAAAGTATACCTCCGTTTAGGCATACTACATTAGAATAATTTTCCTTTCTTTTTCTGTGTATCACTAAAATCTTTATTGTCCTGATGTAATTAAGTTAGCATATGTTTGATGCCTCTTGGGATCGTTGCACAGCAAATCCTTCACACTTGATTTAAATTTGAATTTTCCTTCCTTTCCCTTTTTGAGACCATTTTTAAACTGCTTTTTGTTTTGAGAAGATCTAGTTTTTAATCTCAAAGTCCATACAATGTTTGCCTATGACTACATTAAAAAAGAGAAGTTTTTACATTCTTTTTTTCCATCCCCCTTTATGATAAAGTGTTTTGTATTTATTTCTTGTGTGACCAAAGTATCTCTAGCAGACAATTCATCCCTCCACTGTTTCTGGGGGTGGGGGAGATTACGATTGTAGTATAGAGGTATGCTCTGCTGTACTATATTTAAATATATTTACTCTAGTTTACCAACATTATTATATTTCACCTCTTTCCTGAAATTGAATTTCACATATCTTAAAGTTGCTAAATTTGAAAAACACTGCTGTAGTCAATAGAAAGGAATGCTGCTTAAAGGACTAAGGCCACCAGGCAAAGATCATCCATCAGAGCAACTATTGGTGCCCACTCTCAGTCTAAATCAAGATTGAAAGAGGTATAAATAATCTAGTTTCCTTAAGGTACCCTGCAGTTGACATTGCAGGATTTTTAAATTATTAAAACAGAATAAAAAGTTAAACATGACATGAATCATATATATGTAATTCTTTTTTGAAATATTTGTCGTTACAAAGGCAATTTCATATATGTGTGTTAGAACCCTTTGTTCGATGGAACATATCAATATAATTTGATATATCAAACAAATATGGGAAGCGGAAGGTAAGCAAAGTAACAATAAATGGGTAGATAAAATAAAATTGTATTGCTTACAAACTTTGGGAGTTGTAATCCAACATCTGGTTTGAAAGAGGCATAAATATAGATTTAACAATAGATTCTATCTGCTGTTTTAATTTTGTTATTATGATTTTTCTAAATAAAATCTCATCAGCTGCTAGATCCTATTGTATTTATCTGAAGAAACATTTAGGCTACCTAAATAAAGACTAAGCTATATTTGGAAGTGAAAAATTCCATGAACTGGTCTATTGGATAAAAATAAAATTAAAAAGTAGGGTGAGAATAGAGGAAGCAACAAATTCTCACAGAAGACAAGTCATCTTGTCCTGACAGTATTATTATACAGAGTTTTAATGTTAAGAGGGGAGGAAGGTGTCAACCAGTTCTTATTCTTATTAGGAATCTTATGAGGGTGATAAATATTAATTGATAAATATAACTCTTTGTTGGTGAATACTGTGTAGCTCTAATCCAGCCATATCTAAGGGTCTGGCCTTAAAGCCTCAAATTGCCATTGGATCCAATTCTTGTTTTTTAAAATTCAACCTCATACAAAATTACCACTTTGACGATTATGGATTGTCATCCAGGCAACACAGGTTTCTAACTTTTAAAGAGATAACATACAACTATTTATTTGTCACTATATTTGGTTAGATATTTCAGTGCAATCCTATTGTTTTCAATATTCAATCTTTATAGAATATTGTTTATATCCGTTTTTAAACTGGAGACATTCCAGGGCTCATTCATAGGTTTTTATTGCCTAGATATGAACATACCCAGTATGCATGATGATCATATATTACAAGGAAATTTAATGGTAGTGGGCAAAACATCTTTCAACAAAGCTTGTGTGTCATTATTTATCTTCTTGCTCTGGATCTCTTATTAAGCCCCTCAAATGTCAACATTTCTGATTAATCAGTTTGCAACTAATTAACTAAAGACTTTTTCCTGCTATTGAACAAGCAAGCTAATCACTCATTCTTGAGTTGTCCCAAAATGAAATGAAATTGACCATTTGCAGAGCCAATCCCCAGCTTTTAGCTCTACTGCCTCTGTTTCAAATAATTGCTGAATGGTGTTCTTTTAATTGATGACTTGTATTTGTCTAGCTTTACAGTAATAACAGGCTATCAAGTCCATCTGTAGCAGAGATTTTTTTTAAAGTAAGACAATGAGCACATGAGTGATCTGCCTTGAACATTTTTACAAGTAGAGGCCTCCAGGGTTTCATTAGGCACCTCATGTCTATGGAGATTCTCAGTCATCCAGGTCATAGGTGCCCCAAATATGCTTTTTCAAGAGGCAACTGAACTTTCTGATTTTTCTTTGAAGATGTTTCACTTCTCTTCCAAGAAGCTTCTTCATCTCTGACTGTATGGTGGGGAATAGAAAGATTTATATTCTTTGCAGATAGCTAGTTATTTGCATTCTTTTAGAAAGTACTTGAGGCTGCCTGGAGGTTTATCTGTGTTGTCAGGGTCACCTGAGTAGTGCAAATGGGTGTAGAGCCTTACTGGAATTGTTCAAAGGACTGTGTTGTATATTAGAAATAGATGTCATATCCCTCCCCCTCTGTTGATAGAGGGCTGTTCAATTTTGACATAGATGGCCTCTTTTGACCCCTCCTTCAAACCACCAGTCCTCTCTGTCCAAAATGTGGACTTCAAAAGTGTAGCTTTCGTTTTAAAACTTTTTAAATTCAAGGACTAAGATTTATAGCCCTCTGGCTCACAGCTTGGGTTTTCCTATCTACAGCTCATTAGAGAGAAGCTGCCAGCATGAAATTCCTTAGAAATAACAAGTGGATTCCATGATTTGCTTGACCAATAGATTTTGCTTATGATCAAAATTGTGTGTGCCTCTTTATTTCTGACTGCTGCCGGGCCCAGACAGAACAGGTGGAACAGTATTGAAGGTATTGGACCACAAGCAAGAAGGGTCTGGGTGACTTTGGCCAGTTAGTCTCCCAGCCAAATGTACTCCACAGGTTGTTTCCGTGGGCAGAAAACAAGAGGAAGGATTGCAGTGTATGATAGGACCTCAGCTCTGTACCTCGTCTTTTGCTTCCATTTCCCCCCCCTTTTTTCCTCTTGGGTACAATATTTTTCCTTTCAAAAGGAGATGTGCTAAATTCTCCCGTGACATGCTGTTTCCATATCTAACAATCTTATGGGCTTGCTCTATGACTTGTTGGCAGTTGTGAATCACTGGAATAAGATTTTGTTGTTGTTGTTCAGGCTACATCTGCTACATTGGTTCACTTCCTGATTAATCCTCAAAAGTCATGATTTCCTAGGGCCATATGTGCTATTCCTCAATATTAGCTAGGACTATGGGGTAGTTTCCTATTCTCTGGAGGGCCACCTATTTCTCAATCCCAGTTTAAATTATCAGAATACAGTATTGTACTTTTAAATACTGTATATTCATCCCTTTATGAAATGAACCTGTAGATGGCACCACTTGAAGTTCATTCCTTATAAATCAAGTAAGTAATTCCAAAGATAGTGATATTAAAGTTGTAGTGCTGTATAATAATGGAATTGTAAACAGTTATAAAACAGTTGGCCCACTATCATAGTAACAATTAATGACTGAATGGAGCACAAAGTTACAAAAAATTCCTAATTCTCTCCTAATCTCTAATGATTGCAGAGGTGGTGTCAGCCTCCGCTATTCCTCTTCACCTACTTGCCTCAACTGTCATAGTAAGGGGGAGGGGAGGTCAGTTAATTGGGTGAGGGGGGAGTGTACTGGCGACTGCCCTGTTTGAAGTTTCAAATAATTGCTAGGGAGGAATTTTCTCATCACAGTCTGCCCGGTACCAGCCAGGCATCATGGACTTGTTTACAGCCTGCTCAGGGTCAATGGCTTTGGTGGCCCAGATGGGCAAACTCTTCTTTTGTCCACTGTAAATGTCTTGAATTGTTGGGTATTGCAAAGAGGAAAAGTGGCCTGTTGCAATTCAGTGGAAACTTATTCAGAATACCATTAAAGCTGGCTTGGGTGGTGTTGTGAGTGGTCAAATGGCCAGCACACACCCCTGACATCTTGAGACATGGGGATTGGATGGATGGTCCAGGTGGGTCACTTTAAAAATAGGATTAACTTGAAGATCATAAATGCTTAATTTTTCCTGGTAAGGATAAATTTGTCAAAATAAAGATACTGACCAGGTTACTGTATTTTTTAAAAAGTGTTTTAAAATCTGAAGTCATCCATTTGTGGTGGGTGGAGTCTAGGGCTCATGTAGGGTATTAGAAAAGAGAAAGAGAGAGAGACAAGAAAGAAGGAAGGAAAGAAAGAAAGAGGGAGAGAAGAAAAAGAGAGAAAATGAAAGAAAAAGAAAGAAAAAGGAAGGAAGGGAGAGAAAGAGACAGACAAGAAAGAAAAAGAAAGAAAGAAAGAGGAAGGAAGGGAGAAAGAGAGAGGCAAGAAATAGGATTAAACAGCATATTTTGCATGTTCAGTAGTACCAAATAAATAGACAGGGAAATTGTATCATGTTGAGGCCTTTGTGATGAGCAGAGGCCAGGCATCCCTAACCTTTGATATGAGTGACATCAAGTTGGCCACGCCCATTCTGTCACCTGATTGCCAGCTACACCCATCCAGTCACATGACAACCAAGCCACGCCCGCCAAGTCACTTGACCATGAAGCCATGCCCACCCAGTCATATAACCACAAAGCCATGCCCACAATCACATGGTCATCACGTTACTCCCACAAAAGAAGCCACACTCACAGAACCAGTAGTAATTTTTTAAGAATCCATCCTTAAATGATTGCTCAGGTTTTTTCAGCATAGATCTGGTAATCCTGCTTCACCACAGCTCATAGTTTATAAAAATACAAAATATGTGCTTGTCAAACCCTTTTTTGTTTAATGAAAGAAGTGAAGATTCATCATATCCAAATGGCCTTTGCAAACGGCCACAGAAGTTAAACCATTGCTAATTTCAATCAACTACTAAATGATGACAAAAGAAAAAGAAAAATATTAACTGCATATGGATGTGGGCACTCATGCATGCTTTCAGCACCCAAGGAAAAGAAAGATTCACCATCACTGGTCTAGAACTATAAAAACAGTTAAGGTCTGTAATGTAGGTGCTTTTTAAAAATAGCTCTGGGATCCTTAAAAGCCACTGGACTGTATGTAAGGCAAATAACTAAAGGTAAAAGGAAGAAGAAACCGCTATGGTTTAGCAATGATGTAAGGGCTATAGTCAATGAAAAAAAGGCTGCCTATAGGAGGTATAAAGAGTCTGGAAGTATAGCTGATAGGGAGGTGTATAAAATGAGACAGAAGGAGGCGAAACAGATAATATATGCTGCTAAAGCCTCAAAAGAGGAAGAAATTGCCAAATCTGTAAAGAAGGGGGATAAAACCTTCTTCAGATATATTAGTGATAGGAAGAAGAAAAACTGCAGCATCACGAAGCTTAGTACTGGGAATAATACATACATTGATGGGAATAAGGAGGTCGCTGACCATTTCAATAGCTACTTCTGTTCAGTTTTCTCAAAAGACACCTTACAATATAATATTATAGATGGATATAGCATTGCTTCCAGCTGTACGGATTCAGCTGCAGTGATCTTAGAAGCCGATGTCTTAGAAGAACTTGAACGATTAAAGATAAATAAGGCAATGGGTCCAGATGGCATCCACCCCAGAGTTGTTAAAGAACTCAGATTTGTCATTGCTACTCCCCTGACTGATTTGTTTAACTAATCCCTGTTAACAGGAGATGTTCCTGAGGATTGGAGAATGGCCAGTATTGTGCCTATCCAGAAGAAGGGCAGTAGAGAAGAAGCTGGTAACTATAGGCCAGTTAGCTTGACATCAGTTGTAGTTAAAGTGATGGAGACTCTACTGAAAAAGAGGATAAATCAGCACCTAAAAAACAATAACTTCTTGGACCCAAATCAGCATGGCTTTACTGAAGGCAAATCATATCAGTCTAATCTCATTGATTTCTTTGACTATGTCACAAAGGTGTTGGATGAAGGTGGTGCTGTGGATATTGCCTATCTGGACTTCAGCAAAGCCTTTGATACGGTTCCACATAAAGAGCTGATAGATAAGATTGGACTTAATCCCTGGATAGTTCACTGGATTTGCAACTGGCTTAAGTGTAGACATCAGAGAGTTGTTGTTAATGGCGAGTATTCTGAGCAGAGACAGGTTAGAAGCAGTGTGTCCCAAGGATCTGTTCTGGGTCCTATTCTTTTGAATATGTTTGCGAGTGACATAGGGGAAGGTTTGGTAGGGAAGGTTTGCCTTATTGCCGATGACTAAAGTGTGCAATAGGGTTGATATTCCTGGAGGTGTCTGTAATATGGTAAATGATTTAGCATTACTAGATAAATGGTCAAAGCAATGGAAACTGCAGTTTAATGTTTCCAAATGTAAAATAATGCACTTGGGGAAAAGGAATCCTCAATCTGAGTATTGTATTGGCAGTTCTGTGTTAGCAAAAACTTCAGAAGAGAAGCATTTAGGGGTAGTGATTTCTGACAGTCTCAAAATGGGAGAGCAGTGTGGTCGGGCGGTAAGTAGGATGCTTGGCTGCATAGCTAGAGGTATAACAAGCAGGAAGAGGGAGATTGTGATCCCGCTATATAGAGTGCTGGTAAGACCACATTTGGAATCCTGTGTTCAGTTCTGGAGATTTCACTTACAAAAAGATATTGACAAAATCGAACGAGTCCAAAGACAGGCTACAAGAATGGTGGATGGTCTTAAGCATAAAACGTATCAGGAAAGACTTAATGAACTCAATCTGTATAGTCTGGGGGACAGAAGGGAAAGGGGGCACATGATCGAAACATTTAAATATGTTAAAGGGTTAAATAAAGTTCAGGAGGGAAGTGTTTTTAATAGGAAAGTGAACACAAGAACAAGGGGACACAATATGAAGTTAGTTGGGGGAAAGATCAAAAGCAACATGAGGAAATATTATTTTTCTGAAAGAGTAGTAGATCCTTGGAACAAACTTCCAGCAGACATGGTTGGTAAATCCAGAGTAACTGAATTTAAACATACCTGGGATAAACATATATTCAATCTAAGATAAAATACAGGAAATAAGGGCAGACTAGATGGACCATGAGGTCTTTTTGTGCCGTCAATCTTCTATGTTTCTATCCTCAGGTTTGTTTATTAATGGCCCATTTGGCAGAGTTGTAGAAAATATGAGTAGCTCAAAGTTGACTATGGGGTCTCTGATCTTGGTTTTCTATTTGCCAAATGAGGTTTGATGGTTAATTATGGAATGGAGTGTAGCTTCTCTAGAAGCAAAGTGCGTGAACTGTGTAAATAAAACCAGAAAGAGTATTCAGAGGCAGATGCTTAAGGTCCAAATGGATAAATACAATCTACTCAGGAAACGAAATACAGAAAGTTCTCCAATGAAAATCATTTATTTAGTGACCATCTGTAGTTACAATGAAAAAATCTACTTCAACTGGTCCTCCCACTTATAGTGTTGCAGCACACACACACCAGGGTCACATGTTCAAAATTCAGGCACTTGAAAAATGGCAAGTATTTTCATTAGTTGCAATGAGTCCTGAGGTCATGTGATCACCATTTGCAATCTTTCAAGCTGACTTTTAACAAGTCAAGTCAATGGGGGATACTGGTGTTACTTAATTACCACATTATTCACTTGTGGTAATTAAGAATTCACAACACTTGTGAATTCAAGTGTTGTGAGCATGGCAAAAAAGATTGTAAAATCATGCCTGACTTGATTAGCAACAGAAATTCTGGACCCAGTTGTGATTATTAGTTGTAGACTATTGTATCTGACAGAATGCCTAAATCTATGCACTTGGTCTTCATGGGGTGGTGGTGGGGATAGAAAAAAATGTATATATAGAAAACAGGTGGAAAAAGCAGAGCAGAAGCAAAGGTAACCCTGACTTACTAGCGCTGCTCCCTCTGGTGGCCAATAAGTAAAGAGGCACAATGAACAAATTGCTTTTGTAGATGGATTTTATCAGAAGAATACAGGGATGTCAAATTCAATTTCATTGAGGGCCACATCAGGATTATGTTTGACCTTGGAGGGCCACGGTGGGCATGGCCAGCTCTAAGTCACTCATGTTGGGTGGCCCACGCACTCTGCCAGAGAAAATGGGGTCCTGAGCTCCGTTTTCGGCTGCGACGGCCTCCTGCAAACCTCTGCTAGTGAAAACAGAGCTCGGGTAGACCACATGTGACCTTCTTGACCTCCATTTTGAACTGTGATGTCCATCTGCAACCCTCTGCCAAAGGAAACTAAATTTAGGAGGGTCACCCATAGGCTGGTCCTTTGCTGTTTCTAGAGCGGCTCCGTGGGACAGATCTAAGCACCCTGTGGGCCAAATCTGGCCCGTGGGTCTTGAGTTTGACACCTCTGGATTAATAGATCAACAGAGTTGGAAGATACCTTATTTATTTATTTATTTATTTATTTATTTATTTGTTTGTTTGTTTGTTTGTTTATTTATTGGATTTGTATGCTGCCCCTCTCCGCAGACCTTGTAGGACATCTAGTGCAACCCTGCTCAAGCAGGAGGCCCTATACCATTTCTAGCAATGGGCCACCATTCCTGGCACCACTGGAATGGGGCCGGGAGCCTGCATGAACACGCAAAAGCAAAAAAGCTGAAAAGCTAAAATAAGGTAAGCATGCCCTGCCTGTTTGCCTGCCCCCCCCCCCGCCTGCCCTGCCGTGAGCAGTGGCTCCACTGCGAGTACTCCGGCTGCTGCTCCCAAAGGCCACGACTCGCTCAGGGCAGCATCGCTCCATCCAGAGATGCCTGTGGTATGGGAGAGCAGAAAGTAGGGTTAGGGTTAGGGTTAGGCCACTTTTGCTGCTGACACCAGATGACACTCTAGGTGCCACAGTGAGATTCGGCTGCTGCAGATGTGCAGCAGCTGAAATCTCATGCAGACATCCTTCTAGCAGCCAAAATTGGCAGTTTCTTTGCTTCCACACATGCGCAGAAGCAAAAAACCTGATAATTTTTATTGGAATCACACTGGTTGCATGTGCATGGCGCATGCACGCCTGGTGGCAATGGAGCTAAACTACGTACTCCATTGCCGCCACTGGAACAGCGTTCTTGTCATTCCAATGCCTGGCCCATCCCTGACCATTTATGACAAATGTCAGTGCAGTCTGTTCCTGAAAGCCTCCACTGATGAAACTTCCACAACTTCTGAAGGCAAGCTGTTCCATTGGTTGATGGTTCTCACTGTCAGAAAATTTCTCCTTATTTCCAGGTTGAATCTCTCCTAGTTCAGTTTCCATTCATTATTCCTTGCCTGGCCTTCAAGTGTTTTGGAAAACAACCTGACCCCTTCCACTCTGTGGCGGACCCTCAAATATTGGAACATTGATATCGTATCTCCCATGATAATTCTCCTCACTAGACTAACCATGCCCAGTTCCTGCAAAGATAGATGGATGGATGGGACACACACAAAAAGAGAGATAAAGAGGGAGGGAGAGAGAAACAGAGAGGCAGAGATAGAGAGGAGGGAAAGAGAGAGAGAGAGAGAAAGAAAGAGAGAGGGAGTGAGTGAGTGGAAAGAGAAAAAGAGAGATGTAAAATCATGGAATCAATTATAAATCGATCAATCACCCTCTACTTAGAATTTAATAACCTACTCTCAAACAAACAATTTGGATTCAGAAAGAAATTATCCTGCAACCTACAACTACTTCACTGCAAAAACATTTGAACTACCCACCTTGACCAAGGAAAATCCATTGTTGCAGTTTATATAGACTTTTGCAAAGCCTTCGACTCAATGGTCCACAACAAACTACTCCTAAAACTCAAATCCTCTGGCATCTCAGGACTCCTCCACAACTGGATTACTGCATTCCTGTCAAACAGGCAATAAATTGTCAAAATTGGTAGTGCCATCTCCACCCCCGCCCCTGTCATAAGCGGCGTTCCCCAGGGATGCGTACTAGGTCCTACTCTCTTCATTCTCTACATCAATGACCTCTGTGACCATATCGAAAGCAACTGTGTTTTTTGCCAATGATGTGAAACTTTTCAACACCACTGATAACACACTCACTCTCCAAAAAGACCTGGCAACTTCAAATATCAACCAACAAATGCTCTACCCTCCACATCGGCAAAAAGAATCCAAACCGCACATACAAACTGAATAAACAATCTCTCACTGCTAACCCACACTCAGTAAAAGACCTTGGAATAATAATATCGAATGACCTAAGTGCTAAAGCCCACTGCAACAATATCGCCAAAAAAGCTTCTAGAGTTGTTAACCTGATCCTACGCAGCTTCTGTTCAGGCAATCTCACACTACTCACAAGAGCCTACAAAACTTTTGCCAGACCCATCCTAGACTACTGCTCATCTGTCTGGAACCCATACCACATCTCAGACATCAACACCCTTGAAAATGTCCAAAGATATTTCACCAGAAGAGCCCTTCACTCCTCCACTCGAAACAGAATATCCTACAAAAATAGACTAACAATCCTGGGCCTAGAAAGCCTAGTACTACGGCGCCTAAAACACGATTTGAGTATTGCCCACAAGATCATATGCTGCAACGTCCTACCGGTCAATGACTACTTCAGCTTCAACCGCAACAACACAAGAGCACGCAACAGATTCAAACTTAATACGAACCGCTCCAAACTTGACTGTAAAAAATATGATTTCAACAATCGAGTTATCGAAGCGTGGAACTCATTACCGGACTTAATTGTGTCAACCCCTAACCCCCAACATTTCTCCCTTAGACTCTCCACGATTGATCTCTCCAGGTTCCTAAGAGGCCAGTAAGGGGCTTACATAAGTGCACTGGTGTGCCTTTCGTCCCCTGTCCAATTGTCTTTCCTTTCTTTCACCTATCATATATATTCTCTTCCTTTCATATATATCCTCTCCTTTAAGTTCACTTTTACCCTTATATATATTACCACATGTCTATTTTCTTCCTATGTATTTGTGTATTGGACAAATGAATACATAAATAAATAAATAAAAGAGAAAGGGGATGGAAAGAAAGAGAAAGAGGGGGAAGAGAGAAATAATATTACAAAAGTTATTCTTTTTTATTGTTGCTAAATGTAATATTTCAAAAGCAGGAAAAAAAGGTTCATAAATGTGCATTTATTGCATTTTTCTTAGAACAATTAGCTGAACTCTGCATTGTTTATCATTATTTTAGGTAGTAAAACCCCATTGCGCAGGTTAAATTGTCATGTTGGCACGTTGCAATAAATAAGTGTGTTTTGGGTTGTAGTTTGGGCACTCAGTGTCTAAACGTTTCGCCATCACTGGTGTAGATTTTTTAATACACACATTGGTTTGCAGTCTGGCTGTTATATTTTGTACCAACTGAGGCTGCAAAGCAAGTTCCACCTAGTAGTCTCTATGGGTCAATTCACGATGTGTCCCGTATCTATGGTAGTCTGAGCATCCTAGAAATGGCTGCAACTGGTTTTATTTTAAAACTTATTTCAGAATTTGTTTACCAGGTTTTAGTGCCCATTATTCCAAAGCTATTTCTCTACAACCCTAACCATTCAATCACCAAAGTTTTTCAGTCACCTATATTTCCTGGGAAGATGTGATATTTGCAAGTCAAATGCTAAAATGTTGTCTCCTTAAAAAAGATTAAAAATCAGAAGTTTGCTGGCATTAAATTGGAGGCTTGTCATTAAAATTTAAATGCAAACTTGCCAATTTCCAAAGTACACCAGATGCTTGATTTGAAAGATGCCAATACTACAGTTACAGCTGGAAACACAAGTCTTTGATGGCACAGGGCTGGGCTGTCTTTGGAACAACAGCCAATCCACAGCAGGCATCCCATTTTGCAGAGCTGACCTCTAGCTCTCTATCCTAAGAAACAGAGAGAAACTATCTTACACTCTGAGAGGTGGTTGGACTATCTAATTCCATAGACCTTAATATCATAATGTGTTCTTAACTGGCTTCATGATTCAGTTGGCTGGATTTGTGTACCGCATTAAGCCATTACATAGTTTGCTTAATTTTTGACTTGGCATATTATTGTATGAATTAAATGTTTGGCTCTACAAAGCATAATTTTTAGTATTTGAACCTAGACAATTGTGGTTTCTTTTACTTCCACAATTAAACAGAACATACTTTATTGTATTGTGTGAATCTTGGCCATATGGGATCTTAAGTAAGCCTTTTTTCCAACTTTATCAGGACTGAACATGCAGGGCGGGACTAACCACGGAGCTGTGCCCCTTTTAATGAATGAGTTTCAGTTTTTATCATAATGAGCCAGACTGACAAATTATCTCCTGAGTGCATTAATTTACTTATGTCATGAGAACCAAGTACCTGTTTGGGAAACGAAGACAGGGCAACTCTGTTACAAAGAAGGACTATAGTATATACCGTAGGACTATAATAACAGGTATGAACTTTGTTTTAAACATCCAGTTTCTTCTCTGAATGTTCATCTTGTGTCTGTCTCATCGTGACATCATCAGGAAACAAATGCAGAGAAGTTCTTCTCTCGCTAACTTCCCTAACAAACTTTAGATGTATTTTGGAATGTTAAATATATTTATATTTAATGTGGATTAAATACATAATATTTGAGCAAGCCAGCCTTACTAAGATTACATATTATTTCATATCATTCTTGATCATGGCTGTCCAATGTTTTGGCTTGCCTGGGCTGCACTTAATGAAGATAAATTATCTTGGGCTGCATATAAAACATAAAACAGTTAATGTATCATAATGATAAAAAGTTTACAATCTTGTGAGGGCTGCATTACTACTTGTCCCAGGCTGCATGTGGCCTGGGGGTGGCTCATGGACACATCTGTTTTAGATAACTTCTGGTCTGTTCCTGTTGCCAGAGAATAGGTTTTCACCTAAAAACCAATAACTTATTGGACCCAAACCAGCATGGATTTACTGAAGGCAAATCATGTCAGACTAATCTCATTGATTTCTTTGATGATGATAATAATAATAATAATAATAATAATAATAATAGAAACATAGAAGATTGACAGCAGAAAAAGACCTCATGATCCATCTAGTCTGCCCTTATACTATTTTTTGTATTTTATCTTAGGATGGATATATGTTTATCCCAGGCATGTTTAAATTCAGTTACTGTACTCTGGATTTACCAACCACGTCTGCTGGATAATAATAATAATAATAATAATAATAATAATAATAATAATAATAATAATAATAATATTTAGATTTGTATGCTGTCCCTCTCCGAAGACTATGTCACAAAGGTGTTGGATGAAGGTGGTGCCGTGGATATTGTTTATCTGGACTTCAGCAAAGACTTTGATACGGTTCCACATAAAGAGCTGATAGATAGATAAATGAGTGGAGTTGGACTTAATCCCTAGATTTGCAGCTGGCTGAAGCATAGATATCAGAGGGTTGTTGTGAATGGTGAGTATTCTGAGCAGAGCCTGGTTACAAGCAGTGTGCCACAAGGGTCTGTTCTGGGTCCTATTCTTTTTAATATATTTGTGAGTGACATAGGTTTGCCTATTTGCCGATGACTCTAAAGTGTGCAATAGGGTTGATATTCCTGGAGGCGTTTGTAAATGATTTAGCTTTACTAGATAAGTGGTCAAAACAATGGAAACTGCAGTTTAATGTCTCTAAATGTAAAATAATGAACTTGGGAAAAAGGAATCCTCAATTTGAATATTGTATTGGCAGTTCTGTGTTAGCAAAAACTTTAGAAGAAAAGGATTTAGGGGTAGTGATTCCTGACAGTCTCATAATGGATGAACAATGCGGTCAGGCAGTAGGGAAAGCAAGTAGAATGCTTGGCTGCATAGCTAGAGGTATAACAACCAGGAAGAGGGAGATTGTGATCCCGCTGTATAAAGTGCTGGTGAGACCACATTTGAAATAGTGTGTTCAGTTCTGGAGACCTCACTTACAAAAAGATATTGATAAAATTGAATGGGTCCAAAGACTGGCTACAAGAATGGTGGAAGGTTGTAAGCATAAAACTTATCAGGAAAGACTTAATGAATTCAATCTGTATAGTCTGGAGGACCGAAGGGAAAGGGGGGACATGATCTAAATATTTAAATATGTTAAAGGGTTAAATAAAGTTCAGGAGGGAAGTGTTTTTAATAGGAAAGATCAGAAGCAACATGAGAAAATATTATTTTACTGAAAGAGTAATATGTTTGTAGCAGTAGTAGAAACTTCCAGCAGACGTGGTTGGTAAATCCACAGTAATTTAAACATGCCTGGGATAAACATATATCCATCCTAAGATAAAATACAGGAAATAGTATAAGGGGAGACTAGATGGACCATGAGGTCTTTTTCTGGTCTCAGTCTTCTATGTTTCTATGATTCTATGACTCAGGTGCATTTTTCTAGGTCTTTACTTCTTTCTGCTCTAATGGATAACTCTGCTGGTTCTTTGTTCTTAGTGTCAAAAATTTGTCACAGTAGGACAATTGAGGAATGATCTAAGAGGGTCAGCTTTCCAAAATGTGGTGGGGGCCATCCTGCTTCAAAGAAATGAGAAGCATTCCAACCCTGTGCTTACACTTCCTGAAAATTGATCAACATTGAAAGACATTGGGCAGTATGGGAAAAAGAGACTTATATCGTTAGATGGGCACTGATGACCTGGAGGCAGTTTCTGGAAGGCAGCAAAATTCCCTTCAAAGTGTGGACAGCAATGCTCCCTCTAATTTTTTTCAGTGTGGGTGGAAATGCAAAGGGTCTGAACAGCACATTGCCTTGGACGGGAAATGAACACTTGGACACCAAGCTGGGTAAAATGGGTCACTTTATTAAATATTAACAGAAAGACCTGCAGGGGTGTTGGATCAGAAAATCCTACCAGCAGAGAGCTCAGTCCGTTAGAACTGAGGTAAGACCTTCCGGGGGCAGATGGGTATTAAAGCACAAGCAAGCATGTTCAAATGAACCAAACTTTTATTATAAAAAGTAGAAAAAATAAAGTTAGCCTTAAGAGGCTTAAAAGGTACGTCTACATCCCTAGAGGACTAAGACCGTAATGGACGCTTAATAGCTTCTCTTCCTGCAAGGAGGAGGAAGTGAGCAAAGCAAATACATCATAGAGAGGGAGGAGCTACATTAATAGACAGAGTTAACTATCTAACTACTGGGTGTTTCTTAATGTCTTTGGAGGCTGTCAATCCTCAGCGTGACACCCCTTCTTTGGCAGTCATCAGAGACACAAGGGACATCAAGACATCAAGGCATCAATTCACTTAAGGCACATTTTGTTGGAGAGGTATTCATGTTGATCAACTGGCAATGGCTTATTCAGCAAGTCAGCGATCTGGTCAGTAGTAGGAACATACTGAATTTTCACGAATCCTGCTTTCACACACTCTCTGGTATTTCTATACCGGATGTCAATGTGCCGTGAACGAGCTCCAACACATTCAGCTTCAGCAATATATGTGACTGAAATATTATCCTCCATGATAACAATTGGTTTCTTTGGACATTCCCAAATACTATCAATGAGAGCAGAAACACAGGTTAATGCATTACAACAATCAGAAACACATGCATATTCAGCCTCAGTTGAAGAGCAAGAAATAAACTTCTGTTTCCTAACTTTCCAAAAGATAGGACAACCATTTAAGAACAGTATGTAACCAGAAGTACTTTTTCATGTTTCTGCATCACCTGCCCAGTCAGCATCTGCATAACAAATCACTTTAGGGTACTTATCATGTTTCGGCTCAAGGAACAACTTCTTGTCCTTAGTAAGCTTCATGTATCTCAACAGTCTTTTTATACAAGACCAATGGAACGTACTTGCTTTTCCAACGTATCTGGACAGTAGATTCACACTCAGTGAAATGTCAGGTCTTGTCCAACTGCTGATGTACAATAGCGATCCAATCACTGACCGATACAGCGTTTGGTTGTCAAACTCAGGATGTTCTTCTCGGGTTAACCTGTAAAAATCAGTCTGCATAGGGGAACGACAAGTGTTCGCATCAGACATGTTACAATTCTGCAAAAGCTGGTCAACCTTACTTTCTTGTGAAAGAGAGAACCCCTTCTCAGTTTTCTCAAACTGAACACCTAGATAATCATTAATATGTTTCTCAAGACCCTTTGCAAAAGTTTCACTCATGCTTTCATTGGGACCAATGTAAACAATATCATCAACATAAACAAGAACAATTTCATAAGTCTTACCTTGCCCTTTTGTAAACACGCATTCATCAGAGACGGACTTTAAAAAGCCCATTGAATTTAGCTTTTGGGTTAAGAGGTGGTACCACATAAGAGCACTCTGTTTGAGGCCGTATAAAGACTTGCTCAGAGACCAGACATCACCTTCTCGGTCCTGGAGCCCGGGAGCACCCTTGACGTAGATCTCTTCATTCAGATCAGCGTTCAAATAGGCAGTCTCTACATCGAACTGAAAAACCTCTAAGTTCAAAGCAGTAGCAGTGATTAGAGCAATCTTGACACTCTCATTTCTGACTGTGGGTGAAAATGTGTCAGTGTAGTCATCTGGATAAATTTGAGAGAATCCTTGAGCTACAAGTCTAGCTTTGTATAGCTTTTCTTCATTAGGTTTTTGTTTGACCTTATACACCCAGCGTGTGCCAATGACTTTCTTGTTTTTAGGAGGCTCCACCTGTTGGAACACTTTCAGTTTCTTTAAACAGTCCAGCTCACGTTCCATAGCCTCATACCATTTCTCTTGTTCAGATTCAGGTAAAAGTTTGATCTGGTGAAAATGATCAGGTGGAAGTGTAAGATTATTACACAAGAAAGGAAAAGGAGATTGAGATACTTGCTGTGCAAATCTCTTTGGAGGAGTTCCTTTGGTGGTTCTCTTTGAACGCCTTGGAATGCTGGTCCATTGTTCATCATCATCTCTGCCTTCAAGTTCATCGTCAGGGATTTCCTCTGTGACTGTTGAAGACTGTTCATCATCTGGAACATCAGGAATATCTGGAACAGCTGCCTGAGAATCAGGTTCCGCCATACCATCCTTAGGAAAATAAACTGAAGTATCATTACTATGTATACTGGACCAATTTGTGTCTTCCTCAAATTTGGCTGAATTGGAAATATATGCTCTATGATGAGAGTCAGCAAATTTGTAGTACTTAGAGCTTTCATCAAACCCGACGAATCTCAATCTTTCTGACACAGGACCTCCTTTTCTTCTTTGGTCAAGTGGAATGTTAACAGTGGCATAACAACCAAAAATATAGATGTTATGAACATCAGGCTTCTTAGCATGAAGCAAGTAATAAGGAGTCTCTTGTATTGCGCTACTCCATGTTCTGTTAACAATGTAATTAGCATACCTTAATGCTTCGCCCGAATATGAAAAGTCCATGCCTGCATCCTCGAGAAGACAACGGAACATCGTTTGCAGGATGCCATTACGCCGTTCACAAATCCCATTGTGGGCAGGAGTCGAGGGTGCTGAGGTCTGCTGACGGATTCAATTCCTGGCCATCCATCCTTGGAACTGTTGCGACATGAATTCGCCTCCACAGTCACTTTGAATTCGCTTGATCCAGACATCATGTTGGGTAAGTACCTCTGCAGCAAAGTCTTTAAAGACCTGAAATGCCTCAGATTTTTGCTTTAATAGAAAAACATAGCCAAAACGTGAGTAACTGTCAACTACAGTTAAGAAATACTTACGTTTACCAATTGTAGGCCGAAATGGACCGACAACGTCGGTGTGGACCAATTCAAAAATGCGTGTAGACAATCGAAGGGCAAACTTAGGTATACAGTGATCCCTCGAGTTTCGCGATCTCGATGTTCGCTAAATGCTATATCGCGAGTTTTCAACCCGGAAGTAAACTCCACCATCTGCGCATGCGTGCCCTTCCACGCATGCGTAGATGGTGGAGTTTCCCCGCCGGGCAGAGGCTTCCCTGGGTCTTCCCCCTCTTGCCCCGGTAAGGCGCGAGCAACGGCGTGGGCGGGTGGGCGGCACACGCGCGGGGAAACCCCAGGGCCGCTTCTCAGCTGAGAAGCGGCCCCAGCAACAGCGCGGGGGGCGGGCAGCACGCGCGCGCGCGGGGGAAACCCCAGGGCCGCTTCTCAGCTGAGAAGCGGCCCCAGCAACAGCGCGGGGGGCGGGCGGCACGCGCGCGCGCGGGGGAAACCCCAGGGCCGCTTCTCAGCTGAGAAGCGGCCCCAGCAACAGCGCGGGGGGCGGGCGGCACGCGCGCGCGCGGGGGAAACCCCAGGGCCGCTTCTCAGCTGAGAAGCGGCCCCAGCAACAGCGCGGGGGGCGGGCGGCACGCGCGCGGACAAGCAGCAGCAGCGAGGCAGCGGGGAAACCCAATCTTCGGCTCCTGCTGCTGTGGAAATAAAAACACCATCTGCGCATGCGCAGATGGTGTTTTTACTTCCGCACCGCTACTTCGCGACAAATCGATCATCGCGAGGGGTCCTGGAACGGAACCCTCGCGATGATCGAGGGATCACTGTAGGAGATGTTTTGGACTTGGCTGTGTTACAAACTTTACAGTCTAAATGAACTTTGCAAGCCCCATCAATTTTGAAACCATCAACAAACTCAGACATCTTTGCTAAAACGGGGTAAGAAGCATGCCCCAAGCGATGGTGCCATCTGTGAATACACCTGGAATGAAAAGATTTGTTTGTTAATACATGTTTAACATTTGTAACAACATTAGGAACCTCGGAGATTTCATTGGCTTTAGGAGCCTCTGAACCTATAGTTGCACCAGGTTTTCTCTCTGGACCTGTGCTTTCGCCCACTGGAACTTTTATACTTACACCACCTTTAGTTGGAGGTTTAGGTTTTAAATAAAAAACACCTCTAATGGAAATGGCAGTAGCAAGAATTTTGCCATCCTGTAAGTTCATGGGTTACTACAGTCCCTAATTCTTCTCTCAGGCGATACACGCTAAGAATGTTGTTCTTAGCAGTTGGAACGTAGAAAACACTTGAGATATGGCAGTCCAGTTCTTTGACGTAGACTTTTCCTTCTCCTTCCACTTTGGAGAGATTTTCTGCAAATCCAAACACCTCTTTGACATCTGTCTGGTGTAGCTCAGTGAAGGATTCCTTCCGGTATGCGATGTGCACGGCCGCTCCGCTGTCTAGGGTCCATAATTGATGTATGTCATAGAGTGGACTCTTGTCAGGAACAGTTTTGAGGAGGAGAGTGTTTACATAAGCAGTTTTCTCACCTTTGGAGTCTTTGGGAGTTGTCTTTGCAGTCCCAGAACTCTTTCCTCGGGATCCTTTCTTCTGTGCTCCCTTTGGTTGAGTTGGATATGTGGGAGGATCAGATTCGCCAGATTGAACACTTTGCAAATCAGCAGACTTGCGAGTGTCATCCTTCTTGGGTTGCTTCTGGCGTGAGTACCTTGGTGTACTGGTTTTCTGTTGACCGGTCTTAGCCAAGCTAGGTTTGTGCGTTGCTGACATTGGCCTAAAGTTAGTGTGCAGCAACTCTTCTTCTTCAGTTAGCATGTTACAGAGTCTCTGTGTTGTTTTTTGGGCCAATGGGTACATATTAAACTTGTAAATGGCTTCCCTCCATTCAGGGCGAAGGGAATTTATGATAGCAGCATTGACTTGGGTATTGTCCATGTGATATCCTCTCTCCTCCAAATCTTTATGAATAGATAGCATCTTGGATAAGTGTGGAGCAAGTTCATTCCCAGTAGGAAGTTTAATATTATGAAATTTGGATATCAGAATGAAGTTGCCTTCATCTGAAATTGGCCTAAACATGCCGTGTAGTGACTCTAACAGCTCAGCAGAAGTAATGTCAGGTGTATACCTGATTGATAATTGTGAGTCTATACTCATAAGAATGAGAAGTTTTGCTTTTATGTCAGCTTCTCTTTCTTCTTCAGTCCAGCACCTTACTGGGGGATTCAGAGCAATCTGATCGATCTGATGAGCCAGTAGGTGCAAATTAATCCTGTGAAGCCACATCTTATAGTTCTGCCCATTTGCTTTCAATACGAACTCACCTTTCAGTGCTGATGAGGTGATAGTTTGCCTTGTAGATGCAGCTATCTGAGCTGCTTGCGGCTGTTGCGGTTGAGCCACAACACCCGCTGGCAAAACTGAAGGTTGAAGCAGCTGGGGAAGCTGTGTTGGCATCTGTGGAGTTAGGACTGGAGGTCTCTGTGGTGAAGCAGAGGTTCCTGGAAGTTGAGGAGTTGGATCCTTTTGCATTTGTGCAGCCTGAAAAGCTTGTGAGAAACTTGGTTTAGTATCAAAATGATGAAAAAAACCGCTTGTTCCAGCTTCAGGCAGTGCCTTAGCTTTGTGTGCATACCATCCACTAGTGGCCACTGTTGCGTAACTTGCTGCGGTGGGTAAAATGCCCCCCCCCCGTGGCTTGCAACTGGTATAGGGGGATCCTCCCTCCTTTCTCTTGCAACTTCTGTGGGTAATTCAACCCCCCTTTCTCTTTTAGCTTGTAAAGGAAAGGCTTCTATTTGTGACACTGCAGCAGGGTAGAAATGTGAGATTATCGAGGCATGACTCTGTTGCGCATGACTGCCTTCGGCTGGATAGGACAAAGACATTCCATCGCTATCAGCTTGTTGGAATTGGGCATGCGTGGTATTTGCCAGAGACACAGACTCCATCTTTTCAGTTATTAACTTTAACTGCAATTTCTTTAATTCCCTTAACTCTTTTCTTGCCTCAGTTGCTTGCTGTAAGTAACTAAAGTAAGATTCTCGCTGCTCAATATTTTTGACACAAGGTAAATTATCAAGATGAATACAGAATGACTCTAAACCCTGAATTTCATTCTCAAGCTTTCCAATTATTTCCTCAATTCTTTCTAGATTCAAGGCGGTTCCCTTAATTCGAGTAGAAGTCAGAGAAACCTGATCATCAGAGTGCTTTGTCTTAGCCGAAGCTTTAAAAGGCACGGTTGATGACTGGATGCTTTGAGTTTGGGAGGGAGTTAGAGTTTCCTCTTCTATCTCTTCGTCGCTCGGCTGAGTTGAAGTATTGTCTATGGGGACCCCATGGACAGATCTAACTTCATCTCCGTTCCCCTTCTCAATCATGTAAGAGAGACTTACAGTTTGTTGAGGATTGTCAGCGTCAGAGGATTCAGGCAGATTCTGCTGAGACATGATGAAATTCCGTTTCTCTTCCGTAGTATGAATGAGATCTTTGAGGGCAGCTAGCTGTCAGTCGGAAATTGCATCGATGTAACTCTGAGTCAAAGGATTTTTCTTCCTTTTAGCTGGCATCGAGGAAAAGCCGGTGTGCTTACGTTTTGTAAGCGCTTGTTGCTTTAATAGGTAACCATCGACTGCTTACCATGTTGGATCAGAAAATCCTACCAGCAGAGAGCTCAGTCGGTTAGAACTGAGGTAAGACCTTCCGGAGGCAGATGGGTATTAAAGCACAAGCAAGCATGTTCAAATGAACCAAACTTTTATTATAAAAAGTAGAAAAAATAAAGTTAGCCTTAAGAGGCTTAAAAGGTACGTCTACATCCCTAGAGGACTAAGACCGTAATGGACGCTTAATAGCTTCTCTTCCTGCAAGGAGGAGGAAGTGAGCAAAGCAAATACATCATAGAGAGGGAGGAGCTACATTAATAGACAGAGTTAACTATCTAACTACTGGGTGTTTCTTAATGTCTTTGGAGGCTGTCAATCCTCAGTGTGACAAGGGGTCGCTAAATGGGGCGGAGTTTTCTGAACACAACATACTTGGGCAACTCAAATGGGCGTTACTCCATGCCTGGTCAGGGTGAGGCATGCCCCACCTACTCCCGACCAGAAAGCCATGCCCAGCATGTGGGAGGGCTCGCCTTGCATGACCCGGAACCGGAAATGATGTAGGTGAGCCCCAAGGGCACCCCCTTCACACCTCTCTGTCCGTGGAGGAAGCTTGAGTTGTGCAATGGGGGTGCCAATCATCTTACAAAAGATGCCCAAAGGAGAACACACAGTTGCTACTGATACCCTTTCCGCCCCGTTTCTGCCACAGCAAGGGGTCAGATCTCTATCTTGGCCCCCTGCTCCCAATCTAAGCCTGCTCCAGCTCACGCAGGCACCACTGCAGGTCTGTGTAAAATTGCCACTCCTGACATCTTCCTAAATTGACCCAGTGAAAGCTAGGGGGGGTTTAAAAACACATGCCCGGGTGTCTGATCACTTTACCTCCCCCTGCCATGTTAACCCATATCCTGGTCCCGTCAACTGCTGTTGGTATGACGGTGACTCCGCATCCCCTCCATGTGGGGGTATCAAAACCACACACCACGGCCGTAGGCCCCGTACGACCGGTGGTTCATCATGACATGACATCACTGTGCCAAGTCCTCCAACAAATTGTATGTCGAGCCATATGCTCTGCAAGCCCCAGGGGTCTGCCATGACCTGACATCACTGAGCCAAGTCCTTCACCAGCACCAGGTCGTTGCCACCAGTGTGCAACACCAACAATCTGGTCCATATGTTCTGCAAGCCCCGGGGGTCTGCCCTGACTTGACGCCACTGAGCCAAGTCCTTCACCACCACCAGGTCGTTGCCACCCGTGTGCAACACCAACAATCTGGGTCCGGCCCATCACTGCTCCCGACTTCTCACAACGGAAGAGGCCCGTCTCCAACGAAGACCTCCGAGCTCAAGCCTTTCCACTGAAGCCCCAGCGACTCAGCAACCTCCACATTCCTGAAGATAATGTTGCAGCTCAACGTTCAGCCACCAAGCCACGCTGTGGCCACAGTTCACTACTGTGGGCAACGGAAGGGCAGCTCCTTCGCATTTCGCACGTAATAAAGTGGAGCAGGGCCAGGACCTAGAGAAACGATAAGGATACAAAGACAGTGTTAGCCACCCGATCCCAAAAGCGCTTGTACTCAGGTGCTCTGAATCTACTTCATGAAAGCTACTGACTTCCATCTGCCACCGGATTCATTACTTTGCTGAGAACTTGTTGAAACCTGCATTCAGTATTGTTGAGGGAATACCACCCGATATCCTGCCGATCCTCCTGTAACGGCCCTTAACTGTTATTTATTCAGTGGAGGCCTCTCTTATGGTAAAAAAGGCACCATTCCCTGGCTTCATCATTTTACTTGCACTGAGTCCATCATACCCCAGCATATATCCTTGTTTGATATACCTGGCCAGTGATCAATCCACCATCTGCGTTACTGGTCAGCCACCGTGCGTAACCAACGCAGCTGCCGCAGCCCCCATTTAACATCAGTTTGCAGGCCCAGGGAACCTTGCATGATCCACTACTATGCGATCATGACAGCACCTTGCAGACCTACCATGTCCCAAAGGCAATTTTTATGGCTGTCGTGTGAAACAGCCTCGCCTTGTTGGGTGAGGATCTGGATCTCATCCAATGCTCGCTGCCCCTGAAACTGGGCAATGTATAGCGGCTTACTAATTTCTCCCCAATCTGAGTCCTTTCCTTGGACCATCTCTTGATCATTCCCCCTATCCTCAAATAGTTTGACACTGAGGTCTTTTGTTAGGAGAGCTAAGCCCACCTGTTGCCCCTACATGATGGCATGTAACCATGTGGTCCAACCTGCACTCCTTTGCTTGAGCGATGGCGCCGTCCACCAATTCTGGGTACCCTGTGCCCCAGCCTATGCCATGTGGCTGCCAACCACCTGCCCATGCACACATACTCCCTGTTAACGGACTGGGCCTCCTGTTGCTGTCTCGCTTCCCTCCACCGATGGGCCAGCTGTACACCATAGTCGCAGACCCATATTCCTGTATTCCTCTCAGGCAATCATAATACTCTTCCTCCAGCATTAAAATGCCACGGTGATTAGCCAATATGCTCCGCGGCCCTGCCTGCTCACCCAGGGAGTAGAATAATTGCAAGAAATTTATGACGATAAGCAAAGGCCCATGCCAATGCTTTCTTTACCGTTAGCGCATGGATTAGCTTTACCAACATGACTTAATCAATATAACCATAATATCAATGGTACCAAGCTGACACCACGACTTCAATATTGTTTATGATAATAACATTTTCTAAATTATTATTCACTAAAACAATTAATATAATGCTTAATAACTCATATTAAGCTAAAATCAACTCAAGCGTGCATTTGATTCAGATAACCTCAATGCTTAGCGTTCTTGCAAGCACCCCATTCCAGTAAGTGACTACACCATTCCTTATGAACAAACTAAAGGGGCTGAGATAAACTGACTAATTTATTTATTTATTTATTTATTTATTTATTTATTTATTTATTTATTCGATTTTTATGCCGCCCTTCTCCTTAGACTCATGGCAGCTCACAACATGTCAGCCATAGCACTTTTCAAACAGAGCCAGACAATTGCCCCCACAATCCGGTTCCTCATTGTCTTAATCCTGAGGGGACTAACCAGAAATTAGGAGATTTCCAACCTTCAGCGTGGTAATGACATGGGGATCTGCAGGCTGTAGTTATGATTAATAGTATCTTTCAGTTTTGTTGGTACAGAAAAAGGCCTGCTACCAACTGCATCCGTACTGTTATAGACCTCAGTACAACTTTACATTTGGAAATGTGGCAAAATTCAGAATATTAGTAGCACCATTCATGGAGACATAATGACTTCCATGCGCAACTGCTCCAGGCTCCGGCACATCATGAAAATAATAATAATAATAATAATAATAATAATAATAATAATAATAATAATAATAATAAAATTACCCAGGAGCAAGCACATAAAACCCTGTTACCAAGTAATCCCTTAGTGCAGTACATCACTAGTTAAGTATCGCCATCAAATTAACAAAGATAATTCCTCAGGAAAAGGGATGGGGCCTATTTGACCAGGAGGATTGCCATTAAGCCAACTTGAAAGTGAAGAGGAAACATACAAAAGTAAACCTCCAGCCTGATAACATGTATATATTCTCGACAAAAGCTTTAATAAGCAAATTTTACTATGTCAGGTGTAGAACATAGCTCACTATATTCCACTTCCTATAACACTTTATATTAACACTGTCGACCTTTATTAAAGCGTGAGAGCAATTATTTATGTATTTATTTTAAATTGAGGGTAAGGGAGCAGCATGAGGCTATATTTACTTACCGCCTAATAACCTAATTGCTATTTTCAATGTGGTAAAGAAACATACGCCAGACCTGTCTGCCAAATAGCTTCTTAGGTCCCCATTCCACCGTGCTTCAAAGAAAGGCCAAGATATATTTCTGCACAGTGCTCTCAGTAGGCGATCCTTACATAGGAAGAAACAAATCCTTTTATATTCAGCAGCGCTGTTCCAAATGGAGTGCAGAGGTATATGTTTGATAAAAGTGTAATAAAGATTAACAGTCTCCCAAGTAGCAGAAAGCCTTCATCATTTGTTGTAGTGTTTCTGCTAAACCCGCTTATGAGCAGAAGCCAAGGTTTTAACTGCAAAGTTGCTGTCAGAAGCCAGCTAAGTCCCCTCAAGCTATGATGAACAAAAGGGGCCAAGGTCTATAGTAATGCTACCGTCTTTTGATCACTAAAAGCCATTTTCACTGACAAAGCAGTCTTTCCATAGACCCAGTTGCTCAAACCCCACCTAACCTGGTTTCATGGCTACTATCCCTGATTGATATTGTCCCTCTTGTGAGAAAATGCCATAGGAGGGCACCATTATCCACTAGGTATGAAAGAACTGTTAACAAATGGTAGTGAGACCGGGCTGCTGAAAAGCATTTCCGAATATGAAAGTTTTAATCCCCTTACCATTTCTATGTCCACCACATTATGACTCAATTATAAATCTTGTTCTAACCAGTGCTCAAAACCTAGTGGCTTGTTTGACCTAAAGGAGCATTATTTCTCTCTAAAAATTGCCTTAAAGGGATGCTCACAGTGCCCTGTGGAATTGGTGGGGCGTGCAGAGGGGGGGGGAGTTTGCCCCCCCCCGCTGTCATATCACAACCCATGTGTTGTGCCCCCCCAGTAAATTAGTTTAATTGCAAATTAATTCATTTTAAGCTCACTCAATTCAAATATATTAACTTAATAAATTAAATCATTTTGATAATTCATTAAGCACATTCAAGTTTACCTGCTTAAATAAATTAAATTGTTTTAATTTGTCCATTTTTGTCCCAAGCAATTCAAGTATACTTAACTTTACAAGATTGAAACATTTGAATTCCGCCATTTTATGCACAATCAAATCAAGTAAACCAACTTAAATAAATTAAGGCATCTTAGGATGGATATATGTTTATCCCAGGCATGTTTAAATTCAGTTACTATGGATTTACCAACCATGTCTGCTGGAAGTTTGTTCCAAGCATCTACCATTCTTTCAGTAAAATAATATTTTCTCACATTGCTTCCGATCTTTCCCCTAACCAACCTCAGATTGTGCCCCTTGTTCTTGTGTTCACTTTCCTATTAAAATTGCTTCCCTCCTGAATCTCATTCAAGCCTTTGAAAAACCACATGTATCAAATGCCTCATGTGCCCCCAGACACGGCCCTGAGTGTCACCATGACAACATCCATCCACTCCAATATATCTGACAACCCATTTACTGAATGTAACAGCTCATCTGCACACCCTGGGAAATCTTTCCTCTAGGTAAGCTGCAACCCAACATGAGGTGGTAGCTCTGACAGCCCCCAAAATGCTGCCAATATAACCACAAATCTAAACTCCTGCTCCACGAGGCAGCCCCCTCCCCCTGGTGGCCAAAACCACCCAAAACATAGAATGAACTCTGCACTTTCCCCATGGATAAGGGAATATGTATGGGAGGTCTTTCAGCGAAAAAAACCCCATGCGCTTGCCAGACTTTTAAAAAGTTAAACAGAGCTGGAAGAGATCTCTCAACCACATCGTACATTTTTTACAAGGAGGTTTATTGGTCCTCATTTGCTTTATGTATTTCTTTGGGTTTTTAAACAGAACTCTAAATGAAAATAAGGCACGCTGGGGACGGTGTGTGCGCGAGAGGCTCACCATGTGGCACCCCCCTGGCGTCGCCCTGTGTGCGGCCCGCCCGAGACCCCCGCATTCGGCACACAAACCATGTGGGGGGAGGGGAAAAAAAGGCTCCCCGCTGCTGCCGCTCACTCCCCAGCGCTCACTCTGGCCGCCTGGCACCGGAAAGCTCCAAGACCGTCGCCAGCCGGGCTGTCGGAAATCACAATCCAAGCCGGCGAAGCCCCTGCGCGCCCCGCCGCCACCTACACAGGTTGGGGGGGGGAGCCGGAGCCGCCGCCTCCCGCAAGCCATTCGACCACCTTCCCCCTCTCCCCAAGCAAAGCAAACCTGAGCTGCCCCTGGCGACCGCCAGCGATCCCAGGGGCTCCGAAAAAGGATGCATCGAGGAGAAAGGTCTTGCTGGTCCATTCTGCGGCAAGCTCGGGGGCAAGAGAAGGGGGGGGGGGCAAGCATGCCCTGATAAAGGGCACACGCCCCGCCCCTCGGCTTTCCCAGAATGCCCGAGCGGCCGCTGATTGCTCTGGGGCGTTCCCACGCTATCGCGGGGAATGCCCCCCAGCTGATGGGGGGAGCCGAGTTGCTTCCCGCCATTGGCAATTTTCGGCCAGGCGTTATTTCGCCCTGCCTCTCATTTTTCATGCCTGAGCACCTGATTTTCCCCCGCAGATGCCACCCAAGACAACGTTGCATAATTATTTGGAGTAAGGTCACTTCCAACTATGTTATTTTGTTATTCTGATTACCTAACTATTGACATCACTGAAATTAGCATGATCAATAATTTAAAGAACAGAAAACTACAAATAGACAAACATAGATCAGCCAATATGCAAGGGAAGAAACCATATTAAGTTTGTTTATATCTTATTTGTTAACCAAACTATGAGTGGAAATAATAGATTTAAAATATATATTTGCTCCTAACTAATATATTATGTTCACAGAAGGCTTCATTTTAACGGAAGGCTACAGTTGTTTTCATGTTTCTTTGGCTATAAATGCCAACTAACAGTGGAATATACTACATATCTTGCTAAATATCGGTCTAGTCACTGATTCCTCCAGTTCAAAGTTTGGAAATGTAAATTAGCATATTACTTAATGTTCAATTTTAGAAGAGTTCTGTATTAAGAGAACTGTCTGAGACAGCTTCTCTACAATTTTGTTAAGGAAACTATCTTTACTGCCCAAAATCAGTATCAGTAAATCTTACTAAGCCCAACATTTATTACAAAAGCGAGTGTCTCAATATACCTTTTTGTGACAGTTTCCATTATTTTCCAACCATAGTTGATGGGGGGAAAGTTTCCTACTATTTTGAGCCTGGAAGTGAAATCTGTGGCATCTCATTATGATATTATACAGTATTCCAAGTGTAAAGCCACACTTGGAATACTGCATTCAGTGTTGGTTGCCACAAGGCAAAAATAATGTTGAGACTCTAAAAAAAAGTGCACCAAAGATGATTTCGGGATTACAGGCCAAAACATGAAGAACGGTTGCAGGAACTGGGTATATTTAGTTTAATGAAAAGAAGAACCAGGGCAGACATGATAGCAGCGTTCCAATGTCTCAGAGGCTGCCACAAAGAAGAAAGAGTCAATCTATTCCCCCAAACACCTGAGGGTTGGATAAGAAGCAATGTGTGGAAACTAAACAAGGAGAGAAGCTACTTTGAACTAAGGAGAAAATTCCTGACAGTTAGAACAATGAATCCATGGAACAACCTGCCACTAGAAGTTGTGAATGCTCCAACAATGGAGTTTTTTTTTTAAATTGAATTTTTTGAAACATAAAACATAAACAAACACGTACAAAAAAATAGACACATCATACAATACATACAAGCAATTTATGGAAACTTATGCATTTTGAGATAAAGTTGTTTTTACATTGCCTTTTCTACATTATCCTCTTTTATTTTGTCTGGTTTTTTTCATTTCTGTTTTTTTCTCTATCCAATTGTATAATTTTCCCCATACAGTATAATAATCATTTCCCTGTTTATTCTGCAATTCCATCATCATTTTACACATTTTTGCGCATTCTAGTATCTTTCTGATTATCATTACTTTGTTGGTATATTTTCTTTTTTCTAATTTTGTGCAAAGCTCAATCTTGCCGCTGTAAGTACATGGATTATAAGATATAAGTTTGCCTTTTTATGATGCCCACTGATAATACCTAGTAGGTATATTTCCAGTTTTATTTCTAGTTCGTAATTTAGAATTTATTTCAACCAATTTCTAATCAAGGCACAAAATTTTACTGCTTCTGGGCATGTCCATGATATATGGTATTACGTGCCATCTGCAATGAGCTCCTGGCTCTCAGGGAATAGGTTCTTTCCCTTGAAGCCAGGGTAGCAGACCTGGAGAAGCAGAGAGAGAGAGATAGTGAGGCAGGAGAAGATCTTCAGGGATGCAGTAGGAGCATCCCACTCCATGCTGAGCAGCTCCCCAGCTGCTTTGGAGAATGGGGATCTTGGGCAGGGAGGACATCAGTCTGTGGAAAAGGGACAGGCTCCCTTAGTTGGGACCCCTTCCTTGGAGGATGTGTCCATATCCTCTTGCACTGAGGATATTTCTCCATGGGTGGTGGGAGGGGGGCTTCTTGTAGTGGGTGATTCGATTGTTAGAGATATAGAGAGACGGGTTTGCTATGGAAGTGTTGACTGCGTGGTAAACTGCCTGCCTGGTGCAAAGGTTGCGGACATCAAGAGACATCTAGACAGGTTGATAGATAGTGCTGGAGTGGAGCCAACTGTTGTGGTACATGTCGGTACCAATGACATTGGGAAAGCTAAGCAGAAGGTCCTGGAAGCCAAATTTAGGTTGCTAGGAAGAAGATTAAAGTTCAGGACCCTCAAGGTTGCATTCTCAGAAATGCTACTTGTTCCACACACAGGGCCAGCTAGACAGGCTCAGGAGCTTCAATGCGTGGATGAGGCAGTGGTGTTGACAGGAAGGGTTTAGATTCATTAGGAACTGGGAAACATTTTGGGACAAGCCACACCTGTACAAAAGGGACAGGTTACACTTGAACCATAATGGAACCAGACTGCTGGGGATTAATATTAAAAAGGTTTCAGAGCAGCTTTTAAACTGATCCATAGGGGCAAGTCGACAGGAGCTGGGCAGCTTCCGATTCGAGAAGGTGCACTGCCAAATATGGAGGGTGGAAGTTATGCACACATTGGTGAGTCAACAGGAAAATTAAATTGTAATAGTCAACCAGAAGGACATGATAGGCCATCTACAGTCAAATTCTACAGTCAAAATCTACAGTCAAAGTTGAAAGTGCACCAGAATTACATATAAATGTCTGTACATGAATGCTAGAAGCCTTTGAGCAAAAATAGGGGAATTGGAATGCTTGGTGAAAGAAAACAATATTGATATTATTGGCATAACAGAAACCTGGTGGACAGATGAAAACCAATGGGACACAAGGATTCCAGGTTACAAACTGTATAGGATGGACAGGAGAGGGAGAAATGGTGGTGGTATGGCCGTGTACATAAATGAGGAGTTAGAATCTCATGAACTCGAAATTCAAGAAAATTCAAACTCACCTGCAGAAACATGAGGTTCAACACCGACAAATGCAGAGTCCTCCACCTCGGCAAAAAGAACCCTAGACATACATACAGCCTGGGAGATACCCCACTCAGCAGTAGTGACTGCGAAAGAGATCTTGGAGTCTTGGTGGACAATCAACTAAACATGAGTCAGCAATGTGCAGCAGCAGCCAAAAAAGCCAACTCAATCCTAAGCTGCATCAACAGAGGAATACGCTCCAAGACCAGGGAAGTACTAATACCACTCTACTATGCCCTGGTCAGACCCCACCTGGAGTACTGCATCCAATTCTGGTCACCTCACTACAAAAAAGACATCGAAACTCTGGAGAAGGTGCAAAAAAGAGCAACCAAAATGATTAGGGGACTCGAAACCAAGACTTACGAAAAGAGATTGAGAGAACTGGGCATGGACAGCCTAGAAAAAAGAAGGTCTAGAGGGGACATGATAGCAGTTTACAGATACTTGAGGGCTTGCCACGGTGAGGAGGGGGTCTCTTTATTCCCCAGGGCACCAGAGGGCCGGACGAGGAACAATGGTTGGAAGCTGACCAAGGAGAGATTCAACCTGGAAATAAGGAAGAACTTCCTGATGGTCAGAGCGATCAACCAATGGAACTGCCTGCCAGGGGAGGTGGTGAACTCCCCAACTCTGGACACCTTCAAGAGGAGATTGGACTTCCATTTGGCTGGGGTGCTGTAGGGTTTCCTGCTCAGGCAGGGGGTTGGACTCGATGACCTAACGGTCCCTTTCAACTCTATTAATAAATAAATAAATGAATGAATGAATGAATGAATGAATGAATAAATAAATAAATAAATAAATAAATACATTGTGGATAAAAATCCCAGGACAAGAAACTAATCTGACGTTAGGGATCTGCTATCACCCTCCCAACCAAACTCCAGAGACAGATACCTATTTGGAAAATGAATTTAAGAAGGCATCAAAAAGAAATAGGGTAGTCATAATGGGGGACTTCAACTATCCCCAGGTAGATTGGGTAAATTCTTGTTCTACACATGAAAGAGAGACAAGGTTCCTCGACATGTTAGCTGATCATTCCCTTGAGCATACAGTCATGGAACCAACCAGGGGAAAGGGGATCCTGGACTTGGTTCTAACTAATGCACAGGATTTGGTTCATGATGTCTTTGTAACTGAGCCCATAGGAACCAGTGATCACAACACAATAACCTTCAACTTAACCATGGATAGCAAATTGTCAATGAAAACAAACAGAGAGATCTTAAACTTTCACAGAGGGAATTTTGCCAAAATGAGGAAAATAGTAAAGAAGAAACTAAAAGGAACAGTTAAAAAAAGTCAAATCCCTCCAAAATGCTTGGAAATATGTTACAACAGGCTCAACTAAAATGCATTCCTAAAAGAAGAAGGACTGGAAAGTATAAGAGGATACCAGTATGGCTTACGAATGAGGTAAGGGAGGTTATTGGAAAGAAGAAAAACTCATTTAAGAAATGGAAGGCACTTCCTACCGAGGAGAACAGGAAGGATCACAATCTCTGGCAGACCAAATGCAAGGCGATAGTCAGGAAAGCCAAGAGAGATTTTGAGGAGCATATAGCAAAGAATATTAAAAATAATAACAAAACCTTTTTTAAGTACATCAGAAGCAGGAACCCAACCAGAAAAACATTTGGGTCACTCAATGACAATGGTCAGAAAGGGATAATCAGAGAAGACAAGGAGATTGCTGAGAGGCTAAATGACTTCTTTGCCTCCATTTCCACTGAGGAGGATAGAGAGCATTTGCCTGCCCCTGAATTAGTTTTCTCAGGAAGGGAATTAGAAGAATTAAACCAGATAGAGATAAACAAGGAAGATGTTCTTGCATGTCTTTCCAAACTAAATGTCAACAAATCGCTGGGTCCAGATGGCATCCACCCTAAAGTTCTCAAGGAACTCAAGTGTGAAATTGCTGAACTTCTAGCTAAAATATATAATCTTTCTCTAAGATCAGGCACTGTACCTGAGGATTGGAGGGAAGCAAATGTAATCCCGATCTTCAAGAAAGGATCCAGAAGTGATCCAGGAAATTATAGACCAGCCAGTTTAACCTCAGTTCCAGGCAAAGTGATGGAAATCATTATTAAAAATAAAATTATTGGGCACATAGAAAAACAGGCATTGCTGAAAGAAAATCAACGTAGTTTCTGCAAAGGCAAATCATATCTTACTAACTTGTCAAAATTATTTGAGGGTGTAAATAAACACATAGGTAAAGGGGACCCGGTTGATATTGTGTATCTTGACTTTCAAAAGGCTTTTGTCAAAGTCCCTCACCAAAGGCTCCAAAAAAGCTCTTCAGCCACAGAATTAGAGGACAGGTCTTGTCCTGGATTGGTAACTGGCTAAATTGTAGGAAGCAAAGGGTGGCAATAAATTGACAATTCTCTGGATGGAAAGAAGTGAGGTTCAGTTTTGGGACCTTTACTTTTTAATTTATTCATTAATGATCTGGATGTAGAAGTAAATAGTGAGGTAGCAAAGTTTACTGACGACACTAAATTGTTCCAGGTAGTGAAAAGTGAAACTGATTGTCGGGAGCTCCAGAAGGATCTCTCAAAATTGAGTGAATGGGCAACAAAGTGGCAAATGCATTTTAACCTAAACAAGTGCAAAGTTATGCATATTGGGGCAAAGATCTTGGGATTTTGGTGGACAGCTCAATGAAGATGTCAACCCAGTGCACAGCAGCAGTAAAAAAAGCAAATTCCATGCTTGGCATGATTAGGAAGGGAATCAAAAATAAGTAAGTGTTGTATTGCCTCTGTACAAATTGCCTCTGTACACTTGGAGTACTGTGTACAGTTCTGGCCACCTCACCTCAAGAAGGATATAAAGGAACTGGAAAAGGTGCAAAAAAGGGCAAGAAGTATGATCAAGGAAATAGAGCACCTCCCTTATGAAACCACGTTGCAACACCTTGGTCTCTTCAGCCTTGAAAGATGGCGTTTAAGGGGTGACTTGATCGAAGTGTATAAAATCATGCATGGGATAGAAAAGGTGGATGGAGAAAAATTCTTTTCTCTATCACACAATACTAGGACAAGGGGGCAATCCCTAAAGCTCATAGATAAGAAAGCGAGGACAAATAAAGGGGTTTGTTGGTTTATGGAATTCACTTTCAGAAGAGGTTGTGACAGCTGTCAGCCTTGATAGCTTCAAGGCAGGATTAGACAAATTCATGGATGCCAAGTACATATTGGTGGTTATTGAAACGGATGTCCATGTGCCGCCTCTATGTTGGTTGAGGCAGGCAGGATTCCCTCCAGTACCATTTGTTGGGGGTCGAGGGAAAGGGAGAGTTTTGCCTTCTCTTTTTGCTCAAGATCCCCATGTACAATTGGTGGGCCACTGTGTGACACAGAATGCTGGACTCGATGGACTTTGGCCTGATTCAGCATGGCTCTTCTTATGTTCTTATGTGGTGTTTTACACTTCCAACATTCACTGTTTAGATTATTACAAATTTTTGCTAGTCTTGTCAGGGCATAGTGCCACCGGTAGAACATCTTATAGAGATTTTCTTTATAAGGTATGGATATTGTCAGTTTAAAGTTTAATTTCCAAAGTTGCTCCCAATCTAGTTGTATGTTGTAACCAAAGTTGGTTATCCATGCTATCATGATTTCTTTCACAGATTCTTCTACATTCTCAAAATCTAATAAATAATTATACATTCTAGTAATAAATTGTTTTCTGGACCTATTAAAATTTTGTCTATTGTATTTATTTTCTTACATATTCCATATTCTATTAAATCTCTCCTATATCTGCTTCGTATTTGGTAGTACCGTAACAAATCTATCCTTAATAGAAACATAGAAACATAGAAGACTGACGGCAGAAAAAGACCCCATGGTCCATCTAGTCTGCCCTTTTACTATTTCCTGTATTTTATCTTACAATGGATATATGTTTATCCCAGGCATGTTTAAATTCGGTTACTGTGGATTTACCAACCACGTCTGCTGGAAGTTTGTTCCAAGGATCTACTACTCTTTCAGTAAAATAATACTTTCTCATGTTGCCTTTGATCTTTCCCCCAACTAACTTCAGATTGTGTCCCCTTGTTCTTGTGTTCACTTTCCTGTTAAAAACACTTCCCTCCTGAACCCTATTTAACCCTTTAACATATTTAAATGTTTCGATCATGTCCCTCCTTTTCCTTCTGTCTTCCAGACTATACAGATTGAGTTCATTAATAAATAATAAATAAAACTGTCAAAACAAAACCAATTTGAAAACGCAAATAAACTGGGCAGTGGTTATCATATAATTTAAAAAAAGAAAAAGAAAAGAAAATGATACAACAATTAAAAGATGCAAACAATATAATCCAACTTCAATTGGAGAAGAAAAAAGAGATAGCATTGAATTATCTAAAAAGACTATGCCAAAAAGACAAAATTAAAGAGAATGATTTATTAGAATACTTAGAGAAAATTAGTATAAATTCAATAGATAAAGTAGTTGCAGAAATATTAAATAAAGAAATAACAAAGTAAGAATTTGAACAAGCAATTAAGAAACAAAAAAACAATAAGACGCCAGGCCCAGACGAATTCCCCAGCGAATTTTACAAAGTAACAGCTCAAATAATAGGCGAAATATTCTAGATGTATATAATGACACATTTAAAAACGCTACATACCCTATATCATGACAAGATCATTAATATATAAAAATGAAACCGACCCAGAGCAAATAAAAAATTACAGACCGATTTCACTCCTAAACATCGATTATAAAATATTTATGTCAATAATTGCAGACAGATTGAAAAAGACCCTAAACAAAATAATACATCCAGATCAAAATGATATTTATCTTGTATAAGGAGAAACCACACTCATATTAATTATGTCGAACAAATGATTAATGGTAAAATTCATACTATTATAATATTATCCTAACCTTTATATTGTTTTAAACAAGTCAGCAGGACTCATTTTAACAATCCTCTTGGGTGTGATGATAAGTATAATTGGAAGAAAAAGTTTAATTACACAGGATTAAGTATGTTCCCACTTGAAGTAACATTTTATTACAAAATTACCTCTTCTTTTACTAGAAATGAATCAAATTTAAATGAGTAACTTATTTTACTTGCAAAATATATCACTTCTATTTCTGAGCAGGAGAAAAAGCTACAGTCACCTGAAGCAGCTTCTCTTGGAGAAATGTTGTATTTTCATCCACTTTACCTTCCTTCCGAAAGTCCCTTCAACCCTCCTGTCCCTTATCCCAGTGCCTCCTCCCTGTGTAGAGGAGGAGCCATGATTGGTTCAGCCTGCTACCAATCGAGCGGCTGAGGGGTGCTGCCGGCTAGGTTCTAGCAAGAGCAGAAGTGGCCATCCAAGTAAAAGCCTCGTGTTGCCAGAGCCATGATGTTTCCTTTCTCCGCACCCTTCGCATCCTGATTGCGCAGCTTTGGAAAATGCTGCACGGCAGTTTCCTAGAGGGTGCGCAGCTGCGTGGCTGCACACCTTAGAGGGAACAGTGGTGGACAGGCCACAAGAACTTGGAGGCCCTTCCCCCAAACAAGTACAATGGGCTCAGTACTTTAATCAGTTCAATTTCACTCTTCAGTAGTTGCCACAGGGGGAGAATTTCCTTGCAGATGTGCTCTCACAAATGCCCCAATATAAGAGCCCCTGGGAGGAAATAGTTAACGCCATCATCCTCTCCTGGCAACTGGCAGTGCAGGTCTCAACAAAGCGACAGCCACTAGCCACTCCTCAGCTGACTGATAATGCTCTGAAATGGCATCTAAGGGAAGATGAGTGGTTTAGAGACCATAAGAAAGAACTGACAATGAGGGAAGCCCTAGCTTGGAAGGGAGAAAAACTGTATGTCTCAGAAAACCCTGATCCTACACAAAAAAACCACGATATGAAGCCAGCATGCCACTTCAGGTTTGTAAAAAGACTTCAGCTGGTTAGGAGGCAGTTCTAAGGGCCTAACATGAAGAAACACATTGAAAGCTATGTGGTTAGCTGCCTAGTGTGTATATCCATGAAACACTTACCAGGGAAGATGCCTAGGCTGCTGCTGCTGGCCATGGGAAGAGATTGCTATTGACTTTATTGTGGAATTGTCTGAAAGCACCAGCAATTCTGTAATTTGGACAGTGGTCAATCTTTTTTTGAAGTAAGTGCATTTCATTGCATGTCTAAAACTTCCTTCAGCCTGAAGTCTGGCCAAGATGTTTGTACAACATGTTTATCGGCTGAATGGAGTTCCAAAATTCATCATTTTAAACTGGGAGGGAATAGTTCATGGGGAGGTTCTGGTGGGAGTTCACTTAATAGGTTCCTCCCAAGGGCTTAGCTTGGAGCTCCACCCGAGCACTAACGGGGGATGGTGGGAGGAGGAGAGAACTAGTGGAATAGTAGAGCAATCTTTATGTTGACATGTGAGTTACTAGCAGACCAATTGGTCGGACCTCCTGCCTTCCGCAGAAGTCTCTTATAATAATTTGGTACATATGGGGTGAACAAATGGCAGCCATTTAAGACAGCTACAGGAGTTAAGTTTGTATCAATGCATTTGCAACCAAATTACCAAGCTTGGCGCTCAAACCAACAACCCAACAGAGGGCCTTTCCCAGTTGTTCGGATTATAAACCTGGTCATGGTGGAATTATAGTTGCCAAAGGTGCTTTATCAAATCCAACCAGTGTTCCATTGTAATTTATTAAAACATTTTCAAGGCTTTAAATTAAGGTCAGTTGAAAGAAAGCCACACCTCCAGTTGTAGTGGGAGGTGAGGAACAATATGAAATAAAAAAAATATTGGACTCAAGACATTTTAAGGGGAGACTACAATACTTAGTGCAGTGGAAAGATTATCTCTCAGACAATGCTGAGTGGGTTGCTGCCTATAAGGTCAGGCAGAAGAACTAGTCAGAAGGTTCCATGCAAGATACCCAAAGGGGGGTTTGAGAGCGAGATTTGTGAGTAACAATTTTAATCTGTGTTTGATATTCTTCTAGGTCTACTCTTTCTCTAGGGGGTCAGCATGTCAAGATTGAATCGCTTTACTTCTGAGCTTCTATTGCTCCTCAACTTGCCATTCAAATGGGAGGAGGGAGAGGGGAAGTGGAATACTAAAATTTCATCTAGGACTGTGGGAGCCTGAACCTCACCAATGTCACTACTGCAGGTGTTAGATGGATACAAGGACTGTTCCCATAACAAAAAGAAGATTTATAATTGGGCCACGTGGACACCCAGAGGTGGGGAGAAAGGGAATCTATTGTTTAACTATATGAGCCTCTGAGTGGGAAAACCAGAGCTGGTTTTACTTCTGCAGTTCCAAGATGGTGTTCCAATAAAGTTATACTTTTGGGAAATCAAAGATCGTGAGAGTGCGCCCCAAAGAAGGAAGGCAGGAAGAAGGAGAGCTTCATTCTTCGCGCCTTTTTCCTGCCTTCCCTGGCGTCGGCGGCAAGTGTCCTTTGGGGCCCGGTGGGAGGGCACTGGCAGCGGAAACAGGCTGCCGGCTGCAGCGGCCCCGGGCACCGTTCCCTGTAGGCTGCGCACGCCAACGCACCCCAAAATGCCCCCCGCGCACCCTTTTCCAGGGGCACGCAGGGAGCTGCGGCCACCCGCCCACCTGCCCGATTTCCCTCCGCGCAGCTGGGGACGCGGATCCACCGCCCTCGCCAGCCCGATCTCCCTCCACCCAGGTGGGGAGGTGGATTCGCCGCCCCCGCCAGCCCGTTTTCCCTCCAGTGGCTGATCTCCCTCCGTGTGGGGGGGGGGGGCGACGAACCAACAACCGGGGGCTGTCCGTCCGTGTTGGGTGGGGCAGGGCAGGCACAGGCAGCCCCAGGGGAGAACAAGGGAGGGAGAGAAATGAAAGAGAGAGAAAGGGAGGGAGAGAAAATTGAATGAAGGAGGGAGAGAAAGAAAGAGTAAGAAGTAGAAGGGATAGAGAAAAAGGAAGAGAAAGGGAGGGGGAGAAAGGAAAGAGGGAGGAAGGGGGGAGAGAAAGAAGATATGAAGGAGGGAGAAAAAGAAAGAGAGATAGAAAGGAAAGAGGGAGAGAAAGGAATGAGAGAGAAAGGGAGGAAGGGAATGAAAGAGGGAGAAGGGGTGAGAGATAGAAAGGATAGACAGAAAGGGAGAGAAAGGAAAGAGAGAAAGGGAGGGAGAGGAAGGAAAGAGAGATGAGAGAGGAAGGAGGAGACAGAAAGAGAGGAAGGAAGAGAGAAAGAGGGATGGAGAGAGAAAGGAAGGAAGAGGGAGGGAGAGAGAAACAGAGCGAAAGGGAGGAAGAGAGATTTTTTTTGTCCAAACTTTTTTTAGCGCCCCCCCCCCCCAATGTTCCCCAGGATTTTGAAAATATGAAAAATGTGCTGCGGCTCCAAAAAGGTTGGGAAACACTGCTCTAGGCTAAGAGGATAGCCTAGCCTCCCCTTCGGCCTCTCCCCACCACTGTGGGGAGACAAACTCTGGTTTTGAATACAGCTGAGAGTGGACTGTGCTGTCCACTCATGTGCCAACAATTGAATACAGCTGAGAGTGGACTGTGCTGTCATGTGCCAACAATTACCGATTGTCAAACCATGACCGTTGAAGTACTTCACAGCACTCCAGGGTGACTCTAGCCTTGGAAAGAGGAATGACAATGAAGCATCTCCCTAGGAATGTGCCCAGCTCTCTCGTAATTCCTGAGAGACATTGGTGCCAGAGAGGAAAATTGACCTCTTGAATTTGCCATACTTTAAAATCAAGCAAGAGTCAGTGGAGTCAGGGGAATCTAGTCACCTGTAAATGGTCACTTCTGCACATTTCCTGTTTGGACAGAGAGCCTAAGCTGCCCATCCTCCCTGCACTAGCCTGTCTCCCCAACCCCCAATACAACAGGAAGAACAGGAAGCAGATAGAGCCGGCTGCTTCCGTCAGACAGGCCAGGTGCTTCCTGCCATTGGACCCAGGAGGCAACCCATGCAGGCCCCCAGATTGCTTCTCTCTCTTTCTGTGTGCCTGCTTGTGCATGTGTGGCCAAAGGCAGACACACAGCCATGTGCCTGGGTGCCATGTGCAGATGTGGGTGGCTGTTTCTAAGTGAGAGCATGGGATATACCAAGGAGAAACTACTGTGCATCTGTGGGAAATGCCACTAGGGGCAGGGGCAGGGATTGGGGCTGCGCTGCAGGATGATTAGCACACCTCAGCCAAATGGGATGGCTTTTGCAGAATCTACAAATTTGGTTTGCCTTGGGAGGGTCATCATAGCCACAGTACGATTAGAAAGCCAAAAAACAGACTGTGTTCCAATAAGCTTCCAGCCTAAAGTTTAACATGATTTATTATTTACTTCTGCTGAAATGATCTCTTGCCCTTCCAACAATAAAAGGAGAACAAAAATACATTCAAAAACATATTTATTGTTACAGTATAAGCTATTGAGGGCAGAACCTCCTACGCCTCTCTGATTCATCCAAGGGGATCCAAGCTGGGCACTCCAATTACTGTTAGCAGAAATGTGTGGCTCTTTGTCGAGGGCCGGAAAAGTTTGCTGTAGTGATTAAGGTGACCAGAAGACAATGATTTCTACTGATGAAATCTGGTTGGGTGACCTTGGGTCAATCACACTCTCTCAGCCCAACCCATCTCACAGGGCTGTTGTTGGAGGTTGACTCAACCATCCATCCTTCCGAGGTGGGTAAAATGAGGACCCAGATTGTTGGGGGCAACATGCTGATTCTGTAAACCGCTTAGACAGGGCTGCAAAAGCACTATGAAGCGGTATAGAAGTCTAAGTGCTATTGCTATTTGACACCTTGGCTGAGTTACTTATCAAGTAATAAAGATGAGATAACGATCTAATAATAAATAAAAATATATATATGGCTGGAGTTGGAGGCAACTTATGTGATAGAATATAGCTCCACAAGGAAAACCGGGTCTAGAAGGCTGGGTGGCACCAAGACTGTTAGGATTTGCTCTTTGTAGCTGTGTGTGCTTATGTGTAGAGATTGTTACCTCACATTAATATGTTATCATGCCTTCATGTCCATAAAGCCATAGTATTCACTTTTCTAAACTTTGCACCAACCTCCTGGTTTCTTTGCTTGCAAAAGCTCCTGGAACTTTTTTTTTTTTTTTGCAGCTATCCTCTGGTGTTTGTCATAGTGGAGAGTCTTCCCCCTATACCTTCTGCTGATTCAGGTTTGGATTTCTATGATTGCCTCTGGCAAAGCCTTTGCTCCAGGAAAGTCAATTCCAGGACAGAGCAGGAAGCAATGAGCGCGAAACAACTCTATTGCTCTGTGTGAAGTGGCCTAATGGTTCTGAGTAATATTTTCCTGAGCAGTGGCTCCAGGAGAAGCAGGAAGTGAAGACATTTCCTGCCATTCAAAGCTGGCTCTCCCGCTCGGTCCTCCGCAGACCTAGCCCTCATCAGTCTTCCACGTTAATGTGAATATTCTTGGATACTCATTACACCAACCTTCATCTGATTCCAGGTGTTTTCACAGACGGCCATCAAGGCTTGGCTTCCTGTTCTGTACAACAGCTCCCCAGAATTCTGCCATCAAAGTAAATTGGTGCTAAATGACTAAATGTGATGGTTTCGCTTATTTTGTTTCTAACAGCCAAGAGCTATTTACACAGAGCTTAGAACCAATTTTCTTCTAGTAATCATTGAAATTCTCATGATAAAATTTTACTTGCCCTGGGGCAGGATTGATAAGGTGGGGGTTGTTTCTAGACAAGGGGTGGGTAACCTTTCACCCTAAATGGCACATATCACTTAGCAAGCAGAATATGGTGTGCATAAGTGCACCAATGTGCCTACCGTCCTGTCTTACTGTCCTATTGTCCTCATTTATCTGTATTTACTTTGCTCATGTTTATGTTTATATCTATACCTGCTATCTTGTACATGTGTGACAAACAATCAAACAAGCAAACAAGCAAACAAACAAAAAGGGGTGAGGGATAGACAATCTTACCTGCCTGCTTTTCTGCGATACTGAAGCCTAGTGCAGCTTGTCCCATGTTGAGGTCTCTAAGAGGAAAAAGGAGGCTCTGGTACCAGCAATACTTGAGATGATTCCTGTTCAGCAATATTGCTGCTGAACTTCTAGGAATGCTGGCCTGATGATATAGGGGACACTAGCAAAAAGAATGGGGCCCACAGTGATTGTACAAGGCCTGACATTCTTGTGGATGGACATTCCTGTCTTCATTGGTTAGAGTTCTAAGTGGTATTGTCATCACGTGGTCATCATACCAACATTCTACCCTTTTCCCCCTCAATTTTTCAATTGAACAGGAATGCTGTTATGAACTAGAAAGTTGTAAAATTTCCTCCCCATATTAATTCCCATTGGCTTTATATGGATATGGTTTCAAATTCAGCAGCAATATTATTTGTTCAGCAGGATCTGTACATACACACACACACACACACACACACACACACACACACATATATATATAATTTGTTCAGTAGGATCTGTACTTTAATATATATATATATATATGTTTTCGTAGATTTTCATGGGTATATGTAAGATTTCCAGATAATTCAGTTTTATCATTTACAAATGTATCCAGATTCTGTAGTCTCACCCTTTCTTTCCAGAGTACTAAGAACATTTCTCTGTGGCTATATAGAAGTAGTTGTTCTACTTACCTATTTTCTTCTTTAAAAATATATTTTCTATAATGTTTACATGTCAACAAATTCTGAGAGGGGGGAAGAGAAGTGGACAACAGTTTTCATTTCTCCCAAACATGGAAAACATTCTCTAAAAACATGGAAAATTTTTCAGCAAGGTGCTGAACAGTTGGGATAATTTTAAAATCCTGAAATAGAGTTCAGGTGTATGAAAATGTTTGCATGTGTACGACTAATGGGTTCAAACCTATCTGGGGCACAGAGCAAAAGAAACAGGGAAATCTGGATAGGAGTAAAACTTGATATATGGTTTGTGCTTTAGCAGTATGCACTGCTGAGATTTTAATGGGTTCCACAGTGTTAGTGGCACCTGTCATGTAAGCTGGTACAATATCCAACTACTAAAAAAAAATCACATGCACAAGGGGTTTGTTATGCTTCAGAAATGATTTGAAAAATGGTTAGGACTTAATCCAAGTATATCTCCTTGCCATCTTCTGATGAATCTATTTTCATGAGTTGATCAAAGCAGCTAAGGTATATCTTTCTTCAAGTTCCAACAGAAAAAAGATTTCAGCATGTTTTACAATTCTAGTGACAAGCTTAGTTATGGTATGAAATGGATTTCATGTGGGCATGTAGTTTCGTTCACTTCAAAACATGCATAAGTGAGGGAGGTGTCATCACGCCACTTACATGTATTTACATTTGGAAATTGAGATACATAAAAGAAAATATCAAATGAGCTATAATTACTAATTGCTAGAGTGTAGTAGGTTTTCTTATTGTTGACTTACAGAATTTGGCTAGAAGCCCAGAGCTCATCAAGAAAGCCAAGAATGTAGTCTTTTTAAACACAAGCCGAAATACAGAAATGGAAACTAGATTTCTAAGATGAACGACATTGTTTTCTGCACCGGAGTGACGCATGACTCCGTCTTACATAGCTTGAGAGCATGGCCCAATAGTCAGCAGTGCTACTCGTCAATAAACTGCCTCCTAAGTAACCATTCATGCCTTCTAGAGGCCCTGCAGATCCTAGCATCAAGAGGCTCCTCCTCTTCTCCTGAGTTACTCATTTCAAGATATGCAGAAAGCTCTGGTTGCTCTTCAGTCTCTAACACCACGTCCTCTTCATTGTCAGTCTCAGGTGCCAGGAACACAGAACGCTTGTACCATTCCTCTACTGCCTCTGAGTCCTCTGGGTCCATTACTAATTGCATAGGACACAAACAGGCCACAACAGCGAACCTTATTTGTTTAGTAGAGTGATGGCGTTGGGGAAAAAAATTCTTGTGTCTAGCTGTCTTGGTGTGCAATGCTCTGTAGTGACGTTATCTATATTAATTGGATTTTTAGATGTATTGTTATGTTGTTCTGATATGTTGTGAGCCGCCCCGAGTCCTCGGAGAGGGGCGGCATACAAATCCAATCAACCAACCAACCAACCAACCAACCAACCAACCAACCAACCAACCAACCAACCAACAAACAAACAAACAAACAAACAAACAAACCTTTTCTGGACTGAGTGGCCAAAGCAAGCATGTGAACCTCCAAAATGCCATTCATGTGGACATGCATGCACCCTTCGCATGTGTGCATAGCACCCCCATGTGCACTGTCTCTCACATATGTGTGCACAGATCCCACATGCATCCCCGTGCTTGCACGGCAGAGACCCAAGACCAGCTGGCTGGTGGGAGGTGCACACATATGCAAGGCAGAGCTGAGCTGGGGTGATGGCTCATGTGCCCACAGAGAGGATGCTGTGTGCCACCTCTGGCACGCCCACCATAGGATCACTATCACTACCCTATACCATCCTGGACAAATGGTTGTCCAATTTTATTTTAAGTAAACTGACTTCATAGCATACATTAATTCAGTGGGTCTTAAAAACCAGGGTTGTGCTTAGAGACCTTAGCTAGGAAGACTTTAAGCATTGTAGATACAAAGTAAAGCTTCTGATATTCACATAGTTAGGATAGCATAATCAGCATGGGCTTTATGATTACCAGTGACTTGAAAAACAATATCTGACTAGTTGAATAGTACCTTGATTCATTATATTGCGTGTACACTTCTAACTTGTGATACTCAGCACACCGCATATTTTTGACTTGGAGGTAATTGATTTTCAGCATTTCTTCCCAGTAGTATCTGGCAAGTGTATAAAATGATTACTTGGGCCATTCTGCCCCTGCAAAAGTTGAACAGTGTCATCTGCATAAAGGATGGTGGAGACATGTTTATTTCCCAATTTTGGCTGATAAAGAGCTGTATTGTTCAATTTGGCTGCAAGATGATTGAGCAATAGATTGAAAAGAATGGGGAACAAAATGCACTCTTGTCTAACATCTCTTTTGACAGGAATTCCCATAGTATAATCTCTGGGTGTATTATACCACACCTTCCTCTGGGAAATCTCATGGTGTTTGCAGATAAGCAATAATAACTTTCTTTCCACCGAACAGCTCTTCAAAGCCTTTCATAATTTCAGTCAAGAGACAATCTGAAAGCATATCTCAGGTCAATAAAAGCTGCATTAAGTACTGAATGAACTCTAGTACAATATGCTATATAGAATAGAAATACAATGTGCCAAAGTGTAATTAGGCCAGTAATTTGTCTTCAGTGCAAACACTCTTGATGTACATGGAAAACAACAGAGTAATAATAATCATAATAATACCAATAATAGGGGATAGTAATGAAGATGGGAAGGCTAATAATAATATTATAGCCAGGACAGCAAGGAGGAGGGAGGAATTGCTGCTCCGCTGGACTACGGCGTTTAACGTAATCAATTCAGGAAATTGTGGACTTAATTCAGCAACTTACTTGCAGTCCGGAAAAGTGAGCACTTGCTGATCAAAAAGAACCCGATATGCCGCTCCTTCGTGGTATTTTTGGCTCCTTTTTTTTCGCCATGGAGTTTACAATCTGATCAGCTGGGGTTTTGAAAATGGCGACCGCAAGGTAAAACGGAGCCGCCTGTCACCCACGGCATGTCTCTGTTGCCTGTTCCTTTCATATCCGCATTTGAGAAGACGAGGGGGGATTAGAAATCCGGAGGAAGGCATCCCTCCCACCCAGCTTGGGAAGAGCCTGATGCCCTGCTGCTCCATGGCATCTTGCCCAACTATTCTCGCCGCAGAGATCAGCTGGGGCTCAGAAAATGGCGGCTGTCAACTAAAACAGAGCCGCCTGTCGTTTGCCTGCTTGCTTGCTGTTGCTTGCCATCCGCTGCTTTCTGAGTGTTCTGTCGAGGTCTCTGGTAGACTCCTCCCAAAAATTCACAGGTACAAATTTCAGACACACACACACAAACAATGTTCTTTATAATGAAAATTCACTTAAACTAAGCCCTCTTTTGGTATAGCAAAGAGCACTCGTCTCCAAACAAACTGGTAATTTGTACAAGTCTCTTATCAGTTCTGTGATACTTAGCTTGCAGCTGTGAGGCAATTCACAGTTCTTCTTCTTTCACAAAGTGAAACACACTTTGCTCTGGTTTAGTTTCAAAGCGGGGGAAAATCAGCACACAAAAAGTCAAAGTCAGTAAAGCAGTCACGAAACACAACGATCAGATAATCCTCCACAATGGCCAAACCCACAGGCTGCTATTTATAGCAGCCTCACTAATTACCACAGCCCCACCCAACCACAGGTGGCCTCATTTTCTTTGATAATAATCTCTCAGTTGTTGCTGCCTATGCATCGCTCTCCGCATGCGTGGCTGTATCATTAACTCTTGTTCTGAATCCAAGGAGGAGCTAGATAATTGATCTCCTTCTGAGCTGTCTGCCACAGTCTACTCCTCCCTGTCACTCATGTCTTCTTGGTCAGAGGAGCCTTCATCAGCAGATTCCACCGGGGGCAAAACAGGCCTGCAGCATGTGGATGTCTCCCCCACATCCACAGTCCTTGGGGCAGGAGCTGGGCCAGAGCTAACCACAACACTGAGTGGATATAACATCAGGATAAAACTGAGAACTGAGCAAGACAACTGGATCTTCGCCACCGAACCAGACGGTCCTGAGACGCTGTGGCACCGAATGGTTGGGGCGCCTAGCATTGGAGGGTCCATTGGAATGGGGGCTGACTATAAGACTGAATCCGGAGTGATTATTGTGAGACTACAAAAACATGGAGTGTAGAGAATTGCGTGGAGAACTGGAGATGCCACCTGAGAAGAGCAGCAGACATTGGGGGGTGACTGGAGTGACTGATAGGAGCCAGGAGGGACGCGAAGATAGAGAAGTCCGAGGTAAAAACAGCCAAACCATATGGACATGGACTGGGGGTGCTGGTCGGTGGCAGCAGCTAGCATTGCAGTGGTTATTCTTGCCCAGAGATTCAGACATTTGGTTGCTTGGACTCCTTTGCTGTACTCTGCTAGAACTTTTAGAACTCATCTGGCCTGGAGCTTGGCACCATCTTCCTGTTGATTGTTTTTAAGAGCTGATGATTAATTGCCCATTGGCTTTGGATTTTGTCAGAACTAAACCAAGAACTTTAACCCAATTTAATGATTTCCTATGTTATTTTTCTTTATGTCTTTATGTTTTATGTTTATTGTTTTTAGCTAATTTTAAGGGGTTAATTATATATGCCTGTGACTGATAGAGTGAAGGGGATTATTTTACTGGTGTTTTAATTAATTGTATTTTCAATTAACTACTGGGTGTTTTTTTACCCCACCCCACCCCTCGGGACATAGAATATTCTAATAATTCCAGAATTTAGTATTGAGAACTTAACATCACTACACCCTTCCTTACTGGGATTCGATCTGGTAGCCTCTGCCTTGTAAGGCAGAGAATTAGCAGTTGAGCCTCAGACCTGATCCCTCCAGCTCTGTACCAGGGAGGAGCTATATGTTTTTTTCTTTTTAATGTCGGGTCACCCTGGTATATTGAAGGAACGGCACAGCTCCTTTTTGCCTCTAGGCCCAACCCAGGACCATTTCAAGGCAGTTAATTTATTCATAGCCGACAACTATATTCTGTATGTATCAAATGTTTTTAGCTGGAATTTTAAAATTAAGTGAGACTAGGATGGTCCCATTTCAGCCTTGTTCTGGCCTCATCAGCTAGCCACACCCTTCCTTACTGGGATTCGATCTGGTAGCCTCTGCCTTGTAAGGCAGAGAATTAGCAGTTGAGCCAACAGACCTGATCCCTCCAGCTCTGTATATATGTACTGTTGGAAATTTCTGGCGACGTTTCGATGAGGTCCCACTCGTCATCTTCAGGCTGGTGCTTCTGTCCTTGTTCTAGGGCACCAGAGTATCCATGTGGTGTTTTGCTAGCTTTCTTTTCTTTTAACTATGTTGTGAACATTTTTCTTTTATTTCCAAGCACCCACAAATCATTCTAGAGTCTTAACAAAATCAGGTCACCTTCAAAATAAAAGCACAAGAGTCTAACTAAAAATGAGAATACTATATCGACCAGTTTCCGAACCAGGCCTGGCCTCACATTTTCAGTTGAAGACAGATTTGTGTCCATTGTCTGATTATTTCTAGAAGGTGATCTAAGTAACTAACTGGTATTCATTAGGGAGTGAAGGTAGACTAAAGAAGAGAAATGCAAGTAATGTTTCATCATTAAGAGAGACTGAAAGTTATTGTAATCCCATACCTGGGATCCTGATCTGATCTTGCCATGTACTTTTTGAATAGCTTCAAAACTTCCACAAGCCTTTGGAGTCAGAGTAAAATCAAACACTGTTTATTTTTATTTATTATTTAGAGTTGGACGGGACCTTGTAGGTCATCTAGTCCAAACCCCTACTCGAGCAGGAGACACTACACCACCCCAGACAAATGGCAGTCCAATATCCTCTTAAAGGTCTCAAGTGTTGGAGCATTCACAGCTTCTGCAGGCAAGCCATTCCACTGGTTGATCACTCTCATCATCAGAAAGTTCCTCCTTATTTCCAGGTTGAATCTCTCCTTGGTCAGCTTCCATCTGTTGCTACTTGTCAGGCTTTCTGGTGCTTTGGAAAACAGCTTGACCCCCTCCTCTTTGTGGCAGCCACTCAAGTATTGGAAAACTGCTATCATATCTCTCCTGGTCCTTCTGTTCACTGGACTGTCAATGTCCAGTTTTTGTAACCTCTCTTTGTGTGTTTCAGTTTCTAGTCCCCTTATCACCCTGGTTGCTCTCTTCTGCACTTTCTCTACAGTTTCAATGTCTTTAGAGAGTGATATTAGTACCTCCCTAGTCCTGGAATGTATCCCTCTGTTAATGCAATTTAGGATTGTATTGGCTTTTTTAGCTGGCTCAGTCTTGCTGTGTACAACTCACAAAAGTTGTGCTGTCAGTAACTCCTGATTCCTGAAGTATGGTTAGCATTTCACCAGGGGTCTTGTATACTGATTGCCCAGGTGAGTCTTGCTTAGAATAACATTCCATCAAGATATTTGTGCTAAGGTTGGTCCTCACCATAGCATTAGCATTTAGATTTATATACCGCTTCACAGTGCTTTATGGCCCTCCCAAGCCCTGGTCACCAGTCTCCAGGGCTTGGGAGAACAATAAGGTTTTCAATTATTTCTTAAACAACATAAGAGTGGTCATCCACAGTAGAGGCTGTTTTCTTAATCTTCATAGAGATTTGTAGATTGGCTGAATCATGTTCACTTTGCCCCAATAGGGTCAAGGTATCCAAATAATGCTCCCATGTAATTGTGGCTCAGCTGAAAGAAGATATTTCACCTCATTATTCAGCGTGGCAGTCATGATACGATTATGTTCCATGTGAACAGGACTCTTCACCAGCTGCACTGTTTTGCCTTGTGTCACTCACAAGGGATCCATTCCAAATGGAAGAGCTTTCTACGGAGGTATTAATTTTCCTAAGATGTGCAGTTCTGCCAGTTTCCTTTAGATATGCTATAAATGACATTGCTAATAAGAATGACTTCAAAATGGCCTCAGGTTAGCTGAGTGCCTATTAGGCTAATAAATTCACGTTGGTCCATGTAAACATACTTTCTTTACAGGAAGTCCTAAGGTCTTTAATTGGCCATTGATCTTGCTGCCAATGGCTCATGGGCTGATATCCACATTAAGTAAGGCTGAAGGAAGTGATGGCTTTCAGCCAAGTACGCGGGATGCCCAGCTGGAGACAGATAGGCACAGTATCTGGAAGGAACCCCAAGCCAGCAGGACGAAGGGACAAAACCTGTTTTTTTCCTCTGCTTTTTTGGCTACCTTCACATCCAAGGCATACTTCTGGTTGCTTATGAAAGCACTCTGAGGATTACTAACCTCCCTCCCTCCTGTGTGTGCTGTGGAGACTTTAGTGCTTACTGGCCTATGTTATTCTAGCATGTAGACGCTGGGCTTCCTCTTGTTTGCCTTCCAAGTCCTCTGGCTTAGGCTGTGTCCAACTTGGGAGTTTCCTTATCAGTCCTGTGCAGGCAGCTCCTGTGCTGCTTATCTACAAGCTGCAGAACATCCCCTGTCCAAAGAGGGCAGGAAATCTCTATCATGCAGGGGCGGGGAGGGGAGCAGGAGGGGGCGGGAAGGGGGAGGGGGCTTGGCCCAGGCTCTGTCTTCAAAGCAGCTCCTTCCAGTGGCCAAAGAGAGCCTGTCAAAAAAGAGAAGTGGCCACAGGGGGGATTCAGAGGAAAGAAGGTGGCAGGAAAAGCTGGAGCCTAATTGATTTGACGTCCCCAACACCACCGCCAGTGACAATAATAATTATTTGCGAGCTCTGGCTGAGGGAACCAGTGGCGAAGAGAGGAAGCAGCCGCGAATCATGGCCCCCAAGCATGGCAGCCAGCAGCAGCCATGTGGCTGACGATGAGAGTAAATTCTTGGATAATGCCAGTGGGTTACATCCTTTCCAGACTCTAGAACCGGACCTCAGCATCTTGTGTTTCATCATCAGGTGGACTTTCACAGCACTCTCTCTACATGTCCCTCCACCTTGCCATCCAGGCCTTCTTATAGCCAGCAGTCAGGTGACCCTTCCTTTCCTTTTGAAGATCCCTGCCAATCACTTGGAATTCTTCCATCTGCCTCCTTGCCAGCAACAGAGACTTGGAGATGTCCATCTTTGACTTTTGGAAACTGGAATATGACTTTGGTCCTGCACAGTTGGACAGGTGAGGATTGGGGCATTTAGGGAGAAAGCACGTTTCTAGGCAATGAAGAACATTTCAGCAAGGATTCAATTTTAGGAAAAACTGTGGACCAATGTCTTTCATTTATTAGTTCCAGGTAGGTTGGGCAGTTGAGTTATTTCCCTTTCTTGCAATTTACTATTGATCTCTTTTACATACATTGCTGTGTATGTTTTCCTTGTATGAAGTGTCATGTCTTTGTTTTTTCTTTAGTAGTAAACAGTAGTAAACAGTCTCTGTATTTTTATAACGGTTCCCTTATTATATCAAGCAATCTGTAAAAAAAGAGGTTTATAATCACAAGCCAAATAGATTTTACATTAAAATCTATAAATTCTAAAACTTAGAATAATATCCTGCTGGCAATTATAGCTATAACATGAGTCTTCATTTCTCTTTGTGATGTTTACAATTAAATAATTTCCAGACATCAATAGATTTGCAATTACCAATAATATTTTTTATTTGAATTTCAAACTCTTCTGAGTTCTTTTAGTTTTTCTTAGAATGCATCATTGTTATCATTTAACCTATAGTGATATATCTAATTAGTCTGACAATTGCATTCCTTATCATACCATATCAGCTTCATGGTTTCCTTCCAGAGTGCAGTCTGAAGTAAAACTGAGTGATTTACTTGGTTCATTGTATTTCGTAAGATTAAATACAAAGCTTTTTCAAGAATCCTATCAGAGTAACACTTAGCATTCTTTTATCTATTATTATGACTTTCTCTACGCTAAGGTACACCAGACATCTGTTATTATAATCTATAAAATAAGGACCCATACAACCATTTATGAAGGAGCAGGTTTGAATTTCAGAATAATACACTAATTAATGTACTTTTAAGAATACAGTTGCCATATATACCCCTAGATTATAGAGCTGATCCCAAAATTTTAGGAAGCTGGAAATATTAAACAGGGAAAGTGATTTTTCCCGCTTGTTTTAAGGAGGGGCCTTTATAACCATTACACACTTCCTCTGTGACAAACTTCCGTGTAGGAAAAGGAATAAAGGCTGCCTGTGCATGTGACATTGCACACACATATCTGCTTTGGCCTGAGCACATTTGCTGGAAACCTGAGGGTCCTTATATATGTTCCTTGCATAAACAAATTACAAATTTAAGTGTGTGAAATTGTCATAAGAGAGAATTAACACATGTGAGGAATGTATTTATAGGGCCTTTCTTCCAGGAGAAATTGTAATGCCAGCTGTATGTCACACAAACTTAATTGAATCTTCTTGTATTATTATAGACATAATTACTTGTATTATTATAGACATAATTACAGCCATTTCCCCCCCTTTTCACATTAGGGGAATGTTTATGGGGCAAAATGGATGTCTTGCACTTTATAAAATCTTAAGGTTTCTATTGTACTCCTTGCAATTTCTACAAACCCCAGCAATGGCCTTCACTTTCATCCATTTTTGGAGCATGCCTCTGCCTCTGATATGCCAGGCAAAACTTGGGATGGGTTTGTACTATGCATAATTTAATCAGTGCTCTGAAGAAAACAAAATGAAACAAAAAAAAGCAGCTGTACTAACAATAGCAAAAAATTAATAATCCACTTAATTATGATTTTAGTCAGTACCCCCGGAATTAAGAGAACAAATTTAATTTAATTAGCTCAAGTTATTATTATTATTATTATTATTATTATTATTATTATTATTATTATTAATTAGATTTGTATGCTGCCCCGCTCTGAAGACTCGGAGCGGCTATTTGTGGATTGTAGTGAAACTTCCATAGTTATTTAGCATTCACAACGTTTTATGCACCCCATTTTTTCCCCTTTGCATAATAAGTGCCCTAATGAAGAGCTGCATACCCAAACCCCCCGAATTTCTAATAAGGCTGCTTTTCAGCTTCAAAGAATATGATAACCCGGATATTTCCTGGCTTTTGAAAAAGCATTCCCTGCTTTTTAATTGTATGCATATCCAAATATACACATTCAAAGGGAGCCCCTTTTGCCCTTTTAATTTAGGATAAGAATAGATTTGAAAGAGCCTTGGATTCTGCTGGTTGGGAGGCCAAACCCTCCTAAAGAAATTTGTAATAACATTTCCTTAATTTTTAAAAGATTTTTATTGCCTGATACAGGAACAAAGGACTGAGACAATTGCCTGGCATGTGCTTTGTTGTTATTTTATCTCCTTCATTTCAGTTACTTGCTTTTGCAAAAGGTTATCCCATCTATCTCAGTGATGAATCAGAGGCATGTGAAAGGAGAGGTCGCTTAAACATCATTTCATTTGTACTGAGTAGATGGTCAAGAATTTGTCCCTCTATTTGTTGCTTCACAATCTATTCAAACAGTCCCACTGACAGGGAAATCCCATTGTACAAGTTTTAATATGCACTAGGTCTGATAAAGTTTTGACTAAAATCCAAGTAGCTGCAAAAAAGGTAAAACCTTTAAAGTAAAAATTCATCAGGTAAAAAAATTAAGCATTTTCTGAACAAACTATATTTTCCAGAGCTAAGCATGTTTCACCACTGAAAAGTTACAGCAGCCTTACCTAACCTGCTACAGCTCAGATGTATTGGTCTATATCTCCTGTTTACAGAAGCAATGCATGATGGCTTTGCGGTTCTGGAAAACTGGGAAAGATGAGACTGATATGAGCATGGCAACTGTGTTTATAGCCAAGGCAAGTGCAGATACAAACCCCTAGCAAGTGTCCCCATTCTTTCCATCATTAGACACACTTACCCCAGCAGATAATCATATAATAGTGCTGACCCATTTTCTCTTTCCCTGCTCAGCTGACACTGTGTGATCCAGGATGACTGTACGAGTTGTGTCTTGTCATTTCTAAGTCTCCAAACTGTCAAAAATAACTGGAATGTTGCCATACTCTATTCCTCCAGTCACTCAAGGTAGAATCAGGTAGTCCTCCCCTCCAATTAGAGGTTTTTGTCAATGGGATGGGGAGAGTATGATTTTCAACTCTTCCTTCTACAACCACCTGCAACCTCTCAACATTTGTACTGAAGGCCAAACTTAATATTCAATATTTTTAAAATTTTATTTCAGGACTGAGAATACCTTAATCTTCAATATTTTTAAACTTTATTTATTAAATTTATATGCCTTATTATTACTAACACTAATACTACCATAAATACTATCTGTTTACAACAACCTGAAGTCCAAATAGCTAGTTCTTTAGCTGGTATAATTATTTTCATCATCATCATCATCATCATCCTCATCTTCATCATTATTATCTCAGTCAACTGCACATTTTAAAAAGTGTCACAAATACCACTGACTGGTGCTAATGGTTGATATGGGTTGTGGCCAGTGTCCTAGGTATCAATCAAGTATCTTCTTAAAATACATGATGTTCCAAGTAGCGCAGTTTTTCTTCTGGCATTATTGCAGGAAGCTGCAATTTCTTGATGTGTTTTGTGAAATTCTTGTATATGGTATCAATTACCCCGATGACAATGGGTATCACTGTTACATGTTTCATCCATAGCTATGTAGTTTCGATGGCCAGGTCGTGATATTTCATAATTATTTCCAGTTCTTTTTCTTTGACTTTGGCAACCGTGATGTTTGGCCTGTTGTGTTCCAAATAACAATCTGTCTGCGTTTGAAAGTCCCACAAAATCTTCTCCATCTCATTTTCAGTAACTTTTTCCACTTTGTGCTCCCGTGGCTTTTTGAATACTAGTACTATATGTTTTATTTGTTACATAATGACCAATGGACTAATTTAGCAACTCGATCATGTCTAGCTTTGTAATCAGTTTGCATGATTTTGTTGCATCCATTAAGTGAGAAACAGTTTCAACTTTGTTGTTGCAAAGTCGGCAGTTTGGATTGTCAGTGGATTTTTGTATCTTCGTTTTCATGGCATTAGTTTGTAGTGTTTATTCTTGAACAGCAAGTATTAACCTTTCCGTTTCTTTTTTTATGGTTCCCATCTTAAGCCATGCCCATGTAAGGTTGTCATCACATTTTCCTTCAAAGTTTTTCAAGTGTTGTCCATGCAAAGCTTTGGTTTTTTATCTATTTATCTGTCATCCAGCTGTTTTACCTTATATTCTGTCTTTTCAAAGAATGTTTAGCTATCTTGCCTCCCAGGCCATAGTAACTGTAGGGTGGCATCACTGGAGATGGGACTAAACACAAAAACTGGTAGGAATGGTACAAATTTAGTTAAATTTTTAAAGGAGTGGAGCAATGTCTATTAAAGAAAGATCTGAGTAGAGAGCAGCAACCAAGCACCAACTGGCAGGTTCCCTTCCTTAGTTATTGGTCAAAAAGGATAATGATTGATTGGTTTCTGGTTCCATGAGAACCTGCAGATTTGAGAAGACCTATGAACTTTACTATCTGAATCAATCTGGGTTTTAAACCAGAACTGGAAGGCTTTTTTGGTGATGGAACTAAAAGAACTAACAAGTAGGTAGCAATAAGTGATCCTATATAATTATGTTCTAGTCCAGACCTGGGCAAGGGGAAGCCTGCAGGCCACATCTGCTATCTGTGACCGGTTTGTGGAGATCGGGGTCCGCTCCAGTGTGAGGATGAAAGAGCTCACCGCGTCTGCCGGGACTCCTCTGGTTCAGGAACCGGAGGAGTCCCGGCAGATGCGGTGAGCTCTTTCATCCTCACTTTGGAGGGGACCCTGACCTCCTACCGAGAGCGGCCGAGCACAGAAACCACACAAACACTCCAGCACAGTGACTGTGGTGTACCGTGTTGCCGTAAAGCAAACAATTAGGGGTCTGTAGAGTGGGTCTGGGTGTTTAGGTCAGGCTAGGGTCTGGGTCTTTACAGTATTGGGTAGAACTGAGTTAATTATATTAGTTCGGCCCTCTAATACCATCCCAATTTCTCATGCGGCCCCATGGCAAAATTAATTGCCCACTCCTGTTCTAGTCTTTTAATGCTCATTTCCCTCTCATTTTCTTCCCTCTCTCATACACACAAACACACACACAGCAACCAACTCTTTTGTGAATTAGCAAGCCCATCATTCTGTCAGTCATTTTGCAACACCTCTTTCAATATACAGTACAGTACTTTTCAATGAGATAAGTTTAAGTTCACTGGCAAAAAAAAAATACTTTCAGCCAATCCTTGACCAGATTGGGGCAAGTAATTATGAGTAAATCAATCTTTTAAAAATAAATGATACTGCAGATATTTCTTTATGCAAGGGATTAGAGAGGATAAAATAGAAAGTGAAGAAACTTCAACATATTGCTTACGTGAAAATCAACAATCACATTACAAATATATTAATAAGCAACCTTAGTTTTTTCCAAGGGACTGTACTTATATAACCTCACCCTGTTATTGTGCAATGGAAAAAGCACTTGGAAGAACTTACATTTTGCAGGTGCAGCAATAGAAAAAAATGTAAGGGACAAAAACCTAAAAGGGAGGGGGAATTAAGAAGACAGAAACAGAAAAATATGCAAAAGTATGTTGTGTTGCTGCAAACTGTGGCATGTGCATGGTCTATTTGTTGGAACTCCCACTTACAATACATGACATAACACAGTCATGTTCTAAGAAACATTGAAAGCATTAGCCTTGCAATGGGAAGAAAGAAAAATATCTGGGCAGTTTTCTCTGCATCTTTCCCAAGTTCCAGTTTTGAAGACAAAGCTCTTTCTCACACTGGCACTTTCGAAGTATGTTGAAATGTGCAGGTTGTAGTCCTATTCTATCCCATATTGGGATAGAAAGCAGTGAAGCCCTCGCTTGGGTGCAGGTTTGGCTGGGGATACTTTCTACAAACATAAGGACAGTGGAAGGAAAAAGCAGGCCTTGCCAGTCCTGAAGAGGCACACAAATGCCTTTTCCCCTCCAACAAACACAGAGCAGACGTTTAAAGAAACCCACATATGAGCGTGGCTGATTCTCTCTGCCTGTGGGTGCAACCGCGACCAAGCGCTGGTTTTTGCTGCTGTTATCTGCCTCGCCATCTCTTCTCCTTGCAGGCAAGGAAGTCACCACAGATCAAGCTTTCACAATCATCTGCAGTAAAAGCCATTCTTTGCATTGTTGAAAATCACAGCCAGGCTGAACCAAACCCCAGCCTTGTCAAAGTTTGGATCACAGTGTTGTCCCAGTCACATGTTTATGCTGGAATAAGCTTTTTTGGATTAGAATTTACTTTGCCATATAAAATGCTGTGATGAATAAATAGGTATACATTATTCAAGCAGATAAAGGAGAAAAGGTTTAGAAGAATCTATTTGTTGTTTTCTTGCCTGTCCATGGTATCCTCAAAAACTTCTCCAGTACTGAAGTTCACAAGCATTAAACACTCCTTTTCTCTTGTTCCTTCAAAGTCACAGAGGAGATCTAGCATTCATACAATTTGAGACGATTGTATTTGGATTTGGATTTGGACCACAAGAAACCACTGTCACTCTCCTAAGGTAGTGGCCCTCAACCTTTCGGACACCAGGGACCCGTTCCATGGAGAAAGGTTTATCCATGGACCAAAAGGGGCGTAGTTTCACATGCTGCCTGCATCCCTCTGAAGGGGCTTCACTTGTTGCACAGACTGTTTGCTGCATGCTGCAGACTGGTGCCAGGACCGGGGATTGCAGGCCCCTGTCCTAAGCCATACATGCATAGTTAAAATTCAGGGATAGTTATCATATTAAGGATAGTTTTATACGATAATTGAAGTTCCTCCATGATAAAATAAATTGTATGTCTTTCAAAAGTGAAAACATAATATACTCTCACAATAACATCCCATCCCCTGGACCATTTGCAAAAGTTGTTTGCGAATGGTTGGGTGATATGTAAATCACACCAATGCAGAAAAAGTGCTTTTGAATACATGGGGTAGGGCAATCTACTTTTTCTCTCAAAATATTCATAGAAGTCAAAATTATCTATTAAATTATCTGCTAGTACTAAACAACTTTATTAGGGACACACAAAAGGCACTAATCTGTTGCTCAGCACACAGTTAAACCATGGATTTTGCAACCACAAGATGAGCTAACTGGCTTTAAAAAGGGACTAGGCAATTCCTTTGAAGTCCAGGAGAATGCCTCTTTGTCACCATCTTTACTCATAATTGGTCATCGTGAATAAGCAAATCTAGACAAGGAAGGTGCTAGTTCTCATCCAATCTGGTTGTCTTATCTTACCTTTTCTTTTTCCAGCTTAACAAAAAAGGGTCAAAATATCGCAGTGATACTTGATAGGTAGTCCTTGACTCATGACCACAATTGAGCACAAAATTTATATTGTTAAGCAACAGTTGTTAAGTGAGTTTTGTCTCAATTTAACACCTTTCTTGCCACAGTTGTTAGGTGTATTAAATTGTGGATGGAGAGCAATGGTGGGTTCCAGGGTTTTTTACTACCATTCTGTAGGAGTGGCTTAATTTTGTGGGAGTGGCTTGATGGTCATGCGACCAGGTAAGAGTGGCTTGAGGGTCATGTGACTGGGTGGGAGTGTTTTGGCAATCTTGTGACTGGGTGGGAGTGGCTTTGCGATCATGTGACTGGGTGAGGGTGGCTTGGTGATCATGTGACTGAGGGGGAGTGGCTTTGTGGTCATGTGACTGGGTGGTCATGTGACTGGGTGGGTGTAGTCAACTTGATGTCACTCATGTCAACAGTTAGGATTCAGGTTAGGGAGCCTGGCCTCTTCTCACCTCAAAGGCCTCAACAAGATACATTTTCCCTATCTATTTACTAGTACTGAACATCCAAAATATAATATTTAATCCTACGTATATATGCCATATGTGTACATACATCTTACACACAGGTACACAAAATGATACACTATCTACTATATATACTGTATATGTATGCACACACACACACACACACACACCCGCTTCTAAAACTGTACAAATTCAAACTCACTTACTGCATTTGGAAAAACACTTTCTGGCACACATTTAACTATAACTTCTGTACATTAGAATATTGCATGTGCCTTCAGATGTACTTCCCTAGTTCGCACATGACTGTTAGAGCCAAGAGATGTAATGGATTGAGTAAAGTGTGGTGAAATTCACTTAACAATGTTCTTGCTTAGCAAACAAATTTCAGTTGTGGTCATAAGTCAAGGACTATCTCTGCCTTCTTCTGCATGGCAGCTTTGTCCTAGTAAACCCCTTCCCCTTTCTGGCAATTTTCATGTCTGTTAGAGGTACCAAAATAATCCAGACAATGTAAGGTTTCCTGCTGTAGCAGGGAGTTGGTTTCCAAAGTGGGTTGTATTGCCCCTTAGAAGGCGGTGGGATGCCTTAGGAGGGCACTAAGAGGCAAGAGTGACAGCTGGGCGGGCCCTAAGAGGAACTAAAGGGGCGGCAGGTGGTTCGCCGGTCCTGTCCATGTGCCACTGCCCATGTCCACCCAATTTCCCACTCGCCTCTTTTCCCATTGGGGGCTGAGTGGGCTGCTCGATAGGCTTCCTACTGGAGTTTAACAGCTCCATGTGTCTGTTGGCTGATCTCTTTAGAGAAAAAAAGCTTGCAAACTACACAGCCTTTTATAATATTGGTTGGTAAGATGGCCATGTGGGATGCAGTTTGGGGGTGATTGGTTGGGTGAGGCGGAGTGGAGTGGGGGCTGGGGGGCCACAAGATGGGCGTCCTAACACAAAGCAATTGAACAAAGTTGTTTCCTGCAAATTGGTTAAATATGCTATGGGAGTGGCCAATTAACCCCAAGCTTTACTCCCAAGTAGTCCTTCTCCTCAGGAGCCATTCGTGCCTTTGGCAGCTCTGCGCGTGCATGCATTGAGGACAGGCTCCTCTCATTGCAGCCTCTGGAGGTTCTGAAAACCCTGGCTGAATCCCTGCCTCTGGCACTAAGTCTTCTCCATCTTCCTTACTGCAACTCTGGTGCCAGCTGTATCACCACACTAGCCTCCTTGCTGTCTGAATCAGCCACCAGATGCACAGGCCACTAGCAGGCTTCAACAGAGGATAGGTCTTCTATATAGGTTGTCAGTGGTTACAGCTGTTGCTCAGGGATTTGCCACATCAGTGAATTAGGTGGTAATCGTAGGTGGCCAGGAAAATTGTCCATCTTGTAATTTGAGGGCAATCTCTAGCAAGTATGCTGACAAGCGGTTTATGGTCAGTCACTAGTTCAAAATGTCTATTATATGGGTATTCATGAAGTCACTTTACCCCCACAAGAGCAGCTAGAGGCTCTTTGTCCAGTTTCCTGTAGTTCCTTTTGGCTGCCAACAAGGTTCTTGAATAAAAGGTGATCAGCACCTCAGTCCTGTTTAGCATTCGGTGATTGAGAATGGCCCCAATGCCAAATGGAGAAGTGTCATAAGTAAGAGTGACAAAATTGCACTAAAGCACTTTTAGAAACATAGAAACATAGAAGATTGATGGCAGAAAAAGATCTCATGGTCCATCTAGTCTGCCCTTATACTATTTCTTGTATTTTATCTTAGGATGGATTTGTGTTTATCCCAGGCATGTTTAAATTCACTTGCTGTGAATTTACCAACCACGTCTGCTGAAAATTTGTTCCAAGCATCAATTATTATTATTATAGGCATACCAACAACTGCCTGTAGACGAACCAACCTCGTTAGCACAAACTATTGTTACCCATAGAGGGGCTTTCAGATGCACCCGGTTGCAATTTGGTGTCAGTGTAGCCCCGGGGATTTTTCAGAGTCTCATGGAGCGGTTATTGACAGGAATCAGGGGAACCATACCCTACTTTGATGATATTCTAATTTCAGGGAGGGATCAAACCCAGCTAAACACAAGAATAAGGGAAGTTCTAACAAGGCTGCAGGGCAAGGGACTTAAAGTTAAACCAGGTAAATGCGTGTGGGGAACCAGAAGTGTCAATTTTTTGGGTTATACAATAGATGGCGAAGGAATCCATCCCACCAGTGATAAGGTCAAGGCAATACAGGAGGCCCCAGAGCCCAAGAGTAAGGCAGAATTGCAGGCCTTTTTAGGCCTACTTAATTTCTACTCTGTTTTTTTGAGACAGAAGGCCACAGCAGCAGAACCTCTACACCGGCTGCTTCAGAAAGAAGTTCCTTGGAATTGGGGGAGAATTGAAAGTGAAGCCTTTTCTCGAATAAAGAACCTCTTAACTTCCAAAAGCGTAGTGGTACAGTACAGTACGTTACTCCCCCTACGTCTTACGTGCGATGCTTCTCCTTATGGGGTGGGTAGTGTCCTGGCTCATGTGCTGCTTAACGGCACAGAGGCCCCTATAGCATTTTTCTCAAGAACGCTGTCCAGCACAGAAAGGAACTACAGTTAGCTGGACAAAGAGGCTCTAGCATTGGTAGCGGGAGTTAAAAAGTTCCACAATTACATTTTTGGTAGACATTTTCAGTTGGTTACCGATCACAAACCATTGTTAGGCCTTCTAGCCCCAGACAAACCAACTCCACCCTTCATGTCCCCACGGTTAATTAGATGGGCTATCTTTTTGTCAGGGTATCAATATAACCTAACACACAGGGGAGGGACAACCATAAACCATGCGGATGGCCTTAGCAGATGCCCCATCCCTGAAATAGTAGAAGACCCTGCCCCTTCTGCTTATGTCTTACTGATAGAGTTAGAGGATAACCCCCTGACAACCGCCAAGGAAGTGGCAGAGCATACCAAAAAAGACCCCGTTCTCATGAAAGTTATTAATTGTGTATTAAGGGGATGGAATAACGATTATAATGGGAAAGACATTTCTGAATTTAAGAGTAAGAGATTGGAACTATCTTATGTTAAAGGTTGTCTTTTGTGGGGTGACCGGGTAGTAATTCCGGAAAGTCTGAGGTCTAAAGTGTTGAATATGTTGCATGTGGGTCATCCAGGCATCGTGAGGATGAAGGGGTTAGCCAGGGGTCATTTCTGGTGGCCAGGACTTGATACCGAAATTGAGAGGTGGGTGGCCAAGTGTGACCCCTGTCAGGAATCAAGGCCAAAACCTCCTAAGACCACTCCCATGGATTGGGAGCAACCAAAAGGGCCATGGTCCCGAATTCACATAGATTTCGCTGGTCCCATTTAATCAAAATATTTCTTAATAGTGGTTGATGTGTATTCTAAATGGGTCGAGATTATTGTTATGCATAATATTACCACATGTGCAACTATAAGAGCCCTGCGCCATCTCTTTACCACACATGGCTGTCCAGATGTATTGGTATCTGACAATGGGCCCCAACTGACTGCCAGACAATTTGAACTATTCCTAGACCAATTAGGGGTTAGGCACGCCCTCATTTCTCCTTTTTCGCCATGGGCGAATGGATTGGCAGAAAGATATGTTCGTGTTGCCAAGGAGGCCTTGAAAAGAGCTGGGCCTGGAGAAGTGCAAGAGCATTTAGATAAGTTCCTATTGGCCCAGCACATCACTCCAAATGCAGTAACCCATAGAAGCCCAGCAGAAATCCTCATGGGTAGAAAGCTGAGGTCAACTTTGGACAGGTTACACCCCATGTTTTGTACAAACAATTACATGTCTGAAAAATCTGAAAGACATCTGTTTTTAGGGCAATGTGTGTTTGCAAAAAATTTCAGTGGGGGCCTTAATTGGCTTAAGGGCACCGTGGTTCAACAAAAAGCACCAAAAACTTATGAAATATTGTTAGCCGATGGCCGAGTATGGACTAGGCACATCGATCATTTAAGAAGGTGCCCTGAAACGGAGCCTATGGCTCAACGACCTGTTGTAAATATTAAAAATCGAATTGAGGACGACGCAATACCGACATTACTGGAACTAAACTTGGACTCACCGCAACGAAGCTGCTCTGCCAGCACCCCGGAGCCATCTTCATCAGCAGAGGTCGGTGATGTGCCAGCCAGCTCGACTCTGGGGGCCGAAGCTCAGCCTCGGCCCTTAGAAACCAGAGGAGGTACCGACGAACCGACCTCCTCTTCCGCCGACATCGAGAGACCGACTGAACTGCGCAGGTCGGCAAGAAGCATACAGAGACCGTCACGATTGGACGACTACGTCACATGGCTCTCTGATTGACATGTATTTTTTTTATCTAGAAAGGGAGGGGTGTTGAATATGCTGTAAACTGTATCCAGGGAAAATATGTAAATAGGTTGCGCCTGATTGGTTAAGGCGCTGACAGTTTGTTTTTGAGCGGGAAAATAAAAGTATAAAAGGAGCCGATTTTCCTTTGCCCAGCTGAGATGCGTTCCAGCTGGTAGTCACTTGTAAAAAGAGCTGAAAAATAAAGAACCGTCTCGTAACCGCTGTGTCAAGACTCTTCAATTATTATTATTATTATTATTATTATTATTATTATTATTATTATTATTATTATTATTATTATTATTAACCCCCTCGGAGAGGGTCTGCAACTTGGGCGTCCTCCTCGATCCACAGCTCACATTAGAGAAACATCTTTCAGCTGTGGCGAGGGGGGCGTTTGCCCAGGTTTGCCTGGTGCACCAGTTGCGGCCCTATTTGGACCGGGAGTCACTCCTCACAGTCACTCATGCCCTCATCACCTTAAGGCTCGACTACTGTAATGCTCTCTACATGGGGCTACCTTTGAAGAGTGTTTGGAAACTACAGATCGTGCAGAATGCAGCTGCGAGAGCAATCATGGGCTTTCCCAAAAATGCCCATGTAACACCAACACTCCGCAGTCTGTATTGGTTGCCGATCAGTTTCCGGTCACAAGTGTTGGTCATTACCTATAAAGCCCTTCATGGCACTGGACCAGGGTATCTATGAGACCGCCTTCTGCCGCACGAATCCCAGCGACTGGTTAGGTCCCACAGAGTGGGCCTTCTCCGGGTCCCCTCAACAAAACAATGTCGTTTGGCGGGGCCCAGGGGAAAAGCCTTCTCTGTGGCAGCTCCGGCCCTATGGAACCAACTCCCCACAGAGATTAGAATTTCCCCCACCCTCCTCGCCTTTCATAAGCTCCTTAAAACTCACCTCTGCCATCAGGAATGGGGGAACTGAGATATTCTTTCCCCCTGGGCCTTTACAATTCATGCATGGTATGTTTGTTTGTATGGATGCTTGGTTTTTACAATAAAGGTTTTTAATTGTTTTAGTATTGGATTTACATGTTGTTTTTTTATTATTGTTGTTAGCCACCCCGAGTCTACGGAGAGGGGTGGCATACAAATCCAATAAAATAAATAAATAATTTATTATTATTATGTCAATACAACACAGCAAACGAGATCACTATGCTGGATTTCATATTTCATCACCAGTCGGGCGCTTCTCAAGCACCTAGGACTGCGTGATGTAGTGGCGAATTATGTTTGCCGATCCCAGTAAAGCGGCCTTTTGCAATTGACAGATGGAGATTTTGTCAATTCCGATGGTTTTCAAATGTCCGCTGAGATCCTTTGGTACTGTGCCCAGCGTGCCAAGTACCAGTGGGACCACTTTCACTGGCTTATGCCAGAGTCGTTGCAGCTCGATTTTTAGATCTTCATATTTCACTAATTTCTCTAGCTGCTTCCCCTGAATTCTGCTATCCCCTGGGATTGCGATGTCGATGATCCATACTTTCTTTTTCTCCACAATCAGGATGTCTGGTGTGGTTATGCTTCAGAATTCGGTCAATCTGAAGTCGGAAGTCCCACAGTAGTTTTGCTTGCTCATTTTCGACCACTTTTTCGGGCTTATGATCCCACCAGTTCTTTGCTACTGGTAAACGGTAGTTCCGGCACAAGTTCCAGTGGATCATCTGTGGCACAGCATCATGTCTATGCTTGTAGTCAGTCTGTGTGATCTTTTTGCAGCAGCTGAGTATGTGATCGATTTAGGTTTCTTACCTCACAGATTATTCGGTCCCATAGCATTTCATCTAGTTCTCAGAACCAGCATTATAGGGTGGTTGTTTGCAATGCCACAATGTATTAATTCATTGACTTGCCTTCCTCCTGATTCCAGCAATAGAATTCATGCCTCCTGATGATCTGGGATGGCATGGGTGAGTAGTGTGTCCAGAGAGTATTCTGCAGCATTGTCCATGGTATGGTCCGCAGGGTGTTACGAGTGCATTGGCTAAGTGGAATACTTTCAACCCACAGTAGCTCAGGAATAGTGCTCACTTTCTGTTGTCAGAAAGTCCCAAGACGTCATTAGCCTCTAGGAAACACTTAAATTGGGTCCTATAAGAATCCCAATTCTCTGTGGTTGGATTATAATATTTGGGTGTTGCATGAATTATCATCTCAAGACGAATACTGCAGGTTAGGCTGCATTGATGGTCAGTGAGATTTCGGTGCTGTGGTAGGTCATCTTTATTCATTGCCTCGTTCACTCCTGGCTGAGATTGTGATGAGTTCTTTTGTTCTCCTCTCCAAATCCCACCTTTATCACCAGTGTTAAAAAGTGGGTGGAGAGAGTAAGAAGCAGTGTGACCTTAGTTCTTTAAACTATAGCCAAGCCTGTCTGGCAGCTTGCCATTTTCTACTGCCAGATAAATTGACCAATCAGTTTAAACTATTCTTCCTGCCTGGATGGCAGACCTGAGTGAAGCCTTCCTTTGTTGGCTTCACTCTATTGGCTAATAAGAATTCAATAGTGAATCACTTCAATTGTTAAATAGTAGCATGGTTGTTAAGTGAATCTGGATTCCCAATTTACTTTGCTTGTCAGAGGATCACAAAATGTGATGACACAACCCTGAGACACTGCCACCATTATAAATATGAACCAGTTGCCAAGAATCCAAATTTTGACTACGGATGCTGCAACAGTTGTAAGCATGAAAAATGGTAATAAATCACTTTTTTCCTGAGCTGTTGTAATTTCACATGGTCACTAAATGAATGATAATAAATCAAGAACTATCTAACTTCTGGAATGCCCAATTCAGCACAGCTGCTACAGTCTCACTTTCCTTCTGTTCTTCCTACAGATGAGAAGCCAAGCAAACATGATGGAGAAGCTGAAGAATTCCCAGTCACCCGTTAAGCCTGAGCAGCCAAGCCTTTCGCCAGCTGTTACCCCAAACTCTCTTCCTTCCTCAGATGGTGGGGGGGATGATGTAGAGGCCACTGAACCCTCTACCAGCCCCACTTCTTTCTCACCTCAAACAAAGGGGAGCCCTCCTGCTGAGGCTCCCCTTGCAGCATTACCCCCCAATGTCCCTGTCATCAGTCTGGGCTACAGCAAGTCCCCTACTCCTGTTGAGGTCCCCACAACCCAACTCACTGCCCTACACCCCATTCCTAACTTCTTGCAGTTCTCAGGTCTGCCTGGACCCCCTCCACCATCCCTGCCTCTGACTGAAGTAAGGAGTCCACTTTTAGCCCCACAATATCCGCCTCATCCCTTTCTCAACAAGTAAGTCCAGAAATCATATCTTGGGGGGATAGGGAGGGGGAGGGGGGTGAGGAAATGAAGAAATCCTGCTAATGTTGCCAAGCTGCCAGTGCCAACTCTGGGAACAATGGCAGTGGGTTTATCTAGACCAATGATGGTGAACCTTTTTTGGTTTGTGTGCCAAAAAGGGATATGTGGGCATGCTAGCATGCATTCATGTGCCCACCCCTTCCCTCCCCCCATGAATGCGCAAACCCCCTGGCACTGCCCCCCATGCATGTGCACAGGCCTTTCTGAAGTCCAGAGGCAGTGGTGGGTTCCTACTGGTGTGGTCCAGAGAGCTGCACCAGTAGGAACCCACTGATGATGCAATTTTTGGCAATTTTTTTTCTGGCGTATCCTGAGAAGGAGCTTCTCAGCTGTGCTTCAGACAAAGAATAAAGGTCAGCATTAAAAGGAGGGCGGGAGGGAGGGCTTCTTCCAACATGGAGATGCCGGAAGCAAATAGCTGAAAATTGCATCATCAGTGAGTTTCCACTGGTGCAGTACTCTGGGCCACACCAGTAGGAACCCACCACTACCTCTGGGGCTTCAGAAAGGCCTGTAGGAACCGATCACTGCCTAGAGGTGAAAAAATTCACCCAACAAACAAACTGGAAGTGCGTTTTTCCAAACTCCTGGTTTGTCCGTTGGGTGATTATTTTTGCTCCAGGGCTTCGGCGAAGTTTCCCTGAAGTGTCCAAAGGGTGAAACTGGCCTTTCCCAAGGCTGAAAATCAGCTGGTACAGGACAACACCTTGCATGCCCTCCGATATGGCTCCATATGCCACCTGTGGCATATGTGCCATAGGTTTGCGATCACAGATGACTGGGTTATAAGCAAATATCTACTCTTGGAAATTGATAAAGAGAGATCTATTGCAGATCCATGTCAGCAGCCACAGCTACTCTGTGTCAACATCTCCCAACATGGAATATGTGTAACTCTTGGCATACCTAACAAGCATTTAGCTTAGAACTCTGGAAATTGAAGATCAAATGTATCTGAAAGGTATAATATTAGGGGCAGGTGCTTTCCTGAATCATACTACATCATACTGCTAAGCCTTTAAGCATCAAGATAACTAAATTTGGAAATCGAGAAGGAATTTCTTCTCGCTAATAAGATACCTTGTTGATAAGTAGTAGAAGCTCCCACACAGTGGAAACCAGAGCGGATCTCTTGCAAACAAGAAGGTGAGGATAGCATCTTAGGCATGGAGCTTATTAGGCTAAGGATCATGATAAAGCTAACAGTCAAAGAGTTTGTTTCATGAAGCAGATGACAAAACTAGATGGATTTCTAACTGGCTGACAAACTGTACTCAATGACTAGCCCTCAATGGTATTATATCTACATGGAGGAAAGTAAGAAGTGGGGTAGCACAAGTTCCATATTAGGTCCAGTACTCTTCAATATCTTTATAACAGATTAACACAGTTGGAATGGACTTTGTAGGTCATCTAGTTCAACTCCCCCCCAAGCAGGAGTCCTTACACCATTTCTGACAGATGTCAGTTCAGTCTCTTCTTGAATGCTTCCATTGATAAAGCTCTGAAGGCAAGCTGTTCCATTGGTTGATTGTCAGAAAATGTCTCCTTATTTCCAGGTGGAACCTCTCCTTCTTCAATTTCCATCCATTATTTCTTGTCTAGCCTTCAGGTGCTTTGGAAAATAGCTTGATCCCTTCCTCTCTGCGGCAGCCCCTCAAATATTGGAACACTGCTATCATGTCTCCCCTGGTCTTTCTCTGCACTAGACTAGTTGTGCCCAGTTCCTGTAAATGTTCTGCATATGTTTTAGTCTCCAGTCCCCTAATCATCCTGGTTGCTCTCTCTGCTCTTTTTTAAGAGTCTCAACATCTTTTTATAATGTAAGTGACCAAAACTGGATGCAGTATTCTAGTTGTGGTCTTACTAAGACTTTAGAGAATGGTATTAGTACCTTGCTTGATCTTGATTGTATCATTCTGTTAATGAAATTTAGGATTGCATTGGCTTTTTTGGCTGTTGCCGCACACTTTAGCACTGTTAATTGTTTTCCGGTAAGACTCCAAGATCCCACTTACAGTTACTGATATTAAGCCTGGTTTTACTCAGTCAGTGTGTACTTTTGGTTTTTCTTGCCTAAGACATTACAGTTCTGTATTTTGAATTTCCTTTTGTTAGATAGGGCCCAGCGTTCAAGTCTGTCAAGATCCATCTGGATCTTGAGCCTGTCAAGATCCATCTGGATCTTAAGCCAACATCTAGGATGTTGATTATTCCTGCCAGCTCAGTATCATCTTCAAATTTGGTAAGTTCCCCTTCTGTTCCCTCATCTAAGTCACTTATGAAGATATTGATGAGTACCACAAAGAAGAAGGAGTCAACTTATTCTCCAAAGCATCTGAGAGTAGAACAAGAAGCAATGGGTGGAACTAAAGGAGGAATTTCCTGACAGAACAATTAATCAGTGGAACAGCTTGCCTCCAGAAGTTGTGAATGCTCCAACACTGGACATTTTTAAGATGTTGGACAACCATTGGTCTAAAATAGTGTAGTGTTTCCTGCCTAAGCAGGGGGTTGGACTAGAAGACCTCCAAGGTCCCTTTCAACGCTGTTATTCTTATTATTATTACTGGACCTAAAATGGAACTGTGTAGTAGCCCACTGCTTGCTTCACTCTATGTAGACATGGTTCCATTAGGGATTACTCACTGAGTATGGTTTGTCAGCCTGTTACAAATCCATCTCATGGTGATGCTCTCTATCCCACTTTTTTCTAATTTACCAAGAAGTAGGTTGCGGTCTACTTTGTCAAATGCCTTGCTGAAGTCTAAGTATATTATGTCCACAGTATTTCACTGGGAAATAAATATACATAAATGACTTAGATGAAGGAATAGAAGGGGGACTCACCAAATTTGTATATGACACTAAGCTGACAGGAATAGCCAATATCCCAGAAGATAAGCTCATATTTTGATAGACTTCAGCAATCCAACAACATGAAATTAATGTATAAAAACACAAGGTTTTATATTTAGACAGGGAAAACCAAAGGTACGTGAAACCAGGCTCAAAAACTAACAACTTTGGAGAGCAACCTTAGAGTCCTAGTGGATGATCACTTCAATATGAACCAGCAGTGTGCAGCAGCAGCCAAAACAGCTAATACAATCCTTGGTTGTATAAAGAGAGGCATAGAATCAAAATCTTGTGAAGTATTAACACTGATTTATAAAGCCACATTGAGTAAGATCACACTTGGAGTACTCCTCCAGTTTTGGTCATCACATTACAAAAAATATGTTGAGATTTTGGAAAAAGTGCAAGGAAGAGCAACTAAGATGATACTGGAGATACCAGTAAAACATATGAACAGTTGCAACCTGCAAGATTTGGGTTTGGCTAGTCTAGAGGAAAGAAGGACTAGGTGCGACATGATAACAGCATTCCAGTGTTTGAGGGGCTGCCAGTGTTTGAGGGGCTGCCATTCCAGTGTTTGAGGGGCTGCATTAGAGGCAGGGGTGGACTGCTGCCTGGATGGGAAGGAACGCAGTGGGGTGGCAAAAATGTAGCTCCACCCCAGAGCACCCAATTTGCCCTGAAAAATGTTGAAAGAAAATGCAGGGTGTCCTGCATAAGCCACGCCCAGTGTGATAGTAAAAAATTTGGTAGCCCTTCACTGGTTAGAGGGCAGGTCTAAAAATGATGGATGTAATTATTTCTAATTACTTGATCCTGGCAGTCCTTTGCCTCTTTGTTTGTTTGTTTGTTTGTAACTTGGGACTTGCCAAAACATGGACTCTCTTTATTACTATTTGTAATGAATGAGTTAACCTAGCAATTTAGGCCACAACAGGAAAGATGAAACTGTGATTGTTTTATTGAGCTTTATGGCCAGAACTTTGGGGAAAGCTGAACTTATGAACTGTGCCAAGCCACACAAAATTATATGTCTGTAGAAATGGTCTACAAAGGTTCAGCTTTATTGATTATATGCAGAGAACTAGTGTGAAAGGGAGCAACCTGGAGGCCATTAATAATATTTCTACATAATATTGATTCAACTAGTGCCATCCTGTTTGAAAGCTGCTGAGTAGGAATGGTTGGATTGGTGGGGTAGTCCCTGCCAGTGGTCCTTAGGAACATGATAGGTTCTTGACCACTCTGAATGGGAGAAGAGCAAAGTTATTACTGTATCTCAGGTTCAGTTTAATACAGTGATTTCTTTTAATGTTGAGATTTCATTTTCTTTCCATAGTTTATCAACAGCCCAACAACGGGTGTACTCTCTCTGCTTGGTCAGTCTCAGATATCTTTCCTGAACATGCTTTGCCTTGTCCCAATCTCTGATGTAGGCCTGGCAGCAGATGAACTGTTATGGATGCTTTCTATAACAGCTATAATGGGCTATCGCTATAATGTATCCTTATAATGGGATGACAATTTTTTTCAGAATTAAAATTGGAGGCACACTTTGCCAAATACCTCCAAATATTTATTTTGTGGATCTTGATGACATTGGGATGACTATGATACATCCCAAACAATGTGATGGAGCCACTCACAATATGTGAAGGAATGTAGCTGAAATTATGGTTACCTGGGCAGGTTAATCCCAGGTACTCACCACAATACAACTGCTATAAGGCTGGCCCTGGCTGGAGAGGGATGCAACAGACCCTGCATAGAAAAATGTTGATCCTGGACCTGCTGCTAAGAGACATGAGAAAATGATCTAGGCCTCCGCAGTCAGGATTCAGGCCCGGCTACAGCACAAAAACTGCTTTGGTTGCGTTGATGGATGATCTCTGGTGGGCCTGGGACAGGGGTTTATCCTCTGTCCTGGTGCTTCTTGACCTCTCAGCGGCTTTCAATACCATCGACCATGGCATCCTTCTGCGTCAGCTGGAGGGGTTGGGAGTGGGAGGCACTGTTCTTCAGTGGTCCTCCTCCTACCTCTGCAGTCGGTTGCAGTCAGTGTTAGTGGGGGGTCAGAGGTTGACCTCTAGGCTTCTCCCTTGTGGGGTGCCCTAGAGGTCGGTCTTCTCCCCCCTGCTATTTAATATCTACATGAAACCATTGGGCGAGATCCTCCAGGGGCATGGGGTGAGGTATCATCAGTACGCTGATGATACCCAGCTGTACATCTTCACCCCCTGTCCAGTCAATGAAGCAGTGGAAGTGATGTGCTGGTGCCTGGAGGCTGTTAGGGTCTGAATGGATGTCAACAGACTCAAACTCAACCCTGATAAGACGGAGTGGCTGTGGGTTTTGCCTCCCAAGGACAATTCCATCTGTCTGTCCATCACCCTGGGGGGGAAATTACTGACCCCCTCAGAGAGGGTCCGCAACTTGGGTGTCCTCCTTGATCCACAGCTTACATTAGAGAACCATCTTTCAGCTGTGGCGAGGGGGGCGTTTGCCCAGGTTCGCCTGGTGCACCAGTTGTGGCCCTATCTGGACCGGGAGTCACTGCTCAGTCACTGATGCCCTCATCACCTCGAGGTTCGACTACTGTAACGCTCTCTACATAGGGCTACCTTTGAAGAGTGTTCGCAAACTTCAGATCATGCAAAATGCAGCTGCAAGAGCAATCATGGGCTTCCCTAGGTATGCCCATGTCACTCTGCAGTCTGCATTGGTTGCCGATCAGTTTCCGGTCAAAGTGTTGGTTATGACCTATAAAGCGCTTCATGGCATCGGACCAGAATATCTCTGAGACCGCCTTCTGCCGCACGAATCCCAGCGATCAGTTAGGTCCCACAGAGTTGGCCTTCTCCTTCTCCCGCCGATGAAACAATGTTGTCTGGCGGGGACCCAGGGGAAGAGCCTTCTCTGTGGCGGCCCTGACCCTCTGGAACCAACTGCCCCCAGAGATTAGGACTGCCCCCACCCTCCTTGCCTTTCACAAACTTCTTAAAATCTATCTCTGTCGTCAGGCATGGGGAAATTGATTCCCCTGGGCCCTCCCTGCTTCATGTATGGTTTGTATGAGATGTATGATTGTTTTTTATATTAAGGGTTTTTAAATTGTCTTTTTTAACTATTGGATTTGTATTGTTTTGTTGTTGTAAGCCGCTCCGAGTCTCCGGAGAGGGGCGGCATATAAATCTAATAAATAATAATAATAATATTTGTAGCCTATTTTTGTGGAGAAGATTTGTAAGTAAAGTTATAAAGGCTGTGCATTCATGCTTTGAGATGGGGGTTCTGATCATTGTTCTTTATTTCTCTCTAGTATCTACCTAGGCAACTCGGGGACATTTGGCCTCTTTCCCAATAACCGCCTCAAGCGGAGACCAAGTCATTATGAGCAAGACATTACTGAAGGTGAGTTGCCATAGGGAAAAATCAAGCATGTTCCTCTCCTGGGACAGAGCAGACAGAACGAGCAGAGTAACACGTGACAGATATGGAAACAGTTTGTATAAAGTGACTGCCAATATGAGGGAAAGAGTTCAGCATGACCCCTTTTGCAAAGGCTTTTCACTCTTTGAGATTTTTCCATGTATTTTCTCAGGTCTTCAACCCCAGAAAGTGGCACGTCGGGTCTTCACTAATAGCCGGGAACGGTGGCGTCAACAGAATGTGAATGGTGCCTTTGCTGAGCTTCGGAAACTCATTCCCACCCATCCACCTGACAAGAAGTTGAGTAAGAATGAGATTCTTCGCTTGGCTATGAAATATATCAATTTCCTGGTCAAGCTACTGAGTGACCAGGCCAGGCTAGCTGGAGGGGAGACTGCTGAAACAAACAGCCCCTGCAATGGCACTCCCAGGACTCCATCACCCTCAGCATCCATAAAACTGGAACAGTTGACCGTTGAGTCAATGACTGTATTGGAAGCAGGAGAACCACGGTGATGTCTAGCAATAACAGACCACCATCACCATCCCATTCTGTGCATCTATAAGGCTGCACACGTTTGATCAAGCTAGCACCAGTGGAAATTCCTTGACCTGCACATCCCAGTCCATCACCCATGGAATGGACTGCCATAATAAGCTTATATTGACTTTGGAAGACTTCATTTGACTTCAGGAGTCCAAAAAGAGAGAGATAAAGTGTTGGAGTCTCTTTGGCTGAGACATCTATTGATGCCCATTGGAAGCCTCAAAATGTGGGGATTCTGGGAAGATGAGGAATGAGATGCTATGTACAATTCCCTGGTTTAGGGCAGCGGGGAACTGCTGTATGATATCTGGTTTGAATAAGACACTCTCTAGCTCTTGTTGGTTGTAAGAGAAAGACAGCACTATGGCTTGGGAGGGTGCTCTGGAGTTTCATTTTCATTGTTTGCTGATTAATGCTTCTGACGTTTAGCCTTAACACTGCTCCTGCTGACAAATCTAAGTCTTACTGTTGTTGGGACCCCATATAAATATTTGACCCTGTACAAACAAGCAAAATGATATAAAAAGAAGTGACAAGGTTAAGAAGCTGAGCTCCCAGGCCCAGGCTACTTTCCACCTTCCCATCAAAACTCTGGCTCAATTATATTGGTGACATAGTTCTAGATGCTGCTGAAGGACTTTGAGCATTCTTGGATGCTCAAAACATCATGGCTTGGAAAGCAAGGGCTATGTAACTGTACAGACTGTACAGTGCATCTGCCATGTTGTGCCTAGTTGGGTGTTCATTAATACTTCAGGCTGTGGTTTTGTGAGGAGCTCTTTTTTTTTACATGGTGATTTTCCTACATCCACAATGTTTTTGTTGGTAATTTTTGGCCAGAAATCTTCATCATCAGTCCCAAAATTGAGGAGCACCACCTCTGCAGGAGAACTGGGCCTTAACAATGGTCTCTTGTGATCCAGGTGTGCTGTTGGGGAGTTACTCCAGATGCAAGCAGTTAAGAGGGAGTGGATGGTGGCTGTGCAGTGGCTGCTGTGTCACTCCCAAGGAGCCAGTTGGGTGGGTGGGGAGTTTCTGGGAGCCCCCAGTCTCAGAAAACTTCTCCCTTCCAGGAAAGAGAAGGTCGGTTTATGCTGAGTCAATATCTCCAACTTCTCCACAAACCCTGGGCCCCTTGCCAAAACCACATATGACAGCAATGGTTCTTGAGGCCTGGGCTGCCTGTTATCGGAAGAAGAAGTTTGCTAAAAGATCTTTGGGATGAAGGAAGAAGGATGACCGTATCACGCACACGCACACACGCACACACACACACACTAGCATTCATTCATTTTCCAGAATTGCTTGCAAAGGAAATTGTTCTCTGCTAATATTTGCTTTTATTGGGAGGAGGATTTGTAAGATGGGATTCTTACACACAATGCTGTCCAGACCAGGAGCTCCTTGGAACCAAATTCTTCCAAGTTGTATGATATTTTAAAACTGAAGTCAATGCCATAAATAAAAAGGAAAATAATATATTTAGTGATAATTGTTGACACTGTAAAAGATTGTGTGGGTTGCATGCTATGTTTTGAATTTGAATTTTTCACTGCAAGGAAATAATGAGGAAATATATGTGTGCCTGTGTGTGTGTGTATGTAGCGTGTTTGTGAAGGATATGACAGAAATAGAAGTGAAAAGCCATTGAAGATACTGTATCCTGAGGTGATTCCTCCTCAGTCGTCTCTAACATGTTGTAAGCTAGAGCAATAGCACTGCAATCGTTGGATGAAACCACATGTAAGTCTCCAGAGGGGAAATGGCCCAAGTATGTCCATAGGTCTGATGTATTATTCTGCCGATACCAGCCACTTACCTGAAATCACGCACACTCTTTGGGTAACTCTTCCTTGGCTTCAACCTAGTTACATGCTAGAAATTGCCCCCAAATACACAGAGCTGAATGGCAATTTCTGGGGCATTCCTGTTTCCTCTTGCCAGTTTTGGTCTCATTCACTTTGCAGAAATTAAGGCGGCTTTCTTTTTTATTCCACCTTCTGGGTTTGTAGTCTAGCAATCACTATGCTCTTCTTCCTCTTGTCCACTTTCTAAGAATCCTTTTAATTACTGAGGTTTATTTTATTTTATTTTTCATATTCACTTATCATGCTATACTGGTCCTTGCTGTAATCAGCTTAGTGAAATGATCTAGGACAGAGGTCCCCAACCGCCGGTCCGCGGACCGGGACCGGGCCGTTGGAGTTTTCCAGCCGGTCCGCGCCGCCGCTGCCCTCCCGGCAGAGGACATTATGCAGGACAGGATGGGGCGTCGGGCAGGGCGGGGAGAATCAGGAGGCTCCTTTGGCGGCTGGGGGCTGCCTGGCTTTGAGTTTTTGGCTGGGGGGAGACTTAGGAAGGTCCTACTTCTCCCCCCCAGCCAAAAACTCAAAGCCTATCTGCTGGATACGGGCGATGAGTGGGACGAGCGGCGCCGAAGCCGGTGGCTGTGGCAGCTGCTGCAAGAGGCTTCCGCGCCGCTCTGTCCCACTCATCGCCCGTATCCAGCAGATAGGCTTTGAGTTTTTGGCTGGGGGGGGGACTTAGGAAGGTCCTACTTCTCCCCCCCCCAGCCAAAAACTCAAAGCCTATCTGCTGGATACGGGCGATGAGCGGGACGAGCGGCGCCGAAGCCGGTGGCTGTGGCAGCTGCTGCAAGAGGCTTCCGCGCCGCTCTGTCCCACTCATCGCCCGTATCCAGCAGATAGGCTTTGAATTTTTGGCTGGGGGGGGGGAGAAGTAGGACCTTCCTAACTCCCCCCCCAGCCAAAATCACAAAGCCAGGCAGCCCCCAGCCGCGAGGTGCCCCCTCCCCTTCCCTTTCACACGCAGCTTCGGGCCCCCTGAGCGTGTGCAGAGCGCCCCCAGCGCCGCCCCAGCCGAGAGACCCCTGCCCTCCTTTTTCCCGACCGGACGGAGCCCGCCGGGGGGGGGTCCCACGCGGGGCGCCCCCTCCCCTCCCATGGAGCCCTGCCCTGTTTGGTGCCCGCTGGCCGGGCAACGGCCTCCCTCCCTCCCTGCCTCGTGTTTGCAGAGCTCCGCCGGGCAAAGTTTGGACGCCTTCTGGGCACACGCACACATCCACACCTCCACCCCCCCGGGAGGAATTCGCCCCCTGCCCAGAATTGGCCAGCCCAGCAACGCTGCCCTACTCCCTTCGGAGGTGCGGAGAGGGCGGGGAGAGGAATTTAACCCCGAAAGTGGCCGGGGTTGCGCAGAAATTCCCCCAACCTTCGCTGGTTTCGGGCCAGGGAAGAGGGGGCCGTGTTTACCTGGCTGATTCGGGGATGAGAGACCACCAGGAGCTCCGCAAGGCTGCGTGACTTGGATTGGCAAGTCCGAAAAAGACCCCCGGGATGGGTGAGTGGAGGGAGAGGGAGAAAGAGAGAGGGAGAGAGGGGGAGAAAGAGAGAGAAAGAGATAGCAAGAGAGGGAGAGAGAGAAAGAGAGAGGGAGAGAGGGGGGAGAGAGAGAGAAAGAGAGGGAGAGGGAGAAAGAGAGAGGGAGAGAGGGGGAGAAAGAGATAGAAAGAGATAGCAAGAGAGGGAGAGAGAGAGAGGGGGGGGGAGAGAGAGAGAAAGAGAGGGAGAGGGAGAAGGAGAGAGGGAGAGAGGGGGGAGAAAGAGAGAGAAAGAGATAGCAAGAGAGGGAGAGAGAGAAAGAGAGAGGGAGAGAGGGGGGAGAGAAAGAGATAGCAAGAGAGGGAGAGAGAGAGAGAGGGGGGGAGAGAGAGAGAAAGAGAGGGAGAGGGAGAAGGAGAGAGGGAGAGAGGGGGGAGAAAGAGAGAGAAAGAGATAGCAAGAGAGGGAGAGAGAGAAAGAGAGAGGGAGAGAGGGGGGAGAGAAAGAGATAGCAAGAGAGGGAGAGAGAGAAAGAGAGAGGGAGAGGGGGGAGAGATAGCAAGAGAGGGAGAGAGGGAAAGAGGGGGGAGAGAGGGGGGAGAGAAAGAGAGAGGGAGAGAGAGAGAGGAGATAAAGGAAGAGGAGAGATAGAAAGGAAGAGAGAGAAAGAAAGAGGGATAGAAAGAGAGTGAGAGATGCTCAGTGAGCCTTTCTTTGAAGTTGCCTTTCTTTCTTTCTTTCTTTCTTTCTTTCTCTCTTTCTTTTGCTCTCTTGCTCTCTTGCTCTTTCATTCTTTTTTCTCTCTCTTGCTTTCTTTCTTTCTCTTGCTTTCTCTCCTTCCTTCCCTCCTTCCATTTCTTTCATTCCCCCTCTCTATTTTTATTTCTCTTTCATTCTCTTTCTTTCTTTCTTTCTTGCTCTTTTTCTTTCTCTCTTTTACCTTCCCTTCCTCTATTTCTTCTTTTTTTTCTCCTTCCTACCTTCTTCCCTCCCTCCCTTCCTTCAGTCTTTCCTCTCTTACTCTCCCCTTTCATAAGTTTCCTTGCTTCCTTCCTCTGTTCCTGTCCCTTCCCCCTTTCTTTCTTTCTTTTTCTTTCTTTCCTTTCCTCCATCCATTTCTTGCTTTCCTTTTCCTTCCTCCCTTCTTTCCTCCCTCATTCCCTTCTTTCACTCCTTCTTCTCTTACTCTCCCCTTTCACCCCTCCCCAAAGAAGGTAAATTTCATACATAATTGGTATGTCGCAAAATAAAGTAGTTTTAAAATGGCGGGGAGGGGCCCCCCAGACACTTAGGCTGTATGGGGCCCCAAAATTCCTGATGGCGGCCCTGGCTCCACCCCTCCATAACCCCACCCCCATATGACCAAAGGCCCCCCCCCCCCCCCCCCCCCCCCGGGCCATGGAAAACTGGTCTAGCTTAAAGCCGGTCCCTGGTGCAAAAAAGGTTGGGGACCTCTGATCTAGGATATCTGTTTGGGTTTGCATAACATATTGAATCACAACCAAGTCTTAGCCAACTATCTTTTAGCCCAGAATCTAGCCAAGGTAGGAAATTTGTGACCGCTCTGTCATGCAAACCCCAAAAGGATAGTAAACTATAACTGAATACAGTCTAAACCTGTGGATATCCACCAGTGTTTATTATCCAATCATTCTTTAAGTTAGTGACATAGTTTCATGTAGCCATTATTGTTTATGTAAAATCTTTGAAGTGCCAAAATCAAATTAAACTTTTTGCTCAGAATTTAGTGAAAATAACATGGTTCCAAAGCAAACAACTAATCGAACCATAGCAGGCCCAATCAGTGAAATATTCTGCTTAGGTTCCACAGAATGAATTGGATGGCTTAAAGGTCAGCAAACAGGAGAAACTCCTACCAGGCCATTAGAATTGATAGATGTACAGAGGAGATGGTGTGTTTGTATGTATTGTTGAAGAACCCTATAATGCAAAGTAGGGTAGCCATATTTTAAAAAGCAATGGATGCCATTACCAACTTAGAGCACATAATGAAAAATGGATACCTTTCCCATATGGAAGGTGCTGGTTTTAAATCCCACTATACAGAGACAAATAGGCTCATCCATTTTAAACAGTTGCAGTCAAGTTACATCTCTGTATTTTAGTCACTGATCAGCAACAAGTAACAAATTCTCCATTGTGATCCCCAGATGTGTTGAGACCAAGCTGGTAAACAGAGAAAGGCAGACTTTTTAAACCTGTGCATTCACCTGAGCATCTATTTTTCTATGGTTTCATACAACTGAGTGATGTGAGAATCACTGCACCTCTTGATTTACTCACACTTATCATTTCCATGATCCTCAAATGGTATTAATAGAAAAGATCTATATGTTGAAAGTTTCAGTTGCTTCCTGTGAGGGTCTTCATGACTATTTGCTGTATTGCCCTGTCCCCAGGGGATGATTAAGAAAGTCAAGATGATCACTACTGTGGTGCAGTTGAAATGCTGCCTGTTTTTATTTGCATCACATGCAGACCTTTTGTGGATACTTGTGCTATGACACTTTAAAATCCACAGCACAGGAGGGAAAAGGGAGAAGTGTTAAAGACTTGATATTTTTCCTGCCTGCCACTTCTTTGCTCAAAATCACCCTTCCCTTGAAGCCAATGCAAAACAAAGCTCAAGAATTCAGAGGGAAAGTGGGGTGAGGAAATTTGAAAAATGGGGGATATTTGGAAATTGAATCCCATACTGCTTGCTTTAATCCCATTGCCCTTTAGAAGCTGCATGCCCTCTAAAGAAGATGAAAGGTGTATTATTGTACCATGCAAGGGAGGACCATCCCACTGAATTCCAGGCAAAGGGCAACCAGAAAGAACCAGAAACCCTGCTAAGAAGATACATCTTGGAATTGGAGTTGTGCTGAGAAACACCTAAGAAGATCCCAAGAAAGGATTATGCCTCCCCTTCTACCCCAATTATTAATTGGAGTTAGTTGCCAAAAATGGCACTCACCATCTACCTTTACCTACTACTGTTCTCACTTACCAATTCCCCAGATGATCATAATAATTTTGTCACATTCACAGGATCTTCCTTCTTGAAGAAATTAGAGGTTTCAGGCCATGGTGTTGGGGTTTTCATTAGCAAAAATAGATTTACATTTGTATCAGAAATCTAATGATGTTAATATTGAGGCCGGAAAGAGATGAAGGTCAAATGGTTGGTGTCAGTGCAAAGGAATGCCAGAGGTGGGCTTCTGGAACAAACAAATACCCAAATGTGCATATACCCTGGATGAAACATACTTAATAGGCTTAGATGGATCTTAATTAGGACTACTATCTTGACCTACAGAAAATAACTATTTGTTCACACCCAATCCTGGATGTTTTCTACATCAGCGCTCATGGCTATTAATCTCTCTCTCATGTGTGTGTTCTCTCTTTCTCTCTCATTCACTCATTCTCTCTCTCTCTAGGAAGACAAACAGAAACAATTACAGTCAATAACATTCTTTAATTCAATCAGTTAAAGAAGGTGCTGCATCTATAAACTTTTATTATGGAAAAATTGTAATTAATACATGCGTATTACACCCCGCTCGGAGAGTGGCACTTGGGGAAGGAGGGGTAGTGCCGAGGGCTGATTGGGACAGGGGCTGGGGCTGGGGCTGGAGGAGCTGACCCACCACATCACAGCTGCTGGTTCCCTTCTTTGGGGCGAGGGTGAGAGGGGGGGAAGCTACGTGCAATGCAGGCGGGTTAGCAGAGGAACTGTTCTGCAGACTTGAGCTATCTTCCCCTGTATAGAACCTGCAGGTGGGGAAAAGTAGAAAGTCGTGATGGCTAGCAACCAAGGTGCTCCCATGAGCCCCTCCACCTGGAGGCGATTTGTTTGTAATCTCTGTAAACATATTTTGTTCACATTTCTGAAGCTGGGTGCATAAAGTTTGATCGTTTTCTCTTCCTGTCTCAACTTGTTCGCTGGTGGCAGCAAAGGCATCAGTTTAAGGCACTTCCCTTAATTCAGCTGCAGGGTTATGAGTTCCTTTAGCTTTCAGAACCAAACCAGTAGCAAACCAACAGCTTCATAAGGAGTGGAAGGGCACTAAAGGGTCAAGGGAAAGAGCTGGAGATGGCTGCTCTGAAGCATCAGGCTGATATGGATAGAAACAGATATGTGCATTTTGAGTCTAGACTAGGCAGGTGGGACACCTTAGCTTGGCACACTTCTGGGAAAACTTAAAAAAAGGGACCCCTGTCTTTGTACCAAAATGGAGAGTTCCTATCTTAATATCCACATAGGACTAAATCAAAATGGGGTTCTTGTGCAGGGGTAAAAGAGCCCTCCTGTAAATATCCTGAGTGGGTTAGAGAAGAACACGCTCTTTAAGGCTACCATATCTGGGTTGCAAAAATCTGGATGGCCATTAGATAGCACCCAAAAGTTAGTGTTTTCTGTACAATATGTCTACACTGCCTTCCAGTGTTCTTGCACTAGATCTTGTAGCCTTAGGGAGTGTGGCCCTATTCTCCGATCAAGGAAAAACAGAATGGCATCCTTTACCTTTGCAAGAAGTGGAAGACACAACTAAACACCTTACAAAACTTAGGGAAAATGATTTGGGGAACAAAGCAGACCTGCTGGCCTTGCCATCTCAGTTAACTCCATGCCATTTGGAAGAGATGCTCCCCCAGGTCTTCATGGGAAACAGGAGCAAGATTTCTTTCCTCCTAGCATTGAGCACCTTAGATTCTCCCTTGGGAATGGCTGCTGAGCTCCCAGGATATCAGACCACTAATTATTAGGCCCCTTTATCACAGCAGACTCTGGCAAACTCATTGTAGGTTTTTGGAAACCCAGAGGTGCCTAAACAACCTTTGAAATAAGTCTGTTCAATGGCAAATGTGAAATTTGTCACTCATATTTCCTGTCACATGAAATATGACAGCAGTATGCCCCTATTTTTATTGTTAGGCTGCTCTAGCCAAATATAAACAAAGAGGGAAGGAGAGTTTGATTTAAGAGCAATGGAGGATAAAGTTAAATAGTGCTAAGTCCTCTCCCTGCCCAGGGCATACCTCCCTGCTGGCTCCGCAAAAGTGCTTTTCTCCTCAGCTAGAAGTGAGCTTTGCAAAGAGAAAAGTGCCTTAGAGAAGAAGTTGCAAGAAGGTACGCAAAGGCTTAACAGGAGGAGCAGCAGCTGTATCAGCAGCCACCTCTCAACACATCAGCAGACATGACACAAAGATGCTCAGTCCCAAATAAACAGGAACTACTCTCTGTGCTATGCACACATATATATATATATATGCACACACAAATATACATACATATATATATATATATATATATATATATATATATATATATATATGTATAGACACACCTCTTAGGCACTTTAAAATGTGACCAAAATGCTGACAGGTTGTGAATATGGAAGAAATGATTCTAATCTTGATGTTTCTGAGCAGCTCCTCCAGAAAGCAGGGGAATGGGGAATAAGGAAAACTGAACCCCCCATTCACCCACCAATACAGACACAGATACATGATCTTGGAGCCCTCGGCACTTCCCTCCACTGGGCTTCCCATCTCTGCTCTGAGGAAGGAACTGGTGGGAATGGGAAGAGGGAAGCCGATGATTTTTTTTCTTTTTTAAAATATATGGGTTTTTTTGTTTTTTAAATTTTTTTTAAACATTTTTTATTTCATTTTTTAAAATTCACATAACACAATAAGCCATTCCAATGGAGAAAGCCGAAGAAAGCTCAGGCAAAAATGATAAAACAGTTCGGATTTTTCTTTTTTTTTCTTTTTTTCTTTTTTCCTATATATATATTTTTGTTGTGAAGCAATATTGACAGTTATAACATATGGCTACCTGCATTCTGCTAGACAAGGAAGAAACTTTAGAAAGAACAAAAACAGACAAAGAGCTACCCTTTATTTTCAAGTGCAGAAAGGTGGGGTCAGCAGCAGGAGGGGGCTGGAAAAACAGACTGAAAGACACAAAGGGCGGTTTAGGGTTCCAGGAAAAGAGGCAAGGGTGTCGGGGATAAGGAGAAAAAGCACACCAAATTCCATTAGTACTATATATATATACTGTACTGTACTCATATATATACTGCGTTTCTTAAACAAGGAAGAAACTTGTTCAAAGGGGCAGGGGTAGGTTGCAGTCTGGGAAGCTGCAGTTTCATGGATCTCAAGGTTTTACTGCCGAGCGAGAGATGTGGGTCTGAGATTAATGGGGAGGGGGGCATATGGAGGGCATGAAAGGGGGAAGCCAAGTGGGTTGTCAAAGGTACCTTGTGAAAGGAAGGACAGAAGGGCTCAACTGTTTTTCTAAAGCAGAGGTCAGAGGAAGAAGCAGCTCCATAGCAGGGTTTGAGGCTCATTACCAGCCCACTGGTAGCCAAACAGGAGACAGCTGACTTCTCCAAACCAAGAGCTCAAGGGACAGCAAAGTGGATGCTGATACATTTATAGGGCAGAAACACAGCAAAGATGTCTGCCCGCCAAATGAAATTGTCTTGGGCCCTAAGGAACCTTAGCATCCTCCTGGGTCAGCAAAGGAACCCACAAATGAGCATCACTGGGGAGAAGGTCACTGAGCAACCACCCTTTCCTGCAAACAGAGGACTTGGGGATGCAGAAAGGGGGATTAGAGAAGCCCAAGTGCAGGCATGCTTTTGGGGTGTGTGAGAAAGGATTCGTATGGTCTTCAGGATTATTTTGGAGTTATGATTCCTTCACCCTCTCTTTTGGATGGGGCAGCAGTAGCCAGGCCAAAGAGGACTAGATACCACCATGTTTAGCCCAAGTAGCTCCCTCTTTCTGGTCAAGCCTAGGCTTTTATTGCTTTCCCATATATTAAGCACATGGATTACAGTAGGAGAGGGTGGAATTTCCTGCACCCGCTCTCCAGGCAGAGCACATGGTCCATCTGTTTCAACAAAAGATTTACAAAGGCACTATGTCAGCTGGCCAGTTAAGCATGTTGAGAGTAAGGCAAAGTCATCCATCTTGGTCCTTCCCTGAAGTGAGAATTTCTCCAGTCAATATCCCATGCTCTGTGAGGGGCAGGGTATGAATTGAGTCTGGCTCCTGCTTTACACACAGATCCTTCTTCTGCCTTGCAATTTCACAAGGAACCGAGAGGAAAGATTCCTCTCAACAGACAATAAGGCTGTGGAAAAGGGCAGGCAGGAGTTACAACTGGGGGTAGGAATGTAAGGAGTTCCAAGGAAGGGATGCTGGTGAATTCATAGATCAGCTCCTCATTCCAAAGAGAAGCCATTGAACAATAGATATATATGTGAGACAGAGTTAAAAAGAAGGGAAAAGTCCCCAACATTGCAATTAGGCTGGTTTACAAGAAAGTGGGGTGGGGGATAGAAATGAAGGCCAAACACCAAAAGTCAACTTTTGCTTAGCTCTTTTAGGGGAAAAACAAGACAGAAGAAAAACACAGAAGAGAAGGATGTGCAGTGGTAGTGATGGAAGGTGCCAAAAGGATGAAAGGAGCCAGAGAAACAAAGTCTACCCAAGATGGCCTCTGTTCCAGTAGGAACCTTCCCCCTTTGCCATGGCAACCTCACCATTATCCATCTCGCTCGGCAACCCGGGACAATCCATGAGAAGCTGCCAGATGCTGCTGGTGCATTTGACCACAAAGCCCGCTGCCCCTTTCAGCTAAACATAAAGAAGGGATAATGCGTGTTTCCTAAAATGTGCTTTATGATAACAATTAATTGATTCATAAACTATGTATAATAGAGATTTTAATGTATTTTATACTGTAAGAAGCACCAGGTTCTGTATTTTTAATATTTTTCAACTTAGGGTTTTTTAGGTTTTTTTAATTGTCTTCAATTGTTTTAACCTGATACAGTGTTTTTTTTACAAGTTTATTTTTGTGTATGACAAAACTTTTGCCTTCAGCCCTCCCATAAAATGACAAAACTAATGAGGAAAAGGAAAAAAACAACAACCAATCCTCAATTATTATCAATCTTTTAAAAAGAATTTAAAAAATAAACAAGAAAAAGGAAAATAGACAAATGAAAAAATAAACAGAAAAAGTTTTCCCCATACTTACAAAGGTGGGTTTTTCTTTTGTCCCAATTTATTTAGAGTCCCTGAGAACAGAGGACTTTGCAACAAAAATAGATTTTTTTCTCTTCTTCTTAACAATCTTTAACATACAAAGATATTAAAACTATGCACTCCATTGCACTTGGCTCAATGCAAACAATATTGGTTCTTTTAAAACCCTTAATATATATTTTGTTTTTTAAAACCCCCTCCCCATTTTAAAGAAAAGTTTTGTGTGTTTTGCTGCCCATACCTGTAAGCCGCCAAAATTGAAACTTCTCCATGTCACCCTTTATGGATTCATTCCCAGGGTTTACATTTACCCCTTCTTTTAGAACTCCAACAAGGTAACATGTAAATAGATGGCATTGGTATACCATCTATCCACCTACATGCTACTGTTATTCATCTGTTACCTCTTAAAAATCCCAAGTATTAAATAAGTGCTTAAGCACTGTTAGGATTTAAAGCTTCTTTTTTCAGAATTAACTAACAGTAAACTTCTACTCTTCTACCAACCACCCCCTAACCATTTTAAGTTCTGTTTCATTGGTGATCACCCACTTCTGGATTCCTGCAATTCCTATTTTTTTCCAGATCTATCCATCTCCTGTTTTTAGGGAACCCATTCTGAGCAGCGCTGGGCATTACGGTCAGAAGCTTTAAGCAATTGAGTAAAATTATTGGACTACTTAAAAGGAAAGCAATCAGTGTCTTAAGTGAACGAGCTTACTAAATATATTTAAGAACTGAAGGAATGGAGCAGTATCACTTCTTGTAGGGCTACTGTATCTATTTGGGCTACAAAATGCCAGGTGGCCACTGGTCTTGGAGGCAATCTAGTGATGGTCTGGGTTTCTGCATATTAAATATGTCGACCTGGACTACTGTGATCTTCACAATATAGTATTTGTAAGATTTTCATGCTTTGTATGTTTGTGCTCAGAAATTGTCAAGCCTAATAGAAACAGAAGCTTGGATATGTTTGGGGTAGTGAAGGCACAATCTTCTTCAATCTGGGAATGTTTCAAATGTTGTTATGACCAAATCAAATAAAAATCATGCAGCCTTTCAAATGCTACAACTTGAGTCATGTTTAATGTTAGCACATCCCCAAGCCTTATTACACGTTGAAATCCTTTCCTGTGCAATCAGACTAGAAAAGGTGCCTGATATTAATATTTTGCGAAAAAAGGTAGTGACAGTTGGCTGAATAGTCCAAGGGTATATTTTTTAAGTCTGCCAGATTAGGTACTGTATCAATGCCCACAGATACAAAATATATCCAGGTTTAGTGTTCTTGAAGAAACATGTGCTTTGGGCATTTTGTAAACTGAGTAGTTTACAACCTTTCATAACAGGAATGGGGTTACGTTCTAATTGTAGCTGTTGTATCCAAATTTTGCCCATATCACTGATTTGGCTCCATCTTCCACTCTATGAATATTTAGCTATAAAGTAGACAATATATTTTTTTCTCAGAGTGCTGAAAGAGAGATCAACAATCATGGTGTGAATTTTTATTCCAATGTCATCTCTGGAATATTATACTTAATTTTTTAATAACATTAAGATAACTTAATGTGAGAGGACCTGTGGTATGACAGAAGCAGCAGATAGAATGCTAATTCTAGAATTCATGAAATTCAGGTCTCCATTGTTACTTTAAAGGAACTGGTTCACACCAACGACTAAAGCATCAGATGAGTGTCTCCTCTTTATGGCAGCCCCAAAATATCTACATGCAGGCTGCTCACTTCATTACAATTTTCCTCACAAAGAAGACCTTCCTTTTTGTAGAACAGCTGTCCTGCAGCTGTACAAGGTCAGGTTCTATGAATCCTCCACAAGAGCAGGCTTTGAATGTGACTGTCTGCTGGTATATGCCCATTTTCTTGTTTGTACAGGACAGGGGAATTCAGAACCTTCCTCTGACATGTGGATTATAGGATAAATGTGAAAGCCTACTGCTGGCAGAGGAGAGAGGCAAATCTGCAACCCTCAGATTCCCTTCCTTGACCCTGTTTGTCCATTTGGGACTAGAAAATCATTGCACTTGGACAAGGGTGCAGATTCTTGGTCTCACCAGCAGGTCTGTTTTGGACTAACTCTGCTCCAGAAATCCTTGGGATGCTTCATGAATCAACTGAACATTACTATAGCAAATAGTAGAACAGCTTCAAGAGATTCTCTAGATGAAATTAATTATTTGGAACACAACTTCAGGTATTGCAAATTATGTGCCTAAATACAATTGCTCTGGAGTAATTGCACAGAAAACTGTTCCCTGCATTACTTTCTGGCCCTTTCCAAATCAGATAATTCCTCATCCCTATCCTTACCCCTTACTCTGATATAGAACTTCACTGCCACCCAGTAAGAACCAATGATACCTCATGCATAGGTGAGCATAGTTAATAGGAACAGTGGAGCGTGGGAGATAAGCTCCAAAGAATTTGGCAAAGCTCCTATCCATAAAACCCATCATCTGCTAAAGAGAAGCTTGTATCAAAAATGTTGGGAAAAGAAACAGAGAGATTATCTCATAGGTGCACAACAGAAAGGGATGCTGGTTTTTCTCACAGGTTTTGCTGTAATGTGAGACAAGGAAAGAGGAAAGTGCATGGAACTATGTGACTGATCTGGTGCACATGTGTGCATTTGCACATGATATACAGATGGTAGTGTCAAACCCTCATAACTACCTATTAGGCAGCCTCCATTACTTCTAATTATATACAATTCATTTTGTTGCGCTGTGGTCTGCTGTGACTGTTAAGATCTTTGTTTTTTGTTGTTTTAACAGTAACAACAAAACCCAATTGTACTTAATTGCTGGTGTCACCTGTATGTAGAGGAAGCCAAAGGAAATGCAACAACTCAAAGAGTAAGAAAATGAAATGAAGAAAAGGGCAAAAGTATCAAACCATAGTAACAACAGACACCCACAATCTCACAAGACCGAAGCCTAGACTAGGTTGGGTACTCTGACAAAACGTACCTGTCTGAGCTAGCTATTCTAGCCCCAATGGTCAGTTTGGGGTACAATTGATGTATGCCCCTTTGCTGCCTTGCTAATCTTTTCTATTATTTATTAAAGAATGAATACTGTACTATCCTAAATATTTGTCCATTTGCAATAGCAGCAAGGTGTCTCTTTTCAAAGAGAAACACTTTCCAGTCAAATCTAACTTGTCACCATGAACCGAAGAGTGCCCATATTTCTTGTTACTATGGGGAAGGGAATTCCAGTTCATGCAGAATAAGACTGGAAATATTTTCCATGTAATCCAGACATTGCTTTTTTCTGAGATGCATGAAAAGTTCATTCAGAGCAAGGAATACAAGGAAGCACTAGATATCAAGACCAGCAGAGAAAATATTTGTGATGGGGTCAGTGTATGCATGCATGTTTGAAGAGGGAGGGGAGGAAGAGGAATGTATTCCTTGCTCTGGAATGGAATTCAGTTGGAGCATCTGGTATTCAGGAGTGTTTCTGCTTTTGCTTTGTTTTCGCTTGTAGAAAAGCAATATTAATTTGGTTAACAAGGAAACATATGTTTGGTGGGAGAAGTAATGCTTAATCTAAACCATTTCCAGATCTGAACCACAATGGTGCACTGAATTGGCCTACTCACTGAGTGGAACCAAGACCAAATTTGATTTGCCTACAGCCTCCACCTATCTCTGCAGGTGTTTCTTTAAAGCAATGAAGGACTCAAGCCCTGATTTAGCAAGTCTTCTTGGTTTGTTTAACACATTCAGAATTCACCTTGATTTAGGCTAATTAGACAAATCTCTAGGGAACAATTTCCTTTTTCATACCCTACCAAACATAATCCCTCATAAATCTTGAGACAGTTTTTGGATTTGAGACTGGTGGATGTAAGAGTTATTCTTTGATGAATGAAGAAAAATCCCTTTTTAAACAAAAATAAAAAACCACCATTTTTGGGTTGCCTGTCCAGAACTATTTTATACATTGTTTTAACAGAAAGTTACTTCAGTGTGAGTTGATGAGATTCTTTGAGAAGTCAAGATTCTCCTATGCAAATGCAAAATCTGCTTTGGATCAGGGAGGTTCAACATATTTTTTTAAGCTTCTCATCTGTGTTACCTAATGTCTCTTACTTTTCTTTGAAGAGGAGCAGCTCAGTGAAGATATAGGTTAAGGACTGAAGATTCTGATTCGTAGGGCTTGAGTGAAAAAAATATCATTGTCGTCATCATCATCATCATCATTTTTCTTCACTTGAAGATTCTGTCAGAGGAACCAAGACTGGACCAGGACACAAAGAGAAAGGCAGAATTAAATTTGAGACTTTGATAAACTCATTTCTTGTCCTTACGCCTGATATTGAAATACTCATTAAAATTCACCCCATGGGTTTCCTAGGCTCTTTGTTGGGGTTTTGTAGTGACTTTGTTATCTTTAGTCTCAGGCAATCTGATAGTGCCCATTATTTGTCCCTCTGTAGCACTTAATCCCTGATTTCCACTCATATTGCACCACCATCACTGCGCCCATCACCTCCTTATAAGTCACCTAATGAAGCCTCCTGAGATTCTCATTCAGATTTGTCATCAAGTATAAATTTAATAGGTTGCTAAAACCAATAGCCAGCACTGATCCTCAGATGAGTGGATCCACAGGGATTACACATATGATTCCATACATTTATTTTTATTGCATACACACTATATATTTATAGGGATATATTTCAAACTGGGCAAAATAGACAGCATAATAAGCATACTACCAGTGCCGGAAATGATAGCTCTGTATTTAGGTTGTTTCTTTTCTATCATCTTTATTAAAATATAATAGGTCCACAGCTTCCATCCTTCATCATTAAGTGTTGCTGGCAGAGTAAAAAATAACAAACTAATGATGTCAAAACAGATAAATTGAGCTGAGTGTGAAAGAGGATCATGGACCACATATATTAGCAGGTTAATATCCAATTTTATTCTTCACAGCCTTTCATTTCAGAAACTGAAGACAAGTTACTGCTTAGCAATTGTATTTTCCTTATGGCCCCGCAAAGGAGGCCAAGCCCTGACTGGTTGTCTCCCTACTTCTTGCCCTTTCAATTCATGAAGGGACAGGGAAGCCTTATTGGCTGTCATCTGTGTGGATGGGCCTCCCAGAGCCTGCCTTTTCCTTTTAGGGATTGTTTCATCTTTACTTTACTTTTTTCTTTTCCTTTGCTTTCCCAGAGCCTTTATACAACTTCTCTCCAGTGACATCGATACAGGTTCTTTCGCTGTAACCAAACCATCTAAATGGATGGCTCAGATTCACAGAAGAAAAAGAGAAGCATTACAGCTTCCTTCCAACAGATTAGATTAAAGACTGTTTAATTTAAAAGGGGGAATGGGAACCATTACAACAAACCATGGGCAGTATAGGAAAGAAAGGAGATTATTTTTCAGCCACTCTGAGTAGATAATGAAAGGGAGGCCACTGTGAGATATAAGGATGGAATTAAGATGTACTGGTAGAAGAGACGGAGAAAACAATGGTGGCCAGGAGGCTTTACTTGAACTCCATTGCTTATAGGCCAGTGATGGTGAACCTATGGCATGGGTGCCACAGGTGGCATGCGGAGCCATATCTGCTGGCATGTGCGCCATTGCTGTAACTCAGCTCCAATGTGCATGTGTGTGCCAGCCAGCTGATTTTTGGCTCGCCCGGAGGCTCTGGGAGGGCATTTTTGGTTTCCAGAGGGCCTCCAGGGGGGGAGGGGGAGGGCATTTTTACCCTCTTCCAGCTCCAGGGCAGCCTTTGGAGCCTGGAGAGGGTGAAACATGAGCCTAGTGAGGCCACCAGAATTTGGGAAACAGGCCATTTTCAGCCACCAGAGGGCCTTCGGAGGGCGGGAAAAGCTATCTTCGCCCTCCCCAGGCATTGAATTATGGGTGTGGGCAATTGCACATGTACAATAATGTTCATGCATGCTCTTTTGGCACCCGAGGGGAAAAAAGGTTCACCATCACTGTTATAGGCCATACTTAGATCAGCATTTTTTAAAAAGGAAGCTGTTGATCAGCTGAAAACAGCAGCCTAGAGCAGTGTTTTTCAACCAAGGTGCCGCGGCACACTAGTGTGCTGTGAGACATGGTCAGGTGTGCCGTGGGGAAATTAAACATGGGTCCCTAAACTACAGCCCACATGCCAGATATTGCCCCCGGAGGCCATTTATCCGGCCCGCCACCAGCCGCCTCCATCCGAACATCAACGTTCCCCTCACAATCCCTCCAGCTATCAGCGACAGGAAGAGTGGAGGCACAGGGAACGCTCACTGACCAATCACCTTCTAGGATTCATCCCGACCACTAGCGATGAACCAATAATAGGCTGCCTCTCATCCACACCCAGGAAGGTCCCCGCTTGGGCTGCCGCGCACTTGTCATTGTGTGGCCGCGGCGAGTAGTGGAAGCTGCTACTCCTCCCCATGGTCCCGATTTCTAATCCTGGTCAGGACTGGAGGTTAATGTTGCCACCACTAGATGAAGCCTCAGCCTCAGATTCGTGTATGTCTTTCTTCCATTCCTGCCAGGATATCCTTTTTGTGTTCATCGAAACAGGCCCAGGTTTCACACTAAGTGAGTATAAATACATTTAGAAACTATATTATTAACTATATGTATAATATGTATTGTGTTAGAGGGTCATTTTGTGTCATTGTGGTTGGTGGTGTGCCCCAGGATTTTGTAAATGTAAATGTAAATGTAAAAAAATTATTTATTTATTTATTTATTTGTTTGTTTGTTTGTTTATTTATTTATTTATTATTTAGATTTGTATGCCGCCCCTCTCCGCAGACTCCGCGGCTCAAAAAAGGTTGAAAATCACTGGCCTAGAGTCAAATGGCTATACAAGGCAAAACCAGTTGTTGGAAGAGAGGAGGGAGCATGCCAGCCACTATACCCAATTATAGAGTTGGGGCTTCTCCTAATCTGGAATAAAACATTGTGAACTAACTACGTGGAAGGGTTAAGGCATCTCAGAATGGAACACTTGAAGCAGAATACAAAATTTAAGTCGGAGGTACATTTTATGAAGATGTGTAAATTTGGTCTCTGTGGGAATTAAACTTGATGACTAAAGAAAATTTATTGGTACCACACCAAACTTGAATTTGGGACTTTTGCCACTGTTAGCTCTTCTGCTGAAATTAGATAACAATGTTTTCTGGTACCTGTAAATGTAAGTGTTCTCTTTCAATTTATCTTGCCTTTCATGCAATCTCTCTTGAGACTGCTACAGAGGGCTGAATGCAACCCTGTCTGGGGTTGCGCCTTCATCAGTAAGAAAATGTTAAGTGAGAATTCAGTAAATTCAATAGAAATCAAAAGTTTCTCAGAGGCAAGAAAAATAACAAGCTTATTTTGAACTACCAATGTCAGATAATTTCCTCAATTGAAAACATCTGACACCTCAACTATTGCATTTGTAGCTTACAGGCTATTGCTAGCAGTTATATGTACATAAGAATGTAAGGTTTTATTTAGACATGCTCACTGCTGCTGGTACTCACAATATGTAATCCCATCTTCCCACAATATTGTAGGGCAATATTAACCCTGTCTTGCAATATATCTGTAATCCAGGTTCCTCAAAAATGGCTAAGTCCTCAAGCCAAAGGGAGAGCCAGCTGATGTCATAAATGGGGCTCATTGTTAGAAACCATCTTCTGTGCTCTTCCATTTCCTTTCCATTCTAGATCAGCAGCTATCTTCTCTCTCTGATCCCCAAAAGCTGGAATAGTCCCAAAGTGACTAGGAGACTAAAAATGGTTCCTTCTTCCAGAATAGCCAGGGATTAGGAGGGAAGCTGACATGCTATTACATGAAATTTCTTCAGGCAGTGACAGAAATTTCTTTGGTCTCTGGAAATTCAAAATTTCTTCTGACCTGAAAAGTCAAGGCAGATATCCAGATGCTACACAATTTGCCCTCTAATGGCAGAGAGGGATGGAGCAGACACACTTGCTATTTGCAATATGGAGACAATAGCGAGGAGGCAGCAAATGAAGGAAGCAGGAAGAAATGGTTGGACTTAAATAATTCAGACTCTCCAGAGTGGGAGAGGGAGAAAACAGCATTGAAAATGGCCACCAGGAGGGGCTATGTGTCCACTGCTGGGAAGATTGGGCTTCTTCCATTCTCCAGCTCTCAATCTCTCTAGCTCTCTCTTCCATCTCCCTTCTGTCTCAGCTTTGCTTCTTTTTGGTACTGAACAACAGGCTGGCATCACAGACTGAAGCTCTCTCTTCAGGATGCAATATCCTGAGGTAACAGTGCCTGTTCGAAATCCCCACAAGTCTCAACAGATTTTGTATAGCCGGTACAGAAAGTGCCAATGTCACATGATGCATTTTTCAAAGCCTGATGGACAGCAGATGCTCTTAAATTATCAATCTCTCAATGGGAACTTCATTTTCTTCTCAAAGCAAATACTACCTTCTAGTTCCCCTTCACAAGTCTCTCTCCCTTCTCTAGAATCAACTTTTTAAGTCCAGAAGTCCTCTCAAGACACATATTACTAGACATAGCTCTACTAAGATTGCTTTGGAAAAGAGAGGAGAAATTATGCATTTTACAAACTTTGTCACAGGTTGAAAATCCTACAGCTAAGAAAAGCAGTGAACTATATTTGCCAGATTCAGGTCCATTCTGTCCACACTGAAAATACCATTCCTGCTTTGCTCAGGTTGGATATTGTATCCAGAATCCTGCTTTCCAAAGTTTATTTATTCAAATAGGCACTGCTCTTTTTCACAATGTTTTTAAAATGTCTGTTTTATTCAGCTGTTTTTGTTCCATATTTTCTCTCCTATCCAGTCAATCCATATTCTTTTAATAAAATAAAGATGCCAATTCCTACACCTAGTAATTCTATGCCAGCCAATCAGATTCTTAACCACTGCTTATTATCATTAATTGCAGCCAATCAAATGAATTTTCCCCTAATATAAAGCCACCAAAGGGGTGTGCAATGATGTGAGTTAAATGGCAATAGGCAAATTACAGAATTAAATATAGCCACAACTATCATCACCAGCCACCAATATCTTCTAGTAGTGGAGCCAGTTGTACAAATGAGAGATTTTGAAACAATCAGTCAAAATAGAAAGAGCTCAATTCTCATTGACTGTTTCTGCTTCCTGATTGGTTGGAATCAGAGACTATATGCCTGGTAAACCAATCAGAATGTCATTCTTCAGTAACAAGCCACTCAGGAGTTGTCACTCCACTATGACAACATCTACTTGGCACTGAGGAATGAATCCAGATGTCCCTTCATGTCAGAGCATCATTTAAAAGCCTTGAGTTAATTTCTATAGCTATCTATTATATCTGCCTGCAACATATCTAATGTACTCTTGCCTCAAGTAAGACAGAATCAAAACAAGCTACACAGCATCTATACAAATCTGTGAATCTTAAATGAATGTTTTAGATTACTCACAGACATCTATCTTGCAATGCACTGAGCAACACTGAGCCACCCCGAGTCTTCGGAGAGGGGCAGCATACAAGTCTAATATATTATTATTATTATTATTATTATTATTATTATTATTATTATTATTATCACTATCACTATCACTATCATTATCATTATCTTGTTCCACAGTGCTCTTAATCATAAGGTTCTATTTCTTCCACATATGATGCATGAATTTTGTCTTTTATATTAAATATTCCAGGTATATCGCTAGCAGAAACACAACCTGAGAGATCATTTTTATTGATAAATATATGATATACCCAACTTTCAGTTCATGGTCACCATGGAAAGTGATAATACTCCCTTGCTCATTTGTGTCCTAGGGGAATAGCAGTCTTTTAATCCAGCTCCCCATCCAAGCAGGAAGACCATATACCAGTGATGGCGAACTTATAATATGCGTGCCACAGGTGGCACAAGGAGCCATATCTGAGGGCACACAAGGCGTTGCCCTATGTCAACTCCAGTGTGCTTGTGTGCGCTGGCCATCTGATTTTCAGACTTCTTTGCAATCATTTTCATTCTCCCCAGGGTTCAGGAAAGCCTCGAGATGGTGAAAAAGCACACAGCAGACCAAGCAGAAGTTCATTTCCGAATTTCTGTTTGGCCCGTTTGGCTGTTTTTCGCCGTCCTCAGGCCTCAGGAATCTGAAGGCTTCAGTGAGGCCTGTGCGCATGTGTGTGGGGGCAGCATGGGGAGGTTGTGCACAAGCATGGGTGAGGGCATGGGCATATGCGCATGTGCACACCCATTTGGCACGTGAGCCAAAAAAGAGTTCGCCATCACTGCCATATACCATTCTGGACAAATGGCTGTCTTATTAAAAGCCTCCGGTGAAGAGCACACATAACCTCTGAAAGTAAACCATTCCACTGGTTAATTGTTCTGTTAGCAAATTTATCCTTAGTTGCTAACTCCTAAGTTGCGTTCTCCTTGATTAATTTTCAATTCATTGCTTCTTGTTCTGCCTTTTGGTGTTTTGGAAAATGGGTTGATTCCCTCTTCTTAGTGGCAGCACCTCAAATATTGGAACACCGCTATCATGTTGTCCTTCTTTTCACTAGACTGGACATACCCAATTCCTGCAACCATTCTTCATATGTTTTTACCTCCAACCCCCCAGTAATCTTTGCTGCTTTTCTCTATACTCTTTCCAGAGTACATTTTTATATTTTGTGGGGACCAAAACTGGATGCAATATTCCAAGTCTTGTCTTACCAATACATTATAAAGCAGTATTACCACTTCATGTGATCTTGATTCTATCCCACTGTTAAGGCAGAGTAGGAGCACATTGGCTTTTTTTGGCAGCTACAGCACACTGCTGGTCCATTTTTAAATGGTTATCTATCAGAACTCCTAGATTCCTGTCACAGTTGCAGCTATTCAGTCAAGTTCCACTTATTCTATACCTGTACATTTGATTTTGCTTGCCTAAGTGTAAAACCTCACCATTGAATTTTGTTACATAGGACCCAGTGTTCAAGTCTGTCAAGATCCTTCTGGGATGCTGACTATTCTTGCTAGCTTGATGTCATGTGGAGATTTGATGAGTTCCACTTTCCTATTTCCCCATCTAAATCATTTGTGAAGATTGCCATTCTTCACTACCGTAAGAAAAACCTTGGAGTACTTCCATTTACAGTAGATGCAGTTCCATTAAAGACGTATCTACCGAGTGCAGTTTGTCAGCCAGCTATGCTGTCTATTACACATTTTTCTAACTTACTAAGAAGTAGGTTATGTTCTACTTTGTCAAATGCCTTGTTGAAATGGAATATACTATGTTCATAGCATTTTGCTGGAATAGTGAATTTAGAAGTTAATTTAGAATTAGTATACATTCTAATGTATAAATTTAATATATTCTAATTTAGAAATTTTTCTTAACAATGAGAACAATCAATGGAACAACTTGCCTTCAGAAGTTGTGGTAGCTTAATCACTGGAAGCTTTCAGAAGAGACTGGACTGCCAATTGTCAAAAATGGTGTAGGTTTGCTGGGCGGGGGGTTGGACTAGATGGACTACAAGGCAGAGATGGGTTCCTGCCAGTTCAGAATGGTTCACCCAAACTGGTAGTGACCCACTGGTGATATCACAATGACATCACAATGACATTCTGTCAGTGCCAGTCCATGGGTGCTGTCATCTTTTAATTTTTTTGTTTTTTGTTTTAATTAAAAAAAAGTTTTTTCTTTTGGGCATGTGCAGAATTCGAGTTTCCAGAACTGTGCATGCACTCACCATCATGCTTTTGGCTTTTTTATTATATTTTTTTCCAGATCTTTTTGGCACTGCACATGTATGCATGTATGCCCATGACATGCACCCACCCGATGCAGGAGGAAGCAAACCAGCAACAAGGTAAGTGAGAACCCACTCTGGACAGCTGATTTTTGCGCCTTCTGGGCCCATTGGGAGTTTCTGGCCTCCAGAGGGAGTGGGGAGGGGCCAGTTTTTTTACTCTCCCCAATCTCTAGAGCCTTTCCAGGAGCCTGGGGAGAGTGAAAACAGCCCCACCCCCCTGGAGGCCCTCTGGGGGCCAGAAAAGCCCATGTGGAGGTTGGAAAATGGGCTATTTCTGGCCTCCAGAGGGCCTCCGTGAGGGTGGGGAAGGCTATTTTTGCTCTCCTTAGGCTCCTGGAAAGGCTCTGAAGCTTAGGGAGAGCGACAAATGGGTGTGCCATTGTATGCCGGGAGCAGAGGAGGTCACACACACACGTGTGTGTGGGGGGGCATGGAATTATGGGTGTGGGCACAAATGTGCACAACTCCTCTACACTCCCCCTTTTTGACACACAGACCAAAAGAGGTTTGTGATCACTGCTCTAGGTCTATCTTATGACCTACACAATTTGAACTGCCAACTCATTTTAATATTGCTGGTAAGAAAAACTGCCTTGTTTGGATTTTGAAGTTTCAAAATTCAAAATGAATTTTTTTTCTCAATTGAAAGGAAAATTGCAGGGGGGAAAAATATTTGGATAACTCAAATAAAATCCATGCCACCCCTGACAGAAAATAAATCTGGAAAGGATCTTTCAAAGACTGCTTGTGGGGATGAAGCAAGAGGTATGAAATGGAGCTGGAGAAAAATGAAGTTTAAGGAGAGTTATCATGGCAGGACAGAATATATTTTCTTTTCTCTTTCACACTTTAAAATTAGTAGAGCAACTTTTCTTTTTTTGAAATATTTCTCCTTTGAAAATCATTTTTCATTGGGCTGAAATATTCAGAGTAAAGCGTGGAAAATTGACCCTGCTGTTTTTGGGAAGTTTCTTTTTATGGTACAGTCCTGTCTCTGATGCCATTCTATATATACTAAGCCCATCAAATATTTTAGGGAAGATTTATCACAGCTCCAATTTTCATCATCTTTTTAAAGTGTCTTGTAGGAGGTGGTGACAAAGGTTAGTTCAACACCTCCTTGGATTTGCCACAAGTTTTGAATGCATGTCAAACTCAAAGCACACTGGTGTTTTCTTCTCAAAGCATTTGGAAGCTCAGGATAAATCAAGAGGGTCTTTCACACAACCCTATCAACTGCCAGAGAATAATAGAAGCATTTTATATTTGAGCTTTGTCCAGCTTATACCTGTCCAGTACAAATAAGATCCTGATAGATGTGATGTGGGCAGTTATAGGTATTTATGCATACACCTGCCTCATTTGTGCCTAAAGTCAGGGGCCAGGCCTCTATGAAAACAAAACATGGGTGAAGAGAGATAAGGCCTCCTCTGCTTTACTGATTCACCTGGCCTGCTCCTGCTCCCCCTCCTCTCCCTCCTCCTCTTGACCTCTAGGCTTGGGGCAACTGGTAGGCATTTGTAAGAAAAATAGGAGAAGGGAGGGGTCAGGTGAATTATTTCTCTCTCATGCATGGTTCATTTCACCCAATAATTTCTGTCCGTCTTACCCTATTTATGAATAAAGGGTATATTGACAAAGATGATGAGATTTTTGGACTCCTTGCCCTTTGGGGATTTAAGTTCCTGGATGCAGTTGCACTATGACATGTATAATTAGTTACGAGTCATTCCCTGGGCAATGCCAAAATCATTAGCCACACTCCCATTGATTTGAGCTAATCTATAGCACTGGAAGAAGGTGACCATCTAATGAGAAATCTACTGGACACTTCATCTATAGAGCTGGAAAATCAGGGTAGTGCTGGGTTCTGCATGCACTGTTGGCATTAAATGAATATTTAACAACAACAATAATAAGAGCAGGGTGTCTAGAAGCAAAGGTCTGTTACACCTCATGGGACCTGCAGCTGTTCCTATGGGCAATAGCCAGAAGCCACAGCTGAGAGAGGGGGAACTGGCAGCCACTGTGCTGTTCTCCTTCATCTCTCGCTCTTGCTCAATTCTGTCGGTCTTTTTCTTCCTCTCTTTTGTCTTCCTCCATCTGCCTGAATCCAGAGTTCAGAAAAGTCATTGGTTACTGTGGTAACATCTGCCCTCCCCTTGCCTTCCTCTAATAATACTGTAGCCTAGCCAATGGAGCAGGGAATATTTCCCCCCTTTGTACACAAAACACACATGCACACATTAAAGGGCTCTTGGCAAAGCTTAGAGCCCACCTGGCAGAGCCTGGGTTGAAAAATACCTCAATGTGTCCCAACCATCTTATGTATTTGAGCAACTTCTTCCCATCAGCCTAATTGCATTCTGAGGGGGAAAGAAGCACAAGGGCTGTAAAGAAAGTAACAGGAGCATATTTGCAGACATGAGGGGAGAGGGAGCAGAGGGGGGGGGGGAGAGGAGAAAAAAAGAAGACAAATAATTTAAGAAATGAACAGTGAAACAGAAAAGGAGAAAGCAAGAAGTAGGGAAACTGCTGGCGGAAGTGCCCCTGCTAGTCCTGCGGCCGTGCTGGGCCCTGATCCAGCCTCGCTCCGGACCATTGTTTCCCTGCCTGGCCCCCCAAGTCCAAGTTCATCTGGGTGTGACATCATGTCTGGTTGCTCAGGGAAACCAGACGGGCCAGACGTGACATTGGTTATAGGCTGGGAAGGGGAGAAAATCTCATTCCTGTTCTGCTCTGCTCCTTCATTCACCACCAGGGAGCAATGGAGGCTAGGAAGGGAAGACAGTTCAAGCTGAGAGCTGTCTTATGTGGGACAGGAAAAATGGGGGGAAATCATGCTGGACTTGGAATGTTCCCTCCCCATAGTATTCAACTTTTCTTTGTTGCTTTAACCTTCATACCATCAAGATTTTCCCTTCTGGTTGTGGCATGCTTAAGATTGCCCTAACCGAAATATAACAACACAGTCTTTTTATTCATTGTGGAACAAAATGCAATTATTATTCAATCATTATGAGGTATTATCTGCTGCACAGAAGCTACAAATTTGCAAGTCCTTCCTTCCTCCTTGTCCTGTCTTTTCCTACTCTGCCTAGAGTGGCTGGTATGCTCTGCAAACAGGAGTGCCAATGATGATTAATGGCAACCACCCATAATATCTTCTTCTCTCACCCATGTAAGTTTGAAAAGAGGGTTCTCTCTCCATCCCCCACCACATTGTGCATTCTCTAACATTTTCTCATAGCAGAGCTAGTGTAGCCTATTGAAAATCAGGAGAACAAGCAGTACAGTTTTTCTTCATTTCTTAGATGCAATTTTATGGTTTATGTATTGTTCCCTCCTCTTCTAGATGTTATTCCTCTCCCATGTGTCTCTCAGGTTATATTGTTTCCCTTGTATAAGTGAATGCCATGTGGAGAAAAAATAAAGTTAGGATTTCTAGTTGCAGTGATTATATGTGACCCAAAAAAAAAGTGCCATAAATTCAGTTTGCATTTTAAACCACAAAAAACAAAACACCCCTTTTGTTCGCTAAAGGATCATGTGACTAATGGTGGAGCAAAGCTTCCTGGCCAGTCAGAAGTTGGTTTCAGGAATGGATTTCTGATCAAGCTCTAACCTAGCTGATAAGTAATCTTCCAGTGCTCAGCATAGATGTGGAATGGTGCACTAGAGAAAGATATAATCCAAATGGCTACATAAATATAGACTTGGAATTGCCCACTCTTCATCCTCATTTTTGCCTCAGAGCAAGATCCAAATTTATATCTCCAGTCACCATTCAGTAGAGATTAGAAAGGTCTTGGACAGAGAAAAGATATCTCAGCTTCTGTGGCTGCTGATATGAATGAAGGGGCATGGCAAACAGATTTCTTCTTTCCCTTGTTTTCCAATGATATTACTAGTTGGAAAAATCTTTTACTATAGACTTCTACTTCCATTTCACCTTCATGGAGGTTCTCTTATATGTATGCAACTACTCTGCACAATAATTTAGAGGATCAGTTATTACTAGGCAGCTGTCTCCAGCTTCCTATTCTATGACTTTTTATTTCCAATGGGAGGTACCAAGAAACCAGCCAGATTATCTCCTTTTTACTCCCAGAAGCAGCTAGATTGGTGGAACAGAGAGAAAACATAATAAACCAAAGTGTGTGGTAGAGGCAGGAAGGCTTTACAATTTGAAAGCGGGAGGCTTATTGAAATGAGAGAATAACAATAGGCCAAACAGGACCAGTGCAGCACATTGCCAGGGTAATTCAGTTTTAATTTTTAGCGGGAGGATAGACACAATTGGGACAATGTGGGACGAAGCCCACACTCTTCAGTCATATGTGCAAACTTAAGGAGTGTGAAATCTGGTAACACAAGTGGTTGTGGGTAGGGGTCCCTCTGTTTCCGGGAATTTGTCATCTTTGGACTTAAGATGAGGTGGCACTACCTCAGACAGACCCAGTGCATAGCCTGAGGGGCCTCTTGGACTCAACGGATCCTGTTAAAAGGTCAAGTGCAGCCATAGCTGTGAGAGCCTGTGCTCAACACTGTGTTTATGCACTAGCTATGCCCATTCCTGGATAGGGAAGCTCTCTGCTTATGCTATGTTCATCTCCCATCTGAACTACTGCAATGTGCTCTACATGGGGCTATTCTTGAAGCATCTGGAAGCTTCAGCTCATGCAGAATCAGGGATGGGTTCTAACTTACCTTGCTGCCAGTTTGCTTCCTCCCGCACCGTGTGGCCATGCCACCCAGTCATGCATGTGCAGTGCCAAAAATGCACATTTTTTAAAAAAAGACAAAAATAAGATGGTGGTGCATGCGCAGTGCTGGAAACTTGGCTTCTGTGCATGCACAGAAGAAAAAAATCAGCAAAAAATCCCCCCCCCATTATTTTTTACAAAAAAGAATGGCAGCATCTACTGACCAGCACCAACAGAGCCGGCTCCGGGATGTCACCAGCGGTTTGCTACCGGTGCCCAAAGAAGGGAACATGTAACACTTCTGCTTTGCGAACTGCATTAGGTGCCATTTTCCTTCTGGATCCAATTCAAGGTGTTGATTATGATGTATTAAGTCTTACATGACATAGGGCCAAGTTACTTGCAGAACTTAGTTCATCTCATTACATTGACCTATCCCATCAAGTCAGGCAAGGAAGTTATGCTGCAAAATTAAGTCAGTTAAAGGAACTGGTGGGATCTTGGAAGAGAGCCTTCTCTGCCATTGTTCCTGCCCTTTGGATATTCTGCCTCAGAGGTGAGGCAGACCCTACTTCTCTGGCCTTGCAAAAAAGGGGTTAAAACAAGACCCTGAGCCCTTGCATGGAGAGTCCAAAGGAGCACACAGTTGTGGAGTTAGTTGGTACCATAAGTTGCCTTTGTCAACTATTTTTAACAGAGTTTAATTACTCTTGCCTCCTTAAAAATTAATTTAAATTTTTAATTCTACCAGTAACATTTTAATTTTGTATATTGATTTGATGTTTTGTTATATATGGAAATAAACAAAACCCTAATGGAAATAAGTTGCATGTGTATTTCCTTCATTCTTTCCTTGAGATAAACTGCATTTTTATTTCTACTTAGGGTAAACATAACTTAGAAACATAGAAACATAGAAGTCTGACGGCAGAAAAAGACCCCATGGTCCATCTAGTCTGCCCTTATACTATTTTCTGTATTTTATCTTAGGATGGATATATGTTTATCCCAGGCATGTTTAAATTCAGTTACTGTGGATTTATCTACCACGTCTGCTGGAAGTTTGTTCCAAGGATCTACTACTCTTTCAGTAAAATAATATTTTCTCATGTTGCTTTTGATCTTTCCCCCAACTAACCTCAGATTGTGTCCCCTTGTTCTTGTGTTCACTTTCCTATTAAAAACACTTCCCTCCTGAACCTTATTTAACCCTTTAATATATTTAAATGTTTCGATCATGTCCCCCCTTTTCCTTCTGTCCTCCAGACTATACAGATTGAGTTCATTAAGTCTTTCCTGATACGTTTTATACTTAAGACCTTCCACCATTCTTGTAGCCCGTTTTTGGACCCGTTCAATTTTGTCAATATCTTTTTGTAGGTGAGGTCTCCAGAACTGAACACAATATTCCAAATGTGGTCTCACCAGCATTCTATATAGCGGGATCATAATCTCCCTCTTCCTGCTTGTTATACCTCTAGCTATGCAGCCAAGCATCCTACTTGCTTTCCCTACTGCCTGACTGCACTGTTCACCCATTTTGAGACTGTCAGAAATCACTACGCCTAAATCCTTTTCTTTTGAAGTATTTGCTAACACAGAACTGCCAATACAATAGTCAGATTGAGGATTCCTTTTCCCCAAGTGCATTATTTTACATTTGGAAACATTAAACTGCAGTTTCCATTGCTTTGACCATTTATCTAGTAAAGCTAAATCATTTACCATATTGCCGACGCCTCCAGTAATATCAACCCTATTGCACACTTTAGAGTCATCGGCAAATAGGCAAACCTTCCCTACCAGACCTTCCCCTATGTCACTCACAAACATATTAAAAAGAATAGGACCCAGAACAGACCCTTGTGGCACACCGCTTGTAACCTGACTCTGCTCAGAATACTCGCCATTCACAACAACCCTCTGGTGTCTATGCTTCAGCCAGCTGCAAATCCATTGAACTATCCAGGGATTAAGTCCAATCTTCACTAATTTATCTATCAGCTCTTTATGTGGAACCGTATCAAAGGCTTTGCTGAAGTCCAGGTAGGCAATATCCACGGCACCACCTTCATCCAACACCTTTGTGACATAGTCAAAGAAATCAATGAGATTAGTCTGACATGATTTGCCTTCAGTAAAGCCATGCTGATTTGGGTCCAATAAGTTATTGTTTTTTAGGTGCTGATTTATCCTCTTTTTCAGTAGAGTCTCCATCATTTTAACGACAACTGATGTCAAGCTAACTGGCCTGTAGTTACCAGCTTCTTCTCTACTGCCCTTCTTGTGGATAGGCACAATACTTGCCATTCTCCAATCCTCAGGAACATCTCCTGTTAACAAGGATTGGTTAAACAAATCAGTCAGGGGGGTAGCAATGACAGATCTGAGTTCTTTAAGAACTCTGGGGTGGATGCCATCTGGACCCATTGCCTTATTTATCTTTAATCGTTCAAGTTCTTCTAAGACATCGGCTTCTAAGATCACTGGAGCTGAATCCGTACAGTTGGAGGCAATGCTAAACTTGTTAATTATTTGAACTTGAATATCTGTAGTTAATCTGAATTACTACTACCAAATTTATATCACACATCATGAGTACTTCTTTAAACAAATAATAGTTAACATTGTCATTAATGGTGATGAAATTTATTCCAATCACCACGAGGAAAAGTAAGGAGTTGTAGAATCCACATTCTACTCTTCCCATGCACAACAATCTAAACTATGGTTTTGTATTATACGTCATGGGCATGCCAAGTGATGATATATTCTTCTCAAAACAAATTAAGATTAGAAAAATAATGGGTGACTATGGGTGGTAATTATGATTAGTGCACATATACAACCTTTCTATATTCTGTTTACAAATAGCGAGTAAAATATATATCGTGAATAACATGATTTTTTGTCATGTAATATAGACTAAACATTCTGCATCAGTTTGAAAGCAGCAGCTTCAAATCTCTGTTCCTACAATAGCCATAGGAAAATTAAACTTATTTGTTTTTTATTCTGCAAGGGAAAAATTAACTTCAGGATTCTGCAGCTTTTCCTAATTACCAGAGAAGTGAAATTGACAGGGTCTTGTCAATTTCTCCCTTCTATTTGGCAGAAAATGAACAATTGTAAAGCACTAAGTCATTGGGCCCTTAGGAGTCTTTTTGTGTGTGTGTGTGTGAAGTACCAAGTGGATATGAGATTATTGCTGCCACAGAATCTGAAGAGCTCGATGTAAATTCATTCTTGCCAGCATAAACAAAGACAGTTGATTTCTAAACTGCTTCTCAGGGTTGGAGCATGAAAACAATAGCAATGTGGAAGTCTCTGTGGAGTAGTTTTGAACCATACTTCATTTCATTCCACGGTGAGAACAAATGAACATAAATACATAATATCTTCAGAGACAGTGACCTGCCCAAAGGCACCCAATAAACATAGTTGAGCAGACTGATGGATCTTCCCCATACAGCTTGGGAATCTTTTCAAATTCCATCTTATATTGAGACTCATAAGCCAAAGACCCTCTCTGAAATTCGGTTTCTTGTATGAAAAACGAAGGCCATAATTTCTGAAACATGACTGTCTTTTGACAATCCCCCAAAGAGTTCTGCTGTAAATTCTGGACTTTATGGCACACCCCATGAGGAAATACATAGATCCCTAATGTTCAGTCCTTATTTTTATTCTGCAACTTAACTCTCTCTTATTCATAGATAGAAAAATTCTGAGGCGATCCACATCCATCCCTTCAACAGAGCCATTCCCCTCCCCTTCCCACATAAGGCAAGCTACATTTGGGCTACTGTAGCACATATACCCCTATGAAGCTGGTTCCCCCTACCTGAGATTGCTGGGGGATGTTTAGAAAGTTGCCGTCCCGGGGTCCGATGCCGACAAACCGGTTGGCAGAGGAGGAGGAGCCTGGCGCTGAGAATGCTAGAGGGGAAAGAGATGTGAGGCCGTTAGGGCCACTAGGTGAGGCTGATGGCATTGATGGAAAAGGATGGGCATGCAGGCCTGTCAAATGAGACTCAAGGTAGCAAAATCCAAAGAAAATAAATGGGCACCATCATTTCCTCCCCAGAATACCCTCTTGTCAGTGAACACAAAAAAATGGAACAGCTAGCCCTTAGTTGTCAGTGGGGCTTCATTTGAATGATGGTAAATACTTTTGTTTTTTGTTTGTTTGAGAAACAGGTTTTGCTAAGTGAGATGAATACTGGGGAGAATTTGGCTTTTGTTCCATAAACCTCATTTCTCTTGGGCATATTATATCTTTCTGGGTGTAAGTCCAAAGCCTTCATTTTGGGGCCTAGTTTCCTCTGCATCCCTGGAGGAAGCTTGGGGCTTCTTGTTGGTAGACTCAGAGAGACCTCCTATCCATTTGTAGGAAAGATGACATTCCAGAACATGACCATGTATGGGCCTGCCAGGAGATGGAGTCTCTAGGTCTGCATGCCTCTCCAGGGCACAGCACTGTGTGCCAGAAATAACTAAGCTCAGCTCTCTAGTATTTAGTTGGTGGCAGAAGAAGGCAGAGCTCTACATAAGGGGTAGGGAATGGATGTGGGAGATTCCCTCACCCCTAAGCTCACCTCCGATTTGGAAACCTGACTGGGGCTATGAAATATTGTTAATGTTATCTAGAGATAACTACAACTATCATGGTAACCTTACACATACACACTGGCAGGAGTACACAAAAACAGCCAAGTATGGCATTTCACTTTTACACTTAGCCTTAGATCACAATAGTGCTCGATACTTAAAGCTGTTTTCTCCACTGCCCAACCCGATAGGACATTGATGGGAAAGCAGAAGCTCTTATTTGGTGAGTTTAAGACCTTCAGGATTTGGCCATAAGAATCAAACTTTTTTGCTCTGCGGAAATTTACATCACATACTCTCTGGTTCTCAATGGAACACTGGAAGCCTATGGACTAGATTTCTGTTTGTTTACCTCCAATTACATAAAGGGATGAAGAGATGAGCTACACAATGAGTAGGTCCACATGAGGGATGTGGTGTTACTGGGTTATGCTACTGGGCAGGGTTGAATTTTACTGGTCTCTGTTAAAAATGAGCTTATGTAAGAGAGATATTTTAGAATTTTTCCTACATATAAGGAGGCTTTTTTTCCCCAAGAAGGAGGAGCATTCAAATATTTAATACATTTGAGACAAAGAATTATTCTTATTTAGCTTATCTAACACTAACACCTTACTGGCAATCTGATATGGCTCAGAGAAGCATTAATACTTTATACTTGTCCCTGCTGATCATACATATCAGTTCTTAATGAGAGCTGGGGTTGAATTTCAAACTTAAAAGCAGCTGCAACACTCCATTTCCTTCTGAAACCTTTGTTAGCCACCTTGCGAGAGTAGGAAGATGGCAATCTAGTACATAATATAGCTCCATAATTTTCCTTTATGTCTATAGTTTGTCACCATCCCTTTCTTCTTATTCCCACCCCCTCCCATAAATTATCATCAATTTAATGAAGAGTATGAACAATGTGAGAGTGAGTAATGCCATGAGCACAGATGTAGAAAAGAAAAGAAAAAGAAAGGGGGAAGGAGAAAAAGCAAAACAGAAAATGATACTGTAGCCAATCCTTATCTCCAAAGGGACTTTTTGAAGCCAATAAAGATGGTAATAATTACTTCATTGGAGATCTAGAAGTTTTAACTTCCACCCCATTTTAAAAATCAGTCTGGTAGGATTCCCATTTCTAGGATGGAGACAGGCTTCATTTTGCATAATTCCACCACTTTTCACCCAGAGATACCTGTCCTTCAAGAGGGAACAGAAGTTCTAGATTTCTCATCTACCCACTCCCACTCAAAGGTCTGGGTTTTATCATCAAATATCAAAGCCATTTTCTGGATGTTCTGTTTCCCAATGTCTCCTCCTTATCCCTTACTTCATCAGATTACCCTTTCCTGAGAAAGCACAGACCACAATTTAGGGTGATGGGAGAAAGCTTGCTATGGTTCTTAGTGAGAATTTATATTTGAAGCACCATAATATCCATAAACACAACCCTTCCTCGCATTACAAAATTCAAAATTCTCTCAATATTGCTTATTCTTAGAATTATCTAGGTTTATTTTTCTCCCTTGAAAAAAATCCCCAAAGTTACCAAGAAGCCACCATGGCAACCAACGATATAATGAAAATAAATAAATAAATAAACGTATTGGAGTTGGGCAGCTACTGCATCTTTAAACGCTGGGGAATGGGATGGAAGGGGTAAAGGGGTAATGGCGGCTAAGGAAAGGGGTCAGATGGGGTGTTTAAACCTTAAAAATAAGCACAAAGCACAAGACTTGATGATGACAACATGGTGCCCCAAGCCCACCTTCTGAATCTGCCGGTTGCTTATAGCTTGCTTTTTTCCTCTCATTCCCATTTGTCTTTATTCAATTCAACCTTTTTTTCCCTTTCTTCTTCCCCTTTGTGCCTCTTTTCGCCTACGTTTGTTACTGTGCACATTCTTCTTTGTTTTTTTTTCTCCATTGCCCATCTTTTAGTCTTGTTCCTCCTTCTCTCCTTATTTTTATTTCTGCCTTACTTGATGTCCTAGTGAGGGCCCTGGGGTGGGAAATGGAGACTAAGTTCCATTTTGCTTTGTGGTTTGGGTTACACTTGGGTCCACTTACAGGGTGACGTTGGTGTCGGTCCTCCGCCCTCTGGGTTAGTGCTGGTGGATTTTGTATCAGGCATTGGAAGGGGCACTGGTCTGGCCACAGGTGGAGGTGGCGGCAGCAAAAATGACCCCGTGACTTTGCCCTGGCCGCTACCGTTAGGCTGCGAACAACATAAATACAGCGATGCATGAACGAGACAAGGCAACGTTAAAGATGCAGTATCTGCTGGCGGCTCTTGGGGCAGAAAAGTGGAGGGACTTTATTTTGATTTAAAATATCATTTTTGTCCCCTTCTTTCTTCTTAAAAATCATACTGTAGTTTTATATATTCCCCTTACCTCCCTCAAAAATTTCCCACATCAAACATTTCCCACATCCTCAATCTCTTCCTTTCAGATGTGTGCATCCTATTTTCTTATTACATATCAGGCCTGAGTCATTATCAAGGGGTTGCCTTTGTTCCCACAGAATAGGCATGGCTGAACAAAAGACTACTTCATTGAGATTAACAAACCAATGACTTCATGGAATTATTCATGATCTCTGAAAACTTCTTATTAATGCAAAAGCAACCACTATTGTGAGGTATGGGTTGTATTCTTCTGGTTAGATTGGCTGCATCCAAGACATGTCCCCTCCTCCTTATCTTGGTGGGTCTGCAGATTTCAATGCCTAATTGAATGAACCTAGAGGAAAATATGTATGCATTGTCCACATATAGCCTGAGCTTCTCCTTCTTTCTCAACAAAATGCCCCCCATGGATCTCAAAAAACAAACAAACAAAACCAAAAACAAAGTATGAATCTAGTTCTGAGAAATGAGCACAGGATATTATGGTGGATACCCAGGTTTACTTGGATTCTGTAACATTTTAAAATATGACTGCTATTACTCCTACTATTAATATCAACATTTGAAAACATACAAATGTAAGGAATCAAGAGCAGTACACCAATTGTTATTGGGGAACTATACCACAAGTACTTAGAAAGAATTTGAATTGCTGAAATTTGAAACAATTTCTGACACCTCAAACAGCAGCACTGATGGGAACCTCAGAATTAGATTCTGTCTTTACAATTCCCAAATTCTTGGGGAGAGCTTGAGTTTGAGACAAAGAAAATACTTGGCTATGATGCATAAATCAATGGAATAATAACTTAAATCCAATTGTATCACAGAACTAATGAGTTTTTATTGTCATTTAATTTTGATTATTCAAACGTCTCATGCTAGAAGCTTTGGGGCAATTATTTTCTTGTACTGGTTCCTCATTGCCGTGTGTAGTCTATAAGAAGCAATAGCTTTTCTATTTGGATTCTGTAGCAAGCAAAATCCATGGAAAGGATATTACATGAATAATTAAGACTTTATCAACATGTGCAAAAAGTGGGGCATATTTTGTGATTTTAGAATTAGAATATAATAGAGTTGGAAGGGACCTTGAAGGTCTTTCAGTCCAGTCCCATGCTCAAGCAGAAGAACCTATACAATCTCAGACAAGGGACTGTCCAGTCTCTTCTTTAAAACCTGCACTGATGGAGCACCTCGATCTTGAAGGCAAGCTGGTGGGGATTTTACCAGCTCCTGAACAGAAGTTCCCTTTGCCAAGAAGCCACAATTAATGTGTTCCCATGATTTTTCGACAATCAATCTATTTGCCCCCAGACTTCATGCAGTATATAAACCACTGCCTTGGTCAAAGTCCTCAGAGGATTCAGAAGCAGAAGTATCTAGATTTTCTATGGCAGACCACTGCTCTACAAACCAGGAACCAACATAAAATTCAATCATTACTTAAGTCTAAGAATGACAATAAAGTACCATAAACCATCAACCTCCAGTTCTACTAACAACTCTGCTGTTTGACCTCTAGAATTACTTTATTCCTAGAGCAGTGAGTGAGATTTAAGCCAGGATAATTTTCCTGAATAATATACTATGCTGGAGTAAACAACAAAGTCTGGTAAGTAACTTTAATCAGTGTCATTTTCTAACTTAAATAGGCCTGAAGGCTCTTCTCAGACTTAATGCCAGCTGATCTGCTTCAATATTAGCCTATTATCCTGCAATTGCTATTTTGGATTTATTTATTTCTTATTGGAAAATCATCAATATTATGGTCAGACTTCACTGAATTATTTTATGTGCTGTCCTCCTGAGATGTTTTTTTTAATTAGTTTGTAGTTTTTGGAGGGAATAGTACTATAAAATAATTTTGCACCATCATCAAACTTTCCACTTTACACAGAAAATTCACTGTTGAGGCTTTTCAGGCTGAGTGATTTTTAAAAAGCTGCTTGTTTGAAATTTCATTTTATGTCATTGTATCCTGTTCAGTGAAACTGTAAACAAATTATGAATATGAAATTTCAGATTTGTGTGTATGTAAAAAGACTGGGGGGTTTTCTTCTTCTTCTGGGTAGTGAAATATTTTACTATAACATAAAGGAAAGAAAAATCAAGGATCCAGGAATTCAGTACATTCATAATCTGGACAGGAAAAAAAAAGCAAACTAAAAAAGGGCCAATTCATAACTGTTCTTTTAATCACACTGATCAGGAAACAACTGCCATGAAAAGGAAACTTCTACAAGACATTTTGCAATAGGATTTATTGATGCATCAATATTTTAGAAAAATCCTGGCTATGGATTATAATAAAACAAAAACAGCAGCAAACAGTAATTTCTCATAGGATTTTATCCACTCCTGATTTTCTTGCCCTCTAAAGAAATAGAAGTGATAACTACTGTTCCCATGAAGCCACAGTTAACAAATCCCCATTTCAACTGTGATCCATCAACTTGCCCCCCTGGATTTTTGCAATTCAGTTTTCATTCATTTATTACAATAATTTGTCCGCAGCCTATTGTCAACTTCAAGGTGGCTTACCATATTAAATGGCTTGTACACCACTGGCACTAAATTGCTTTAGGAATAGAAGCTACTGTGGTCTAATATTTTCATCCCTCATGGAGGGAAAGGTGTTAAAGATAAATAATGGTTTTCTTTCAAGATTCTTGTCAACTCACATAGGTTGGCTACAAAGAAATTATTGAGGAGGTATGGTTGTTTATAACATCAGAACTTTGAAATATTAATCAGGTGGGGGGGGGCTTTGCATTTTAATAGGACTTCTCAAAGTGAGCCAAATATATTGTTGAGAGTATATTAAAAGCAATATTTAAGTACAATCCAATTTACTTAAGTAAGTTGGAATTAAAGGTGATTATAAAAAAGTTACCCATGCCTCAACATTTAATATTTAAGTTTAAGTTTTCCTCTTTCTTCTCCCCCCCCCCCCAAATATAACTAAAGATTATAAGCTTCAAAATTAAAGGTGTTATGAAAAATTCTCATTTCCAGATTTATAAGTTATTTTCCAGTGTTGCAAAGCCTAACATTTTTGGATCCTGCCTTCAATGCACTTTCACAAATGTCACAAAGATAAACATTCTAGAATATGCTCAGTGCAACTCTCTGGGATTTTTTTTGTTCAGAACTCTGAAGACTTTAAATCCTTCAGAAACGTATTTGAAAAAAGGTGTACACAGAATTGGGGTAGGAAAATCGGATGATAGGGAAAGTAAGTGAGCTACACCTGCCCATTCTGTAGAAGTCAGTTCCCACATAAGGTCAAACAGAAGAGAAGGTTCTCTTTTGAATAAGCTGCATTTCTATCATCTATCCTTTAAAAAAAATATTATGGCTGCCCTGAAGTTAGCTTTCTTCAACCTGAATATTGGGCCTTGTAATTCAGTCTAATTTCTGAGGTAAAGGTAAGATGCCAAGAGCAAGCCAGTATCAGTCAAACAGTTATTTCAAGGAAAGAAGGCCCATTCTGCCAGACTCACAGGACTAGTTACAGTGCTTACTGTACCACATATTTCTCCATGCCTTAGGCAGGCAGGCAAGCAGGCAAGCAGGCAGGCAGGCAGGCAGGCAGGCAGTGTTTGGGAGGGAGGCAGAGAGGGAGAAGAGGCAGAAAAGGACTGTAAGGCAGGATTCTGGTGGACTGGCCGGCATCCTTGGGCTAAGGTGCGAGGCTCTTACCTGCCCAGAGCCCTGGCCTGAGCCGTCCGAGCATACAAACTGCACAAATTCCTTCAGCGAGTCCTGGCCATGGTGGTGGTGGTAGCGGATGGTCGGGTGTGTGAAGTAGGGGCTGGACTGTTGGATGATGGAGGTTGACGGGAAGTGCAGGGCCGACGCGGTGGCACGGGGGCTTCCTGGAGAGTGTAAGGACAGATGGATAGAAATAGAGAGAGAAGCACAGAGAGAGAAAGAGTGAGAGAGTGACAGAAAGAGATGTCAGTAACAACCCCCATGCCATGCTACTTCCACAGCCCAATAACTACGTATATCATCAAGGCCTCGGCTGAAAAATTATCCCCATATTCTTATTTTCAAGGCTGTTTCAATTAGGGATTGTCATAATCCCAACAAGAAGTGGTAGTTTCTCTTTTTCAAAAGAGGTTAGCATTTGCAAAGATGTGCAAGCAGGTTTGAGCTGCATGCATTATACACCCGGAATTTGCAACAACCATGTATGTATCATGCACATATACATGCAGTAAAAATGGGGTATACATTTACTTCTGAACATGTATTATTAAATTTTATTGAAGGCCCCTTCCTTATTTCTTACGTACACTACTTTATTTCAGAGTGATAACCTAATCAATATGAAGTACAAGTATCTATATTTTCTTACATTTATATCTTATTAATATGCTCTCATCTACAGTATTTCTTTCTTCTTTTCAATGCCTCCCTTTTACTCCCATCTTCTAATTCATTAGTAACCTGTCTTTTTCTCTTAAACTGTTCTATAAAGTATAATGTACATTAAATTAAATAACTTCTAACTGACACCCAAGTGTAAAAGGGGAAAAGTGCATAACATATCCCTCTCTTTGGGAATTAGTGGCACATTGTAGAATGGAAAGGGAAGAGGGAAATCAGCCAAGAAACCAGCTGTTGTGTACTGGGGATTGACTCTCTCCTACTGTATGTGGCTGAAGTTCCTCCTACACAGAGTTATACACTAGGCAGATGGCGGAAATTGGAATAGGGAATATGCAGATATTCATAATAATGAAATATAGGCTATACTGGGCAACTAGAAGGAGGGTAAGAAATTAAGCATATAGAAAAGGGGAATGAGCTGTAATTCTTTCGCTAATTTAGACACCTCAAGCCAATTTCCAATTTGCTGTTCTTGGACTAGCTGACTCAGTGAACAGTTGTAAGGAAAATCAAAAGATTTGAACAAACTGTTCTGTTGTTTTCAGGGCTGCAAAGAATTGTTTGCATAGGAAGATTCATTAGATTACCTTGCTCTGAACTAGATGTTAATGACAGAACCAGAGAATATGAAATCAGGATTGAAATCAGGACTGAAATTAATGAGTACAGGTAATCCTCAATTTGTGATCACAACTGAGTCCAAAATTTCTGTTGCTAAGTGAGATGTTATGTTTGCCCCATTTTATCACCTTTCTTGCCACAGTTAAGTGAATCACTGGAGTTATTAAATTAGTAGCAATAGCACTTAGACTTATATACCACTTCACAGTACTTTACAGCCATCTCTAAGCGGTTTACAGAGTCAGCATATTTCCCCCAACATTTTGGATCTTCGTTTTACTGACCTCGGAAAGATGGAAGGCTGAGTGAACTGTGAGCTGGTGAGAATCTAACTACTGGCAGTCAGCAGTGAGTTAAGCCTGCAATGCTGCATTCTAACCACTGTGCCACCTTGGCTCTTAGTAACATGTTTGTTAAGTAAAGGCTTCCCCATTGACTATGCTTGTCAGAAAGCTGATCACATGTCCCCAGGACACTGCAACTGTCATAAATAATTCAGTTGCCAAGCATATGAATTTTGATTACATGACCATAAGGATATTGCAACATCCATAAGTATGAAAAATTATCATAAGTCACTTGTTTCAGTGCTGTTGTAACTTTGAACAGTTGCTAAATGAACAACTGTAAGTCAACTACCTGTAAAGGCTTTTGAAACGTGATTTCTATACTATGCTATATCTGAGTAGAATGTAAGCCTCCCACAAAAAGTATTGGTGCCCTTGATAAAATAACTGCTTGTTTAATTATTGTGTCTTTTAGCTAATGGGTTTCACCTGTATGCAATGTATACTTCAAATGGCAGATCAGAAAGGTTTTTTTGCTTAACACCTGGCCTATTTTAGCTTACATTTAATATTATGACTTTTCTTCTTTCAATAATATAGATTACGTAATTCTTTAAACCCATTACCTGGAGTCCTATACTTCCTACTCTTTAAAAAGCTGCTTATTATACACTGTCATTTGCTGTGTGAGAACTTACAGGACAAAGAGAAGAGAGAAATCAGTCCTGCCCAGGGGTGAAATTCAAAGTTTTTCCCTACCAGTTCTGTGGGCATGGCTTGGTGAGAGTGGCAGGGGAGTGTGGGGCCAGACAGAGGTGGTATTTGTTGGTTCTCTGAACTGCTCAAAATTTCTGCTACCAGTTCCTCAGAACCTGTCAGAAATTGTTGAATTTCACCCGTGGTCCTGCCAGAATAAATTCTTCTGCTAGATTACCAAAGTAGTAGTATACTATGAACTCATACAAAGTGGAGACTCAAGCAAGTAATGGCCTCTCTCCAAACATACTACCGGTACTAACATTAATTCTCACAAAACAACTTCATCTTTGTAAGTCTTACATCTCTCTGACAATGCACTTTGATTGGCACTAAGTCTACAAAGATATTGCCTCTTTAACTGCCGTCCATGGCAGGATCAAAAACACAGACAAGCAAGGAACTCTTCAGCCTACTAATGTTGTTTTTATATGTTGTAAGCTGCCCTGAGTCCTCAGAGAGGGGCAGCATATAAATTCAATTAAATAAATAAATAAAATGTTAGTAATCTGTGTACAAAACCTGTTTGATGCTTCAGGGCAAGCCATTTGATAGTGCTGCTTAGTAGTTTATCTCGATAAAAGGCAGGAAGAATGTATTCTAAACTTGCTTCTTCTATTCCTTACCTGAATCACCTCATCGGATATGTTGCTACTTGAATTAAAAAGTTTTCTTCTATTTCTTCCCCCCCTCTACTGTACACATGTGTAACCTCTACAGTTCTGTACAAAACAGCTGACAATTCAGTACATCACTGTAAGTGATATAAAGTCACTATTAATCAGAAACCACAACATCATGACTGTTGTTAGCCGCCCCGAGTTTTCGGAGAGGGGCGGCATATAAATCCAATAAATGAAATGAAATGAAATGAAATCATCCTAAGAAAAGCCAGACACCAAAAACTGTGACAGCATCCCTAAACTTCAAACTTTATGCTTATGGTTGATTACAAAAAATATAACTAAATACCTCCAGCGTATATACACCTGTATCATGGTTCTTACGAAACACTAGTCATAGGCATTTGTAAATAACACTTAAACAGATTATCTGCTCATTTGATCTAAGCACACAGTTTTTAAATGCCTTGGCTGAAGGCTGTATATGCCATGACCTAAACAAGGAAAAGGTCAAGCAAGTTATAGCCTGTTCTTCAAAAAATTGAAGAAATTGGGGGTGGCGCAAAGGCTCAGCATTTAGCAGTTAGGTTTGATACCCAAGAGTCATGTGATGGGGTGAGCGTCTGTTCTTACCCCAGCCCCTGACCACCTAGCAGTTTGAAAGCATGCAAATGTGAGAAGATACATAGGTACCACTTCAGTGGGGAGGAAACAGCGCTTTGTGACATTATGTTGGCCACATGACCATGAAAATATCTTAGGATAGTGCTGGCTCACTGGCCCTTGAAATGGAGATAAGTGCTGGTCCCTATAGTCAGTTATGACTAGTGGAGTAAAATGCTCAAGAATTCCTTCTTTTCCTCTCTCCTTCAAGAAATCATTGCATTTATTTTTGAAGTGCCTATTTGTTTATGACCCCACCTGTACAATGAGAAAATTGTTAGATGTCTTTCTTCGAATGGTCTTACTGTCACAAAAAATGGCAGGTAGAAGACAAATCTATAGTGTGTTTTTCTATGCTTTTTGAAGTCTTCAATTCTCTGCCTGCTCTGATGGGACTTTAATGCCAGGGGGGAAATCTTTTAAAATTCCTTAAGCATTTTAAACTGGCATTTTTTTCTCCAACGATTAGACTTCATTACATTTTCCCATCTGTTGTTTTCATTTTAATGCTGTTATTTTATGATATGCATTTCATTACTTTTGTTGTAGTATTTCTATTTTCATTACAAGACCACCCTGTGAAAGTAACTTAGAAGGGCAGCATATAAATAACAAAAATAAAAATAATAAAAAATAATTTTAGAAGGGAAATAAGTGTATTCATTCAGGCTCCAAACACTCAAAATATACCGAAATATGGACTTTTAAAAGATTTTAAGAAATACACTGATAATATATTGGTCATTTACACTTTCATAGGGCTTAGGGTTCTACTTCAATTTCAAGCACACCTCAGAGAAGCAAGGATACGTATTTCAGCTTGAAACAATAAGCGACTAGGAATCTTACAACTCTCAATGTATCAAATGTAGTCTATAGGTTAGATTTGCCATTCTTAGATCAACCTTTAAATATCCTAGTTTTTTAAACGAAATATTTATATGTTGTCCATTCATTCTGAAGCCTCATTTTCCAAAGCATTTTCAAATGAGCATTTGAAACTATATATATATAATATATATATATGAAACTGGATCTCAGTCCATCTATGAACTGATATCAATTCAAACATGATGGTGTGGCTTTCAAGCAAATCTGATTTATTAAAACTTTCCTCTTTATATGCCATCTTAAGGATAAATTCTTGCGAATTCAGTTTGCAATTAATGTGTTAAGCCATTTTGGCAAAAAGAAAAAAAGAAAAGAAAAAAAGAAAGCAGGGGAACAAAAGACAGAGGAAGTGAAGGAGAGAAAAAGAGACAGCAAGAGACTATTGCCAGAACCGAGGTGGTTGAATCTATTGACATGCCCTACCAAGGAGACAACTTTGTCCCTTGCCTCCCGTCTTGCCCACAATCCACCCTTTCGCCCCCCTAAGAAAATGGCTTTGTTCTCACCTGGTCTGACTCCTGCTAGGACAGGCAGCGGGTGGTGGGTGAAAGCCATTCTCGGGGAGGTGGTGTGGGAGGACAGGGCACTGCAGAAATCCAGCTTTCCTGACTTCTTTAAAGAAGCCGGTCCTGGCAAGGAATCAGGGAGAAAGTTCATGGTTTAACAGGTGGAGGAAAGATGGATTAGTAGTTAGCCATGCTCTTTCATTCACTTCTATGGTCCATGTTCTACAACAGATCTAAGGGATTATATTGGGAATGGCTGCTTTCAATTTTTAGTTTCTCTACCTTTTCACTGAACAGGTTAAAGAAGCAGCTCACATGTCTATTATGCATAAAAGCCAACATTGAAGTAGAGGTATTGACAGACAGCATTAATATTCATTATTTCTACAACACTAAATATATTTTATTAAGAACAATCTCCATGGATCTCTGAGGTGCCTCCCTCAATAAAATAAAAATGAATACATAAAATCTCCTTTGTGTCATGTTTGGTTCCCCCATGGAACCTACATCCATCTAGGCAACATACAGAGGTGGCTGTTTTAGCCCAATTCCAATATTTTATTTTATTTTTTTAACTTGCACTGCAGTCTACAGCCCTGGGATTCCCTTTTGTTCTTTCATTCAAGTACATATCCTTAGCTTCCAAGCACAGACTAGATTAGCCAGGTTATTAGCAATAAATTAGTGTTTTGACTACATCAGGTTGCAACACTTTATTTCTTTTCAAGATTCTAGACCCCACCCCCCATAGAAACATAGAAGACTGACTGCAGAAAAAGACCTCATGGTCCATCTAGTCTGCCCTTATAACATTTCCTGTATTTTATCTTAGGATGGATATATGTTTATTCCAGGCATGTTTAAATTCAATTACTGTGGATTTACCAACCACGTCTGCTGGAAGTTTGTTCCAAGGATCTACTACTCTTTCAGTGAAATAATATTTCCTCACCTTGCTTTTGATCTTTCCCCCATCTCTGCTACTCACTATTCCTTGGCCTAGAGCACATCTAAGTTTGTTATATCTTAGTGATAAGAGGTAATCTGAATGCTTATTAGAGTTTTCAAAGCCCTGTATCAGAGCAGTTTCTTGCTTTTGTTCTAAAGCTTTTCTTGCTTTTGTTCTAAAGCAGTCCTGCGGTTGAAAATGCTTATTTGCATGACAAAAGCTACTTTTCCTTTGAATTAACAGTTATTAAACATTAATATAAATTTGTTTGAAGACTGTTTAGGTTTGCTCCATAGTTCTCTGCAAAAACATAGATTTGTCACGTCATTTTAGCAAGGCCTTAGTTGGATGCTAGGAGAACTATTAATAGCCAAAAAGTGAAAAAAGGTAAATAGCAATAATAACAAAATTTTATTTACGGTTAAAGACCATCAATATAATATTAATAATAATTAAAAGGAAAAAGAACAGGAAACAGGACTTTTGACTGAGCAACCAAGATTGATCCATTGTAACTATACAAGAGATGTACATATCTCGCTATGAAGGTACACATTTGCGATGAATCCCCGCTGCTGCTGCTGCTGCACAGAATCTGGCCACCTGTGCCGTAATCCTGGCTTGCTCATCCCCAAGCAACCACCGGAGATAGGCAACATCTGAGCGGCCAGGATATCCCTCAATAAGTGATAGATTATGTTTTCTCCTAATGTCAGTGTAAAAGGAGCATCTCAGGAGCATGTGTCCCTCAGTCTCCACCTCTCCTGAGCCACAAAATCTTTCAGTGGCTGGAGTTCCCTTGTACTTGCCGTACAAAACGGCGGATGGAAGTGCACGGCACCGTACAAGAGCAAATGGCTTTTGATGGCTTGCTGACTCTAGCTGTCCCAGGTATCTTGCAGGAGCCACAACATATCTAGTGGCATCTGGGGCCAGAAACAGCAGAGCTCTACCCAACTCCTCCTGCCTCTCGATGTCCTCCACCCTTTGTCGCAAGGTCTGTCCTGCTAGATCATAGTTCATCTCGAGTATTAAATCTGAGGAGAAGCCTAATTTGTGAAGATTGAACTCGATGGCCTTACATGGATTACATGAGGAGGAAAATTCATCGTGAAGGATTAACAGAGCAAGACCTTGCGGAAAAAAATTAAGCTTTAACCACATATTTAGGGATGCTATACAGATTCTAGCTTCGACTTTTATCAGTCCAGTCTCCACGCGCAGAAGTGCATTTGAGACGCAATGTGGCATCTGGAGAGTTGCTCTAATAAATTTGGATTGAACTAATTCTAGTGGTGTAAAGTGTAAAGCTGAAGCTGGCGGTCTAAGCAAGGACCCGTAAAGAAGCTGAGCTAGCAATTTGGCCTTAAAAAGCTTTATAGCAGCAGGAACTTAATAACCTCCCTTTGTGCGGAAAAAATTGGGAATGGCGCTTGCTGATCTTTGTCCCAAGGCAGCTGCATATTCTCCGTGTGCTTTCCTTGAGCCATTGGCCTGTAAGACCACCCCCAGGTACTTAAAGGTGGTTACCTGCTCTATTTTGTGCCCATCAAGATACCATGAGTAAATTTTTGGCCTTTTTGCAAAGGCCATGATCTTGTTTTTTCATAATTTATACTCAGGTTATTGTTATTACAGTACTGAAGAAGGGCTCGCAAGGCTCTTTTAAGGCCTACTGGCGTCCTGGAGAGGATCACGGCATCATCTGCATAGAGCAAAAGGGCGATGTTTCGGTCGCCTATTTTGGGGTGTGTGTGTGATTTGGTTTGTTCAACCATTTTGCCATATCATTTATATGAAAGTTGAAAAGTAGGGGGGCCAGGATGCACCCCTGTTTAACTCCTCTTTCAGTTTTAACTGGCTTTGAGAGGGACCCTTGCGTATTACACCTCACCTTAAGGGATGTCTTGGTATGTAGGGCACGTAGTAAATGAAGAAGCCTTTGATCAATGGAGGCAGCTTCCAATTTCTCCCATAATTTAGTTCTAGTTACTGAATCAAAGGCTGCCTTGAGATCTATAAATCCAGCATATAAGTGATACAGGACTATTTGAGATGTATTTTTCTATAAGATGGCGGAGGACTAAGCACTGATCAATAATGCCCCTTCTCTCTCTAAAGCCGGCTTGCTCTTCAGGGATCAGATTCTCAGAATCCAGCCACTCCTTTAGCTTGCCTTGTAGGTGTTTGGCATAAAGTTTACTAATTATATTTAATAGACTTATTGGTCTATAATTGGTAGGGTCATCTCTTTTCCCCCTCTTAAAAATTGGGATCACAATTGCCAAGCCCCAATCCTCTGGGACGTAGCCAGTGGAATCAATATACGTGAATTGCACTGCCAAAACTGGTGTCCACCACTCTAAGTTATTCTTCAATATTTCTGAGGTAACCGAGTCAGCTCCCGGGGCTTTGCCTGACCTGAGTTGGCCAATGAGCGATTTAATTTCAGACTCTGAGACTGGGGGCCAATTTGGTGAGTACTTCTTTGTAAATCTTATACTTTCTTTAGATGGGTCTTTGTACATCCTCTGAAAGTGAAGTTCCCAGGTGTTAGTAGGTATAGGAACGTCTAATGGAGTATGTATTTTATCTGAGTGTCTGGCTATTAAATGCCAGAATAGAGAGGAGTTATTTTGCTTTGCAGCCCCAATAAGCTGTTCGCAGGAGGATCTTTCATCTTGTTTCTTCTTAAGGGAAATTAGATGCTTATACTGTTTTTTTGAGGGTAACAAGATGGTTTAGGCTTGGTTTGTTACCGTTCCCAGTTTCACCTTTGTACCGCTTATAAGCCAAGGTGAGAGCTTTCTTGGCTTCCACACAGTCCTTGTCAAACCATTGTTTCGAGGTAGTATAGGACCTCTTAGCTGAAAAGATTCGATCATATACTAGAATTGGTTGAAGCTTATGGATTATACTTGTATATGATTCTAGTAAGTTTTGGGAAGGGTTGGCTTTGATAAAGGCTGAGTGAAGTTTTTGAAGATTATTTATTTATTTATTATTATTATTTATTATTTGGATTTGTATGCCGCCCCTCTCTGAAGACTCGGGGCGGCTCACAACAAGTGTAAAACAAATCATAAATAATTCAATTAATTAAAATATTTAAAGATTTAAAAAACCCCATATACTAACAGACACACACACAGGCATACCATGTATAAATTAAATGTGCCCAGGGGGAGATGTTTAGTTCCCCCATGCCTGACGGCAAAGGTGGGTTTTGAGGAGTTTACGGAAGGCAGGAAGAGTAGGGGCAGTTCTAATCTCTGGGGGGAGTTGGTTCCAGAGAGTCGGTGCCGCCACAGAGAAGGCTCTCCCCCTGGGGCCCGCCAACCGACATTGTTTAGTTGACGGGACCCGGAGGAGGCCCACTCTGTGGGACCTAATCGGTCGCTGGGATTCGTGCGGCAGAAGGCGGTTTCGGAGATATTCTGGTCCGATGCCATGAAGGGCTTTAAAGGTCATAACCAACACTTTGAATTGTGACCGGAAACTGATCGGCAGCCAATGCAGACTGCGGAGTGATGGTGAAACATGGGCATACCTGGGTAAGCCCATGACTGCTCTCGCAGCTGCATTCTGCACGATCTGAAGTTTCCGAACACTTTTCAAAGGTAGCCCCATGCAGAGAGCATTACAGTAGTCGAACCTCGAGGTGATGAGGGCATGAGTGACTGTGAGCAATGAGTCCCGGTCCAGATAGGGCCGCAACTGGTGCACCAGGCGAACCTGGGCAAACGCCCCCCTCGCCACAGCTGAGAGATGGTTTTCTAATGTGAGCTGTGGATCGAGGAGGACGCCCAAGTTGCGGACCCTCTCTGAGGGGGTCAGTAATTCCCCCCCCAGGGTAATGGACGGACAGATGGGATTGTCCTTGGGAGGCAGAACCCACAGCCACTCCGTCTTATCCGGGTTGAGTTTGAGTCTGTTGACACCCATCCAGGCCCCAACAGCCTCCAGGCACCGGCACATCACTTCCACCGCTTCGTTGACTCTACCCGATATAGATTTTTAAAAGTTGAAAAAGTTAAAAATAAGTTAAAAGTATAAAATATTTTGCTAAAATGTTTAAATGTAAAATAGAGTTAAAAATTTAAAAATAAATTAAAAGTATAAATATAAATGAGCTAAAAAGCAAGTGATAATGAAAGAACCTGCAAGTAAAAGGCACAGGAACATGAAAAAACCCCTCTTAATTTATAGAAGAACTATTGAAATTGCTTATTTTCCAGAAATGGCTTCACTTCTTCACTGATCAGCACAGCTGAAATACTTGTCTGGTATATTTTCCTGAATTTCCTGATTCTTACTCCCCCCAGAAATTATCATCTAGTGTAGCTGAAAAGGCCAATGAGGGCAGGTCCATTTGGTCCCCTGCTGAGCCCACAGTTTTTACTGGTTCCGGAATTGCCTATTTGCCTCAGCCTGACAAACAAGTGTCTCACCAAAATGGAAAAGGCCATGCTGAATCTTTAGCCTCCAAGCTGAACAATCAGAGGTCAGGTTTTCCAGTTATTAAAGTCCATTCCCAAGGCCTTTAAATCCTTCTTACAGATATCCTTATATCGCAGCTGTGGTCTCCCTCAGGGGCACTTTCCCTGCACTAGTTCACCATACAGGATATTTTTTGGGAATCTGCCCACCATCCATTCCATAGCACGAGGTCTGGGTAGGATAGTAGAGAGGATAGACTGTTACCCAAGCAGTAGATCCCCTCTCTCCACATCGCTGAAATAATCCAATGGAACAGCAAAAGCCAATACGATTGGTTCCAGCTGCGTCGCAGGAGTTATCAGAACATGGCTGTACACAGTCATGAACTGCTTCCGGGACCCATGCTCTGGATTTTGCCTCAAAGTTTACTCCTGGAGCCTTTTAAAATTATAGATATAGCCACAAGGCAGCGTACATACAGTAATACTCCCAGGTTTGGGTTGGTCTGAGTGACTGGTGTAAAATCAACTTTCCAGCTTCCATGGCTAGAGCTCCCCATATCCTAGTTTCTTATCCACTGTCAGGGGTCCCTAGCCCCTGGCCCACAGCCCATTACTAGAACTTGAGCTTTTTGAAACTAGGCCTCTGAAGTGGTAGGCAAGTGGTAGGATTGGGCCTTGCTAAAAGAGGAAAGAATTAAGAGGCCAGGCGATTTTCGCCCGGCCGATAGTTGCGCCGGCGGGGAGGGGCGAGAACACCGCCTCCCAGCTGGGCCCGCCTGCACAGAGCGTGGGCACGCCCACGCGCTGCTTTCGGCAGCAAAATAGCTTGCCCGTCCGGCCGGGGGAAGAATCGCCCCGGCCGGAGGTCCGTCGCAGCTGGGAGGGGCAGGACGCCGCCTCCCAGCTGATTGGTGGGGCGCCAAGCGTCGGAGCCACCACGAGCTGTGGTTGGCTCGCAGGGGCCGCCGGGAGCGAGGGGAGGGGTATTTCAGGGTCTGCACCCCTCGCCCCTTTGCTCCCTGCTCGCCCTCCAGATCGGTCACCCACCCACCCTCCGCTCTATCCAGGGTGTCTGGCAGAGGTCGCCCTTTGGGACCGAGAAGGAATTTTCGGCAGTCTGGAAGCTTTATTTCAGATTGTTTTTTCACCTTCTCCATCCTGGTCAGGTGTGAGGTTTTTATTGGGTTAGGGGGTGTATCGTTGTAAATAGGTTGATTGAATTTTCTTTATTTGGTCACTATTGGCAAAAACAGGGTGGAAAGGGTGTCAGTTGCAACCGTGTGTTCTCCCTTGGGCATCTGTTAAAAGGTGATGGGCTCCTTCGTCTCACAACTCATGTCTCCTCCACGGACGGAGTGGTGGGAGGGAGGAGCATTTGGGGCTCATCTACGTCACTTCCGGTTCCGGGTCATGGAGGTGAGCCCTCCCACATGCTGGGCGTGGCTTTCAATTTGGGTGAAGGCGGGGCTCGCTTCACCCTTACCAAGCAAGGAGTTCGCCCATTGGTTGCCCAAGTATGTTTTGTTCAGGATTTTTCACTCCATTTAGCACCCTCTACAGGTCTATTACTGTAATCAATAAAGTGACCCATTTTTCATCCAGCTCTTGTGTTCGAGTTTCATTCCCTGTCCAGCGCAAAATCAGTCTAGAATTTAAACCACTATGCAGAATTGTATGTCATAAGGCCAATGAGAAAATCTCAGTAAAATCACACGGGAAAAAGCATCCTATGCAGTTATATCTCAAGAATATAATTAGTCTGCTCCTACAAAATAAGTACACTAGAGTACCTTATAAAGTATAAGTACATTATAATCAGGGGTGAGTTCCAACTTGCATCACTGCTGATTCGCTCCCTCCCTCCAGCGCTGCGAGGCGCACCTCCTGGGTTATGCACGCACAGTTACCAAAAGTCCAGAAATTTTTTTTAAGGTAAGCAGAAAAAAAGATGGCAACCACATGGACATTTCCAGAACTTGGCTTGTGAGCATGCTCAAAAGGAAAAAAAATTAAAAACGTAAAAAAAAAATTCAAACAAATTCTTGAAAGATGGAGGTGCCTACAGACTGGCACCTACTGATCCAGTTCGGTGACATCATTGTGACATCACCAGTGGGTTGCTAATGGTTTGAGTGAACGAGGAGAAACTGAGTGGGACCACCCCTAATTATAATTATGGAATCTTGGAATGTGTTTGTGATGTGCCAGTGTCTGGAGGCTGTTAGGGTTTGGATGGGTGTTAACAGGCTCAGACTCAATCCTGACAAGATGGAGTGTCTGTGGATTCTGCCTTCCAAGAACAATTCCACCTGTCCATCCATCACCCTTAGGGTGGACTTTTGCCCCCATCCTCCTTAGAGGGGGTCTGCAATGGGCGAACTGGCTTGTCTCACACCAGCTGTGGTGAAGTCAGACAGGCAGCCAGGCCTGTTCTGACACAGCTGCAGAGACTACCCATTGCCGGGAGGATAGCCGAATGATTCCATCTGGAAAGAGTTACCTTGCAGAGGGGAAGCAGAGTTTTTCTGTCTATGATGGTAAGCAGAGAGTGCCTGAATGGGATTCTAGACCTTTGTTTCTCACTTGGTTTCTGGACAGGGTTAAAATGGCCTGAGATTGAAGAAGGTAGCTAATGTGCAACGTGGCATTTCAGTGAAATTGCCCATCATTTGGATTATTTTCAACTACCTAATTGGATCTCTTTGAAATTCACCTTTTGGAATTTGAAATTTTTAACTTTTGTTTTGGAATCCTTATCTCTATAAACAAAGAACATTGTAAGACAGGAAGCTACAGTAAAAGAGTCATTTAAAGTTATCTAGAGAGAGAGCCACCTACATAAGGCTTGGAGAATTGATCACCTAGCGACATCGTGTGGCCGGAGGAAATATAGCAGTTTATTTGAACTGAAATTATTTGAACTGAATTAACTGATTTGAATTGATTTGAATTGATTTGATTTAATTGGACTGATTGATTTGACTGAAATTACATTTGTCATAGGTTCAAAGACAGTATTCTTGTCGTAAAAAGACTGATCAGCTAAACCCATGGAAGGAAGATAATGTTTAAGATGAAATTACTTGAACTGAATTAAACTGATTTGAATAGATTTGATCTAATTGGACTGGTTGATTTGACTGAAATTACATTTGGACCATCTGATCTGACTGAAATTACATTGAGTAAATTTAACGAATTGGACTTTTTAAATATTTTAATCTTATGGGAGCTTATATATATATATATACAAATATACAAGCAAGTGATATAAAGTGTAAAATGGAAGAATTATATAAGAGGAGAAAATGTAATGTCTTATAAATGAAAAAATTGAAAATAGTTTTGATTATTGCACATAATATAGATGAGATATTTGGTAATGATTATGATGATTATGATTATCTTTGGACGACCTTTTTCTATTTTTCTTCTTTGCTTTTCTATCTTTTTCTTTCTCTCTTTTTTATTTTATTCTGATTGATTGAATTATAAATTGCTTATTTGATTTATGGTGATAAAGTGGGAAGAAGGGGATAAGCTAAGGGAGAAGAGTTACAATAACAGGAGTAGGATTAATATGGGATAATAATTAGCACTAATTATGTTAGGTATTATATATGAAAGACAGATGAAATTACAAAGAGTTAAAATCAATAGATGAGTTCGATAGTGAAAGACATTTAGAATTAGGGATAATATATAGATTAGGGAAATATATAGATTAGGGAAGATTATGACATTGCATTTAGCAGTGAAAACAATTAGAACAGGGAAGATTATTACACTGATATGACAGTGAAACATAGATTAGGGAAGATTATTACACTGGGATTGGCAGCAGGGTTTATAGATTAGAGAAGATTATCACACTAAGAATGGCAGTGGAAAACATCTAGATTATGGAAGAATATTAATATTTTGGGTTTTTTTGTTTTTTTAATGGAGGATACTTTTTGCATAAAATAATGGAGTAATAATGTTTTATATTTATTTTGATTTGTTAAAGTAGAAATGACATACTGATATAATGAAAGAAGTTAAATAAATGAATTGAGTAGGAAATGTATTTTAAAATCTCTAATAATAACCCTTCCTCCTATGTATAGATTAAGATATGATATGAAGAGTGCTTTTCCTTTTTTATTCTTTTCTGCTCTTCCTTTTCCTTTCCTTTTTTCTTTTATTCTTTCTTTCTTTTTTTTTCCTTTCCTTCCTGGGCTTTTAAAGAGACGTAAATTTGGATATTTTCTATTGTTAAGGGCAGTTATGATAAAATGAGGGTTTTTTTTAATGAAAGTAGGAATGTGTTTTCTAAGAATGCTAGAAAGGGACTGGAACACAATGGCATAGTTAGGAAAAACAGCAAATACCCAAGAGAAATTTAGATAGCTACAGCACTTTAAATATAAATGAAAGCGAAGAACATTATCTAAAATCCGGATGATAGCATTTGGAAAGGAGGTAGCACAGGATGAATGATATATACCAGAAATAATTGGATAAATAATTAGAAAAATTTGATTAATTTGACTAAGAAATTGGCATTTGATATTGTATTATATTATATTTTAATTTGAGGTATGTAAATTGGAATCTCTGTAAGGTGTGAAAAACAATAAAAAGTTTATACCCAGAGGGGGTCTGCAAATTGAGTATCCTCCTCAATCCACAGCTGAGCTTAGAACACCATGTCTCAGCTGTGGCGAGGGGGATGTTTGCCCAGGTTCACCCGGTGTACCAGTTGCAGCCCTATTTGGACTGGGAGTCTCTTCTCACAGTCACTCATGCCCACTAACCATGAGGTTTGACTACTGCAACACTCTCTGCATAGGGCTATCTTTGAAGAACATTCATAGACTACAGGTGGTGCAAAATGCAGCCACGTGAACAGTCATGGGCCTTCTCAGATATGCCCATGTTTCTCAAGCACTCCGCAAACTGCATTGTCTGCCGATTGGTCTATGAACGCAATTCAAAATGTTGGTTAGGACCTATGAAGCCCTACATGGCATTGGACCATATTATCTACAGGACCGTCTTCTGCCTCATGCATCTCAGAAGCCAGTCAGGTCCCGCAGAGCTGGCCTTCTCCAGGTCCCATCAACCAGGCAATGTGATTAGGCAGGACCTAGGGGAAGAGTATTCTCTGTGGGGGTCCCAGTCCTCTGGAATCAGCTCCCCGCAGAGATTTACACTGCCCCCACCCTCCTCACCTTCCATAAAAGTTTAAAGACCTATCTGTGCTGTCAGGCTTGAGGCCATTAGCCTAATGTAGTATAGTATGTCTTGCTGTGGGAATGGGAATGAATGATTTTAAATGTTATTAGAGTTTTAAAAGTTTTTTTGTTACATTAATTGGATTTTTAGTTATATTAATTGGATTTTTAGATATGGGAGGGGGAAGGGTCAAATGGTCACAGCAGCACAGAGCCTACCCGCTGCCTTATGGGGCTCTGAATCCCCACTGTCCGGGGGTTCTGGTTCTTCTGAACCAGACCCGATCCTCCCTGGAGGGGAGGTTATGCATGGGACACTACCGGCGTCGGCATACCCTACCAGATGAACCTGCCTAGTCTTGTGCCAGCGGTGGTGTGAAGCCAGCCAGGCAGCCATGCCTAAGTCGGCACCAGCTGTGGAGACAATGCAACACAGGGATGGAAGACGAGTGGTAACACTTGGAAAGAGGAAGATTCAAAGCACTGGCAAGGTGAAGAAAGGATTGAACAATGTGCTGGAGAGTGAGGACGGCCGAAGGGATTCCAAATTATTTTTTTTCTGATTTTTAATTTCAATGGAACTAAAGTTGCTGGAAATGAAAGCAGAAGCAGCTGTTTGGCAATGGGGCGAATAGCGAGAAGCTTCTGAGCTCAGCAAATTGCCCAAGATTGGATTACTAAGCAAACTATGTTTCTCTTAGAACGGGGCATGAAGATTCCACTGGGTTTGCAGTGATATAAATAAGAGTAGGGTTTGAGGATTCCACTGATCTTACAGTGATACATAGAATATGAAGATTTGGGTACTATATGGGATAGATGGAAGAAAGGGGGGAAGAGGTTTCAGCCATCGCTTCCGACCTGGCTCCCTGTGCTCAAGAGGAGGGTGCTGCACCCCTTCTGCCTGGCGGTGGCTGAAGATGCAGCAGTGGCTATCTTGGCATGGAAAGCTGGATTGGAAGCAGTGTCCGAAAACTCTGCGCCTCGGGTGCAGCCGGGTGACATTCCAAACAAGCTGCTAAGCGGGTGTCGACTTCTCTCTCCCCCTCTCTCTCTTGTGCATGCTTTCTCCCTCTCAAAACACATTTAGTAGTAATTTTTAATTAATTAGATTTGTTGTCGTATTGTTTTTTGTATTCTATGAGCCGCCCCGAGGCTTTGGAGAAGGGCGGCATTCAAATCAAATCAAATCAAATCTCAATCAAATCAAATCAAAATAAATAAATATAATAAATATAATAAATATAATAAATATAATAAATATAATAAATATAATAAATATAATAATAACAACATTCTCAACAACCTTCCCTAAAAAGTGAAGGTTGGAGACCAGATGATAGTTTTTCGAAATGTTAGGATCTGGGGAAGGCTTATTGAGGAGGGGGAACACGACTGCCTCCTTTAAGGGTGCCGGGAAGGACACCCCCCCCCAAGAAGCACTGACAACTGCCTGGATCCAGCCTCGTGTTACTTCCCTGCTGTCCGAAACCAGACAGGAGGGACATGAGTCCAATAAACAATGGGGGAGCTCACAGCTCCAATGGCCTTGTCAACTTGATAGCAGTTTACAGATACTTGAGGGGTTGCCACGGTGAGGAGGGGGTCTCTTTATTCCCCAGGGCACCAGAGGGCCGGACGAGGAACAATGGTTGGAAGCTGACCAAGGAGAGATTCAACCTGGAAATAAGGAAGAACTTCCTGAGGGTCAGAGCGATCAACCAATGGAACTGCCTGCCAGGGGAGGTGGTGAACTCCCCAACTCTGGACACCTTCAAGAGGAGATTGGACTTCCATTTGGCTGGGGTGCTGTAGGGTTTCCTGCTCAGGCAGGGGGTTGGACTCGATGACCTAACGGTCCCTTTCAACTCTATTAATAAATAAATAAAATAAACTTCATCAGGTGTCACAAGATCAAACTCCTCCCACACAACAGGACTAAGATGGGCCGCTGTCACCTCGACTGACTCATTGTCAGCCGACACTGCATTCCAGTTGGAGTCCAAGTCTCTCCAGTGATTTGTCTGTGATTTGTCTGTGAAGAACTCATTAAAATCCTCAGCACTGTTCTGCAAAGGTTCATCCACCCTCCCCATATTCAGGAGAGAGCGGGTCAGCCTAAACATAGCAGCTTGGCGAGAGTCCACTGATGCAATCACTGTGGAAAGATGTGTGGATCTTGCTACCTAGATCACCACTAAGTAAGTCTTGATATAAGAACAGAATATGCTTACAAACATTAAAAGTAAATTACTAAAACCTGAATGTGAAATGGAATATAGAAGAAAAGGGCAGGAGAGCATAGTTAGAACTAGAAACGTTGCAACATTTTATTGTACATTGCTGGAATTAGCTGCTGTTCATAGCTCTGATACTGCTGCCCTGGAGTATCACTGATTTGTTGATTCTTGGAGTCATCCCTAGACTCCACCCTAATGCACACATAACCCATTGTTACAATAAACCATCTGTCTTTGGGCAACTCACTTCAGTGTGAAATATAATACAGATAGGTGATATAGTGTCAAAGCTGATTTAAAATCTACACATGAATTTCTTTTGTGTGTGCATTTGTAGATCTACACTGTGGATTGATCTTGATTAAAAGCATCCACACCCCGGGAAACATGATTATGAATTACAAAATGCTGTCTCAACAGATATGAAACAGGGAATCTTGTGACATACCCCTTGAATATTAGGTGACCAATACAGTGCTTTTTTCAGAAATGGGCCATTCCTGTTCATCACTATCTTTCTAATGCAGCACAATCTGGCACTTCAGCAGCAGTCAAAGGGGGCCCGAGAGAGAAAAGCCCCCAGCCTGTTATCTCATGCCAGCTGCCTAACACCTGATACCTGTGCATAGGGATAGGGAGGAGGGCTGCCAGCCAGCTGTGAACACCTGTCTCTGTCAGACGGCTGGATGGTCTCTCCAGCTGTTCATACAAGCCCTGCAGCTGTGCTGCTTAATTGGTGATTTGTTCAGATGGTTGGGAACAAACCTCAACAAGACAAAGGAGGAGGAAGGAGATGAAAGAAAGAGAAAAAATGTGTTTGAATACAGCTCGTTCCACAGCTTTCAGCCCTCAGAAAACGAAGGAAGACCCAAGTACAAAACAACCCCATACCCATAATTATTCCCCACAGATCAGCAGAATAATTTTGATTTATCAAATGTACTGCAAACTCAGAGGAAGTGCAGCTTATAAAGCATTTAAGAAACTGTCTCAAGATGTTATGTGCTGCATGCTGCATTGGATTCACCTATTTTTCTTTGAAGTTACCCTAGAATTTGGAGTATCCTCCAGGCACAGCTGCCCACTGCTCTATTCTGATAGTAAGTGTGCAAATGCACAAACCTTTTCATAGGTATACTTTACTAACATCATATTTCCATAAACATGTACACAGGGGGTGCTCCTTTTCTCTTATGACACCTGACTTACAAATTTATGTGTATACATAACCTGTCTATATTGTGGTATAAAGATATTAATATGCAAAAGGGTTTAATTTGGGGAAATCTTTATAAATGGCTTGAAACCAGAAGAAATAACCAATAAAAAAGTAAATAATATATGGATATAATTGATAACTATAAATAACATAATGAAAATGTAAATAATTGATATATGGACTAGACAAAGCAAGAAGGAGATATACAGTATAGAGTTTGCTTTTTGATTCACCAGGAATGCAAACAAAATGATAATGATGTGTTATGCAACCGTTTTCCTTTATTTATTTTCTTACTTCCCTCCCCCTATTTTTCTCTCTTTCTGTCTCTCTTTCCCTCTCTCTCTTTCCCTCTCTCTTGTTTCTTTCTTTTTTCTTACCATATTTCTCCCTGTTCTTTTTCTCCCTCCTCCTTTCTTTTCTTTCTTCTAATTATATGTTTGTAATAATTGTTTATTGCTCTTTTTGAATTATATTATTTTTCTATTTATGAGTAAAAAACTAAAAAAATGCAAAAGGATTCAGAAGAATAGCTAGACTTTCTATGTTAGCATATAAAAATGAAGTGAATGTAATGAAAAGGACAATACAGTATTAAAAATCTTCTTTCCATCTTCTATGTCATCCAAGATTTACATTAATTCCCATACCTAATGGGCTACTGGCTGATCAAATTTAATCCCCATAGGACAAGATAGTATTTGGAAAATTGGAAGTTAAAATTGGAAGTTAAACAGGGGATTACTTTAAATGATGGAAGCTATAACTGTATATACATACATTTCACCACAGCTACTATTTTGACAGATAATGTTTCCAATAAAGCAAATTTAGTTTTTGTGAAGAAGATTGAATTTTTAAAACATTTTTTCTTCATTCACATTGTTTAAAGAATACAGGATAAATTCTTCTGGAATGAAGGAAAATATCACACTAAGCAAATAGGTGAATACCCAAACAAAGAGTAATAAATGCAAAAAGAGCGAATTGGTATTTAAATTTACAGCAAAAAAAATTAAGCAATAATTAAACTATATTGTATATCTTACTCAGAGAACAGAACAGAACTCAGCTTTCCTCTATCTCAGATGTGGTCCAGCTTATTCCAGCAGTTCTTTAATCAGAATCACCAGAGAGGCATAATATAAGCCAGAAATACACGTGGACCATAGATAGTCAGTTTATTCTAGCCACAAGCAGGAGTGGGCTGCTGCCCAGATGGGGTGGGGGACACAGTGGGTAGCAAAAATGGAGCTCCATCCCAGAGCACCCAATTTGCACTGAAAGATATTGAAAGGAAATGCAGGGTGTCTTGCATGAGCCACGCCCACAGTGTGGTAGTAAAAAATTTGGTAGCCCTTCACTGGACAAGCATCCCATTTCTCCCTCCTATTTATTTCACTAACTCCAATACAGCCAGAATCCATTTTTTAATAAATTATTAGGACAGTTGATTTCCAGCACTGTAAGAAATCCCAGTATGGACAGCTGCCATGCCTTACACTGGAGTCCATTGCTAAATCCTTCAAACTATGTAGCAGCTACTTCATTCCCCATTTCATATCCCCCACACAATCTACTCTGGATATTAATCCTCTTTTTCTTTTATTCAATATGTCATGCACATATTCAACGTATACATATCAATGTGCTCTCATTCATACTCACAAACTAGCATTTTTGATGTAAATATATGGATATTTCATTCTGCAAAACTACACAGGACCATAGCATATTTGTATCACAGTCTTTTGAAGACTATACGAATTTCATTCAATGTGTACAATTTACTATTGGTTCCATTATACTTATGTAGTATTTCAGAAGACCTTGTTTCCCTGGGTTTCATGCTGGGGAGATTTATATATTATTGCATGCCTAGTGTTTTTTGCTAGCATTAGTGAGATATGTACTTAGCTTCAAATCTCATCCATACTGGACTGAGAGTTATCCACCCCTTCCCTCATGAGGCATCTTTGCCTATGTGGTCTGTGTAGGCTTAACTTCATTTTGTAACCATATTTTAAACTGATACTTCACCTGTATTTGGGTATGTGTCTGTTAAAGGGCTTTGCTTCATATTTGTTGTAAGCTATCATATATACCAACTTGTTTGAACCATCTCCCTAAACAACTCCTTCAAATCTGTAGAATCCAAAGAGAGCTCACCTGAAACAAACATGATTGTCACCAATGATTGCGAACCGTTTTTTGGTTCACATGCCAAAATTATGTGTGTGCGCATGCTAGCCCATGTGCATGTGCCCACACCCATTCCTTCCCCACACACATGCACACCTCATGCACGGCCCTCTGTACATGTGCAACACCACCAGCCCGCACCGCCGCCCATGTGTACAGGCTTCACTGAAGCCTGGGACAGTGAAAAAAAATGGCCAAATAGGCAAAACGGAAGTTCAGAAAAACAAACTTCTGGTTTGCCCGTTGCGCTGTTTTTTGCACTCTGGAGTTTCAGGAAGCTTCCTGAAGTCTCCAGAGTGTCTAAAACAGCACAATGAGTAAACTGGAAGTTCATTTTTCTGAACTTCCAGTTTGCCTGTTGGGCTGTTTTTTCGCACTCTGAGACTTCAGGGATATAGCTCTGCATGCCACCAGTAGCATGCATGCCGTAGGTTCGCCATCACTGTCCTATACATTCTTCAAACAAAGCATTAATTAAAAAATATGGTCACTGTATTGGAAGAACAGATGCAATTGTGGATGAAATCTGTGCAGGCCTAATGGTAAATGAAGGGCAAAGATCAGACTAGTCTTTTTGCTTTTGTTTCCTACCTCCATATATTAACTGAGGAAGAAAGACTATTGCCTCTTACCTGCATCCACATCATTGGGCCAACCACTGGATTGGCTGCTGCCAGCTGCTGGGGACCGTCCCGTCCCAGGATAAAACACATCATCTACTGGACTCTCCATTTCGCTGTCATCTAGTGACTTAGGTCGTTTGGTGGAACTGCAGTGGAAATATAACACAGATGCACAGATCATAAGCAACAATGTAATGAAATACGGGGTTAAGTACTTACTCCACCCACCCACCCACACCCACAGTTGGGACTAATTACTACAAGAAATGCCATTTGGTTTGAAGAGTCTTTCAATGAACTCAAAGATTTATGCACTACAAAAAGATTGTAGGAGACCTACCTGCTAGAAGGTGGAGATGTTATTGACCGTCTACCAAGAGCCACTTGATTGATGTTGTAGTAACTAGGACTCTCCAAATCAGCCAGAGAGAAGTTTGGACCAGACGCTGTGGCAACAGGAGCTAAGAGGTAAGAGACAATAACTCAACAGACTGGAAGATAGGCAGCATGAGAAAAACAAAGGGTCAAACTGATTTTTAGTTTCTTGTATTGAAATAACAATTTTAAAAAAGGATTTGTAAACCCGACCAATGATAGAAAGTACTGGTAACAAACACATTTGTACTATGTGTATGCAGATTTAGGCAAAAGAATCCAATTTACAGAATAATTTAGTGGAATGGAGGAAAGATGAAGGAAGGAAGGGGTTTTTTTTCTATTATCTTTCAGTGTCTCCATTTGATTGCAATGGAAGTTTGAATATATGACAACATAAAAAGGCTATTTAATTCTAGAAGTTGACAGTAAAAGAGGTTTTGAGTCTTTGGAGAAGGGCGGCATACAAATCTAATAAATTCAATTGAACTGAATTCTTCTGTAAGATGTCAGGAAGGTTAAATTAGGAAGTGTTGAAGAATGCATCAAATAAATCAATGTCTTTATTACTTATTTTAGATTTTTACCTTCCTTCTCTATAGAACTCCAAATTGCTCACAAAAAGATAGAAATGTAAAACAGTAAACAATAGAGAAACATGATATTATTATATTACACTAAATGTTTAAAACGTTTAAATCACTAAAACTTATTGATATACTCTCAATAAGGTTGTCAGTTCTTGAAGCCATTATTTCTGTTTGCTTCATCTGCCTCATATTTTAGCCTGGAAAATTGGAAGGGTTTTTGCTTTTTTGTTAGAGCAGTAGGAACTTAATCATAACAAAATTCCTTACGAATGTGCCTGTACCTGCATGGAGACCATATCCAGTTGTGCATGAAGATTTGATTGGACTATGTCAAGGGTAGGCAAAGTTGACTCTATGACTTGTGGACTTCAACTCCCAGAATTCCTGAGCCAATTATGCTAGCTCAGGAATTCTGGGAGTTGAAGTCCACATATCATAGAACAGTGTTTCCCAACCTTTTTTGAGCCGCGGCACATTATTCATGTTTTCAAAATTCTGGGGAACACTGAACGGGGGGGCTAAAGAAAAGTTTGGACAAAAAAAATATCTCTTCCTCCATTTCACTCTATTTCTCCCTCCCTCTTTCTCTCTCTTCCTTCCTTCCCTTCTTTCTCTCCATCCCTCTTTCTTTCTTTCTTCCTCTCTTTTTTGCTCTCTCTCCCTCCTTCCCTCCCTGTATGTCTTTCCCTCTCCCTCCTTCCCCCCTTTCTTTCTCTCTCTCTCTTGCTTTCTTTCCCTCTCTTTCTCTTGCTTTCTTTCTCCCTCATTCTCTCTCCCCTCCTTTTTCTCTCTCTCTCTTTCTCTCTCGTTCACCACGCCAGCAACAGAGAGAAAAAGAAAGAGCAAGAGAGAGCCGGAGAGAGAGTGGAGTGCGGAGCAGCCATCAGCCTCCTCGCCCTCCCAGACGTCCCCAGCGCCCGGCCTCGCACCGCCTCCCGTTAGCCCGGCCGACTTTTCCCTGCTGCCGTTTTCTCTTCATGGCGCAAAGCCACACAGTCCCGGACTCCCGGATCGCTCGCTTCTCCGGCCAGCGCGGCGCTTTCCTGGGCAGATGGCTTTGCTGACCGGAGAAGCGAGTGATCCGGGAGTCCGGGACTGTGTGGCTTTGCGCCATGAAGAGAAAACGGCAGCAGGGGAAAGTCGGCCGTTTTCTCTTCATGGCGCAAAGCCACAAAGTCCCGGACTCCCGGATTGCTCGCCCCAAGGCAGGAGGCGGCGGAGGAGGAGAGGGGGCGGATTGCGCCCCAAGGCAGGAGGCAGTGGTGCGGTGGCGGAGGAGGAGAGGGGGCGGATAGGGCGGGCAATGGGGCAGGGCGGAGAAGCCAGGGGCGCGTTTGGCCGGAGGCACTGTGGGGAGGCAGGGGCAGCCGCGGCTCCCTTTACTCCTACTACCGCACCTCCCTGCCCCTGCCTCCTTTTTCCCGCCGGATACGGGAGAACGCCGCATACGGCGGTGCGGCACCGGCAGCGCCCCGCCCAGCTGGAGCTTCCTAGGAGCACCGCAGCACACCTGACGGTGTCTCGTGGCACACTAGTGTGCCGCGGCACACCGGTTGGGAAACGCTGTCATAGAAGAACCAATTTTGCCTACCCCTGCACTATGTGACCAGCTTCTGAGTGTGGGGCAGGGTTGTGAACTTTCAACTAGGTGAGGAAGCCGATTCGCTGCCACTGCCCATTCAAGAATAGGTGATTGGCGCAACACCAACCCCCCACTGCAATATTCGCTGTATAAGATGCACAGACATTTCCACCCACTTTAAGGGGGGGGGGGAGAGTGTATCTTATACTCCAAAAAGTATTGTAATCCATCACGTCCCAGTATTTTATATTCATCAAAATCAGATAGGTGTTCTCTAACCATTTTCTTGTTTTTTTTAATTTTTATTTCTAGTCTGTCTTTCACAGTTAAGTTTTGGTAGGTTGGGCCATAGTTTCTTTTTGTGAAAACTGATGCAAAGAATGAGTTAAGCAGTTCTTATCTCTGCTGCCTGTTACTTCTTTGTCATTTTCTCTTACATGGGCCTACAGTTTCCTTGACTTTTTTTCATTATTTATATGTTGAAAGAAACTTTTTAAAAATTATTTTAAACTTCATCCTAACTTCATCTTTGCATATTTGGGCTATCTGCTGATACTCTGCCTTCATTATGTGTTCCTCTTTCCTTTTCCTTCTTTTTTTGAATTTGTCCTTTTTGTCTTTCAGTTTTTCAGAGATCTTTGTCCAACAAGGCTATTTTTTTCTTGGATTTCTTGTTTTTCTTTTTCACTGGTATTGTGCTGGACTGGACTTTTATAGTTATATTTTTCAGAATTTCCCCACACCTCTTTAGTTGTTTTACCCTTTAGGATTTTCATCCATGTAATTTTATCTTAGACTCCCTCTCAGTTTATTAAAACCCAATATAATGTGATCACTCTTGCCCAAAGTTCAAGCAATTTCAACTCCCTGTATCACTTCTTTTCTATTAGTAAGAATTAGATCCAGTATAGCTGTCAGCCTCGCTATGTTTCCCCTTTCCACAACGCTTGGGCTGTCATAAGTAACAGGGGAAGGGGGAGGTGTTTGGGGATTTGGGAGGGGAAGTTTCTGGAGGGAACCTGGTAAGTTTTGTTTCTTCTGGCGAAGGCCAGAAGAATTTCATTTCTCCTTGAGAAGTGGTGAGAAGAAAGTCCGCTGCATGACAGGATGGTGAAGATGTATCCACCTGACAGAGATGGACAATGGGGATTGGTTATTTTCCAAAGGGGGGCAAGTGGGATACTTTGATACAGACAACTATCCTGCCTTTTTCCTCAGACTTTGCTTCTGATGCATTCACTTCTGATTTAGTAAAGTTTACGTTTAAAGTTCAAAATGGACTCTGCGTTTTACTTTTCTTAAATATTGAGTGGAGCCATCCTGACATTAGCTTTTCTTTTAGTTTCCTGTTCTACATTTTGGATGACAAAGTTGTCAGTTACATTGCTTAGGAATATATTTTATTCTCCACTCGCCGCAGAGTTTGTCTACCAGTTGGTATCAGGGTAGTTAAAATCTCCTGTTACTACTCTGGTATATTTCCTAAATGTATTTATTAATTGTTTAGCAAAAGTTTAACCATTTCTTCTGTTTGTTTGGTTGGGTGGATGATAGTATAAGCCTATAGCAATGTCATTCTTTTTTCCTTTTATATTGATCCATATGGATTCTAGGAGGTTTTCATCCTTGGATTTCTGTAGAGATGTAGTGATCTTTTATATGTAATCTTTTTATATATAATCTTTTATATATATCCCCTCTTTTGTTCTTCTATCAGTACATTCCAGTCATGAGTTTCATCCCACCATGTTTCAGTAATGGCAACTATATATTTACCTTCAGGCACTAGTACTTCAAGTTCACCCTGTTAGTTCATGTACAGGCATTTCAGTCATTTATGGGTCTTAAGTATATTTCTTATATCTCCTACTTTGCACCTGGGTTTTTCATCCTTCCTATCAGTTTCTACTTCATTGTGTTCCCCCCCTCCTCCTCCTCCTTTTCTTCTTTCTCTTTACTCCCTATCTCTTTACATGATTGGTTATCTGATATTTAGTCATTTATTATATGATATTTGGTTATATGAACTTTACTCACATATAATAACCTAAGTGCCAGAGCTGATTGTAAACAACATTGCCAAAAAGGCACTAAGAGTTGTTAACCTAATCTTGCATAGCTTCTTCTCTGGCAATATTAAACTGCTAACCAGAGCATTCAAAACATTTGCCAGACCAATACTCGAATACAGCTCACCTGTCTAGACCCGCACTGCATATCAGACATTAATACAATTGAGAGAGTCCAGAAATATTTCACAAGAAGAGTCCCTCACTCCTCTGCTCACAACAGAATACCTTATTCCACCACACTTGAAATTTGGGGGTTAGAAAACCTAGAGCTATGTCACCTTCGATCTGATCTAAATGTAGTTCATAAAATCATCTACCACAATGTCCAACCAGAAACTGAATACTTCAGCTTCAACCACAACAACACACATGCACAAAATAGATTCAAACTCAATGTAAACTACTCGAAACTCGACTGCAGAAAATATGACTTCAGCAACAGAGTGATCAATGCATGGAATGCACTACCTGACTCTGTGGTTTCTTCCCCAAACCCCAGAAACTTTAACCTTAGACTGTCTACAGTCAACCTCACCCCATTCCTAAGAGGTCTGTAAGGGGCATGCATAAGCGCACTATCATGCCTACCGTCTCTGTCCTATTGTCCAAACTTATTTTTATCTATTTGCTTTTGTTTATTTATTAGGCTTCTATGCTACCCAATCCCAATGGGACTCAGGGCAGCTATGTTTAAACCATACCTATTATATTGTACCCGTTTTGACAAACCAACCAACTAACAAACAAATCTGGTGTTTTTTGCTTGGAATTAGGTTCTAAAGATCTTGAAGACTGTCCCACTCCCCCCTCAATTTTAGTTTAAAGCTCTTCTGATAATCCATTTCTGGTATATTATTTCCAGTTCTTGTGAGAATCACTCCATCCCTTGCCTTGCACTTCCTGTAGGTAATGTAGACCATGATTAGGAAACTGAAGTTCTCTTGATGGCACCAGTTTTTAAGCCAATGGTTCATTTCTAAAATCCTTTGCTCCCTTATTGTATGTTGGCCCCCTGTTAGAAGTATAGATGAAAACACCATGTGTTCTTCTAATTCTTTAACTTTCTTCCTTAACTGTTTGTAACCTCTTGTATTGTTTTTAGATTCATTGTTGTGTCATTGATCCTCACATGCAGAAGTGGTAGTAATCCATGGGTTTGATTATTTAAATAACGTTCTCAATTACATCTTTGATTTTTGCTCCAGGGAGACAGCATACCTCCCTAGATTGACTATTCAGTTTGTAGACTATAGTTTCTATTCCCATAAGAATCAAATCTCCTATCACCAATATTCACTTTTTTCCACTAAGGAAGTCTTGGATACTATTCTTCATGTCATAAAAATGCTGGGTTGTATCTCATTTTTAAAAATTATTGATGAAAGTTATTGTTCGGTTCCAGAGGGGCTTCACTGGAATGGGCTAGGGTAGATAGTTTTACTCTTGATTGCTGTTTACTTTTAAAAATATCTTATTCTCAGAAATTTTATAACCCTAGAAGATGCCCCAGAGGCAGGAGTAGGCTACTGCCCAGACCGGGGGGGGGGGGGGGGACACAGTGGGGTAGTGAAAGTGGAGCTCCACCCCATAGCACCCAATTTGCACTGAAAGATGTTGAAAGAAAGCGCAGGGTGTCCTGCTTAATCTGGTAGCCCTTCACTACTGGGGGACCAGAGAAGATATGTGCATCCCATGTCTCCTCACACTAAAATCACCATCCCAAGCCTGCAGTTTCAGTTGTCTTAACTTACTTTGTGACACTCTCACCAGCTCTGTAACATTCCAAACGCCTGATGTCACAAAACAGTCCTGGAAGGTCAAATGCCCTGCAAAGAGAAAAAGGCAGACACAGACTGGATCATGAGGATGGACTAGAATATGAGAGGCTATAGCAACTGGATTAGATTAGATTAGATTAGATTTATTGGATTTATATGCCGCCCCTCTCCGCAGACTCGGGGCGGCTCACAACAATAGTAAAAAACAGTACATAGTGACAAATCCAATGCCCACCAATCCAATTACAATTTTAAGTTAAGAAATTCATAAAACAATCCCAATATATATAAAAAACAAGCAAACAATCAATCAAATGGCAAAACAACATGGGCAAGGGGGAGATGTTTTAGTTCCCCCATGCCTGACGGCAGAGGTGGGTTTTAAGGAGTTTACGAAAGGCAGGGAGGGTCGGGGCAATCCTAATCTCAGGAGGGAGCTGGTTCCAGAGGGTCGGAGCCACCACAGAGAAGGCTCTTCCCCTGGGTCCCGCCAGACAACATTGTTTAATCGACGGGACCTGAAGAAGGCCGACTCTGTGGGACCTAACCGGTCGCTGGGATTCGTGCGGCAGAAGGCGGTCCCGAAGATATTCTGGTCCAGTGCCATGAAGGGCTTTATAGGTCATAACCAACACTTTGAATTGTGACCGGAAACTTATTGGCAACCAATGCAGACTGCGGAATGTTGGAGTAATATGGGCATACTTAGAGAAGCCCATAATTGCTCTCGCAGCTGCATTCTGCACGATCTGAAGTTTCCGAACACTTTTCAAAGGTAGCCCCATGTAGAGAGCATTACAGTAGTCGAGCCTCGAGGTGATGAGGGCATGAGTGACTGTGAGTAATGACTCCCGGTCCAAATAGGGCCGCAACTGGTGCACCAGGCGAACCTGGGCAAACACCCCCCTCTCCACAGCTGAAAGGTGTTTCTCTAATGTGAGCTGTGGATCGAGGAGGACGCCCAAGTTGTGGACCCTCTCTGAGGGGGTCACTAATTCCCCCCCCAGGGTAATGGACGGACAGATAGAATTGTCCTTGGGAGGCAAAACCCACAGCCACTCCGTCTTGTCTGGGTTGAGTTTGAGTTTGTTGACACCCATCCAGGCCCCAACAGCCTCCAGGCACCGGCACATCACTTCCACTGCTTGGCTGGCATGGCTTGCTATACTGTGAATGGATAGAAAGAAATACTAATTTGCTATCTATCTTTTGTCTCTTTTGTGAATTATATCTTAACCTCAGCTTTGAATCCCATTCCTCCTCCTCTTTCAGTTTTAATTTAAGTCCGGTTTATAATTTCAAATCTGTATATTTACTCCCATTCTAAGATTACAGGTCCTACCTTGCTTGCCCTACATCTATTTCTTAAGAATTCCATATCAGTCTACAAAGATCTGTGACTCCTGATTATTCTCTATTTGTCCTCACTTGGCTGCAGAAACATATTGGAGGGAAAGGGCTTCAATTAAATTCAAAATGGAATATAAGAATGTTGAGCATGGAATCCAACTTTGAGCAGAATGATGATCAGTGATTCACTCACCATTGGGCAGTGGTTTAATGTCCACATCTCCTTGCTGGTTTGAATTGTCTGATTGTCCGGATTCTAAAACACACAAGGAAAAAATAACTTGTCATCAATCTATTGCTAGAATTAAGAATCAGAAGCATGTGGTTGACAATGTTGGATCCTGTTTTATGGCATCACCTACTTTTCTACTTTCATAATGAATGAAAAGAACTGCTCTAAAATTTATAAACTTTCAGTTTTCCTTCACTTAGAATTTTAGAATCATAGGGCTGGAAGATCTTTTAGTCCAATTCCCTCCCCATGGCAGGAATACTTTATATCATCCAGGTCAAATGGTTGTCCAATCCTTTATAGAAAACCTCCAACAATGATGCAGCCACAACTTCAGGAGGCAAGCTGTTCCATTGGTTAATTGCTTTCATAGTCAAAAAGATTATTCTATGTTTTGGGTTGGATATCTGCTTCTTGTCCTACCCTTAGGTGCTCTGGAGAATAAGTCAATCCCCACCTTTCTGTGGCAGCCCCTCACGTACCAGAAGAAAACTATCATGTCACTTCTAATTCATCTTTGCCTTGGGCTGGACATAGTTTCCTTAACTGTTCCTTGTATGATTTATTCTGAAAATCCCTTATCATGTTATTGCTCTTCTCTGTCTTCTTTTTAGGTCTCAGCATCTTTTTTAGTGCAATTGTGATCAAAATTGGATACAGTATTCCAGGGTCACCTCACTTGTGCAAGATAAAATGGTACTATCATGTCTTGTGATCTTGGTGCTATTCATCTCTGGATGCAGTCTAGGATTGTACTAATTTTTTTGGAAGCTGCAGCACATTGCTGGCTCATATTTAAATGGTGGTCCAGTAGGATACCTAGATCCCTCCCACAACTACTCCTGTTGAGCCAGGTACTACTTATTCAATAACTGTACCTTCGACTTTTCCTTTGATCATTTATGAAGATGTTGAAGAGCACTGGGCATACTACAGAACATTGAGGCACCTCACTGCATGCTTTCTCACGTGTGGACGTAGCTCCATAGAGGACCACATGCTGAGTGCAGTTGGTCAGACAAATAAGAATCCTTACAGTGCTGCTACTGTCTCTCCCACATTGTTCTATCTTACCATTGCGGTCTACTTTATCAAGTGCCTTACTGAAGTCTTAAGTGTATTATATCCACAGCCTTTTCCTGATCCACTAATTTAGTTACTTTATCAAAGCAGACAGTAAGGTTTGTCTGTCACAATCTGTTTTCAGAAAACCCATGCTGGCATCTAATAATCACTTTGTTCATTTCTAGACCCTCATAATTTGTTGCTTGATTATATTTTCCAGAATTTTTCTGAGTATTTCCAAATAAATAATTTGGGAAATATTTGATTGCCATTATTAAACACAGATTCTTGACATGCTGTTGTAAAATACAGAGATGTAGTAGACAATTCTTTATTTCACATTTTAGCATATCGGATTATAATACAGGAGTCAAAAAGAAATCTTCTCCCATACACATACAGGGCATACATATAATTATTGATGTTATTTTAACTTCCATTGAAAATAACAGATATTAGCAGATATGACATTTTGCTTTATTTATTATAAACCATATGGAACAATATATTTTTGTTCAAACAACATTCTTGTGTTAAAAGATATAAATAGAAAATGACTGATATTTCATTTGTCCTTTTATATTATCCCCAAATCCATCTCTTGAAACAAGCCATCTTACCTGTTTGTCAATCTTGTCCTGCATGTATTTTTGCCCTATGAGATTGTTCCAGCTTTCATATTATGACCCACTGTACAATCCGTAAGGCTAGTATTAAAACGGAGATGTTGTTTTGTTTTTTATGCTGATGGCACCATGATATTTAAATGAGACATATCATGGTTCTTACTTAGTTCAAACTTTATAGGAAATAAAATTCTGATTTATGGCAGATTTCACTCAACAAATAAAAATCGGGAGGCCATATAGCTGAAGGATCAGCTTGTAATCCATTTCAAAATATAACAGGGTAAAACAGAAATATTATCCTGTGACAAATGAATGTTGCCCACTAAATACAATTGTAATAAAGATTAAAAACCAAATTATATGTGGAAAAGTCTAAGAATTAGATCTTGGTTCGAGTATCATTTAATTTGTAATATCAAAAAAGAGAATTGCACATGTGGAAATGGGCATTTTAATCTTACTTCTCTACCTTTTTTAATTAAAAATGTATTTCCTAATATGTTATCAAGGCTGTTATTTGATTCTTGGATAAAAATATATGTAATACTCTCAGAGTCATTTCTCATGAGGTGGGTAGCTAATAAATTTAATAAATATATACCATACCAATACTACAGTTCAATATAAAGTGGTAGACCTTTTAGCTGTTATATTTATAACCATAAATAAAGCTAAAGTATAGGAAATCTTGATTCATTCCTCTACCAAGTTTATTCAAAGCTTTGCCAGATGTAGTGATTTAGGAAATAATCTGGATGTCCCATCAAACAATAATGGCTTTTCCATTGTGCCAGGTCCCAGTTTTCTCCTACAGCATTGGAAAGTTTTGCGCAACTGGAAGATATGCAATGCATGCTAAATAGCAGGGGAAATAAACTGTATTATTTAGATTTATGAAAATAACAAACTGTTCTCTAGACACAACAAAGGATTACTTCTTTTAAGAAGAAGGAAGTAATGTTGATTACTTCCTTCCTCCACAGTGGAAAAAAAAGATAAAAAGCAGGAAGACAAGATTTTAATTATTGTACTGAAATAAGGCAAAATGTTAGGCTCCAATTCTATATCTATCTATCTATCTATCTATCTATCTATCTATCTATCTATCTATCTATCGTTTGTTTGTCTGTCTGTCTGTCAAACATGAACAAGATATCAGATGTAGGTATAAACATAAACAAAGGAAGTAAATATAGATAAATGGGGACAGTAAGACAGGGATAGTAGGCACACTGGCGCACTTATGCACCCCCCTTTACGGACCTCTTAGGAATGGGGTGAGGTCCATGGTAGAGAGTTTGAGGTTGAAGTGTGAGAGTTTGAGGCTGTAACAATGGAGTTGGGTAGAGCATTCCAGGCATTGACTACTCTATTTTTGAAGTCATATTTTCTGCAATCGAGTTTGGAGAGGTTTACCTTGAGTTAGTATCGACTGTTTGCCCATGTATTATTGTGGTTGAAGCTGAAGACGTCATTGACAGGCAAGATATTGTAACAGACAATTTTGTGTACCATTCTTAGAACAGACTGGAGAGGGCACAGTTCCAGATTGTCTAAGCCCAGAATTTCAAGTCTGGTGGCATAAGGGATTCAATTGTGAATAGAGGAGTGGAACCTGCTCAATTGTGTTAATGTCCAATATACAATGCAGATTCCAGGTGGATGAGCTGTATTCAAGAATTGGTCTAGCAATTCTGCCTTAGTTAGCAATACAATTTTACCAGAGAAGAAGCTTTGCAAGATTAGGTTAATAATTCTTAATGCCTTTTTGGCAATGTGTGGGGCTTAGATCATTAGATATGAGTAAATATCATATAACCAAATATATAATAAATGAGTAAATATCAGATAACCAATCATGTACAGAGGTAGGGAGTAAAGAGAAATTAGAAGAAGAAGGAGAAGGAGAAGAAGAAGAAGAAGAAGAAGAAGAAGAAGAAGAAGAAGAAGAAGAAGAAGAAGAAGAAGGGGAGGGGGAGGAAAAACACAATGAAGTAGAGATTTCTTCTGCATTTTAGGCCTGGAGGGGTGGGCCTGGAAGAAGATGGGGCATGCATGCTAGTTTTGATTGATGGGAGGGGTTTATTAGGATGGGGCTACTGATCTTATTTCTGTTTAGGTGCATATAAGATACAGTAGACTTCACTCTACTCAAACTGCAGTGTAATAATTGTGTATGCTATCTTTGGTATTTGAAATATATAATAAAAACCTCCTAGAGCTATCAGATCACAGTTGTAAGTATCCAGATCAGTATTGGGCTGCCCCTGGTACGCCTGGGATTGCTGATCTGTTAGCGGAAATGGCGATGTGTGTGCATCTGCACATCCCCGCTGCACCTCCGCACCCTCCATGCATTCTTGCACAAGAATTTGCTTCTGCTCATGCGCAAAAGCATAGTAATAGCAAAAATCAGTGAATATCAGCAATTTTTGCCCTTTCCTTACTTCTGCTTCTGCGCATGTGTGATAATAGGTGAAAATAGCAGAAATCGCTTGTGTGTGAGTGTCCTTGCGTGAGATTTCAGCAATTTTCACACAGGGGTGCATGCACTCACTACTGCCAGGACGCATGCCCATGCTGGCCTCTGGGACCGATCTGGTAATGAAAGGTAAGTGCGCCCCTTCTGTGATCCAGACAACTGCTAGGTGGAAAAAGAGATAGCATTTTTGTACTTTGTTATCACCTAGTGGTCATCTAGGTATCTGATAGCCATCTGATAGCCCTACCCTGTTCTCCAAGTCCACATGTAGATCTGGGTAGATAAAATGAATCTTTTTTTTTTTTTCCCCAATTTTTTTTATTATTTTTCATAAAACAGACATACAGACGTACAAACATTAAACATAAAATGGGGATGTATTTCCCCGCTTCTTTTGAAAGTATACATTCAAATAGAGAAAAGAATACATAATCAAACATTTGTTGAATGTTAAAAAGTCTAGTAAAAAATTTTCAAATCTTAAATGCAATATTAGTACAGTATAAGTAAAAATGCTTAATATGTTATTTAAGTGTAATATATTCATCTAATCAAACATTCAAACTAATCTCAATTACTAAGCATACATAAAACAAAATTTTTAATATATCGCTTGTGAGTAAACAACTATGTCAAAATCATCAAGAAATACATCTAATATTGTTATTACCTAAATAAAAACAGATCTATCTCTTATTTTTTCTTATCTAACCATTTATATATGTTGTTCCATGTTTCATAAAATTTTGTATCTTCTTGATCGTTTAATCGTCTTGTCATCATATCCATTTCAGCGCAATCTAATATTTTAGCTATAACTTCTTCTTTCTTGGGGATTTCCTCCCCCTTCCAGTTTTGCGCGTATATTATTCTAGCCGCAGTTAATATGTGTATAATTAAGTAAAGAGTTTCCTTCTTATAAGTCTGATTAGTAATTCCTAATAAGTAAAATTCCGGGGTGTTATCTATGTCATATTTTAATATTTCTTTTAATATCTTCTCAATCATCTTCCAATAAGTTTTAGCTTTGCTACATGTCCACCATTGATGGTAATAAGTTCCTATATCTTTCTTGCATTTCCAACACAGTGGGGATGTTTTAGGAAACATTTTAGCTATCCTGTTAGGTGGAAGGTGCCATCTATAAAACATTTTAATTTGGTTTTCTTTTAATGAAACTGACTTGGTCATTTTCCAATTATTAATCCAGACTTTTTCCCAAGTATCTATATCTATTTCCTTACCTATATTTCTGCACCATCTTATCATGGTATCTTTTAGAGTCAACTCTATATTTTTATGAGCGATAAGAAATTTATATATTTTCCCTATCATTTTTACTGAATTATTAATAATTAAATGACTTAGCAAATTCTTACTTTTATTAAAAGTATAAAGAGTTATATCCTTCTGGTATCTGGATCGAATCTGGGCATAATGCCACCAATCTATTATTATCCCTTCTTCTTGTAGTTTATTCCTAAGCTTTAGCTTCATCTGATCATTTAATAATTCTTTATATCTATAAAATATTTTCGTGTCTTTTATAGATTTTGGATGTGTTATTGCTTCTAGGGGGGCTATCCATTCTGGAACATTTAAAAAGTGATTTTTCTTTATGTCCTTCCAAACCTCTAGTAAATACTTCCTTAATGTGTGTCTTTTAAAATATGAGTGATTTTTTTCTTTGTCATACCATATAAATGCATGCCAACCCAGCATAAGATCATGTCCTTCTAAATTTAATATTCTTTTATTCTCTAAGGTTATCCAATCTTTAATCCATGTTAAGGCTGCGGCCTGATAATATAATTTCCAGTTTGGAAGGCCAAATCCTCCTCTTTCTTTAATGTCTTCCAAACAGTTTATTTTTATCCTTGCTTTTTTCCCTTGCCATATAAATTTTTTAACTAAGTTTGTCAAAGTTTTAAAGAAAGTTCCCCCTGGGTTTATTGGAATTACCTGAAAGAGAAATAAAACCTTAGGCAAAATATTCATCTTGATTGTGGCAATTCTTCCTAAAAATGATATTTTCAGGTTGTTCCATGTTTCTAAATCTTTTTTAATTTCTGATAATAATTTTATATAATTATCATTTTTTAAAGTTATTGTTTTCGCTGTTAAATTTATTCCTAAATATTTTACTTTCTTTACGGTTTTTATTCCAGAAATATTTTCTAATTTAGTTTCTTGTATTTTATTCATATTTTTGGTTAAAAAAGAAGTTTTACTTTTATTTATCTTTAAACCTGCTACCTTTCCGAATTGTTCAATAGTTTGCAATAAAGAAGGGACAGTTGTTATCGGTTCTTCAATTATAAACGTTAAGTCATCTGCAAAAGCTTGGAGTTTGTAAGTTTCGTCTCCTATAGTTAAACCTTTTATTTCGGAATCCGCTCTTATTTTAATTAATAAAGTTTCAAGTGTCATAATAAATAACAATGGTGATATAGGACATCCTTGACGAACTCCCTTGTTTATATCAAGTGCTTGTAATTGGTTATTATTTAATATTATTTTAGTCGTTTGTTTTGAGTATATAGTATCTATTAAATTAACAAATTTTGAGCCAAATCTCATTTTGTTTAATTGCATTTTTATAAATGTCCAGTTAACGTTGTCAAAGGCCTTTTGAGCATCTAAGAACATTAAGGATGCTGTCTTATCTGGATGTTGTTCATAGTATTCTAATGTATTTATTACTGTTCTAAGGTTATTTTTAATTTGTCGCCCTGGTAGAAATCCATTTTGGTCTTGATGTATTATTCCATTTATAATTCTTTTAAGTCTATCTGCATAAATGGCAATAAATATTTTATAATCTACATTTAATAAAGATATGGGTCTATAATTTTTGATTTTTAGTGGGTCAGTGCCGGATTTGTGTATTAAAGTTGTCAGCGATTCTGACCAAGATTTCGGGATTTTGCCCTCAAGTCTACATGAATTAAAAATTTCTAACATATAGTTTCTTACTATTTCATTGTCTATCTTATACCATTCTGCCGGTATAGCATCCGGACCAGTGGCCTTATTGTTTTTCTGTTTTTTAATTATAGTTAGGAGTTCTTCCATTGTTATTGGACCATCCAACATAGTCTGTTGATCTTCTGTTATTTGTGGTAATTTTGAAGCCTGTAAGTAATTAAAAACCTCATCTTCACTAACATTGTCTTTGGCATAAAGATCTTTATAAAAGTTATAAACAATGTCCGCCTTTCCTTCTGTATCATATTTTATTGTACCATCTTTGTCTTCTAATTTTTTTATCAATTTGGATTGACTCTGCTTTCTAAGTTTATATGCTAACCATCTGCCTGGTTTATTTGCATGTTCAAAATAATGTTGTTTTGCTCTTTTAATTTTTTCAGTTATTTGATTTTGTTCTATAATTCTAATTTTATGTTTAATTACATTTATTTCTGTTTTAAAGTCTCTGTTCTTGGTGTGTTGCTGCGATGCAAATTCCAATTGTTTTAATTCATTTATTAGTTGTACGTACTTTAATTTATTTTCCTTATTGTATTTTGCTATGTAAGATATTGTTAACCCTCTTATATAAGCTTTGAGTGTATCCCATATATTCTGTGGAGTGGTGTCTGGGGTTTTGTTAATCTCAAGAAATATTTTTAATTCCTTTTCGATCCAATCTTTATATTTCTTATCATTTAGTATAGTTCTATTCATCCGCCAAATATTCTGTTTGTTGTTCCTTCTTATATAGACCACTATTGGGTTGTGGTCAGCCCATGTATTAACATCTATCTCTACTTCCCTTATTTCTTCTGCAACCATTTTTGATGTCCATACCATGTCTATTCTTGTCCAGATTTTGTGGGGATTAGAATAAAACGTAAATTGTCTTTTATGGGGGTGTCTTTCCCTCCATATATCATTTAGCAATAATTCTGTTTTCATTTTTTGGAAAGTACTAGGTAGTAGATTTCTTTTTGTTTTTTTCCTTTTATTATGGCTCCCTCCCCCTGAATGGTCTAATTGCCTATTCACAATAGCATTAAAATCACCTATTATTAATACATTCTCAATAGCTAAGTCTATTATTATTTGATGTAAATTTTTATAAAATATCATTTGGTCTTCATTGGGAGCATAAATAGAAACAACCACTATAGGTCTAGGTTCAATATCAACTTGTACAATCAATATTCTACCATCATTATCCTTATATATCTGTTTGGAATTTATAGAATTCTCTACATACATCACCACACCTCTTTTTTTTTGATCTGCTAATGCAGCATACATTTTTCCAATTTTGGGATTCAACAATAATTTTTGGTTATCTTTTTTGATATGTACTTCTTGTAATATTGCAATTTGAGCATTTTGATTTCTGATTTTAGAGAAGATTTGTTTCCTTTTCCTTGGTTCATTAAGTCCGTTAACGTTTACCGAAAAGATCTTTAGATCTTTAGTTGTTGTCATTTAGTGGGTTTTTTGGTTTCTCGCTGAGGCTGAACTCTTCTTATAGCACCTTGGTCCTGCTCTATTGCTAGAGCTGTGGCCCCCAATAGTTCTTCTTGTTGGATTGCTAGTATCTCCCCTGATTGCTGTTGTGCTGGTTGTTGATGAGCCTCTTGTTGTTTATCTGAAAAGTCCATGTGGCTGATGCCACTATTTTCAAAGAAATACCTAGCTTGTTCTACATTTTCCAGCTTGTATCTTGTAGAACGCCATGTCAGAGAAAGACCTTGTGGGATTAACCAACGATAGGTTATATTTTCTTTGATCAAAATTCTGGTAAGAAACTGGTAATCTCTTCTGCTCTCTCTGACACTTCTTGGAACTTGTTTTAATATTTTTATTTCCACTCCTTGATGTTGGAGTTTGGAGTTTCTTGCCCAATGGAGTATGTCATCTCGCAAAGTTTTCCTGGTGAATTTGATATGAATCTCTCTTGGAAGATTGTGGCGACGGATGTAACTATTCGAAGTCCTGTAAACTTCATCGATTTCTTTCACTAGCGCAGCAGGATCCTCCTGGAGTATACCTCCAATCGTTTCCGCCATAGTCATTTTTAAATCTTCATCTTTTTCCTCTTTCATATTCTGAAATCGTAGTCCATACGAAGCACGTTGCATCTCCAGCTGAATAATTGATTCATCATGTCTTCTGTGTCTTGCATCAGCTCTCCCTTCGAGATAATCAATTCTTTTTGCATTTTTGTCAGATTTCTCTTCAACCTTTTTCACTCGATCATCACTTTCTTGTAGTGTTTGTTGGATCTCCTTTATCTGGTCTTTCACCTCGCCCATATCAGCTTTCAGTTGGGCCATCTCCTTTTTAAATTCTGCCAAGTCTGCTTTTATGGCTTCCCTTTGTTGTGTTGCATCCTCTTTTATAACCTCTCTTTGTTGGGTGGCATTCTCTAGAGATTTAAAGATAGAGTCCTGCATATTGTTTAAAGTTTCTTGTAATGTTGCAAAATTGGGCTGCGTTGTTTTGTCTTTTTCTTTATCCTTGGAAGACATAGCTGAGGCCTGGTGTGTCGGGGAAGGACATGGGGAGACTTGTGGAGAAGAGATTGTTGCAGTAGGTTGTTTTTTGACTGTTTTAACAACGGTTGAATAAGTTGACATTATCAATTTTGAATCCGCTGTTTAAAATTTGAGTTAATTTAAATCAATCTGAATTTATATATAGTGAAAAGGAGAAAATTTCTATAAATTCCAAATCTATTCAATCTGTTTTATTAGCGGTTACGCTTAAATTATAACTATTCAATTATCAAGAAAGTTCAAAATTCAAAATCCAATATATATTGTTATTAATTATTTTAAAAATTTAAATTGTCTTTAAAAATTTAAAGATATAATACCTCAGGAAACTAATATAAAACTTTTAGGAATAAAAAACCAGTAAAAGTTAAAAATAAATGGTCTAATAAAAAGACAAAATAAATGACAGCAAAGAAAGAGTAATAACTATTTTAAAAAGGGAAAGTTTGAAAAAGTACAAAGAAAAAAAGAAGAGAAAAAAGATTTAATAAGGCAGCAAGAAGAGGGAGAAAAAGGGAGAGAAAAAAAGAAAAGAAATGGGGAGTATTTCAATTCAAATAATTAAAATAGAGCAGGAAACCAAGGTTTGCTAACAATGCATAGTCTTCAATTCAAACTTCTTTCAAAAATAGAAATAAAAAGAAGGAAAATCAGAAGGAGAACAAAGAAAGAGTTAATTAATCAAAAAGAAAACACAATATGTATAGTTATGTTCTTCTTATAAATCAGGAAATTATATTAGATGAATAAAGAGTGTGAATCCCAATGTCAGAAAATACAATTGTACTTAATCCCAATTGCAGGTCTCACAAAAAAAAAGTCAAATTAATAATTTTCTTGTAGTTAAAATGGAGTCTATGTTCTTTTCCAAATTCAAGACAAAGGCAAAAAAAATAGATCCCAAAATGGAGTCAGGTTAGAAGTCAGAAGTTCATATGATCAGGCAGATGTGAAAAGGTTCTCAGAAGAAAAAATAATCCCAAGGAAAAAAAGCAATCAGCAAGTAATCCAAAGTAGTTCAAAGACAGTCAGCAAGTAATCCAAGTAGGTTAATCCGAAGGTAAATATTCCAAAGGAAAGGTATCAGTTCCTTCTATTTCCCATTTATTTTCAAGTTGTTATATAATGATATTATGTTGCAAAGACAACAGGATGAGAGAAAAAAAAAAAAATAAGGCAACAAAGTTATATTCCTCCGCAGTTAAGATGTCAGCCCAGAACACAATGTTTTAACAGACTATAAAAAAGAAATTTTAGTCATCTTTACTAACTTCTTTTAAGCATTGAAATCTTCTAAATAGCCATTTCCAGTTCAAAATCTTTTATTAAAGCATAGAGTAAGAAAAAATATTTTATAGATTCCAAAATTCAAATACAAGATGGAAACAATGAAGATGAGAGAATTTAGTCTCGGCTGTTATTTGCGGATGAGACTCAGAAAAAAAAAAACTTTCACTTTCGCCTCGTAAAAAAAAAAACTTTCCCTTGAGGCTTGCGAACGATCAAATCTTCAGATTTTGGTCTTGAAACAAAGAGGAAATTTTTTACCTTGAATCCTTTATCGGATGTATTCTTTTTCAGTTAGATAAATGTAGAACTTTCAATTTAGAGCTTTTTCTCAGCTTCCCGCTGGGTGAGGGGAGAAAGCGCTGGCCGGTCCTCTCAGACGAAGAGGATCGGTTCTCCCGTCTTCGAAGCTGCGGGGCGAACCGCTGCCTCTGGAGTCTCAGCGATGGCTCCTCGGGCAGAGGGGAGCCCCCTGTTCTGGGATCGGGCCATCCGAGCCCGATCCGATCGCGAATGCGACCTTCGAAGGGGGTAGAAGGGATCGCTTGGCAGAGCCCTGCCAAGGATGTCCCGCCGCGATCAGATAAAATGAATCTTACTGGATCTTAGTGAATGGATAATATCCACAATATTGGCTTGTTCATGTTTCAAAGACAAGCTGCGCATAGTATTTAGAATTCTGACCTTGTCCAATGTGAACAACCAGGTCAATACATGCAGAGTTTGAGCTAACTACTTTATTATGTTCTACTATAATGCAGGAATATCCCCCATCTGGAAGTCTACTCCTAGAAACAATTAGATAAGACTCCAAGGAACTTCATTTGGGTTGGACCTGGCACTTTTGTGGTTGCCTGGTGATTCTGTACTTGACCTCTGTGCTTGAGCTCTCCTCCCTGCCAGGCTATGTGCTTCCCAATATGAACATCTGAGAATTTAGGAGACAAAGTTAGGGGTGGGGTAGAGAACTAGCACCATGTCTCCCAGCATCTTTGATTTGAAGTAGTCACTTCATTTTGTCTAATTGCCTTTTTAAAACCAGGGTTTTGTGAATAAGCCACAATGCCAAGGCATAAAGTCAGCCTGTATATAATGGTAGCAAACCATTCCTTTAATAGCAGGCCTGCATGAATCAAGTAAAAGGAATGGGGAGGAAAATCCAATTTAAAGAACAACTTGGTTATTCTACCAAATTTCTTCCTTTTCATACTTAAGAGCTACCAAAATACTTTCAGCATGTCAATTGTCCCACTAGAGGCAAGAATACAGTGATCCCTCGATTAGCACGGTCTCGATTAGTGCGAAACGCTACAACACGGTTTTTCAAAAAATATTAATTAAAAAATAAGTCCGCGGGTTTTTTTCTACACCACGGTTTTTCCCCACCCGATGACGTCATACGTCATCACCAAGAGTCACTTCTCTGTCTCTTTCTCTTTCTTTCCTGTCATTCTCTGCTTCAATCATTTTCTCATTTCTCTTTTTTTCTCACCTTTTTTCTATCATTTCTCTCTCTCTTTCTCTCCCTGTTGCCGGCGTGGTATATGAGAGAGAAAGAGAGAGGCAATCATTTTCTCATTTCTCTTTTTTTCTCACCTTTTTTCTATCATTTCTCTCTCTCTTTCTCTCCCTGTTGCCGGCGTGGTATATGAGAGAGAAAGAGAGAGGCAGAGGTCGGGCGCATTACCGGGAGGTGGAGGCGGCGTGGGGACGCTGGGTGCCGGGGACACCGAGGAGGGGGTGGACGTGGCCTCTCAGCTGCAGAGCCGAACAAGGGCGGAGTCCGGCGCTGGGGCCATGCGGGGCCGCTCATCCAGGGGGGCGTGGACTGGCAAGTCGCCCTCCTTTCTCTCTCTTTCTCTCTCTTATACCACACCGGTAACAGGGAGAGAAAGAGAGAGAGCGGAGGGCACCTTGCCGGTCCACGCCCCCCTAGATGAGCGGCTCCGCATGGCCCCAGCGCCGCCCAGGCAAAGGGGAAACCCCAAGATCGCTTGCCGCTTGCCGCTTGCCGTATTGCAGCGAAGGAGGCGAAGCAAGGCTCCAAGCTGCAATACGGCAAGCGGCAAGCGGCAAGCGATCTTGGGGTTTCCCCTTTGCCTGGGCGGCGGGAAGACCAAGGGAAGGTTCCTTCAGCTGCCCAACACCTGATCCGCTCCGCAGCACGGCAGCAGCGAGGAGCCGAAGATGGGGTTTCCCCTTTGCCTGGGCAACGAGGAAACCCCATCTTCGGCTCCTCGCTGCTTCCGCGCTGCGGAGCAGATCAGCTGTTGGGCGGCCGAAGGAACCTTCCCTTGGTCTTCCCCGCCGCCCACACGCAAACTCCACCATCTGCGCATGTGCGGCCATGAAAAAAATGGCGCGCATGCGCAGATGGTGTTTTTTACTTCCGCACCACTATAACGCGGAAATCGATTAGCGCGGGAGGTCTTAGAACGTAACCCCCGCGCTAATCGAGGGATCACTGTACTTTGGACCATTGCTACATAACACTAAAAGATGCTTATCAGTCTTTGCCACCAGCAGCTGTGGGACACTCTGATCATTGCATGATTCACCTTGTACCTGCTTACAAGCTTAAAAGCACAAAGCCAACAAAATCATAAAGACTTGGACTGAGGAGGCAAAGTTAAAGCTACATGCTTGCTTTGACTGCATTGATAGGAATATTTTTGAAGATACCTCTGCATACTATAACATCATGTGTCAGCTTTGTGAAGACCTATGTGTATGGACCAGAAATGTATGAATATACAGTAATTACAAACCTTGGTTCACAGCTAAACTTAAGCAGATACATTGTTCCAAAGAGGAAGCCTACAGAAAAGTTGATAGAATGCTTGCTGTACAATCAGGCCTGAAATGTATTAACAAGGGAGAACAGAGCAGCAAAAAGAAGCTACTCTGAAAAGCTAAAGAATCAGTTCTCAACAAATGAACCAGCAAACATGTGAAAAACTCTTTAAAATATCACTGGTTACGACAAACCTTCTTCTTCAACTGACAGATGACCTGAATATGTTTTATTGTAGGTTTGAAAAGAATCTCCACAATGTCCATCTCAGACACACCAACAGAAGCCAAGCCTCCTACAACTGACTCCATACCATTGGGCTCAGAACCTGTAGTGATCCCAGAAAAGGAAGTCACAGACAAAAGCCAGGAAAAACTCAAGGCCCAGACAAGATAACTCCTTGCTTAAAATCTGTGCTGACCAATTGGCCCCCACCTTCACCCGAATCTTCAATAAATTGTTAGAGATGTGCTATGTTTCTTCTTGCTTCTAACGCTCTACTATCACCAGTGCCGAAGAAGCCCTCCATCAAAGAACTAAATGACTACAGACCAGTTACTCTAACATCTGTAGTTATGAAAACCTTTGAAAGGCTAGTGATGTCTCACTTGAAAATCATCACAGATCCACTGTTAGACCCACTGCAATTTGCATACCGAGCAAACAGATCGACAGATGATGCTGTTAATATGACTCTGCACTACATCATACAACATCTTGAATCTCCAAAGACCTATGCAAGGGTCCTCTTTGTAGACTTCAGTTCAGCATTCAATACCCTCATTCCAGATGTTCTTCTAACTAAGCTAAACCAGCTAGCAGTACCTGAACACACTTGTAAGTGGATCATAAGCTTCCTAACAAACATAAAGCAGCAGTGAAGCTAAGCGGAATCATTTCAGATATCTGTACAATTAACGTAGGGGCCACCCAAGGCTGCGTGCTCTCTCCACTTCTGTCCTCTCTATATACCAATGACAGCATCTCTAATGATCCATCTGTTAAACTACAGAAGTTCGCAGATGACACAACAGTAATCTGTCTCATTCGAGACAATGATGACTCCGCATACAAACGGGAGGTTGAACAACTAACCTTGTGGAACCCAAGGAACAATCTAGAACTGAACATACTTAAAACCGTAGAAATGGTGGTAGACTTTGGGAGAAATCCTCCCATACTTCCACTTCTTACAATACTAGACAACAGAGTATCAGCAGTACAGACCTTCAAATTTCTAGATTCTACCATATCGCAAGATCTAAAATGGACACTAAACATCCAAAAACATCATCAAAAAAGCACAACAAAGAATGTTATTTCTGTGCCAATTCAAAAAGCTCAAACTACCCAAGGAGCTTCTGATGCAGTTCTACAGAGGAATCATCTCCACCTCTATAACTGTCTGGTTTGGTTCTGCAACCCAACAAGACAGACACAGACTTCAGAGAATAATTAGAGCTGCAGAAAAAACAATTGCTACTAAACTGCCTTCCATTGAGTTAATATTTAATATTGGATTTGTCTTGTATTGCTGTTGTTGTGAGCCGCCCCGAGTCTGCGGAGAGGGGCGGCATACAAATCTGATTAAACTAAACTGTACATTGCATGAGTCAAAAAGAGGGCTGTAAAAATATTTACAGACTCCTCACATCCTAAAGACAAACTGTTTCAACTCCTACCCTCAAAACAACACTATAGAGCATTGCACATCAAGGCAACTAGACACAAGAACAGTTATTTCCCGAAGCCAGCACTCTGCTATTCAAATAACTCCCTCAACACTATCAAATTATTTACTAAGTCTGCACTTCTTCTAATTGTTTCCATCACCCATCTCCTCCTACCAATGACTATAAGTAACTTTGTTGTTTGTATCATTATGATTTATAGCAACTGGTTCCTAATATGATTTGATTGCTTATTTGTACCTGGACTATCATTAAGTGTTGTATCTTATAATTGTTGATGAATGTATCTTTTCCTTTATGAACAACGAGAGCATATGCACCAAGATAAATTCTTTGTGTGTCTAATCATTCTATTCTACTACCTCACCATTTTGTTCTCTGGAGGGATTTCCCCCACAATCCCAGCCAGGTTCAGATACAAGTTTGGCTAGAAGAAAATCTTGAACTGTCACAATTCACAAGCAATGAACAGTTCATAACATCAACTGCTCAGTTTTACATACATTCTTCTGACTTCATACCCATTTCATAGGTATTTGGAATTCATTTAATATGAATGCAGCCATTCCGTAAAACAGATTATTTAGGATAGTTTGAAGAAAAAGTTAATATTTTATTCTACAAAAGAATGGCAGATAGCTGAATGCTGTATATCCCCTCTAACTGCAGAAGGAAAAGGATTGCCTCTGTGCTCTCAAAATAATCACCTGCAAATATGGAAGCAACTCCATTATTTCCTCCAGTTTCCTTTGCTACTTTTGTCACACTGAAGAGATTCCTGATTCTGCCCTCATAAAACCTTTAGTGTCATTTGGCAGCTTTTCCTTTAGTTACATACAGTTCCTCGGCTGACAACAAGTCAGTCGAGGTGACTGGGGCCCGTACTTGTCCACCTGTCTGGGAAGAGTTTGATCTGGTGACACCTGATGAAGTGGACAAGGCCATTGGAGCTGTGAGTTCCGCCACCTGTTTACTGGATCCGTGTCCCTCCTGGCTGGTTTCGGCCAGCAGGGAGGTGACACGGAGCTGGGTCCAGGAGATTGTCAACGCTTCCCTGGGGAGGGGATCCTTTCCATCATCCTATAAAGAGGCGCTCGTGCGCCCCCTCCTCAAGAAGCCTTCCCTGGACCCAGCCGTACTTAATAACTACAATCCAGTCTCCAACCTTCCTTTTATGGGGAAGGTTGTTGAGAAGGTGGTGGCACTCCAGCTCCAACGGTCCTTGGAAGAAGCCGATTATCTAGGTCCCCAGCAGTCGGGTTTCAGGCCCGGTTACAGCACGGAAACTGCTTTGGTCGCATTGATGGATGATCTCTGGTGGACCCGCGGGGGTTTATCCTCTGTCCTGGTGCTTCTTGACCTCTCAGCGACTTTCGATACCATCGACCATGGTATCCTTCTGCACCGGCTGGAGGGGTTGGGAGTGGGAGGCACTGTTCTCTAGTGGTTCTCCTCCTACCTCTCCAGTCGGTCGCAGTCGGTGTTAGTGGGGGAGCAGAGGACGACCCCGAGATCTCTCCCTTGTGGGGTGCCTCAGGGGTCGGTCCTCTCCCCCCTGCTATTTAATATCTACATGAAACCGCTGGGTGACATCATTCAAGGGCATGGGGTGAGGTATCATCAGTACGCTGATGATACCCAGCTTTACATCTCCACCCCATGTCCAGTCAACGAAGCAGTGGAAGTGGTGTGCCGGTGTCTGGAGGCTGTTGGGGCCTGGATGGGTGTCAACAGACTCAAACTCAACCCGGATAAGACGGAGTGGCTGTGGGTTTTGCCTCCCAAGGACAATTCCATCTGTCCTTCCATTACCCTGGGGGGGGGAATTATTGACCCCCTCGGAGAGGGTCCGCAACTTGGGCATCCTCCTCGATCCACAGCTCACATTAGAGAACCATCTTTCAGCTGTGGCGAGGGGGGGCGTTTGCCCAGGTTCGCCTGGTGCACCAGTTGCGGCCCTATTTGGACCGGGACTCACTGCTCACAGTCACTCATGCCCTCATTACCTCGAGGTTCGACTACTGTAATGCTCTCTATATGGGGCTACCTTTGAAAAGTGTTCGGAAACTCCAGATCGTGCAGAATGCAGCTGCGAGAGCAGTCATGGGCTTACCTAGGTATACCCATGTTTCACCAACACTCCGCAGTCTGCATTGGTTGCCGATCAATCTCCGGTCACAATTCAAAGTGTTGGTTATGACCTTTAAAGCCCTTCATGGCACTGGACCAGAATATCTCCGAGACCGCCTGCTGCCGCACGAATCCCAGTGACCGATTAGGTCCCACAGAGTGGGCCTTCTCCGGGTCCCGTCAACTAAACAATGTCGGTTGGTGGGCCCCAGGGGAAGAGCCTTCTCTGTGGTGGCCCCGGCCCTCTGGAACCAACTCCCCCCGGAGATTAGAACTGCCCCTACTCTCCTTGCCTTTCGTAAGCTCCTTAAGACCCACCTTTGTCGTCAGGCATGGGGGAACTGAAACATCTCCCCCGGGCATATACAATTTATGAATGGTATGTCTGGATGTATGTTTGTTTAGAAAATGGGTTTTTTAAAATATTTTTAAACAGTAATTTAGATTTGTTGTAAATTGTTTTCACTTTGTTGTGAGCCGCCCCGAGTCTGTGGAGAGGGGCGGCATACAAATCTAAATAATAAATAAATAAATAATAAATATTATGATTTAAACATGGCCCTTCCTGAAGTATTGTTATCCAATAACTCTCAGACCTGAAAAGATCCTGAACACTGAACAATGCTTGTCCAACCCTATGTACCTCTGCTTAAATATCCCATAAGCACATTAACATATTAAATATAGTCAAATGCTTGACTATAATAAACATGTGGTATGAATGCTGACAATATATCTAAACTATTTTTAGTCTAATGAAGAAAAGGGCAAGGAGTGACATGATAGCAATCGAAGGCTGTGATGGTGAACCTATGGCACGTGTGCCCGAAATGGCACATGGAGCCATGTTACCTGGCGTGCGCAGTGCCGCCCTTTCCTCTTCCGGGTTTCTGGCATACAGTACATCTATACATGATGAATAGCTGGTGTTTATGCATAAAACAGTGCAGGAAACCGGAAGAACTGGCCTTTCGTTTTCCAGTGTGAGCATGCGCGCCATCTCGCTGATTGGCATGTGTGCATGGGCTGCAATAATCACAAGTACATTTCGGGAGAATGGAAATACTTCTCTTCCTGGTCACAGTCCAACAAAGAGTGCTCCCTTTTGGGCACTAGGTACCGCATGTGCTCCATTTGCCATCACTGGTTTGCCATCACTGTTCTAAGGTATTGTCATGAAGAAGAGGGGGTCAATCTATTCTCCAAAGTGCATGAGAGCAGGACAAGTAGTAACAGATATCAAAGAGAGATCCAGCATAGAACTAAAGAGAAATTTCCTGACAATAAGAACAATTAATGAGCATGACTTCTGTGTTCTAATGGATAAATATTACGAAGCAACCTTTTATGATTCTGATAAGTATCACAAAGCTTAAGAAATTCTTTGTGTATTATATATATGCTATATATTTATATTACATATAAAAATGGTACATAGGATTTGAAAGATAGGAAATGTTTTTTTTATAAAGACAGGATCCTAACATTGATTTTGCACAACTCTATGCATGTGCATACTCAAAACATTATGTATAATATTACATTGTGTCACTGAACTGAAAATAAATGCCAGAAAAACAACCAAAATAATTAATAGGATGGAGCAACTAGTCCTCAACTTACATCCATTTCTTTAAAGATTCAAAGTTATGATGGCCTTGAAAAAAATGCTTTATGGCCTGTACTTGCAGTTAAGACCACCATACCACCCATGGTCGCATGATCATGATTGACAACTATTTTGCCAGTTTCTGGCAAAAAAGAATTCATTGAAAAAGCTGAATTCACTTAATGACCCTGTGATTTGCTTAACAAGCATGTGATTAGGTTAATGACCACAGTGATTCACTTTGCAATCGCAGTATAAATGGTTGCAAATTTGTTAGCATAAGTTGAAGACTATATGTTAAAAATAATATTTTATAAATTACTATATAAGCAATATTTTACAATATTTTATATCTAACAAGGTTTTTAATGCATGAAAACTAGGATTATCTTGGAAAAAATAATTCAAGATCAGGATATGGATTTGTTTCCCTAATTCTTCTTACCTTTCCTAGGGTAACAGCTTCCTGTCATATCTACTTAAACAAAAACAATTTTGGCAGATGGCATTGTTTTGAATATGCCAAAGATCCCATCTTCTACATGTTATCTTGAAGGAATTCTATGCTAAAGAAAAGAGAGAGTATACTAAACAAGTACTTCCTCCTAGAATTCACTTTAAAATCATATTTCAATCCAAATGGAGAATGAGACTCATAAAGTCCTTTGGCAGGTCTTCTGTACAGACCTAACTGAACTTTGAATGTCCTGGATAAAAATTAGAAGTCCCTTTGTATTGGAACTGTCAAAATCCAGGTGACCACTAGATGGCAGCAAAGAGTCAGAGACAACTTGGAATTCTTTCCTATTACTGTACAGTGGTACCTCTACTTACAAACTTAATTTGTTCTGTGACCAGGTTCTTAAGTAGAAAAGTTTTTAAGAAGAAGCAATTTTTGCCATAGGAAGCAATGTAAAAGCAAATAATGTGTGATTGGGGAAACCACAGGGAGGGTGGAGACCCTGTTTCCTCGCAGGAGATTCCTAGAGGCCTCTTCCCACTTTTTCTGACCCTGTTTCCTCCCAGGAGATTCCTAGAGAGGCCCCACAGAGGCTTCTCCCTGCCTTTTCCAGCCTTATTTCCTTTCAGGAGATTCCTAGAGAGGCCCCACGGAGGCTTCTCCCTGCCTTTTCTGGTTATAGTTTCAGAGGCTTGGGTTTGTTAGTGGAAAATGGTTCTTGAGAAGAGGCAAAAAAATCTTGAACACATGGTTCTTATCTAGAAAAGTTCGTAAGTAGAGGCATTTGTAGGTAGAAGTACCACTGTATTTAATAATTTTCTGGATTTCTGCAGACCAGTTATGGTAGCCCTAATAAAAGCATCAATTTCCACAAATCCCTTAGAAGGAAAAAGACATCTGAAATAAAATGCCAGAAGGAAGATTTCAAATCATTGGCTATCAAAAATTCTTCAGCTCTATGCAACTCTGCTTTAGGGCTGCCTATCTCATGGTGCTTGTCCTAATTTAGTGTAGGTCACTAGTTGCAGAACTCAGGTTAGCTACATCAACAGTGCCGTACAAGGTTACATTTATCAGCATTAAATAAAAGCAGAAAGAAGAAAGGAAATATGTCTCTTGCTCTGCAACAGCTGGGGAAGCATGAGGAAATATTTCAGAGTTAGCTCTCTCCTCCCCTTACCCCCTCCCCTTCTCTTTTTCCTTCTTTTCTACAGTTGGCTAAGGCACTGTTCCCTTCCGGCCTTGCAACTGTTGGCAGCCATTTTAAAACTTGGCAGCCATTTTAGTGCTGGCGGCTAAGTGTGCTCCCACAATGCCGGCAGCAAGCAACTGACACATGGACAGAGGAGTATGGTTTTGCTTAGCCCAGGAATAGATGGAAGATAAATTCTTAAGCATGGGGTGCTTGCTTCAGAATTAATATATATTCACATATATTTTTCTTTCTAGTTTAAAAATTCTGCCACAGCTGAAGGGGACAGAAAAAAAATAAGCAAAAGGCACTTAGAGAATCCTGCTGCATTCCATCAGATTCATGCATCATAACTCCTTGCATTAATGCTAAGGAATAATCCAAAAGTGATATCAATAAATAGCAGCAAATTAAAAGCACACATTGAAAGAATGTGCTTGTCTGTCAATCATTTCTATGTGAGGCATCTCAAGGCAGGATGGCAAAGGCATTGTTCTTAGTGGGAACAGTGAGAGTGTTCTGCATAGGACACACAGAGAAGGAACTCTTTCAGACACCAAGGCATTTAATGACTTTTCAGTGATGAACAGTATTCAGAGTTAAACTCGGGAACAACTGGTCAGCAGCATATCACATTAAGGGTCAGCTTAATATGGTCCGAAAGATTACCGAAACAGAGTTGGTCCTGGCTATATTTGTGTTTCAGGAGAGATATCAGTCACAATAGGGACACTGTAGCATTTTCAAGCCTAGTATTAGTCATGTTCCAGTGACGAACCTGGAGAGCAATCTCATTTTAATAAGCTGTCCATCTGATTTGGTTGACTGACACTCTTCCAATCCACATCTCCTTAGTTAAATGGATTTTTTTGTATTCATCCTAAATGTCTGGTCTTCACCCAGCCCCTTGTTGACTCTGCGCAGCAAAGGAGTAAAAAGATTTTTTTGGCCTGTGAGGAAAGTACAAGTCAAATAGAATTGGGCTTCCTGCATGGTTCCAAATTTCAAGTTCTCAAAGAACATCTCCTTAACAGCTTTGTATAAACAATAAACTACAATACAAACTAGATAATCAGAAATGATGATTAACACTGATTATGTTATTTACTTTGGGCAATGGAAACTGCAAGAAAGCAACCAAGGTCATAGAACATGAAGGCCTCCTCATGAAGGCAGATTACTTGACTGGTATTTTTGTCCAGAGCCAGCCTATTAAAAATCAGCTTAATTTAAAAAACCTAAGTATATTCAACTAGAATATTCATCCAGATGAAGACTAGAAATTAATTAGCAGTCATTTAGATCAAATATGAATGAAAAAAGCAGACTCTATCCAGCCATTGCTGTGCTGATAACATACTACTGAGATAGGCTTTATATCACTTCAAAGAGAGACCATGAAGTACTAAAAACACAACTAGGAAGACAGTAAGACATCAAAATAGTATGTTCAAACTACTGCAATGTTACATGAATTTACTATTTAATATAAATAAAATAAAATGTTTAGAATATCCAAAAGAAAAAATTCTTTTTTGATGGTAATTAGGTAGATTGCTGGAACCTAGGAATAAGTTTTCAAATTAGGGATGGGTTCTGTATGCAATCCTTATAATTCTGTAAGAAAAGGGATCTACAAGCAATGTCTTTTATAATGAAATATTAAATTCAGGCAGTAATCTAAAAATAGAATGGAGCAGACTTTACAAAAATACCCCTGAGTATTTTTCAAGTAATGCTGTCACTATGAGGTAGCATTTCTGGATAAAGCAACTAGCTCAGGTTTAATATACAGTACATAGAATAAAGATTGGACATTTAAATAAGCTGAAATGAAAGTAACAGATTCACTCGTAGTAGAAGAGAGTGTTTTTAAAATATATATAAAAATGGATAAATATATATATTCCTTTTTCTTCTTTCAATATACCATAAGGGTTGGAAATGGATACCTCAGATCAGTCCTACCAGTTGAGAAATATAGTTTGATAAATGGCTTAACAATATTATATTCCAATTCAGGGTTTCTAATTGAGAGGGAATTGAAAATCACTTGCCATTTCTTTGGTCATAAAGTTAAATTTAGTCCAGAAATGCCCACAAGGACTGCATTAGGATTACTGTCTTGGAATGACCAAGCAAACTATTCCTTTTCAGGACAAAGTACACCATCAACATCATCATAACACTCAGCATCCCCATAACCTTTGTGGGTTTCTATAATTCAAAGTCTTCCATCGGCACTATACTTTGCCCCCAATCTGATATTAAAGAAGACAAATCCCTTTCCCTTTGTTGGTTTGTTTGGCAATTGTGTAGGTATTTTGCGTGTACATGTGTGCATGTATATGTGTGTACTGGTACATGCCATGACTTCCTCAAACTGGCTTAAGAGTCTTTTCCTCAAAGGCTGTGATCTCCTAGCCTCAGAGGTGCTTTTATCTAACAAAATAAACCCTTATCATGAGGCAGCAGCTGAACAAACAAACAAGCCCATTGCCCCTGCAGAAGAAACACTTTGCTGAGCTCTTTATCTATCCCTCACAGGCCTGGTAAATCCCCTCTTCCCAAGCAATAGGCAGGGAAGGAGAAAGGGGCAATCTTACTCAGTCCACAGACAGTTGCCCCTTCTTTAATATCATTACAGAAAGATACAGAAAAGTGGTCATGGTTGCCATTTTAGGCAAAGGTTGCTATCTGTGGACTCTTCATTTAAACCCCCAAAATGCACATATGAACTGTATTGCGCTTGATTTTCAACAAGATGCACTTCCAAAAACTGGGGGGAGGGAGTTAACTGAGGGTTCTAAAAGAGACTGAAGTCAATGCCTAAGTATCAGCCTAGAAACCCCCTTCAAACTATTTTAGAATTACATCCTTCAGGCTTGGTTTGAATCATGACTATTAGCTAATCAATATCCCTTTGCAAATAACATAGAGAAAAGAAAAAAGAAAAGAAGGGAGGGAGGGAGGGAAGAAAGAAGGAACTCTAAAATAGAAGGAAAGGCTGAAATTGGGTATTTCATTTTCATTTTTCAAAACTACTGGTGAAATGGAAGGCTTAACAACCATATGTCTTAATAGCCCGGGATTTTTTTAGGGTATTGAACTTCCTCTGCCCATATTATTGCTTTTTGATTCACATCTGGCACTGAATTCACAACAACCAAATGATGAAATTATTTCAGAATTTATAACTAGCTTATATTGAATAAAGAAGAGAATGAATTGGAGTAAATGGGGCAGATGACATGAACCTTATCTTAAACGGGAGAAAGAATCTTTAGACTACAACCAGGAAATTATCTTGAAAGGGTTTGGAAAGAACAAGCATAATATTATTTTCTTCTTCTGCAAGAATGTTCTTTTAAGCATGAGATACTGACATTCTTCTACATGACATCATTTCAAACATTATATTCTCCCTTCAACCTTCTCTAGACTAAACATTTCTTTAGTTTCAATTATCACTCTGATAATTTGCACTTCTATTCTGTATTCTTGTTCCATTTTCCCTGAATGTATCCTAATGTTGTGCCAAGAACTAAAAAATATAATAGAATCATAGAGTTGGATGATTCTATGGGTCATCGTGACCAACCCCTGCTGCAATGCAGGATTCACTAAACCATCCCAGAAAGATGACTGTCCAGTCTCTGTTTGAAGACCTCCAGTGAAGGCGAGCTCACCACCTCCTGTGGCAAACTGTTCCACTGGTTTATCACCCTTACTGTTAGAATTTTTCCCCGATATCTAATCTAAATCTACTTCCTTGCAGTTTCATTCCATTGTTTCTAGTCCTTCCATGTGCTAATTGGAACAATGCTGATCCCTCTGTTCTGTGACAGCCCTTCAGATATTTGTAGACAGCTATCAAGTCTTCTCTCAGTCTTCTCCTCTGCAGACTAACCATCTCTAGATCCTTTAACCGTTCCTCATAGGACATGGTTTCCAGACCACTTACCTTCCTTGTAACTCTCTTTTGAACTTGCTCTAGTTTATCAATGTCCTTTTTAAATTGGGGCCCCCAGAACTGAACACAGTATTCCAACTGTGGTCGTACCAAAGTACTATAGAGAGGAATAATTATTTCATGTGAGCGAGATTCTATGCTCCTCTTGATATATCCCAGGATTGTGTTTGCCTTTTTTTACAGCTGCTTCACATTGTTGACTCATGGTTAATCTGTGATCTACCAATACACCCAGGTCCTTCTCACCTGTGCTGCTGCTCAGACATATTCCTCCCATTCTATATGTGCTGTTTTCATTATTTTTGCCCAGACATAGGATCTTGCATTTCTCTCTGTTAAATACCATTCTGTTAGTTTCTGCCCATTGTTCAAACTTGTCTAGATCTTTTTGAATCCTATCTCTATCTTGTTTAGTATTAGCAACTCCGCCTAGCTTTGTGTCATCAGCAAATTTGATAAGTTTTCCTTCAATTCCTTCATCTAGATCATTTATAAATATGTTAAATAGCACTGAGCCTAGGACAGACCCTTGTTGTACATCACTTGAAACATTCATCCAATTGAATGTGCAACCATTTATTACCACTCTTTCAGTATGATCACTAAGCCAGCTTTAAATCCATCTAACTGTTCTTTTGTCAATCCCATTGTTAATAATTTTTTCAATAAGGATGGAATGAGATACTTTGTCAAATGCTTTATTGAAGTCAAGGTACACCACATCTACTGCATTTCTCTGATCAACCCATTTGGTAATTCTACCATAGAAAGAAATTAGATTAGTCTGGCATGACTTGTTTGTTACAAATCTGGTTAATTACTGCATTCCTATTCAAGTGCGGGCACATATGCTGCTTTATAACTTGTTCAAGGAGCTTTCCTGGTATTGAAGTCAGACTCACAGGCCTGTAGTTTCCTGGTTCCATCTTTTTACCCTTTTTGAAGATAGGGACAACATTTGCCCTTCTCCATTCCACAGGGACTTCTCTTGTTGTTCATGAATTTTCAAATACTTCAGTTGGGATTTGACTAACACAGAATAAAATGAAATAATTATTTCTCATAATTAGGAAACTATAGTTTTGAGGATGCAATTTGAAACCTAAAACTACATTTACTGTTTTTTGAAGCTCCTTCATATAACGGACTTATACTTAGATTATACTGAATGAATATTTGAAGAGATTTTTTAATGAGTAACATCATCAAACAACATATCCTCTATCTTGACTTTTGATTTCTTTTTCTTCAGAGCTTTAATTTTGCTGTTAAATTTAATTCAACCAGTTTTATTAATCTATCAAGACAATTTTAAATTTTATGTTTTCTTGGAAACTAATTGTTCTATCCAATTTTATTTAATTTACATATTTGATAACCATTCCTACTTCCTCTTCATACAAGTCATTAATAAAAATCTTGAGCAGCACAGAACTCAGAGTTGAAACTTTTGGTGTCCCACTAGTACTGCATTCTAATTTGATGGTGAATAACTAATGAGATGCTTTTATTTTAATTTTAAGACCAGATATGAATATATTTAATTTTCATGCCATACATCTTACATTTTATTAGATCATTAATCAACATACTGTATGATTGGGCACTATGTTAAATGTTTTATTGAAATAAAAATATGGCATTCCCATAATTTATTTAAAAAGTTACTCAATCAAAAATGAGATTAAGTCTTCTCTACTTTTGATACATCATTGCTCACCTTGGCTAATAATATCATTGTTTTCAAAGTGATTACAAATAAATCTTTTTATTATGTTCTCTAGAGCCTTTCTATTTGCTAAATTTATTTATTTATTTATTTATTTATTAATAGAGTTGAAAGGGACCGTTAGGTCATCGAGTTCAACCCCCTGCCTGAGCAGGAAACCCTACAGCACCCCAGCCAAATGGAAGTCCAATCTCCTCTTGAAGGTGTCCAGAGTTGGGGAGTTCACCACCTCCCCTGGCAGGCAGTTCCATTGGTTGATCGCTCTGACCGTCAGGAAGTTCTTCCTTATTTCCAGGTTGAATCTCTCCTTGGTCAGCTTCCAACCATTGTTCCTCGTCCGGCCCTCTGGTGCCCTGGGGAATAAAGAGACCCCCTCCTCACCGTGGCAACCCCTCAAGTATCTGTAAACTGCTATCATGTCCCCTCTAGACCTTCTTTTTTCTAGGCTGTCCATGCCCAGTTCTCTCAATCTCTCTTCGTAAGTCTTGGTTTCGAGTCCCCTAATCATTTTGGTTGCTCTTTTTTGCACCTTCTCCAGAGTTTCGATGTCTTTTTTGTAGTGAGGTGACCAGAATTGGATGCAGTACTCCAGGTGGGGTCTGACCAGGGCATAGTAGAGTGGTATTAGTACTTCCCTGGTCTTGGAGCATATTCCTCTGTTGATGCAGCTTAGGATTGAGTTGGCTTTTTTGGCTGCTGCTGCACATTGCTGACTCATGTTTAGTTGATTGTCCACCAAGACTCCAAGATCTCTTTCGCAGTCACTACTGCTGAGTGGGGTATCTCCCAGGCTGTATGTATGTCTAGGGTTCTTTTTGCCGAGGTGGAGGACTCTGCATTTGTCGGTGTTGAACCTCATTTTGTTGGTATGGGCCCACTGTGATAGTCTGTCTAGGTCTTCTTGTACTCTGAGCCTGTCCTCAAGGGTGTTGGCTACCCCCACCAGCTTGGTGTCATCTGCAAATTTTATTAGTTCCCCTTTTATTCCCTCGTCCAGGTCGTTGATGAAGATGTTAAAGAGTACAGGACCCAGGACAGAGCCCTGTGGTATTCCACTGTCTACTTTTTTCCATGTGGATTTGGTGCCATTGAGGACAACTTGTTGGGTGCGGTTGGTCAGCCAACTGTTTATCCATCTACATGTGTAGTAATCTACTCCATTTTTTTCTAGTTTGTGGATTAGGAGATTGTGGTCGGCTTTATCGAAAGCCTTACTGAAGTCCAAGTATATGAGGTCCACTGAGTTGCATTGGTCAACTGACTTGGTTATGGTGTTGAAAAATGATATGAGATTGGTTTGGCATGATTTGTTTCTGATGAATCCGTGCTGGCTATTAGATATGATCTTGTTTGTTTCTAGGAAGTGGGTAAGTTGTTTTTTGATTATTTTCTCCAGTATTTTTCCAGGTATAGAGGTCAGACTGATTGGTCTGTAATTACCTGGGTCGGTCTTTTTGCCTTTTTTGTGGATGGGGACTACGTCAGCTCGCTTCCAGTCTTCCGGTAGGTCTCCAGTGATCCAGGATATTTGGTAGATGAGGAGGAGTGGTTCCGCTATGGTGTCTGCCAATTCTTTTAGGACTTTGGGGTGAAGTCCGTCTGGCCCTGGTGATTTGTATTCGTTGAGTTCCCTCAGGTAGTCCCTCACTGTGCTTTTGTCTATGTTGAGTTCGGTTCTGGGGCAGTTTGTTGCAGTTAAATTGCAGATTGGTTTGAGGGAGGTTCCCTTTTGTGTGAAGACTGTTGCAAAGTAGGCGTTGAGTAGCTGTGCTTGGTTATTGCTGTCTGTGATTTCTCTACCCTCTTCGTTTTTTAGTGTGACGATTGTTACTTTGATTTTCTTCTTATTGTTGATGTGTTGGAAGAATCTTTTTTTGTTGTCTTTGACTTCCGCTGCAAGGTGTTGTTCATATTGTGCCTTTGCTGTTTTTATTTTTTGTTTGCAGGAACTGGCTGTTTGCTGATATTCCGCTTTGGTTATGAGTCCTTCTTTCCATTGTTTGTACTTAGCTTTTTTTCCTTTTATGTCATCTGCGAGGGCTTTGTTTAGCCATGCAGGTTTAGTTTTGGTTTTCCTGTTTTTCCTTTTCATGGGGATTGCGTTGTTTTGGGCGTCTATGATGCTGTTTTTTAGGATCACCCAGGCTTCCTGAGTGGTTTTTCCTTCTAAGAGTTCGTTCCAGGGGCATTGTTCAAGGTTCGCTCTGAGCTTGTTAAAGTCCGCTTTTCTGAAGTCTGGGACTGTAGTGGTGTTGGGTATAGTAGCTAGTGATTGCACTATGTTGAATTTGAGGATGACGTGGTCGCTCTCTCCCAGTTTCCCTTCTTCTTCTGTTCCCTCTATTGTTTCTTCCCTGTTTGTTAGTATTAGGTCTAATATAGCATTCCCTCTGGTTCCTGTTTCAACTTTTTGGGTTAGAAAGTTGTCAGCTAGACTGGAAAGAAATTTGGCAGACTTTCCGCTTGGTGCTGAGTTAGTTTTCCAGTTGATGTCTGGGTAGTTGAAGTCCCCCATTATTGTCGTGCTGTGTTTGTTGCATATGTCTGTTAGTTGGCATGTGAAGAGGTCGTCCATTGTGTCTGTTTGATTGGATGGTCTGTAGTATACTCCAATTGTGGTGTTGCTCTTTTTTTCTTTTATGTTGACCCATATGATTTCTAGGGGGTTATCATCTTTGGTTGGATGTAGTTCTGTGGCAGTGTAGTGGTCTTTGATGCATAGTGCAACACCTCCTCCTTTCTTGTTTGACCTGTTCTTCTTGAAGAGGTTGTAACCCATTATCTGTGTGTTCCAGGCGTGTGTTTCGTCCCACCAGGTTTCTGTGATTCCAATTAGATCATATTGGCCCTCGTGTATTAATAATTCCAGTTCATCCTGTTTGTTTCCCAAGCTTTGTGCGTTCATGTACAGGCATTTTAGATGTTTGTGTTTGTTTGCAGGTAGAAATTTTTTAATCTCAGGTTTGTTTGTAGGCTTGTCCCGTTCCCCTTCCTTGTTTTGTTCAGTGTTTTGTCGTATAGTTTGGTCACCCTCCCCTCTCAGAGCTAGTTTAAAGCCCTCCTGATGAGTTGGGCTAGTCGGTTGCCTAGGAGGTTCTTCCCCGCTCTAGTGAGGTGTAGCCCGTCACTTGCTAGAAGCCCTTCTTGGAGATAGTGCAGGCCATGGTTGAGGAAGCCGAAGTTCTTATGGCGACACCATCCTTTAAGCCAGTGATTTATCTGCGGGATTTTGCGTTCTCTGGCGGGGTGTCGTCCTCTAGTGGGGAGGATGGAGGAAAAAACAACCTGAGCACCTGTTTTTCTGATTGTGTTGCCCAAGTGGTCATAGTCTTTCATAATTTGGTTCATGTCTTTCCCTGTGTCGTTGATTCCCGCATGAATCACCAATAGTGGGTAGTAGTCCGTGGGTTTGAGTATTTTGGTGAGGTTTTCAGTTATGTCAGAGATTTTAGCTCCAGGGAGGCAGCACACCTCTCTAGATTGGTTGTCTGGTCTGCAGATGGGAGGCTCAGTTCCCCTGAGGATTGAGTCTCCAATTACCAGTACTCTCCTTTTCTTTTTGGCTGGCTTGGGGTGAGGGAGGTTAGCTTCTGTTGTTGAGGCTTTTGGTGGAGTTGTGTTGTGCTTGGTTCTTGGTGGTTCTTTGTCAGATGTTTGCAGGTTTTCTTGTTCCGAGAGTACTGAATATTTGTTGCTTGTAGGCAGTGGGGTTGGGAGGAGGAGGGTTGGAGTTGGTGGAGGCTTGTTTTTTCGTCTTAGGGTGATGTGTGTCCAGCTATTTACTGCTTCTGGGGCGTGGATTCGGCTTAGCTCCTCTGGGGTGTTGGTTTTGTTGGGAGTCTGATGGATTTTCTCGTTGTGATGTTGGTGCTTCAGGGTTGTTAGGTTTTTCTCTAGGTTTTCGATTTTTTCCTCAAGTAGCTGGATGAGTTTGCATTTGTTGCAGGTAAAGTTTTGGAGGTTCGAGGGGAGGAGTGAGTACATGGAGCACAAACTGCAGCACACCATGGATTCAGTTCCGTCTTCATCTATGCTTGTTCGGGGAGTGACTTCTGTGTGTATGGTTAGTGTATCTTCTCTCTCACTCTCTGTGTTGTTCTTTATGTGTGTGGTAGGTTGCAGGGTGGGTGCGGGAGAGTGCAGAGGTGACATGTCTGCTCTTGTTGCTGGGTTGGTGATTTCCTCTGCTTCCCTGGTCAGCAAACCCGGTGTTCTTTTGCCTCGCGGTGAGCTTTTAGCTTCTTCCCAGCATGCACCAGGAGTATGCAAATTACCCCCTGAAGCTCAGATTCCATAGACTCATTGCTCTATAGTTCCCTCACTGCTCTATAGATGTTAGACTCAATCTCCTCTATTCTTGTTTTTGAAGACAAAAAAAATATGTGCCTTCTTTCAGATCTTTGATTGTTTTTATTATGCTATTTGGTTGTTTTGGTTTTTTTTTTACCTTTTTGTTGTATGCTACCCAGAGTCATATTGTTTTAGTTGGGTGGCCTTATAAATCTACTAAACTAAAACTAAACTAAACTAAACTGGCAGGCATCTTATCCTTCCTGGGGATTTTCCAGGGGCTAATGTATAATTTAGCCAAGCCATCAATAAATTCTTTCAGCACATAGGGTGTGATATCTGGTCCTGGATATTTAATTTTTTTCAAGGAAAATGAGAAATATTCTGATAATTGCGGAGAAACAGGCTGACAACACAGCATCCACCAAGTAAACAGAAACAATGTCAGACCCAGTCTTCAATCTTGGCCCTTCAACATGTTGTTTAAAAAAGATCTTACAGTAACTTGTTATCAGAGAATTGTGAACCATAATAGGAATTAAATGTTGCTCTTTAGCCATTAACATTTTGCCATCAAAATCTGATGTGCTACTTCTTTTCTCTTCCATTTCTTTTCAACATATCTGAAGAAGAGCCCTTGGAAAAAGAGGTTTACCAAGGTCTTACAATTCTTTTGGCATATTCAGTTCATTTTAATTTTTACCTTTCTGGATACTTTCTTGATACTTCGTGATCAGCTTCCCTTTCAATTACTGTTTAAATGCTCATCATCAATTTCACCTTACCTGACAAGTGTCTGGTTTGGGATGGTACCCAAGCAAAGACAAACATTTACATATGATATTCTACCACCCCCCTCTGAAATTTCTCTGTTTGGCAAGAAACATGCTAAAACTCAGGACTCTGTTTCAAGGAAACAATAAATACTTAACTTAGTTAAATTGTACTAATTTTATTTGGAATTTATTTATATGTATCAAGCTCTTTGTGGCTAGCAAACTGAGGAAACAAGGACCATTTGGCTTTCTGGAATTATCTTTATTGCTAGTAGGGCAATATAGCAGAATCTTGAAAGCCTTTCCAAATCAATGTTTCCTAAAGTAATTAAGAAATGATTACTATGAGTTTCTTCTCATGCTTTTACCCCCTTATCTCATGGGGTAAGGAATCTTTTCTGCAACTATTCTGCTTTATTTTCCCATTTCCCAGGAAATATGAGACATTCTATCAGTTTGTGACTGCTTCTATACCTGACTTTCTCAAATATTTCCTTTCCCCCCCAACAAACTCCTTTTTATATTCTTTGATTTGCTTGGATGGTTTTCTCAAAAGATTTCTTATTAAAACTTTCATAATTTTCTCTCATTAGAGGACCCTTGGAAAATATATATTTATCCAGCTAATTTTAAAATATTCCCTACCTGATTTGTAGCACTAAAGTAATCCAAATAAATTTTTACAGTTTCTTATGAATGAACACATCCTGTTTTAGCACTGTATCATATAGATCAGCATTTTCCACTCAAACACTGCCAATTATCTAACAGTAGACCTCTGCTTCTTGAGCATTGATGCAGGGGAAGCAGATAATGGTCCACAAAATCAAATTTGTGCAAACAGCTCAATCATCTGATCCACAGAACTTTAAAGACCATATTAATTGTTCTTTATAGTATCATTAGCCAGAAAAGATAATTATCAATGGATTTGAGAACTTCTGGAATTTGTTCTATTACAACCCTATCCTTGCTCTTGGCAGATAGCTAATGTTATGAAACAATGGTCCAGTCAGCCCATTTGTTTCCCTTCCTGCAGAAGTGAGCTTATTACAACACTTTCTATTCTGGCAGGGCACAGCTGCATCCCACTGTGGCGAGGGGGACGTTTGCCCAGGTTCGCCTTGTGCACCAGTTGCGACCCTACTTGGACCGGGAGTCACTGCTCACGGTCACTCATGCCCTCATCACCTCGAGGCTTGACTACTGTAACGCTCTCTACATGGGGCTACCTTTGAAAAATGTTCGGAAACTTCAGATCGTGCAGAATGCAGCTGCGAGAGCAATCATGGGCTTTCCCAAATATGCCCATGTTACACCAACACTCCGCAGTCTGCATTGGTTGCCGATCAGTTTCCGGTCACAATTCAAAGTGTTGGTTATGACCTATAAAGCCCTTCATGGCACCGGACCAGATTACCTCAGGGACCGCCTTCTGCTGCATGAATCCCAGCGACCAGTTAGGTCCCACAGAGTGGATCTTCTCCGGGTCCCGTCAACTAAGCAATGTCGCCTGGCAGGACCCAGGGGAAGAGCCTTCTCTGTGGCGGCCCCAGCCCTCTGGAACCAACTCCCCCCAGAGATTAGAACTGCCCCCACCCTCCTTGCCTTTCGTAAACAACTTAAAACCCACCTCTGCCGCCAGGCATGGGGGAATTGAGATCCTCTTTCCCCCTAGGCCTTTACAATTCTATGCATGGTATGTATGTATGTATGTTTGGTTTTTATATTAATGGATTTTTAATCATCAATACCAAATTACTATTGTACACTGTTTTATTGTCGCTGTTAGCCGCCCCGAGTCTCTGGAGAGGGGCGGCATACAAATCCAATAAATAAATAAATAAATAAATAAATAAATAAATAAATAAACAAATAAACAAATAAATAAATAAATAAATAAATAAATAAATAAATAAATCTGCCCTTCAGGTTACATATTCTGCCTCCTGTTCTGCAATCTGTTTTTCTTCCCCTGAAAATTAAGAGATTGAGTCTTCTGGGAAGACCTCAAGGGTATTCCTGACTTTCACAAATGCAGATTATCTTCTCCCTTGCATACCAGGCTTGCCCCTTTGTTTGATTGTCCTTATGGGGAATGATGTCCTCCATCAGATCCTGCTTGTAACATCTCTTTTCCTGAAGCAGATATCACTGAAGTATCTCAGACCTTCTGTTTGGTTTCTTCCCCCTTCAAGTCATGCTATAAATTTGCACTTGCTTCAAATACACTCAACTGTTTTCTGACAAGCATGCCACATTGCCACAAGCATCATAGGTTACCACTGCAGAATTCTATCCAATTGTCTCACTTTATTTCATAAGATAATACCTCTGGAAGTTGGAAGAATAGCTTGATACAATAATTTTTCTCTTTTTTAAAAATAGTTTTCATTGTGTGTGCAATCTTAGCACTTCTCATATACAGTGGTACCTCAAGATACGAACCCCTCGTCTTACGAAAAACCCGAGATACGAACCCGGGGTTCAGAAAATTTTTGCCTCTTCTTACGAACTTTTTTCGTCTTACGAACGCCAAACCCGAACTTCCGGGTTCGGCGTTCGGGAGGCTGCTGGGAAGCCCCGCAGCCCAGCTGTCACCTTTTAAAACAGTCGGGGGGCTTCCCAGCAGCCTCCCGGAAGCCGAAGCCGGAAGTTTGGGTTTGGCGTTCGGCTTCGGGAGGCTGCTGGGAAGCCCCCCGGCTGTTTTAAAGGTGACAGCCTGGCGGCGGGGCTTCTCCGCGGCGGCGGCAGGTTCGTAAGATTGAAAACGTTCGGGAGGCCGCTTTGGTTTTTTGGCTGGGAGGGAGGGCAGGAGGTCCGGCGCTGGGGGAGGGAGTCAGGAAGGTCCTCCTGCTCCCCCCTCCCAGTGAAAAACACAAAGACGGTCTGCCGCCGGAGACCCCTTTGTATTTTTGGCTGGGGGGGGAAGCAGGAGGCGCAGGATCGGGCCGGCGGCGGGCACGGGAAAAGGCAGCAGGTCTGGGACCCCCCCCACCCCAGCACTTTGAATCCCACCGCTTCTGCTGGATACGGGTGATGGGCGGGGCGAGCTGCCACAGCCCCTGGCTTCCGCGCCGCCCGTCTTCATCAGAAGCTGCTGGATTCAAAGTGCTGGGATGGGGACTGTCGGGACACCCCCATCCCAGCACTTTGAATCCTGCCGCTTCTGCTGGATACGGGCGGTGGGTGGGGCGAGCTGCCACAGCCCCTGGCTTCCGCACCGCCCGTCCCACCCACCGCCCGTATCCAGCAGAAGCGGCGGGATTCAAAGTGCTGGGGTGGGGGCCTGTCGGGACAAGCCGCGCACAAAGGCCGAGGCAAGGCTGAGCAGGAGGAGAAGCCAACCAGCGAGGCGGTGGGCTGGGAGCCGCAGGCGAAAGGAGCTCGGGCATCGGAGCGCGGCGCCAGGCATTGTTCTCCGGACCCCGCCCGCTCAGCCCCGCGGCGGCCCTTTCCCTCTCCAGGCTGTGGGCGGGGTCCGGAGAACAATGCCCGAGCTCCTTTCGCCTGCGGCTCCCAGCCCACCACCTCGCTGGTTGGCTTCGCCTCCTGCTCAGCCTCGCCTCAGCCTTTGTGCGCGGCTCCTCCGCCGGAGCTCTGCCGCGGGCCCCTTCGCAGCCCCCTCGCTCCTTGTCCCGACAGCCCCCCCCAAAGAGCCGCGCGTCTTCCCAGCCATCTCCCGAAGCCCAACGCCAAACCCAAACTTCGCTCCTGTCCTGGCTAAATCGTGTGGCAGTAAACAGGCTTTGGGGTTTTGGCTGGGGGGAGAAGTAGGACCTTCCTAACTCCCTCCCCCCCAGCCAAAACCCCAAAGCATGTTTGCTGCCACACGATTTAGCGGCGAAGTGACGTGAAGGGATGGAAAGCTGAAACCGCCAGGTTTCAGCTCCCCATTCCTCCACGTCACTTCGCCCTGAATGCTTCTTGGCCGCCTGGCAGAGCGCTCGCAGCCAGCGGGCGGCGGCGGCGGGGGGGGGGGAAACCTCGCGGGGAAGCCGGGCAAGAGCGATCTTCTGCCGGCCATGGGCGAGCGGCGGGGAGTCGCCAATGGCCGGCAAAAGATCGCTCTTGCTGACCTGATGCCTCGCGGTGAAGCCGGGCAAGAGCGATCTTCTGCCGGCCATGGGCGACTCCCCGCCGCTCGCCCATGGCGGGCAGAAGATCGCTCTTGCCCGGCTTCCCCGCGAGGCAGCAGGTCAGCATCCTGGGCGGGCGAGCAGCGGGGAAGCCGGCGGCTGTGGCAGCTGCTGCCCCCCCCACCCCCCCGGCTGTTTTAAAAGGTGACAGCCGGGCGGCAGCGTTTTTTGGGGGGGTTTTTTTGTTGTTGTTGCACGGATTAATAGACTTTACATTGTTTCCTATGGGAAACAATGTTTCGTCTTACGAACCTTTCGTCTTACGAACCTCCTCCTTGCACCAATTAAGTTCGTATCATGAGGTATTACTGTATAACATGGAAATAATACAACAGTATTCTATTTTTTTAAGACTGGTGCAGTTTCAAGAAGAATGGATACAACCCTTCAGCTGCTTTATTCTTTACTTTTAGTTATAATATTGTGTCTGTTTTAAAATGTTCTCCCTATGAAATTGTGATGTCCCTCATAACAGAAAAAATACAAATGGCAATATATTTTTATTCTTTGAGCTGAATGGAATTTATTTGTTTTAATGATTTGTATTTAAATTTTGCTCAAATTATCTCCTGGACAGTAAAAAATTATGAAATCATCTACCTGCTGGATGGTGACTATGAGTTTTCCTTCATTTCTATTGTCTCAAGATAAGTAATGTGATCTCCCACATGGACAGTTTCTAAATACTAGCAGTCAAATGACACTGCATAGCCATTCTGTATTTTCCTGTTAAGCAGATTTCTTAATGAAAAGGAAAAAGACAGAGATGGTGGGAAAACACTGTACAGTTACAAATGAAACACAATATTGTCTGGACACTATTATGAAAATTTCAATTAGGCAGGATGGTTGTACAATAAAAGTCTTGCCCAGAAGCACACTTAGTGCAGATATAATCTGGTTGCAGCTGCTCTCTTTCTCTGGCTGATGGATTAGGCCAAGTTTACCCATTGTTGGTGTAAAGATGCAAAATTCCAGAGGCTTTTGTTATCCTACCCAGCCTGAAGATCCTTCTTACCGATATTTCTGAAGACTTTTATTTGGGTGGGGGGGAGAGAAGGTTGAGATTCAGAAAGAACTGGGATTGATAGGAACAACATAGACTCCAAAACATTCTTCAAAAAATGTTTTCATTTTTCATAATTTCCACTAACACAATGTATGATATGTATATACCCACACAGTTCATTTGTGCACAGAAAACATTTTGATAAGCACGTAGTATTTTCATGCTACGGATATGCACATAGCCAAACTCCCCTAAGAAAAGTGCAAAGGATGAATTCCTATGCTATTGAAAGGGCTGGTGCTAAACATAAAATCAAGATCTATGATGACGAACCTACGGCACACGTGCCAGAAGTGGCACACAGCACCCTTTCTGTCGGCACATGAGCTGTCATCCCAGTTCACCTCAGAGGGACTGTGTGCACATGCATGGGGAGAGTGTATGTGGGGGTCAGGCATGCATGCACAGGGAGCAGGGAGCATGCACAGGGGCTGTGCATGCATTGTATTTTGGGGGTTTGGGCGCACACATAGGCACTCTGTCTGGAAAAAGTTAACCATTACTGGTCCAGATAATAAAATAGAATGGACGTCTTCTAGGACAGCCCCCTCCTCAAGCGGGACAACCAATAGCTTTTCAGATAAGTGACTGTCTGGATTTTTCTTAAAAACATTCACTGATGGAGTGAATGAGTGATTTTTCTTTTATTTAGACTAGCCAAACCCAAATCCCGCAGCAGTTCTTCATACATTTTAGTTTCCAGGCCTTTGATCATCTTACTCTTCTCTCAACTTTTTCCAAAGTCTCAACATCTTTTTTGTGGTATGGTGATCAAAATTGGTTGCATTATTCCAGATATGGTCTTACTAGGGTTTTATAAAGTGGTACTAATACTCCATGTGATCTCAATTCTATGCCTCTTTTTATACAACCCAGAATTATACAAGGTCTTTTTTGCTGTTGCTGCACTGCTGGCTCATATTCAAGTGATCATCCACTAAGACTCCAAGGTCCCTCTCACAGTTACTGTTTTGAGCCAGGCCTTGTGGTATCACACTGCTTACTTATCTCCATGTGGATGTAGTACCATTAAGGATTACTTGTTGAGCATGATTTGTCAGCCAGCTACAAATCCATCTGGTGGTGATGTTGTCTAGGTCCACATTTTTCTAGATTACCAAGAAATAGGTTGTGGTCTACTTTGTCAGATGTCTTACTAAAATCTACGTATACTCTGTCCATAGCATTTTGCTGATCTATTAATTTAGTAACTTTATCAAATAATGAAATAAGATTAGTTTGGCATGATCTGTTTTTAACAAAGCCATGCTGGCTACTCGCCTTGTATCCTTGAGAAAACAATTCATAAACATGGCATTAAAAACAGACCCAGGAAACTATAGACCAATCAGTTTAACATCAATATCTGGGGAAATTTTGGAAAAGATAATATAAAAACTAGATCTATGAATAATTAGAAGCAAATAAAGTTAAGGAACAAAAAGGGAAAGACCAAAGTGTAGCGGAGTTTAATGTGTGGCTAAAGGAGTGGTGTAAAAGGGAAGGCTTTGGTTTTATTAGTCATGATGTCTGCAGCTGGTTTAATGAAAAATTGTACAAAAGAGCATCCATCAAAGAAAGGGACTAAGTTATTTGGTATTAAATTCACAGATTTCCTGGATAAACATTTAAACTGAACAGCAGGGACAGAGAATTAATTGATACAGAACATTTCTGTCTCCAGCAATCTAAAATTAATAGGGTTATCAATGCATGCCACATAGATGTGTGGGCAGGTAAGATTATCAGCCCTGCTGTCAAGCAAAACCATGCATTTAATAGTGAGTGCCATACCATGTGCACTAATCAAACAGGTGGCAAGAAAGTAGGAGCAGTCAGGCACAACACAGGTTATGTAGACAATAAACACAGGGTCAATCAAAATTGACTCAAATGTCTATACACCAATGCACAGAGTATGAGGAATAAACAGGGTGAATTAGAAATTCAAGTAAACAAGAGAAGATATGATATTGTTACCATTACGGAAACTTGGTTGGATGAAACTGACAAATGGAATATACAGATAGAGGGATTTAAATTACTTAAAAGAAATAGACCAAATAAAAGAGGCGGTGGAGTTCAACTATATATAAAAAATAACTACATCTCTACAGAAATAGAGCACAACAATAATGAAAATTATCATGAATGCATTTGGAATAAATATTAAAGTGGGGTGGGAATGACATTGCCATAGGTCTATATTTATAAGCCACCCAACCAAACAGAGGAGATAGATGAATTTTTTGCTCGTCAGCTAACCCAGGGATGTAGGAAGTACATCACAATACTAATGAGGGATTTTAACTACCCTAACATCAACTGGGAAACAAACTCTGCACCGTGAAAGATCCAACAGTTTCCTAACAAACCTACAGACAATTTTATTTCCCAAAAAGTAAAGGGAAGTAGGGGATCAACCATATTTGACTTAATTCTCATTAAAAGAGATGAAATGATAGAAGGTGTTGAAACTACAGGAACTTTGGAGGCAAGTGATCACGGAATATTGGAATTCAAGATTATGCAAATACAAGCAGTAGAACAAAGTTAAACTAGAGTCTTGGACTTTAAAAGAGCTAATTTCAATAAATTTAGAGAGTACTTGGGAAGAGGGAATCCTCAAGGGGAAAACAACTCAAAAAGCTTGGGAAATTTTGAAAAAGGAGATTATAAAAACCCAATCTATCACAATACCAGTGAAGAACAAAAACAATAGCTCTCAAAAGAAACTAACATGGCTGCATAAAGAACTCTCTGACAAATTGAAAGACAAATGGAACAAGTATAAAAAGTGGAAAGTGGGGGAAATAACCCGAGCCTGTAAAGATGAAGTAAAGAAAGATAAGGCTCACAATGAACAGAGGTTTGTGACAAAAATAAAAAATAAAAAAGCTTCTTCCAACATATTAAAAAAAAGTCAAGGAAATAATTTGTCCATTGCTGGGAAAAAGGTATTTGATAAAGTAGACCATAACCTATTACTAGATAAAGTAGAAAAATATGGGTTAGACAGCAACACGACCAGATGGATTTGAAACTGGCTGACCAACTGCAGTCAATATGTAGTGCTCAATGGAATTGCACCTACATGGAGGGAAGTATGCAGTGGAGTACCCCAAGGCTCTGTTTTAGACCCAGTACTCTTCAACATCTTGGACAAGGGGATAGATGGGGAGCTCATTAAAATTTGCAGAAGACACCAAACTGGTAGAAATAGCCAACACTCCAGAAGATAGGCTCAAGATACAGAATATATTGAAGAAGACTTGAATATTGAGCACTATCTAACAAAATGAAATTCAATGGTGAAAAAAGTAAGGTTCTACAATTAGGCAACAAACACAAATGCATAAGTATAGTATATGTGGTACCTTCCTCAACAGTAGTAACTGTGAGAGGGACCTTAGAGTCCTATTGGACAACCATTTAAATGTGAGACAGCAGCGTGCAACAGCTGCCAAAAAAGCCAACACAGTTCTAGGCTGTGTTAACAGAGGATAGAATCAAGATCACACAAAGTGTTAATACCATTTTATAATGCCTTGGTAAGGCCATTTGGAATACTGCATTTAGTTTTGATCGCCACAAAGCAAAAAGGATGTTGAGGCTCTAGAAAGAGTACAGAAAGGAGCAACAGAGGTGATTAGGGGGCTGGAAGCTAAAACATATGAAGAACGATTGCAGGAACTGGGTGTGTCTAGTTTAATGAAAAGAAGGACTAGAGGTGACAGGATAGCAGTGTTCCAATATCTCAATGGTTGCCACCAAGAAGTGGGAGTCAAACTATTCTCCAAAGCACCTGAGGGATGAACAAGAAGCAATGGGTGGAATCTAATCAAGGAGAGAAGCAACTTAGAACTAAGGAGAATTTTTTTGACAGTTAGAACAATGAATGTGGGGCTCTACATAGGGCTACCCTTAAAAAGTGTTTGCAGATTGCATTTATTCCAGAACATAGCTGCATGAGCTGTCATGGGTATACCTAGTTACACCCACATAACACCCACGCTCCGTGCAATGCACTGGCTGCCAATTGGTCTCCAGTCACAATTCAAGATGTTGGTTATCACCTATAAAGCCTTACATGGCTTAGGACCAGACTATCTATGAGACCGTCTCCTGCTGCATACCTCAAAGACCAATTAGATCCCACAGGGTGGGCCTTCTCTGAGTCCCATTGACTTAGCAGTGCAGGTTGGCAGGTCCGTGTGGGAGGGCCTTCTCTGTAGCTTTCCAGGCCCTTTGGAACCAACTACACCCTCAGGTGTCTGTACTGTGCCCATCCTATTGGCCTTCCAAAAGGTCTTGAAGACCTTGCTTTGCTGGCAGGCCTGGGGGCCATTAGAGTTATCATCTAGTCACAGCCGAATTGTGATTTGCTTGGTATGTATGTATAATTGTATAGTTTAGTTTAGGGGTTTCATCGATCAGTTTAATGGGGTTTTATTGTTTTTACTGTTTTATATTTGACTTTCATTGTATCATTGTATTATTTTATTGTGGTAAACTGCCCTAAATCCCATGGGATTGGGCAGCATATAAATTAAATTAAATTATTAAATTAAATTAAATTAATCCATGGAACAGCTTGCCTCCAAGGTCCCTTCCAACTTTCTGTTCTGTTCTGTTCTATTCTATTCCAATCTACTTTACTCTACCCTACCCTACTCCACGCTATTCCACTTTCTTGATTACTTTCTCATAGAAAACTGCACTCAGTGAGCCAGACACTCAGTAAATCAGAACCAAGTGGTATCCATCCAATTCTAGTGCCTCAGATGATGCAGAGGAAATTAGATTAGATGCAACATGCTCACCTGCAACCATTTCAGCTACATATTTTTGTGTGCAATTTGCAATTTTTCCAAATACTGTACAGTATAGGCTTCTCTATGCATATTTTGGGCATAGGGTCATGCCATTATTGTTACAGAAATCAATAGTGGATTCATTTTCCATCCTGAATTATGTCACATTTGGATCAGCTCTATAGTCCTCCATTTGCTCATATGAGTTCAGTGGGTTTAACATTTTAACCAACTAACACACATCTCTCTCTCTCTCTCTCATGTTTTAGAATGAGGATAACTCTAATCTACGGAGTCTACTCCGAGTCTACAGAGAGGGGCGGCATACAAATCTAATAAATAAATAAATATTTATTTATTTATTTTTCCCCTGTTTTAATTTCTTTGCAGATTAATCTGGCAACCTTGCCCTGTCCAGTAAATTTTATGAGAGAGTAGTTTTAGGAGGGAAGGTGACCCCTTCTCATCTCTTAATCCCTCTGATCCTTCTGATATTGAAGTGAATCCTCCAGACTATGCTTGTATAATACAACTGCCTTGCCTAATTTACAGAATTTTATGAGGAATTAAGAAAATACCCCCTCTGAGTTGTAAACTGTTTCCATTTTTCCACTGCTTTTCCACTCTCTGCTTTTTTTCGCTCGCTTTTCTCCTGCTTTCCTTTTCCTTTTTTCCTGCTTTTTTCCACAATAAATCCAGGCATGGTTAGGAATATACAAGAAATATGGCAGCTAGAAAGTTGTCCTATGGGAAAAGAGATTAAATTGCGCCTTCTTTCACTTTTATTTGCATGACTTGAATTTCCGATTTCTCCATTTTATTCCTTGAAAAATATGTCCTTGCCTTCTTTCTTGTGCTTTGTTTCACCTAGTTTTCCTACTTTCTATAAATTTTCCTAATGTAAATATGTAAGTGCATAAATGGAAGTATTGATTGACATGAAAGTATTTCATGGTAACTAAAGCAGCTTTTACTTATGCAGTTCCTATACTGCTCTCTATAAACTACTAATGCAGGAATGAGCAACTTACATGCCACTTGCTGCTTCCATTCCTTAGAAACCTAGGTGCCCTGCAGCCTCTGATTGTACTGCTAGAATTCAATTAGGTGCTTTAATCAATACCTTAGGTCTACACTTAGTCTCTACATTCAAGAGGAAAAAATATAATTTTAACACTGGTACAGCTATGAAGCTCTCTCGGTCATGAGCTGCTAATGAGAAGGCAACATCCTGTGCACACAGTAGATGTTTCTGTCTTGATTAAGTCAATGTCAGTTAGGCCCCACACTGTTGATCCTCTCCTAGTATCAGTATTTAAAATTTAAACAATTTAAATGCTTTTTAAAGTAACATCTAACTCCAGATTTGGACAAAAGCATTCATTCAATGGCTGAAACAGAATAGCAAATCTCTACCTCAAGCATTAATCTTGCAAACTCTATAAATATAGTACTCTATCAAATTCCTATAATGAATTTTAAACCTATTCTATCATCCTTGGTTTTGCTTATCTTCATTACAAACTTTCCAGAATGCCTAAGACTGTTGTCTTGTATTTATCACCTAGAAATATATACTTTTTGGTGGCAATAAATATTCAGTTTTGGAGTTCCTAATTGAAAACATATAGACTTTCCCTCTCTAGCCAAACCTATCCTACAGGAAGAAAACAGAGGAAGGATTACAATGTACATTATGCTGAGCACCCAGAGAAAAGGCAGGATATAATTCCAACAATTCAATAAACAAGCATTTTAAGGATGCAGTATTCCCATTGCCAATGTGAATTAAATCTCTCTTTTTTTCTTTGGGCAAGAAACTCTCATATCTGATCATGCTAGCTCAAAGGTCAGCTTAATGATCCATCTGGTCTGAATTGCATATCAGAACTAAAACAGCATTTTCATGACTGACTTTAAACCTACATCACCATATACATACAGGCAAATGCTGTCCCATATTTTTCCAGTGGATGGGAAGGAAGCTGAGGAATTGCAACTGCAAGACTTGGCTAAATAAATTTAGGATTCAGTACACTATGGCTATTGCCATAATATGCTAAAAATTTGGGAATCATAATCCCAAATCACCTAAAATCACTAAGATGGAAATTACTACAGTACAGAATAGATAAAAGGTAAAGGTTCCCTTGCACATATGTGCTTAGTCATTCCCGACTCTTGATGGCAGTGCTCATCTCCGTTTCAAAGCTGAAGAGACAGTGCTGTCCGGCCACATGTCTCCATGGTCATGTGGCTGGCATAACAAAATACCAAAGGCACAAGGAACACTTTGGAACTGGAAAAGGTGCAAAAAAGGACAACAAGAATGATCAAGGAAATGGAGCACCTCCCTTATAGAACCAGGTTGCAATGTCTTGATCTCTTCAGCCTTGAAAGATGGCATTTAAGAGGTGACCTGATCAAAGTGTATAAAATCATGCATGGAATAGAAAAGGTGGATAGAGAAAAATTATTTTCTCTATCACACAATACTAGGACGAGGGGGCACTCCCTAAAGCTCATAGGTAAAGAAGTGAGGACAAATAAAGGGAAATATTTCTTCACCCAGAGGGTCGTTGGTTTATGGAATTCACTTCCAGAAGAGGTCATGACAGTTGTCAGCCTTGATAGCTTCAAGGCAGGATTAGACAGATTCATGCATGCCAAGTGTATTGGTGGTTACTGAAATGGATATCCAAGTGCTGCCTCTATGTTGGTTGAGGCAGGCAGGATTCTCTTCAGTACCATTTGTTGGGGGTTAAGGGAAATGGAGGATTTTGCCTTCTCTTTCTGCTCAAGTTCCCCATGTACAATTGGTGGGCACTGTGTGAAACAGAATTCTGGACTCGGTGGGCTTTGGCCTGATTCAGCATGGCTCTTCTTATGTTTTTATGTTTACTGCTACCTTCCCACCAAAGGTGGTCCCTATTTTTCTACTTGCATTTTTAATGTGCTTTCAAACTACTACGTTGGCAGAAGTTGGGACAAGTAATGTAAACTCACCCCATTATGTGGCACTAGGGATTTGAATCACTGAACCGACAACCTTTCTCTCAGCAAGCTCAGCATCTTAGCCACTGAGCCACCATGTCTCTTTCACAGAATAGATACCTCTGTTCTAATTCTGTTGTAAAACTGAATTTGGGATCTCCAAGGGCTGAAGGCAAGACCGATAAACGCTTTGAAACAGCTGAAGTCACAATTTTTGAAGCCCAAGCAAGATAAAATAAGTTCCTTTTGCTGGATGGGAAGGAACCAATAGTATTTAGGACACAGAAGGGTCATCTGACAAAAGGCCATCAGCTTGTGTCCCCAGTACTGCTTTTCCAAACTGGCTTCAATACATAGGTAAGAGGTAAAGCGTATCTAGTCCCATCTCTACTCAGGTAAAGAAACACTAGTATTTACCACTATTACTGCATTATATTTTTAATCTACATTCTAATACTATAGAACAGTGATGATGAACCATTTTTGGCTTGGGTGCCAAAAGAGTGTGCACACGTGCAATAGCGCATGCGTCTGTGCCCACACCCATATGCAATGCTCTCCCCTGCACATGTGCACAACTCCTGTACTCCCTCTCCCCATATGTGCATAGGCCACACTGTAGCCTCTGGACTTCTGGTAGGCCCGTTGGGCCGTTTTTGCCATCCCCAGGGTTCAGGTGGCTTTCTTGAAGCCTGGGAAGAGTGAAAACAGCTGAAAAGAAGGCTGAAAATCAAGTGACTAGCACAAACATGCATGCTGGAGCTCACATAGGGCAACGCCTCACGTGCCGTCAGATATGGCTCCGTGTGCAACCTGTGGCACCTGTGCCATAGCTTCGCCATTACTAATACAGAATTAGGAAAACTGTTCTATAGAAAATCTCAATATTCTTCCTCCACCCCATCTCTTTTTCTACCAAACTGCCTTGTTCCGGCAAGGTGAAAGAGATCTTTTACTAAAATAAAGCACTGTTTAATTTGCTCTTAAAATTCCTTTGCCTATCTTTCTCAGGGCACATAAAGAAGAAAAGACAAAAATGCCTGAGTTGGTCCAGTGCTGATTCTTCCCCAGCTAAAGGAAGCTGCTGGCACTTTGCATCTACCCCAACTTTTCTGACTGGGATTGCGATGACATGGAGGTCTCTGATTGGCATGGGGACCGGAAAAAAAAGAGGCAGGATATGTATACCCCCTAGACAATACTGAAAAAATTCCCTGCCCGGTAACTTCTCCAAAACTGGAGAAAGACTTCCTGATCCCCCACCTCAGTCGGGGATTCTGGAGCAAGTGCTGGTCTGGGCCAGAAAATGGCAATTTCTGGCAAGAATGCAATGGTGACTGCAAGGGGTGACAAAAAGAAAGTGGTAAAATGGGGGGAAAGGGGAAAGAAAAAAGTGAGAGATAAAGATTCTAGGAGACAAAGCTAAAGCAGGTAAAGGCAAAGAAAAAGAAAGGCAAGCTTCATTTCTGCATCAAGAAAACTAAACTGGTTGTTCAGAATGGTTTTTCAAAAGAATTTTATTTTCATACGGCAGCAGGTGGTGGACAGAAAATGAGAGAGAGGTAGTGGAAAAATACTAAATAAAAAGCAATGAACTTTCACACTGTTAAGTCTCTCAAAATAATGCAATTAGAGAAAAAAACATATTGTATTTTAATGCAAGTACATTCAACCAGAAATTATGTACACATAGAAAAACAATGATATTTGGAAAATAGCACTTAATTTTTATTGTTTTCATGATTCAGAAAACATCAATAAAACCATTTAATGTGGGATGCATAAATTGGATCAAGGATGAAAAAATAAGAAACCATAAACAATTGGATTTAACAGACTGACCCATCCCTTCAACTCTGAGTTAAGTATAATGTAAAATAAAAGCTGCCAATGTGTGAAACATGTAGATTTAGGAGTGTGGAAATACTTGTGGACATATGTGAGGGTGTAAGACAGAAAAAAATAGCAAAATTACATTTGGGTGAAGCTATGAAGTGCTGTAATCTTGGCGCCATTGTTGTAAATAGCTACAGTTCAGTAGCGCTAGAAAAAGGTTATAATATGGTCTACTGCCACTAGATGGCATCACTCCCTGTCAGGAAACCATGAACCAAGAGAAGAGCCAAACCAATCTGATTTCTAAGAATGGCATTGAATGGTGCCCTGAATATAATCATACTGGGTCAAATCCAGGAACGGTGTATATGGCCACTGTAGACAAGAAAGAAGAGAGACTTTATCGCATCTAACAAGAGATTGGATCTCTTTTATTAGTTGAAATGTAATTTACAATTGTTGTACTAATCTGTTAAGTAGCCAGTTGGTTGATTTATCCAAATAAAATATTATACTGGCAGTTATTTAATCTAAATATAGCATTCATTTTATCTCTGTATTTCTTAATCAAAAAATAATAATCTGAATTAAAAATGCCCCAGAACCCAAGATTCAGAAATAATAGATCAAATGAGGCACAAATCTACAATAATACTAAAATGATTCCTAGAACTTGAGACAAGCAGCAGGAGAGAAAATCAGAGAAAATAGTATTTCCTGAATTACATGTCTAGTTCTAGAAATGTTACTACATTTGGGGAAATAATTATGAATAAAAGCAGTAGATTGAGTTCTATTCCTGTCTTGGGATGAAAGGCAGTGAGGTGGCTTTGGGACAGTCACTCTCTGTCAACCCAACTCATCTCACAGGGCTGACGTTTTTGGGAAAATAGGAAGAAGGAGGAGTATTAGGTATGCTTGCCACCTAGAGTTATTAATAAAATTAATAAAAGCAGTATCATCTAAAAAAATTAAATAAAAAATGTGGATACAATCTATTGGCAATAAGATCTAGAAGATTTAAAGATATAAAGAAACAGGAATCATTACGTGTTCCTAGAGATCTGAAATTGTAATGAAAAAGATGGAGAAAGAAAAAAGGTAAACTGTGGTATAGATGGCGGAAAAGATACTTTTGTACTGAAACCTAGCCTTCTTTGCTGCCTAATTGTAGCTGGACAGTTAATCAAGAAGGTGTTTGTCTCTTTAAGAGAAGACTTGGCACTGCCCCGATGCCCGTTGGCAGCCAGGTTTTATGAGCAGCCTGCGCTTGCTGCAGCCATTTGATGAAGGCGAAGGAGACAGAAATAGGAGTGAGATAGGAACACACTGCCAACCATGCACTCCCCTAAAATGGCGGCATAGCAACAGGATGGAAAGACTCCTAGCATCTTAAGAACTCCCCTCCTCAAAAAATGGTAATAAAAATCAGAGCAGGTTGCTCAATGGGTATACAGACCAAAAGACACACCACTAGATGTAAAAGCCAAAATCCATTCAACTGAATAGATAAAAAGAAAGACAAATAATGCAATCTTATTGGCAAACTGTCAATCCTCTCCTCAGAAGATATTAGGTAGGGAGGCTGTGCAATGTCTCTCAGCCACTGTTTCTGTTTTGGAAGGAGGGTTTCTCCAAATGTATTTCTCCATTTTTCAGGGAGACATAGCCAATTACTTCTTCTTTGTACAAATATCAGTCTGGCAACTACCAACTTGGAAGATGCTGTTGACTGCCAGCATGCTCAGAAAAGGTTTCACACATGATTCTAAAACTGGAATTTCCTGTGTTTATAGACTAATCAAAGAAGTGCACTAAACTAAACATGAATTCCAAAGACTCCCTACTTTCTGACCAGCAATGATTTTTAAATGTTTTACTTGCAGGAAACTCTCTCTCTCTCTCTCTTTTTTTTTTTACAATGTCAAAGGTATACTGGGTTCCCTCACAGAAGATGTGAGGGCATATTGGTCAAGTATTGCCACTCTTTATATTCCCATCTTAGATCTGCATGAAGCAAGATCACATTCAAGAATTCATAACTGTAACGTAACAACAGGCATTTCTGTAAGCGCCTTTGAGCCTTGCCTGAATTGTGGAAACAGGACATTTCAAAAGTCCTTCAGGCTTGAATCTTGGTTGCTTATCCACATAATAACTTTTCCTTTACCACTATATGGGTGGAGTAGGATAGATCTTCAGATGGTCACATCTGATACAGAATTTAGAAACTGAGACTTGACGGTTAAAAGTCAACAGATTTGTTACCAAAAACCCCAACTGTTTTTCAGAATAACTGAAAAGTTCTTCAGCGAAACAGATTCAGAAAATATTTGTTATGCAATATATACATTCCTAACTAAGGATTTTCACAACTTTCTTGCAATATTTGGAAAAAACGTTTGATCCTAACTTTAGCATGAACTTCATAAACAGAGTGTAATTCTATTGCAGCATCAGAAAACCACAGTAGTTTGATCATTTTCAGTTTGTAAAATAATGCCACTCCTACAAATTACTCTTTTGATCTCTCAGACTTTCACTCTTGAAATACATATTCCTCTATCCCTATCAGCACTGGCAGATTTGTTTATTATTACTACAAAATTATTTTTCTTCAATCTCATGCTCTTTCTAAAGGCATTGGATCACATGACCTATCATCCTTAGGGCTTTTCCCTGTAATTTGATGTAGAGAGTTACAATGCAGCATCTATAAAATAATTGAGATGGAGAAAAGGAACTTGGTCCTAGGTTATAAACACAGAAACAGCAGACCAAATACAGCATGGTAAGAAAGCAATCTAAGAGATACAAGATTATGATAATTTTATCATAATAGCTAGGTGCATACCAGAGGTGGGTTCCAACTTATCTCACTGCCAGTTGCTCCCTCATGTGCCACGTGGGCGGGTCTTATGGGTGTGCACGTACTTCATGCGCAGTAACAAAAATCCAAAGACAAAATTAAAAGACAAAAAAAATATGGTGACTGCATGCACAGTGCCGGAACTCAGCTTCTGCACATGCTCATAAGGAAAATAAAATGAAATAAAATTTAAAAAGATAGTGGCACCTATGGACCGATTTGGTTTGGTGACATAATCTTGACAGCACCACTGAGCCGTTACCGGTTGGGGTGAACCAGTCCAAACTAGGAGGAACTCACCCCTGGCACATACACTAAGATAAAACACTACTTGGACTAACTACAATTATAATAATACAATATAAAGGACCGCCTAGAGTAAAAAATCTGTAATACTGTATATTATAATCCCTATATCTATATATTCAGGTTATGAGTGATCAAAAAGTGGGTCAGAAAGCCACCCCATCACTTGCCATGCTGTTCTGCCTCCAGTAGGCGATATTATATAAGAAAAGTTCCAGGATCATTTATTGATTCTATGTACAGTATTTCCAACAATCATAGACTTTAAAAATATTTCTTTCTGCAGTTGTATATTGTGAATTAGCCTAATAAATAAGCAAGTCTGGGCTAAATGTCCTTAAATTCATTGAAAATCTCCAATTACGATATTCTCTCAATAACCACAACATATTAAAGTTTCTTGAGTCAGTGAGCTTAAGGATGCACTATGAGAAATATTTCGTCTCTTTAGGGTACTATTTGCTATCTGCTCGTTTGGTTGCCAAATATCCCCTTCTGCCTTCCCAGACTAAGTAATTGGTTTTCATTCATGATTTTAATCTCCAGGACATTCCTTCCCCACAGCAGCTACCATATTCAATCGTCATCTTTGTTAAGTGTTAGTTATGACCTATAAAGCCCTTCATGGCATCGGATCAGAATATCTACGGGACCGCCTTCTGCCACACAAATCCCAGCGACCAGTTAGGTTCCACAGAGTTGGCCTTCTCCGGGTCCCGTCGACTAAACAATGTTGTTTGGCTGGACCCAGGGGAAGAGCCTTCTCTGTGGCAGCCCCGACCCTCTGGAATCAGCTCCCCCCAGAGATCAGAACTGCCCTCACCCTCCTTGCCTTTCGTAAGCTCCTTAAAACCCACCTCTGTCATCAGGCATGGGGGAATTGAGATATTCCTTCCCCCCAGGCCTATACAATTTATGCATGGTATATTTGTGTGTATGTTTGGTTTTTAATAAGGGTTTTTAGTTATTTTAAATATTAATTTGCTGTATGTTGTTTTATTATTGTTAGCCGCCCCGAGTCTACGGAGAGGGGCGGCATACAAATCAAATAAATAAATAAATAATGTTTTCCTATCTAAAATCACATTAAGCCTTTTTTCTCCAATTTGGTTCTCCCTCTTTGGGGTGAATTGTGATTTTTAGACTGGAGATTGCAGGATGCAAGGCAATCTGTAAGTCCTCTTCAAAGCTTTATCGGGGCTGCCATATCACCATGGCATCACTGACAGTGTATCTGCCACCAACTATTGACACTGGACTCTGTTTATAACAAGGCCTCACAGACAGTGCAGTGAATGTTATTCTGCTTGGACAAAGCAGAGATCCTTTCCTACCCCAACTGGGCCTCTTAAAGCATCAAGGCTGCCAACTATCCTGGGCTTGGACAGCACCTCCTTCTTTGTCTCTCAGCTTTAATAAAAGTTATTTTAAAATGTGGTTTCTCTCAGAGAATGAATCAATCAATAAACAGAAATGTGAGCTCTTGGCTTTCGGTGGAGGGGGTAGGTAAGGAGGGAGGAAAAGGGAAAAATCAAGGAAGGGTGTGAAGGAAAGATTTTGAAAATGCAGGAAATCAATTTCTCTAATGTCTACTGCATACTTGTCTACTGCCTACTCTCCCACATGCAAGAAGAGGGGAGGGAAAAGATAGGGAATGGAACTACAAACTACAGAAAATGAATTAACACAAAGAAAAGAGGAAAGTGGCCCTTTAATGAAGAGAGAGAGAGAGAGGGAGAGAGCGGAGCTTTCCTAAAATACTCACAAGCGCAGAGCTCTGCTTGGGCCTGTTCCAGTCCCCTGCATCTGTTTGGCAGAAGCCCAGCGGGGTTAAGGTTACCCTGAGCACAGGAGGGGCCTATTCCTGCAGAGAGCTCTGAAAACTGGCTCTTGGTGGGGAGGGAAGCAGGAGAGGGAGTTTTACCCACACATTGAATGCTGCTGGGGTATACAATTTACTCTGTGCTGAGAGGAGGGGAAAGGCAAGACTCAGCAATAGGAGATAGTTTTGCTTCTCTCTCTCTGTCTCTCTCTCTCTCTCTCTCTCTCTCTCTCTCTCTCTCTCTCTCTCACACACACACACACACACACACACACACACACACACATTCTTCCTGACTGTTTTCTCTCGGTTTCTTCCTCTTCCACTACCTGGACAAACTTCCAATCAGATCAAGCTGTGGGTACATACTCTAATGTGGTACATAAGGAATGTTTCTTAATGTTACTAAGCACTTACATTTTAAAATCAGGTCAGAATTGCAGACCTTTGCTCATGAACAACTTTGTGACACACAAACTCTATTTACAAGACATAGGTATCATACTTACATTCATGCTATGCCCTAGTCCCCGCAAGGACTCTGTGACAATTTCCTGACTGGTCCCCAAGGACATTTGCCAAATTTGCAAATAGAGCTTAAAATGTCAAGGCAGTTCTCAGAAAAGGCAGAGCTCCTGTACCTTTAAGAAGACAGAATATGGAATTTCAAGAGAATTAGCTTATTTTTTCTCCTTCCTTTATGATAAGCCCCTCACATCCTCTCTTCTGCTATTTTTCAGAATGCTAAATGTTTCAGGAATCCTATGGTCCTTTACATGCTGCACTTACTACGGGTATACAGTAGCAAGAAGCCCAAAACAGCTATTTCAAAAAAGCTTCACGCACTCACAGCATGCAACAGCCCTGTATGTCTGTCCCACCAGACGAAGGGGACAAGTGAATGGGGGGGGGGGGGATAAGAGAGCAAGGAAGCTTAGTGCAAAGGCCCGGGAGGCCTGGACAGACTGAATGGCCCTTTGCCTTCTTTAGTGAGGTTATCTTAGGTAGTCTCAAAATCATGCTTGACCTCCTGTTCCACACTGAAGTCATTTTTAAGATTAGCCCAGTTTGGGAGAGATAGCCCAGCTCGGCCTGGCCTGCTGTCCATTATGACCCTCACAATGTTTAAGCTTTCCCAACACTGGCCTATTTTCTGTTGAATAATAATAGAGCAGGAAGCCACAAACAAAGTCCTAGCTGCTCTTCTGACAAGACACAACCCTCTATGCTGGCCAGGCAGCGATGGCTGGGATTCCAATGAGTTCACAGTTTCATTGTGTAAAAGGATGCAACCCTCGATACTAAGGTACTAAAAGTCAATGTTTCCACACACTTAAAGGACTAAAAATACCAAGACCCAGAAGTAAGAATATCTGACAAAGAATATGTGGCACTTTTCCCAATGGTCTGGTGGGCAATTTCACAGAGTATCTTGTCAATTACTGTACTAAAAATTGCAATTGGGAAGTTACTGGATGTTGGATATATTTGCTGCCAAACAGCCTTTGCTAACCTGCTGGTCTCTTGGTTAACTTAGAAGCTCTGGGAGATGAAACAGCATCTTTAGGAAGAGACTACTAAAAGCATAACCAATCACAAGCCCATTTTGGGTTAAAGGGTAGCAAAGCATCAATTTATTTTATTTTCTTATTTTCTCTTCTCTTTTTAAAACTAATTTATATTCACAGAAGTAAAAGATGAAATAATACAAAGCAAGATTAAGGAAAAGAAAAGTGTGAAAAGTAGAACGAAAAAGAAAAGATATATAAAGAAGAAACTTATTATCTTCTTTATAGTATAAATAAATTTATTATCCATCTTCCCTCTTTAAAGTTAAAGAATAATTTCCTTCTTTCCATATTCAACATCTTTTAATTAGTACATCCATAAATCACGGGTTCCTTTTTTTCTATTTTTAACAAAAATCCATTAAGAAGCTTCCAATCTTTGATAAAAGTACTTGTTGTTCTATCCCTAGTCAAACAGGTCAAATTTGTCAGTGAGTGGGAAGTTTTGGAGAATGTGGCTTGGGCTTGTTTGGATGAAGTAAATTATATAGATCCTTGTCAGGTTTAAGTTAGGCAATGGGACAGAAACTGCCCAAGTCAGAAAATCTATGTCCTTGGCCTTTTCTATGTGGAATTCCTGAACATTTGCCTTTCTTCTTCATCTAATGTGCTGTAGCATCTGTATGAGGCAGCTGGGAGAAGTCATTCATTAGTTCAATGTAAGTTATCATCAACATGTGATGATATATAAGTATACATCTCCATCCTAGGCTGAACAGGAGATTCAGTCCTTACCCATTGTCTGGAACCAGTTATGACTTAGATAGGATAAAGCATGCTCAAGATGAATCCGTGCAATATGAAGTGATTGTTTATCCAAAAGACATCTGGTTCTTAGGATCTCAGATCACAGAGAAGGAGGAGAGAAAGGTAGTGCTTTTTACATTTTGTATTTTTTGAATTCAAGGAGGTGGGGCAGATATTACTGGCTATAAGGGACAATTTTATTGGCAGTTTGAGTTCAAGCACAGACCACTCACAGATTAGGCTGGGGTGGGACTAGATTGGGAAGGATAAAAAGGAAGGAAAAGCCATTTTAAATCTCACTTTCAGATCACAGAGAAAGAGGAGAAAAAAGTAATATAACTATAAACCAAAATCAGCAAAGTTTGGTAGCGATAAGGGTTGTTGATTTTCTTGATAAGTACTTGTATTTCAATAAATTGTTAAGATGTCTGGTTTGGTGCAGTGTAACACTTGTTTGGCTGTTGTGTTCCATAGTACCTTGTGGAACTTGGGGTGCTGCCCTCTTTGCATAAGGACATCTAGTTTATATGGCGAGATCTCTAGATTGCAGTCCTTAGTTTGTAGCTTGCAGTCAGAAGTGGAAAGATTGTCCCAGCCACATGCTGTAATGCAACCATTACAGCATGTAATGCCTCCACTTTCACAGCACCCCCCCAAGGAGGAGGGCCGTGTGGACAACTGTCAGTTCAGGAAGATTACATGCAGTGGAGCAAAAACAGCAATTTTGGTCTCTCTGTATTGAATTCCTACAATGTTCTTGCTGATTTAAATGGTAAGGATGTTGTAGATATTAGTGAGGCCCCTCAGGCAGATAATGAGGGGATGTTCCAAGAGGAAGTTGTTGTAAGTGAGGTGCATAGTGTCACCAAACCTTCAAGTGCAGTTAGTAGAAATAAAAAGAGGACACATTTTCTTGTGGGTGACTCGACTGTTAGAGGTGTTGATTTTGGATAGAGTAAGGATGTGGTGAAGCTGATGAGGTGTCTCCCAGGGGCCACTGCCAGAAGAGACAGGAGGCGGATTACAAATATTGTCAAGACTGTGAGTAAAGGTAATAACGTTGATGTGGTGGTGTATCTTGGCACAAATGATTTGTCCTAGAGAAATGTTAATGTAGTAAAAAGAGATTTCCAATGTCTAAGCCTGGAGCTGGGCAAAATAACTGATTCAGTGACTTTCTCAGAGGTGTTACCGGTTTGTAGCCAGGAGGATAAAACAACTTGTATCAGAGAGTTTAATGTGTGGTTAAGGCAGTGGTGTAAAGCTGAAAGTTTTGGCTATGTAAGTCATGATGTCAGTAGGTGGTCGAATAGGGAGTTGTTTAAGATCTGGTTTGGATCCATCATACAGAGTTACCCAGGTGCTCGGTGAGGAGTTCAGAACTTTTTTGGACAGACATTTAAACTAGGTAAAGGGGACAGAGATGTAACTGATGTGGATGATTTCTGTCCCCGACCAGTGAGGATAAATCAGTTTCTGGAAGCTTATGAAAAGGGAGCTGCAAATAAAATAGATGTAGTTGTTGATGATAAGGGGCAACCTAATAATGAAAACAATGTTCTTCAGGTAATGTGCACAAGTGCTCGAAGCTTGAGCAACAAGCTCTGTGAGTTAATGGCCATAATATCTAGAGATAATTTGGATCTGGTTGCCATAACTGAGCCATGGTTTAAGGATTCTAATGAATGGGAAATATCCATACCAGGATTTACACTGTATAGGAAGGATAGAATAGAGAGAAGGGGATGCGGAGTAGCCATTTATATTAAGGAAAGTCTAAAAACAACACTAATTAAAAATACATGTAAAGATCTGGAGACTCTCTGGGTTTGCATGCAAAATAAAGAAGGTTCTGTCATTAGACTTGGAGTGATCTATAGGCCTCCAGGGCAATCTGAGGAATATGACAGCAAGATGGTGGATGAAATTACCCAAATGGCAGTAAAGGGAGATATTGTGATTATGGGTGATTTCAACATGCCTGATGTTGACTGGAATATCCCCAGTGCCCTTACATGCAAAAGTAAGAATATAGTAGAGGCCTTTACAGGAGCAGCTCTGGCACAGCTGGTTAAGACACCGACTAGAGGGGAGAATATTCTAGATTTAGTTTTATGAATGGGAATTGGGTTTCAGAGGTTAAGGTGGGAGAAAATTTAGGTTGCAGTGACCATCTATGTTTGTGGCTTGATGTAAAAACTGATTGTGAGCAATCCTATACTGCAACCAAAGTATTGGATTTCAGAAAAAAAAAATTATGCAATGGGGAATATTTAAATAATGAATTAAAAGGGAGGGATAAAATGGCAGGAGTGAGCACCCAGTGGACTGTATTCTGGGTCCTATTCTTTTTAATGTTTGTGAGTGACATAGGGGAAGGTTTAGTAGGGAAGGTTTCCTATTTGCCGATGACTCTAAAGTGTGCAATAGGGTTGATATTCCTGGAGGCATCTGTAATATGGTAAATGATTTAGCTTTACTAGATAAATGGTCAAAGCAATGGAAACTGCAGTTTAATGTTTCCAAATGTAAAATAATGCACTTGGGGAAAAGGAATCCTCAATCTGAGTATTGTATTGGCAGTTCTGTGTTAGCAAAAACTTCAGAAGAGTAGGATTTAGGGGTAGTGATTTCTGACAGTCTCAAAATGGGTGAGCAGTGTGGTCGGGCGGTAGGAAAAGCAAGTAGGATGCTTGGCTGCATAGCTAGAGGTATAACAAGCAGGAAGAGGGAGATTGTGATCCCTCTGTATAGTGTGCTGGTGAGACCACATTTGGAATACTGTGTTCAGTTCTGGTGATCTCACACATATTGACAAAATTGAACGGGTTCAAAGACCAGCTACAAGAATGGTGGAAGGTCTTAAGCATAAAAGGTATCAGGAAAGACTTAATTAACTCAATCTGTATAGTCTGGAGGACAGAAGGAAAAGGGGGGACATGATCAAAACATTTAAATATGTCAAAGGGTTAAATAAGGTTCAGGAGGGAAGTGTTTTTAATAGGAAAGTGAACACAAGAACAAGGGGACACAATCTGAAGTTGGGGGAAAGATCAAAAGCAACATGAGAAAATATTATTTTACTGAAAGAGTAGTAGATCCTCGGAACAAACTTCCAGCAGACGTGGTTGGTAAATCCACAGTAACTGAATTTAAACATGCCTGGGATAAACATAGATCCATCCTAAGATAAAATACAAAAAATAGTATAAGGGCAGACTAGATGGATCATGGGGTCTTTTTCTGCCGTCAGTCTTCTATGTTTCTATGTTTCTAATAGAGTTGCCCCGAAGGAGCAGGGTGGCAATCTGGGTGTTCTCTTGAATTTGAGGTTCCCGCTGAACAACAGGTATGGCTAGGAGGATCTTGCGGGATGTCCTGGTAAGACTCAATGATACCCCTATTGCATTGTGCCAGGATTACTGCAATTCAGTAGGCTCGGTTTGCCTTTGAAAACTGTTATCAACCTGAAATTTTGGTGCAGAATGCAGCCTATTGGTTTGTTCAGCAGAACGGCACAAATTTTGGTGCAGAATGCAGCCTATTGGTTTGTTCAGCAGAACGGCACATCTTCCATTACTAACATTGGTTACCTAACAGGTTTCAGGATACAATTCTTTTGTGTACTGTGCTAAGGTACAACATGCTCATGTTAACCATTTGGTTCTTAAGACATGGTATAATTCCATGTTTTCCTATCCAAAGTTCAGGGTTAGAGTTGTGACTTTTCTTTGGTTGCCCTAACACTTCATGGAGTAGTCTGCCCCCAGTTCTCTATTCCTACGTCAGGAGAAAAGTAACAATATTTTATGATTTCTCAGTCCAGAATTTTTTTTAATATATGTATGCATGTACAGTATATACATATACTGTATATTGAAGGTAATTATACAGGAATTCTAAATGGCAGCATGCTAAGTTATATCACATCTGATCTGATCTAGTATTTCTTCTCCTTCTCTATATTCAGAGCTTAGGATCACCTTTCTTTTCCTCCTCTAATTCTTAAGTTCAAGTTTTCCATGTTTGAGAATTTGTAACACCACTTGGAAAGCCAAATACTTAAATGTGGATTCCTATTTTTTACAATCGGAAAGAAAATCTTTCTGTATCTTGATCTTTTCTGTTTTGATTGTAAAATATCATCTGATGATCTTACCTCCTGCCCTGTGAAAGTAAAGATTTAGAAAACCAAACCAGGTTATTTGCAATCAAATGCCAATATCCCAGAGTTTATCAACATCTGCCTATGTGAATTAAACCCAAATTTAAAATAAAGGTCCAACCTTAATAAACACAGTAAATGCAAATTTCCTTTCCCCGTTTTCTTGCTATGTTACTATACATTTGCCTATGCATGCTAATTTGGGAGTAAGCTATACACAGTTTATCATCTCAGGCTATATGTGCATTCAAGTAGGCTACATGACTTCACCATATACTGGAAATAAAGATAGCTGGTAAACCCATCTTTAACTACTGTCAAAAATATTTGGTACAATTTATACTCCCAAAATGGTAGAGAATTAAGAATATTTAATCATTTTTCTGCCATGTTGTTTCTCCTTCAGTTTTCAAATATTATTTCAATTCCTGTAATCTCACAGAGAGAATAGTTTTGTGGGTTATTTAAAATAAAGAAATGATGGGAAGACAGAAATGTTAACTACCCATTCTGTTTCATCTCTGTTCCCAAATCTTTTTTCCAAAGTGCCTTTCCAATTCAAAAGCAGTTGTCAGGATTCCATTATATAATTTTTTTATAATATAATATTGTTCCTATACAAGGTAAGAAAAACAATCCTTTTCTTGTTTAGTATTTTGATTTATGTGGGATTTGCAGGAATTGTGTTTTTATATGTAAAGGGCATGGATCTGTACTGCAAAAAGAAGAAAATGCTCATTTCTCAGACTGAATTTCCTCCATCCCCTTCCTTAGCTAGAGGATGCTTGCAATGAAGTTTGGGGGTTTATTGTTTGTTTGTTTGTTTGTTTGTCAAAACATATACTACATAAGGTATAGCCACCCTGAGCCTTTGGAGAGGGGCAGAATATAAATCCAATTAAATGAATGAATGAATGAATGAATGAATGAATGAATGAATGAATAAATAAATAAATAAATAAATATAAAATATAAGGTATAGGTATAAACATAAACATAAACAAAGTAAATACACATTTTAAAAAGAAGGGTTGGCCCTCTTCTACCCAGTGCAGCATTTATACTGAATTTTCATTAGCTCAGGCCCAAAAGGGTGATTTGTGTTCTCTTCTAGACTTCCAGATTCATGGAAGAGAGGCAGGTGGGGGAACCATAGAATCAGAATAAAAGGCAAAGTTTAGATGCTGCCAAAATAGAAAAGCAGAAATCTTATGAATAGTAACATAAACACGCCTGAGTAGCCTCAATGGAAAATTCACATGATAAGGAGGCAATTTTGTAAAGTAAGGAGATGTGATTCTGAGGACCCAAGCAGAAAACACAAATTTCAATTCCTTCAATTTGGGGGTCTCGAGCAATGGGCATGATTTTTCACATGGGCCATGAGCCACTTGAGGGGGCATAAGTTGGGTTTTTTTAAATCATATATTGTGTCAGGCACCATAATTAAATTAAGATTTTCTGTACTTCTAAACTTACAAATTGGTTTTCCATCTTTTTCTTTTCTGAACAGGGGCACAAAAGGTCTGTGGACCACTAAAATATTGTATTATTTATATTACTGTATTTTTCAGTGTATAAGACACACCATTTTACCTTTAAAAAGTGTGTCTAAAACGGTATGTCTTATACACCGAAGGTCGCCGCTTGTAAGCGAGCTCCGGCAGTTCACGGCAGAGCACAGCAACTCGCCCGTTCATGTCCAGCAGCCTCAGCCATCGTCGTCTGCTGCACCGCCCCCGGCTGCTGCTCCCGCACCTCAATCCATCGCCTGGCCCATTTGCCAAACTGCAGGAGGTGATTGGTCAGTTAGCACAGAAGGGAGCTGCTTCCATCTCTTGGGATGGGTGGGGGAAGGAAAGAGGGATGACTGACTCAGCGGAGAGTGGGGAGAGAGAGAGGAGCAAATGCTTCATCGGCCAGCTTTTTTCCTGTTACTGAAGTCTGGCGGCTGCAGCTGCAAACTTGATTTCCTCATCGACTCGCCCCTTCCTCTGTTGCAAACGTTCCACCTGTTTCGGGGGGGGGGCATTCTAGAATGCTCGGGGCTGGTCCTTTGCCTGGAGGGGGGTGCGAGGCAGCAACGCCTGGGGAGGCATCTGAGCTTCTCTCTCCTCCCTCCCATCCTCCCTGGCTCCTTGCTTTCCTCACTCACTTGGGTTCTTCCTCTGTCTTCTCCACTTTCTAGAAGAGAAGAATGGGAGATCCTAACTTTTCTGAGATCACTAAGGAGCTGCTGTCCCTGTTGCTGCCCTAGCAAGCCCTCCCCTCAGCAGCGGTAAAACACGTGCACACTTATATATTTAGATTACTGAGGAGCTGCCACCGTTGCAGCCTGAAGTGAGCCCTTCCCACCGCTGCTGCTGTTCTTGCACAAAGCCTGCACCCAGACTGCCTGAGAAGCTGCCACCCCAGTAAATGGCCTAGCAAGGGTACTGTCACTTTGCTATCTCCCCCTTTGATCTTCCTTTCCCAAATCCCCAGTGATAATCTTTATGGCTCTTTGTAAATAGAGGAGGGAGGTGGCCACAGTTATAGCAGGACTACCTTAGAATGGGAGTTGAAGTCCACAAGTCTTAAAGTTGAATGTATGAACATGGTTTCAACTAAAGTGCTTATACAGGAAACATTATTGTTTTTCTTGCAGAACCAAAACTTTTTTGATGGTGATGATGATGGTGATGGTGATGATGATGATGATGATGATGATGATGATGATGATGATAATAATAATAATAATAATAATAATAATAATAATGATGTATTAAATTTGTATGCCGCCCCTCTCCGAAGACTCGGGGCAGCTCACAACAACGATAAACAATGCGGTACAAATCCAATAATTAAAACTATAGCTAAAAACCCATTATCATTAAAAACAGTCAATACTACCCAATCATAACCACACATAAATCTTACTAGCCAAAAAGGGATACATTAGTTACCGTTACCCCATGACTGATGACATAGATATTTATTTATTTATTTATTTATTCATTCATTCATTCATTCATTCATTCATTCATTCATTCATTCGATTTGTATGTCGCCCCTCTCCGAAGACTCGGAGCGGTCTTCAGAGTCCTACAGAAGGCGAGAAAGGTGGGGGCAGTTTGAATCTCTGGAGGGAGTTGATTCCAAAGGGCCGGGGCTGCCACAGAGAAGGCTCTTCCCCTGGGTCCTGCCAGACAACATTGTTTCGTTGACGGCACCTGGAGAAGGCCAACTCTGTGGGACCTAATTGGCCGCTGGGATTCGTGCGGCAGAAGGTGGTCCCGTAGGTATTCTGGTCCGATGCCATGAAGGGCTTTATAGGTCATAACCAACACTTTGAATTGTGACTGGAAATTGATCGGCAACCAATGCAGACTGCGGAGTGTTGGTGTAACATGGGCATACCTTGGGAAGCCCATGATTGCTCTCGCAGCTGCATTCTACAGAGAGGGGCGGCATACAAATTTAATAAATTTTCAAAGGTAGCCCCATGTAGAGAGCATTACAGTAGTCGAACCTCGAGGTGATGAGGGCATGAGTGACTGTGAGCAGAGACTCCCTGTCCAAATAGGTACACCAGGCGAACCTGGGCAAACGCCCTCCTCGCCACAGCCAAAATATGGTGTTCTAAAGTTAGCTGTGGATCGAAGAGGACGCCCAAGTTGCGAACCCTCTCCGAGAGGGTCAATAATTCCCCCCCAGGGTAATGTACGGACAGATGGAATTGTCCTTGGGAGGCAAAACCCACAGCCACTCCATCTTATCCAGGTTGAGTTTCAGTCTGTTGACACCCATCCAGACCAACAGTCTCCAGGCATTGGCACATCACTTCCATTGCTTCGCCGACTGGACACAGGGTGGAGATGTACAACTGGGTATCATCAGCGTACTGATGATACCTCATCCCATGCCCTGGGAAGATCTCACCTAGCGGTTTCATGTAGATATTGAATAGCAGGAGGGAGAGGACTGACCCCTGAGGAACCCCACAACGGAGAAACCTAGAGGTTGACCTCTGATCCCCCACTAACACCAACTGTGACCAACTGGAGAGGTAGGAGGAGAACCACTGTAAAACAGTGCCTACCACTCCCAACCCCTCCAGCTGGTGCAGAAGGATACCATGGTCGATGGTATCGAAAGCTGCTGAGAGGTCAAGAAGCATCAGGATAGAGAATAAACCTCTATCCCGGGCCCGCCAGAGATCATCCATCAGTGCAACCAAAGCAGTTTCCATGCTGTAGCCGGGCCTGAATCCTGAGTGCTGAGGGCCTAGACAATTGGCTTCTTCCAAGAACTGCTGGAGATGGAGCAACACCACCTTCTCAACAACCTTCCCCATAAAGGGAAGGTTAGAGACTGGACAGTAGTTATTGAGAGTGGCTGGTTCCAGGGAAGGCTTCTTGAGGAGGGGGCGCATGAGTGCCTCCTTTTAGGGAGCAGGGAGGATCCCCCTCAGAGAAGTGTTGACAATCTCCTGGACCCAGCTCCGTGTCACCTCCCTGCTTGCCGAAACCAAGCAGGAGGGACACAGGTTGAAACCCTGCTGGCCAAAACCAACCAGGAGGGACACAGGTCCAATAAACAGGTGGCGGATCTCAAAGCTCCAATTCATCAGGTGTCATCAGGTCAAACTCCTCCCAGACAGATGGACAAGAATGGGCCCTAGTCACCTTGACTGACTCATTGTCAGCTGACACTGCAGTCCAATGGGAGACATGGTCCGTCTGAATCTGAGCAAGTTTATCAGCTAAAAACATGTTAAAGTCCTTGGCACTGCCCTGCAAGGGTTCCCCAACTCCCCCCTGATTTAGAAGGGAGCGGGTCACCCTAAACAGGGCGGCCGGATGGGATTCCGCTGATGCAATCAAGGCGGCATGATACGCGCATCTTGCCACCTTGCGCGCCACTTTGTAAGTCTTAATATGAGCTCTTACAAGTGTTTGATCAGACTCAGATTTAATTTTCCTCCACCACTTCTTTAGACGTCTCTTCTGCCATTTCAACGCCTGGAGTTCCTCGGTAAACCAAGGAGCTCTCCATGCATTGGGCTTTCTAGGAAGTGTGTAGGCAGATAAACATTGTCCTGCTCAAATTTTACAATTTTACCAAGGGTTTCCGGTGGATGGGGCAACAGGAAGGAAAGGGCAAGGGTTTTCAAACCTGGCAAGATTCAGGCTTGTGGAGTTTAACTCCCATTACTGAAGTAGCATGACTGGTGGAGGAATTCTGGGAGTTGAAGTCCACAAGTCTTGAAGCTGTCAAGTTTGAAATTTGTAAAAAGTGTACATGGTTTTAAAAAGTATACATGATTGTAAAAAGTATTCTGCTACAGTGGTATTTTATTAAACAATATAATACTACACCATTTAGTTCAGAATACTTTTTTCCTTGTTTTCCTCCTCTTAAATGTAGGTGTGTCTTATACACTGGTGCATCTTATACACTGAAAAATATGGTATGTAATATTGTTCTGCTTCTCTTGGAAATAGTTGTTCGGTTTCCAGAATCTCTCTGCAGGCATGACATTAGCAGTCTTGCATATTTTTCAAGGATTTTATTCAACGATTCATAGAAAGGCTAATGATAACCAATCTACCTGTAGCACTGACGACCTAGTAAATGTTTGCAGCCTCTTATTTGTGTGAACTGAGTTTTTCTATTCTGGTGGCTGTAAAGAGCAAGTAATTGATAAAAAATAAGTAACTCCCCTCGCAATTATATACTGTAGTTTTATTTCCCTCAAGATCTGTTTATGCTAGCAAAGTTAGAGACCCCAATCGACAGTGAACTCCTCTTTTTTAACTTCTCTTCATCTATTCTTTGTTTTAGTTTTAGGTTTTATGCTTTTTAATGCATTTATTAATTGTTTCTCACTCTGTTGTATGTTTTGTTGTATTGTATGTTCTGTTATATACCACCCAAAATTGTTTGTGAGATGGGTAGCAATATACATTGGTTTAATAAATAAATACTTTTCTTCTCACACTCTAGCCTCAGGGAAAAATATTTTTTGTTATTCATAGAGTGGTCACACAAACTGCAGTATTTTGGAGGAGACATAGTATTACTAAATTTATACAAGCCCCTTCTTGGAAGAATGGTGTAAAATCTCAACTTCAAAGACAATTATACTAATTTACTAGTTGCATTCATACCAAGATATGCCAAAACCCTGTATACTACATTATAATTTAGTGGATTGTGTGAATTGGCATGGTGTTCTGTGAATTCTGGGCTATTACTTGTAATATTATGGAAACAAGGTCATTGATTATGTTTATATCTCAATATAAATCATTGTTATATAGAGAGTAAGGTAAAAAGAGTAAAACTAGCACCAGGAAGATGATATCATATCCACCCTCAACCATGGAAGCTGATTGGGGGAGTCTGGGGCCAGTTGTTTTTTTCTCCACACAAGATTGTAGCTATGGGGAAAAAATGAGAGGAGGACTGTTCATATGGGAATGAAAAGGGGATTTGTTTGTTTGTTTATATCCTGGATTTATTATTTTTACAAATAACTCAAGGCAGATCCACATTTATTGCAGTCAATCAGAAGGAAAGAATTATCTATAGAAGGAAGTCACCATTTCTTGGTTTAATTCATTTTTTGATTCAGTATGCATTTCTTCAACAAACATTGTTGAGATTATAGTTTACTAAGAAAGTCTATTAATCTCAGAACAATATCTTCAGATTACCTCTGCTATCCCAATTCATTACAAAAATAGCAAAAGATACATTTGCTAGTTGATTTAGGAATTAAGCAGGAAGTACTTCTTCTTTAGGAAATTTATGCAGATAATGAGCAATTGTAATTTCATTTTTTAAAATATAGACTACTGTAATGTGATTGGAAGAGACCATGGAGGTTTTCTAGTCCAACACCTGATCATTCAGGTTTATTTATAGTAAATATGCCCTGCATAGTCACAGCATTAGGGGGTTCACCTCTTTTGTACTACTTTATGGAATCATAGATCATCATACAATATCATGTGTAAAATTTTGGGGGTGCCAAAAAAGCAAAGATTAAAAAGATCTATATTGAAATCTGTTTTGGGGAGTAGGCAATCCCAACGCTCCACCTGAGTGCCTGCTCATCGCAGTCTCAGCCAAGCCGAGAGACAGTGGACGGAGTGGTCACTGCATTGGGATTGCCTCTGCCTAGCTCTGCTGTGCACTTTTCAGCCAGAAGGAGATGAACCTTCGTCTGCTTGCAAAGGAAACACTTGGAAATGGAGCTAATAGGTCCATTTCAAACCATCCCCTTTGCAAGCACACAAAGCTCTGAATCTCTGTCATTTCTCAGTCTAGGCAAAAAGTGTCTGGTCACCTATGGGGTGCTTGGGAATGGAACAAATTGCTCCATAGTGTCCCCTTTGCAAGCAGATAAAGCTTTGACTCCCTCTGGATGAAAAGTGTTTAGGCCTCAATCAGGGTCCAAGCTCCCAGCACACCTGAGCTTCCATCCGTCCTGTCAGGAGGTCGAATAACAACTGCGAGGCCAGCAGCAGCATGGCAGCTGCTTGGCAGCCAACATGGCACCCACCGCAGCCAAGAAGTGTACTAGCAGCAGTTGGGCCAGCAGGAAGGGTGGATGGAGGCCGGGGCAGACAAGAAGACCATGTGGGATGGAGAAGATGGGGCTAGTGGAATGCTGCCCCTCCCATTGGCCCCCATGCTCACTGCCTCTTGCACTTAAAAAAAAAGACTTCCTCTCAAATAAGCCCAAGTGCTGATTTTCAAGCACAAAAGAAAATAAGCCCGGGTCTTATTTTGGGAAAGCACAGTATGTACTAGTAACAGCAAAACATAGTACACTCTGAGGGTCCTTTTGGTTTAAGATATATTCCCTTCGGTCTATCATCTTATTCTGTTTTAATCTTCTTCTTTGGAAGAAAATAGTAAAATGGAAACAAATATTCATTGTATTATGTCAATGGAATGCAATGAACCTTGCTACAAAATTACAGAAATCAATGGGTAATTTTTTTTCATGTCCAATAAAGTAATGGTAAGTAATGATTCATTAATTAGAACAATTAATGAATTTTAGTTAGTTTATCTATGCATTTCTAACTTTGGGAAGATGGACACAAATGTAGATTGTTTATGGCACCTACTACTAAAGAACATATTATTGGGTTTCAAGGGCAAATTATTTAATACAATAACATTTCTTGATGTTCTACAAAATAGTAGAGACAGATGAATTTAGCCTATGTAGATGCTGACCTTAAGAAGCAATTCTGTAAGTGTTTATATTGGCGAGAGAGATTTTAACTAATATAATTTTTTAAGAATCACGAAAAATGTGGAGGCCCATGGAAGAGTTTGGACCAATAGTTCTGTCTACTTTCAAGTGATGAATTGTACATATTGTAAGATGTGACCGGCTATAAAATGTGGTCTCAAGGAAGTGTAGGAGAACAAAAAGTATATCTGCATAACAAAAGAAAAAGAAAATCTTTGGATTAAATAAGAGGAGGAGGATCAGGGTTGTGTTCCACTTACCTTCCCTACCGGTTCACATAACGCAAATGACCCTATGTATATATGTCTCTGCGCATGCGCAGAAAGTTCTTTTCCATCCGCCGTGACCGGAAAACTGGTTCGAGGGCATAGACAGACAGCCATTGCTGCTAGTTCGGCACGCGGATGGAAATTTCAGCCACCAGTACGTGAGAACCGGTCCGAACTGGCAGCAATCCACCACTGAGGAAGATGACTGGGAAAATGGAAATGGAGATGCTCATATGAAAAAAAGAATGAAGGTTGAGTATCACATACAAAGCTTTGAAGAATCCAAGGGAGAAAAGGACAAGAGATATGTGGTAAAAATGGAGAAAAAAATTAATTGGTCAAGAGTCCGTAGACATTATAAAGCTAAAGGATAATCAGGAGAGGTTCCCCATGACAACTTTTGAAATAATTTAAATTAGGAGATAATTTCAAGCAATACTGAAAGCAATACTGATAATACTGAAAGCAATACTGATAACATTGCTCTGAAAACTGGGCCTGCCACTACCTACTTATCTAAGCTGGGGGAATCTAAGGATATTACCTAAAAGCCGTCTTGCATTTCTGACTCCCACAAATGGTCCAATTACAGTTTGATTCAGCAACCCTTATAATAAAACTGTGCTCCCATGGATCACCACTAGGCTAATTTCCACTGGATTAGACATGTCAGAGGTTACTCTTTAAGATGCTTACTAGCCTTGGAGTGACAGTGCAGCACTGTCTCTTTAATTCCATGTGAAGAAGTTAAAGTGTGAGATGGGATTCTATTCCCACACCCAGCATAGGCAGCTGCCTGAAATTCCCCACCAAGAGGTTGTCTGGGTGACAAAACACTGTGGATACAAAATGTTCTGCCAAAACATTTCCCTACTAATTCAATTATGTAGGAAGAATCTTCCCAGATTCCTTTTGCTTCCCTCATATCCTAAGTGACATCACCAGGACTTGTATATCTTCTGGAGTTTCTGTTGTTTTCAGTATTGCTGCTTTTATCTTTATTTGGGGCAGGTGCATGAAGAGAGAGCTTGTTGTGTATGACCATCTAAAAACAGGCTGAGTCATCATGAATCACAAAAATTGTCTCTTAACAGGGGTGGGCAACCTGCAGCCACAGAACGATAGGAAACCCTCAGGCTTCTTTTTTGCAGACCCCTGAACCCACTCCAATCATGACTGCTGAAACCCTGTAGTTCAGTTTCCCACCATTTTGAGACAAGGAAAATATAATTCCTCGTCTTCCAAATTCTTCTATCTTGCCAGAAATGATGGAAAGGAATAAGTGTAGTTATGAATGTATGATGCTGCCGCCAAAGGACAGAAAAATGGCAGAAGAATCTAACATTTCATTTTTAAAATATTTTACTAGCCTATAATCCTATATGGATAGCTGGTAACAGTTTAGAAGCCAAGCAAGTTATTTAATATTTAGCAGGGTTTCAGTCTCCTGCATACTGTAGTTTCTTTGCTGCTTTAATATATAAAGTATAAAGTATATAAAATATAAATATATACCAAATATTTATAGAATTCAGGTGTGTTTTTTAAAATCTCATTGATAAAAATTTGCAGCCAATAACATGTTGGCTCTTAGTATGCCATATAAAATAATCTATATTGGGAGGAAAGTTTTAAAACCACCCCTAGAGAATGAAATATTTTGTGGAACATTAAAAGAGGCCAAATGTTATATTTTCCCAAAAGAAAAATGGAGAAGCATGTTCTTAAAAGCAGAAAGCAGAGTCTTCTTGCTGTAGGAAAACAGCCTTTAAGCAGATTGGTTTTTGAAATGGAGATTTGATATCCATTCAGAAAGACTGGACCAATCTATTCGTTAAAAAAAAAAAAAACTTCAGCCACCAGCTCCCACAGAAGGTTGGAACTCATGGGATTAAAAAATAGAAAAACAAAGACGGATAAAATCTACATTCCCTCACTTAAATTACAAGGACAGGACAGGATCTTTAGGACATAATAGGATTTACCCACCACCATTAGAATAGCAAAAGACATGAGGCTCATTACTTTGCACAAACCCCTAGAGCAATGGTGGCGAACCTATGGCATGGGTACCACAGGTGGCATGCGGAGCCATATCTGCTGGCACGCGAGCTGTTGCCCTAGCTCAGCTCCAACGGGCATGTGTGTGCCGGCCCGTTGATTTTTGGCTCATGCAGAGTCTCTGGGAGAGCGTCTTTGGCTTCCAAAGAGCTTACATGGGGATGGGGGAGGGCGTTTTTACCCTCCTCTGGCTCCAGGGAAGCCTTTGGAGCCTGGAGAGGGAGAAACATGAGCCCACTGGGTGCACCAGAAGTTGGTAAACAGGCCATTTTTGGCCTCAAGAGGGTGTCCGGGCGGGTGGGGAAAGCATTCTTTGCCTCTCCCTGGGCATTGAATTATGGATGTGAGCACTCGTGCATGTGTGATAGCGCGCATGCATGCTTTTTCGGCACCCAAGGAAAAATAAGTTTGCCATCTGTGCCCTAGAGTATCTCAATCATAAGACCCCAGAACTCTATAAAAATACATCCAGTCACCCAGCCATTTTGTCAACCACCCCAGAAACATGCTGCTACCACTAAAGTTTCTGGCACGCAAATTAATAGAAACCTTCCTTTCATTCAGCTTGACTCCATTTTATTTTCAGCGCCTTTTTCCCTGCTTGGAACTGGACTGGATTTTTCTTCCAACAATACCATAGAGAAGACAGTAACATTGCTGATGAACTTGTAATGTACCAAGGAAAAAAAGACAAAAAACAAAATGAAATGACCAAATAGTCTAAGAGTATGGCAAGGAAAAATATGTTAACAGAAAATATATCATTATTTCTGCCCCAAGATTCTTCTCAAACGATGGTAAGCTTTAAATAAACTTTATTTCTAAAGAACATGGACCTTAACTGGCCTTGCTATTTCCAGAAATAATTTAAATTATTGTTTTATTTAAATTGCATCATAATTCAGAGTTTTGGGGTTATTTTCCTTTGGCTGCTTCTCTGTAAATATTATTTCAAAAATTTAATACTCTTTGTTTAATATAAAAAAGGTCAAGATTCCCCTGTCCATGATGTCCAACTCTAAGAGCGGTGCTTATCTCTGTTTCTTAGCTGAGGGAACCAGTGTTGTCTGAAAACATTTCTGTCATCATGTGGCCAACATGACCATATGCTGAGCTATGAGGAAACACTGTTATCTTCAAACTGAAATACTTCCTATTTATCTACTTGCATTTGCATGCTTTCAAACTGCTAGGAGGGCAGGAGTTTCAAACTGAAATTAAAATACTAATTTACTGGTAATAGTGTTGCTAGTTAGTAATCTACAATCAAACAACTTTATTAGCTGAGTGAAAATGGCTTCAAATGTGAAATCCAGTGGAAAGTTTATGTACATATATAAATCTTGCTTGCAGTGTATTTATTACAGAAATAGGATTTTGTAAAACATTACATAAAATAGGATTTTACAGGTAACTGATTTCTGTAGAATTAACATTAAAACAAAGAAGCAACCTAATCTCCCAAGTTATAGTGGAAAAATGGGGAAAAGTATAGTGTAAAGAAAAGGCCAAAAATAAATTACTAAATGAGTACTGTAATATAAAAGAAATATATGTGCTATATCAAATACCTTGTCGGAATGCTGCATTTTTTAAACAAAATTACAAGCTCTAAGTCTCTAATCTGAAAATGTCAGTGATGTTTTCTGTTTTTCCCCAACCCACAAGAAATAGAGAGGTTTGAAAAGATATATCCCCTCCAATGTTTGTCTTTACCATATTTCTGTGACTGGAGAAATGACACAGCTGATGGATGAAAGAGATCTAGTGAAAGAGCAAATTGTACCTCGTTTGGGTCTATTAGGGCTAGCAAATATGTTTCAAGTGTCAAAGAGAGATTCTGCCCTCAGTGGACTTATCAGCACGTGTTTTCATAGATGCATATATGATCTACCTTTTTTTCCTTTCTCGTCGTTCAGAAGGATGCAAGAGAACGGATGGTGCTTAACCTCACAACTACTCGTGTCTCTGAACATAAGAACATCTCCGCTGGATCAGATGAAATGTCCTCTAAAGTCCCACATCCTGTTTCCAGTAGTGCTAACCAGATGCTTCCTATATCCAGGACGTGAAATCCAACACTCACCTTCGCCTCCCCCCCTCCCAAAAATAATCACCCAAGTATTTGATATGCAGAGTTCTGTTAGCACTCAGTGCTGAATTCTATTTAGCTACCATATCTAAAAATTAGTGACAATATAGTATTAATAATACTATATATATAGTACAAGCCCAAAATTAATAATGGTGATAATACAAAGAAGAAAATATCTCGGGAAGTTACTGTATGTTATAGGCCAGTGATGGCAAACCTTTTTTTGCTCGGGTGCCAAAAGGACGTGTGCAACAGCGAACTTGTGCGTATTCACTCCCATAATGTTATGCCCTCCCCCCCCAAACTCCAGTTCCCCCGTGCCTGGTGATATAGGTGGGTCTTGAGTAATTTACGAAAGACAAGAAGGGTGGGGGCAGTTCTAATCTCCAGGAGGAGTTGATTCCAGAGAGCCAGGGCCACCACAGAGAAGGCTCTTCCCCTGGGGCCCACCAAATGACATTGTTTAGTTGACAGGACCCGGAGAAGGCCAACTCTGTGGGACCTTATTGGTCGCTGGGATTCGTGCGGTAGCAGGCGGTTTTGGAGGTACTCTGGTCCAATGCCATGTAGGGCTTTAAAGGTCATAACCAACACTTTGAATTGTGACCAGAAACTGATCGGCAGCCAGTGTAGGCCACGGAGTGTTGTAGCAACATGGGCGAACCTGGGAAGCCCCATGATGGCTCTTGCAGCCGCATTCTGCACGATCTGAAGTTTCCGAACACTTTTCAAAGGTAGCCCCATGTAGAGAGCTTTGCAGTAGTCGAACCTCAAAGTGATGAGGGCATGAGCGACTGTGAGCAATGACTCCCTGTCCAAATAGGGCTGCAACTGGTGCACCAGGCAAACCTGGGCAAACACCCTCCTTGCTACAGCCGAAAGATGGTGTTCCAATGTTAGCTGTGGATCGAAGAGGATGCCCAAGTTGCAAACCCTCTCCAAGAGGGTCAATAATTACCCCCCCCCCCCAGGGTAATGGACGGACAGATGGAATTGTCCTTGGGAGGCAAGATCTACAACCACTCCATCTTGTCTGGGTTGAGTTTGAGCTTGTTGACACCCATCCAGACCCCAACAGCCTCCAGGCACCAGCACATCACTTCCACTGCTTCGTTGACTGGACATGGGGTGGGGATGTATAACTGGGTATCATCGGCATATTGATGATACCTCATCCCATGCCCTTGGATGATCTCACCCAGCGGTTTCATGTAGATATTAAATAGCAGGGGGGAGAGGACCGACCCCTGAGGCATCCCACAAGGGAAAGACCTAGAGGTCGACCTCTGACCCCCCACTAACACCGATGCGACTGACCGGAGAGGTAGGAGGAGAACCACTGAAGAACAGTGCCTCCCACTCCCAACCCCTCAAGCTGGCACAGAAGAATACCATGGTCGATGGTATCGAAAACCGCTGAGAGGTCAAGAAGCACCAGGACAGAGGACAAGCCCTTGTCCCGGGCCCGCCAGAGATCATCCATCAACGTGACCAAAGCAGTTTCTGTGCTGTAGCTAGGCCTGAATCCAGACTGCTGAGGGCCTAGATAATCAGCTTCTTCCAAGGACCGCTGGAGTTGGAGCACCACCACCTTCTCAACAACCTTACCCATAAAGGGAAGGTTGGAGACTGGACGGTAGTTATTAAGCACGGCTGGGTCCAGGGAAGGCTTCTTGAGGAGGGGGCGCACAAGTACTTCCTTATAAGGAGCCGGAAAGGACCCCCTCTCCAAGGAGGCGTTGACAATCTCCTGAACCCAGCTCCGTGTCACCTCTCGGCTGGCTGAAACCAACCAAGAGGGACATGGATCCAGTAAACAGGTGGCAGAACTGGCAGCTCCAATGGCCTTGTCCACTTCATCAGGTGTCACCAAGTCAAACTCCCCCCAGACAGATTGACAAAGACATTTAGCCCCAGTCACCTCGACTGACTCGTCAGCCGATACTGTTATACAATTGGAGTTGAGGTCCGCCTAGATCCGAGTGATTTTATCAATGAAAAACAAGTTAAATTCCTCGGCACTGCCCTGCAAGGGCTCCCCCCTGATTTAGAAGGGAGTGGGTTACCCTAAACAGAGCAGCCGGGTGGGATTCTGCTGATGCAATCAAAGCGGCATGGTACGCGCATCTTGCTGCCTTGAGCACCACTTTGTAGGTCTTAATAAAAGCTCTTACAAGTGTTCGATTGGATTCGGATTTACTCTTTCTCCATCGCTTCTCTAGACATCTCTTCTGGCGTTTCAACTCCTGGAGCTCCTCGTTGAACCATGGAGCTCTACGGGGTCTAGTGCCACAGAGAGGTCGCAATGGCGCAATTCGGTCAAGAGCCTCTGCTGCAGCTTTGTTCCAGGCCAAAATAATATTAAATGAGTTTCCTGTTCTATTTTTTGAAGCAAACCAAAATTGATTTAGAAGGCAGAGCTTTCAACGTTGATTATTTCAGGGTCACATAAATATATATTCCCTTAAAAAAAAATTACTGAATTACATAAGTACAGTAAAAGGGATAAAAGATGAAAGCAGAAGCATCTCCAAGCAATATTTATTTATTTATTCAATTTTTATTATATATATATATAGTCCAACAGAAAAAACATATAGCCCCTCCCTGGTACAAAGCTGAAGGGATCAACTCTGGTGGCCTAGAGGTTAATCAGATCTGGTGGCCTAGAGGCCCCAGGATCAAATCCCAGTAAGGGTATGGCTAGCTGATGAGGCCAGAATAAGGACGAAATAGCGCTATCCTAGTCTCCCTTAATTTTAAAAATTCAGGAAAAACATGTGATACAGATAGATAGATAGATAGATAGATAGATAGATAGATAGATAGATAGATAGATAGATAGATAGATAGATAGATATAGATGTACATATACATATACATATGTATATGTGTATATACATATACATATACATATACATATAATATTATATTTTAATATATCCTTTCCAGACATGCTTTAAGACTTAAAACATGGATTGTAACAGTTGCACAGCATTTTCAGAAGGGAAGAGGAGAAACATGGGAGAATCACCCATAAGTACTTCATGTACCTGGTATCTTGAGGAGGGGCGTTTTGTCCCAAGCTACATCCTGAAGAAATTGCTGCTCTGATGTTCTGGGAAATCAGCCAAGGAGTTTGGATTATTTTTATAAGCCCATAAAAGCACTTGAGACTCATATGAAGGGGGCCCTACATATAAAGAATAGATGCATGAAGTACACATGGGGGAAGCTGAGTGGAAATCTGGAGAACAGTGGACCTCTAGTAGCTGCGATCCAATTTTCCCAGAATGTCTTGAGGAAAGCACCTGGTTTCTTTTTCTACCATATTTGGGGGGGGGGGGGGGGATCAGTCTTTTAGAATCATTTTATTGTAAGTGTATTATTCCTGATTTCTTCTTCGTTTCAAATTCAGGAGCATCTCATCCCCTTTCTTGCTGAATTCACTGTTAATAATTCCTGTTTGCTGTTTTGCTTTTCTTTATATATGAATATAGGCTGCTTATAAATTCCACATGAATTCAAAACTCTGTGTGTACCTGTGGGGGGGGGGCGTGTGCATGTGTGTGAATGAAGTAAATAATAAGATTATATTAGACTCCACACTTTTGCACTATTCAGTCTTGAAAATTTGACACTAGAAGGAGCCAGAATTTTTCTGAGACAGTTTTTTGTAATACAGAATGAAAGGAAACATGTATGAAAGAAGGCAAAGAATATTCAGCTCTTGGAAGTCCATGGTAGACATGTGATGTGACTTGGGAGCTCCCAGATAACAGCCCTTGGCATAGCTAATAGGAGGGTGGCAGACTCAAATTGTTGTTTGCTCTTAATTAAGTAAGCAAGAACAGTGCTGCCACCTCCCCTGACATCCTAAGGCAATAATTTTAGGGGCATAGATTTCTCCCTCCCCTTTCCACTTGATCTCTCCAAAATTATCCTTAGTTCCTTAGTTGGGTTATGCCCTTGAACTCTGAGATGCAAAGTAACAAAGTTGACTATTCCAAACTATCCATGCCAAATTGGATCATTTTAGATTAATCCCTACTCAGAAAATTAAGAGCAAGTAAAGGCAGCCTAGTAAACTCCCACTAGCAGATAGTTGCATAATGAAAAGTCAGGATTGTTTAAAATAAAAAAAGAAATAGAAGAAGAAAAGATTGTGGCTAATAAACACTCATCCTCTAAGAAAAAGACACACAGCGCAGAACCATGAACCCAATGAAATGAATGTCTAGATGGGTGCAGAGATTCACAGAAATAAGACCACCAGTAGGAAACACATGTCCCAAGCTGCATTGATCTCTGATCTACCTGCAGGACAGATTAAATGTTCAACATAATCCTATATATCTGATTTTTCATTATATTCTACAAGATCTACTGATCCTTTTGTTGAGATCATCTATGCACCAAAGGTCCAGGGTGCCAGAGGCAGATGACATGAAGTTTCCCTTTAGTTATTTAGTTGTACTTATTTATTTTTAATATATATATATATATATATATATATATATATATATATATATATATATTGGCATCTACTTGTTCACGGCGACTGAAGGAAGCTTACATGAGATAAAAACACAATATAAAAGAAATAAAAACAAAATAAAATAATAAAATAATAACTATGCAACCCTTGGCCAATTTTCTGAAAGGGTAAGTGTCAGAACTTACCCTTTTGGAAGTAGGGTGCAGGAGAAGCTTGAGAAAGAACCAAATGGGCAGACATAAACCTTTATGCATTTTTGTCTGGGAATTTGAGAGGGGGGATGACAGCTGAAAAAATGCAGTCCCAAGGCATCTTCAAGGTCCTGAGTGGAAAGTTACCAGCCGAAACACCTCAGAGTTCCCAAAACATCCCAGCAGCATTGTATTGGCTGGGTTTGAACTGGTCAATGTGGAAGAGTTGGACATAACCAAAGGGAATAGTTTTGGTTTGCACAGGAAACAGATTACGCCTGACTCATTGCAACCAGCATCCCTTAGTAAAAGTGCCTTTCACTTCAATTTCTTCCCTAAGGAATCAGACTAGGGCAGGTTTGACGTTAGGCAGAATTTGAAATTGTGGTCTACCTGGAGAGAATATCACCTCTACCGTGGGGACTGTACACATGATACCGGCTCAGTGTTGGATATTGGCTTCAAAGACTGGCTGAGTGATGAAGTCTACGGCACCTGCATCTCCAGGCCGCCCTCCCACCTTTATGGTTTGTACGTGTCAGTGAAAAAGATGGAGATTGACCTGGCTCAGAATAAGCAATGCCCAGAGTATGGATGGTGGAATCCTTTCCAGAGAAGAAGGAAGAGCCGAAGCCAAAGACGGGCTACAAGAATGGTGGAAGGTCTTAAGCATAAAACCTATCAGGAAAGACTTAATGAATTCAATCTGTATAGTCTGGAGGACAGAAGGAAAAGCGTGGACATGATCAAAACATTTAAATATGTTAAAGGATTAAATAAGGTTCAGGAGGGAAGTGTTTTTTAATAGGAAAGTGAACACAAGAATACCGCTGGTGGTCTTCATCCCCCGGCGCTTTTGCAGGAGGCCCGGGGGACACGGCTACCGGCGTAGCCGCCATCTTAAGAATGGGGCCAAGATCTCGCGAGGCTTCGCGAGATCTCGGCCGAAATCTCGGGTGACTTGGGCCTACCCGATGACGAGTCCGGGGAGGAGCCTGCCAGCCCTATAAAAAGGCTGGCAGGCTCGAAATCTGTCTTTCACCCTGGACTCGTCAAGAAGCAAACACCCAGCTGGGAATTTGCTTCCATTCAGCGGCCATTTTCCTGTTGCCTCGTGGCGTCGGCCATTTTGTGGGAAGCCTCGTCGGAGGCTTCCTTTACAGTTTGGAGTCGGGAGTGGAGGGCCTTGGATTCCTCCTCGGGACTGAGGAGGGAATTCTCCTGTCTTAGGGTTTTCCCCTTAGTGGGGTTTTGTGCGGCCTCTCGGGGGTGGCCTTGTAGCAGGGGGGTTGCGGCCTAGCGGGCCCTGCACAGCCTTCGAGCCTTTGGGGCTTGGAGGCCATGGGAGGGGATCCTCGCGTGCCTTAACTACACCATTTAACGGGGTATTTTTACTTGAATTCACCCAATGGCCCCTAAAAGGCAGAAGGCCCCGGCTGCACAGGTTGAGCCTGTGGCCCGGCCTAGGAAGGCTGTGAGGCCCTCGGCCAGAGCTCAATCTGGGCAGGAGGACCCACAAATAGGGGTCCGGAGGGGGGGAAGGAGGTCTAGTCCCCCTATTGATGATACTAACATGTCTGCTCATTCCTGGTCTAGGATCATCGAGAGACTAGATGACCTGGATGCCCGTTGGAGGTCGGTGTACGGGCCAGGGGGCACCACCCCGTTTGCTCCAGCAGCCCTCGGCAGAGCACCGGTTGAACCAGCGTCCCAGGCCGGGCAGATGACAGCATCGCCTAGCTCAGTAGGAGCTGGGCCCTCCTGGATGGCTTCTACCCCATTGGGGGCAGGTGAGATTGCACCACACCCAACATCTACACCGCTCCTCCCTCTGCCCGGACAGGCCATTGTTCCCCCGGGTTTTGGGAGTGGGGTCAACTTTATGGGTTCACCAGCGGTCACTTGTAGCCAAGTCTGGGCCCCACAAGCTGCTGTTGCATTGGCTCAGACCCCTGCGACAGCCTCTCCACCGGCGTCTGGGTCAGGGGAGACAGGGGCAGGAGTCACCACGGCCTGGGACCCTCTGGCCAGCATTAGGTCGGGGACCATCCCATGGGGGCTGCCATCCACGCCTCTCGGGTTTCATTTACATCCCTCTGTTAGGGAAACTATTTGGAAAGGGGAGTATGTTGATCTCTTCTCACTCTTTAATAGGGAGGTCCCCAAGAAGGAGAAGGAAGGGGAGGTACAAGGGGACAAGCCTAAGAAGGTGAAAGTCAGCAGATGCTTCAGCTCTTGGCTGTATGCTTATCTGACTTACGCCTCCATAGTAATTCAGAGGGAGCCCGTCAGGGCTGCCTCGATGTTCAAATACATTGATTTGATTGCCCGTGCTCATTTTGAGTACAAGGGCACAATTTGGCGTCACTATGACAAGGCTTTCAGAATGCGGGTGGCATTCGATCCCACACTCCCTTGGGACATGGTCGTTCCCGACATGTGGTTTGCAGCAGCCCACATGTCTGGGAACGAGGGTTGTGACTGCACGGATAGCGGTCACTTCATGGAGGAGGAGCCTACGGTGTCCACTCCGGTTAAGACAGCCACGGGGGGGGGCGGCAAAAGCCACCCCTCCCCCATATGAATTCTCTGCAAAGGGAGCTTGTTTTCGTCCCTTTTGCAAGTTCAGACATGCATGTGGGAACTGTGGGGATTCCCATGCCACCACAGTATGTACTAGACCCAAAAGGGGAAAGGATAAAAAGGGGGGGTCAAGCTAAGCAACCCCCGCCCGCTGGGGGAAAACGGTCCCAGCCCAATTAGGCTTGAAGTCTTGAGGGAATGGCTAAGAGATTATCACCCTTGTGGGAGAGTGGCTGCTCTCCTGCAAGGGCTTCTCAGAGGGCTTTAGGATTCCGTATGTGGGGATACGGAAGGCCTTCATGTCCGACAACCTCAGGTCGGTTGTGGGACATGAAGACATTGTTAGGGCCAAAATACAGAAGGAGGTGGCCGAGGGCAGGGTGCTGGGGCCTTTCCCGGGCCCGCCCTCGCCAACTCTGCGGGTGTCCCCTTTAGGCGTGGTCCCCAAAAAGGGGAGTGGTGAATTTAGGTTAATTCACCACCTGTCTTTTCCAAAGGGTGAATCAGTGAATGATTTCATTCCTGATGAGCTTTGCTTGGTCCACTACGTGGCCATGGTTAGGAAGTGTGAGGTTGGAGCCCTTATGGGTAAATGCGACATTAAGTCGGCATTCCGGCTCCTCCCCATACACCCAGACGACTTCGAGCTTTTGGGCTTCCATTTCGAAGGTGGTTTTTATGTCGATAGAGCATTGCCAGTGGGATGCTCTATCTTATGCTCTCTTTTTGAGAGCTTTAGCACCTTCTTGGAGTGGGCGCTCAGGAGGCGCAGTGGTCTGGGTTTGGTCGTTCACTCACTCGACGATTTCTTGTTGGCGGGGCCTGCACGTTCAATTGGGGGTACCTTTGGCCCCTGGGAAGACCGAGGGCCCTGCTACAAGGATTACCTTTCTGGGTATTGAATTGGACTCGGAAGACAAATTGGTCAAGATACAGGATAAGCTCGACTTATTGTTAGGTAGTCGGAAGGTCACCCTTCTGCAGCTACAGGAGCTCGCCGGGCTTCTTAACTTTGCCTGCCGGGTGATTGTTCTTGGCCGGGCTTTTTCCCGGAGGTTATACAATGCGATGAAGGGGCTGCGCTTGCCCCATCATTGTACCCGCCTATGCGCAGGAGTCAAAGATGACCTGCGTGTGTGGCGGGGTTTTCTAGCCCACTTTAATGGTCTTTCCTTTTGGAGGCACGAGCTTCTTTTGGAAGCTGAGTTGCAGTTATGCTCGGACGCTGCAGGGGCCCCTGGGTTCGGGGTTATAGTTGGCCAGCCCCAGTGGAACACCTGATGAAGTTTTGTGTCCAGCTTAGGCAGCGTGGCCTTTCAGTTAGGACTATTAGGTCCAAGCTAGCAGGTCTCGCCTTTTTGTCCAAGGCGGGTGGGTTTGTGGACCTTTCTTGTGACTTCCACATTCGGAAGATGCTGGAAGGCTGGGTAAGGGAGCGACCGGGGACCCCTGCAGATAGCCGACAGGCATTGATGGTGCAACAGCTGTCGCTTATTAACCAAGCTTTGGACAGTCTGTGTGCATCTTTGTATGAGGCCCGCCTCTTTCGGGCGGCGGCATGTGTCATGTTTTTCGGGGCCCTGCATGTCAGCGAGGCTTTGGCCTCCTCTCAGGCTGACAGGTCGCTCCGCGCCTTCCAGTTTTCTGATTTAGAGTTTAGCGACAGGGGTGTCTCCCTTCTGGTGAGACAATACAAGACAGATCAGTTACATAGAGGGGTTAGGATAGAACTAACGGCTGCCACCGATCAGTCTGTGTGCCCGGTGGCTGCCCTTTCTCAATTCTGTAGTGTGAGAGGAACGGGGCAGGAGTACCTTTTTAAGCATCAGGACGGTACCCCTTTGACCGGCTATCAATTCTGGGTTCTAGTGTCCAGGGCTCTGGTCAGGATAGGCATTGATCCCGCCGGCTATGGAACACATTCGTTCCGTACCGGCGCTGCCACTAGTGCGGCACTTTCGGGTTTCCCAAGCCAGCGGTCAGCGGCCTATTTGGGTTATGTATGGCCGGCTGAGGGTCTAGGGCAAGATCTTAGGCTAGGTAACCTCTCTTTGCCCTCTTCCAGATAGCCCCTCCGGTACAAGACCGACGGCATTGCTTTGCGGTCACAGCATGATATTTTGGGCCGGCCGCTCAGCAGCAAGAACTGCCATGGGGACCCAGCTGTCATTGGGCCGATGGGTCAACGTCGTATGGATGGGGAGAAGAGGCATGCGGTGGGAAGGGCTTCTCCCACTACTACTGGGAGGGCGGCATCCAGTAGCTGCGCCCAGGTGGTTGGTCTTGCACCTCGGTGGCAATGTCCTGTGTGTGCTTGGGGGTCTACCTTTGATCTGCCAGGCTCGCGAAGACCTGTGAAGGCTTCACACTGTGTGGCCCACCACGCAAGTGGTGTGGTCTGAGATCCTCCCGAGGATCACCTGGAGGGACACCATTTCCCTTAGGGCCATTCACCGGGTTAGACGGAGAGTGAATAAGGCTCTGGGTAGGATGGTCAGAGAGTTAGGTGGGGTTGTAGTGGCCCATCCCCACATCACCATAGAGCAGCCATGGCTTTACCGGGCTGACGGTGTTCACCTGTCAGAACAAGGGAACACCATCTTCTTACAGGATCTGCAGCGGTCACTGCACGAGCTGGTGCAGTTAGAGGGGGGAGTCGGGGGGCCAAGATAGAGATCTGACCCCCACTCCGTGACAGGTTAGGGGCAGAAAACTGGGTGGTGCTTTAGCAACTGCGTGTTCTCCATTGGGCATCTTTGGGGATGATTGACAGGTTCTCTCCAAAGGCTTGTGGTGTGAGCGACCTGAGCAATTGGGGGGAACCTGTCTTTGGGTCCCGCCCATTTAATTCTCCTTGTAGGGGTTAGCCGGCAGGACCTCCCACATGCAAGTGCATGGCAATGTCTCAGGTGAGGGAGTGGTCCCTCACCTGAATTAGCATGGAGCTACGCCCATAAGTTGCCCCAGAGGTTTTTCTAACGTCATTTTCCGTCCCGGAAGCAATTGTTTGACCCTGTGAGTCCTTGTTAGGGTCATAGTTAATTATGCTAATTATGCTAATTTATTTAAATAAATTATGCAAATTTAATTAATAAAAATGACCCAGTTTTAAATCCAGCTCTTGTGTCCGTGTCGTTACTCCGCCTCTCCTGCAATACCACTGGTGGTCTTCATCCCCCGGCGCTTTTGCAGGAGGCCCGGGGGATACGGCTACCGGCGTAGCTTTGCGAGATCTCAGCCGAAATCTCGGGTGGCTTGGGCCTACCTGATGACGAGTCCGGGGAGGAGCCTGCCAGCCCTATAAAATGGCTGTCAGGCTTGAAATCTGTCTTTCGCCCCGGACTCGTCAAGAAGCAAACACCCACCCGCCCTTCCTATCTTGCAGTGTGCCACTGTAGGTCACCCTATGGGGCCGAATAGGAATTTTTGGCGGTCTTGGCATTTGCCACGATCGTTTTTTCGCCTATTCCACACTGTGGAGACGGATAAGCGGTTAGGGGGTGCTTTGCCCCTGTTTAGGTTAATTGGCTTACCTTTGGTCATTTGGGTAGGCAGGTTAGGGGCGGAAAACTGGGTGGTGGTTTAGCAACTGCGTGTTCTCCGTTGGGCATCTTTGGGGATGATTGACAGGTTCTCTCCAAAGGCTTGTGGTGTGAGTGACCTGAGCAATTGGGGGGGACCTGTCTTTGGGTCCCGCCCATTTAATTCCCCTTGTAGGGGTTAGCCAGCAGGACCTCCCACATGCAAGTGCATGGCAATGTCTCAGGTGAGGGAGTGGTCCCTCACCTGGATTAGCATGGAGCTACGCCCATAAGTTGCCCCGGAAGTTTTTCTGACGTCATTTTCCGCCCTGGAAGCAATTGTTTGACCCTGTGGGTCCTTGTTAGGGTTATAGTTAATTATGCCAATTATGCTAATTTATTTAAATAAATTATGCAAATTTAATTAATAAAAATGACCCAGTTTTAAATCCAGCTCTTGTGTCCGTGTCGTTACTCTGCCTCTCCTGCAACAAGGGGACACAATCTGAGGTTAGTTGGGGAAAAGATCAAAAGCAACATGAGAAATTATTATTTTACTGAAAGAGTAGTAGATGTTTGGAATAAACTTCCAGCAGGCGTGGTTGGTAAATCCACAGTAACTGAATTTAAACATGCCTGGGATAAACATATATCCATCCTAAGATAAAATACAGGAAATAGTATAAGGGCAGACTAGATGGACTATGAGGTCTTTTTCTGCCATCAATCTTCTATGTTTCTATGAAGCCACAATTGAGTGTCCTGAACCCACAATGATACTGGACCGCTTACTTTAAATGTGGTAAGGAGGGCACTGGGCCACCAAGTGCAAATATCACTGTTCTATTCAAAATATGACTTAGAGCCTGATCAAGAAAGCCAGCAAACTACCACCATAGACCTGCAAAATGGTTTTAAGAGGAGTGGATGTCATAGAGTCTGCTTCATCCCCCAAGGGCGGCGACAGAACTCTGACCCAACCAAGGGCAGTGGGGAGAGGGAAACCAACTCTGACTCCCAGGTAAGTGGCCCAGTCACTCCGATGACAGTCCCTATTGATCTTCAGGACAAAAAGCCAGCCTGCTGGCCCTTCTGGACTCAGGGTGCACCAGATGCCTTGTAAATCCCACCTTGGTGGAAATGTTAGGGATGCAGCTTAGTCCACTAAAAGTGCCAATGGCATTCTGCCAGCTAGATGGCTTCAAAGTGGGGGGGGGATCCCAGCAACGTTTGTCACTGAATCCCATAGCAATGCAAATGCAATGAAACTCTAGGTTTCATTGTAATGCCATGGAGAAACTCTGGTAATAGGATTAGTGTTGCTGTGGAAAGAGAACCCCTATATGAACTGGAGAAGGGGGCTACTAAAAATACAGTGAGGTGAGGCAATGTTTCTCAACCTGGGGGTCAGGACCTCTTTGGGGTCAAATGATCATTTCACAGGGGTTGCTTAAGACTAAAGCTTCTATTCTGGTACCTTGGAAAGACCGTTGAACTTACCTGAACGGTCTTCTCGATGCACTGCAAGGAGAGTCCAAGATGGGTTATACTCCAGTCTGATTGGCTGGGACTGAGTTTTAATTTAAATAATTATTAGGCAGGCACCACCTCCCCCCCCTTAGCCCTCCAGTCTAAAGTAAGGCGAAGGAGCAGTAAAGCAAAAACCATTTATTAAACAATTTAACGTTCAAACACCAAACCATGAAAGTCAAACCCCCACAGAACCCTGGTCCCAGAATCGGGAGGGTTTGGACTCTCCTTGCAGTGCATCGAGAAGACCGTTCAGGTAAGTTCAACGGTATTTCTCCAATGCACTTGCAAGGAGAGTCCAAGATGGGATATGCCCAAGTTATGATCACAGGGAGGGACAGGACTGGACCAGGGGTTCCTCATACGAACAGACCCCTTGCAGCACCCTTCTCCCAAATGCAGCTTCCTCTGAGGCAAAGGAATCAATCCTATAGTGTTTTATAAAGGTTGACGGAGCTGCCCACGTGGCCGCTCTACATATGTCCTCTAAGGATGCCTGGGTACGCCAGGCTGATGAAGCAGCAGCACTTCGAGTCGAATGTCCTGTTATCCCCGGAGGAACTGGGGATCCTTTAGTCCGATATGCCTCTGCAATACATTCCCTCAACCATCTACTTATAGTTGGGGAAGACACCTTGGTACCTCTGCTTCTAGTGGAAAAGGACACAAACAGGGCCTCAGATGTTCTAACAGGCTGAGTCCTTCTAACATAAATTTTTAGGGCTCGCCTCACGTCCAGTTTGTGCCACCTCAAAATGGATGGGTGGGTTCCTTGAGTACAGAAGTCCGGCAGTATGATATCCTGAATCCTGTGAAAGGAGGTGTTTACCTTTGGGATAAACGCCGGATCTAGTCTAAGCACAACTCTGTTAGGTTCAAACCTACAAAGGTCCGGTCTTGTAGACAAGGCGGCAATCTCAGAGACCCTCCTGGCTGAGGTGATTGCAACCAGGAAGGCAGTCTTAAGAGTCAGCAGCCTCATTGAAATCTGACGTATGGGCTCAAATGGAGGACCTGTCAATGCGTGCAATACTAAGGGAAGGTCCCACGAAGGAAAACGATGTATCACTGGTGGTTTGAGATTGGCCGCTCCCTTCAGAAAGTCTCTAATCCAGGGATGTCTGGTAAGTGACCTGAACCCGTCTGTTGGAAGGATTGTGGCCAGCGCGGCTACATGACGGCGTAAGGTGTTAGGGGCAAGGCCCTTGTCTAGTCCTGCCTGCAGGAAGGTTAACACCACCTGTGGCGACGCCATCTGAGGGTCTGACTGTCGTTGTTCACAGAAATCGTGGAAGGCCTTCCAAGTTGCCTGGTAAATGCGTCTCGTGGAAGGCCGTCGGGCAGCTTGTATGGTCTCAATGACCGTGTCAGGTAGAGCTTGTTGTTTTAGATACTCCCGCTCAAGCGCCACACGGTTAGCTGCCACCACTGTGGTTCCGGGTGTGAGAAGGATCCCTGCGTCAGAGAGATCCTTTGATCCGGTATTTTCCAGCTGGGCGACCTTGATAGCTGCGCTAGGTCCGCGAACCATATGCGACGGGGCCAGAACGGAGCTATTAATATCACTTCCGCTCTCTCCTCCAGAATCTTCCTTATCACTCTGGGGAGGATGGAAAGGGGCGGAAACGCGTATAGGAGACCCGGAGGCCATTGAAGAGTTAAGGCATCCACTCCCTCCGTGCCCGGGTTCGGGTAACGAGAGAAGAAGTGGGGAAGTTGGGTGTTTAAGTTGGTAGCGAACAGGTCTATCACCGGCTCCCCGAATCTCCTTACCACCTCTTGAAAGATCCCGGGGTCCAGTCGCCATTCGCTCGGGTCGAGTGTCTGACGGCTGAGCCAGTCCGCCCACACATTCTCCACGCCCGAGATGTGTTCCGCCGATAGTGAAGCCAGGTTCATGTCTGCCCATCTGAGAAGTAATGTTGACTCCTTCATAAGCCGACGTGACCGTGTTCCCCCTTGTCGGTTGATGTGGGAACGTGTGGAGACGTTGTCGGTAAGGATGCGTACATGGCAGCCCCGTACTAAGTGAGCTAGGCTGTGGAGGGCTAATGAAACAGCCTTCAGTTCCAGGAAATTTATGTTGATTTCTATTAGGTCCTGAGGATCCCAGAGTCCCTGAACCATATGTGAGGAGAGGTGAGCTCCCCACCCTGTCAAACTGGCGTCCGTTGTTATAGTAACGAATTCCCTGTCCAAGAATGTGGAGCCCTTGGTCAGTGAATGGGACCTCCACCATCGTAGAGAGTTGCGAACCCTGGGACTGAGGGAAACTCGCCTGTGAGAGTGACTGGTCTTGAGTCTCTGATATGGCAGCAGGAACCATTGGAGTGGACGCAGATGGTGTCTTGCCCATGGCACTATATCGATACACGATACTAGTGTCCCTAGGATCCTTGACAGCAGGGCAAGAGTGGGACAACGTTGGAGTCCCAGTTCCCCTATCAGAGTTCTGATCGTTCTTTGTCTTTCCTGGGACAGAAAGACCATCCCCCGGAGAGAGTCTATAGTGGTGCCCAAGTGGGCGAGGCGATGAGTCGGTGTTAGATGGCTCTTGGACCAGTTGACTGTAAAGCCATGGTCTTGTAATGTCCGGATTGTCAAAAGAGAGTCCCTGTCTGCTTGCTCTCTGGTCCTTGACAGAATGACGATATCGTCGAGATACGCCATCACCCGTACCGACTGACGTCTGAGACTTGCTGTGAGGACGTCCAGTAACTTTGTGAACGTCCTGGGGGCGGAAGAGAGTCCAAAGGGCATCGCCTTGTATTGAAAGTGCGTGCCGTTGAGGTAGAACCTTAGAAATTGTCTGTGATGTGGAAATATGGGTACATGAAGGTAGGCTTCCTTCAGGTCTATGGATGTCATAAGGTCGTTTTGTCTTATGGAGGCCAGAATGGACTTTAGTGAGTGCATCTTGAATCTCCTGTATTTCACATAGAGATTCAACTGCCGGAGGTTGAGGATCATACGAACGCCTCCTGAGGCTTTTGGCACGAGAAAAATTGCTGAGTAAAATCCTCTGCCTTGGTGAGCCAAGGGTACCTCCTCTATGGCCCCTATCTCTAGGAGATGAGACACCTCTTGAAGTAGGAGTCTCCGCTTTTGTGGATCTGACGGAATACGACAAGGAAGGAAGCGTTGTGGGGGGGGTCGAATGAACTCGATCCGCAGACCCTGGGAAATCGTAGATGTCGCCCACGCGTCCGATGAGGTGGTCTCCCAGATGTCCGGAAAAAATCGCAACTTGCCGCCTAGGGGGATCTTGCATTGAGAGTCATTTGCTCTTCCTAAAGCCCCTGTTGCCCCCTCTGAAGGGGCGGCGGCCTTGGAACGATCTGCCCCTGTCGGACTGGTAGGACCTGTCCGATCTGAAAGATCCCTGGTTGAAGGAGCCCTGAAAATACGGCCTCGATGCCTGGGTGTTGGTCGAGGAGGGCTCTGCTCGAAAGGGCTGCCGGCGCTGATAGGGGGTGGAGCGCCTATCTTGCCGTCTGTTAGCCCTGGGCATCACCTTCTTCTTGTCCTTGTCCTTGACCAGTACATCGTCGAGGACTTCCCCGAACAACTTTTTACCCTTGAACGAGGATGAGGCAAGGCTCCATTTAGACTTGACGTCCGCCTGCCAATTTCGGAGCCAGGTGAGTCTGCGTGAGGCCACTGAGGAGGCCATTGCCCGCGATGCAAATTTAGCGGCATTGACCGTGGCATCTGCTGAAAACTCGGTGGCTGCCAACAACTTGTTGAGGTCCTGACGCAGTCTGCCGTCCTCTGGGTCCGCTCTGTCCTGGATCTCCTTGATCCATAGTATCATGGCCCTGTTGAAAAACGAGGCCGCCGAGGCGGCTCGCACTGCCCAGGCCGCCATCTGGTGGGTCCTGCGAGCCACGTTCTCCGCTCACTTGTCCTCCGCCTTCAGGCCCTCCTGAGACTCAGAGGGCACTAGGGCATTAGACACCAGGCTCGTTACGGGCTTGTCCACCGGTGGAAATTCCAACAGCTCCTCCATCTGGTGGTCGAAGGTGTAGAATCTGCGGTCCAGATTGGAGGGACCCTGGGCCGCCGCCGGGTTTTCCCACGGGCGCTGAATGGTCTCCAGGAACAAATTTGAGGATGGGATGTTTACAGTCTCCTGCTTGGGAAACACGAACAGACCCCCTGTTGGCTGAGATGCTTCTGGCGGAGCCGCCTGACCACTCTCGCCGGCCTGATCGATGGTCAGCTTGGCCTTGTTTAGGATCACCTTGAAGAGAGAAGGCTTGAATAGACCCGTGTAGGCGGGCTGTTCCGGGGGTTGGTCATCCCCGGACAGGTCTTCCTCAGCCTCACTAAATTCCTCTCGGTAGGCCTCCTCCTCATCCATGGATTCTGCTACCGATTGCGTGCCAGGAGCCGTCCAGATGTCCCTAGGTCTCATTGGGGAAGGTCCCCCGGGGACCTGTTGGTGCTGTTGTGCCCCCGTGACTAGGCCCTGGTTGTAAGTGGAAGTAATCAGTTCTTGCAGGGCCGGGGGCATGTTCTGCCACGCATCCTGGGTATTGCGAAAGCCTGCCGCCGTAGGGGTGAAGGTGGCAGTCTGTGCGTATTGCAAAGGTTGAGTGGGGGGGTAGTTGGAAGGCCACCCCACCGCTTGCCTCCCCGGGCCATAGTGGTCAGGCCTGGATGGTAGCCAGGTTTGGCTCCCTCTCTCTGGGGACCAATCCCTCTCTGAGGTTGATGTTGTCATCCCCTGGTATAACGTGGGGGAGGCACTGGGGGGATTGGCAATAAATTGCTGGGTGGAGGGCAAAGCCGGGCCAGCTGCCTTTTGTGATGCCTCCAGCTGCTTTTCCAGCACTCTGATGCGCTTTTCTGCATCCCTTAATGAGGAGCTCTGGGATGACTTGGTCTTGGAGGACTTTTCCTTGGGGGTGCTAGGCTTGGGAACAGTAGCCTCCTCCCCAACAGGCGCTGCCTGGTCCGCCATGTCCCTAGTATCAACTCACGGTCTCCACTGAGCCACAGACACTAGTTGGGTCAGCCACAGGGATCTTTGCAGCCGCTGGTCGCTACCGGGAAGGCGAAAGCGAAATCGGTTAAGATTTTCCTCACTGCGCCTGTGCTAACAGCCTCTTTCCACGAGGCTTGTGTCCCGGTGCATTTCCAAGCCGGCGACCTCACCAAAATGGCCGCCGGCTGGTTGTCATGGCGACGGGGCCTGATTGGGTGAGAGTCGTCAGCCGGACCTCCCTGGACCACCCCAAGATGGCCGCCGGATGACGTCACGGTGACCTCCCCAAGATGGCTGCCGGCTGTATCCCTGGCAACCGATGGATACATTGCCGGCGGGCGGGAAAGGCGGCGATTCCCGCGCTCCTGTACTTTCCGCCGGCGAAAATCTTCCATCAAAGAGCCGATCCGCTGTTTACACTCGGGGCTCGGATCTGCTCACGCCTGCCTTCTTCCTCGGGGGTGGTTGGAAGAGGGAAACGTCCTCCCTCACGGGCCGCCATGAGAGGAGCCTCCTCCCGGCCCCGTGGTGTGTTCGCCGGGGGGGGGACGGACCCCCCGAGGCGTCAACCACTTCCTCGACCTCCGGGTGCCACCTCGGGGGTAGGCAGCCCAGGCGCTCACTCCTGCACCCACCGACGTGGCCCAGCAGAGTCTCCTCTGCCTGAGTGGGTGCCAGTATGGAGGAGCTGCAGGCACTGGGTAAACCCACTGGAGGTTAAGGACCCAGGCCCGCCCGAGGCGAAAAACCCCCATGTGTACCTAAAGAAAAGAAAAGAGAAAAGTTAGTAAACATACAAAAACCACAAGAATTAAACTAATTACAATTACTATGTAAGAGAAATAACTCAGTAGTCCCTTTACTGCGACTGAGTTTTTTAGACTGGAGGGCTAAGGGGGGGGAGGCGGTGCCTGCCTAATAATTATTTAAATTAAAACTCAGTCCCAGCCAATCAGACTGGAGTATAACCCATCTTGGACTCTCCTTGCAAGTGCATTGGAGAACATATTTTTACAATCTGTCCAATCAGGTGATTACAGTGGGGGTGTCCCTTTGACTTCCTTCCAATCAGCGTAAAACTTTGTTGGGAGAATTGGTGCTAGATTTATGGTTGGGGGCAGGGGTGGGCTGCTGCCTGGATGGGGGGAATGCAGTGGGGTAGGGAAAATGGAGTTCCACCCCAGAGCACCCAATTTGCACTGAAAGATGTTGAAAGAAAATGCAGGAGGTCCTGCATAAGCCACACCCACAGTGTGGTAGTAAAAATTTTGGTAGCCCTTCACCACAACATGAGGAACTGTATTAAGAGGTTGCGGCATTAGAAAGGTTGAGAACCACTAATAGCTGGGAAGAGGCCCAGAGAACTGAAAGCCAAGGCAGTAGGTGGGGTTGCCGTGTAAGAGCAGAAGGTCAACTCACAAATTCCATGGGAGTACTGAGACCTGCAGGATATGTTTAGCAAGAAGAGTTCGGATGAACTTCCAACCCATTGGCCAACTGATTGATCCATAGAGATATTACTAGGGACTAAACTGCCTAAGCCCAAACTGTACTCAATAACTCTTAGGGAACTGGATGAATTCAGGACCTTGATAGACAAAAATGTAAAGCAGGAATTCATCCAATGGGCCCAAACTAAGGTGGCTGCCATGGTCCTATTTTGGGAAAAGAAAGCCGGGGTCCCTTCACTTATGCATGGAGTATAGCAGGATGAATGGTGTGTGTGATGAGAACATCTGTTGCCCCCGATGAAAGATATGCTTGATCACCTGGAGAGGGCAAGGGAAAGATTTTTGCCAAACTGGACTTCCAAAAAGCATATTACCCAGTCAGGATTAATTGCCCCTTGGGATGTTTGCAATTCCAAGTTTTCCCTTTTGGACTACATCCCCTCACACAAACGCATATACTGTCTTCATGCAGCTAATACATTTATTTCATTTCAATTATTTATTTATTGGATTTCTAGGCTGCCCTTCTCCAGCGGAGTCAGGGCAGCTTACACAATAAAATCAATACAAAAGTACAAAATGTAAGAGACCCAATATAAAATCTAATCTAAAACCCCCCAAACAATTACATCATTCATCTAAAATCCAATCACAATCATTCACTCACACTGTTAGCCAGAGCAAAGTGGCAATGCTCAACAGCCCCAGGACTGCCTGCAAAGATGTGTTTTTAGAGCCTTACAAAAGGCAAGGAGGGTGGGGGCAGTGCGAATCTCTGGGGGGAGTCAATTCCAAATTAGGTGCTGCATGAACATTTATATAAGGGGATATTGGTTTACTTGGCAGACATATTGATTTATACTGAATTCATGTCAGATCATATGTAATTGGTGAGGGCATTACTCAAAAAGTTTCAGGCTGCTTATGTATACGCTAAGCTCTCCAAATGTGAGTTCCAGCACAGTAAAATCGATGACTTGGGCTACCACATCTCTTATAAGGAACTAGATATGAGCTCTGAGAGATGTATTATTACTCAAAAGCAACTGCAAATCTTCCTGGGGTTTGCCAACTTTTACTGCCAATTTATCCCTTCATTTGCCTAAATCGGTCTCCCCCATTACTAACTTGCTAAAAACAAAAGGGGAGGGTAAACCTAAATCCAGCAAGCTGCTGAAATGGACAGTGGAATTCCAAGCGGCATTTAAAATACTTAAATGCCTATTTGCAGCTGAGGCAGTATTGAAACATTCTGACCCAAACATCCCATTTGTCATTCAAGCGGATGCCAGTGATGAAGCTCTTAGGGGCAGTACTGCTACGGAAAAATAAACATGGAGCCCTACAACCTCCAGAAAACTCACTGAAACAACAGTGGGCAGTCTGGGAAAAGGAGGCTTACACAGTATGCTGGGCACTCCTAACCTTTTTGAGGAGAGTTTTAGAAGCCCTAAAAAACCCTAAGAAGCTTGTCACCACAACAAGTCTGCTGGGCTAAATTTTACTTTGTGATAAATCCTAGGAGGGGGGAAAAATGGCAGATGCACTGTCCAGGATGCTGCAATACAACAGTATCAAACCAGAGGTGATCCATTTTGTCAACTTGCTGCATTTTGCCAACTTGATCCATTTTGGCAACTTGCTACATCAGTAGCTACCAGTACACACACACAAAAATGAAGCCTCAAATACGCAATGATGTAATGATAACCCTAAAGGTAGCACTACAGAATGATGTGGTTCCAAGCCCATAGAAATGAATCCATGATGAGAGATGATTTAGCCTGTATAGGCGTAAAATTGTATGTTCCTGCAAGCCAATGATTATTTGTCATGACTCTAAAACGAAAGGGTACTTTGGGTTTTTGAAAACCTTATACCTGGTCAAAAGAGAATTTTGGTGGCCATCACTTTAAAAGGACATTGAATGCTGTGTAGCCAGCTGCTCAGTTTATACTTCAGCAAAACAAGGTCAAGGGAAAACCCTAGGACTCTCCAACCAGAAATGGAGCCAAATGCTCCATGGGGGGGGGGGAGATATCCATGGACTTCCCTGAGAACAGTAATTTGAGTGATAACTGATCTATTTTCTAAACAGGTCTACTTTGTGCCCTGCTGAAAAATCCCTTCTGCCCACACCCTGGTTAAACATTTTGTGCAGCATATTTATAGGCTGCATGGTGCTCCACAATGAATCTCTGATTATGAGGTGGAAGAAGGGGAACTCATCAAATTTGCAGTTGACACTAAAGTGGCAGGAATAGCCAATACTCCAGAAAACAAGATCAGGATCCAAAAAGATCTTGACAAACTTGAATAATGGGCTCTATCAACAGAATGAATTTCAATGTATAGGAAAGCAAAGTTTTACATTTAGGCAGAAAACATCAAAGGTATAAGTACAGATTAGGCGAGACCTGGCTCAAAAACAGTAACTTAGAGTCTTAGTGGATGATCACTTGAATATGAGCCAGCACTGAGGAACATCAGCCAAAAAAGCTAATGCAATCCTAGGTTGTATAAACAGAGGCTAGAATCAAGGTCCCATGAAGTATTAGTACTGCTTTTTAAAACCTTAGTAAGACCACAACTGGAATACTGCAACCAATTTTGCTCAGCATACTACAAAAAAGGTGTTGAAACTTTTTTTATCTGTATATTGAGGATCAACCATACTGCATACCACACATGTCATAGGTTCACCAGCTGATCTTTGGCCTTCTGGGCGGTGGGGAAGGCCATTTTCACCCTCCCCGGCTTCATGAAAACCTCTGGAGCCTGTGGATGGTGAAAAATGGGCCCAATAAGTCTACCAGAAGTTCAGAAATGATTGGCCATTTTTCATCCTGCCCTGGCTTCAGGGAAGCTTCCTAAATCCTGGGGGATGCGAAAAATGGCCCAACTGGCCTAAATGAACTTCCAGCAGGCCTATTGGGCCATTTTTTGCCCTTTTCAGGCTTCAGAAAAGTCTCCTGAAGCCCCTGGATGGCAGTATTAGTAGTATGTAAATCTTTTCCCCCCTTAGAAACTGAATGGGTGGAACGGAATAAATTGTGAGTTGAACTATTTGTAAAAATTTAATAAAGAAATTTTTTTTAAAAGAAACTGAATGGGTGGACTACAAACACGTTAGAGCAGCCAAACTCATAAAACACTTCTATAATCAATATTCTGGCAAACCAATGTGATTTTCTAATTGTATATTGCCTTGTTTCTCCCCTCCTTTCTCTCTCTCTCCTCTGCTGGACTAACATCCCTGTTAAAGGGGGTACCACATTAGAACCACCATCTTCAGGTTGGCGTCCTGCTGGCTTCCTGCCATCAAAAGACTGGGGGGGGGGAGATGCTTGAGGAAGAACCAAATGGGCAGCAATAAACCTATATGCATTCTTGTGGGAGAATTTTGGAGAGGGGACAACAGAGTACCATGTCAAGGCGTCTTCAAGGCCATTTACCCTGATTGTGGAAAGTTACCAGTTGAAACACCTCAGAGTTCCCAAAACATCCAAGCAGCATTGTATTGGCTGGGTTTGGACTGGTCATGGGTGAGGGACGGAACCAAAGGGAATAGTCTTTGTTTGCACAGGAACTTTACTGCAACCAGCATCTCTTAGTAAAAGCATCTTTCATTTCAACCAAATGGAGTCAAGGGTTTTTCTTCCCTAAGGGATTAGACTGAGGCAGGTCTCACAGTAAGCCTGAGCACCTTTTGACTGTGCTGTGGGAACGTCTCTTTTAAGTAGGAACCTGTGGGAAGAGCAACATCCTGATAGGCAACTTTTCCCACACAGTAAGAGTTTAGATAATGTTTTGGTTTGGTTTTGTGAAAGAAGCAGCTAAGCTCACACAATAGGGAGTGAAAACACAGGGGAGGGTGTGGTAGCAAGTAATTTTTCCCCTTTCTGTGTGGAGTTGTGATAATGAAATTTTGTTATACTGGGAGCTGCTTGCAGCTAAGGAAAGCAAGGCACTTTCTGAATGATGATTTCTACTGGAGGGAAAGTGATTGACTCATGGTGTATCTGTATGGTTTTAGCTTTCCAAGATCCACAGGAGGAAAGAATGTCACACAACCAGTTTTCAAATGCCTTGAAATAAGGGAAAGTAAAAACAGTTTCTTGTGGAAGTGCCGTAAGCCAGGAAAAGGTGGGGAGGTTTCAAAAGCATTTTAATTCTGTTTTATTGCGATTATTGTACTATTCTTATCTGGAGTCTTTAGGATATGGCAGGCCACACTCTAAACATGTCTGATGATAGATTTTTTTGCACTTGTATCGTGTCAAAATATAATACCAAATAGGAGATGTTTTAGTGCCTCTGCATCTTAAAACCTACTGGCATAGGAAATAGAGCATAGCCTTGATTTCTCCAAGGAATATTAAGTTTCAGGATGTGTTCACTCATAATATTCTGCATTGCAGAATGATAAACTTTTCTTCATCATGTGGATTCTACAAAATGGATTTGAGATGATGATTGTATCTGTCAAGGGCATGACCCCTGCGAGCTTTTGGGTCATATAAAATAAGAATTTGTATTGGTGGAAATGTAAAGAGGAAAAGAAAAGGCAGCTTGGGCCTGCAGAATATTCCAACCACTGGACAAAATAATGACTTCCAGGAGAGTTTCTGATTTTGAATTGCTATGGATTTCAAGTTATGCACTCCTTAAAGAAAAGCCTTTTTAGAAAAAGAAAAAGAACAAGATAACATTACAGTCATTCTTCTACAACCAGGAACCTTCTTCAATGCTTCTGCAGTCCTTGGCTATCTTGCCACAGCTCCTGCCTTGCAATTCCTATGTTCTGCTTCAAGGTTTTATTTCGATCTCAATCCAGGGCAAATATTGTAACATATGCTTCTGCATTCAATCTTTCCTCCCTGCCCACATAAAAGATTAGTCTGTGTATAGAGCTACGAATATCCAGGGCATTTTCTAATCTTCCTTCAATTTCCCTCTACCTACAATTATTCAGAAATGCTGTTGAATACAAATTTACTACTAGGGCTCATGGTTAAAACATTTAGAGTCAAAGACACTTTAGAGAAACTTAAGACAAGCACATGAAGCATAAGGATATCCAACATTATTTATTTAATCAAGCATACCTTTGACAAATTTTCAAGTCAAACAGTCTAAGCATTTAAGTTTTGCATCAGGTTGAGAAAGCTAGCCAGAAATCTCAAAGAAGTAAGTTTAGTGGTTGCAATAGAGCAGAGGTCCCCAACCGCCGGTCCGCGGACCGGGACCGGGCCGTTGGGGTTTTCCAGCCGGTCCGCGGCGTCGGAGACCCAAAGCCCATCCTGCGTGGAGGGAGACGGAGCCAAGCGGGGCCACCCGGAGACCTTTTCCCGTCTTCTTCTCCTCGCTCTCTCCCCTCATAACCAGCAGCCCCGCTCACGGGGGGATGCCCGTTCATAGCTACGCCAGCCCGCCAAGCGTCGAGGGGGCTTCTGAGGCTGAAGGGAAGAGCCGGAATGCCCTTCCCGCATTTAGATTGCTTGCCGTTGGGGAAAACGGAGGAGGCGGCGGCGGCGGTGGGGCGCGATCGCCTAGTTTCTGGAGCGAGGAGAAAACAACCGCCGCCTCCTCCGTTTCCCCCAATCTAAACGCGGGAAGGGCATTCCGGCTCTTCCCTTCAGCCTCAGAAGCCCCCTCGACGCTTGGCGGGCTGGTAGCTACGAACGGGCATCCCCCCGTGAGCGGGGCTGCTGGTTATGAGGGGAGCGAGCGAGGAGAAGAAGACGGGAAAAGGTCTCTGGGTGGCCCCGCTTGGCTCCGTCTCCCTCCACGCAGGATGGGCTTTGGGTCTCCGACGCCCTCGCCCGTTCCCTCAGGAGCGATGAGTGGGACGTCTTCTTCTCCTCGCTCGCTCCCCTCATAACCATCCCTCCAGCGTCGAGGGGGCTTCTGAGGCCTTCCCGCATTTAGATTGCTTGCCGTTGGGGGAAACGGAGGAGGCGGCGGCGGTGGGGCGCGATCGCCAAGTTTCTGGAGCAGATAGGCTTTGAGTTTTTGGCTGGGGGGGGAGAAGTAGGACCTTCCTAAGTCCCCCCCCAGTCAAAATCACAAAGCCAGGCAGCCCCCAGCCGCCAAAGGAGCCTCCTCATTCTCCCCGCCCTGTGGAGAAGTGTGGAGGGCTGCGTCACTAAGCTCCACCCCTCCATAACCCCACCCCCATATGACCAAAGCCCCCCCCCCCACCGGGCCGTAGAAAACTCGTCTAACTTAAAGCCGGTCCCTGGTGCTAAAAAGGTTGGGGACCTCTGCAATAGAGCATAGCAAGAACATCTTGCAGTTATGAGCACAGCAGTGGGGCAACCTAACCTAACCTATTGAGCTCACCTGAAAATAATTTCATGATAAAGAATATTGCCAAAATGGAAGAGCAGAGACAACATATGATAGCTTGTTTTTTTGCTAATAACTTGTTTTAAGTAGTTTGTTCATACAATATGAGTTGGTCATATGTAGGTTACAATTTATGACTATTTAACAACAATCTCAGAGAAAGTGACTTACGACCTGTGCTCATACTTACAGCTATTGGACTGTACTGCAGTTATGCCATTGCAATTTGGGCACTTGGCAAACAGTTTGTATTTATGACTACTGCAGTATCCTGCAGTCATGTCATCACCGTTTATGACCCTCTTTTTTTTTTGCCAATTTTTGCCAATTTCTAGCAAAAAAAAATGGGAAACTGGATTTGCTTAACAACCATTTGATTTACTTAACAGCTACTGTAAAAATTGGTTCTGACTTGACATAACGACTAGTGATGGGAGAACCCAACGGTGTTCGGGTTCAGCAAGTTCGGACGAACTTTACGCAAAATTCGTCCAAACCCGAACCGAACCCAAACCCGAACGGGGAATCCCACCAAGAGATTCCAGGGGTGGAGCTTTGCTGTCACGTATACCAGCAGGTTGCTAAGGACGGCAAGGTGATCACTTCCTGGATTCCATGGAATCCAGGAAGTGATCACCTTGGCGTCCTTAGCAACCTGCCAGTGACATCAAGGCTCCGCCCCCGGAATCTCTTCGTGGGAGGGATTCCCCAGCTCCTTCAAAGTGAGGTCTTCACGTAAAAATAAACATTGTTATTTTTACGTGAAAGGACGCTGCAGCAGCGATGCAAGCAAAGGGTGGTCGTTTCACATAAAAATAACAATGTTTATTTTTACATGAAAGGACCGCCCTTTGCTTGCAGCGCCGCTGCGGCGTCTTTCCACGTAAAAATAAACATTGTTATTTTTACAAAAAAGTACACCGCAGTGGCACTGCAAGCAAATGTGAGCCGCCCCGAGTCTTTGGAGAGGGGTGGCATACAAATCTAATAAATAAATAAAATAAAATAAGCAAAGGGCAGTCCTTTCACGTAAAAATAACAATGTTTATTTTTACGTGAAGACTTCCCTTTGAAGGAGCTAGGGAATCCCTCCCATGAAGAAATTCTGGTGGCGGAGCCTTGATGTCACTGGCAGGTTGCTAAGGACACCAAGGTGATCACTTCCTGGATTCCATGGAATCCAGGACATGGTCACCTTGGCGTCTTTAGCAACCTGCCGGTGATGTCAAAGCTCCAAATGCCGAATGCGACCCCGAACTTTGCCCAAAGTTTCAAAAAAATTCAGGTTCGTGTTTGGCATACCGAACACCGCAAAATTCAGTATGGACCCGAATTGTGCGGGTTTGGTTCACCCATCACTAATAACGACAATGAGTTACAATGAAAAATCCATCCCAATTGTGGTCATAAATTGAGGATTACTTATAGTAGAGATTAATTCCTCAGCTTATTCGGTGCACATAATTTACCTTGTACTTTGCTAACTGCCTGCTTTTGTTGTTGTTTTTTGTGTGGCTATTCTAATTAGGGAGGAAGTCAACAAATCTAGAATATTGAACAGAATTTACAAGCAAGCTGATCGTCTTTCAATTCTTGCTATTTTTTTCAAATTCCAACCCTGAACAAAGCCCACCATAGATTTCTACTAATGTAAATAAATAACATCTCCCCCAACAGTGGCTTTGCTTTTCCTGTTGTTGGGTGAATGGGATGAGATGTGGAGATTTATGATGAGATGTAGTTTGGGGAATGGTTATAATTTTAACCCACAATTGCATACTTTAGGACTGGAAGCAATTTTCTTATTAGAATCCCTAGGCTCACCCATCATTTTACATCTCCCATTTCCCTTCTCCCCATTTTCCTGCTGCATCCAAGTTTTCTCCCTGCCTCTTAAACAGAACTCAAACCCAAGGAGACTAGCAAGATACTGACAAAGCCTTTTTGTATCATCCTCATCCTTCTAAGAGGCAGTTCAGTCCTGTGTTTCTTTCACCCTTTCTCTGACAGTGGAATCTGCATTTTTGTTCATGTCCCGATGAAGTGGCCTAACAACTGTGCAAGAAACAATTTGTGAAATTACCAATTTTTTTGCTCTCCTCACCTACATTAGTCAGAACTTCATCTAATGGCATCTTACATATCTTGGCAAGTGCATCATTGCACGCGGGGAAGCTTATGATTGTTCAATGCTTAGAGAAAGATGCTCTGCACATGCTCAGAAGCTCTACATTAATCCTTTTTGTATGTTCAAGAAATAAACACCAGTAGCACAATAAACTTAATTGCATGACTTAATTGCAAAGACAGGAAGGAAAGAATTCTTGCACAAAATTAAGCTTTTGTCTACTTGTCCTCATCCTGCACCTGTGGTCTTCCTGTAAAGTTGATTGCTTTCCAGTGCCCGATTCTTTTGCAGTATTAAACCTGAGCCATCTGCTGCCATTCAGGGTCCCCATACAGGGAACCCAGCTCACCGATTCCATACATGCAAACACATTTCAAGACCAGCTTTCTGCTACAGTTTCCTGTTCACTTATTTGCCTAAAGGCTGGAATAGGACTCTTTTGGACGCGAGATTTGAGGGGCAGCCAGGCTAGGCATTGGGGAGGGGGCAGGGGTGGTTTGGGATAAATCTCTGGTTTCTGTGCTACATTGCCTTCCCTTATGCACTCAGGAGCAGATTTGGAGGAGGCGGGGAGCGGGGAGCGGGATGGCAGGAGGGAATTCAGCTGAGGAAATACGCAAAGAATTTGCTTGGCTTGTGGCCAGCAGGTCAAAGTAACAAAGACTTTATTGTTTATATTGGATCCCAGGAGGTACCATGAGGCGCATAGAGCACAGGGCAACTTCCCAAGCCCAACAGCAGAAGCTCTTTTGAAGGGGGGGGGGGACAAAAAAATTCCCCTCATAGTCCCCTCTCCAAAAGTGTTGGTTTCTGCACCCCTTTCACACGCACACATAGTGCTAATTCGTCTTCCGCCACGTGAACATCTGAAAAGACTCACAGTGGACTCTGCTGCAGACTTGTCCCAAACCCCAGACACCTCTGCACTATATACCACTCCCCTCTCCTCTCTTCCCCAACCACAAATTCATTTTTTTTTCAGCTGGCTCTCCCAACCTTCTTTCAACAATTGTTTTCTCTCTCCCTCTGCTAGCAGACAGATTCCCTCCCAAACCCATAGCCACAGCCGCTTTCTCCACCACAGAAAATAAGCTGTCAAACAGATGTGTGCAATGCAAGACATCTGGGGGCCTCAGGCTGGAACAGGGGAGGCCCAGCCAAGGAGCTGGAGAACTTTTAAAGGCAACAGAGCCACATTTGCTTCGTAGCCAATAAATGCTCCATCACTGGAGGTTTTCAAAATGAGATTGGATAACATTTTGTCTGAATGGTAAAGGACAGTAATGGCGAACCTTTTTTTGGTTCATTCATCAAAAGGGTAGGTGCACAGGGTGTGCATGCATGCCCACCCATAATTCTATGCAAGGGGTCCCTTTGTATGCGAGTATGACCCCCCCACACACACACACTTCTAGCATGCAATGGTATGCCCATTTTTCACTCTCCCCAGGATTCAGAATCTGTCGAGGAGCCTTGGGAGGGTGAGAACAACTTTCCCCAACCCCTCGGAAGCCCCCTGGAGGTTGTGCCACATCTAGTAACAATTGCCTGAGGTTAGGAAAGATGGAAGCAAAATCTGAAACTGTTCATTCCCATCCCCATAATTCCAAGACAGGGTTGATTTAAATTAAACTGAGTTTTCACCTTCATAGGAATTACTATTATGATTGGTCACAAGGTCATCCAGATGTACAGACTGTTTGGAACTTTTGTCCACCTATTCAATCCTTCCCAAGGATTTGGGATAGTCAAATGTTGAAGGCATTAAAGGTATTGTCCCAGGATAAAAGCTGTTCCAAGTAAAACTGCCTTTTGCACTTGAGTGATGGTGATTTTGTCAATGGAATTCAAGGTGCTCCAGATGTTTTAGGATTGTACCCAAGGCTCTTGTTATTGGTATATCTTTGCTATCTTTTATATCAATTGTTCTACTTCTATTTTCAGGTATTTTATTATTATGATTGGTCACATACTCAGCCAGATGTTTAGACTGGATGTAGCATTTTTGTCTACTGTTGAGTCCTTATTATTTCCATCTGTAAAGAATTATGAAGTATTGGAAACATATCAGAAAAGGTGTTTTTGCACAAGGTGTTCTTCATTGGGATCATTAAAATTATAGTTTTACTGTATATAAAACACATGCAGTGTATTTAGTTACTGACCTTTACAAAATGTGAGCAACTAAAGGCTGACTTGTGCATGCAGAGGACAGAATGAATTGGCTGGGTTCAGACTCATAATGGGAGGTGATATGTTCAAAGGGAACTTTACATGTGTATTACTTCTGGATGCCACCATCCTAAGTAGTGAGCGACAGCAATTGCATCCCTGGGATGGAGATGAGAACATTAATCTTTCTTTCTATAGCTCTAGATGTCAGAGAAAAGGTTCCTAACACTTATGAAGGGCATTATAAAGCTATTCATAATGGCGGGGAGAGAATGATTAGCAGTAAAAACACACATTCCAAATACAAAATGACAACAATGTGAGGAGAAACTATACTGAAGCTTCTGCATCCTATTTAAATTGGTCCTGAGTGTATGAGGAAGGGTCTACTAATTCTAAATTTTGTAGATAACTATGTACTCCACTTCATGGTCCACATCCACCTTTATTACATGGTCTAGCTGAAGCTGAAGTGTGGGGCTATTCTATTAAGAGCATTGTTTTTTAAAATCCAAAAAGGTGCAAGGAGCAGTACTGTAGCAATAATATTTCTGCTCTCTTCATTTTTCAGATTTGGTTAAAATTGCCAAATTCTTAAGAGACAAAACATGACTATGCCTTGCAAATTCTGCAGAAAGAAGGCTGGCTTTTCTAAAACCCTAGGAGATCTCAGTGCTTGCCTATCTGAGCAACTTCAAGTGGCTGTTAGGATGTCATGAAAGCAAAGCTTGGGCAAAACAACAGTGGCAATTCTTGTGGCTTTATACTGGCCACCCACCCAGAGATTCAGGAGTTTGGGGAAGTACAATTAGCACCTTCATCACATCCAGTGCTAATTATCATGTAACCTGCCCTCTGGTTTAAAGGACATAATAATGTATATTTAATCTATAATTATATGGTAATGAGTATATAATTAAACAGTTGGAGGGGGGAAGTGATATGCTCCAAAGATTGAGAAATAGGATACAAATAATCTCTTCCACCTAGGCTATAATTGGTGTAGGTCAGGGTTTTCAATGATCAACTTATCTCTTGTTTCAATTAATTTGAAAGGCTTACAGCTCTGAGAAGCTGTGATGTAAAAGAACCCCTCCTTGTTCAAATTAACTTGTGTGTACCTGGTGTCATTTTCCAACTAGTAGCAATGAGCCACACTGAAACTTTTAAAAGCAGAAAAGGGTTGTGAATATTTTAACCTTAGGTAACTATTCGACTTCTTTTACTGTTTTGTATTTATTCTTATATTTGTACCACTGTTGTAAGCCGCCCTGAGTCCTTTGGGATTGGGCGACATAGAAGTCAAATAAATAAATAAATAAATAAATGAATGAATGAATGAATGAATGAATGAATGAATGAATGAATGAATAAATAAATAAAATATTCAAATCCAGGTTGCCAAACAAATTCTGAGATTCCCAAGGATGGGAGCAAGGGAGGTATTTTGTATTTTCATGCATATGATGTTTTGGGGTTGCCTTTCATTGTCTGATGCAAATTTGTCACATGATTTCAGAAAGTTCCTGACCCACTTGATTCCCAACACAAGCTAGAAATTACAATGTAGGGAAACTACAATTCCTTTGACGCTGCCAGTTTTGGAAGGAAAGGCTGAGAGGGTATTAATGTGGCAGAAGAAGCAGAAGGCCTCTGCTCTATTTTGTTGCTGACAGACACATGACTGATGAGCAGGAACAACAGTGTGCTGAAAGAAACTAGGCCTCCCTTTTGAAACTGGACAACTTGTTCTACCATTGCTAATTTGCTAATAGAAAAAGAATTGAGCCTCAACTTCCTGATCCTCCAAAAAAGTCAAGTCTTACCTCCCCTGCCTTCTTTAGGAGAAATTCCAGCAGGGAATGTCAAGGGCACACTTCAGATAACTTTAGTCCCTATTGAGTGAAGATGGCAAAAGATGAAGTATTTAATTCCACACAGAGTCATCTGCCATCCCTAAAATACATTTATTCTACATGTCACCTTAGTGGATTCTATTCATACTCTTTGTGTGTATGTATGTTCCCCCCAAATAAGACCCTATCTTATTTTTTTGTAACCCTGAAATAAGCACCTGGCATTATTGCCATGCACTCAAAACCCCACTGGGCTTATTATCAGGTTTGTTTTGGGGGAAACCAAGTACAGTGGTACCTCTACTTAAGAACTTAATTCGTTCCGTGACCAGGTTCTTAAGTAGAAAAGTTGCAGAAATAATTTATCCCATAGGAATCAATGTAAAAGCATATAATGTGTGCAAACCCATTAGGAAAGAAATAAAAGCTTGGAATTTGGGTGGGAGGAGGAGGAGGAAGAAGAGGAGGAGGACAGTCACTGCCCAGAGCAAAAGGAGCGTTTCTTTTCTCTGGATGCTGGCAGAGGTTTATTCCCTCTCCAAGCGCCCAGAAAAAGGAAAATTCTTCGTTCACTCTGGACTGCCAAAGCCTCCTTAAGTGCCACCGAAAGGCTCTTCTGGCAGCCCAGATGGCCAGGATTAAAGGAGGAATGGCAGGAAACTGGCCGGAGCTTCATGCTGCTCTCAAATTTCCTGGGAAATTTTTCCAGGCTTGGGTTCTTAAGTAGAAAATGGTTCTTAAGAAGAGACAAAAAATTTGAACACCCGGTTCTTATCTAGAAAAGTTCTTAAGTAGAGGCGTTCTTAAGTAGAGGTACCACTCCAAATCTTCAGTAGTGACAGGTTTGATTCCCAAAGAATCAAAGGCTTTGACTTATGTATGTGTGTTTTGGGTGTGTGGGGTTATTTAGTAAAAAAAGAAAAAAAATCAATCAGTTGTATGAATTCATTATTGGATAGAACAATTTTAGGGCATTCATTATTCAGGCAGAAATGGTCTCTTAGCTGATTTCACTTTCCTGGCAACCCTAATTATTTCAACAAGATTCTGGAATTAGAGGTAAGTCTTCTACAGACTCTGAATTTTTTGCTCACTGATGTTTTTACTATTTGTCTGTTAACCATTTCTCTATCAGATATTCATTATAAAACTAAAAAAAAGCCTATGGCTCTCATGCTGCTGCCACAGAATGGCAGTTTCCTGCAGTAGCTCTCGTATTATTTGAAATTACTAAAGATCAACACTTGTGCATTAACAGGAATAGAGGTGAAGCATTCAGAAGTTTCAGGTTAAACCAAGTTTATAACTGTCTTTAAATCCTGTGTTATCTACATGTGAAGGAAGACTTCCTGAAGAACTTGCCGTCTGAAATCTAAACTTAATATAAATGTACACAATTGTTATGAGATGTGGAGATTCTCTATTTTTAGCTTCCCTCTCCCTTTCAGGATTGTTTCAGGGACTACATGTGAAAGACTGCTGTCTTTGGTAGGCCTAAGGAGGCTCTCAGTTATACATACTGCCTAAATAGCATACTTGGGATATAAACACAAACTTCTGGAGAGTCCTATGTCCGCACTTCAAGGAACCTTTTGCAAAGTTCTGGTTTAATATAAACATACTGAATCAAGACTAGGATTATGTCTGCTACACATTGTTCTGTCTGGGTCACTCCGGAAGTTATGACCAACCCAAAAAGATAAGCCAGACACACCGGTTGAATCCAAACACAGTTTTATAATGAGAAATAGAAAAATAACCAACAGAAAATGTTCTTACAAGTCAGGAAAACACTGGAACTCCAAACAGATACACAAAGGCAATTGTCCATTCAAAAAGACAGGATCCTTGATGATAAATGAGGCTGTTGCTAACAGGCACAAACCTCCCACGGGTCTTCAAGACTGCTGGGCCACGAGCCAGGAACAGAAACGCTGAGAGACAATGCAGATTACAGCAATTCCACTCAGATAACACTCCACACTGTCGAAAGAGTTTGCCTGCCTTATAAACCCTTCCCTGCTAATGAGGACCACGCCCAAGCCCTGGTGTTCCTCATTAAATGCTGATAATATCTATTCAGTTGCTGCCTCCTTTGATCTATGCGTCTCTGTTGCACATCAATGACAGCTTGTGCCTCATCATCCAATGACTCTAGAGACTCCAAGCTACTTGCTGGAGAGAGCCCCTCCCCAGGGCTCCCAGGCCCCTCTTCCTCGTCACATTCCTCTTCGCTCTCATCTTCCCCCAGGCATGGAGCCAGCAGAGACGCAGCTGGTCTTTCATCTGACTCAGGCTGAACCACAACACACATAAGCTGAGAGGCAGATCCTATTCCCTATGATTAACAATACTAGAAGCAGGGATGAAATTCGACCAGTTCGGACTAGTTCAGGAGAACCGGTAGGAACAATTTGAATCAGTCTGTCAAACCAGAAAAAACCATCTCAGTTGGCCCCGCCCACACTTGCCTGCCCATTCGCCTGGCCGCCATTCACCCTTTCTGGTTATCCGACCCTTCCAGCCACTTACCCCACCCACCCACGTTCCCTTTGCCACATGATCCAGCTAATCGTCTCACCAGTCACTTCGCCTGCTCAGCTCAGCTCACCAAAGGTAACTTCGCCTTGGGTCAGGCCCAGGGCCCAGGGATGCACCATTCCCCGATGCCCCAGAGCTGCCACCCACTTAGCACCCACTCAATTGGCTCAGGGAATGCACAATTCCCTGGCTCCGGCCTTGCTCACTGCCTGCTCACCCTCCGTCTTGCTCACCTACCTTGGTGCCTTGGTGGTGGGGGACATGGCGAGGCTTGGCCACCTTTCGTGCCAAGAAGCCTCCAGCCACCAGTGATCATTTTTGGCTGCCTTCTGAGCAGCTCCACTGTGACGCGGTCCCTCCGGCTGCTGCCATTCTCCTGGCCGGGTCCAGCCGCAAGCTGCACCGGCAGGCAAAAGAGATAGGCATCTATCCCAAGTACGCCTTCTGAGCAGCTCCGCTGTGAAGGGAGGTAGAAAAGTTCACCTTCTCTCTGCTGCTGCAACGTGGCTGCTCTTCTCCTCCTTCTTGGGCTCATACACACAACATGAAGGAGGCAAGATGCAACTAGAATGAATAGTAGAAGACTTGGCTGAACTTTTCTGTTTGTTCTGTGGGCATGGCTGGGTGACTGTGCCTTGATGGGGTGGTGCCGCTCCACCTTGCTACGAGTGACATCAATGGGCCATGCCCATTCAAGTCACATGACACCCCCACCATCAAGCCACCCCCACCAAGCCATGCCCACAGGGAAAATCTTTGAATTTCTCCCTGACTAGAAGGGATGAGTGCTCCTAGTGTGGCTACTAACAGAAAATGTGGAGACATCAATGGTATGTTGTGACTTGGCTTGAAAGGCTTTGGTATATGCAGCAAACAAGTCCAGTGCCATATTTTTGAATGAAATTCCTTGTATTTTCCCATCCTTTTTTTACTATACTGAAACAATTATTTCAAGAAAATTATTCACAGAATCTTAGATTCCCCAAGGAAAGCATTTTGAAGTATTTAGTCCTGGATGAGTCACCCAATATTTCATTAGAACTAGAGAATGCTCTAATCTTTATTTGATTAACCTAAACTTATGTCCATTATGAATCTTGTATTCCTTTTCATCTAACCAAACAATCTTCATTCTGACTAGAACTTTAAAATGGATCTATAGTTTCTAATTTTAGATGTGTAAATCATGGTGATTATATTCCTGCCACTTTGCAACAGAGGAACTGAGAAGTGTAACTCCACTGTCCAATCATACCGGAAGAAGCCAATTCTGCTAGAACACTATGCAACGTGGAGAGATGCTCTTTACTGAAGCCCAGATAGGTGGCTGGGGAAAAGGGAAGCCAGCACATGCTAGCAGGAGATCATGGCAAACTATTTCCCTATTGTTAAGAAAATTAAATGTCCATGACAAGGAAGTTACAAAAACTTGACTCAAATTAGGCTTTGCCTTCACTCTTTTGTGGGCCTTAGTAATGCAGACCAACCAGACCATAAGAAGAAATCCCGGGTCTATTGTCTAGCCCTGGAAGGAAGGAAGGCATTGACAGAAGTTTCTGTTAAGACCACTGGGAGAACTACATGGAGGCAGCCACATGTGGCTCAAAGTACAGCTGGGGTAAGCAAGGATTTGATACATGTCCTTATTATGAAACACTTCCATTAGCTGTTCCCTATGTTACTTTTCCCTCACCTTCTCATGTTACTCATGTGCTTGCACCCATTGATATGGCACGGACTAGGCAGTGGTTGAGATAGAATAATTGGACAGCTGCTGGAGCAAAGTGAACTTAATTTTATTGTGGAGCAGTTTGCAAAATGGATTCTTCTTTCAAATAGAAAAGATTGAAATGGTTAACACCAGTACATTAGCAAAGCCCCACTATATCAGTTCACATGTATTTCAGAATTCTGCTTGTGATTTTTTTTCTATGATGTATAAAGCAGAAGAGTGAATATTTTGTTCACAAATGTCATAAAACCAGGATCTTTTTAGATCCACCTCAACTGATCTAGTTCCCCAGAAGTTTCATACACTTCCCTGAATAATAAGCAACTTCTAAATTGATGCCACAGACAGAAACACTGTTATTTTATCAGCAGACCTCTGGTGGGCTGTATCAATGTTACTGGCAAAACTCTCCCTCCCTTTTTGTTTGTTTTGTTTTGTTTTGGTGTAGCAGGAATTGATGACTTCCTTTTTAGCCAGGTGCTGCCCTGGAAAATGGTTGCATTTTAGGAAGAAGTCAAGAGAATTATCCTACCACAAGAGGGCCCTCTCTGTCCTCTCACTAGGGAGAGGTGGGGCAAAGGCACTGAGAGAGGGGGAAGGGAAAGCACCAGGACAGAAGATGCAGGAGAAGCTCCCTGTGAAAAGAGTAGGAGGAAAAGACAAAAGGCCTGTGAAGGGACAGGTCGAGGAAGGAGAGAGACAAAAGCAAAGCCTGGCAGATTGCTAGGAGAAGGGATTAAATCTGCCTTGACTTCAATGCACCCACTTGTCTTGGATGGCCCTGTATCATCCTGTCTCTTTGCTTCCTCCACCAAATTCCTACAGCCAGAGGGGGTTAGTTTCAAGGGCCCTCTTCCCCTCTCTACCTGCACCGATGGCTGTTTCTCCATCCCTGCGGGCCTGTTGACACAGATTAGTCCGGGAGGTCAGGGGTCAATAGAGAACAAGGCGGGGGTCACGACCTCAACAATTCCAGCAATAATGAGGCACGTGCCAAGGCAGCAATGGGGGGTGGGGAGGGCAGAGTGCAGGCTGCCTAAGCAGAGCTCCTGAGCACTCTGATCCTTGCTCAGCACCTCTCGCTTCCACTGTCACCTATGTTGCACAAGTGAAATCTCTGCTCATTTCTATTTATTTTGCAGGTCAGCTGAGCTGGCTTTCTTTCATGGCACCACCATGCCCTTCCAACTGGTTTTTCCCCATGCAAATATATTTCATATGAAGCTCTTGTGTTATGGGATCTCAGAACTTCCTAGACTTAGATGGATAATAATAATATATATGATGATGATGATGATGATGATGATGATGATAATAATAATAATATATTAGATTTGTATACTGCCCCTCTCTAAGGACTCAGAGCGGCTCACAGCAAAAACAATACAAGTACAAATCCAATATTAAAAGAAAACTAAATTAAAAACCCATTTCTACTAAAAAAACAATCAATTCTACATAATCACACCACTCTTAGATGCTAAGTCAGAAGGTGGGGAGAGAGTTAGTCTCTCCCTGGTGGCATAAGTGAGTCTTCAACATCTTGCGGAAGGCAAGGAGAGTGGGGGCAATTCGAATCTCCGGGGGGGGGTTGATTCCAGAGGGCCGTGGCCGCCACAGAGAAGGCTCTTCCCCTAGGTCCCGTCAGACAACATTGTTTTGTCGACGGGACCCGGAGAAGGCCAACTCTGTGGGACCTAATTAGCCACTGGGATTCGTGCGGCAATGCTATTGTTCTTCCCGATAATGCAACATTCATATATATATTGTGAGCCACTCTGAGTCTCCAGAGAGGGGTGGCATACAAATCTAATAAATAAAATAAAATAAAATAAATAAATACATATACTGAGTTTTTCAAAGAAATTGATGGATGAAAATATGAATAATGACAAATAACACAATCCCCTTTCCCCGTCTTTTATAAACAGCTCTATATGCACACACAAACACAAAAGGCATCCCATTAATTCATATAGGAATATATATATTTCTTATTCTTGCAGAATATAGTGGGGGAGCTTTTCATAACCTTGAAGTATATAAGAAATAAAGAGAAGAGCCGTGCACATATGATAAACTGAACATATAAACATATAAAACCAGTCCATCATGTTTTATAGCAATGGGGAATTGGTAGTGGTACTGATAAAGGAGAATATTTGTAGCTCAGGGTTGAAATGAGAGGTCCTTGATGTTCTCTGAGTTTGCAGGGTTTCATTAAGTAATATTATTAGTACTAACTAGCATCGATAATGTTAACTGATTCAGGTAATAAAACAACCCTGCAAGAAAACAACTAAGCTCAGAGAGCACCAAGGACCCTTTCTTTAGTGGTGGGATATACTGTACTCCAAATGAGTTGGCCATGGTCTGACTAAATGAAAGACTTGTAAAAGCCACAAGCTGGTAACTCTATTTAGGAATAGGAAAACAACATAACAGTATCTAGTAAGAAAGATAAGTCCAATAAATTTATCATTAATTAGCAAGTCGGGGAAACGTTTAACGTGAAAATTAAATTGGATATTAAATTGAACTCTTTAAATATCTACTCAGAAGTACTTTAAATATCTACTCAGAAAAACTTTTTTAAATTTAAAAAAGATATCAAAGATTAGTCTTTTAGGATACAGCTAAAGACAGTTTAGTCAAAAATAAGTAATAATGAGATGAATCTAAACTGGAAATGTTGAGTTTTCCTTTAAAATGAGTAATATTGATAAATAAATATTCAAAGGCAGGAAGCTCAAATTATTCTTGGCAGATTCAATAAGGAACTAATTCTAGCAAAATGGTATATGTGTGAGTAGTTAGTCAAGGTCCATGATTAAGGAAGAAAAAAATAATTTTCTCATTTTATGATTCAGTCCCATGGAATGACATGGAAGAAATAATAGATATGTGAGTCTGCTTTAACAAAATTTCTGGATCCAGTCCAATCAAAATTAAAACCATTCATTTCAAAAGGAGAGTTACGAACTTACTTAAGTATCAAGCATTAAAATAGGGCACCGCCACTCAGAAACTGTTTCCATTCCTCAGTTTTTCAAAAACAGTTAAAAGCTAATATGTGACCATTTTGCATTCCAAAAACTTGGCGAACAATGCTACAATGGCTGAAACTTTACACTTGGAGTGAGGAGACAGAAATGAGCTAGAAAATGGCTGATTTTTGACCAATGGAAAAGTAGACCACTTACAATGTGTATGGTGCTTCAATGGAAAATGCTAAATTTCCCTGTCCTTTCAGATATCAACAAAATTTTATTTCCAATATTTAAGGGGCTCCTATAAAAACAAGGGGGTCAAACTATTTTCCAAAGCACCAAAAGGCAAGAAACAATGGTTGGAAACTACCCAAGGAGAGAAGTAAGCTAGGACTTAGAAGAAATTTCCTGACAGTGAGAACAATAAACCAGTGGAACAGATTGCTTTCAGAATCTGTGCTATACCATTGGAGGCTTTCAAAAAGATACTGGACAACCATTTGTCTAAAACGGTACAATGCTTCCTGCTCAAGATGTGGGTTGGACAAGAAGATCTTTGAGGTCCCTTCCAACTCTATTACTCTATATTCTAAACGTGAAAATATAACTGGCACAGGATCTGACAGATCCAGCATTGATTCTAAAATGATCTGGACATGGATCTCCTCAGTTTTAACAGCACCTATGGTTCCCTATGAAAACCTTAGGAGGTTTTCATATTTCTTTCAAACATGAAACAAAAACAGACTGTTGGGAATTCCAGGTTGCTTGGATAATGGATAAATCAAAAAATTATCCCAAAAGGAGACATAAGGAAACTGACTTTGTAATGCTGACAAGAAACCGGAAGGGAAGAAGTCATGGTATTTATTTTACATTACTGGTGCCGCACATTTCCAAAATCATGGAATGACTGAAACTAATTCAGCCATTTGTTTCCATGCTGCACAAAAGTAACTTCTCCTTTGACTTCAAGCAATTTTGGATAATTTCATGGACATGTAGTCTTCTTGATAGAAAATGCTTTACCGTTGCATTCTTCAACATTTCTATTAGCTAGCTCTGAGTTTTGCTGAAATGGCTTAAGTCTGTAGCAAAGGGCACATTTTATAAATAAAATTTCCTCATAAAGTTGTTTGAAAGCATTTTACATTCCGTAGCTTGTGGGAAAAGACCCTCTCCTTGAGATTGGCACTGCCCACATTCATAGCAGAGAACATTGGAACATATGGACTAAACAGTTTATGTCACATAAATCATTCATTAAATATATACAGGGACTTTTCATATGGATGACTTGTGTAAAAAAATTGTTTGCAAGTAGTATAACACATTGAGAGCCAGTTTGGTGTAGTAGTAAGGCATCATATTAGCCCCGCTTTAGGTAGAAAGCCAATTGGGTTACCTTGATCCAGTTCCTTTCTCTCAGCCCAAGGAAAGAAGCAAGGGCAAACCACTTCTGAAAAGCAGACAGTCTTCAATTGAACAGAAGTGAAAAAAGTGTAATACTTTAGTAATTGGTACGAGTTCTTTTTAAGGCAGTGTTATAAACTTTTTAAAAATATATATATCATTGTTATAGCTCTAAATAAAATAGAAGGTAACTAATAGTTAACTGAATTCAACTTGATGTTTTTAGTGTACTGGCTGGAGCAAAAACCCCTCTAGCCAACTCATCTCCCCTTAAAATCTTTAAGAGTGAACAAATTTGATAAGTTGTGAAGGGCGTATTTTGAACAAACATGTGGCTAGTATAATAGCCACATATTAAACACATGCACACTGTTCAAGATAATGTATTATGGAGCATCTATTTTTCCAAAGTTTGGACAGAGCTGCAAACATGGCTCAAATACAATGTAACTATTCACACTCTGGTAAATGAAACTGAATTCACCAAACCAGGAGTGATTTTTCTTGATCAGCAATCAGCAATAAGTTGCTGGTACATCTTTCTGGAAAAAAAGTGAATACAGTGGAGTGGCAGAATTCACACAGAGAGAATTGTGGACTTGTTTCCTATCATTAGTAAAAGTTCAGATAGCTGTATATCTGCATCTGCCTGGCCATGCCTCTCCTTCCTAGTTCAAGCATCTGCCTTAAAATATTTGGATTATATAATTTAGCAATTTTCATAACATGGATTCAACTAACTGCTATGCAATGTAATAATGATGCATGAAATCAGCAATTAAGAAAGAACAAGTGCACATACCAGAGTATGATTACCAAGGATATGCCGTACCATGAGATAGAGGAAAAGCAAGGAAAATGTGTAACAGCTGACATGTATTTAAGAACTAAGTACATAGCCCTTCATTGTCTTGGATATAAGAAGCATTCATAAATAACTGAAATTGGAAAATTGAATCTTCTAATTATAAATTATTTCTGTTGTTCTTGTATGAGGTTTTTTTTATAATATAGATTTAAAATTGCCACATTATAATCTTATATGTATTATTTTGAGGAGAGGGGAAAACTGACTAATATCTTCTGTTATTCACTTATCCAATGGTGAGATTCAAACAATTTAATAATCAGCTTGCAATGGAAAGAAGGGAAATGGAGCAGCCAGCATGAAGAAAGTAGGAAGAGCAGGGAGAAGAAAGAGGGGAAGTGGCCTCCTCCTTCCCTCATGCTGGCCACTCTGTTGCCCATTATTATTATTATTATTATTATTATTATTATTATTATTATTATTAATTAGATTTGTATGCCGCCCCTCTCCTTAGACTCAGGGTGGCTCCATTGCTCCATTGCTCCACCCATCACCGCCCTGTAACAGGGTTACAGTCACCAATATTTTTTTTCTGTTGGTAATAAAAAAATTGTTGCTCAGGTATCACAGGTTTTATACAGCCATTCAGAACACATTACCCGGTGACCAAAATGGGGCAGGGAAATCACCAAGAGCAAATTTCATAGATTACAGTTGCATAAATAGGAACTATTGCTGCCTACCTGTCTGCTTTAGAAATCACCATTAATCAGTCCAGCTAGCAATAGTGCTGAAAGCGCCGGCCTTACCCAGTGTTGCGGCCTGTCAGCCATCGGCTCCTTTGGAAGCCAAATCAGATGAGGAGGCAGCAAGTGAGTCAGGGCCAGCATTAAGGCAATCTGAGAGCTCCAAGGAGGAAGAGGCAATGGGGATGTCAGAGACACAAACAGAGGCAGAACCTGGGCCGTCCATCAGCCGTCCATCAGCCCTCAGATGGAGTCAACAGCTCCCAGGTCTGGGGGTGGCTGATGAGCAAGAGGAGGAACATCTGGGTCCAGTGCCTGACACATTGATACGCAGAAGGTGGAAATCTATGAGCTGGTCCTTGAGATGGAAGAGCCACCACTGCTAGCTCTGAGGATGAAAGGCAGGGGGCAGAGATGTAGCAGACAACTATTCATCTTCCTGCCTGTCTGCCAGTGATAGCCTGTGTGTCCTAATCCTGCCTGAAAATTATCAGAATTCTTCTTGGAATCTGCAGTGCCTACTGAGCATGTGTGTGTCTCTGCTACTGGAAGAAAGCAAGCACATCTTCCAGGACTTCTTTTGTGGGGGAGGAGAGAGAGACTCCTGGTATGTTGAACCACTTCTGGGGAAAAGGAAACGAGCATTACTTTCTACAGGACTTAGAGACTTTGTAGCCTGCTGTGAGAAAGCGGCTGATGGCAATCCTAATAAAGGGAACCTTTGGTTAACTACAAAGGGCTTGTTGTGTTTGGGAGCTGGGTCAGAACACTCACAGGGGGCGTTGACCTGCAGCAATCTCTCACAGATGTGAATCCTTCATGCAGCTCTCCCCTCCCCAGCCCTTGCTGCAGCCTCTGGGTCCCCTAGTGAGCACTTCCCACAAAGAGCTGCTTTTGCTATGCTCACTGGCGATCCACAGTCCCTGCGCTTCAAAAACTACAGGTTGGGCTGGTCTCAGAAAGGATCATTTTGCAGGCAGCCAGATCTTGGCTCCCTGTCAGCCGCGCAGTGAAGGAGCTAGGCAGGGACCAACCAGGCTCGAAACGGGGTGACAAGGCAAATCCTTCCAACAGACACCGCACACAAAGGAGCCAAATGGACTGATGGCTGCTGATGAAGGATGGAAGGAAAGAAGGCATGAGTAGGTCTGGGCATGGCAACCTTGACTCCCAGAGAGAACTAAGGGTGGGGGTAACCTTGACTTCTCTTCCATCGACTGTTCCATTTTCCCATTTCAGTGCTGCACCATGCTGCAGAACTTGCCCTGCCATCCCCACCCAGATGCCCTTGCTCTCCCCAACCATTTCCTTGCCTATCTGATTTCCAGGTCCATCGTGTTTCTCCATTGTGTTTCTTGCTGACAAGTTTGTGGGACCAAAAAAAAAGTTCAATCAATTACAACTTCACAAGATCTTTTTTTTTTTTTTTGGCGAGAAGTTGGAATTGATCAATTGAACTTTTTTTAAGTCCCCCAAATCTTTCTTTTCCTGTACACAAAGGCGAGAAATGCAACAGAGAAACATGATGGACCTGGAAATCAGATAGGCAAAGAGGTGCTTTGGGAAAGTGAAGGCATCTGGGTTCCAGGCATTGAAATGGGCCTGTCCCTCTTCAGCAGTTGCCCGGCCCCTCCAGAGGGAAGGACAGCATTTAAGTGTGGTTACATTCCAAATCTGACTGGGTAGGAGCAGGTGGGATGCCTGCTCGCTTCAGCACCCTCCCTGACCCTTTGGCGCTCTGCCAGTCCTTTGGCCCTGGGCTGCCACCTTATTCACAGTCCCTTCCTCGCCACCTATACATTTGAAACAGCTTGCCAAGATGAAATGGCCATGCAAAATAAGCACAGAATATTACGATGAGTGGCCAGTTGCAAAAAATTCATCTCACTTAAACTAAATTGGTGAGCCTAAATAACATATTGCTCCATGCCAGTGAAAATCACTGATTTCTCTAAGCAAATCAGGAAATCATTGATTTCCCTAAGCAAACATAACATATCACAAAGTGCAGAAACATTAAACATACACACACACACACACACACACACATAAACATAAGTGAAAACCTCCATAGAAAATAGCAATAGCATTTAGACTTATATACCGCTTATATAGTACTTTTACAGCCCTCTCTAAGCAGTTTACAGAATCACCATATTGCCCCCAATAATAACCTTGGAAAGATGGAAGGCTGAGTCAACCTTGAGCTGGTGGTGAGATTTGAACTGCTGAACTACAGCTAGCATTTAGCTGAAGTAGCCTGCAGTGCTGCACTGTAACCACTGCACCACCCTGGCTCTTATACCCCATGCAAACTGCTTCTCCATTACTTTGTCATCCATAGCTCAATATTCAGGCACTAAATGATGGCATGAATGACCCATGCCTTCTTCCCCAAATGGAAGCCAGCAGGGAAGGTTGCACGTCACTGCTGTCTACTAAGAGGACTCCCTCTGTTTTCTGGGGACTGGTTGAAAAAGATCTGCCCATAATCACAGTAGGATTTTAGCACAGATCACTTGCAGCATGTGGCATTTGCAACTGAACCCCCCAAAACAGAGGGAATGTCTGTGAATGTCCTGTGCTACAGATATTCCACGCCTATATCCTACTTAGATTTTGGGATGGGCCTCTTTTAGCCAATCAGAGAGTTAGAGCCAGCCAGCCTGTAGGAGGGGTTTGGTCCTAAATAGTTCTGAGTCTCTCTGCAACTTCTTTGCGCTGTCTCTTTAACAACCCAGGAGATCACTTAACAATCGCAACTGGGATTGCCAGTATCATAGTCACAGAGCAAAAAAGTCACACAGTCTTGCTTATCAATCATTTTACTCAATGACAGAAGATTCCAGTCTCATTTGTGCTCATAGATCCAAGGTCTACCTAAATTTACTGAAGCTCTGTTAATTATATACATAAACAACATATCTACAAATGACTTCCAAGAGAAAATCAGTTTCAATAAAAACAAAAAGCTGGTTATTCTAGATATAGTCAAATCTCGTTGAACAAGCAATATGGTTTCTGCAAAGCTAAGTTACTAATCTTTTGGGGATATCTGAAGATGTCAAAAACTATAGATAAGATTAAAGAACTTATCTATATAGATAAGATATAGGTAATACTTACAATGTTTGAATAAACATTGACTAATATTTTCACTAACGTTTATTGATTCTGCCAATGTCCTTATTTATTTATTATTTATCTTATTATTTACCTTCCTGAGCAGATGATTGTCTCAGCAAATTTAGTAATCAAAGGATTATAATTGATTGGTAACTGATTAAAGAGCAGAAAGCGTAACAGAGTAAAAATGATTGCTTCTTGAATTTGAGAGATGCAAGCATGGAAGACCCAAATATTTGTATTGGGAACAATGCTTCATATTTGATTTCATTTTCTAATTTGCCAGTGATCCCCCACAATTTAGTGTTTAAACTAATAAAGAGTAATGAAAGAATTCCAAACTGATACTTTCACAGTGGAAAACATTACTAAATGACTAATGTGTTTCACTGTATGCAACTGTGAAGTGATGCACACTTGAGTAAAACTTCGTATATATTTTGGTGGCATCTCAATTGGCAATTAAGAAAGAGTTCTTTGAGTTTCAGAAAATAACTGCAAAAAACATAGGGCTGGTTGTAATAAACAATGAACATCATTTATTTTGTTGGGCATTATCAGGAGAGGAACAAATATATCTTTATTTGTTGTAATCATGGTTAGAGTGTTATATAATAATGGATGGCTTTTGTTTGATTTAGCAGGTCTATTTCATTTTCTTAAATTGTTCTGTAAAGTAGTTTGAGTCTAAGAAACTATCTGAAGGATGGATAAAGGATGGGGTAAAGGCAGGCTGAATGGAGTTGACAGTAGCGCTGGTGAGACCACATTTGGAGTACTGTGTTCAGTTCTGGAGACCTCACCTACAAAAAGATATTGACAAAATTGAACGGGTCCAAAGACGGGCTACAAGAATGGTGGAAGGTCTGAAGTATAAAACGTATCAGGAAAGACTTAATGAACTCAATCTGTATAGTCTGGAAGACAGAAGGAAAAGGGGGGACATGATCGAAACATTTAAATATGTTAAAGGGTTAAATAGGGTTCAGGAGGGAAGTGTTTTTAACAGGAAAGTGAACACAAGAACAAGGGGACACAATCTGAAGTTAGTTGGGGGAAAGATCAAAGGCAACACGAGAAAGTATTATTTTACTGAAAGAGTAGTAGATCCTTGGAACAAACTTCCAGCAGAAATGGTTGGTAAATCCACAGTAACCGAATTTAAACATGCCTGGGATAAACATATATCCATTGTAAGATAAAATACAGGAAATAGTAAAAGGGCAGACTAGATGGACCATGGGGTCTTTTTCTGCCGTCAGTCTTCTATGTTTCTATGTTTCTATGTTTCTATGTTTCTAGAAGGGGAAAAAAACCAAATTTTAAGGAGAAATCATTAATGGATGATTTGTCCTCCATCCATGCCCTCATTACACAAGTCCAATGGTCATGAGGGCATATTAACAGGAAAAACTTCCAGCAAGGAAATCTGTCTCATTGGAGGGGAGAACAAAGTCAATGCACTCCTAGGCTGCATCAAAGGAGGAATAGCAGCAAGATCATGTAAAGTAATAGCACCACTTTATATTGCAAAGTGAGGTCACACCTATTCCCCAAACCTAAGGGCAGGACAAGAAATAATGGATAGAACAACATTAAAGAGAGATCCAACCTAGAACTAAGGAGAATGTTCTTCACAGTGAAAACAATTAATCATTGGAATGGCTTGCCTCCAGAAGTTGTGGGTACTTCATCAGTAGAGGTTTTTAAGAAAAGATTGGATAGCCATTTGCCTAGAAGACCTCCAAGTGTCATTTCAAATTTGTTATTCCATTAATACTGGATTTAACATACTGATTTCAACCAAGCAACCAAATAATGATGCACAGAATGTTATTTCTTAAACAAAGTTCATTGTTTCCTCCTGCTCCAGTCACATAAATACATGTTGTGGGATTCTTGGTTTTCTGAAATCCCAGATTCCCTTTCTCTGCTGCACATTTTTAAGGCAATGATTTCCAAATTCCACAGGTGTTGATTTAATCTTCTCTTATAATACTCACCCTAGGGTTCCTCCTACAGAAGGTCAGTTCCTAAAATGCTATTTTATATTTAATCATAATGTTTTTCTGGTTTCAGTGTTCCCACTTATCTTTAACCCACTTGCTGAAGATTTTATATATCTAATCAGTTTTGAAACTTATTAAATACCTTCCCCCTATTTCAAGATTAATTAAATTTATTAATTGTTCTGCAACAGCCCTTGACTGTCAAACTATACCTTACCTATAGAAAAAAAAAATAAGATCAGGCCCCAGCTCTCTGACCATCAATTTCTTCCCCCTCATCATTTCCTAAAATCTGACTAATAGTGGCATTATTCTGAGCGGCAAAAAGATGGCAGATGAGATAGCAGGCACAGAACACACACCTTTTAATTTTCAATGAAAATATAAGGTTGGCAGTTTCTTTCCAAATTGGGGCTGGAGGAAAAAAATATGTTTTTCTTCCTCCAGTTCACTTCAACATACATATTTTCCTCAAAACTCTTAAATGTTTCCACATGTTCCATTTCCATACTTAGTTTTTGTGAGGCTTCCTCTTCTGCACAAGTCCTTCATCCACTCCACCCCCTCTCCCTCAATGCAAGCAAATGTTTCATGCCATGAATTCCTGTCACAATCTAGAGCAGGCAACGAGAAACTGGTGATCCTATACTTTGCTATTAGACTACAACTTCTATCATCTCAAAGCATTGGTCAAGGAGACTCTGACTCTTAGGGGATTAAATATTATTTGGAGAGACACTCTTTTTGTATCCCTGGCTTAAAATCAGTCCCAACTTCAAGTAGTCATGAGGGCTGCAATCTAGGATCACAATTCTACTTTCCTAAATTTCTACTGAATCAACATTGGTACTGTTCTATAAACTACCTCTACCACCTATTACTTTGATAAAGGCCATCTGTGTTTTTCTAATCCTAAATCTCAAAAGAAATATAAGGTTGGCAGTTTTGGCATTCAAAGTTATTTTAGTAGCTGTGGAAAAATAAGCCATTTCTATAATATGGCTGTAGCCTGTAGTATTATTTTTTATCCTTATTATCTTCTTTACACCTCCCTCTTCTTGGTATAATGATGATAATGATTCTTTGTTTTGCATGTACACTGAGATCATCTGCATAAGAGACAAATTCCTTGTGTGTGTAATCCAAATAAAGTATCCATTCATGCATCAATGCCTCCCTTTCCCCAGCTTCAACAGGTAGTAGGCTGTGCCTACTCCATCATCCTACTTTCCATTCTATTTTACACCCACTCTTTTTCAATTTCTCCTAGGCTAGCACTGACAAAACACAAAAGTGGGCTCCACTTGGTAAAGTTATTCTCTCTCCTGTGATCACAACCTAACTTCAACTTTGGATGCATCTAGAAAAAGGTTTCCTTGACTCAAGGCAGGCACTTATGGGAGATGGCATTTAGGGATTTAGATATCAGTATTATGAATAATTGCCAGAAAAAATTCTCTCAATTAGGAATCTCATGGTCTAATTTGGACTAATATAGTTTCTAAACTTCTTTCAAAGATTAACAGAGTTATATGACACATAACTCTTTTGCAATAATTTACTTATGTTAAACTATTAAAAATCATTCCTAGACATCAAGGCCTCTTGAGAGATAGCAATGGGCTAAGAGGTCCAAGAAAATCAAGAGAGTTGTACTTTCTCTTTGTGTTAGAGGTCAATCAAGAAATTTCTTGTCAGCAACCCAATACTTAAAGAACAATAAAATGAATCTAGAAATTCAACTTAATCCAAAAGTGCCTGGAAGTATCATTTTACTCATGGGAGGACTGTTGTCCAAATCCTTGTCTCCATCCTCCTCAAATTATCTGCAACATATTCTAGGCACATACTAAATAATAATAATTTATGAAACTCATATGCTGCCCAACTCTAAATGACTTTAGGCAAATTATAACATCCCAGAACAAAAACTTTAGCAAGAACTACACCCCCTCTAAAATCTTCTGATCAGATATTGTGAGATGTAAAAATTTAGCTCTCTGGATGTCACAGTAGCTCCAGCATATCCTCTGCCTTCCTGGTTAATGAATTGAATAAAAGAAAAAGATTAAGAAGCACAAGGGGGAGGAGGTAGCAGAAAGACCTTAAGAACTATGGGTGCCATTTGGTTTTGGTGGTGTCATTTTATTGATATATGTGGAAAGACAAAACCATTAAAGAAAGGTACATCTGTCACCATCATGTCTATATAGGCCAGCATTTCATTTATATAATTAATGACTGTATAATGATAATTCTGTCAATTTTCTACCTTTCCTAAGATCAAATTCTGCTCATTAAACTATGATGGAAAATAGCATGTTGCTTCTGTTAATATTAAGATGAATAGTTTATATTCCTCTTAATTTCAATACTGGGGATGAGACACAACATCATTTGTGAAACAAATAATTTATAATTCATTTTGGATTTGGATTGAATTTTTTGGGTACTTTCTACTCCTTGCAGTTATTTATCTAGGAGTCCTTTTTTTCAAGATTTGGCATTATTCACTTTTAATGTAGAAACTAAACATCTCATTTTATTGTCCAAGTCCAATATTTTTAATGTTGCTTTGGGGCATTTTTTCCAGACACAATAGGTGACCAAATTTGTTGGCAGAATAAAAGTGCAGTTGACCAAAGAATATAGACTGTTTCTGCAGTTCTTTGCATTTAATTAAAATTTTGCTTGCAAACCCAGCCTAGCCTACATGGCGAGGAAATTGAATTAATAATTACTTAGATGTGTTTTTCATATAGAAAAACAAAATATTATCCTGACTGAAAATGAAGTATTACAAGATAAAATAGTCTGGAGTATTGTCTGGAGTAGAAAATGAATCTCCCTTTCTATCCTTTCTCTACAGCCAGCATTTTAAAAAGTGTCAGTGCATTGTTTAATACTGATTCCTCGCTTCATCCACTTCTTCAAAATGCTGGATAAAATATCTGGATAAAAATTATTAATGAACAAGACCTATTGCAGAACATTTATAGCAGGAGAATCAACTGCTAGATACTACCGACCTGTAAGGCATCTCCACCGAATTGCCACTTTCCATTCATTATAGTCAGGTGGTGTCTCAGAATTTCTACTTGACAGGGAAGTCATCTCTTCTTAGCTTCTTAGTTCTGTATCCAATCACAGAGTCCCTTGGTTTGGGAGCATTTGTGGAAGAGAATGTTAGAAACCTATCGAAATCCAAGTCTTAATTTCTACTGTTTCTTTCCCCTGTTTTATCTTATATTTAGTATCATATCCACTTTATAATGATATATAGTTATGAACCAAATTGCTATGCCTCAATCTTGCTGGAAGAAATCCTACAGCCTCTGTCCTCCTCTGTTATCCCTGTCTTAGTTTCAGGAATTCTGTTGCTCTGGGAATTATTTCCCAGAGCAACAGAGCACAGAAAATAAATCTTGTACTAGCTGTCTAATCAGTCAGTTCAAGGTCTCCTTTTTTTAGGCCTAGCAGGTCTTGCCCTCTCTCCTGCTTTCATTTTATGGAAGACCAGCAAATTCTGTCAACCAGACATACGTCATTGTTCCCTCAGGGAGCCACAGGTGTTGACTTGACATCTCGCAGGGAATTTCCTGAATAAATATATCTTTAACAACACTACACTGTATTTTGTTTAAACAACAGGGAAGCTCTCTGATTCCCTCCCACTGCCCTCCCACTGCACCAACATTCAAACAGCACAGACACTGATGGACAATTAAGGGGAGCAGTGTACACAACATCTTACTCCTCCACACATAATTCTTCTAAGACCTATCACCTTTCTCAGCTTATGTCAGGGACACAAATGTGACACAACAAATTTTGCAGGTTCCTTCTATTTAAGCCTTTCTCCCCTCTGGCCCTATATGGCTGTTGCTTTATCAACCATGGTCTACATTTCCAGTTTAACATTTCTGCTACTTTGTTGAAACAAGTACACGAATATAAATCCACATGTTTTATCATATGGCTTCTCAAGGCCAAATAATCCTTTCCTAGTTCTAAAATGTATAAAAGCATTTTATAATCACAAAATTACAATTTCAAGGATGTGTTTAATGCTAAGGATGGAATGCAACAGAATGCTTCTCCATTTTTTATCCTCATATGATTTGGAAATCTTTCACAGATAAATCTTTCACAAAGAACTGTACCAAGGAAAAGTGTATTCCTCTATTTTCTCCAGAGCTTCCCCTATTACTAGGCGAAGTGAGATAGTTGCTATAGACAGCAAGTGTCTGATGGAAAAGGAAAAGTAACAGCTATCCTTGACTTTCGTCTTCAGTGGTACATAAAGCTGGTCTGCCCTGTTCTTGAAAGTTAAGCTGTTGTCCCTCTGGTCATATAAAGGTGTTCTCCTTCAAGAGTCAAAAGAAAATCCAGCTGTCATGCCAGGGATCATTTTTTAAAGCAGTGAGTCATTCCACAGGAAAGTATTTCATTCCATCTAGCAAGAGAATAGGGATTGTTTATGATATCATTGCACATTTATGAAAAACAAATACAGTGATACCTCTACTTACAAACTTAATTTGTTCTATGACCAGATTCGTAAGTAGAAAGGTTCGTAAGAAAAAGCAATTTTTCCCATATGAATCAATGCAAAAGGAAATAATGCATGCAAACCCATCCCAAAACTCACAGTTTGCTTCCTCCCGCTTGCCGGCACCACTGGGAGGCCCCGTCTCTGAAGCAAAGGGAGATCCCTGCAGCAGAATGACAGGTGCTTCAGATGGATGGCAAACACGAAATGCAGGGATTCCCAGTGGGGGGAAGCAAAGGGAGGTCCCTGCAGCCGAATGACAGGCGCTTCAGCCGGCAACGGAAGTCCGGAGGCAGAGCATCCCAGCAACACCGGCTCAGGTTCGTAAGTAGAAAATGGTTCATGAGAAGAGGCAAAAAATCTTAAACACCAGGCTCGTATCTCAAAAAGTTTGTTAGTAGAGGCGTTCGTAATTACCATTTTATTACCATTTTAAATATTCATTAAAGCTTGCTTTATTGTCCATATGATATGGTATTCATGATGGCTTATGCAATTAAAAATAAAAGTAGTGAAACAGAAAAGCAATATAAGTAAAATAATAAGTAAAATTAAAATCAATATAAAGTAATTAAATCTATTAATTAAAAACCTAGTGAAAGAGATGAATTTTTGCTATTTTTCTGAATGTAGGGATCTAAACACACTCCAGATGGAGGAGACCTAGTAATTAAGGAGTCTTCAGAAGGATGTCTCTTGTTGATACTAGTAACCCAAGAGGTTTATAACAGTTCAGGTGTAAGCTATTCCATAGAAACACAGAAAACAGACACACAAAAAATCTAGTGGTCCATCAAGTCTGTCTACATTTTTTGTTTTCTTTTTAATTAATTAGTTAGCTTTTTTAGAATTTAATTTTTTTATTTTATGTTTTAATTTTTGTTGGATGATGTATATGTAACTATCCCAAGCATGCTTAAATACAGTTACTGATAGTTGATCTTCCTCTGGAAGTTCATTTCTTCATTCTTTCTGTGAAGAAATACTTTCCAGTATTACTTTTGAACTTCCAGATTTAAAGATTAATATCATCAGTTTAAGATATGTCTGAGGGACAACTGCACTGAAGGGCTACCAAAATTTTTACTACCACGCTGCGGGCATGGCTCATGGAGGATGCCCTGTATTTTCTTTCAACATCTTTCAGTGCAAATTGGGTGCTCTGGGGTAGAGCTCCATTTTTGCTACCCCACTGCATTCCCCCCCATCCGGGCAGTAGCCCACCCCTGTACAACTGGCAACTGCTTGCACATCTCTCAGTACAGTCACATGGTATTGTTGCATCTTGTGCAAGTTATCAGCCTAGCGAGATCATTTCCTACCAATCTGCACATGATTAGTCATTCTAAGCCAGTCATTGTAAACAGCTCAGAACTTTTGCATTCTGCTTACCAGCCATGGTTGTGCAAACATAGTTCTTGCTACTGCTATTACCTGCAGGTCCAGTGACAGCCATGGATCAAGGAACAGATCCAAATGGTGACCTTGCCCTTCCTGGAGGAATGAAACCCATCCAGGAGCAGCTTCATCTCAATCTCCAAGTCAAATCTTTTCTTTAATAACAGCAGCACCATCTTATTTACTTTAACTTCATTTTGTTCTTCATTATCTAGCCCATTATCAGACTTAAACAATAAAAGCAGTTTTTCTTGACATAATAAGCAGTAGAGCTAGGTGCCATCAGTCCACTAATGGAAACCCACTCCTGCTCTGAATGACCCCAATTGACAGTTTCATGCAAGTGTTAAGCAGCATTGGGAACAAAATAAAGCCCGGTAGAATGCTACAATCCAGGACTGCCGTTCCCAAATGATACACCACAGCAAACACATATGAGTGCAACTGGATATTTTACTACTGTCTTAAGTGGTATCTTAAGTGTTTGGGAACTGCAAGTGGTGCCATAAAAATTATTGAGATTCTAAAGGCACGGTTAACCAAAAATCTTTACACAAGTGAAACAGCACTTCCCCAGAACCTTTTATATGAGTGCCTTGATATTGTTATGTATGAATGAGCAGTTGTAGAAATCAAAATTATAAATCATACATACATAAATAGGCAGAAAATTCCACCAGAACCTTCAGGATTTTAAATTCAATCCATCAGCTTCTGGGTCAAATCAAGTTATTATTTATTTATTACACGTTGGCTGCCCATCTTGCTGCAAGACTGATATTTTGTCCCTGTAGAGGTTTACATCAGTGCTAATCTAAAACTCATCAGGACAATGGGGTTGCAAGTGATTAGGAGGATAAAATGAGGAGAGGAAAAAAAGAAACAAATGAAATAAGCAAATGGTTTTTTCACTCTCAGAATCCCAGGTCCAGGTCCTGAAAGACTAGTACAGGCAGTCTTAGAATAATGGTCACAGGGACCAGAACTTTGGTTGCTAAGTAAAGCAAAGTGAGTCACATCCAATTTTATAACTTTTTTGCCAAGGTTGTTAAGTGAATCACTGCAGTTAACTTAATCATATAGTTGTTAAGCCAATCTGTCTTATCTCAACTTTGTTGTCGAAGGCCATCCGGGAAGATCGCAAATGGAGAACCCATGACTCCAGGAGCCTGCAACCATTATAAATACCTGCTGGTGCCAGGTGCCCAAATTTTAATCACATGATTGGGAGAGATGCGGTGATGGTTGTAAGAGTAAGAAATGGTGGCAACTCACTTTTTAGAGTGCCATTGCAACTTTATAGGGTCACTAAATGCATGCTTGTAAATCAAGGACTACTTGTAAATTTAGCATGTGGCTTGGTGGATGCACTGAATTCTAATACTGTACTAAAAATGTACAGAGCTATGAAACTGCTTTTAGCAGATGAATATAGCAAAGTAGGATGTGTGGTGACTTTGATTTCCCCCCTTTGGTGTTCAATTGATTAAAAAAAAATAGTCAGTGACATACACTTTATAGTATAAATCCATGTTAAATTTGCACACACTTATTTTGCTTCTCCGTGTCTGCCCAATTCAAAGTGAACAGCTCCTGGCTGCCTCTGCATCCTTTCTACAATACTGAGGAGTGTGAAATTCCAAAGCCAGAGAGCCATCAAGAAACATTCAGCCTTTTTTGCTGTGTCTCTGATTACCCATCAAGTTTGTCAGGCAAAACCACAGCATAAGTTTTCGGCTAATCAAGGCAGCCAAACTTGTAACAATACATAAGCTGGTGGCTCAGCTGGTAGTATCATTTTTTTGCCAAACCTGCAGGCAAAAATGTATCCGTTGCAATGCTAACATGCTGCAACTTAGTTTCAGCCTATTAACACGGCCAGCGTTATTAGTCAAAGGCTCATAAACTGCTCTGAACTGTGAGAATACAGTATACAGTATATAAGAATTGTACCATAAAGATGTGTTGTAAGGAAAGGGTTGGTGACTGCCAGATTCTGCTTCCCATTGTACTAATTAACTATTCCTCATATTTTTCTTGCTTCATCTTTTTGTTTGCCTCTTTCCTTGGCCTATTGACCCATTATAGTTCACATCCCAAATGATGAGTCCTTATGCCATGAGCAAATTTCTTATTTGTCCCTTCCCCCAATGTTTGGTAAGACTTTTGATAATATACACCAGTTATTTCCCAATTCCTGTGATCAGTTTTATGTCAGAACAGCAGCTGCGCTCATTTTTACTCTTTTCTATCTACTCACAATCATTTGCAACCCATTTTTATGTCAAGTGTTAATGTCAAGGGCTCTTGAAGCACAATTGTTTGTTTCCCTGTTTCATTCTTCTCATTTATCAACATAGTGATTAGCACTCATTGGTTGGGTCACTCCATATGTGCTGGAGAGTAACTTAAATAACAGTTTAACACTTTAAATGTCTGGTTTTGTCCTTGTAACTTTTGACCAAAGAGAATTACGTTTCTTCGATTACAAAAAAGACAAGACTGTGCCCTGGTGGTTGCTAAGCAACGTTTAAATTCAACAGCTTTGCAATATTTGTCAACATTGGAGTGCAGGGGTATAAATTTTGCAAATAGATTTGAGATGAAGAAAAAGACTGGCTAGTGAGTCCAAAGAAAATTTGCCTGAAAAATCTAAATGACAGGTCTCCTGAAGATAGGAACATGCATTACCTCTAGTCATATCTGTTTGGGAACAGAAAATCTTAATACATCTGCTTGAAAGCAGTTTGAAGACACAACCACATATCTCTTCATTTTACCAAACCTTGTATCAGAATCATTCCAGAAACTACTCTGTAGAGTCACCTGATACCATCTTTACTCCTGTGTACCATACTGAAAATTATTAAATGCAAGCCAACTATTATGGATTAAGTCTGCCTCCAAAGAAAAGCAACATCTGTCTAGTAATCCTCTCCTTAAGAGTAATCTTATCACTGGAATCAACTAGCACCCATTCCCAATTTCCAGTATGGTTTGGGTTTTTAGTGGTGATGGAGTATAATGCTTTTAGTTGGAGGCAGTTGCACCTGCCAATGAGCTCTAAGCTGCTCTACCTCCAGAGGGTGATGCATCTGGGATTCTTTGCTACCTCCATCTGTACAGAGACCAGTGCCAAGGATGTGGTACTGCCCCTCCTTGCATACACTGCCGTTGCTGTTGTCATCCTCTTTGGAGTCACCAGGCTCACAGATGGCCTGTGGCTGAGCCCAACAGCTGCTGCTTGGAGGTTTGGCAAAGCAGAGGAGCATGTGGAGATCAGAGAAGGAGGAGTGGTACAAGGAGTAATGAACCAGTGGCTGTGCAATAAAATGTATACGGCCTGAGGTAACCCACGTGCTGCTGAACAGAGAGCAGAAAGATAACACAAAGTAAGCCACAAAGACTCTAATGCTAATAAAATGCCATATAATGAAAACCACTACAGAATATAATCAGAATAGTATCTTTTTCATACAACATACTAACTCAATCTGGTGCCTTGTCTAAGAATTTAAATATACTGAACCCCAAAAAGAATATATCTAAGAATAGGGAAAAGAGATGTTTGTTTCACAATGTTGTATGAGCTAAAAATTCTGCTAATTCAATGAATCTGTTGCTAAGAAAAGTCAGTAGAAAAGTAGCAAATAAAAACCCTTAATGTTTAGATTCAAAACAATAAAGAACAACCAATAACAATAAATTTGTGGCTGCAACTTTAATGTCAAGGTATAGTTTTAAAAAATACAGATGTACTGTAAGTAAATATACAGTAAGAAATAGAATACTTTCTTGAACGTGTAAAAAATGGTGTCAGATATGTGATATGGGTGAATATTTTTACAGAAGTGAAAGAAATGAAAATGTATATCAGAATGTATGCAGGAATCAGAGAATAATGTGTATTCTGATACAGCCCAAAAGATTACCACCCCTGCTCTATCTATCCTGGATTTAGCAGGAATTTTCTAATTCCCATTTAATACCTTCAAGGCATTTCAAATAGCAAATCGACTGTTAACGACCTTAAAGTACATTAAATACAGTGTGTATTAACTTGTAAAATTATAGGTTTAACTACCCCAGAAATGTATTACATATCTTCTAACTTTTTTTTTATAGCTGCCAACTTCGTTGTACTGTACTTAAATTGTAAAATGATGAAAAGGACATTTATGCTTATAATTTTGGTACAATATGTATAAATTTGTTAATTACTAATTCAGTTGTAGGAAAAAATATATTAAAATGTAAATGTAAAGTTTGAAATAAATAAAGAACTCTGAATCTTCCAAGATGAGGCAAACAAACAAACAAAAAAAGGATTATTCCATTATTCCATTACAACTGAACAATGGTGCATTCTTGATTTTTAAAATTTATTTGATTTTACAGTTTCTATTTGTATTTAGGAATTTACTCTCTTGATATTATGAAAAAAAATTATAAATATTACTCCATGTGGTAAAAATCAAGCTACTTTTCAAAGGCATGATATATCTTGTCATTTTTCTTTTTCCCTCTGTTTTTATTTTTCCTCCTTTTTGTATATTAAAATAAAGAGAAAGTTTTAAAAATCATTCTAGAAAAAAAAGACCTAACTAAATCAAATAAAATGCAGGCGCAGGCTGGAGAGAACAGTGACAGCAAACAAGCATGACAAAGATTAACATTATTATTAGGAGGGAGGGTGGCAATAACAAAAGCACAAAATTGCCTTCTACACTGACATGCACCCACAAACATGAATGAACACCTGGCATGATTCAAGTCTAAATGGCTCTAACCATTTCTATTACAGAAAAAAATGACCTGTACATTTTGGGAAAGACTGACTGTGACAACTTCGCACTGTTTATCTTCAGCCTACTCCCTAGATGGAAAATTTAGTGTACAACGTACTAGTTGGTTCACATATGTTGAGATGTTGAGAGGGAAGGAGAGAGAGGGAGGGAGAGTGGGGAGAGAGGGAGGGAGGGAGAGAGCGTGTACACACACACTTCACCTCCATTGATATAGAGTCTTTTCAAACAAGAAAAATGCTTTTTTTAAAAGAAAATTTGGAAGACACAAGTAGATTTTGGATGAGCATTGCCTAGCAGCGCATTTTAAATGCCTAATCGTCACATTGCTTACGGAGCAGAGCATCCGTCCTAAGCCACAGAGAAATACAAGACTCATAATAACCACTTTCAGCCTGACTGGTGGTTTCTTTCTGCACCTCACTCCCTTTCATACAGTCATCCTCAACGGTCTTCCTTGCCTTGTAATTACTTCACCACAGCATTCTACTCCTAACAAGTAGATTACAGTCCTAGAGGGATCATAACATTGAAAAGAGAGGGAGAGGAGGAGGAATTTAAAACAGCATACCTAGAATTTAATATATTCCCTTTATAAATAAAAGGAGGGCTTACTGAAAAATGTGTTGCAAATTTGGGGGGGGGAGAATGGAGACACACACACGTTGTTGACTTATTTCAAGAGAGTTTGGTATAGCAATTTAGTTTTTACTCTTCCTCCCAAAAATAGCTCTCCTAAAATAAATATCATCACTGATTAGAATTCAGGTGCATATAATATTCATTTTTATATAGTTAGCTTCTAGCTATCAATAAATCAAGCAGAAAATTAGACATTATCAAAGGTACACCAATCAGGTACTAAGTTTCAAAGTTTGTGTCTATGTGCACACAAATAAATGCCAATATGAATACATAGTACTATGATTGAGCACCATTTCTGAACAGGTAAGTCTTCCAAAAAAGGTATGACCAGAATTGTGTTAGATGCGGAATAAGCATGAGGACCACAGAGCTGGGATTTATGGGTCACTTTATTTATTTAAATCTGGACTTGCAGAGGATCTGCAATGGGGGCCGACGAGTCCAAAATTTGAAAGGATGGAGAACAGCAACCCGTTGCTTTTAAGCGAGGACTCTCTGCCCAGCCCCTCAGAATGCCAAGCGCTAAGAGCAAGGCATCCTGGGCGATCATGAGCTTCATCGTGTGACCACTCATTTCAAAGCCTTCAGCGGTGGTTGCCGAGTGCATCCGCCCTCCACTGCAAATATCAGCCAGCCTTAAGTGGCTAGCCTTTCACTTCTCTGACAAAGTGAATTAAATATACCTATTATTTCAAGATCACTGCAGGGCAGATACATTGTAGCAAATATATTCAATAATGTACGTTCGAAAAACAATTTAGAATACATTGTTTGCATAACTATATATGCTATTGAGGCTCCATTGTTGAATGTTATATCTAACATTCAGTGGTATAATTAAATTTTATATTTAAAAGTGGGTTATTCTATGCAAAAATAAGTAATAGTAAAAGTATGATGGTGATGTTAAACATTTAGTCATGTCCAACTCTTGGTGATTCTATGGGAATCTGTTTCTTTGCTAAAAATCCCTAATTTATTAATTGGATTTATATGCTTAACACCTCCTCATTATTCTAAACATTTTATTACCAGTGTAGAAGCAGGACTTGTAGGTCCCCAGATATGTGCACTTTGGAAATGATGTGTATATCAAATTTCAACAAATATGCATGGAGCAGTGTCAATTGTATTTCCTACAATGAAATTTTTGTAGAAAATTTTAAAGTGGAAACGAGATAGTAGGAATTAAATGACCAGAATAATTAGATGGGCTGCAGGTCATAATATACAATAAACAGTTGTAGGAACTAGGTATGCCTAGTCTAGCAAACAGAAGGACTAGAGGTGGCATGATAGCAGTCTTCCAATATCTAAGGAAGGGGCTGTCACAAAGAAAAGAGGGTCAACGTATTCTCCAAAGCTCTTGAAAGCAGGACAAGAAGTAACAGATGGAAAATTATTGAGAGAACTTATCTAGAACTGAGGATAAATTTTCTGACAGTGAGAACAATTAACCAGTGGAACAGTGTGCATTCAGAATGCTCCATCATTGGAGGTTTTTAAGAACACAGGGAACAGCCATTTGGTCGAAATGATAGGGTCTCCTGCTTGAACAAGAGGTTGGATATCCAAGGTTCCTTCCAACTATGTTATTCTGTTTGAATCATAATATTATAATCCTGCAATCTGAAATGTGCCATTCTGGGGACACCAGCATGCTCATAGAAACATTCCAATGATACTTCCCAGCTTTATTTTGTTGTTAAGATTTGCTTCTTAATTTAAAAAATGAGGATCAGGCATGTAGCACAGCATTTCACCAACCTCCAACATAATCATTAGTTTCAATAAGGTCTATAAGTGAATTTCATTGATTTCTTAGAAAAAAAGCATGGCTGGTTGTAACCTGGTGCTATAGCCAAAAATGCATTTCCGTTCACAAATATTTCAAAGATAAGCAGAGACATTACAAAAAAATGCTGCTGGAAGGGAAAGTAGTAAAAGTTATAATCTAATATTCTGCTAAACTGGTGCTTTGTAAATAGTTTTAGTTCTCCTGTTGGCTATGTTTGGAATTAGCAAATTATCTTTCTCTACATTATTATTATTATTATTATTATTATTATTATTATTATTATTATTATTATTATTATTATTTTAAATTTGTATGCCACCCCTCTCCGTAGACTCCATTCATTCTGCCAGAGCACCGTAGATTACATCCATTCTGCCAGAGCACCTACAACTCATCTTCACTGTGCCCACTAGTGAAAAATACTGTCAAGTTGCTAACAAGAAAAGGTTAATGCAAATAAAGCTCAGCACATGAAAACACCTTGGAGGGATACCATATAACAAAAATTGCTATGTACCATAATTTATAAAACTTAGCTGGCCACTGGGGATTTTTTAATATAAAAATGCTCACATATAAAATAAATTATTGTAACAAGCTTTTTCATCAAAATAATTTTGCACAGAATCATATAGTAAGGAAAAGATGCTTACAAGAAATCCCTACAAGGGAGACATTTGATGTTGCTCCAAGACATCTTAATATAAAACATGTATATGGTGTAACTTTTATTTATATATACACTGCTTATATTTATATTTAATATGCTGCTTATATTTCAAAAGGAAAATGCAAACAATAAATCTTTAAAAGTTTTTAATTAACAATTGTGACTTAAATGAAGGCCAGATCAACACAGTCCCTTTCACTGTACTTCACTGCATTTTTGCAGCTACACCTTCCATGCTGTCTGACCTCCTGTTTCTCCAAACACACCTGCCTATTTTTGTTGCTGAGTCTCAATGATCTTGGGGAGTATGCACACAGAGGAGGAACAATGAAGCCACACAGACTCTGCAGCAGGGCACTTGGGAGCAGTCATGTGCGTTATTCCCCACTTTCAGCATGATTGGTTCCCCCAAACCAAGGAGCAACTAGGTACAGAATTTATGCCTGTAATATACACCCCAAGTGACCTCCTGGCACTTGCTTCTTTAAAACTTTCTTCCCTCCCTCCCTGCCTCCCTCCCTTCCCTTCCCCTCCCCTCTCTCTCTCACACACACCTCCGAGCATGTTGCTTTCTTTGATTTATTCAAATGATGAGTCCCATAGTATTAAATCACTGAACAAATCATACCGACCCAGTTTGGATATAGCTGCAAGCCAAAAATAAACAGACGTTATGGACTGAAAAATAATGTTACATGTTATGAAAATAATGGCTATAAATGCTGTGTGGGTCACGTCAGTCCTCTTCCCCACACCCTCTCCGATTAGTTACTGAGCCTTACACTCAGTTCTCTATTCTGCAAAATTGGAATTCTACTGAAAAAGAAACTTGTGGTTTCAAAGGAACAATTTCCTATTGTGCTGACTGTGGCTCAGGATACTGCTCTGAATTTCATTTGTTTCTACCATCCTTGTCCACAGTTTCTTACCCTCAATAGGAAAGCTAATTTATATGAAGTGTTTAAGTGTTTAATTTCATTAAAATAAAAACAGTTAAAACATGTTTATTCACCTTGACATTTTTAGGGTAATAATTTGTTTCAATGTTGTAGCCTTGCTTTATTCCAGATGTATTTCTTGTTGTTGTTTTATTGCTTTAATAGGGTGTTTTTTGTTTTTGTAAAATGCAGGGGGCAAATAAATAATTTCCCGGATATTATTTTTTTCAACTTTTGAATTATTATATCTTAAAGAAAACCAACTTAAGTATATATTTAGACTGTTTTTATTTCTAATTTTTTTATTTTTCAAATCAATCTTGAATCAAAAACTATTTTAACTGCTATTTATCATGTAGTATATTTTCTTTTCAAAACCGTTATACTAAATGCCAATTGAAAAACTGACAATTTTTTTAAAAAATTTAAAAACAATTTTTTAAATTTGAGTTTTTGATGAGAGAACAAGAACCTGAACAGTATACTCTGTTGATATTCGGTCTTCCTGCAAACATTCGGATTTACAGGTTCACAGTAACCAATTCTTCTAGTGTGGAAGAACCAGGCCACTTGTCTCATAGCTCTCTTTGCTACAAAACAGCAGCTGCAATTACAAATACGGCTGACAGTTCATTGTTTTTTCAGGCCGATCTTTACTAGCCAGCCAGGTATCTAACACACTGAATCAGGAATTATTTCTGTAAATGTTAAATTAACAGAAATTATTTAGGATAATTTCAACCCCAAGATGAAAATGCTAACTTCTTAATTCCTATTTATTGGCTGCTATAAATATAAATATAGTACTCCCCACTTTTGAGGAGCTCAAGTTTCAACAGATGCTATGATAACCCAATCAGTGATGCAATTGAGAGACAGCTAGAACACACATTCACGCTTTATCTGAAAATTAGAAATATGAATATGAGAAATGGGGGAGCAAGATTCAGCCTCTTTATTCAGAACTTTAGCAGGAGATGGGACTAGTGTTCACAATTCAACTTCATCTAATATATGTTACCAGATGTGCCATATTACAGGGCTAATTGATTGCTGTCATTTTAGACTGTTTAAATACATCCACAACATAATTGCACAATGTTATATTTGGCGTTCAACTGGAGTAAATTATTCAGTTCTGCAAGCCATATGTCAAAAATTATTGATAACTGGACTCAAAGGTTGTCTGCTAATTATTGGACAGTCATAAATACCCCCTCTGGAGGCAAGGTGCTTAAGATAGAAGTGTCTATGCATCTAGGTGGCTTCTTGGATGAAATTGATTATTTCCATCTTTTATTCTGTGTTCAACATGGATTGCCCAAATATATGATCTTCTATGGGAAAAGATAGAAAACCACCTTCTTTTGTTTGTTTGTTTGTTTATTTATTGAATTTATATGCTGGCCAACTCCCAAAAGACTCGGATTCTACTTCTTTTTTAGCAATTTTTCATTCTGCTAAATGTGATATTCTTCTAGATTATTTATGTTTATTACTCCTGCATGCAGGAATTCAGAGGGTAGTATTGATAAATTTAATGTCTATACTACACAAAGCTATAGTGTGTTCATAAAGAATTTTGCAATACGATATCATCAATATACTAATTATATTAAATTCTACTTCTCCACAAAACCTGAACTCCAAAAATTCTAATTACGATTGTTCATAGAGTAGGTGGCATTGGTTACTTAGTACATGTAACATCACTACTCTATGAGCTATTTTGCTTGACAAGAGTGCTTTGAGGTACAAGCAGTGATGGGCTATCAAAATTTTCACTACCACACTGTGGGCGTGGCTTATGCATTTTGTTTCAACATCTTTCAGTGCAAATTGAGTGTTCTGAGATGGCGCTCCATTTTCACTACCCCACTGCGTTCCCCCCTGTCCGGGCAGTAGCCCACCCCTGATTATCTACTATATATAGCGTATGTACACACACGCACACACAGCTCTTTTAAAATTATACACATTCAACCTCATTTACTGTGATAGGAAAAACATACCCAGAGCCCAGAAGGGAAAAAAAGAAAAATAAATAAAATTTTACTACCGGTATTGTGTACCTGACCCTACCCAGAGGAGCCCACCACTGAGTATAAGTCAAATACTGGTTGTTACTATCAGGTCCACCATCATATTCTAGTGTCCTGCCATCATGCAGGTTGGGGGATGCATGTTTGGGATTCTTATGCTTCTGCTGTTTACTTGGGAATTAGGGAAGGGAACTGTGTTCGGAGACAGGACAGATTCCTTCCCAGCTGGTTTTTGCAAGGTTCCAAGGCCAACGTGCCCTGAATGTGAACTGTGATCTGCCTAGCAGCTCAGTATTCTCAAAACATCATCAGCATTCCATTGGCTGCTGATGGACTGGCTTACTTCCTCACTTGTCCCTCAGATGCATGTGAATTTTTGCATGAGTTAAAGCAGCCAAATGACTGAGCTCACCAAGCTTGTTCTAGGTGCAGTGACCAGTGTCTCCAGGTTTCTCAAAAGATTTGGGCACCTATTATGTTCAGGCCACTGAGACACCATACATCAGGTATATATGAAAGGGGGAGCCACCATTAAAAGGCTGTTGTGAACACCTGCTTGCAGCTATTGTGCACAGGCCTTTGGAGGGGAGCTGCATTTTAAATGCCCCAAAATACCCAGACAGGTAGAAACAGGTTTCATGTAGACATGTGTCTGCAGCCTTTGTAAACTGGAAAAATTTATTTGGTGTGTTAGTCAACAGAGGAGATGAGTTTCACTATCAGTGCTCACCCTTCCTGACTTACACCCAGTGTTTTCCCCATCTTCTCTGAGTCTGCATTTCTGTTTTGATTTGGAAGCCCAAGAAGTAAACAGTAAATTCAATTAGAGCATCTTATGATCAATTCTCTTCAAAATCAGCTATACCCATGATGGCGAACTTATGGTATATGTGCTCATAGTGTCACCTGGCATGCAGAGCGTCGCGTGTTCCTCTTCTGGGTTTCTGGTGCACATGCACTCATGATGACCAGTTGGCCTTTGTGCATGTGGCAGTGCCGGAAACTGGAACAGCTGGTCTTCCATTTTGTGGCATGAGCATGCATGACAGCCAGATCGTTGCACATGCACATGTGCCAGCCAGCTGATTGTTGCATGTGTCCCAGTAACCTAGCTGGCTGGTGCAGACTAGCTGGCCAGTGTGCATGTATGCACCAGAAACTGGAAGATCATTTTCTGGCACGCGCATGCCCCCCTGGGCAATTCCTTTTCTGGAATGTGGCCCAGACAAGCATGCATGCTCTCATTATTTTGTATTCAGTGCCGAAAAGGTTCACCACCACTGGCCTAATGTGTTATGTAAACCCTTCCGACTGTAGTATATAGAGTAGCCTGTGGCTTAATGCAATCTATGATCTTGGACTATGTGAAGAATACTACTGAATACAATGGATTACAATCTTACGCATACTTAACAACATGTTAAGTCCCTTTGCAATCAACAATCGTATATCTGAGAAAACATGCTTGGGGCCGCATAAATTACAAATGCTCAGTTCAAATTTTGTTCCATCAACAATGCAATGCCACCCACATACTCAGTTTTAATTTGAATCCCATTTGATATCAGAGACTTAATAAAAAATTGAATGTAAATGTAAAAAAAGTTTATTGCATCTGTATCTAAATAATGTATGATAAAATAAATAAATTTGAATTATAGAGTATTGCATCTGTAACCAAAGCTTGACTACTACAGTAAATGCAGTGATAACAATGCACGATAAAAGTAAGGCAAGTGCGAGAATAAATGGAATACTTAGCAAATGGTTCTGCAGCTAGTCTGATACAAAGCACAGTGATGTTTGTAGTATTTATGGATAAAAATATAAAGAATGTAAGATTGATGGTTGAAGTGGTTTGGGGATATGATTCTACATTCCCTTTTTATATGGAGACAATGCTGTGTAGTTGGCTGAGAATTCAAACAATTTGAATCAAATGTTGGGCTGTATTAACCAACAAAGAATATGTATCTGAAAGCTAAAGTATCAGTGTTCAACATACTAGTGCTTCACAGTTAAAATGGATTGAGCGTTTGGAAATTATTCACAAGTGGCAGGAAAAAAAACAAGAGCAAAGTAAAAGGATGAATATTTGCATTTTGGTACAATGTTTGGTGACATTAAATCATAGTAAAAAGGTAGTATGTAGTACACAAAGAAACAATGGTTGTCTGTTAATCAAAAAAAAGCTAAAATGCCTTTAAAAATCTGCCCACTGCGTATATATGGAAGGACTAGGTGTGCCAGGAGAAACACAGCTGTCATGTGTGCAACATATGCAATAAATGAATGCAGATTGAATACGAGAAGCAGTTACAGAAAAACAGTTTTGATGAAATAACATTCATTGGAGCAAAAGGAATAGTACTAGAAAAAATATGTTGAGGTCACCTGATTATATGTCGAAAATGAGTGAGGACTGAATAGCAAGAAAAATAGCCAAGAGAGAGGGGGGGGGGAGGGAGGGAGGGAGAGGCGAGGGCTTGGAAAAACAAAAGAGAACATATTAAATTTTACATGAAAGTAAAGAAAGCAAGGATGGTTTACAAACAGAAATATATGGAAAGATTTAGAAAATAGCACTGCTGTAATCCATATTTCAAATTCTGTATAGAGTTGCTGCAAATCTGACTAAATAATGAACATTTATAAAACATTTTGAACACTATCATTTATACACCACAGCTAGAAAAAACAATTGTAGAAAAAATCCTTCATTTAATTCTGGTTATGCCTAATGAACATGCCACTTCAAAATGTTCCATTTGTATGTTAAATAAGATTTTTTTTTATAAAACCAAGCATTATAAATCTGTAATAAAAATGCTGATAATAGGACCATTTGTGGAAGCAATATAAACCTTACTTGGTAACATAACTCTAAAAACAATTTCAATTAAAATAGTTTGTCCTGATGAGAAGCAGATAAAAAAATGCTTACCAGTCAGAGTAACTGATCTGGCATTAATAATGGGCCAAAATAAATGACCAATGAGAACATCTATCTATCTATCTATCTATCTATCTATCTATCTATCTATCATCTATCTATTTATTTATTTATCCTAAGATAAAATACAGGGAATAGTATAAGGGCAGACTAGATGGACCATGAGGTCTTTTTCTGCTGTCAATCTTCTATGTTTCTATATTTCTATCCATGCATCCATCCATCTATCCATCCGATTTGCAAAGCTCTCACAAGTCTAGACAGTGCGGAATAATTTAAAAAATTAAAATGAAATCCAGAAAGAAAACATACTATACAAATCTGAAATAAGATAAAACAATATATAATCAACATTTAATTAAGGCTGACCATAATAACCTAGACTTCTCATTTGGCTCTATTAAATAATAAAACAGCTGCATCAAAAATCAAAATTAAGAGCTTTTCCCCATCTTTGGTCCTTTGTTTTCTATCCGATGACATTGGATCACTTAATTTAAAAAAACACACCCACCTAAGAATATTTTTTTCCCTTGACATCTAGTGAAGTTGCTTTAAAATACACCAAACCTTATCTAACACTTTAATGCATATATGTCAATACTAGCAGCTGGATACCCGTGCTTCGCTACAAAACTGAACTCCTTAGCATAGAGAAGAACAGTGATGGTGAACCTTTTGAGCACTGAGTGCCAAAAAATGAGAGCACGTGTGCTTGTCTGGGCTGCAACCTGGAAGAGGAGTTGCCCAGGAGGCATGCACACAATAAAAAATGAACTTTTGGTTTGTGGGGCATGCAGGCAAACCGGTCAGCTAGTCTGCACTAGCCAAGCTGGGTTAATAGGGAGCAGGTGCATGCAATAATCAGCTGGCCAGTGTGCATGCTCACGCCACAAAATGGAAGACCAGCTCTTCCAGTTTCCTGCACTGCCGCATGAACAAAGGCCAGCTAATTGTGCACACATGTGTACCAGAAACCCGGAAGACAAACATGTCACTGTGCATGCCAGGTGACACGGCTCCATGTGCCACTATGGGCATGCATACCATAAGTTCACCATCATGGAAGTAGAAGGTCTAAACTCCCAGCTTGCAGGCCAGATGAGTCACACACTGGCAGTTGGAACAGAGTTCTTTTCAGGTAGGGAGGGGGAGTAGAATGTCTAAGTCCTTAGCATCAGAGTGTGTTAATAATAATATAAGAAATAACTAATGATCTGACAATCATTTTCAAAAAATCTTTTCTTAGTGAGAACCAAGAGGAACATATGTGCCAAGTTTTAAGTTTATAGATTTACGGTTCTGGAGATTTTATGATGATATATTTCATTTTTAGATACAGTAAATACATTGTCACATGTCATGTCCTTTTAGTTTAGAAGCTTATTTTATGTTATGATGTTGTAACTAATTGTAGTATATATTATATCAAGTGTAATATGAAAGAACGGTGAGCCAAAAAGTGAAAGCTGAACTCTGTTGTTCCATCAGCTAGCAGACTTCCCAGGAAATTGGACAGCTTTAGGGTTGCCCTTTACAGAGGCCACCAGAACAATGGGAGAAGCCCATACATAGAACGCAAATAAAGGCCTTTCTATAGATCAAGTCCCCAATTATACAAAAAAGATGTTCTATACTCTGGAACCAGTGATGGGTTCTAAATCCTATCGCTACCAGTTCTCACATGTACATGCACAGAAGCACCAGGGGCAGGTGGGCAAAACCTTCAGCTGCCACCGTTATCAGTTCATAGAACCACACCGTAGCACTAGGGATGAAATGCTCCCGATTCGCTCATGCCTATCAGTCGTCGGAGAGCTAGTTGTGAAGGGAGCGCGAGGCTCCACCCACCCACCCAGATGCCATTTGGTTCTTTTACCCTCTGCACATGCACAGAACACTTTGCATTTCACCCCTGCTCCAGTGTCAGTCAACCATTAGCCAGAATGAGGAATGGCCACTGTAGGCAGCACCTTTTCATGTGATTAAACAGTAGTGATTGGTTATGTAATTGATCACAATTGTACACAGGTGTTTGCCTGTTCATGCAAATGGTGAGAATACATTCAAGAACCTATCTCAGCCCAGGTTCTGAACAGATCTGTAAGTAGCTTCAGCACTTCAATTTATTTTTTTTGCACATCTGCATCTCTAAACACACTTCAAGGAATGCTTATATAGGGTTTGTTATTGGATATGTCATACTTAACAGTAGACACATTTATGTTTAATTTTCACTGGTTTCACCAGGTCAGCCATAAGCATGATTAAGTCTAGATCCAACTCATTATGTTTTTACTGTCATGGAGAAAGAGAAGCAAAAATGTTTTCTGCATCATATTTCATAATAGCTTGGTCGGATTTGAGTATTTATGTATCTCAGAAAGCAGAGGGGTGAAGAGGCACAGCTCTGCCTCAGGAGGGCAAATTATTGAAACCTTTTCCAGCATTGGCTCGTCACAATATTGCTTCTTCACCAACTTAAGCAGCAAAATAAAGGAGCAAAACAGTTCACCATGGCCACTGCTTCTTTTGAACCTTGACTTTGAAATTTTAAAGCATAGAAGTAAATTTGGCTATGTATAGCAATGTCGCTTTCAGTATTCTACTCGCAGCTCAAGAGAGTGGTACCTCTACTTAAGAACTTAATTCGTTCCGTGACTAGGTTCTTAAGTAGAAACGTTCTTAAGTAGAAGCAATTTTTTCCATAGGAATCAATGTAAAAGCAAATAATGTGTGCAAACCCATTAGGAAAGAAATAAAAGCTCGGAATTTGCGTGGGAGGAGGAGGAGGAAGAAGAGGAGGAGGACAGTCACTGCCGAAGGAAGAAGGTGAGGTGAGGGGAATCAAAAAAATCCAAAACTTTAAGGCTTTAAAAAAAAAGAGGGACTCTGAGGCGGCAAGGAGGAGTACACACCTCCAATACACCCGGTGCGAGGCTGCCTCCCATATATTGCCTCCCATGAACTGACTGCTGCTGCTGCTACCTGCTGCCTCTTCCTTCCCATGCTGAAGGGCTCCCCTCTCCTCTGGCTCATAACCGGTGACTCCTTGGCTGCCCAAAACGAAGGGAGCGTTTCTTTTCTCTGGGCGCTGGCAGAGGTTTATTCCCTGTCCAAGCGCCCAGAGAAAGGAGAATGCTTCATTCGCTCTGGACTGCCAAAGCCTCCTTAAGCACCACCAAAAGGCTTCTCTGACAGCCCAGATGGCTGGGATTAAAGGGGGAATGGCAGGAAAGTGGCTGGGCCTTTGTGCCACTATCACATTTCCTGGGAAATTTTTCCAGGCTTGGGTTCTTAAGTAGAAAATGGTTCTTAAGTAGAGGCAAAAAAAACCTTGAACACCCAGTTCTTATCTAGAAAAGTTCTTAAGTAGAGGCGTTCATACGTACAGGTACCACTTTATACTGAACGCAGTATAACATTTCAGATTTCCTTAAGATTTCCTACTTTTTTTTCTATCCAATAAAATAAACTTCTATTCCCACACCTTAGAAGAACTTAGAAGAACTTGAACGATTAAAGATAAATAAGGCAATGGGTCCAGATGGCATTTACCCCAGAGTTCTTAAAGAACTCAGATCTGTCATTGCTATCCCCCTGACTGATTTGTTTAACCAATCCCTGTTAACAGGAGATGTTCCTGAGGATTGGAGAATGGCCAGTGTTGTGCCTATCCACAAGAAGGGCAGTAGAGAAGAAGCTGGTAACTACAGGCCAGTTAGCTTGACATCAGTGGTAGTTAAAATGATGGAGACTCTACTCAAAAAGAGGATAAATCAGCACCTAAAAAACAATAACTTATTGGACCCAAATCAGCATGGCTTTACTGAAGGCAAATCATGTCAGACTAATCTCATTGATTTCTTTGACTATGTCACAAAGGTGTTGGATGAAGGTGGTGCCGTGGATATTGCCTACCTGGACTTCAGCAAAGCCTTTGATACGGTTCCACATAAAGAGCTGATAGATAAATTAGTGAAGATTGGACTTAATCCCTGGATAGTTCAATGGATTTGCAGCTGGCTGAAGCGTAGACATCAGAGAGTTATTGTTAACGGCGAGTATTCTGAGCAGAGTCAGGTTACAAGCGGTGTGCCACAAGGGTCTGTTCTGGGTCCTATTCTTTTTAATATGTTTGTGAGTGACATAGGGGAAGGTTTGGTAGGGAAAGTTTGCCTATTTGCCGATGACTCTAAAGTGTGCAATAGGGTTGATATTCCTGGAGGCGTCTGTAATATGGTAAATGATTTAGCTTTACTAGATAAATGGTCAAAGCAATGGAAACTGCAGTTTAATGTTTCCAAATGTAAAATAATGCACTTGGGGAAAAGGAATCCTCAATCTGAGTATTGTATTGGCAGTTCTGTGTTAGCAAATACAGTGATCCCCCGCTCGTTGCGAGGGTTCCGTTCCAGGACCCCCCGCAACGAGCGGGTTTTCGCGAAGTAGCGCTGCGGAAGTAAAAACACCATCTGCGCATGTGCAGATGGTGTTTTTACTCCCACAGCGCTAGCCAGGAGCCGAAGATTGGGGGGGCGCGGCTGTTTGCCGCCGGCATGGAGGGCTTCCTAGCAGCCCCCCAAACCCAGGTTGGGGGTCCGGGGGGCGCTGGCTCTCGCCGCTTTCGAGCTGAATCCGGGAGCGAATACGCTCCCGGACTCAGCTGGAAAGCGCCGAGAACGAAAGGCAAGGAACGGCTTTTCCACGCCGTTCATTCTCGCCGCTTTCGAGCTGAATCCGGGAGCGAATTCGCTCCCGGACTCAGCTGGAAAGCGCCGAGAACGAAAGGCAAGGAACGGCTTTTCCACGCCGTTCATTCTCGCCGCTTTCGAGCTGAATCCGGGAGCGAATTCGCTCCCGGACCCAGCTCGAAAGCGCCGAGAATGAACGGCGTGGGCGGGCGAAGGGCGGGCGGCAGCGAGGAGTTTGCGTGGGCGGTGGGGAAACTCCTCGCTGACGCCAGCAAGAGGGGGAAGACTCAGGGAAGCCGCCCAGCAGCTGATCTCCCGGTTGCCATCTACGCATGCGTGCCCACGGGCACGCATGCGTAGATGGTATTTTGACTTCCGGGTTGAAAAATAGCGAAGTACCCTGTTCGCAATGGTTGGGGACGCAATAAACGGGGGATCACTGTACTTCAAAAGAAAAGGATTTAGGGGTAGTGATTTCTGACAGTCTCAAAATGGGTGAACAGTGCAGTCAGGCGGTAGGGAAAGCAAGTAGGATGCTTGGCTGCATAGCTAGAAGTATAACAAGCAGGAAGAGGGAGATTATGGTCCCGCTATATAGAATGCTGGTGAGACCACATTTGGAATACTGTGTTCAGTTCTGGAGACCTCACCTACAAAAAGATATTGACAAAATTGAATGGGTCCAAAGACGGGCTACAAGAATGGTGGAAGGTCTTAAGCATAAAACGTATCAGGAAAGACTTAATGAACTCAATCTGTATAGTCTGGAGGACAGAAGGAAAAGGGGGGACATGATTGAAACATTTAAATATATTAAAGGGTTAAATAAGGTCCAGGAGGGAAGTGTTTTTAAAAGGAAAGTGAACACAAGAACAAGGGGACACAATCTGAAGTTAGTTGGGGGAAAGATCAAAAGCAACATGAGAAAATATTATTTTACTGAAAGAGTAGTAGATCCTTGGAACAAACTTCCAGCAGACGTTGTAGATAAATCCACAGTAACTGAATTTAAACATGCCTGGGATAAACATATATCCATCCTAAGATAAAATACAGAAAATAGTATAAGGGCAGACTAGATGGACCAGGAGGTCTTTTTCTGCCGTCAGACTTCTATGTTTCTATGTTTATTTTAAGGGGTCCTTGTGTCTCTAGTCTACTTTCTTCTACCAGATTAAGAAAAAAAAGTCATATATAATGTAGCCAAATTTTGAAAACAGCAGGTAATGAACATGAACAATTAGGTTTATATTAGTAAGTAATGCGCATTAGTTATTCCTTTTCTATTTGTATTATAATAATTCTTTTCTGTTATCTCTGATTACCACCTCAAGAGTTTTAAGTTTTATATAATGATTTGTCTATATTGTCAAATTATATTATTGTAAGTTGAATATTTACTTCCCTTGTTAAATGTAGGTACCAATTTTATTCAACAAATTAGGTTTAATAGCATGCACTGCTGTATTGTTTACTTTGTTTTGTTTGCTCACACCGTACTTGTACATTTGGTTTTATTGTATTCTTACTTTCTCTCTTTTTAAATGTGGGTCACTGATTTAAATAAATAAAACCTATGTATCTACTTCCATTTAGTACTATATTTTGAGGAGCAAACCTGAGATATTAACAATATTATACCTAGAATAAACAAAAAATAGCCCATGGGCACAGACCAAACCAGTCTTCTAAGCTTCAAATTTTTATCCTTAATTAGAATTAGAACTGAGTCAGAAATCTTAATTGTAACACCTTTCTTTTTCTCACTCAATAAAATAGGTTCTGAGATTTAGAGTACTATGAAATTTTGATTTTAAAGAAAATGATTTCATTTTCATTTTACTAGCATTTTGCAACATCTATTTTTGCCCCATGTGCTAGAAAACAACCTAAGTGTGTGTGCTTGCAGATTAGAGGCGGGTTGCTGCCGATTCAGACCGGTTGTATAGAACTGTTAGCCAGAATTTCCCCCGCTCACCAAACCAGTTGGCAATAATATAATGATCAATGACCACAGGATTACTCTGCTTGATTGGCCAGCAAACTCACCTGACCTGAACCCTGTAGAGAATCTATGGGGCATTGCCAAGAGAAAGATGAGAGACATGAGACCAAACAATGCAGAAGAACTGAAGGGCTGCTATTGAAGCATCCTGGTCTTCCATAACACCTCAGCAGTGCCACAGGCATTCCATCCCACACCACATTGAGGCAGTAATTGCTGTAAAAGGGACCCAAACCAAGTACTGAGTACATATGTATGCTTATACTTTTCAGAGGTCTGATATTGTTCTATGTACAATCCTTGTTTTATTAATCACGTGTAATATTTTAATTTTCTTAGATGGGGCTTTGGGGTTTCCATGAGCTGTACCAGATGATCATCACAATTATGACAAATCATGGCTTGAACCATCTTGCCTTGAATGTAATGAGTCTCTCTCATATATTACGTTTCACCTTTTAAGTTGCATTACTGAAATAAATGAACTTTTGCATAATATCCTAATTGTTCGAGTTTTAACTGTACATCCAATATGTGATATAGCTCTATAATTTTTAAAACATAGGGACTTTTATTATTACACTGTAATCACTCTTTAAAAGTGAACTTGGTAGACTTCTGAAAGCTGAAATGGTGACAGGAGTTCTAGACTACTATACTGTAATTTGGCCTATAACTGTTCCCAAAATTTCTCTAAACATTGAAATCATCCAATTTTTTTTTAAGTCCAGCAGATATTAGTGTATCCATCATCCATTGAAAGCTGTTGCTGATAGGGCTAAAATGTTGTCAAGGGTGATTAAAGTTAGTTGCTAATCATACATTCTATGCCAGTGATGGCGAACCTATGGCAGGGGTGCTACAGGTGGCACGTGGAGCCATATCTGTTGGCACGCAAGCCATTGCCCAAGTTTAGCTCCACCACGCATGTGTGTGCTGGCCAGCTGATTTTTGGCTCACACAGAGGCTCTGGGAGGGTGTTTTTGGCTTCCAGGGAGCCTCTGGGGGATGGGGAAGGGCATTTTTACCTTTCCCTGGCTCCAGGGAAGCCTTTGGAGCCTGGGAAGGATGAAACACAAGCCTACTGGGCCCATCAGAAGTTGGGAAACAGGCCATTTCTGACCTCCAGAGTGCCTCCGGGGGGTGGGGGAATCTATTTTTGCCTTCCCCAGACATTGAATTATGGGTGTGGGCACTCATGCATGTGTGATAGCACCCACCCACACTCTTTCGGCACCCGAGAAAAAAAAGGTTTGCTATCACTGTTCTAGGACAATGATGGTGATTTTTTTTTAACTCAGGTGCCAAAAGGGCATGTGTGTGTGCAATAGCACATGTGCGTGTGCCCACATCCATAATGCAATGCTTTACCCCACATGTGTGTGTGCACAATCCCTCCCCATGTTGTCCCCTGTGCATGTGCACAAGCTTCACTGAAGCCTCCGGACTTCCACTTGGCCTGTTGGGGCATTTTTCACCCTCCTCAGGCTTCAGGAAAGCCTCCAGAGCTTGGGGATGGCAAAAAAACAGTCCCAACAGGTCTAGCAGAATTCCGGTAGGCCCATTTAGCCCATTTTTCGCCATCCCCAGGCTCCAGAGGCTTTCTTAAAGCCTGGGCCAGGCAGAAATGGCCTATCCCTGCCCTCCAGAAGGGCGCTGAAGCTGACTTGGGGCAATGCCTCATGTGCCTTCAGATATGGCTCCGAGTACCACGTGTGGCACGCATGCCGTAGGTTCACCATCATTGTTCTAGGCAGTAAGTTCTATCAAACCTTATTACAGTATAGCTTATCTCTAAAAGCTTAGAACTAAAATATATCAGAGATAAAAGGGAGATCTACAATGGAATCACTGTAGTGGAACTTATGCATCAACCTCATACAGACCTATTGGAATGAAGAAGAGTTTGTATTAAGTATTTGCAGACTACTTAATGCAAACTCTGGAAAATTTATTGAAAAAACATCGAAATGCTTGGATTCCTTACTTAGATTTCTTTAACATATATAACATGCCTCTCTCCCTGAATGGTCATTCAGAGTAACTTGCATTAAATTCTTCAGTGTAGATTTTAAAAAGAACATTACAGGCTATAAAAAGAATGTCAGAATATAGGATTATCCACACTATGAAAACTCTTCAGAATTAGATTTTAGCTAAGCATTGCACCTCAGTGCTATTCATTAAAGCAGTTGCCTTTTTTCAGGCTTCTGTTCAACACAGACAGCCTTTCTTCCCCCCTAGTGACTGTTTGAAGAATCTCTAGGCAACACAGAAATGTTCTGCCCATACCAGGTCAAAAGCATTTCTTCCAAGTAGTTTAACATACATACTGTAGTGTATACTGTATAGTGAAATAACAACATAAAAGGTAGAATACAAATATTTTGTTCTTCCTGTTGCAAACATCCCTTTAGTGGCTTTTAAAAAATTGCTAGCTCAACCTGGTGTTAAAATCAGCTGTGACCACAAGTGCCTTGGATAAATGATAGAGGAAGCCACATACTTATTGCCCAGCAATAGTCTACAGACTCTACACATTTCTCCCATGCCTTTTCATGAATATACTCTTCTTCTTGGTAGAAATCTAGCAAACCTATTATGTCCCTTTACTTTAGCATCTCCCGCCTTTATTATTTTTACAAATAACTCAAAGCAGTGAACATACCAAACACACCTTCCTCCTCCTATTTTCCCCACAATGACCCTGTGTGGTGGATTGGGCTAGAAAGAATGGCTGGCCTAAAGTCACCCAGTGGCTTCCATGGTTAAGGTGGGACTTGAAGCCACAACCAAAGGGTAAGTTAGATCACACGAAATCTTTATGAAATGTGCAGCATTAGGCTGCAAGATAATCATTTTATAACCCTGTATGTGTTATATTAACAAGTTGTTATTGAGAGAGAACCAGCTTGGTCTAGTCCAGCGGTCCCCAAACTACGGCCCGCGGGCCAGATGTGGCCCGCTGAGGTCTTTTAACCGGCCCGCAGCAGCACACAAGATTTTACCAATTGATATAATAAGAGAGAGAAAGAGGGAAAAATAGAGAGGGAGAGAGAAATGAAGAGGAGAGATAGAAAGGGAGAGAGAGAAAGGGAGAAATAGAGAGAGGGGGAGAGAGAGAAAGTGTGAGAGATACAAAGAGGGAGAGTTAGAAAGAGAGTGAGTGAAAGAGAGAAGAGAGAAAGAAAGAGAAAGAGAGGGACAGAGAGAAAAAGAGAAAGAGGGAGAGATAGAGAGGGAGAGAGAAAGGAAGAGGGAGAGATGGAAAGAGAGAGAGAGAAAGAGAAAAATGAGAAAATGATGGAGGGAAAGAACGAGGGAGAGGAAAATGAAACAAATGAGAGAAAAGGAAGAGAGAAGTGGAGAGGAAGGAGGGAAGGAAGGAAGGAAGGAGGGAGGGAAGGAAAGAGAAATGGAGTTTGTTGATTTAAGTTTAAATTTACTTGTTAATAAAGAAGTATAAATTACTTTATTACTTAATTATTAATTACTTAATTACTTATTACTTCTTCTTTATTTTAAATATTGTATTTGTTCCCATTTTGTTTTTTACTTTAAATAAGGTATGTGCAGTGTGCATAGGGATTTGTTCATAGGGTTTTTTTATAGTCCGGCCCTCCAACAGTCTGAGGGACAGTGAACTGGCCTCCTGTGTAAAAAGTTTGGGGACCCCTGGTCTAGTCTTTAAGACACCAGACTAGAAAGCAGGAGATTATAGGTTCAAATCCCATCTTTATTATTATCAAATAAACAAACAAACAGATCAGGTGTCATGATCCATCCAGCCATGATTCGGCCATCATAAAAGTGCTCTTTGCTTGCATAAACCTTTTTTCACATACATACATTTCCTTCTTTCTACTCTGGTTCCTCTACAGATTATATAAACCTTTCCTTCTTTATACCCTGACCTGTAAAATGTTGCAATGACATCTGATACATTTTAAATTTTGATTGAGATATATGACTGCACTAATCATATAAAAAACAGATCCTGCGAAAATACACTTGAATATGAAGCTTACTTCATGATAAAACCACAATTAAGTTATATGGGTATTTCTTGATTTACAGCCACAATTGAGCCTAAAATTTATATTATTAAGTGAGACATGCCCAATTTTATGCCTTTTCTTGCCTCAGTTGTTAAATGAATAACTGCAGTTGATAAGGTAGTATCTTGTTTGTGGCTTCCCTATTGAGTTTTCTTGTCAAAAGGTCACAAAAAGTGATTGCATAACTTTGGGGCACAGCAATGGTCATAATATGAACCAATTGCCCAACATCTGAATTTTGATCACATGATCCTGAGGATGCTGCAAAGTTTGTAACTGAAAAATGGCCATAAGTCACTTTTTAAAGTGCTGTTGTAACTTTGAACATTTATTAAAGGAACTGTTGTATGTTGAGGACTGCCCGTATTTTATCCAAATTTATACAGAAAATTCAAGCATTCAAAAATAAGCTTTCAATGCAACTCTACTATTTTTCAACTCTTTTACTCTTCAGGTAAAAGTAAATTTTCCATTTTTCCACAAATTTGCAAAAGTAATGCTGGGCTGTTTTGTTCCGAGATGTGTGCAAAAATTATGACTGTCATTGTTGGCACATTGCTCTGGGTGGGAATAAGCAATAGCAGTAAAAGTTCTTTCTTGTTTAAGGGCTTGAACGAAGGCAATAGATGTGTCACCACATGTTTTTAACATTGCATTAGGAATCAATTAAATATTTATCCGAGAGATTCACAAAGAGATTGCATAATGTGTTTAAATCATTGTATGCATTACCATACCAGTACTTGGATATTATTTTCCCCTTTGGCATAGCTCAGTTGTAACCTTAAGGTATGTAAACCCTGCTAAGATTTCTGACTCTTACCTTGGGCAGAAGACAGGTGAAGGCAATGAGTTTAAAGTATTTTTTTCCTATGGGTTTAAGGATGGGTGGATTGTGCTATATTCAGTCATTGTGAAGGGATCCTTCTGGAAACACAGATCAGTTTTTAGCAAACCTTCCTCTTTGAACCATTAAAATAGCTTTGTCCTCCAAAGAATTATTAGGTGCATTGAAGATTTTCCCCAATTGTAAAAATTCATGCACAGTTGCTTCTCTGGGAGCCCTCCCCACACCCCACAACAGACCTTCCAAGAAGCATATTGCACCTGCCTAACAATGTAGCTGTTGTAATGCTACAACTACAAACGCTTTGCAGAAAACAGTAACATGCTTTGAGAGCTTGACACAGCCGAAACATCAGCACCAGGGGTCAGTTCTACCTGACCTTGCTGCCTGTTCACTTCCTCCTGTGCTGTGTGGGTACACGCACATTGCATGCTGTATGGCTGCACCACGTGGGCACGCACGCACATGCAGTGCCGAAAACCAACTAGATAATTAAAGGAATGATAAGGAAGCAGCTTTATAGAAAAACAAAGTAATAAACTAATTAGCTCCACCTTTTCTTTCTTTTTCTTTTCTTTCTCTTTCCATTTCTTCTCTTTTGCAAAATTACATTGTTAGCTTGGTTGTTAGATGTCTGAGACCCTGTTTCTCTTCTCTATGCCTCTGTTTATACAATCAAGGATTGCATTAGCTTATTTGGCTGCTGCTGCACACTGCTGGCTCATATTCAAGTGATCATCCACTAGGACTCCAAGGTACCTCACAGTTACTATTTTTGAGCCAGGTCTCACCTAATCTGTACTTATATCTTTGATTTTTCCTGCCTAAATATCTAATAAGAAAACGGTGACCATTTATATATGAAATGCTTATCATAAATTGTGCATCTCTCAAGATAGCAAGAGAACCATTGAGTGAAAGAGACAGAGAGAATTAAGGGCAAATAATAAACATAGTGCTGAACACATGAACTTAAATGTATAGACATAACCTAGCACTGTTTTGCACAGAGATACAGTGATACCTCGTCTTACATACGCCTCATCATACAAATTTTTCGAGATACAAACCCAGGGTTTAAGATTTTTTTGCCTCTTCTTACAAACCATTTTCACCTTACAAACCCACTGCCGCCGCTAGGATGCCCTGCCTCTGGACTTCTGTTGCCAGTGAAGCACCCGTTTTTGCGCTGCTGGGATTCTCCTGAGGCTCCTCTCCATGTGAAACACCACCTCCGGACTTCTGTGTTCTTGTGATGCTGCAGGGGAATTCCAGCAGGGGAATCTCAGCATCACAAAAACGAACACTTCACTGGCAACAGAAGTCCAGAGGTGGGGTTTCCCATGGAGGGGAGCCTCGGGGAAATCCCAGCAGCGCAAAAACAGGCGCTTCGGCTGGCAAAAGAGGTGAATTTTGGGCTTGCACACATTAATCGCTTTTCCATTGATTCCTATGGGAAACATTGTTTCGTCTTACAAACTTTTCACCTTAAGAACTTTGTCCCGGAACCAATTAAGTTTGTAAGACAAGGTATCACTGTATTTGCTATTTGATAAAGTTGAAAAGTGTACCAAACTGAAAAGGAGAGACAGCATTATACAAATAGAACCAGGCCCTCCATTTAACCACTGAGCCCCTTTGAAAGTAATGGAGCAGCCTTCTAAAAGCCTTCTAAAACCCCTCCCCTTTAAAAGGATGCAATTACTGTTATCATCATACTGTAATAATAAGACAATTCCCTTTCTTGCAGTTGAAGTTGAATGGATAACTGCCTGCCTGCCTGCCTTCTTCCTTCTACTCTCTCTCCCTCCTTCCTTCCTTCCTTCCTTCCTTCCTTCCTTCCTTCCTTTCTTTCTTCTTTTCTTTCTTATTTTCTTGGCATTTTTCTGATATGAGCATAAGGATTTCAATTTTTTTTACAACCTCTATGCAAAACAGCTGTCTCAAAGTGAGAAGCCAAGTCAAAACCTATTTACCCCCTGTAATAATGCCAATATTTAAAGAGGGACTGCAGAGGGAACTTTGGGAAGCTTTTTTGGAATTTGGATTACACATACAAGTGTGCTGAAATAATAATTATGTTGCAATTGCTCTTCTTCAAGAATCATAACATGGTAGCACTGGCATTTCAAACCCATATTTTTAGATTAAGATGATTGATAGAAAAAAGTGCTAGTGATTAAATTTAGGGCCTCCCACTTTTTATTTACTCCAATGTTATATTCCAAGATTTTATTCCAATTGAATCATCATTAATATTGGGGGGAGGGGGAGAATTCCCATAACATT